>NC_081355.1:147177757-148520257 GCF_030684315.1 Stegostoma tigrinum | reverse complement strand
TTCATGAGAACAATGTTGCCTATTGAGAAATATAGCAAAAGTGCTTTGGAGAAGACAGATTAGATTCCTTCAAGACTTCCTAGATCATAGACTCATAGAATCCCTACAGTGTGGAAAACAGGCCCTTTGGCCCAACAAGTCCACACCGACCCTTGGAGCATCCCACCCAGACCCATCCCCATAACCCACATAACCTACAGACCCCTGAACACTACGGGCAATTTAGCATGGCCAATCCACCCTAACCTGCACATCTTTGGACTGTGGGAGGAAACTGGAGCACCCGGAGGAAACCCACGCAGACACGGGGAGAATGTGCGAACTCCACACGGACAGTCACCAGGGGGTGGAATTGAACTCGGGTCCAGTAGAGTTCATTAGGACGGAAAGATAGACAAATAAAGTGGGGTGTTAGTGACTTGGGAAATAGATAAGTAAATATGGTTGGGATTTTTGCACTGACTGAGGGTAAATTGGTTGGCTCCAATGATCTGTCCCTGTGTTATGATTTCTGTATTATTCATTATTTCTCAAAATCCGTGTGCCTGCCGTCTTCAACCATCCAACCAAAGACCTCTTCAAAATTACATATGTCAAAACCACTTAATTTACCATATTTTTATTCTTTATTAGGATTTTCGAATTATTGGCTGGACCAGCACTTGTTTACCGCTAGTTGCCCTTGAGACGTGGTGCTGTTTTAGGTACAGAATTGAATGGCTACCCAGGCTATTATTAGGATTCAGAAATTACTGACAGGCCAGATCAAGAAAAATCACAGATCTTTTTCCTTCAAGATTATTAGTGACCTGGACAGGGTTTTTAAACATAATAATCCCCATAATGTTTGTTTTGTATGCTGTGTTGATTTGATTAGCTGAATTTAAATTCCTCTACTACTATGATGGGATTTGAGTACACATCTTCAGATCATTAACCCAGTCCTTAGATTATCAGCCTGTTTACAAAGCCATGACACTGTGCTTCTGATTTACCATCACCTTCCTAAACCTAAGCTTACCTTTGATGAGTTGATTCAATCACAGTGCAGTACTTGGATACAATATATGAACAAGATATAAAGGAAACCTAGATAATAAAATGTGAGGCTGGATGAACACAGCAGGCCCAGCAGCATCTCAGGAGCACAAAAGCTGACGTTTCGGACCTAGACCCTTCATCAGAGCATCTCCAGCATCTGCAGTTCCCATTATCACTGATATAAAGGAAACCTAGTTGTCTGAAGTCCACTACGTGACAGACCATCGTCTTGAATTCTACGCTGTTCTGTCAAATCAGGTTTTCTCCCTCTCTCTCTAGCTCTCTCACACATCCATTCTCTCTGCTGGAGAAGCTGTATAAGGTGCTTTAAATCTCAGGAGGAAGGCAGTCAAGAAGGAGATTTGTACCGCTCCTAGCACTGCAGCTAAATGTTTCAATAATGACTCCAATATTTTTGTCTCCATTAATTCACCTGAACATCTTGAGAATTCTCCATGTCAGGAAGGCTTTCTCACCCTGGATTTAAAATGGCACTTCACCAGCAGAACTGCTTGCTCCCGTTTCATCTTCTTGACCTATCTTGATTTATTACTCTGCTCAACTACACATTCTGTTCTATTACCTTGACGTACTTATGTAAGGCATGATTTGCCTGGATAGTGCACAAAACAATACTTTTCACTTTATGTCGGTTCATGTGACAATAATAAATCAAATCAAAATAAAACTCAAAGTCTATCATTCCATATGGCCACTATTTCATTTGGATCACTTATCATCACCAGAGTGAATTGACTACCGTCTCCTGTGGGGCATCACTAACACAGCGATTAGGGGGATTGGACATTCCATCAACTGCTTATTGTTTCATTGCCCATTACTCTATACTTCAGAACTTTTTCATGCTTCACTTTAGATCCATGCCTTTAATCATGGCAAACTGTTTGAGAATCTGCTTGTGGAAGGTTACATTGGTGCCAGTTAGCAAAGCATTGAGTTGAGTCTAGACTGTTTGTTCTTTCATGGGATGTGAGTGTCACTTGTAAGGCCCTCCAGTTTGTTTCCCATTCCTAATTGCTCTTGAACTGAATGGTTTTCTTGGGCAGTTAAGAGTCAACCACATTGCTATGGGTCTGGAGTCACATGCTGACCAGACCAGGTAAGAACAGCAGATTTCTTTCTCTACATGACATTAGTGAACCAGATGGGTTTTTACAATCATTAATAGCTTCCTGGTCACCATTGCTGAGGATTTCAATTCCACATTTATGAATCAAATTTTCACTTCAACAGCTGCTCTGTTGGGATTTGAACCCATGCCTCAAAAGCATTAGCTTCAGTATCAGCCCACTACACCACAGTATGGCCTATCAGTGCACTTATCATGAAGGCTTTTATTTTCTTTAGATCAAAATAAGAACTTAATTTGTATGGCATCTCTAATGTAATAAACCATCTTAAAGTTTATCAAGAATGTTATCAAACAAATATTGCAACATAAGGAGGCTTTAAGAAAATTGGCCAAAACCCTAGTTCAAGGAATGGGTTTAAAGAAGTGTCACAAAGTAAGAAAGAGAACTAGAAAGGAAGATAGTTTTAGGGAGCAAATTCTAGAGAGTAGAATTCACACAAATAAAAACAGACCCAGTGTCACAGCAATGTAAATCAGGGATGTACAAAATGCAAGAACTGAAAAAGTGATGAAATCTTGGATTTTTATGGGGTAGAGGAGGCTACAGAGAAAAGAAGGTTGCATGGGCTGGAGGATACAGGGATGGGGAGGATTGTAGGGGCTGGTGGATGTTAAATAGATAGGGAGTGTTGTAGGGGCTGGAGGATACAGGGAAAGGTAGAATTGTAGGGGCTGGAGAATTCAGGGATAAGGAGGGTTGGAGACCTGGAGGATACCAGGATGGGGAGGGTTGTAGGCTCTGGAGGAAGTTAAATAGATAGGGAATGTCATAGGGGCTGGAGGATACAGAGATAGGGAAGGTTGTTGGGGCTGGGGAATACAGGGATAAGGAGGGTTGTAGGGGCTGGAGGATACCAGGATGGGGAGGGTTGTAGGCTCTGGAGGAAGTTAAAGAGGTAGGGAGTGTCATAGGTTCTGGAGGATACAGGGATAAGGAGGGTTGTAGGGTCTGAAGGATACAGGGATAGGAAGAGTTGTAGAGGCTAAAGGAGCTTACAGAGATGAGGAGTGTTGTAGGAGCTGGGGGATACAGAGATAGAGAGAAGGTTGAAGCTGGAGGACGTTTCAGAGATAGGGATTTTGTAGGGGCTGGAGGAAGTTATTAGGAAGGTGATGGCCTAGGTGTATTATCACTGGACTGTTAATACCAAGACCCAGATAATGTTCTGGGGACCCGGGTTGAAATCCTGCCGTGGCAGATAGTGAATTTGAATTCAATAAATATCTGGAATTAAGGATCTAATGATGACCGTGAATCCATTGTTGATTGTCGGAAAAACCCATCTGGTTCACTAACGTCCTTTAGGGAAGGAAATTGCCATCCTTACCTGGTCTGGCCTACATGTGACACCAGACCCACAGCAATGTGGTTGACTCTTAACTGTCATCTGGGTAATTAGGGATGGGCAATAAATGATGCCTAGGCAACAACACTCTCATCCCATGAATGAATAAAGGAAAACTAAAGTGTTACAGTGATTGGGAGTTCTGTAGGGGCTGGAGGAGGTTACAGAGATACAGAGGTTGTATATGTTGGAGGAGGTAACAGAGATACAGAGGTTGTAAGTGCTGGAGGAGGTTATAGAGATACAGGGGTTGTATATGTCAGAGGAGGTAACAGAGATACAGAGGTTATATATGTTGGAGGAAGTAACAGAGATACAGAGGTTGTATATGTTGGAGATGGTTACAGAGATACGGAGGTTGTATATGTTGGAGATGATTACAGAGATACAGAGGTTGTATATGTTGGAGGAGGTAACAGAGATACAGAGGTTGTATATGTTGGAGATGGTTACAGAGATACAGAGGTTGTATATGTTGGAGATGATTACAGAGATACAGAGGTTGTATATGTTGGAGATGGTTACAGAGATACAGAGGTTATATATGTTGGAGATGGTTACAGAGATACGGAGGTTGTATATGTTGGAGATGGTTACAGAGATACGGAGGTTATATATGTTGGAGATGGTTACAGAGATACGGAGGTTGTATATGTTGGAGATGGTTACAGAGATACGGAGGTTATATATGTTGGAGATGGTTACAGAGATACGGAGGTTGTATATGTTGGAGGAGGTTACAGAGATACAGAGGTTGTATATGTTGGAGATGGTTACAGAGATACAGAGGTTGTATATGTTGGAGATGGTTACAGAGATACAGAGGTTGTATATGTTGGAGGAGGTTACAGAGATACAGAGGTTGTATATGTTGGAGATGGTTACAGAGATACAGAGGTTGTATATGTTGGAGGAGGTTACAGAAATACAGAGGTTGTATATGTTGGAGATGGTTACAGAGATACAGAGGTTGTATATCTTGGAGGAGGTATCAGAGATACAGAGGTTGTATATGTTGGAGGAGGTTACAGAGATACAGAGGTTGTATATGCCACGGGGGCATTGAAAACCAGGATACGAACTTCAAAATTGAGTTGCAGTCAGCCTGGCAGGCAATGTCACCCACAAGGACAGAGGTGATGGGTGAATTAAATAAGATGGATAAGGTTATCTAGGACAGCATGAAGACAAAGAATAGCATTGGTCTTGGGTTAAATGTCAGCCCTCTGTGTTGACAACTGCAATTATTACAAAGGAACAGGAGCAGGCCATTCAGCTCCTTGAGCCTGCTGACTCATAAAATTAGAGCTGATCTGTGGTCGAACTGTATGTGCCTACCTTGTGCCCTTATCCCCTAACATCATTGCTTAATAAAAATGCATCTACCTCAGATTTAAATTTAACAATTGAAGTAGCATTGACTACCATTTCAGGAAGAGTGCCAAATGCACTCTTCTTTGCATTTGGAGCGCTTTTTAACGTCTCTCCTGAATGGCCTGGGCCCTAATTCTTTGACTATGCCCCTGGTTCTAGATTCTTCAACCAGTTAAAATAGTTTATCTTTATCTACCCTGTCCTTCCCTGTTAATAAGTTGCAGTGCCAGAATCTGCTCACAGTACCCTGAGTGATGTCTGACTAAGGTTTGTATTATTACATGTCATTTGTATGTTCTTTTCCATAAGTGCAAACGAACTGAGTGACTAAATGTCATCGCGAGCCTAGAAGTCACATTAATATGTTGGGTTCACCAATCAAATCTCAATCTTTTGATCACCATCTCAGAAATCTGGAAAACTCAAAAGATACATAAAGAATATCAACAGAATTATCAAATGTTGAAAAAAATCATAAAAACCAAGAGGACCTATCAAGGAGTCAACTAATGAATGAAATATTGCACATATAATGGGGAGAGAATGTCTTTAAGAATTAATTTAGTAATCAAGGCCACTTTTGGTATTGACTAAGATAGTTCTTGCGTTCATAGGCTGGCTTTTCAGATGTAGACCAGCCAGGCGAAGGCTAAATTGCAAGCTGCCTGAGCTGTGAACAATGGAAGAGCCTCAACCCAATGGTAATGTGGCATTAGACAATCTCGACCACATCAGAAATAGGTAGAAACCCTATGGAAACATAACATAGCAGCTCTGAAATTCTGGGATTGAGCAGATTGCAGTAAGCAATGGGTGATAATAACTTATTATATCATATAACTCATCGATGTAGCAGGGGTAGGTGAGGGCCTAGTGCTTTTGTCTCTAGACTATTAATCCAGAGATTCAGGTAATGTTCTGGGGCCCTGGGTTCAAATCCCATCAAGGCAGATGGTGGAATTTGAATTCAATAATAATCTGGAATTAAAAGTCTAATGGTGACCAGGAATCCATTGCTGATTGTCAGGAAAAACCTATCTGATTCATTAATGTCCTTTAGGGAAGGAAATCTACTATTCTTACCTGGTCTGGCCTACATGTGACTCCAGCAATGTGGTTGAGTCTTAGCCACCCTTGGGCAATTAGGGATGAACAATAAATGTTGGCCAAGCCAGTGACACCCAAATCCCATAACTTTTTTTTTTTAAAATCCATTTATCGGACGTGAGCATTGCTGGCTGGCCAGCATTTATTGCCCATTCCTAGTTGCCCTTCAGAAGGTGGTGGAGAGCTGCCTTCTTGAACCGCTGCAGTCCACCTGCTGTGGGTCGACCCACAATGTCCTTAGAGAGGGGATTCCAGCATTCTGACCCAGTGAGAGTGAAGGAACGGCGATGTATTTCCAAGTCAGGATGCTGGGTGGCTTGGAGGGGAACTTGAAGGTGGACGATGTACGCGTATATCCACTGCCCTCGTCCTTCCAGATGGAAGTGGTTGTGGGTTTGGAATGAACAATAAAAGAATCTTAGACAAGGTTAATCAATTAGAAATCCAATAACATTCAATTCTTGAAAAATTATTTCAGGGCTTAGACGTCACTGGCAAGGCCAGCATTTGTTACCTATTCCTAATTGTCCTTGAACAGATTGTCATGTCCGAAGGCAATTATGAGTCAACCACAATATAGTAGCCTGTGTTATATGTAGGCTAGACCAGGTAAGGATGACAGATTTCCACCCCCTAAAGGATATTAGTGAACTGAATGGGTTTTTATGACAATTGACAAAAGACACAGTTAGTGAGGTTAGCTGTATGATTCCAGATAAGGGCAAAAACCAGAAATTACTGGGGAACCTCAGCAGGTCTGGCAGCATCTGTGGAGAAACAGCAGAGTTTTCAGGAGGGTCACTGGACTCGAAATGTTAACTGTTTTCTCCTCACGGATGCTGTCAGACCTGGTGAATTATCCCAGCATTTCCTGTTTTTGTTTCAGATCTCCAATATCCTCAGTTCTTTGTTTCATTCTATAATTCCAGGTTTTATTAAGTTCTGAGTTAAAATGCACGATCTAAGGGTAGTAGGGCAAACTGAGTGCTGTCTACAAGAAGCAAGGATTAACCCGTATCCTAAAGGGAGTGGAGCAGCAGATACATGCAATCACCACCCTCTTGTAAATTTCCCTCCAAGGCATTCAACATCCTGGCTTGGAAATATGTCACCGTTCCTTCATTGTCACTGGGTGAAAATCCAGAAACAGCTTCCTAACAACACAGACTGCAGCAATTCAAGTCTTGTCACCTACAGAAACAGGTAATAAATAAGATGCTCAGGGTTTATTTAAGGTGAGTCTAGATGAATAGGCAATTGAGAAGGGAATAGATGGATATGTTAATAGGCAAAGAAGGAGAAAGTTAATTTTAAGCTCAAACACACGCAGAGGTGGATGGGCTGAATGGCCTGTTCTGTGCCATAAGTTCTATGCAATTCCATATTGAATGATAAGATATGATTTTGATTGCGTAAATGGAATGGACTGATGCCTGTTGTTACATCATTCCTACTGCTACCAGTTTAACTAGATCTTTACGTTAAACTGTGAAAAACACCTGCCCAACTCGGGTGAAAAACCTCACAAATATATGTGAGCAGAGGAATGTGAGGACATTTTGGCTGCCATGAAAGCATGGCAATATGCACAGTTGTCAGGGCAGCGGGGAATTAAGATGTGACAGTATTCCCATGAGCCTGTTGTCCTTGTCTTCCTGGAGACAGAAGGTCACATGTTTTGGGAGAAGCTGCAAAAGCAATTGCGCTGACTTACTGCAGTGAATCCTAAAGGGGGTGCATGATGCCGTCTCATTACGCAGCGGGCAGTGCACCTAGACATTTAGGCTAGTGGATGATGTACCAGTCCAACAGACCGCCCTGCCCTGGATGGTTTGGAGCTTCAGGTGCCACTACAAGTCAGTCCCTGGCCAATATTTACCCCTCTTTTGACATCCTTTACAGACTACTTGGTCATAATCTCATGACTGTTTGTGGGAACTTGCTGTGTGTGAACTGGCTGCCATATTTGTTATATTACAGCAGTGCCTGCACTTCAAAGAAATATTGCACTATGAAAAAAACACTTGTATTGAGACAGGTCCATGTCATACCACTGGAAGATGTGAATATTTCATACACATTGAATTATTTTCAAAGTGTAGTTGTTATTCCATAAGAAAACATAAAAGTCACCATAAAAGCAGTAATGAGATGGACAATCTGATGCATCTGAATATTGCTGGGGTCGTTTGGGTGGAGGAATTGCTAACTTGGAAAATTTCAATGCGCTTTTCCGGATATTTAGACGTGTGGGATTTCCACCATTCTCCCTGTACAGGTAAGACAGGGCCTTGGTTTAATCCCTCTGCTACACATAGAAAAAGGAGCAGATCACTGGTCACCTTGGACTCTACTGAAGGACAATGCCCCGGGATGTGTTACCCCTCCCTGCAAAACTGCAGTCACATCAGGTCATGCAATCATGTTTTCCAGTGGGACTTGAGCACAAAGGGTAAATATGATCTTTTCCTGATCAAACTACTGTGTCACAGAATTGCTACAGTGCTGAATAAGGCCATTTGGCCTATCGTGTCTGTGTTAGTCCTAATACCTAATGCAATCTCCTGTCTTCTCCTCATATCCCTGCTGACTGTTTCTACCTAAATAACCATCCAGTGCTTCCCTGGAAGGCCTTAACTAAAGCTGCCTCCACCACATTTCCACCCAGTGTATTCCACACGCTTACTACTCACTGAGTGATTCAGGTTTGTTTCTCACATCACTCTGGCTTCTTTTGCGCATCATTTTAAATCTGTGTCACCTCATTCTTGTTCTTTCTACAAGCAGCAACAGCTTCGGCCTAACTACAGTGTCCAGCCTGTTCGCAATGTTGGAAACTGCTATCAAATTACCTCTCAGCCTTCTTCTTTGCAAGAACAGTCCGAACTTCTTCGATCTATCCTCGGAACTGAAGCTTCTCATTCTTGGAACCAAGAAATTGCTTCTGCACCCTCTCCAGTTCACATCTTCCCAATAGCATAGCATCCAGACTGCACACATGGGCTTCCAACATGCCTGCCTTATACAAGTTCGACGTCAGCTCCTCGCTCGTGTTGTCTATGCCTCGTTTAAATCCATTACTTTTCTTTGGAAGAGTCATGGATTTTTTTATGCCCATCTAAGAGGGCAGATAATGCTTTGATCTAAGACTACATGCAAAAGACAGCCCCTCTCTGACATGGCAGCACATCCTCAGTACTGTCCTGTGATTGCCAGACTAGATTACATTCTCAAATCTCTGCATTAAAAGCTCCTGAATCAAAAGTGAGAGTGTTCCCTTGCTAACTGCACTGTGGGAAGAACAACACCACACAGAGTGCCACAGCTCACCATCTCGTGATGAAATATAATTAGAGATGGACCATATTTGTTGGACTTCCCAGTCCTACTCAGATCTCCAGTACAATTAAAAGTTGGCAGGAAGAGGCTGTATACCTCTGGTTTAATGGTCTTCAGTGAAAGTTAAAAAATTTCTTGAAGTGAAAACAAACCAATTGCACCAAACTGACACAAAGCGACAACACATTGCATTTAGATAGCACCTCTGAAGTGCTAACAATGTCCAAGGCAAACCTAATCAAACAAAATTTTGCAGCACATCACAAGGCTCTTTGAGCTATCAGGACAGGTAATCTAAAGCTTGTTCAGAGAGGTCGTCTTTAGGAAGCATTTTAAATGTGGCAAGAGAGGCAGGGCAACGAAAGCCTATGGAATGGGAGTGTCGGAAATTAAGATCCTACACACTGAAAGCAGGCTGGAGCAGAGAAAATTGAGCCCCCAAAGAGTGTCAGCTATGGAGGAGGGCAGTGACCAAAAGAGAGTTGCAGTGTAATTGCACTGGGATTGAACCAAAAACAAATTGTGCTCTTTAGAGTTTCTTGCTGAGGGGACTAAGTTTGTCAATGTATGGTAAATGTGACTCAAAATTTAACATTAAACCAGATTGTTAATTGCTTTTAATTCATGCAAGCGAAGTCTTTTCAGTATCAGCACTTTGATGAGTTTTTTTTTATGATGGCTAAAGATACCAAAATATGCTCTCATGCTGCTATTATGTAGACCTAGGTAGAGTGAAAAGTTTTGTTTTACCTGCAGTGCAGGTAGATCATACCGTACAAGGTGCATGAGGGAAATAGAACAGAGCAATGTTACAGCAGCAGAGTTGCTCCATTTTAAGTCCAGATATAATTCAGCCATCCGCACAATTTTCCTGCAGAAATCTTCCACAAACGTTTGACAATTTCTGATTCTATTTTTGGTGCGATGGCTGACTCATTCAACAATTTTTATGCCTGACCAGAGATCACCTTCATATCCAATGCGTCACTGCACCATTTTTGTATCCCTTAGTGTTTTAGAATTGAATGCTAGGTTAATTTTCACTTCCCACTCTTCAAAATGTTTGGTCCTGGCCTCCAGTTGCTGTTTTCCCATTCTTTTCTTCATTTTGATTAGTCCTACAAAAGGAGTGTTTCCAATCGACAATGCCAATGCATTGCCTCACAAACAATAGGGATAGTGGAGTGTAATAAGAGGGATGATACTGAAATTGTGTTCTGTGCTGGGCTCAGGCCATACTCTCTATCTGGATTTGGTTACCAAGATTGCATTCAATCTTTGGATCAAATATAAGCAAGAGCAACAAACTTGACCAGATAGTCTGGGGAATATTCAAGGGGCTTACGCCTTTCAGGCCCAAGTAAACCGAACAATTTGGGGAGGGGGCTGGCTGAGTTATAGAAAACAACATTGAAACTTCATCTGAAGCAAGAGCAGGAAACCACAGGCTCACAGGAACAGTAGTAAGCTATTTTCCAATCTATCCTGTTCTGTGTTCAGTTAGCTCAATGACATTTACTTGATTTGTAACTGGAAGTGCAAATGTGCTTGCCCAATGGTGCCTATCAATCTTAACGTTGAAGTTTCCAACTGACCTTCAATCTCAACAATTTTCATGATGCAGATGGTTCCACACTTCCACATTTATTTTGTGAAAAAAACACTTCCTGATATCACTGTGGAATGACCTTATTCTAATTTTAAAATTGTAGCACATGGCTCAACTGATAGAATACTATTGGGAACAATTGAATGCAGGTCGGGTAATTGGCAGAATTTACATATACTTACATCCATATATATTTTGACAGAGAGGTGTACGGGATAGAGTAAGCAAAAAAAAATTCCTTTTCATCATCTACTTTCTGTTGAAGTGTCTCTCTGATTGTCCCGCACTCAGCATTTCTCACTTTTTGTTCTTATGGTAAGATGGTGATGTATATTGTTATGTCTCACAGTCAGTGCTTCAGTATGTCTTTAAGGGATATGTTCATGATATCATCATTGTATTATAGAATGTGATCTGAGGATATATTACCATTTTACTCGGATTTACTTGAAGCATGACACTAATAAAACTCTTTGACGTGGTATTCGTTACAAACAAGCAACTTATGAAACCTTAGCTTGAGCCTGGACACTGATATGCCTGTGAATGTAATGTGTGTATTAGCCAGCTGTAGTAAACTTCTGTTGACTCTCTCAATACTGTATTAGCCAAGTTTCTTTTTATGAAGAAGAACATAACGATAGCTCCAACAGGTAACTAATTGAGCCAAACAGTTATCTGTGCTGGCCATCTATATAAAAAGACTCCAAGATCTCAGTGGTAGATATTGAAAAACCTAATTGAAGACCAACTGGATAACAGCCCTGGACAGCACAGAAGTCAGAATAGTATTAACATCAGCTTCTATGAGTACAGTTAACCAATACAAATCTGTTGTAAGGGCATTAATCAGCCTGAAGTCAGAATTAATTTCTTTCTGATTAAGCTCAAAGTTTGTTCAAATTGGAAGAAAATTCTAAAAGTGCTAACATAAAGACAAAAGTACTGAAACACAGTAAAACTAAAAGCTGTGGAGTATATTTTCTCCATATCCCTCTTTAACAAAAAAAGAACGATGACATATTCCTTGGAGATGGATGCACAGATGATGCCATAGTAGCAGGGCAGTAATTCCTTTAGGAACTTCCTTTAGGTGCAGCCAACACTAAGGTAAAGTCACCAAATCCCCACTCTCTCATTAGAGAGAGGTGGTTTAACTTGAGTTTCATCACACTTTAGATGAGGAAACAGGTTGAGAAGAAGAGTCCTTCATGATAACCTCAGCTAGTGTGGGAATTAAAACATTTGCTATCTGGTATCACTCTGCTTAGCAAATCAGTTGTTCAACCAACAGAGCTAACAAACCCCTGGCCAACACTATTGCTATAGTCAGTAAAGCCCACCAAACCAACATGATCTGTAACAGAGCTGGTTTACTTCAGCCATCCATATGTTATTGTGATATCTGCAAAGTATTAGGCATCAAGGGACCTTGGGTATGTATGTGCAAGAAATCTGGTTCCAAAAGCCAAGCCAGGCCACAGAGCTAAACTCAGGCAACCAACAAAGTAGTACAATGCCATGACACTGGCAACAAGGTAAGTGTTAAGGAGTGTTACATTGATCCAAACGCATCATTGAGGTTCAGAGTCAATCAAGTGAAAGGCAAATTTCACAAGATGACCAAGTCTGCCATACTGTTAACTAGAAGTCCCTCCCTAAGGGCATTGTGAGTCTACCGATAGCATATCGACTGCAGCAATTCAAGAAGGTAGTTCAGTACCATATTCTCAAAGATAACTAGCGTTGGCAATGAAAGCTGACCCAGCCAGTGACACCCATGTCCCACAAGTAAATAAATTAAAAACACCTTGTCAATGGCATCAGGTGACCAGAAGATTCAACAACCATTAGCATCATGGGAAGGCAGTGACTTAGTCGCAATATCATCAATCTTGTAACCCAGAGGTGCAGGTTAATGGTCCAGGAACATCGGTGTGAATGCAATTAGATCCGGAATTAAACGCTAGTCTAATAGTCACCATGTAACCATCTGGTTCACCAATGGTCTTTAGGGATAGAAATTTCCATCCTTCCCTGGTGCAATTCCAGACCTACAGTGATGTGCTGTTCTCTGAAATGGGTGAATAAGCCACTCATTTCGAGGGCAACCTGGGTTGGGTAATAAATGCTGGTCTTATCAGTAACACCCATGTTCCACAAAAGAAAAGACTCTGTGCATTAGAAGCATATTCATTTCTCCTCCACATAAGCATCAATTAAAGAGATACACAAGAATACTAATTGTCACACACGGGGAAAAAAGCATGTAAAAGGACAGAGATTGCTAACTGACCAGCTTACTTGTCTCACTTGACATTTTTGTTTGTCCTTTTTTATGTTACAGTAATCAGGCACATGAGTCAGAACATAAGGTCAGCGCAAGGAACAGCTCATTCAAATGCTACGATGCTTTCAGAGCTTCCTTATCCTGATGGAAAGATGGTGCTGGAGCCTCCAATACTGGACCGCAGAATCTCCCAAAAGCTAGGTTCGAACATTGCTCTGTCCTTTCTGAAAATATTGGGCATTGCTGTCTATATTGCAAGTGTCAAAAACAGCATGGAGTCACAAATGTTTTTAGGGTGAGGAAGGAGGCCATTCGGCCTGGCGTGCATGCACCCTTATTGAGTGCCAACCTCTTGCCTTTATCACATATCCCTGCATACCAATGCTCCCTTGCATGCCTCAAGGGAACCGACCCCCGCAGTCAATGCTTCACACACAGTCGAGGCAGCTAAACAGATATGTTATTGTTCCTGAGATAGTGCGAACTGCAGATGCTGGAGAATCTGAGATAACAAGGTGTAGAGCTGGATGAACACAGCAGGCCAAGCAGCATCAGAGGAGCAGGAAAGCTGATGTTTTGGGCCTAGACTCTGCTTCAGAAAAGCTTTCTGAAGAAGGGTCTAGGCCCAAAACATCAGCCTTCCTGCTCCTCTGATGCTGCTTCGCCTGCTGTGTTCATCCAGCTCTACACCTTGTTATGTCTGTTATTGTTCCTGCCTCCTATTTGAAGCACTGCAGTACCCCCTCTGTTTAAATTGCCCTCAGCTGATTGGGCCTGCATTGGGGAATTCCCAGCTTGAACTCTTATCCTTTATTCATTCGCTGGATGAGGGTGTTGCTGCCCAGGCAGCATTTATTGCCCCTCCCTAATTGCCCAGAGGGCAGTTAAGAGTCAACCACATTGCTGTGGGTCTGGAGTCACATGTAGGCCAGACCAGGTAATGATTGGCAGTTTCCCTCCCTAAAGCACATTCGTAATCCAGACGGACATTTCCCCAACAATCGCCAATGGATTCACGGTCATCGTTAGATTCTGCCATGGCTGGATTCGAGCCCAAGTCCCCCAAAATGTGATCAGGGTCTCTGGATAAACAGTGCAGGGATAGTACCATTAGGCCATTGCCTCCCTTACTCCGCTGCCTCTCTCTGCTCCTTTAAAAATCTATTCAAAGCCTACCCCCTTAACTGTGCTTTGGGTCAGCTATGCTGATATCTCTTTTGTCGTGATATCTCTCTCTATGTGGCCAAGTATCAAATTCTGTTTGATAAGATTTCCTGTGGAGCAGCTTTCGATGTTTTCATTAATTTGAAGGTGTTTATCAATACAAGCTGTTGTAGTGGAAAAGTTTGTGACAACTGCTGCCACTGCCATTCCAACACTTCAAATCTTAATTTCTTTTTCCATGAAAAATGATGAGGATATTGCAGTATTATTGCTAGCTATTAATCTAGAGGGCCAGGTAATTTTCAGGGGACCTGGGTTCAAACCCTATCACAACAGATGGTGGAATTTGAATTCAATAAACAAAAATCTGGAATCAGGAGTCGAATGATGACCATGCAACCATTATCAATTGTTGGAAAGACACATCTGCTTCACAAAATGTCCTTTTAAGGGAGGAAACTGCCACCCTTACCTGGTCTGGCCTACATGTGACTCCAGGCCAACAGCAATGTGGTTGACCCTTAACCTGTTTGGGCAATTAGGGATGGGCAAAATGTGCTGACCTAGCCAGCGTTGCCCTTATCGTGTGAATGAGTAACAAAAAAAAATGTTTAAAACTTATTTAACAAATGGCACATTGGCAGAAATTCCTTCCAATTCAAAACTGGTTCCCTGCTCCAAACTTCATTCCCTAACTACCTATTCCATCCCACTCCTTGACGACAATCTGGGTTCAAGCCAGCTTCCTAATGACTGCAGAGTCACATTTGACACCCAGACCAGTTTCCAGCTTCATATTCATTCCATTACAGCATTAGCTCGGTTCCTTTTCCCATTACACTGCCCGATAGTTTTCATGTCTCAGTTCATCTGTTGCTAAAATTCTCATTCATGCCTTCCTTACCTCTTGACTGAACATTTCCACACAATTCTGGCAGGTGTCCCACATTCTACCCTCTGTAAGCTTGAGGTCATCCAAAATTCTGCTGCCCATCTTGTTTCCCTATCAGTCCTGTGCTCACTGACTCATGCTGGCTCCTGTTCAAGTAATGTCCTGACTTTAAAACTCTCGCCTTCATTTGCGAATACCTCCTTCAGCATGTCTCTCCCTATCTCTCTAATCTCCTCTAACCCCACAATGTTATCAAACAATGATGTCCTGTTAATTCTGGCCCCTTGCTTTTAATCACTCTGCAAAATTTGTGGCCATGTGTTTAGTTGTCTAAGCCCCAATCTCTGGAATTGTGACCCTTCACACAATTGTCTGTCTATCTCATTTTCATCATTTAAGTTATCCCCTTAAATTACCTCTTCACTAAGCATTTGTCTTAGGCTATCTCTGTGTGACTCAATGTTTTGTTTTGCTTAATAATGTTCTTTGAGTCATAGATTCATTGAGATGTACACTACAGAAACAGGCTTTTTGGATGAACTGGTCCATGTCAACAAGATATCCTAAATTAATCTGGTCCCATTTGCCAGAATTCAGCCCATATCCCTCTAAACCCTTAAAGTCATATATCCATCCAGATACCATTTAAATGTTGTCATTGTTCCAGGCTCTACAATCTTCTCTGGCAGCTCATTCCATACATGCACCACCTTCTGCATGAAAATGCAGGTCCTTTTTAAAACTTTCCTCTTTCACCTTAGACCTATGCCCTCTAGCTTTGGACTCCCCTACCCTACAAAAAAGACCTTGGTTGTTCACCCTATGCATGCCCTTCATAATTTTATAAACCTCTATAAAGTCATCCCTCAGTCTCCGATGCTCAGGGAAAATAGCTCCAGTCTATTCAGCCTCTCCCTATAGTTCAAACCCTCCAGTCCCTGAAACATCCTTGTAAACCTTTTCTGAACCCTTTCAAGTTTCACGTCTTTCCCAGGCTAAGGTGGCCAGAATTGAACAGAGTATTCCAAAAGTGCCCTAACCAATGTCCCATGCAGTTGTTGGGAAGCTGTTTGGGATATTCCAATACATTAAGGCGCTATATTGATACAAGTTGTTGTCATTGTTTTATGACATTAAATGCATGATGGCGATGCAGTTTGCCTTTGAGATTAGGGTGAAGCAGTGTCCATTTCACATCGGCCTTTAACGTTTCAGGGTAAATCCAAACGCTGGGGCCAATGTGATCCCACTAATTCAAAGTGAAATGAAACTGTTTGGAAGAAGGGTCCTAATGCTGCTTGATAATGCAGTGTAAAGGGTAAATCCACTGGACAGTGTGAAAGTAAGTGTGAAAGTGTCCAAGTATAAATCTACTGTTGTTTGGAGAGGGCCACTGCGGCAGCAAGACAGGGTCATAAAGGTGGGACAACCTATTATAGTCATAGCCATAGAGTCATACAGCACAGAAACAGACGCTTTGGTCCAACCCATCCATGCCAACTGGGTTTCCTAAACTGAGCCAGTCCCTTTTGCCTGCATTTGCCTGGTACAACTCAACAAGTGGCCATTTGGTCCATCAAAAAATGGAAGCTCTTTCTATACCAATCCAGTGAGTTCCACTGTCCCACTCTTTCCCCATTGCCCTGCAAAGTTTGCTCCTTCACTGTCTGTTGGATCAGTTTGATTATTCTGAAAAGATTTTCCCTTTTTATCACCTCAGGTTCTTCTGCCAATTATCTGAAATATATGCTATCTCTAGAAATAATTTCCCCTCATTTATACAACTAAACCCTTTGTAGTTTAAACATTTCGATTTAGACTTCTGTAAACCTCAGCTCTAAAGACAACAACCCCTCCTGTTTATCCACTGTTAACCTATATTCCAGTAAATAGTTTTTCAGAGAAGTCTTAATAAAACTATACAAGGCACTGGTCAGACCATAGCTGGAATACTGTGAACAGTTCTGTTCCCTTATCTAAGGTATGCTTGCTTGCATTGGAGTCAGTCCAGATGACATTCACCAAGCTAATCCTGGGTATAGAAGGATTTTCTTATGGGGAGAGATTGAATAGGTTGAATTTGTCTTTGTTGGAGTTTAGGAGAATAAGAGATCTTACTGAAACAAATAAGATTCTTAGAGGAAATAAAGCAAAGAACTGTGAATGCCGGAGATCTCAAACAAACATAGGCAGAAAGTGCTGGAGAAATTCAATAGGGTCTTTAACAAGGATATGGGGCGCGTGCAGGAAATTGGAATTAGTGCACTTTTGGTGATAGTTATGTTAGTGCAGAATTGATGAGCCGAAGGGCCTTTTCTGCACTATATGTATTTATGAGTTTAAGTCTGACAGCATCTGTAAACAAAAAAGTGCATTAATGTTTAGAGTTCAGTGACCCATCTTTAGAACCAACAGCAACTAGGAGAAGGTGGTATTTATGCAGATGACATGGGTTTAGAGGGGACTTGACAGGGTAGAGGCAGAAATGTTGTTTCCCCTTGTGGGGGGAGTCTAGGACCAGAGGTCACAATCTCCAAATAAGACATCACACATTTAAGATAGAGATGAATTTCTTCTCTTAGGGGGCAGTGAATCTGTGGAAGTCTTTACGACCAGAGGGCTGTCATGTCTGGGTGACTAAGTATATTCAAGGCTAAGACAGATTTTTAATCAGTAAAGGAATCAAAGTATATTGGGAAAAGGCAGGAAAGTGAAGCTGAGGGTTATCAGATCAGCCATGATCTAATTGAATGGTGGTACAGATTCAATGGGCTGAATGGCCTACTTCTGCTCTTACAATTTATGGTCTAACCACTTGAAAGCTTTCACATTCTTTTTAAAAGCTGACATCCAGAATTAGTCAGAATTCTCAATATACAATAGCATTTTCTATGGGTTTAGTAGAACTCCATAACTTCTGAACTTTGGCTGTTCTATTTATAAGGTCCTGGATCCCATATATTTTGCCAATTGCCTTTGTTAACCTCTCCTGCTGCCTTCGTATATTTGTGCACAGTCAAGCTCAGAATTTGCTCTTCCTGCAGCTCTTTTGGAATGTCTTTCACAACCAAAGTGTTTTACAGCCAACGTAGTACTTACAAAATGCCATTATCATCACAGTGTAGAAAGCAAACAACCGAAACTCCTGTACAGCAAGATCCCACCAATAAAAGACGATGTTGGTCAGATAATTTGTTCTGATCGTGTTGATAGTGGGATTAATACTGGCCAGGTCACTGGGCAGAACACATCAGCTCTTTTTTGAAATAGTGGGATCGCACCTTTCACATCCACATGAGATGAGGGGCTCAGTTTAAAGCCTCATTCACAATCACTTTCAGAATGTATGTGCAAACAGGAAGAGATTTCAAACAAAATTCAACCTCAGAGGAGATCTGTCCCCATGGGAAACAGAAACTCACCAATGCACTGTACACCTAGCTATATTCCTCGCTCTAACCCCACCTCAATCCTCACATCACCAATACTCCATCAATCTCCCCATCTTTCTGCCTATTTCAGTACCTTGGACAGATAAAGTGTATGTCTGTGTGTGTGGACATGTGTCCATGTGTGTGTGTGTGTGTAAGTATGCATAGAATCATAGAATCCCTACAGCATGGAAGCAGACAATTCAGCCCATCAAGGCCACAGCGACCCTCCAAAAGCATCCCATAGCCCCACTCCCGCAACCACCTACCCTATCACTTTAACCCTGCATGAGCCATGGTGAACTCAATCCTGGAAACAATGTACAATTTAGCATGGCCAATCCATCTAACCTGCATGTCTTTGGACTGTAGGAGGAAACCCACACAGATATAAAGAGAATGTGCAAACTCTACACAGTCAGTCACCTGAGGCTGGAATCAAACCCAGATCCCTGGTGCTGTGAAGCAGCAGTGCTGACCACTGAGCCACCGTGCCATCCCTATGTATGCATGGATGTGAATGTATATGGGTGTGTGTACATGGATGTGTTTGTGCATTTGGGTGTTCATGCATGTGTTTATATGTGTGTGAGTTTATGTGTGGGTGTGCATATGTGTGTATATGTGTGGGTGTATGGCTGCGTATGTGTAGGGGTGAGTATATTTGTGGATGTGTGTGCATGTGCGTTTGTATGTGCGTGGGATCCATGTTGGTCTATGCACATGTTTATAGGTGCATGTGTGTAGTGGTGTGTGTGTAGATGTGGGGGTGGATATTTGTGAGTGTTTATCTGTGTTTATATTTGTGTGTATGGGCACCTAAGTATGAATCCACCACGGCTCCCACTCAATGTAAAAAGTAGTTTAGAAAGAAGCAATCGAGCTGCTAATCCAATGACTGAAGCAATGATAGCCCTGCTGTCCCTCTAAACCAGGATCAACCCTACTACCCCCACACAAGTCAGACCCACGCACCCCCGTACATTCTGGCAATATATCTGCAGAGACACTTGCTCGGTATAGGAGCAGCGACAGGGCACTGATCTACCAGCGCACCTCGATTTTCCTACCTACTTCGATCTGCCTTGAGCTGCGCTCGATCTGAAATATCGCAGAACATGGCAACAGGCCCCCGGGGGAGTTGTGTGAGTTATTGCACACACAGGCACAGCCCCCATCAAAGGGCGAGTTTTTTTTTATCGGCTCGCAATCCCTGCCTTTTAATATATTGAGAGGAATCGCTGACTTGGATTTCAATTTCCAGGCACAGGTTACAGACTCGATCTCTCTTTCTGTGCTCCGAGGAAAACTCAGGAGCTGAGCTCAAGTCGCCGCCTTTCTCCTCATCTGTTTTTGCAAACGCTCAACAAGTCGCCATCGATTTGTTTAAAAACCAGGATGTGCACCGGTCCAGGGCATATTTATTCTGATTTTCACAACTCTATTTAGGACTTTAACAATCAGACAGGGTTAGACTGGAACGTGTTTTTATTATCATGATTTAATGTTTTTATTTTATGTTTTTACTGGCAGAGAGCTGAAAACACCTTTTGCCACCCACCTGCTCTCAAACAGGTAAACAACCCTCAACACGCCCCAGCTTCAGCTTCTCCCCAGTGGTGTTTACACACCCTTTTATTTATTTTTAATCACACTTTTCTTCCCCTAACCTCTTCCACTCCACTGCCCATTTCCACCCCCATAACATCAGAACATCCACATTCCCTGTAATGTCAGAAAATTCACATTCCCTGTAATGTCAGAAAATCCACATTCCCTGTAATATCAGAACATCCAAATTCCCTGTAATGTCAGATTCACATTCCCTGTAATATCAGAACATCCACATTCCCTGTAATATCAGAACATCCACATTCCCTGTAATATCAGAAGGCTCAGCTGCCGTGCCATCGCCGCAGAGATTTCGAACAGTTTTGGGGACGGGTATCGATTATAATCTCACCCTCCTCAAGCCGGGGTAAGTGTTGCTTTGGCAAGCCTCAGCAGGAGAGTTCAATCCCTGAACTGCTGTGCACCAGCTGTAGTATAACTCTGCGCTGAAGTACAGAAGGAGAGAGGCCGCTATTCCTCCCAGATACTTTGGAGTGAAGCGAGCAAAGCAGGCGCTTTACCTGACCGAGGGCGAAGGGGCTGGAGAGGGGTGGTGGAGATATGCCACAATATCAGGGCGGATGGGGGTGGGGTAGGGAGAATCCTGAGGTATTTGAGGGTGAAGGAAACACTAACTACCCCTTCACACATAATGCCATGTAGTGTGCTCAACTCTGAAGCAGGAATCCACAGTTCAAACAAAGGAAAATTAAAGCACTGGCAAAGCTGTTTTGTAGATCACACATTTCAGCTCAGACGTGTCCGGCTAGACTGCTACTTCGGCCAGTCAACGCTCTGGCTGAAACCTTTGCATCATCCTTGGGTTTCAGGCTCCTCACGCTCATTTCTGAGCCTCTTAAGATTTTCCATTGTTTTGTTCTTGTTAAGATTTTTCTGCGCTACGAGTCTTCCAGTCTTTTTTTTTGGTTGTTTTAATTAGTTTCGTTTTTGTTTATTTTAGCTCCATGCGGGAAACTAACTGTCCTTACAAGACTGGAGAGTCAATGGCACATTTACATTAATTGCCGAGAAAAGTACTGAGGGAGGGGAAGGGATGACAATGAGATTCTAAAATAATGTTGGGATGTTACCTCGAGCTGCAAGGTACAAATGGAAATCCATTCGCCAGTAACTTTCAGGAAAGGAATCGGATATGTACTTTAAAAGGAAATATATAGCGAACGTCTACAGGAAATATATCGAAATATACAATGCAGATTTATGGAGAGAAAGCTGAAGGAGGTGGGTTGGATAAGGATTAACTGTCAAGTCGTTAAAGAGCTAGAACAGGATAGGTGGGCAGAGTGGTCTGTGATGGACAAAAGGCTGAGTTCAGACGGGACTGTCTAGAAGTCGAAGATACAAAGGTGGTCCTACCTTGTGAGTTGCGGGGAAAGCCTGGAACCCACAGGAAATACATAACAGATCCCACCGCCCATGTTGCATTAAAGTAAACAAATCGCTCAAGCCCGGCCCAGGTATTAAAAAGCACCAGGCACGCACACACATAGACAGGGAGAGAGAGGCAAAACAACCCCCTGACATGTTTATTTTCACAGCTGCTTGTTATATTCAAAAGCTGGTCCCTTTGCATCCTCTTGTCATTTCTGTGATTTGCAATTTCTACCGCTCTTGACAACAACAGCGACACAAAAGTACACAAAGTGCAGGAGAGGTTCTCGAACTTTCGTTCACCCTGAAAGTACAAACCCCCCACCCCTAGATCTGGGCTTTCCTAAACATTGTTAAATACACCAGCAATCCCTGACAAGACAACGAAGCGGCACTTACACGCCAAGTTTCTCTCTAGCTGATTCCAAGTCTGCGGTGTATCCAACAGACAGGGGCTGTGCAGTAAAATTCCTCACATGTGTCAGTAAGTCCACTATTGTCACCATGTCTGCCTTTAGACTCCCCTGTTGAACAACTCAACTCGTTCCATCTTCGAGTGTTTCTCTTTTATAGTGTAGAAGTCTCTCTGTCACACACAGTGAAATCGCACAGGTCCTTGTCCAGTTTAGGTGTTCAAATATTTCAAACCTTCCCTTCCTTTTGTTTGTTTGTTTTTTTTTCCCCTCTCTGTCTTGTTGTTTGTTGTTGAAGAATAAAAGTTAAGGTTCCGAGCAGCGGGGCTGCAGTATATAGGAAGATGCTTTGGGATGTGGATCGGCGCGTTTGATGGACGGTGACACATGCAGCCCTCAGCTCACAAAGAGGCGTTGCCTGCACTGATTCCTGCCCGTCCTTCCAACGCCCAGTGTTCAGCTATTGCCATCCTCAGCTCACAAGCTGCCAAGCCACGGCGCGCACACACACACACACACACACGCTCAAGGAGAGAGGGACGGAGAGAGCTGGGCACGGGAGAGAGTGAGTTGATCGATTACAGGGCACGCATCCCACGCCGCTGTATGAGCTCCAGACCACAAACCAGCGCTTTGCTTCTTAAAAAAAACACTAAAAAAAACTCGAGAGTGTTGTTTGGGACGGTTTGTAGTGTATCTGGACAACGGAGTAACAGAGGGAGAGAGCGAAGTAGAGATTGATGGGTGACAGTCAACATAGATAGGTAGATAGATGATAGATGGATAGATAGATAGACAGATGGATAGATAGATGGATAGAGAGATAGATGGATGGATGAATGGATGGGTAGATAGATTGTTAGATAGATAGATAGATAGATAGATAGATAGATAGATAGATAGATAGGGGTCATGAGTTCAAAGTGAGACGAGGAAAGTTTAAGGGAGATATGAGTGGAAAGTTCTTTACACAGAGGGTGGTGGGCGCCTGGAATGCGTTGCCAGCGGAGCTGGTAGACGCAGACACGTTAGCGTCTTTTAAAATATATTTGGACAGGTACATGGATGGGCAGGGAGCAAATGGACACAGGCCGTTAGAAAATAGATGACAGGTTAGACAGAGGATCTTGATCGGCGCAGGCTTGGAGGGCTGAAGCGCCTGTTCCTGTGCTGTAGGTTTCTTTGTTTTTTTTGTTCTTTGTATAGACAGACAAACGTTATGGGAGAGGAGTAGGGAGCAGACAGAAAAGTACAGTTGAGACCATATTCAGATTAGGTTGGATCTGACTGAATGATGGAGCAGGCTCGAAGGGTTGAATGGCCTACTATTGCGCCTAAATCCCATCGTCCTACCTTGATGGATGAGTCTTAATCAATTAATCTGTATCAAACTATATATCATGTGTTCCTGTTCATTGTAATTGCTAATTTTCACCGTCCTTGTAGTAATTTGTTTGCTGCATTATCTGGATTGGATGGGATGAGAATTCCACTCTCAGTAAATATCATTGTCAGCGTCATCCTCCAATCAGCTCTTTTTGTGTTTGTTTTCGTATTCAGAACCAACAGCTGGGTATAGGATATATTTGACTAAGAGGGCACGTAATGAAAGTTCACTAGACTGGTTTCTGGAACGATGGTATTGTATCATGAGGAGAGATCAGTGATCTATTGTTTTTATTCCAAGTTTGGAGGAATGCGTGCTGATAAACAAACCTCTTGAGGGCCCTGTTAAATTGGATGCTGAGAGAATATCTTCACGCTGTGAAGTCTGAAACTAGGAAGGGTGTCATTTCAGGTTAATGGACTCCGCCCTTTCAGACTGAGCTGAGGAGAAATGTCTTCACACAGAGTATTGTGGATCTTTAGAATTCTCAACACCAAATTCTTTGAGAATACTCAAGGCAGAGGTGGATAGATTTTTGGATACTGAGGAATTGAACAAATATGGGGATAGTGAGAGAAGGAAGAAAGAATGGAGAAAATCAACTAGAATGTCATCGATTGGCAGAGCAGGCCCAAAGGGCCAAATGGCCTGTTCAAACCAACCTGTGACCCTTAAATCCCCTCATGTCACTAACATCCAGAAACAACACTGCTAAGGGCTCTGTTTCCAATAGCTACTCTCTACCCTTTGTCACTCATGTATCGATTGGCCTAGTACTGATTCCCAGTTGTGCGGGCTTGGTTAAAATTCACTTTTGTAATATCAACTAAAGGGACTCAATATCCCACAAAAATATAGACACACATACAAGTCAATTTTAAAGGCCACTGGGCTGCTCTCTCATTAGGGAGAGGTGACTGGTGGTCAGTTTATGCCTCCGATGAGGGGAGAGGTTGAGAAGAGGAGAGTTATTTTCTTCCTTTATTCATTCATGGGATAAGAGTGTTGCTGACCAGGCAGCATTTATTGCCCAGAGGGCAGTTCAGAGTCAACCACATTGCTGTGGGTCTGGAGTCACATATAGGCCAAACCGGGTAAGGATGGTAGTTTCCTTCCCTAAAGGGCATTAGTGAGCCAGATGAGTTTTTTTTGACTATTGACTCATGGATGTCATTAGATTGCTAATTCCAGATATTTATTTAATTCAATTTCCCACCATCTGCCATTGTGGGATTCAAACCTGGGTCCCCAGAACATTATCTGAGTCTCTGTTTTAACAGTCCAGTGATAATACCACTAGGCCATCAGGGTAACCTTAGCCAGTGAGGGAATGGAACCAACCATCCAACCAATTCAGTTAGCCATCTCCCCTTGTATCCCTACTCTCACCCAAGCCAAACCCCTTCAAACAAAAAACACTGAAGAGAACAGTATGGACACTACCTCCGAGTCTCATATAACCTGACTATTTATAATAAACTGGTGATCCAGGTTTGTGGGAGGCAGTGGCCTAGTGGTATTATCTCTGGACTGTTAATCTGGGAATTTGGCTAATGCTGTGGGGTCCGGAGTTCAAATCCAGCTATGGAATTTGAATCCAATACAAATCTGGAATTAAGGGTCTAATGATAACTATGGTTGGTGGAGAGAAAGAAAAAACATCTGGTTCACTAATGTCCTTTAGGGAAGGAAAGAAACTGCCATCCTTACCTGCTCTGGACTAGGTGTGATTCCAGACAACTGCAATATGCTGACTCTTAACTGCCCCCTCGGGAATAAATGCTGGCCTAACCAGCAATGTCCACATCCCTGTGAGTGAATACTGAAAAAAAAGATGCAGTAAGTTACACTGAAAGGGGCATGAAATTATGAATAAGAAAAGGATGAAGGGGTAATTAGAATTCCAGTTGTCCAGACCCTTCAGGAAAGTGCACTTCTTTTGTTCTTATATTTTTCAAAGTATATGTATATGTTTTTATTTTAATGTATAAATGTATTTTTTAAATGCACATTTTGGTCAATAAGCTGAGTCCCTAAGTCTTGCTGAGTTTTACAGATATGATTTTTATCTAATAAATAAGCCTCCTTCAGAATATTAACACTGACATAAATGTACTTAATCTACTCTCACTTCCCAGTTTAGGATAAACAGCATTCAGTTATTTAACAAGGTGCAGCTTGGCAGCGAAATGGTATGGTGCCCCTTCTCGCTGCTTTAAATAGGAGAGAAAATAAACAGTACAGTACTTTAAGGAGCTGTGACTGAATCCAAGCTAAATATTAACTGCCTGGTCTGATGTTCTGTGTTTTGTTTTGTTTTTCAGTATCACCTTCAAACTAATCTGCTCCAGTACTGATTTGGATTTGTACAGTTTTTCACGCACATCCACACCTCTTTAGACGCCCCCCTCCCCTCCCCCGCACCTCAAGTAATTCGACCATGTCCACCTTGTGTGGCCCTAAGGCATGCACACGTCTTAGCCAAGAGCTCCCTCTATCGGCCATCGGACGCATTTTCCCAGTTGTGATATGAGGATGAACCGGATTATTCAGTTACTATGTTAGGAAAGCAATGCAAGCCTTTTATTGTGAAGCATGCTCTCGGCCTGAAACTTCACCTCCGACCGCGGAAGATCTACAGTCACCACAAATCACACTCTGTTTTCCAAGGTTGAGGTGTGGGACCGTCAAGGTTAAAAGATTTAATCCATAAGACTGTAAAATATAGGAGCAGAATTAGATCTTTCGGCCCATCTGCTATTCGATCATGGCTGATATCTTTCTCAGCCCCATTCTCCTGCCTTCTCCCTGTAACTTTCAACCCCCTCACTAATCAACAGCCTATCTATCTCTGTCTAAATACACTCAATGATTGGCCTCCACAGCCCTCTGTGGCAATGAGTTCCACAGATTCACCACCCTCTGGCAGAAGAAACTCCTCCTCATCTCAGTTCTGAAGGATTGTCCCTTCACCCTGAGGCTGTGCCCTCAGATCCTAGCCTGTCCTACTAACGGAAACATCTTCTCCACATCCACTCTATCGAGGCCTCTCAGTTTTCTGTAAGTTTCAATCAGATCCCCCCCCCCACCAACCCACATCCTTCTAAACACCATTGTGCACAGACAGAGTCCTCAACTGGCACTGACAAGCATTTCATTCCTGGGATCATTCTTGCAAACCTCCTCCAGATCCCCTCTATCACTAGCACAAACTTCCCTCGATCTGGGGCTCAAGGGAGATCACAATATTCCAAATGTGATCTGACCAGGGAATTATGCAGCCGCAGCGGTATATCTCTGCTCTTGAAATGAATGCTAATATTTCATTTGCCTTCCTAGCTGCCATGGCCTTATGCTGAGAATGTAATCTGCACTATCACACCCAGTGCAGTACTGAAGGCTGTAGCGTCTGGCAAAAGGTTTCGGCCTGAAACATTAACTTTCCCACCCCTCGGATGCTATCTGACGTTCTGTGCTTTTCCAGCTCCATATTTATAGACTGTAGCATCAGCTGCTGGGTAACTGTACATCCTGCACAAGAACACTCCACACTAGAGCCCCCCAAGGATGCGCCTCAACCCCTCACAGTACTCCATGTACACCCACACCTGTGTGGCCAAATTCTGAAAGAACATCATCTACAAGTTTGCTGACAACACCATCATAGTAAGACGGACATCAAACAGTGATGAACCAAACCACAGAAGGGAGATGGAGGGCTTGGTGATGCGGTGCAATGAAAAAAATCTGTCTCTCAACATCAGCAAAGCTAAAGAACTGATCATTGCCTTCAGAAAGAAAGAAAGAGAACACGCCCCATCTGCATCGATAGAACTGAGGTTGAGAAGATGAAGGGCATCAAGTTCCTCGGAGTGATGCTAACTCATGACCTGTCCTGGATTTCCCATGTAGATGTGACAGTCAAGAAGGCACAACCATGCCTCCTCTTCCTCAGGCAGCTCAGGAAATCTGCCATGTCCATAAGGACCCACACCAACTTCTACAGGTGCACCATTGAAAGCAAACTGTCCGGGTCCATAATGGCCTGGTATGGCAACTGCTCTGTCCAGGTCTGTAAGGAACTACAGAAGGTGGTGTACACAGCCCAGACCATCACGGAAGCCAACCTTCCATCCATGGACTCCATTTATATGGCTCGCTGCTGCAGAAAGGCTGCCAATGTCATCAAAGACCCCATTATACCCCGGTAATGACCTCTTACAACCTCTTCCATCAGGCAGAAGATACAGAAGCCTGAACACACACACAAGCTGGTTCAGGAACAACTTCTTTCTGGCCATTATCAGACTGTCGAATGGACTCTCTAACCTCAAATAATGCTGATCTTGCTAATGTTGATCTGGCTTAGTGTACACCCTGTGCAATGTAATCTGTATACCCCTGTCTAAGTCATTTTTTTATCTGTATGTCCTTTGCTCACTATGGCCTACCTGTACTACTACTCGTAAACAAAGCTTTTCACTGTATTTCAGTACACATGACAATAAATCAATCAATCAATCAATTTTGGATGCAACATTAAATCAAGCTCCAGAGGATGGGGAAGACCCCATGGCCCAATTTTGGGGAAGAACAGGAAAGTTCTTCCTGGTATCCTGGGAATTATTTCGCCACAATCAACATCAATTGAAATAGATTATCTGACCAACTCGGCAGTGCTGTTTGTGGGAGCTTCCTGGGCACAAACTGAATGCTGTGATTCCAACATTGCTACAGTGCCTGCGCATCAAAAAAGCACTTCATTGTCTGTAAAACATTTTGAGGTATCCTAAGGTTGTGGAATGCACCATAGAAAAGGGAAAGGAGATGGCCTAGTCGTAGTATTGCCAGACTATTAATCTGGAGACCCTGATAAAGCTCTGGGGGCCTAGTTTCGAATCCCACCACGGCAGATGGTGGAATTTGAATTCAATAAATTAATAGAATTAAGAGTCTAATGATGACCATGAATCCATTGTCAATTGTTGGGAAAGACACGTCTAGTTCCTTTAGTGAAGGAAACTGCCATCTTTACCTGGTCTGGCCTATATGACCAACAGCAATGTGGTTGACTCTGGGCAATAAATGCTGTGTATCCACTGATACTCTCATCCCACGAATGAATAATAAAAAAATGCTAGTCTCTTTGATGTCCCATCAGGAGCTATTTACTAGAAATGGAAGAAGGGCTAACAGGAGGAAACGTTTTTTCTTTACTCACCAGTTGTTGCCAAGTTGTTGGGACCTGCAACATTTTACTAGAAAAATGAAGGAAGAATCAATAGCAACTTTCAAAGGAGAATGGTATAAACGCTTGAAGGGGAGAATTTTATAGGGCTCTGGAATTAGAGCAGGGGAGTTGAATTAAAAATAACAAAATGTGAGGCTGGATGAACACAGCAGGCCCAGCAGCATCTCAGGAGCACAAAAGCTGACGTTTCGGGCCTGGACCCTTCATCAGAGGTGGAATTGGATTAATTGGATAGCTCCATTGAAAGAGTAATTAGCGGCACAATGGACAGAATGGTTTCATCTAAGCCCCACCACGCTATAATTTTCTAATGGGTCTGTATAAAAATGGAAGTTTACATTACATAACTTCATATCCCAAAAATCACTTCTGTTGTACTAAACAGAGAAATCAGCTGTCTGACTGGTTGGCTCAGTTGTTTACAGCATGGTGCTAATAATGCCAACGTCCCAGGTTGGACCACACGGTGGCTCAATGGTTAGCACTGCTGCCTCACAGCACCAGGAACCTTAATCCCAAACTCGGACAACAGTCTGTGTGGAGTTTGCACATTCTTCCTGTGTCTGCATGGGTTTCCTCCAGGTACTCCAGTTTCCTCCCACAGTTTAGGGCGAATTGGCCAGGCTAAATTGCCCGAGGTGTCCAGAAATGTGCTGCCCAGGTGAGTTAACCATGAGGAAGTGCAGGGTTACAGGGATAAAGTAAGGGGTTGGATGTGGGTGGGATGCGGTTTGGAGAGTTGGTGTTGACTTGATGGGCCATTTGGCCGCATTCCAGACTGTAGGGATTCTATATCACATTTGGAATAACACTAACAATCCTGCTGTTATCAGGCTTGTTTTTTTGTGGAGTCTGGCTAAGTTCAGAGACCTTTAAAAGTGGTAAGAAGGAACCAGATCCAGATGGGTCGCATGTATTTTGAGCAGATCCCATTTTGCCAGCTGGTAGAAGGAGGGCTGGAATTCATCAGATGCCATTTCTGTCACCTCTGACAAGATGCCACCATCAGACACATATTCCCCTCCCCTCCCTTGTCTGCTTAGACAGAGTGAGGCATGCAAGAGTGGTGGGCGTGTGGAATGTGCTGCCGGCAGTGGAAGTGGAGTCAGATACTTTAGAGACTTTTAAGCGACTCTTGGGTAGGCACATGGAGGATAGTAAAATGTAGGGAATGCAGGGTAGAGTGATCTTAGTAGGATAAAAGTTGGCACAACATCGTGGGCCAAAGGGTCTGTACTGTGCGGTACTGTTCTATGTTCTATGTTACAGTCCACAGGAGGTGCACAGAGCAAGATTGATGTTAGAGTTGAAATTAGAGAGATCCATTCAACAGTCTAATAACAGCAGTGAAGAAGCTGTTCTTGAACCTGTTGGAGCGAGTGTTCAAGATTCTGTAACTTCTGCCTGATAGAAGAGATTGGAAGAGAATTAGTTGTGGATGTGGTGCCAGTCATGTGGGGTCCTTTGCCCTGAATGGTGTCAAGCTGCGCCCATCCAGGGAAGTGGGAAGTATGCCATCACACTCCTGATTTGTGCCTTGTAGATGGTGGAGAAGCTTTGGGGAGTCAGGAGGTGAGTTACTCCCGCAGTATTCCCAGCCTCTAGCCACTGTGTTTATGTCCAGTTCAGTCTTTGGTTAATGGTTAATGCCAGATATTGATAGTGGGATATTCAGTGACTTTTTTTATTATTCATTCATAAGATGTGGATGTCACTGGCCAAACCAATATTTATTACTCATCGTTAATTGCCTAGAAAACAGTTAAGAGTCAACCACATTGCTGTGGGTCTGGAGTCACATGTAGGCCAGAACAGGTAAGGATGGCAGCTTTCTTCCTTAGAGGATAATAGTGAACTAGTTGGATTTTTCTGACAATTAGAAATTGATTCATGGTCATCATTGGATTCTTAATCCCATTTTTTTTGTTAAATCCAAATTCTACCATCTGCCATGGTTTAAACCTGGGTCACCGAGATCATCACCTGGATTTCTAGATTTATGGTCTGGTGATAATATCATTATTAGGCTGCCACCTTGCCCAATGGTAACGCCATTGAATGTCAAGGGGCAGTGTTTAGATTGTGTCTTGTTGGAGATGGTCATTGTCTGGCATTTGTGCCACTTGTTAGCCCAACCCTGGATATTGCCCAGGTCTTGCTTCACTTTGACATGGACTGCTTCAGTACCTGAGGAGTCATGAATGGTGCTGAACATTGTACAATCATCAGTGAACATTCCCACTTTTGACCTTACGATGAAGGGAAGGTCATTGATGAAACAGCTGAAGATGGTTGGTCCTAGGACATTACCCTCAGAAACATCTGCAGAGATGTCCTGAAGCTGAAATGACTGACCTCCAGCAATTATAACCATCTTCCTATGTTTCAGGTATGATTCTAACCACTGGAGTGTTTGCCCCCCGGATATCCACTGATTCCACTTTGGCTAGGGCTCCTTGATGCCACACTCGGTTGAATGCAACCTTGATGTCAGGGGCTGTCACTCTCACCTCACCTCTGGGATTCAGCTCTTTTGTCCATGTTTGAACCGAGGCTGTAATGAGGTCAGGAGCTGAGTGGCCCTGGCAGAACCCAAACTGGGCATCACTGAGCAGGTTATTGCTGAGCAGGTGCTGCTTGACAGCCCTGTTACTGACACCTTCCATCACTTTACTGATGATTGAGAGTAGACTAATGGGCTGGTCACTGGTCAGAAGTAAGCCTAATGCTTAAGTGCAGTACTCAGGGAGTGCTGAACAGTTGGAGGATCCAACTTTAGGACGGCTCATGAAATAAAGCCGTCACCTCAGGTGGATGTGAATAATTTCACAACACTATTGTAATTAAGAGTGGGCAAGTTCTCCTCAGCAGCCTGACTGAAATGTATGCCTCAATCAACACCAGAAAAACAGGTTGTTGCCACATTGCTGGGAGTTTGCTGAAAGACATGTTGGCTGCGCTGTTTCCTACATTGCAACAAAAACTACACTTCAAATGTACTTAACTTGCTGTAAAGCGCTTTGAGATTCCTGGTGGTAATGGAAGGTGCGACGTAATTGCTGAGATATCGTTCTTTCTTTGCCACATTGCTGCTTGCAGGACCCTGCTTGGATGCAAATTGGTCTGTGTATTTCCTAAGTTTTAAGAGTGACTGAACTACAAAAGTATGTCACGGGCTGGAATCACCTAAGGTTGTGAAAAGGTGTGCCTTACTACAGAGAATGGCGGACTTAGAAATCAACATCCTGTCAATTATATATCAAAAATTGTTACAGGTCAATTGAGTTTGTCAAAATAAGACACCGTCCAGATGAAGTGTATAACCCTTCTCCTTTGAAGTTACTATATCCTAGAGATATTCTTTGTTCATCAGACCATGCACCTACCCACGAGATAGTGTGCCACCTTCCTTCCTAAGTCCCCTCTCTCCAAACCTTTTACCTAACCTCGTTGACATCTTTCTGCCCAAAATATCCCCAACAAGTGCAGGAGCCTGGGTTTTCCTTCCTCTCTGCCACACCTGCTGTACCGGCAGTGACCACTGACAAGCCTATGGCGCTGCAGGGACTTTAGTCAGATTGGTCATCAATGCCCGAGCAGGAGGACTGCTTCCCGGTGAGGAGCACAAGCCCCACTCTGCCCTTGTTAATGCCAGCCCCAGAGCAGCGTTGCTGTGCGTGGGTATTTTTTGGGCAGCCCGTTTCTGATGGGCTTTGCATGGGGGTTTGTGGGGAGGTTGAACAGTCCAACAAATGCTAAATCCTACCACAGATGGTGTCTTCGACTACCGGTGCCACACAGACTCTGAAGATCTCATTGTCTCCATCTCTCAAGCCAGAGACTGTACAGAAAGTAGTGACAAATGTTAAGGAAAATGCTGTGTGCCTATTACCCCTTTGTGCATCAATGGATAGCAGTGGGTCAGAAATTTGTGAGCTCACATCCCACAACCTGGCTAAGTGGCAATACTGATGGGGTGCTTCCCTGTTGGTAGGCCAGATATGGATGCAGAAAGTCCTAATTAAGCACACTCTGAAGGTTGACATGCAGAAACAGGTAGCGGTTAGGAAGGCAAATGCAATGTCAGCTTCATTTTGACAGAGCTAGAATACAAGATGTACTGCTGAGTTTGTATTAGGCTCTGGTCAGACCGCATTTTGAAGACTGTTGAGCAGTTTTGGGCCCCCGTATCTCAGGAAGGATATGTTGGCATTGAAGGGGGTCCAGAGGAGGTTTACAAGAATGATTTCAGGATGAGGAGATTGTCAAATGAGGAGTGGTTGAGGATCAGGGTCTGTATGCGCTGGAGATTAGAAGAATGAGGGAGAGGAGAGGGTATCTGATTGAAACTTACAGAATGCTGAAAGGCTGGAGGGCAAAACCTCAGAGTGAAGGGATGACCCTTTAGAACTGAGATGAGGAGGAGTTTCTTCAGCCAGAGGGTAGTTAATGTGTGAAACTCATTGCCACGGAGGGCTGTGGAGGCCAAATCATTGAAAGTATTTAAGACAGACACAGGTAGGTTCATAATTGGTATAGGGATTAAGGGTATGTGGAGAAGGCAGGAGAATGGGGTTGAGAAATATATCAGCCATGAGTGAATGGTGGAGTAGTAACAATGGACTGAATGGCCTAATTCTATGCCTGTATTTTATGGTCTTATGGCCTTGAAGAGTGTTCTGAAATTAGATTGTTAAACAAAAATATCAGCCCAGTGACTTCATGGTTGTTGTTAATGAATCTCGTATCTTATTCCAGATTTATTAATAGAACTTAAATTTCCCACCACCCGACCTGTCATGGTTGCATTGGATCTCACGTCTCCTGCCATTAGTCCTGGTGACTGAGACAGTTCTGAGGAACTTGACTGTAGATGTTAACTAGGTTTCTCTCTCTGCAGATGCTGCCAGACCTGCTGAGTTTCTCCGTCATTCTCTCTGTTTAGTTGCCCCTGGGTCACTAGTCCAGGAGCACTGTCTCAATGATAGCATCCCATGTGAAACCGTAACAGGTCATGAAAAGCACTGGACAATTGAAATCTTTCTTTCATGATATGTCGATGGTTTTTCTGTCGCTAACTAGCCACTTAGACGGCATAATGGTGGTGAAAAGCAGGAACTGCACAATATTGGGCGTCAGCTCAATGGGTGGAAAAGATACTTTATACCAACAACTGTGCAGGAAGTGGCAGATGAGCCACATCAAGATGAACGTAGAGCAAAGGGGATAGTTTAGAAAAGGGGAAGACAAAGCACCGAAAATAAGTGTAAAGAAGCTAATAAAGATGGCACAGAAGGAGTTCACTATTCAAAGGGGATTGGTGTGTGGAAGCTGTATGATTTGAAGACCAGCACACGTGTATTAAGAGAGGGGCAAAACAATACCAGAAGGCCATTCAGCCCCTTGAGCCAACATCTTCATCTACTCAGGTCATGGACAGACTTTCAGGCCTGGAGGTTGATACTATTTTCTTTAGTATCCACACGGAATGAAAATACAGCAATCACCATCACCACGAACCCTTCCCCCACACTGCATGCTTGTGTTTCAACATCTTTTTGGGGAGTGAGTTCTTGATTTCTGCCTCATTTCCAACTCAACTTGCAGGACATTGTTCTAGACTGCCCCGCACCCCCTCAAAGAAAATGTTTTCTCTCTAGCCATTCTGCCATTCATTTAAAGATGAATTGATTACTCCTTAATCTGCTAGGTCAATTATGCTGGAGAGATATAAAACCTACCCTTAACGAGATCGCACCGTTTCACCCTCTAACTCCTTTACCTCAGGTAAAGAAAGCAGTTGTCACTAACACAACAAGAATTTTTATCTGCCTTTAAAGTAATTAGACATCTCAAGGTATTTCAGAAGAGCATCTCAGAATAAAATATGACACAACCAAGGAAAGATTAGGTCAGGTGACTTTAAAGCTTGGTCTGCAAGGTAAGCATTAAGATGTGCCTTAAAGGAGACAATTGAGGCAGAGATTTCAGAGAGGGAACTCCAGAGACTGGGGCATTAACAACCGAAGTTTGAGCCTGAATAGTGGAGCAATTATAATGGGGGATGTATAAAATGCCAGAATTAGAGTAGTGAAGAAATCTGAGAGTGCTGTGGGGTGAGGAGATTACAGAGAAACAGAGACACGGGGCATGGATGGATTTGAAAAGAATGGTGAAAATTTAAAGGGTAGCTAATGTAACCCCACTATCCAAAACAAAAGCAGGTATTGAGAAATTATAGATTGGTTAACCTGACATTGGTAATAGGGAAAATGCTTGAGCCCATTGTAAAAGATTTTAATAGCAGAGCACTTGGCAGGTGGAGACAGGATCAGATTGGTCAATAAGGGGGAGCCAGGAAACATGGTTTACTCTGACTTCTAGAAAGTTTTTAATAAGGTCCCACCTAAGAGGTTAGTATATAAAAGTAAAGCACATGGGATTGGGGGTAGTGGACTGACATGCACCAAGAACTGGTTGGCAGACAGGAAACAAAGACTAGGATAAACAGGGATTGGCACAATGGCTCAGTGGTTAGCACTATTGCTTCATAGTGCCAGGCATCTGGGTTTGATTCTAGCCTCGGACCGCTGCCTGTGTAGAGTTTGCATATTCTCCCAGCATCTGTGTGGGTTTCCTCTGGAATAGTATCCTGGCTATTCACAATATACATTAATGATTTGGTTGTGGGAACGAAATGTAATCTCTCTAAGTTTGCAAATGATGCAAAGCTGGGCGGGAGGGCTAAACTGCGAGAATGATACAGAGATGCTTTGGTCTGATTCGAACAAGTTGAGTGTGTCGGTGATTGCATGGCAGGGGAAGTCTAACACGGATAAACGTGAGGTTATCCCATTGCGGTAGCAAAAGCAGAAAGGCAGTTAATTATCTGAACGGCGATAAATTGGGAAAGACAGAGGTGCAGTAAGACCTGCGTTTTGTTATATACCAGTCATTGAATGTAAAGATATAGATGCAGAAAATGGTTCATTGCCTTCATAGTGAGAGGCATTGAGTCCAGGAGCAGGGATATCTTGCTGCAATTGTACAGGGTTTTGGTAAGTCCACACCTGGACTATTGTGTGCAGTTTTGGTCTCCTCATCTGAGGAAGGGCATTCTGGCAATGGAGGAAGTGCAACAAATGTTTACCAGGCTGATTCCTGGGATGGCAAGACTGACATACAGAAACTTATAAAATTCTAACAGGACTGGACAGGGTAAGCACAAGAAGTATATTCCCGATAACTAGGGAGCCCTGAACCAGGTATCACAATTTAAGAATTTTAGGACTGAGATGAGGAGAAGTGTCTTCACCCAGAGAGTGGTGAGGCTGTGGAATTTCCTGCCGCTGTAGGTGGTTGAAGCCAAAATGTTAAATCCCTTCAAGAAGGAGTTAGATATAGTTCTTCAAGCTTAAAGATCAAAACATATGGGGATAAAGCAGGGAGAGGGGGCTGAGTTGAATGATGAATCATGATCATATTGAATGGTACAGCAGGCTCAAAGGGCCAAATGGCAAACTCCTGCTCCTATTTCCTATGGTTCTATGCTTAAAACCAAGACATTTCATGTAAGTCAGCAAGCACAGTGTTGCTAAATGGGACTCAGTGCAACTTGATACATCAAAGTTGCTTTACTGTAGTGTTGAATTTCTCACATCGATACATTTGGGATCTTACTCTCACTAAACTTGCTGACTTTAACTCTGAGCTGCATAGCCCAGATCCATGCATGATGACTATGCATTCATGGACTGTTACAGAAGTTCACCAATAACAGCCTGGAAGAAGACTTTGACAAAGTGAGACAAACTCATTACTCATATTAAGCTAACATTTGCCAATCCATTTCTGCAGAAGTATGAATCGTCAGCTCAGCAATTAACACAGACCCATACTCCATTAGTGGTTTCAGCTGAAAAATAATGACTAACTAGAATTAACTTTATCTTTTAAAAGGCAACAGGAACATGCACAGCCCTTTACAGTTTAAGTTCTGAGAAAAATGTACTTTCCAAATTTATTCTCCAATGTCCTTTAGCAACAGTATCACCCTTTGCTAGTCATAGAGTTATATGTCACTCAGCACAGAAACAGACCCTTCGGTACGACTTGTCCATTCTGACAAAGTTAAGCTAGTCCCACTTGCCTGTGTTTGGCCCATGCCCCTCTAAACCTTCAATAAATCACTATTTCTCCCTTTAAAAAAAATAAAAAGAACTGCGGATGCTGTAAATCAGGAACAAAAGCAGAAGTTGCTGGAAAAATTCAGCAGATCTGGCAGCATCTGTGAAGAAAAAAATCAGGGTTAACATTTCAGGGTGACCCTTCCTCAGACCTATTTCTCCTTTGATCCCCAAGTGTTAGCCCTTGGTCACATCTACCAAGCAGGTATGTTTCCTACATAGAGCATAGAACAGTATGGCTAGTATGAGCCCTTCAGCTCACCATGCCTGTGCTAACTATGATGCCATTCTAAACTAATCCCATCTGCCCACACACAGTCTATATCCTGCTATTCCCTGCCTGTTCATTTGTCTGTCCAAATGCCTCTTAAAAAGAACAACCCTACCACGGTTCTTGAAGGAATGGGAAATCTAACTGAAAGTAATACATTTAATGGGCAAGGTCTTCCAGTATCTGGAGCAATGATGCATTTCACTTAAACTGGTAGTGCAGATCAGGACCCTGAAGATGTCCTGTTGGGTGCAAATGCACACTTAGTGCCCTGGAGGATAAAACTTTCAATGGGCTTCTGTTTGCACAATCCCAGACCTACCACAAATACCTCCTATGTAGTGCTCAGAGTTGGAGATTTCAGGTAGATACGCACTATGTACCCAGTTATAAACCTGAGTATTTTGATTGCTCACTAATCTCTTCCCAACTATGTCGTCCTGACAATCAACATATCTGCTGCTGCAAAATTCTTGAATTGCAGTTAAATTGTGTATTAGAATTGGTGCCCATTACTGACTTGACCAAGGACTTCTGGCTCCTTGACTGCATTATCCATGTCAATACTGTTCTGCTCTAACATATGCATTAAGCTCAAACCAGAACCATGAATGATAACATGTCCAATACTGCAGTTAAACTGTGTTACACTATGATTCCTGCAATTTATACACTACTCATGATGGTAAATGCTATCAATCAGCAGTAAATTAAATATAGACTAATGGATACTTGAGAGTGATTGCAAAGCTATAATCTAATCAAAGTATTAAGATCATCTCAGAAACCAATGAAGCAACACTGAAGTGATTAATAACTGTCCCAATTTTCAGGTAATTTTGCAACCTTCAACTAATTCTCTGGCCATCAGTTATTCCAATTTCCCTTATATACAAACAGGGAGTCTAGACTTACAGCGAAGCGAATTAGAATGATTGAATCTGGGCATGAAGATTTAACCCGGTCCCCATGTTAACACTTTGTTTAAAATTCTGTCTGTATTTTCATATATTTCTTCTACAGTATCATTTACAGTAGATATCAATCCGTACCACATTTGCAAAACTGCTAATACAGTATGTAAGTGTAAATTAGTGAACCAGGAGGCATAAAACTCAAAGACAAGATGTCACTATTGGTGGGAGAGGTTATGTACAGGGTGTTATCGATAGAGGAAGCGTCCAACATAGTGATAGATGAAAGGTTTTTTAATGGCTAAAAAGTAATATAGTAGAGAAGAGACCCTTCAGCCCATCAAGTCTGTAGTGACATTAGAAAAAACAATCAACCATCAGTTCCAATGTCACTTTCCAGCACTTAGACCATAGGGCTATAAAATATAGGAGCAGAATTAGGCCATTCAGCCCATCAGGTCTGCTCCACCATTCAACCATGGCTGATGTGTCTCCCAACCCCATTCTCCTGCCTTCTCCCTGTAATCCTTGATCCTAATCAAGAACCTACCTATCTAAGTCTTAAATACACTCAATGACTTGGTCTCTACAGCCTTCAGTGGCAATGGGCTCCACAGATTCATCATCTTCTGGTGAAGAAATTTCTCCTCACCTCTGTTCTAAAGGGTCATCTCCCCTCACTCTGATGCTGTATCCTGAGGTCCTAGTCTCTCCTGCTAGTGGAATACATCTTCTCCACGTCCACTCTATCCAGGCGTCTCAGTATTCTGCAAGTTTCAATCAGAACCCCCCTCATCATTCTAAGCTTCACGGAGAACACACCAAGTGTCCACAACCACTCTTCATATGACAAGCCCTTCATCACTGGGAACAGTCTTACAAGTCTGCTCTTGACGCCTCTCCAACATCAGTGCATCCTTCTTAGATACAGAACCCAAAACCACTCACAATATTCCAAATGTGGTCTGACCAGACCCTTATACAGCCTCAGCAGTACATCTCTGCTCTTTTATTCTGGTTATCTTCAAATGAATGTTGGCATGACATTTACCTTCTTAACCACCAACTGAACCTGCTTGTTAGCCTGAAGAGAGTTTGAGCTAGGATTCCCAAATCCCTTTGTGGCTTTTCCCCATTTAGAAAATAACCTAAGCCTCTATTCTTTCTACCAAAGTACAAAACATCGCACGTTCCCATACTGTATTCCATTTGCAACTTCTTTATTCACTCTCCTAGCCTGTCCAAGTCCTTCTGCACCCTCCCAGCCTCCTCAACCACTACCTGTTCCACCAACCTGTCTTTGTGTCATCTGTAAAATTTGCAACTCCACTTGTTACTGGCTATCATCCTGAAAAAGACCACTTTATCCCCACTCTATGCCCTCTGCCAGTCAGCCAATCATCTATCCATGCCAGTACCTTGCCCCTAACTCAATGAGCTGTTATCTTATTTCACAGCCTCCTGTGTGGTACCTTGTTAAAGGCCTTCTGGAAATCCAAATAGATTATGTCGAATGGCTCTCGTTTGTCTAACTTGCTCATTGCCTCCTCAAAGAATTCTAACAAATTTGTCAGACGTGACCTCCCCTTAATGAAGCTGTACAAACTCAGCCCTCTTTTATGATGCACTCTATAAGTACTCTGCAGCTTTGTTCTTAAAAATGGAGTCTAAAATTTTATCAATGACTGAGGTCAGGCTAACCGGCCTGTAGTTTCCTGTCTTCTGCCTCCCTTCCTTCTTAAACAGGCGTGTCGCATTAGTCATTTCCCAGTCCTCTGGGACCCTCCCTGACTCCAGCAATTCCTGAAAGATCACCACTAATGTGGCTACAATCTCCTCAGCCAGCTCCTTCTGAACTCTGGGGTGCAGTCCATCCAGTCCAGGTGATTTATCCACCTTCAGACCTTTCAGTTTTCATGGCACCTTCTCCTTAGTGATGGCCGCTGCACTCACCTCTGTCCCTTGACTATCCTGAAGCTCTCACACCAGAGAAGGTGCAGTGGAGAATTACCAAGATGTTTCCAGGAATGAAAGGTCTCTGTTATGAGGAGACACTAGATAGGCTGGGTTTGTTTTCCTTGGAGATGAGGAAGCTGAGGGGCACCTAATTCAGGTATACAGAATTATGAGAAGAATGGACAGAATAAATCACGAGGACCTCTTCCCTATGGCAAATGCACCTGAGTCCAGAAGGCATATGTTTAAGGTGAGGACCAAGTGGTTTAGAGGAGATCTTGAGAGAAAAAAAATCACCCAGAGAGTAGTAGCAATATGGAAAGTGGTGCCTGAGAGGGTGGCGAAGACAAGTACTCTGGTAACATTTAAGAAGCGCATGAATGAGCGCTGAAAATGCCAGGGCATAGTAGGCTATGGACCAAGTGCAGGGAAGTGGGATTAATGTAACCAGTATTTGTTGGACGCATAGAGATGGTGCATCAAAGGGCCTTCTTCTATGTTGTATGGCTCTGTGACTATAATTCTGCAACGATTTACAAGGCTGAGTGTGTCCAAGTAATGCCGAGGTACTGATGAAGTAGTCCATCCATTTTATTTTGGCTTCCTTTCATGCATTTTGAGACAACTGAGTGTCTACCAGACACTTCAATGAGGACATAAGAGTCCACCACATTGGACTAATAACCAGAGTCACATTTCATAAGAGGACCACATGAAATAGAGGCTGGAGTATGCCATTTAGAATACTGAGATACAGGCTACTAGACTAGGTGGGATTGAGGTTCACAAGGAAGAGGTATTAGAAATCCTTCAGAGGGTGGATAGGGAGAGCCTTTTTCCTAGGATGGTGATGGCAAGCATGAGGGGGCATAGCTTTAAATTGAGGGGTGAAAGATATAGGACAGATGTCAGAGGTAGTTTCTTTACTCAGAGTAGTAAGGGAATGGAACGCTTTGCCTGCAATGGTAGTAGATTCGCCAACTTTAGGTACATTTAAGTCGTCATTGGATAAGCATATGGACGTACATGGAATAGTGTAGGTTAGATGGGCTTGAGATCGATATGACAGGTCGGCACAACATCGAAGGCCGGAAGGGCCTGTACTGTGCTGTAATGGTCTATGTTCTATGTTCTATTTGGCCCCTTCAGTCTATTCTACCATTTAATGAGATCATAGCTAATCTTCTGCATCAGCCCCATTTTCCCCTGCTATATCCATATCCTTTTCTTCTATTGTTCTACAAACAGCTATTCATGTCTGTCTTGAATACATGCAACAACCAGACTTCTGCTGTCTGAGGCAGGAAGTTAGAAAATCTGCAACATTCTGAGTGAAGCCTATATTTTATTCGTTCATGGGATTTGGGTGACACTTGCTAAGTCAATATTTATTGTCCATTCCTAAATTTCTGGAGAAGACTTTCTTGAACTACTGCAGTTTGGGGGGGGGGCGCTTGGGTATATGCACCATGATGTTAGGAAGCTTCAATTTGCAACACTGAAGGAACAGCAATATTTTACCAAGTCAGGATGGTGAGTGGCTTAGAGAGGAACTTGAAGGTGCTGGTGTTCCCATGTGTCTGCTGCCCTTGTCCTTCCAAATGGAAGTGGTCATGGGTTTGGAAGGTGCTGTCTGAGAATTTTGGTGAATATCTTATAGTTAGTACACACTGCTACTACTGAGCGTCGGTTGCGGAGGGAGTGGATGCTTGTGGATGTGGTGCCAATCAAGCGGCTGCTTTGTCCTGGATGGTGTCAAACTTCTTGAGTGTCGGTGCTGCACCCATCCAGGCAAGTGGGGAGTGTTCCATCACACTCCTGACTTGTGTCTTGTAGATGGTGGACAGGGTCAGGAGTTACTCACCTCAGATCATCCAGCCTCTAACCTGCCACAGTATTTACACGGCTGGTCCAGTTCACTTTCTCGCCAAAGGTAACCCTCTGGATGTTGATAGTGGGAGATTCAGTGACTGTAATGTCATGGAAATCATGGGGTCATGGCTGAATTCTGTTTTGTTGGAGATGGTCATTGCCTGGCACAATTGTGGCACAATGTTACTTGCCATGTATCGACCCGAGCCTGAATATGTCCAGATCTTGTTGCATTTGAACATGGGTTGCTTCAGTATCCGAGGAGATGCACATGGTGCTGAGCATTGTGTGATCAGCAGCACACATCTCCATCTGACTTTGTGATGGATGGAAGATGAGGCAGCTCTGGATGGTTGAATCTAGGACACTCACATCATTTCCCTACTCAATGTCTGACCCCTAACTCTGAAACCATGATCCCTAGACCGAGATAAGGAGCATTCTAGTATCTTATTGAAGTTTATAAAATTTGTAGAGGACTTCCTGTTAAATCCTCTACAAATTTTATAAACTTCAATAAGATCATTCATTAAAACGCTGTAAACTAAGAGCCCATTCTGCTCAATCTGTCCTGATATGAAAACCTTCTAACTCCAAGCATCAATTTAGTGAACCCTCATAGAATCCTCTCTGAGGAAGTGGTATCTTCCCGAGGTATAAGAACAATATCCTCGATGTCAATGACATCGCACTTATAGCAATACTTGAAAAAGGCGCACAAATTAAATCCATACTATCAGAAAGGAATGGTGTGGCACATTTCAGAATGCAGCATCATGGTAAATGGAAGCCAGTTACAAATAATGAATCATTTCAACTTTTTACGAAGCCCAGTTACATCTCATGTTGTTAACAATCCAGAAATTCGAAAAAGGATTGGATAAGCCAAATTGCTTTTTGTAACGTCATGAGAAATGCCAGTTGGAGCATTGAAACAAGGCTCTGTTTATGAAAAGAGACAGTTGGAACTGCAGATAACAAAGTGTGAAGCTAGATGAACACAGCAGGCCAAGCAGCATCTCAGGAGCACAAAAGCTGACGTTTCGGGCCTAGACCCTTCATCAGAGAGGGGAATGGGGAGAGGTTTCTGGAATAAATAGGGAGAGAGGGAGAGGCGGACCAAAGATGGAGAGAAGAGAAGATAGGTGGAGAGGACAGTATAGGTGGGGATGTAGGGAGGGGATAGGTCAGTCCAGGGAAGACGGACAGGTCAAGGAGGCGGGATGAGGTAGTAGGTAGGAAATGGAGGTACTGCTTGAGGTGGGAGGAAGGGATGGGTGAGAGGAAGAACAGGTTAGGGAAGCGGAGACAGGCTGGGTTGGTTTTGGGATGCAGTGGGGGGAGGCGAAGAACTGGGCTGGTTTTGGGATGCAGTGGGGGAAGAGGAGATTTTGAAGTTTGTGAAGTCCACATTGATACCATTGGGCTGCAGGGTTCCCAAGCGGAATATGAGTTGCTGTTCCTGCAACCTTCAGATGGCATCATTGTGGCACTGCAGGAGGCCCATGATGGACATGTCATCTGAGGGATGGGAGGGGGAGTTGAAATGGCTCGTGACTGGGAGGTGCAGTTGTTTGTTGCGAACTGAGCGGAGGTGTTCTGCAAAGCGGTCCCCAAGCCTCCGCTTGGTTTCCCCAATGTAGAGGAAGGCACACCGGGTACAGTGGATGCAGTATACCACATTGGCAGATGTGCAGGTGAACATCTGCTTAATATGGAAAGTCATCTTAGGGCCTGGGATGGGTTGAGGGAGAAGGTGTGAGGCCAAGTGTGGCACTTCCTGCGGTTGCAGGGTAAGGTGCCGGGTGTGGTGGGGTTGGAGGGGCGTATGGAGCGGACAAGGGAGTCACGGAGAGAGTGGTGTTTCCGGAAAGCAGACAGGGGTGGGGATGGAAAAATGTCTTGAGTGGTGGGGTCGGATTGTAGATGGCGGAAGTGTCGGAGGATGATGCGTTGTATCCAGAGGTTGGTGGGGTGGTGTGTGAGAACGAGGGGGATCCTCTTGCGGAGGTTGTGGCGGGGGCGGGGTGTGAGGGATGTGTTGCGGGAAATGCGGGAGACGCGGTCAAGGGCGTTCTCGAACACTGCAGGGGGAAATTTGCAGTCCTTGAAGAACGTGGACATCTGAGATGTGCGGGAGTGGAATGCCTCATCCTGGGAGCAGATGCAGCGGAGGCGGAGGAATTGGGAATAGGGGATGGAATTTTTGCAGGAGGGTGGGTGGGAGGAGGTGTATTCTAGGTAGCTGTGGGAGTCAGTGGACTTGAAATGGACATCAGTTTCTAGCTGGTTGCCTGAGATGGAGACTGAGAGGTCCAGGAAGGTGAGGGATGTGCTGGAGATGGCTAGGAACTACAGATGCTGGAGAATCCAAGATAACAAGGTGTAGAGCTGGATGAACACAGCAGGCCAAGCAGCACCTTAGGAGCAGGAAAGTTGACGTTTCAGGCCTGGACCCTTCATCAGAAACGTCAGCTTTCCTGCTCCTAAGATGCTGCTTGGCCTGCTGTGTTCATCCAGCTCCACACCTCATTATCTCTGTTTATGAAAAGAAGAGTTGGAGGCTGACAGCAAGGAAAGGAGTGAGACATGATTAAAGCCTGTCTCAACTGGAAATTATTGGAGAATGTGGAAGACTGTAATCCTCCACACCACTCATCATGACACTTAGAACCAAAACTATGCACTGCCTATGAGGCATCCTTGTAATGTCCCTGGCTAATGCAAACTGAAGGTCTGGGTGAACGTACAGACAAATTTGGCAGCATCTGTGAAGGAGAAAACGGAGTTAACGTTTCGAGCCCTGTGATCCTTCCTCAGAACTGGAGGAAGTGTTCTGAGGAAAGGTCACCAGACCCAAAACGTTAACTCTATTTTCTCCTTCACAGATGCTGCCAGGCCCACTGAGCTTTTCCAGCAACTTTGTTTTTATTCCTGATTTACAGCATCCGCCGTTCTTTTGGTTTTTATTATGCATTCAAATCTCACCACGGTGACTGGTAGAAGGCCAACTCACTTCTTAAAGATGGAACTGGAAGGTAGTGTCAGTCTTGGTGGCCATGACAACTCTCGTCAAAAGTTGTATAAACACATTGGGTCCACTAAGACTTCTTAGGGAAGGAAATCTGCTGCCCTTGCCTGGTCTGGCTCTGCACATGTCTTCAAATGTGGTTGACTCTTAACTGCCCTCTGAAATGGTCCAGCAAGTCACTAAGTTCAAGGCCAGTTAGGGGTGGGTAATAAGTGTTGGACCAGCCAGCACCAGCCATGTCCCATGAATTAATTTTTAAAAAGTACTCAACATGTGATCTCGCCTGAGCCATGTAATTACAGCAAGACATTAGTGAACAATCCAACTTCCAATGTTACAGAAGCCAGCTATTTATTTCCAGAATTCAAAACAAAACACAGAATTCTCGCACCAGACCCAAAATATTAATTCTGATTTTTTTTTTCCTTCACAGACTCTGCTAAGCTTTTGCAGCAACTCCTGTCCTTGCTCTCAAACAGTCATAGCAGGATTTGAACTGCCTTCCTCTGGATGCTTACTGCAGACTTCAGGATACTTGCTCCCCTTTACAAGCCCGCTGCAGGCCTCACAGGTTAGCAATCAGAGGCAGCTCTTGCTTACTGACATGAGACCAACCGAAATCTTTGATTACTACCCCCCCACCCCGGTGTTTGCAGTGAAAAGTGTTGTATGTGAGTTACAGCCTACATCCAGGCATGCTTTCATTGGATTCCAGTTATCACCACCAGCAGCAATGTGTCAATCAATGTTCCTGATTTAACGTTACCTCCTGTTTCTGGTGGGTCCTGGATAAATCAAATGTTACTGTATACCTTAAGTACTGGTGCCCAATAGAAAGATGCCAGCATTCAAAGAAATATGAGTAGTCACAAAGGCACTCGTAGTTTGATGAAAACATGACCAGCATTAATAATACATGAACTCAAAAAGCCTGCCTGGAACCAGCTTCGATGAGAATACCTCACTATAATCAAAGGACGAGCAAACAGAACTGTAACATTTTCAACCTTTTTTTTGCCTCACTTTCCTCTCCTTTGTTTCTCAATGTCTGTTTCTTCTTGCAATAAGTCCCCTGGTTTGGGACATCTTCTCCAGATCTTCATCCAAGTTCTTCCCTTGTGAGCACAAGCTCTTCAACTGCACCAAGCCTCACACACAACAACGATGGCTTATACTTACGTGGCACCTCTAACACAAACCAACATCCCAAAGTACTTCACAATATGTGGCCAGGAGGTATGAGAATATTAGGATGTTATTAGGTCAAGTGACTAAAGCCTGGGTCAAAGAGGCAGATTGAAAAAGGCGATCTTGAAGGAGGAAAGTGAAGCAGCAAGGCGGAGAGGCATAGGCTGGGAATTCAAGTGCTTAGGGCCTAGGTAGTGCAGGTTGAGGGTCAATGGCAGAACAATTAAAATTAAAATTAAGATGTAGGAAAGGAATTAGAGGCGTGTGGATTTCTTGGAGCAGTGCAGGCTGCTGGAGTTCACAACAATAAGAAGGAATGAGTTCCTGAAAACAGATGAGAATCTTAAAATTTGGATAGTCCTTTGATCATTAATCGAGAGGTACAGACTAGTAAACTGGATGCAAATGTTCAAAACATCCAAGTGTTCAAATGGACAGACAACAGATGGTAGCTGGGGTGGAATTTAAGTTCCATTAATGAATTAGAAATTGAGAACTAGTCTCAGTGATGGCAAACATGAAGCTATTGTGATTATCCCTCTTCTTCAATAATGGCTCTCCTTCACATCAGGAAATCTAACCTGAACAAAAAGCCCCTCCAGATCCACAGCAATATAGTTCAATCTTAAGTGCCTACTGAAATGGCCCTTGAAAAGAACTCACTTCTTAGGGATGGACCATAAATGCTAGCATTCCCAAAAACACACACATCTCATGAAGGAATAAACAAAGAAAAACATTGTGGTCTCATTTGTTAACTCTCGTATTTGCTTTACAAAACTCTTTCAGGTCTCATGCTCTCCCAACTATGCCAGTAATCTGCTGTACACAGTTACAGTTCATGGTAATATTCACATTACGATTTCCAATCAATATTAGTGGTAAATCCAACAGACGGCACACAGAAAATGCATATGCTAGTAAACTAAATAAAAGCTTAGCTAAACGATGCATTTCAATAGCTCCTAGGTTGGATGAGGAAAATCAAATATAATCTTTTCCAAGTTTTCCTTGGAGGTCAAGGGGTGACCTTGTAGAGGATTATAGAATCACGAGGGGCATGGCTAGGGTCTTTTCCCCAGTGTGAAGGCGGGGGAATCCAAAACTAGAGAGCATAGGTTTAAAGTGAGAGGGGAAAGATTTAAAAGGGACATTTTCATGCAGAGGCAGGTGGGTGTACGGAATGAATTCCCACAGGAATTGGCAGAGGCTGGTACAATTACAACACTTAAAAGGCATTTGGTTTGGTATATGAAGGGCAGAGGTATTTGGGCCAAACCCTGGCAAATGGGGCTAGCTTAACTTTGGAAATATGGTCAGCATGGAGGAGTTGGGCTGAAAGGGTTTGTTTCCATGCTGTACAATTCTATGATTCTATGACATGAAACTAGGTGGGGTTGTGGATGGTGAAGAGGTTATAGAGGGTCTTCAATGCAATTTTGATAGGTGGAGTGAATTGGCAAGTGCGAATGCAACATAATGTGGGTAAGTGTGAAGTTGTCCACTTAAGCAGGAAAACCAGAATGGCAGGGCATTACATAAATTGTGGTATGTAGATGTACTAAGAGCCCTGACTGTCATTGCAGCCCAGGCACTGAAAGCGAGCAGGAAGGTGCAGCAAACGGTTCAGAGAGCAGTGAAGGTTCCCCAGTCTGATTCGTTCAATGGCAGGTCTGTTGTATAAGGACAGATTAGGCCAACTGACCCCATGTTCAATTAAGTTAAGAAGAATGACAGGGGATCTCAGTGAAACATATAAAATTCAGACAAAGCTAGAAAAACCAGATACAGAGATGATGTTACTCCTGAACAGGTTCCAGAACAAGGGTCATGGTCTCAGAGTACATAGAAGGCCATTTGGACTGAGATGAGAAGAAATGTCTTCACTTTGGAAGTCTGCAATGGAGGAGGCCAAGACACTGATTTATTTCAGAAAGGAATAGATAGCTTTCCAGAGGCTCATGGTTTAGGGTTGTGTAGATAGAGAAGCATAAGGAGGTGGAGGGTTGGCCATGATTATGTTGAATGGCGGAGGCAGCTTGATGGGCCAAATGGCCTACTCTTGCTCCCATTTTCTATGTTTTACATTCCCAGGTTAGAGCTTAGAGGGGGTGGAGAGGAGGTTTTTAAGAATGATTCTGGCGTTGAAGGGCTTGTCATATGAGGAGCAGTTGAAGACTCGGAGTCTGTACTCAGTGGAGTTTAGGAGGATGAAGGGAGGGATCTGATTGACACTTACCGAATACTGAGAGGCCTGAATAGAGTAAACATGGAGAAGATGTTTTCACTAGCAGGAGAGACTGGGGCCCAAGGGCACAGCCTCAGGGTGAAGGGACGATCCTTTAGAACAGAGATGAGGAGGATTTCTTCAGTCAGAGGGTGGTTAAACTGTGGAAAGCATTGTCGCAGAGGGCTGTGGAGGCCAAGTCATTGAGTACATTTAAGACAGAGATAGATAGGCCCTTGATTAGTGAGGGGACATGGGAAAAGATGGGAGAATGAGGTTGAGAAACATATTGGTCATGATCAAATGGTTGAGCAGACCCAGTGGGCTGAATGGCCTAATTCTGCTCCTATATTTTATGGTCTTATGGTCTAAGGTCAACCTGAAAGACAGGATAGAAGAGCTGGAAAAGAAGGGAGTAATCAAGAAAATGGTAACTCCTGCTGAATGGATTAACAGCATGGTAGTAGTGAAACAACTTGGAAAGCTAGAGAGTATGCATCAAGAAATAAATAAAGCCCTGAAGAGATCTCACCTCCCTGTGGAAGACATGAAAGGAATTTTGCCACAAGTTGCAAATGCAAAATTTTTCACGGTGGTAAATGCGAAGGGCAGTGACTGGCACATGAAGCTGAGTGGAAGCAGCAGCTATCCAATTACACTCTGGGCATTGTTTGGAAGATGGTTAGACAATTGTTGTTTGCCTTCTCCACCAAACCAGAAGAATATCAGCTTAGCCGAGCTCTTCCTGGCATAGAACCTACAGCAAATGATTTTTTAGTTTCTGGATGCGGAGGCTCAACGGAAGGAGCTATTGCTGACCACAATTAAAAACTAGTGTGTCTGTTCAAGCATGAAGCTGAGCAAGTGGTGGCACAGTGGCTTGACAGTTAGCTCTGCAGCCTCACAGCACCAAGGACCCAGGTTCAATTCCACTCTCAGGTGACTGTCTCTGTGGAGTTTGCACATTCTTGTGTTTTTACTCCTTACCCCACCAACCTCCCTATTTTCTACATTTAAACTGATGTTTTTCCAGCCACCATCTGTTCCGAGGAAGGATCAGCGGACCCGAAACATTAACTCTGTTTTCTCCTTCACAGATGCTGCCAGACCTGCTGAGCTTTTCCAGCTACTCTACAGAGAATAAGCGGATTTCCTGCCGTAGTCCAAAGTGGATTGGCCATGTTAAATCGCTCATAATATTCAGGGATATGTAGATTAGATGGGTTATAGGAGGATGGGTCTGAATGGGATGCTCTGAGGGTTTGTGTGGACTTGTTAGGCCAAAGGGCCTCTTTCCACGCTATAGGGATTAGCCATGAGAACTGCAAGGTTACAGGGATAGGGATAGGGGTGTGGGTCTTGTTGGGACAATCTTCAGAGGGTTAGTGTGGACTCAATGTGCCAAATGGCCTGCTTCCACATGAGAATGATTCTATGATTCATAAGGAGGGATCAGGGCAGATGACCAAAAGCAGAGTCAAAGAATTATTTCTAAGGTATCTCGAGAAGGGGATGAGACAGATCAAGAGCGGGGTACTTTCTGACGTTTGGGGCCATTATAGTTCAAAGTATAGCCACCAAATTTGTGAAGAACACAGATATACGAGACAATCGGACTCAGAAAGGTCATAGAGGTGGAAGAGTGGAGGCTGGATGAAAGGATTTGAAAGGAAAGATGAAAATTTTAAAATTGTGGCATTGTCAGGCCAGGCACCAGTGTGAGTCAGCAAGAGCAGGGGCTATCGTCTACTGGGATGATGCATGATAGGATATAGCCAGCAGAAGTTTATATCTGGCAAGAAGTGGGACACTGTCAAAGAACATATTGGACCAGCCTCATAGAAGTCACAGAAAGAATGGATGAAAGTTTGAGCGGCAGATAGGTGATGATGAGTTGTAGTTGAGAGATGTTACAAAGTTGAAATTGGGTGGATTTGTGGTCAGAAGCAGTGTCAACACAGCATCAGGCTGGATCAGAATCAGCCTGTTGTCAGGGAGAAAGATGCAAATAATGGTCAGGGAACACAGTACAAGGCAAAAGCCGAGGACAATGGCTTGGACCTTCTCAATATTTATGTCAGGGCAATTTCTGCTCAACCAATACTGGATGCTGTATAAGAAGTATAGCAATTACAACGGGAGCCACCCTGTCATAGAACTTTACTGGCAGTAAAACATTTTGGGAACAGCCTGGGATCATGACAGGTGCTACATAAATGCACATTTTTCTTTTATAATCCAGACGGCTCAAATCAATGAGCCAGGAAATGAGAATTGAAATCCCAACAGCCTAACAGATTATGTACAATGCTATTGAATTCTCACACTAACTCGATAATGCCTTTTACGGGAAGGATTTCAGCTGCTCATAGCCCAGCTGCCCTCTAAGTGACTCCAGACCCTCACCAACAGGGTCTTCTTGTCCTCTGCATCAGCCTGGCAAATTTCATTAGCTGGGGGAGAGAGTGCCGTGATGGCAACATCAAGGGATTAGTCATTCAGAATGCCAGGATAACGCAGCAAGGAGGAATTTTAATTCAGTTAATAAAACTGGAAGGGAGACGAGTCTCAGTGAAGGCGACCATGAAACTATCATTGACTGTCATAAAGACCCGTCAGGTTCATGAGGGGAGCAAATCTGCTGTCCGCACACAGCCTGGCAAACAGCTATGATTCCAGCCGCACAGCAACATGGCTGACTCCTAACTACCCTTTCAAATGGCTTGGAAAATCATTCAGTTGGTGAGCAAATAGCAACAGGCAACTAAATCTGCCAATGCCCACGAAAATACCAGCATACTCAATGGGCAAATGGCCTGCTTCTACGACCATACCTTGTGGTCTGAAAAGGTTTGGACATTAGTCTCACCTTCACCAGGGACACCTACACCCAAGAACAAATATTTAATAAGAAAAAAGTGATATGACCCAAACTAAATATCTGCTCTGCGTTCAATGTGCCCTGTCTCCATAAGTTTATGTCCCATTAAAATCATCCCAATGTCCTCACGCTGTCTGTGTCCCGCCATAACCACGTACTCAAACACTCCCCACAGCTTCTGCACATTCGCTCTACCTGTAAGAAAAGTTATACATTCAAAACATCCACTTTGTGCAGTCAAAGCAAAGGTTAACTCTCACATTTTGCAGAGCTGAAAACCGGATAAAGCATCCATACATCCTAATGTTAACAGAAGGTCAGTGAAAGTGGAGTCTGACTGACTGGCATCAGAAGTAACTACACAAGGTTATGGAGGGGTGCGGTATATAAAATCCCAGGAGTCTCACAACAAAACGATGAACAATCAGCATCTAATACAGGAACAGTTGGAGTCACAGTATTTGATTTTAATGATAAACACACCAGTGGAGATGCGCTATGTTTTAGAGATTTATAAAGTATAGAACATAGAACATAGAACATTACAGCACAGTACAGGCTCTTTGGCCCTCAATGTTGTGCCGACCTGTCCTACCGATCTGAAGCCCATCTAACCTACACTATTCCATGTACGTCCATATGCTTATCCAATGACGACTTAAATGTACCTAAAGTTGGAGATTTACAAAATCATGAAGGGTGTATATATGGTGAATGGCTGGCGTCTTTTCCCTAGACCAGGAGATTTCAAGACTAGGGAGTATATTTTTTAATGTGAGAAGAGAAAGATTTAAAGAGGACATGAGAGGCAACTTTTTTACAGAGTCAGTGGCTCATACGAACTGGCAGAGGAAGCCATGGATTCAGGTACAATTGCAACATTTTAAAGACATTAAGATAAGTACATGAATAAAAGCTGTTTGGAGGGATTTGGACCTCGTGGAGGTAGGTTGGGGCTAGTTTAATTTGAGATTATGGTCAAAATGGATCAGTTGGACTGAACGGTATGATTGTGTGGGTGATGGACGACTCTATAACTCTACGGAAAGAAGTGGGACTTCACATGAAGGCATTTGGGATCTCTTCAGATGTGATGTCTGACAGTAGAAAGAAGAAATACAACACAAGGAGCTTAATTGAACATGATTATATCAATACATAGAAACAAGAGTAGGCCATTCAGCCCCTTGAGCCCACTCTACATTCTATATCATTGCTGTTCATGTACCTCAAAGGCATTTTCCCACAATTTCCCCATATCCAATGATGTTATTAGTATCTAGAATCCATCTGTCTCTGTGCTGAACGTACTCAATGGTTGAGTTTCCACAGCCTTCCGTGGCAGAGAATTTAAAAGAGCCCAGCATGGTGGGTGATTGAGGCCTGAGGTGATATCAGCGAAGTAGGCCCAATAGGAAAAGATGGTGCCTGAGTATGTTGCCGTTAGCTGGGTCTGGCACTGTCAGTGGTGAAGCAGTGGCAGGAGAGAACTTTGGCAACGTGGACCGTGGGGATAATCTCTGATGTTGGCATGCCTGGCGCAGGCAATAGTGAAGGTGAACCATCCCAGCAGGGAAAGAGGATCAGCCAGTCCAATGTTAGCTGGTTCTGAGGAGGAAGGGTCATCGAACCCAACAGCAACTCATATTCCACTTGGGAACCCTGCAGCCCAATGGTATCAATGTGGACTTCACAAGCTTCAAAATCTCCCCCTCCCCCAATGCATCCCAAAACCAGCCCAGTTCGTCCCCTCCCCCCAGTGCATCCCAAAACCAGCCGAGCTCGTCCCCGCCTCCCTAACTTGTTCTTCCTCTCACCTATCCGCTCCTCCCACATCAAGCCGCGCCTCCATTTCCCACCTACTAACCTCATCCCGCCTCCTTGACCTGTCCGCCCTCCCTGGACTGACCTATCCCCCCCTACCTCCCCACCTATACTTTCCTCTCCACCTATCTTCTTTTCTCTCCATCTTCGGTCCACCTCCCCCTCTCTCCCTATTTATTTCAGAACCCTCTCCCCAACCCCCTCTCTGATGAAGGGTCTAGGCCCGAAACGTCAGCTTTTGTGCTCCTGAGATGCTGCTTGGCCTGCTGTGTTCATCCAGCTTCACATTTTATTATCTTGGATTCTCCAGCATCTGCAGTTCCCATTAACTCTCAACCCAAAACGTTAACTCTTTTTTCCTTCACACATGCTGCCAGGACTGCTGAGCTTTTCCAACAACTTTGTTTTTGTTCAATGTTAGCTGGGTCTGGGGAGGCGCTGGTGGTTTTGAGCTGGCTCATGTTCTCAGTTGTACTGTACTGTTCTGATTAATTTTAAAACTCCAGTCAGATCACTATTCCCCCTTGTAAATTAAGGGGGATACAAAGCAAGTTTACACAAACTGTGCTAATGACGTATTGGATCCAAAATTGGCTTGGAGCCAGGAAGGAGAGGCCGATAGCAGAGGGATGTCTCTGTGACTGGAATTCTGTTTCCAATGCCGTTCAGCAGGGTTAGGTGCTGTGTGAGGTGTACTTTGTTACCATAAAGGTCCCCCATTCCCACCCCTCACCTGAGGCTTGGTGGCCCTCAGATTAAACTCACCACCACTCTCTATCTAACCAGAGAGCAGCCCTGTGGTCTGGTAAGGCTATGGTGACTTGACTTTATGTTAATAATTTGGATTTAAATGCAGAGGAATACGATCAAAAGTTTGCGGATGGCATGCAAATTGGCAGGGTGGTAAATAATGAAGAGAATAGCCATGGATTTAAATGCAGAGGAATATGATCAAAAGTTTGCGGATGGCATGCAAATTGGCAGGGTGGTAAATAATGAAGAGAATAGTCATAAATAGCAGGAGAAAATCAACAAATTGGTAAGCTGGGCAGAGCGGTTGCAGACAGAATTCAACCACAAGGAGTGGGAGGAAATGTCACTGCAGGGAGTTGAGGAGGTAAAGGATAATGTTCTGAGTGCTAGGACCCTGAAAAGTACTGAAAATCATACAGTATCTGGTGTGCATATCCACAGAAGATAGCACGTCAGTTAGACGAGGTGGTTAAAAAGACATATGGAATGCTTGCCTTTAATAGCTGAAGCAGAGAATACAACAGCCAGGGGGCAATACTTCATCTATATAAAAGCCTGGTCAGGCCACAACTGGAGAATGATGTCCTGTTCAGTTCATCACATTATAGGAAGGATGTGATTGAACTACAGAGGATGCAGAGGAGATTTAATAGGATGCTACCTGGGCTGGAAGGTCTGATGGCGTCTCTCTGGTGGCAGTCTGAAGCTCACTGCCTGAGTGGCTGCTGGAGTCAGAATCTCTCACAACATTTAAGCAGTATTTAGATGTTCAGTTGTGTTGCAATAGCCTTCAAGGTTATGGGTCAAGAGCTGGGAATGGGATATTGTAGCCAGATCTCTGCTGGCCAGCATAGACATGATGGATCGAATGACCTCCTTCTGTTTATCAATCTGCTGAATCACTTGGACAGCTTTGGAGAAATGTTGATGGAGCAAAGTTAATCCTCTTGAAGGTATTGTTTCCATAAGCTGGCTTGTATTAAAAATTAACGCAGAAAGCCATGTTTTTATTCATATGACATTTTGGATGAACACAAGGCAAAAGGTCAGCTGGTAGTATAGAACGTAAATATCACTGGAAAGAGAGACGTGTTGTTGAAGCTTTTCATCTGGAACTCAACAAGGACTTATACAAGAAAATCACCCTCCAACCAGTCACATGATGGCAGCTCATGGCCAAATTGTCCAGGGCAGCTGGGATGGACAATTCATAATGGCCCAGTCAGCAAAGTCCACATCTCATGAATGAATAAAAGTGGTCAATGTAACGGACGACAATTAAGTACACACAGACCAATCAGGAGGAGGAGGAGGTCATTCATCCCCACAAGCCTGCTTTGCTGTTCAATAAGATCATGGTGGAGTTGATTGTTATCTCAAATGCACATTCCAGTATGCCCCTGATGATCCTTCCACCTCTTGCTTAAGAGGAATCTAATTACATCTGCCTTAGAAATATTCAAGGACTCTGTTTCCCCCCCGGATGAAGGCGTAGAAGGATGGGTTAGTAAATTTGCAGACGACACTAAGGTCGCTGGAGTTGTGGATAGTGGCGAAGGATGCTGTAAGTTGCAGAGAGACATAGATAAGCTGCAGAGCTGGGCTGAGAGGTGGCAAATGGAGTTTAATGCAAACAAGTGTGAGGTGATGGTAGGAGTAACCGGAAGGCAAAGTACAGGGCTAATGGGAAGATTCTTAGCAGTGTAGATGAGCAGAGAGATCTCAGTGTCCATGTACACAGATCCTTGAAAGTTGCCACCCAGGTTGACAGGGCTGTTAAGAAGGCATACAGTGTTTTAGCTTTTATTAATAGAGGGATCGAGTTCCGGAACCAAGAGGTTATGGTGAAGCTGTACAAAGCTCTGGTGCGGCCGCACTTGGAGTACTGCGTACAGTCTGGTCACCGCATTATAAGAAGGATGTGGAAGCTTTGGAAAGGGTGCAGAGGAGATTTACTGGGATGTTGCCTGGTATGGAGGGAAGGTCTTACGAGGGAAGGCTGAGGGACTTGAGGCTGTTTTCATTAGAGCGAAGAAGGTTGAGAGGTGACTTAATTGAAACATATAAAATAATCAGAGGGTTAGATAGGGTGGATAGGGAGAGCCTTTTTCCTAGGATGGTGACGGCGAGCACGAGGGGGCATAGCTTTAAATTGAGGAGTGAAAGATATAGGACAGATGTCAGAGGTAGTTTCTTTACTCAGAGAGTAGTAAGGGAATGGAACGCTTTGCCTGCAACAGTAGTAGATTCGCCAACTTTAGGTACATTTAAGTCGTCATTGGATAAACATATGGACGTACATGGAATAGTGTAGGTTAGATGGGCTTCAGATCGGTATGACAGGTTGGCACAACATCGAGGGCCGAAGGGCCTGTACTGTGCTGTAATTTTCTATGTTCTATATTTTCAGGAAGACAGTTGCAAAGACTGGAGACCTCCTGAGAAAAACACAATCACCTAATCTTTGCTTGAAATGGGTGACCCCTGTTTTTTAAACAGTTTCCAGATCCCTAATTCATTCCATAACAGGAATCATCCTCTCGGCACCTATCTATGAAGACACTCCAGGATCTTATTTATTTCAATCAAGACACCTCTTACTCCTCTAGACTCTGGCAAATGCAAGCCTAGTCTGTCCAATCTTTCCTCAGAAGTCAACCATCCCATTTCAGATATTAGGCTAGTAAACCTTCTCTGAACTGTACCTAAAACATTTACATCCTTCTTTAAATAAACACCAGTACTGTGTATAGTAGTCCAGAGGTGGTTTCATCAGTGCCCCTGTATAACTGAATAATGGCCTCTCTATTTTACTTTTCAATTCCCCTTGTGATAAATTATACCATTCTATTGGCTGTCCTGATTGCTTGCCTTACGTGCGTAATAACTAGTTGCGGTTCATGCCCTAGGATGCCCAGATCCCTCTGTACCTAAGAGTTCTACCATCTCTCATCATTTGATCAACTCATTAACTCATTACATCAACACTGCAAGAACCAATCCAGTTCTCTTTGCACACATGGCATGAGCTAGCAACTTATTCTAAGAGTCCTATGTGCTGCAGAGGAAAGAAAATTGCCTCAAAACTGTTGCACTCCAACTCTTCAGTAGCTCAACTGCTGACCTGCCTCAATCTGTAAAAGGGAAACTATCTATTAATCCATCTCAGCAGTCAAGTTGTTTTATCATTTCATAAATCTCAATCCGTTCACTTCTAAATTGCTCTAAAGTAAATTGATCAAGGTCTTTAAGAATATGTCTTTGGCTATTTGTACATTTTCATAACTTTCCTCCAAACCTTTTCCAAGGCTAATTTATCACCCAACTTGCAAGGGGACCTTAACTAGGTGCTGTATTCTAGTTACAGCCTAACTAAGGCAATGCATAAGGTCGGTATGATGGCCTTCGTTTGTCACAAGTTGTTTAATTAATACAACATTATACTGTGCTTGAGACAAAAACAGAAATCGCTGAGAAAGCTCAGCAGTCTGGCAGCATCTGTGTGGAGAAATCTGAGTTAACGTTTTGGGTTCCTCAGAAATGATGGCAGTTAGGAAAATGTCGGTAACTCGACTCAAAACGTTAACTGCAATTTCTATTTTTGTCCCTGATTTACGCATCCAGGTTTTTTTTGGCTTGTTGACAATACTGTTCTTGCTCTGGTGATGGGCCCTCCACCAATTAATTTTGAGTGCCTTGTGCTCAGGCACCTCAATCCTTCACTGTCCTACTCAAATTCTGACCAGTTAGTTCTCTGTCAAGTATGTATAATAGTAAGTACGTGTGCTTACAGTGCATCATACTGCAGTTGTCTGGATTAAATCATATTTGGCATTGTTTCACCAATTCCCCTGGGAGCGTTGAAATGTTTTTTGTGGAAGACAGTACCCTTGTACAATCTTAACACTTGCACAAGCTGCTCTATATCTGTAAAGGCACTGACCTTCCCCAGCAACAATATTCAGATTAGTAATGAAAATAGTGAAAACTGAAGCTTTAGACCCTCTGGGAGGAAGATCTACAGGAGGCATTGACAACATTCCATCTGCAGGACTGGGGCTAATTCCTAATCCAGTGATTAATATCCCACTGAGTGGCCAACCGCAGTTAGCAAGCAGTTTAGCAACTGGTAGAGAAAGGCTGATGTTTGCTGAAGCAAAATTGTTTCAGAATTGGAATGAAGCAAGTAAGGAAAGTGAGGACAGTGCTGTATACCCTACAGCGAGGATTAAGGGAGGGCTAGTGTTCAGTGTAAATGTCCACATCTGTTATTGGAAACCTGCAGAAGGATAGGACTTGGCAGTACCACATGTACCACCTGGCTCCAGAGGCAGCCTGTTCCTGCTCCTCCTGGTCCTTGCCCATGGAGTCACTGTGAAGCACTTACTACAGTCTCTTTGGACACAAAACACAAGGAAGAAGAGTGGAATTTGCTCAGGGGTAAGGTCTCGGGTGGCTCCTGGACAAAATGACAGTGGTGTGTGTTTCCAAGACAATGTGGGGCACTGGTCCAGGGAGTATGCAATGCCAATTTTTAATCATTCACTAGCTGAAGGCGTTACTCATCTGGTGAATGAATAAATGAACTTATTGCCCATCCCTAATTGCCCAGAAGGCAGTTAAGAGTCAACCACACTGCTGTGGGTCTAGAGCCACATGAAGGTCCGACCAGGTAAGGATGGCTGTTTCGTTCCCTGAAGCACATTAATGTATCTGATGTGTTTTTCCCCAAGAATCAACAATGGATTCATAGACATTCTTAATTCCAGAGAAATTATTGAATTTAAATTCCACCATCTGCTGTGGTAGGATTCAAACCTGGGTCTCTGGATTAACAATCCAGCAATAATGCTACTAGGCCAGCACATTCTCCCAGCTTGGCTGGTTTTCCAGATTAAACAGTAGGAATAACTCCTCTACATTTCTACAAAGTAGTACCATAGGACCTTGAACATTCACCTGAAAGTGCAGAGAGGGCCTCTCATTCTATTTAATCAACAGAACTGCACAGAATGGAACTAGATAAATGTGGAATACCTGGTCAGCATGGACAAGTTGGACTGAAGGGTCTGTTCCTGTGCTGTACATCTTTATGATTCTATTTCTGAATGAATTACCCATCGTGAATCACAACATGGACTATGTTTCTTAATATATTTATGTAATTGGACTCAGACCTCTGCTACAACTGGTTCCTGTATCCAGTATTAATCAATGTTTATCCTTCAAATTAGCACTAAAAAAGCAGAGAGCCCAGTCATTTCCACAGCACAGTGTGTGGGATCTTGCTGTGCACTGTTCAATAGACCACAACTGTGGCTACATTTCAAATGTACTTCAATAGCTGGAGAGCACTTTGGGATGCAGTAGTTGTGAAATGTGTCTTTATAATTCCAGTTCCTACATTGCATTGAACGGTTAGTGCTTTGGGCTCTCTTAAAGATTTGAGCATAAGGCCATGAGAAATAGGGGCAGGAGTAGGACATCTGGCCCATCGAGCCTCCTCCACCATTCAATAAGATTGTGGCTGATCTTTTTCATGGACTCAGCTCCACTTACCCACCTGCTTAGCATAACCCTTAATTCCTTTACTGTTCAAAAATCTATTTTGCCCTTAAAAACATCCAATGAGGAAGCCTCGACTGCTTCACTGGGAAGGGAATTCCACAGATTCACAACCCTTTGGGTGAAGAAGTTCCTCACCATCTCAGTCCTAAATCTGTTCCTCCTTGTTATGAGGCTATGCCCCCTTGTTCTAGTTTTACCCACCAGTGGAACCAACATCCCTACTTCTATCTTATCTATTCCCTTCATAATTTTAAATGTTTCTACAGGACCTCCCCCCTCTTCCTCCAAATTTCAATGAGTATAGCCTAAGTCTCTCCTTATAAGCCAACATTCTCATTCCCGGAATTAGCCTGGTGAACCTCCTCTGCACCCACTCCAGTGACAGTCCATCCTTTATCAAGTAAGGAGGCCCATAGTACTCCAGGTGTGGCCTCACCAGCCCCTATACAGCTGTAACATAACCTCCCTGTTTTTAAACTCAATCCCTCTAGCAATGAAGGATATTATTCCATTCAACACACAGCAGCAAAGTGCTGAAGAACATTGTAATTTTTAATGAAAGGCTTCAGTAACTTTGAAAAGAAACAGATGGATTTCACAGCCCAATACACAAGGAAAAGCACAGCCTCAGCTCAGCTGATTGCTACTTCGGCCTAATTTATTCTTTAAATGTGCTTGCCAGGATGACTTTCATTTGTCCTACTTATCTCAATTAGTTTCCAATTAGAATTGTCTATCTCAGTGCAAGTGGCATTCCTCTACAACTTAACGTAATTGGTTTTCACCCGAATGCCCACCCAACATTGTAAATGCTGCTCTCAGTGGATTTTTGAATTGCCCATCAATTGTCCTGTTTAACTCCCAGGTGACTTTCCCCTGGATATTTAAGGGTGGTAGTGTTTTGAGGATACTGCAGCAATGCCCTGCAAGGGTAAAGGTGCTCCAGAGCAAGCCCGTCCCAACACTCAAAATATACAGCAGGCTAATTCATTCCCCAAAGCCCCCAAAAAATGACCCTGGAAAAGATCACAGGCTGTCCAATCGGAGGAACTACCTACCTGGCCCCTACAAGGGGATCTGTCAGAATTGACGAGGAATCGCCCTTCCTATCATGTGCGAGTGTTTTCATCCTAAACCAGCTGCAGTGTTCCAGTGAAGAATAACACAAGCTAGAGGGAGCATCATGGCGGCTCAGTGGATTAGACCTACGGCCTCACAACTCTGGAAAGCTGTCTGTGCAGAGCTTATACATTCTTCTTGCCCCTGTATGGGTTTCCTCTGTGTGCTCAGTTTTCTTCCACTGTTCAAAGATGTGCAGTTTGGGTGGATTAGTCTGGAAAATGCAGGGTTATAGGGTGTGGGTCTGGATGGGATGCTCTTTGAAGGCCCAGGAAAAACCTGATGGGCCAAATGGCCTGCTTCCATACTGTAGGGATTGTATGATTTCCCATTTAAGCATGTTACAGCTTCAGGAATCAACAGTGAGTTCAATAACTTTACACCATTGTCCAGTTTGACTACACCCCTCTCAGTGTCTTATTTGGATCAGTTAGCTCTCAACAGAGCTAACTTATTTTCTACTAATAACCCTGACTGTTAACACCTACTCTTCATGTATATCTCTCCCTTACCAATTTTAGCATCACTTGTGTTCTCCCTCCAGTGCTTTCACATTTTTCCTACAGCATGCTGACCAGAAAGTGCACACAGAACTCCAGCTGTGACCCAAACTGAAATTCTGCACAGCTCCAACATAACCTCTATGCCTCAACTGATAGAGGCAAGTGTCACATATGCCTTCGTAACCACCCTACTATTAACCTGTCCTGCCATGTCCAGGGATCTGTGGACAAGAAACCCAAGAGCCCTCTATTCCTCTGAGCTTCCAATTGTCCTGCCATTCATTGAGTACTCCGTTGTCTTGTTCCATCTTCCAAAGTGAATTATCTCACATTTTCCAGGGCTAAATTCCATCTGTCCTTGATTGCCCATCTGACCAATCCAGTTGTGACCTGTGCAGGAGAATAGAACATAGAACATAGAAAAGTACAGCACAGTACAGGCCCCTCAGCCCACGATGTTGTGCCGTGGAATAATCCTAAACCAAAAATAAAATAACCTAACCTACATTCCCTTCAATTCACTGCTGTCCATGTGCATGTCCAGCAGCCGCTTAAATGTCACTAATGACTCTGCTTCCACGACTACCACTGGCAAAGCATTCCATGCGCTCACAACTCTCTGGGTGAAGAACCTCCCTCTGACGTCTCCTCTATACCTTCCTCCTAACACCTTAAAACTATGACCCCTCATGGCAGTCAATCCTGCCCTGGGGAAAAGTCTCTGGCTATCGACTCTATCTATGCCTCTCATTATCTTGTACACCTCGATCAGGTCACCTCTCTTCCTCCTTCTCTCCAGAGAGAAAAGTCCGAGCTCAGTCAACCTCTCCTCATAAGACAAGCCCTCCAGTCCAGGCAGCATCCTGGTAAACCTCCTTTGCACCCTCTCCAAAGCCTCCACATCTTTCCTGTAATAGGGCAACCAGAACTGGACACAATATTCCAAGTGTGGTCTCACCACGGTTTTGTAGAGCTGCAGCATAACCTCGTGCCTCTTAAACTCGATTCCCCTGTTAATGAAAGCCAAAACACCATATGCTTTCTTAACAACCTTATCCACCTGGGTGGCAACTTTGAGGGAGCTATGTACTCGAACACCAAGATCCCGCTGTTCCTCCGCACTGCCGAGAATCCTGCCTTTAATCCTATAATATTGCCAGTGATATTTATAACTTTGAGCTGAGTTACACAACGTTAACAATTACAACTTGTCTTTACCTTTTGGATAGTGAATCATTCAGAGGATTATCATCAGGCAGAAATTGAAAGTGATCCTAGGAAGGATACATTAGGAGGGTTGAGTTAAAGTTTGTTCAATAAGTTTTGAAGGAGGAAAAGAGGAAGGAAATAAGGGGAGCATTTCCGGAGCTTAGAATTGAGGCAATTGAAAGTGTGACTTCCACTAGTGGGATGACGGAAGTTGGGGCGCTACTTGAGAAGTCAGAGTTCAAGAAACACAGAATTCTGGGAGGTCATTGTCATTGAGTCATAGAGGCGACAGCACACAAAAAGCCCATCTGCCTACCAAGCATGCTCTGGATAAAATAACCACCCAACTATTCTAATCCCAATTGGCCTGCAACCCTGTATGCCTTGGCAAGGTAAGTGCATGTTCAAAAATCTCTCGCATGTTATGAGGGGTTTCTGCCTTTACTAACCTTATAGGCAGTGAGTTCCAGATCCCCACTAGTCCTGGGCCTTCTCTGTTCCATGTCTTTCAAGTACCAGTGGCATATATGTAGCTCTATCAGGCAAGTTGGTGTCATGCCACACATCTCTTCGAGCGCCCCCGAGGACGTAATCACAGATCCTCAGCTAGGCAGACCCTCCCCCAACCCCACCCCAGCCAGCTCACATCCTGACACTGACCCCTTGGTAGGTGTTTATGAGAACCGGATGTACATGTTGGCTAACACTTCACTGCCAGGTTTCGACAGCTGATCAAAGGAGAAACAGCCCAGGCTGCTGGCACTCAGAGGGACTGCCAGAGACAAGGCCCCTGCTCAGCATCAGGTGGGAGATGCCACTGAGCTCTCGGCCATTCAGACAAAAGCACTGTCAGATACAGGAGCATCTGTAGGTGTATGTCTCAATTGTTACTACAACCAAACACTATCCAGCACGTCAGCACTATTGCAGGCCTGCAGTAATGCCATGGGGGACCCTGATGCTTCTATGGACAGGTTGGCAGCTGCCGTAGAGAACCAGGGTCCAGCAATCTCAGAAACTGCAGGGTATACAAATGTACCTGCACTCCATCGCCCTGGTCACTGGCCTCCAAAGACAATGGCAAGGCAACAGAGGACCTTGACCTCACTCTCAGTGTCCGGTCCTCGCAAGGAAAGAGGGCAGTACCAGGAAGCACCCGTTCAGAGCAGGAAACACATATGGATCTCTGTTCCCCTACCCCCACCTCTCGAGGCACTTAGAGATGGCTAGGCTAAACCCCTGAACTGATATCAGAGCTAACCAGCTTCCTGTGTCAGGAAAGATGGGTGCCTCACTGGACATTATTTTCCTCGGATCTTGTGACACGGCCATTTGCTTGCAGCATACTTCAGAAAGAACGGAGGAGAACACGCCCCCATCTACATCAATGGAGTGGAAGTTGAGAAGGTGAAGAGCATCGAGTTCCTTGGAGCGACAATAACTGACAACTTGACCTGGACTTCCCATGTAAATGTGACAGTCAAGAAGGCACAACAACCCCTCTTCTTCCTCAGGCAGCTCAGGAAACTTGGCATCTCCATAAGGTCCCTCACCAACTTCTCTAGATGCACCATTGAAAGCAAACTGTCCAGGTGCATAACAGCCTGGTACAGCAACTGTTTTGGTCAGGACTGTAAGAAACTGCAAAAGGTGGTGTACACAGCCCAACCTTCCATCTATAGACCCTATTTACATGGCTCGCTGCTGCAGAAAGCCAGCTAACATCATCAAAGACCCCATTATACCCCAGTAATGACCTCTTACAACCTCTTCCATCAGGCAGAAGATACAGAAGCCTGAACACACACACAAGCAGGTTCAGGAACAGCTTCTTTCTGGCCATTATCAGACTGCTGAATGGACTCTAGCCTCCAATAATGTAACCTGCATGCCTATAAGTCTTTCTGATTTGTCCATTCTTTGTTTGCTGCAATCTGCCTGTGCTGCTCGTAAACAAAGCTTTTCATTGTATTTCAGTACATGTGACAATAAAATCAATCAATCAAAAAAGCAATCACTTGGAATGTCTGTGTGCATGGTGCGAGTGTGAGAATGACTCAGCAATGTACAAATAGCAACATGTTCACGTACAGAAGGCATTGAGTCCAATGAGGAGACCCAGGTTTACAACAGCATCAAGGATAAGGTAGGTTTAGGGAAGCACTTAAAGAAAAAGAATGAGAGATAGAAGGACAGGGAGGTTTAGGTCAGGAATCTGAGAGTTTAGGAGTTAGGTAGCTGAAGTCGTAAACAATCTGGTGTCGCTTTGAAATTGTGTCAAACTACTCAGGCAGTCCAGAATTTATAAAGGAAACGCAGTGAGGGAATCAATCGAAATCAATTCAATGGATGAAGTTACAAGCGAGGTAGATAATAAAATGTTGCATATCAATTTGCTGTACCATGCTTGAGAAGTACAGAACAAAACAGCAGCATTGATTTCTGGCTCTGATTGTTACTGATATAAATGCCTGACTGGTTCAAACTTCAAAGACATCTCTAGTCCATGGAGATTGATTCAGCGTCTCAGCAAGGTGCACTTAGCCCTAACTTCTTCATTGAAATAGCATCCTCAGTCTGTGGCAAGTGGCAATACCTTTCATAGTTCTTCCCAAATCTCTTCTTGTGGTTTACATTCAAAATCAGCTTGATGAGCAACCGTTTACAATTTGCAAATGGGGAGGGTAATTCAAGTGAGAGAGAGAGGGGTGTTCCTGACTTTTCGACTTAAAGGTCTTAAATGTCCTTCTCATCTCAAAGTGCCAAAAACTTCTCATTCTAAATCAGCAAGTACACCATTTCACCACAGGATCCTCCAAATTATATTGTAAGGGAGTCACCTTGACTTTGCATGATTGTGGTTAAAGGTGGGAATGAATTGCTGTGTTTAGCACCTCTTCTCAATTGTTGTTTCCAGTGTCTACATTTCAGAAATACTTTACCGACTGTAAAATGCATTGGGAGATCCTGATGCTATGAATGGCAGTAAACCGAGTCTTTTGTTTCTACTTCCTCATTGACTTCCTTGAGGAGAGCTTTTCTTATATATATTTTACAACTCCAAGCCTAATAAAAATGTCTACATGGTAACATAGTCCCCTTGACAAGCCCTTATTTTCCCTGTTAATTTTCACAGCCCGACCAGTAAACACCTTCCCTCATGTATAGTAACATCTGCTCCATTCCCATCATTGGCACCAAGGGATGGATTCCATGGGCAGGCCTCATCACAATAGCAGGGTTTCCTTGCCCATCACTGTTGGGGACCTTACTGCCATTTAATACGTTGGGGACAATTAACCGTCTGGAGAGAAAGCTGCCAGCCAATGTGACTGCAGGGTTAGAGCTTGCTCATCCCAGCAGCATTGCCAGGATTGATGGCCACAGCAAGGCCTATATCCAGTCCCAGTGGAGAACAACCCGGATGGAGTGGAAGGGGACTCCTGGGGTCCTGGCAGGATGCAAAGTCAGCCCTTCAGGGAGATGGACCCCACCCCTGCAAACCCCTTCCTGAACAAGACTTAAGCAGGGTTATTTGTTGGGTTAACCTGTGTCCTGTTCTGAGGAAGGGTCACTGGACCCTAAACGTTAACTCTGGTTTCTCGGCACAGATGCTGCCAGACCTGCTGAGGGTTTTCCAGCAATTTCTCTTTTGGTTTCAGATTTCCAGCATCTGCAGTTCTTTTGGGTTTTATTTTTAACCTGTATCTTATATTTGGGGCAGCACAGTGGCTCAGTGTTTAGCACTGCAGCCTCACAGCACCAGGGACCCAGGTTCGATTCCTGCCTCAGGTAACTGTCTGTGTGGAGTTTGCACGTTCTCCCCGTGTCTGCGTGGGTTTCCTCCGGGTGCTCTGGTTTCCTCCCACAGTCCAAAGATGTGCAGGCTGGGTGGATTGGCCATGCTAAATTGCCCGTAGTGTTCAGGGGTGTGTAGGTTATAGGGGGATGGGTTTGGGTGGGATGCTCCAAAGGGTAGTGTGGGCTTGTTGGGCCGAAGGGTCTGTTTCCGCACTGTAGGGAATCTAATCTAATCTGTGCTTGTTTACCTGAACACTGTGGCCAGACAGATGTTGTCCACTTTCTGGCCTTTACTAGGGCAAGGGCAGCTGAGTTACCCTAGGCCTCATCTGCTCCCCATAAAATTGCTGCCAGGTTGGGGGTGGCAAGCGGGCAGAGGGAAGGACACTGGCATAACTTTATAGACCCCACCTACCTGAAAATTCATTTCCCAGGGAACTGGACTTCTTTTCTTTATGACGGTGATGGAAGACATTCACATTACCGGCTATCTTTTGAATCGTATACATCTACCATACCAAGTGGAGCCCATACAAATCCTGCAGATGGAATAAGCCCTGCTATCTCTGGCCCGGTACATGACAATGGGAAATGAAGAAGGAGGACTCAATACTCTCAAGTATCTACAGGCCCTGGTGATGACAATAAAGCCATGAACCTCCTGGTTGTTAATTGCAGATATTTTTGGACAACCTGTTCAGACATGTTATAACACTCCTAATGGGAGGTGATGGCCTGATATTACCTCTGGACTATTAGCCCAGAGATCCAGATAAAGTCTTGGGAAATAGGGTTCCATCTTGACTGTAGCAGATGGTGGAATTTGAATTCCTTGAAAAATAAAAATCTGGAATTAAGAGTCTAATGATGACTGTGAATCCATTGCCAATTGTCAGGAAAAAAACCCATCTGGCTCACTAATGCCCCTTTAGGGAGGGTAACTGCCATCATTACCGGGTCTGGCCTACACGTGACTCCAGACCCACAGCAATGTAGTTGACTCTTAATTGCCCTCTGGGCAATTAGGGATGGGCAATAAATGCTGCCTAGCCAATGATGCCATGAATGAATAAAGAAAAAGAAGTGAGATTTGAACCTTGGCCTTCTAACCAAGAGGTAGCAACACCACAAATGCCCTCTATTCTTAACTATATAAATTAAGGTTAAGTGCACACGGGTGGGGAGCATTTATTAAATAATGATGTGTACAGGTAAGGAGACACTGAGTACTAAAGAGACACTTAGAACATAGAACATAGAACATAGAACATAGAACAGTACAGCACAGAACAGGCCCTTCAGCCCACAATGTTGTGCCGACCATTGATCCTCATGTATGCACCCTCAAATTTCTGTGACCATATGCATGTCCAGCAGTCTCTTAAATGACCCCAATGACCTTGCTTCCACAACTGCTGCTGGCAACGCATTCCATGCTCTCACAACTCTCTGTGTAAAGAACCCGCCTCTGACATCCCCTCTATACTTTCCACCAACCAGCTTAAAACTATGACCCCTCGTGCTAGCCATTTCTGCCCTGGGAAATAGTCTCTGGCTATCAACTCTATCTATGCCTCTCATTATCTTGTATACTTATTGGCACTAGTAGAGAGTCGTAGCAAAGAAGACATTTTAATACTTCACATAACTGAATAAAGATTGACTCCTGGTTTCTTCTTTCACCTTTAGGCAACCATTTTCTGTCATCATGTTAAACCCCTTACAGGCCGTTGTTACAGGAGGAAACCATAGGTCAATTTTTACTCGGTTGTAAATTTGTTCATAAAGTTGGACATTACAAGTGTATAGCTCCTAACTCCACCTCCATTCTTACAATAGTTGCCTTCAGTATTATACCTGATAACTGTCCATAGTATCTTTGTAATCCCTAACTTTTATTTGTGGGAGGAGAACGTACAATACAGAAGCCGATGTATCCAGACGAAAAATACCAGAAACATTGGAGTGCGTTCTTTGGAAAAGGTGTAATGCTATTTTCTTACTATCTGCTTCCTCTGACGTAAGTTAAAGCTGCCAAAGAACAGGATGATTAATTCAACTTTTCATCAATACTTTTCACTCCTGGATACAAAATTACTTGATCAGTCATCTCACTGCTGTCATGGTCTCTGACCATATCCTAACTGTTTGTCATGTCTCTAAGTAACAGCTGTTCCTCGACATCAATATAATTTATTGTGGGTGAAGTAATTGTGTGTGGAGTGAAATATGTTTGCAAATGTTTCTTTTACATAAAGTAGTGAGTCATAAAAATTGCTACATATCTTTGAACTTTCCCTTATCTGCTTAAATGCTATTTAAGCAGGACTGCATTTTCTTTCTTCCAATTTACACTTAGATTTTAAAGTGATAAAACATTAAGGGATAACAAAGGAAGAACATAAATGGCAACAAATGATTTTGGAAATGTGGAGCAAGTGTAAAAATCTCAATCTGAGGTGCTTGCTCACCTTGAGCAATTTTAAAATGTTACCCTCAATTGATACAGCAATCCATTGAAACATTGTGATTGTATAAAAAGTTATTAGGGAAATGAGCCAATCATGGTAAAAGCCTCCAGCAGTCTACAGTGCGCACCAGGCAAGGTGAAGCAATATGATTTTCTTTAATGAGTTTATGGGCAAATCCTCCAGGCTTCTGAATGGCTTGAAATTACCAACGGTCAGTATGAAGCAATTTCAAATTGCAATAAATGTAAGTAACATGGAATTTCAAACCAATTATGTGCATTCTTAAGTGCACAAGTGCAGCCCAAGAAAGTGAAACATATCAAGATAAGCTCAGTTAAACAATTATGCTGTGAATTTGATTCAAACATCATTAGTTTGTCTATCGATTGGATTTTAGATAATGAAATACAAAAACAAATGGACAATTTTATAATTGTGTTATGTATTTATGTGGCAGAGAAATATTTGTCCCACCAATCATTCTCTTCATGCCATAATAGCTTTACATGTGAATCGTGAGACTCTACAATGAGGCCTTGAAAGAGCACAGTTAGAAATTAAGGGAAATGTGGCCGAGTAATATTTTCTGTAGATTATTTCTAATGTCAGAAAACAAAGTTACATTGTTTATAATCTATCCATTAAGAAAAAGTGTCTGATTGTAGTGTCCATTGTGCACATCTAATTTGTTTCCTTTTAGTACTTCTTTGTTCTTTAGTTTTGTCCAGTTACTTCGGTCCATAATTTCTTGTCAGCTCCAATTGCTTAGTTGGCATCTGACCTACCAGGCACACTGACAAGCCTTCAGAACTGCTTCTTACCATCCAGGTAATCGCTCAGCGACATGTATACAAATGATATAGACTGAGATGGGAGCGCTGCACAATGGAGGGAAGATGAAACGTAAGTTTGTGGATGATCTAAAGAGTGGCAGGGTGGTTAATATTATGGGCGAAGGTCCCAGTTTTCAGGAAGATAGAGATGGGTTGGTCAGATGGGCAGATCAGTGACAGATGGAATAACCCTGATAAGTGTGAGGTGATGCACTTGGAAGAAGTAACAAGACACGGGAGTACTCAATGAAAGGATGGACACTAGGAAGCTCAGAGAAATGTTGGGGTATTTGCCAACAGATCCATGAAGGTGACAGGACCAGTTAATAGGGTGGTTAAGAAGATATGCAGCATATTTGTCTTTATCAGTCATGGTACAGATTTAAAGAGCAGAGTTATGTTGGTGCTGTACAGAACTTGGGTTTGCCACAACTGGAGGACTATGCTAAATTGCTCCATAGTGTCCAAGGATGTACAGGCAAGGTGGGTTAACTATGTTAGATGTGGGATGCTCTTCAGAGGTCAGTGCAGGCTCGATGAGCCAAATGGCCTTTATCTGCAATGTAGGTATTCTATAATTCTACCATCTGCACTCTTGCTCCTCCTCTGTTGAAAATTTAGAACACCTACACTGTGGAAGCAGGCCATTTGGACAAGCAAGTGCACATCCCCACCAAAGAGTATCCCACCCATACCATCCCTGTAACTCTGCATTTCCCATGGCTAATCCACATAGCCTACACATCACTGGGTACTATGGGCAATTTGGCATGGCCAACACACCTAACTTGCACATCTTTGGACATTGGAGGAAACCAGAGCACTCGGAGGGGACCCAAGCAGACACGGGGAGAATGTGCAACCTGCACTTGCAGACAGTCGCCCGAGGCTGGGATCAAACCCGGGTCGCTGGCGCTGTGAGATAGCTGAGCTTATCACTGAGCCACCATGCTGTCCTTTTCAAGTTCACACCAACCCTCCGAAGATCATCCCACTCAGTCACAGCCCCCTACCCTATCTCTGTAATCCTGCTAATCCATACAGCCGTCACATCCCTGGAGACTATGAGCAATTTAGCATGGCCGACCCACCCGGCCCGCACATCTTTGGGCTGTGGGAGGAAACAGGAGAACCAGGAGGAAACTCACACAGACACGGGGAGAATGTGCAAAGTTCACCCAGACAGTCACCTGAGGCTGGAATCGAACCCAAACCACTGAACCACCATCCCATCCTATCTGAAGTCACCTGACACCAGGTTATAGTCCAACAAGTTGATTTGAAATCACAAGCTTCCGGAGCACTGTCTCCACCTGACTTCACCTAATGTAGGAGCAGTGCTCTGAAAACTTGTGATTTCAAATAAAGCTGTTGGGTTATAACCGGTGTCATGTGACTCTAGACTTTGTCCACCCCAGTCCAACACCAGCACCTCGACATCAAAAATATATAAAAAACATTTCCCACACCTTTCAGCTCTGGAAGAGCATCACACTGGATTAGAAGCATTAACTCTGTTTCTCTCACCACAGACGTTGCCAGGCCAGCTGAGTTCCTCCAGCATTCTTAGTGTTTATTCCAGAATAACATCTGGGATTGGTCAAATGATGTGCTCTCAATCAACCCAAACACAGGACTATCCCAATTGTGCATCACTCCTTATAATTGGAAAGACATTTGGGCTGTTTGACCTCTATTTTGGAATACAAAGGGATTAAATAATGCATTTGTTGGGTGGAGCATTGGTCAGACTTTATGTAACCTATGAACTTTGTAATCTGTACCTCAGGGAGAATATATCAGCCTTGGAGGGAATGCTAGTCAGTTAATGTTCTGAGCTCAACTCCCACCACAGCAAATGTTGGAATTTGAATTTATAAACATCTGGAATTAAGAGTCTAATGATGACCACAAAACCCTTGTTGATTGTTGGAAAAACCCATCTGGCTCACGAGTGCCCTTGCGGGAAGGAAACAACGATGGTTACCCGGTCTGGCCTATGTGTGACTCCAAAACTGTAGCAACGTGATTGATTCTTAACTGCCCTCTCGGCAATTAGGATTGGTCAATAAACCTTGGCCTAGCCAGTGATGCCCTCATCACACAAATGAATAAAATCGTGCAATATTGACCACACAGCAGTTCTGTGCCCAGAAGGGCATTAAAGGTTAAAATTGGAGTCACCCAACAGGTCTTTGAAATGTAAACCATTGCATCATTGGAAACAATCTGACTGAAAGATGCTGAGGGTTTAGAGAATTCACAATGGACTGTTACTACATTAACTTCTTGTGGTGGAGATGCATCTCTACAACCAGTTTGCAGAGACTGAGAAGGGTGATAAGCAACTGGTAAGATCGAGCCAGTTAGGCAAATTAACTAAACTTAATTTGCTCCAGCTCCGGGACTCTAACCTCAACCTGATGTGTGAACTTTTGCAGCAGCAATTAGAAAGTTTTCAACATGTGTGAAAACGGTCATCCACGTCTGCATTTATCCTGCTGGAATTCTATACAATTAAGCATCCCGAGGTATGAATTGACTGCAGCTGCTAATTGCTAGGCCAGCAGCAGAGGGCCATTCAGCCCCTTGAGCCTGTTCCACCAATTCTAAATCATCACTGATTGGTATCTTACTTCCATGTTAGCAGCTATGCTTTTGTGAAAACTCTCCTTAACAAAAACATGCAGAGGGGGCAATAGTGTCAGGTATTGTCACCAAGCTAATAGTAATCCAGAGGCTCCCGTCCATGTTCTGGGGATCTGTCTTCAGATGAAGGAACTTGAACTGAAGATACCTGGAATTAAAGGTTTAGCAATGACCATGAAAGCATTTCCAATTATTGTAAAAGCCTGGTTCAAAACACCCTTTAGAGAAGGAATGGAGGGCTGTCAAGGCTAAGTCATTAAGTATATCTAAGACTGAAACAGGCAGCTTTTTACTCAGTAAAGGGATCGAGGGTTAAGGGGAAAAGGTAGGAAAATGAAATCGAGGGTTATCAGCCATGATCACATTGAATTCCAGTGTAGGCTCGAAGGGCTGGATGGCTTACATCTGCTCTTACATCTCATGGTCTTGTGGTCTTATGGTATATCTGCCATCCTTATCCAGTCTGACCTACATGTGACTCCAGAATCCACACAGTCTGGTTAAGTCTTAATTTCCCTCTGAAGTGGCCCTAGCATGGCACTCAGTTGTTCGCAACCACTGAAAAGCCTTGAGGGAATGCAAACAGATGCAGGACTTGGCATTGACCTTAGAAAATGGAAAGGAATTGGGGAAAATCTCCTCAGCCCATCCCGTAGCAAAATCACACCATAAAGCCATGGTTTCATAGCACTATGAATATTCAAGGGAATGGAGTGGATAGGCTCTATTTGTCAGCCATCAATGATTAAAGTCTACTCCTTCAGAACATCTACCTGATAAACATCTGGATGATGCCAAATGGCCTGAAATGGTTTAAGAGACAAAGTGATGCACAATCTCTTAAAATGTGTTTATAATAATGTAGATGCCATTGATAGAACTCAAAGTAACAAAAGCTTCCACATTTTCCAAAGTGCACAGACATTACACTCCAAACTTAAGGAAACATATCAAACCCAGAACATAATATAATGCCTGGTGTTCACTCTGTTCTTTCTCCAGTGCCCAGTGATAATAGAAGGCCCGATGTCTATTCCACACGCCTCACTCACCAGAGTTGGACAAAGTCAGAAGTCATTCAACATCAGATTACAGTCCACCCAGTTCTGAGGAAGGGTCACCGGACCCAATATGTTAATTCTTTGGGTGGCACGGTGGCTCAGTGGTTAGCAGCACCAGGGACCTGGGTTCAATTCCAGCCTCGGGCAACTGTCCGCGTGAAGTTTGCACATTCTCCCCAAGTCGGTGTGGGTTTCCTCCAGGTGCTCTGGTTTCCTCCCACAGTCCAACAATGTGCAAGTTAGGTGGATTGGCCATGTTAAATTGCCGTAGTGTTCAGGGATGTGTAGATTGGTGGGTGGGATGCTCCATGGCTCGGTGTGGCCTTGTTGGGCTGAAGGGCCTGTTTCCACACCAATGGGATTCTATGAACTGATTCTTTCTTCACAGATGCAGCTGGACCTGCTGAGCTTTTCCAGCAAACTTCTGTTTTTGTTATAGTCCAACAGGTTTACTCCACCTGATGAAGGGGCTGCGCTCCAAAAGTCTGTGGTTTCAAATAAACCTTTTAGACTACAACGTAGTGTCATGTGACTTCTGACTTTGTCCACCCCAGCCCAACACCGGCACCTCCACATCATCACTACAGTTCGGTTGAAAGAACTCCCACAGAGATGGTGGTCCGTATGGCTAGGCCAATTTCGAGGGTCACGAGGAGGTTCCTCAGACATTTCCCATCCCGGCACGTCCCATCCCCACTGAGCAGCCAATCATTAAGAGGTTTAGACAGGAGCGTAGCTGAAAAGTCAGGAATTGGCCATGACTGGGGTGGGGTGGTGGGGTAGGGATGCATGTCCCACTCAGGCCTCAGGCTGCCTATGGTGCAGCCTGGCCATAAGAAGATTTTTGGTGGCAGGGCTGCCTGAATCACACTCTCAATGGCAGAGAGAAGGGACCCCACCTTCCATCATGGACCCCTGGCCCTCGCCAAACAGCCAAATTCAATGCCAGGAGGGTACAGGCAGCTGCAGTGGATACGGCACATCAGGAATATTTCGGGGGGAGTGGGGGTGGCATTAGAACATTTTTCCACAAGCGTCAAATATCAGGTTAAGTGGTAACTGTTGTTCGATAACCAATTCACTATGGTGCTTGCCCCATTTATTACTGTGCTGGATTAAGGTGCAAAAATGTGATTATTATATAACAGAGATGCAAGTGGGCGTTTTAATCAAGTTGAGGGCCTGGTTTCTTGTGAAGAACATTCGTCAGCATTGGTGGGTAGAAAGTGAAAGAACTTTAGTAGTTGTCGGGAGAATGTACTGAGAATCAAGATTTTTGTCCCACGTTAGATGCTGTTCTTGGAGCTAACAGGATTGGTATTACTCAACGGCCAGCAAAATGGAAATCATTTTCTAAAACGGAGAACACCACAACACAGAGAAATCCCAATTAGCCCATTGTGTGCAAATCATAGAAATAGAAAATTGGAGCAGGAGTAGGCCATTTGGTCCTTCGGGCCTGCTCCACCACCCCATAGGATCATGGTTGATCATTCAACTCAGCCCCCTGTTCCCACATACTCCCATATCCCTTGATACCAGTAACACTAAGAACTATATCTAACTCCTTTTTGAAAACAGTCAATGTTTTGGCCTCAACTGCTTTCAATGGCAGAGAAGCCTCTGATCTTCCTGAAAGAGTTGTCCAATTTTAACCCACACCCCATTTTCCTCCCCATAATTCTGAAAATCAGTCTTCCCCAGAGACAGATGAAATTTCCTTTGGGAAGCTGGTTCCAGTTGTCTCTCAGGAGTGTGATCTCAATCTGAGCAACTCTCTGTATGGAATAGAAAGGAATGGCACCTAAAATGGCGCGAAGTCAGGCAGAATCACCCTTCAGTATTGTTTACCAACTCTGGGATAATTTTCTGACAATACCTTGGCAGTAATTGCACAAGCTTTCCATAGTCTGTGGCAATTTTAACCCCAAACGCTGGAATCTAGCCACAAAAGAAAGCAATGTTATTTGCCTTCCACTTACAATGGGTTATATTCCAGAAAGTAATGGGTAGCAGGACATGAGTAAAAGGATTTAACATCACTTTTATGGATTGACAATCTCATGAAATATTTACAACATAATAACACAATTATTACTATTACCTTGTTGCTGAGACTCAAGGCACTTCCTTACCTTGGCTCGATAATCTCGTTGAGAGTTTTACAAGCTGTTTAGCAAACCTAAATGAATTGCCAACTTGAAGTGTCCTGGCAAGGTCACAGAGATAAACCTCCCATTGGACTGACAAACTCCAGGACGGTGGTTCCCAACTTTATTTATTCATTAATGAGATGAGGGCATCGCGGGCTAGGCAGCATTTATTGCCAATTCCTAATTGCCCAGAGGGCAGTTAAGAGTCAACCACATTGCTGTGGGTCTGAAGTCACATGTAAGCCAGACCAGGTAAGGATGGCAGTTTCCTCCCCCTAAAGGGTATTAGTGAACCATATGGGCTTTGCTGGCAATCAACAATGGATTCATGGTCATCATTAGATTCTTAATTCCAGATATTTTATTGAATTCAAATTCCACCATCTGCCATGGTGGGATTTGAATCCGGGTCTCCAGAACGTTACCTGGGTCTCTTGATGAAGATGATACCACTAGGCCATCACTTCCTCCCTTACTGCAAAACTTACCTCTTTGACCAAGAGGCATGTATCCCGTGAGGTTTGAAGTCAAATCTTGTCTGACAGCACTCTTGCTGACAGTGTTACTATACTATAGTATAAATTATGAAGTGACCTCCTCAAGGCAAGTTCTCTACTCATTTATCCGTGTCTCAGGTCTTGCATTTTCTTCCTCAGTTCTTTGTTGGAGCCTCCCATTTCCAATTTCAACTTGTCTAACATCATCATTCTTTCTCTCCTTCTTGTTCTAATCTTGCTTCAGTCACCTCCACTAAAAACAGGACCTGAATTTTTGGATTACTCCCAGTGCCATGTGCTAGTGAATGTAGGAATAGGAGGATAGGGCAGATGAATACGCGGCTGAAAAGCTGGTGCGGAGGGCAGGGATTCAGATTTCTTGATCACTGGGATCTCTTCTGGGACAGGAAGACCAATGAATTAGACTGCATTGATTTCATTGCAAGAGGCCTGACAGGTAAGGCAGATGATCTCAGGACATGGATGGAAAATGGGTCTGGGATATCATAGCTATTGCAGAAATATGGTTCAGGGAGGGTACAGACTGGAATGCCCAATGTTCTAGAGTATAGATGCTGTGGGAAAAATAGAAGAGGAGGCAAGACAGGATGGAGAGTGGCATATTTGAGTAGGAAAAACATCACAGCAGTACTTAGAGAGGACATTCCTGAGGGTTCATACAGCGAGACTATATGGGTAGAATTGAGAAATAAGGAGATGCTCACTTTGATGTGATTGTACTATAAGCCCCCTCAGTAGTTGGCAAGAAATTGAGGAGTAAATACAAGGGGAGATCACAGATAGTTGCTGGTATGATAGGGTTGTAAGGGGAAGGGATTTTAACCTTCCGAACATAGACTGGGACTGTCATAGTATTAAGTGCCTGGATGGAGGTGGAATTTGTTAAAAGTACACAAGAAAATTTTCTCAATCAATATGTATGTGGCCCTACTAGAGAAGGAGCAAAAGTTGACATCCACTTGGGAAGTAAGACAGGACAAGTGACTGAGGGGTCAGTGGGGGAGCACTTTAGGACCAATGACCCCAATTCTAACAGTTATAAAATAGTTGGCCTGGTCCTTAAGTCAAATTTCAAATTGGGCAGGGCCAATTTTGATAGTATTGGACAGGAACTTCCAAAGTTAACTGGGGAAGTAAAGGGATATCTGGCAAGTGAGAGGCTTTCAAAAGCGAGAGCGTGAGAGTTCAGGGTCAGCACATTCCTGTTAATGTGAAGGGCAAGGCTGGCAAGTGGAGGGAACACTGGATGACTAGGGATATTGAGGCTCTAGTCAAGAAAAAGGAGGAGGTATGAATCAGGTATATTCAGCTGGGATCAAGTGAATCCTTTCAGGAATATAGGGGGTGTAGGAGTACACTTAAGAGCAAAATAAGGAAAGCAAAAAGGAGACATGAGATAGCTTTGGCAGATAATGTAAAGGAGAATCGTCAGAGATTCCACAAATATATTAAGGGCAAAAGAGTAACGAGGGGGAGAATAGGTCCACTTAAAGATCAACAAGGTCATCTATGTGTGGAGCCACCTGAGATGAGCGAGATCCTAAATGAATATTTCTCATTAGTATTTATCATGGAGAACGACTTAGAAGCTAGGGAACTCAGGGAAATAAATAGAACTGTCTTGAAATGAGACAAAATTGCAGAAGAGGAAGTGCTGGAGGTCTTAAAATGCATAAACGTAGATAAATCCTACTATCTAATTAAGTGTATCCAAAGACATTGTGGGAGGTTAGGGTTGAAATTGCAAGGCCTCTAGCAGGGATATTTGTATCATCAAACCCTGCAGGTGAGGTGCCAGAAGACTGAAGGGTAGCAAGTGCAGTGCAATTATTTAAGAAAGGCTGCAAGGAGAAGCCAGGGGACTACAGACTGGTGAAGCTAACATCAATGGTGAGAAAGTTGTTGGAGGAGTCTGAGAGATAGGATCTACGTGCATTTGGAAAGGGAAGGACTAGTTAGAGATGGTCAGTGTGACTTTGGGAAAGCGCTGTCTCACAAATTCGATTGGGTTTTGTGAAGAGGTGACCAAGAACATAGATGAAGACAGAAAGGTACACATTGCCTACATGGACTTCAGCAAGGCCTCCAACAGGTTTGCGGATGATAGACTGCCTTAGATCACATGGGACCCAAACCTAGCCAATTGTATACAAAATTGGCTTGACGGTAGGAGACAGAGGGTGGTGGTAAAGGGTTGTTGTTCAGACTGGAGGACCGTGACCAGAGGTATGCCACAAGGATCAGTGCTGGGTCCACTATTCCTCATTTATATAGAACATAGAACAGTACACCACGGTCATGCCCTTTGGCCCACGATGTTGTGCCAAACTTTTACCCTAATCCTAAGGTCTATCTAACCTCCACCCCTACCTTATACTATTATCCATATGCCTATCTAATAGCCGTTTAAATGCCCCTAATGAGGCTGACTCCACTACTCTCTCCGGCAATGCATTCCACACTGCCACCACTCTCTGAGTAAAGAACCTACCTCTGATGTCTCCCCTGTATCTACCTTCACTCACTTTAAAACTATGCCCCCTCATAATAGCTACCTCCACCTTAGGAAAATGTCCCTGGCTATCCACTCTATCTATACCTCTGATCATTTTGTACACCTCTATCAAGTCACATCTCATCCTTTGTCAATCTAAAGCGAAAAACCCTAGCTCTCTCAACCTTTCCTCATTAGACCTTCCCTCCACTCCAGGCAAAATCCTGGTAAATCTCTTCTACACCTTTTCCAAGACGTCCACATCTCACCTGTAATGAGTGACCAGAACTGGACACAATACTCCAGATGTGGCCGAACCAGGCTTCTGTATAGCTGGAGCATAAATTCACGGCCCTTGAACTCAATCCCTCTATTAATGAAAGCTAACACACCATACGCCTTCTTAACAACTCTATCCACCTGGGCGACAGCTCTCGGGGAACAGTGAACATGAACCCCGAGATCCCTTTGCACCTCCACATTGCCAAAAATCTTTCCCTTAACCCTGTATTCTGCTTTCAAGTTTGTCCTTCCAAAATGAATAACCTCACACTTTTCAGGGTTAAACTCCATCTGCCACTTCTCAGCCCAGCTCTGCATCCTATCAATGTCCTTTTGCAACCTAGAACAGCCCTCCACACTGTTCACAACTCGACCCACCTCTGTATTGTACACAAACTTACTAATCTACCCTTCCACTCCTTCATCCAAATCATTTACAACAGTCACAAAAAGAAGGGGACCCAGAACAGACCCTGGTGGTACACCACTTGTAACTGAGCACCATGTTGAATATTTTCCATCCACTACCACCCTTTGTCTTCTAAGAGTCAGCCAATTCTGACTCCAATCTGCCACATTTCTCCCTATCCCATGGCTCCTTACCTTCTGCATGAGCCTACCATGGGGAATCTCATCAAACACCTTACTTAAATCCATGTATACCACACCCACTGCTCCACCTTCATCCACATGTTTGGTCACCTCTTCAAAGAATTCAGTAAGGTTTGTGAGGCATGATCTACCCCTCACAAATCCATGCTGACTATCATGAATCAAACTGTGCCTATCTAAGTGATCACAAATCCTATCTCTCAGAGCCCTTTCCAATAATTTGCCCACCACTGACATAAGACTAACTGGCCTGTAATTTCCGGGGTTATCCCTATTCCCTTTTTTGAACAGGGGAATAACATTTGCGTCTTTCCAATCTTTCAGCACTATAATGTGGACAGTGAGGATGAAAAGTTCATCACCAAAGTTCCTGCGATCTATTCCGTCTCTTCCCGTACAATCCATGGATAAATCCTATCAGGCCCAGGGACCTACCTATCTTCAACTTCCTCAAAATTCCTAGCACATCTTCCTTACTATGATTTGGATGAGAATATAGGAGGCATTGTTAGTAAGTTTGCAGATGACACCAAAATTGGTGGTATAGAGGACAGTAAAGAATGTTAATCTTCCACTGGGCCAAGGAATAGCAGGTGGAGTTTAAATCAGATAAATGCGGGGTGTTACATTTTGGTAAGACAAACCAGGGCAGGACTTACACAGTTAATAAAAACCGAAAGAAGTGTGGATACTGTAAATCAGAAACAAAAACAAAATTGCTGGAGAGGCTGAGCAGGTTTGGCAGCATCTGTGAAGGAGAAACAGAGTTAACGTTTCAGGTCTGGTGACCCTTCCTCAGAACCAATGGTGGCTGGGAAAACATCAGTTTGTATGCAGAAAATAGGGAGGTGGGTGGGATAGGGAGTAAATGACAGTATAGAGCCCAAAGAGAGAGAAAGACAGTTGGACAGACAGAGGAGTTGCTAATGATCAGGCTGGGAGGGTGAATAGTTGTTAATGGGGACTGTTAGTGACGAGCAACATGTGGTGTGCGTGTCGTAGCCTGCCACTACCAACAGCTGTGTTGGCCAGCGATCACCACAATCACACACAGCGAACATGAATGACCAGGCATACTGGCGCTTCTCCGAGACATTCATGTACATCTAGAGAGGGCTGTGCCTTCACAGCAAAGAACTGATCAGGAAGTAATCTCACCACCCTGCACAAAGGTCACAATGACCATCAGTCCTACAGTCTCCACCACTCCCCAGCAACAACAATGCACCTGGAACAACAGTTCCCATATCAACAGTACTTGCCATGGACACAACACTGTCCAGAGAAAAAACACTAAAGAGGGAACATGCAGATATCCGTCAAACTGCCAAAAACAATGTGAATGTGTGCCATAAGGGGGATGGGCAATTTGAATAGTATGTATGAAATCTATATGAAGAAACTGATGAAAATGGAACTGACTAGAATTAACACAGCTTTGTTCATGAGTGATAATTTGCTTTGTGAAATGCATGCATACTGGATAATTTTCATAATTTGTAACTACTCATAAAATGCATTTCTTTACAAAAGGGAAGATATTTGTCAGAGTGCAATTCTACTTAGCATATTCGCTGGGTTGGCTTAGTCAAGTCACTTCCAGTATTTCTGTACGTGCCCTTGTGTGTAGTCTGTGGCAGCTATTAAAGGCACATTATTTAAAAGACAACAATCAAGGGAAAGTAAGAGAAGTTTACTGCCCGTGGTTTTCCATCCCTAGATGAAGAGCATGGGTTGCTGACTTGATCCTGCGCAGAATGACTTGTTTTAAGTAATTGATTGGCATCCTGCTTGATCCTGAAATGTGCTTTCCACTAACTCAGCCTTTTCTACTCTCACAGAGAAACACAGAAGATAGAAGCAGGAGGAGGCCATTTGGCCATTCGAGCCTGCTCTGCGATTCTTCACCATCATGGCTGATTGCCCAACTCAATAGCCTAATCCTGCTTCCTTTCCATAGCCTTCAGTCCCATTCACCCCAAGTGCTATATCTGGTCACCTCTTGAATACGTTCAATGATTTGACATCAACTACTTCCTGTGGTAATGAATTCCACAGGCTCACCACTCTCTGGGTCAAGAAATGTCTCCTCATCTCCATCCTAAATCGTCTACTCTGAGTCGTCATAACTGTGACCCCTGGTTCTGGACACATCCACTATTGGGAACATCCTGCCTGCATCTACCCTGTCCAGTCCTGTCAGAATTTTATAAATCTCTGTGAGATCCCCCGTCATGTGTCTGAACTCCAGTGAAAACAATCCCACCCTAATCAATCTCTCCTCAAACGTCAGACCCTCCATCCCTGGAAAATGCCTGGTAAATCTTCCCCTGCCAAGCTGTTGTCTCTCTCAGACTTCCATTCCCCATAATCTATTCACACTCTCACTGTCCTCTCAATCTCTCAGAACATGCATCGCATTACTCCATTCTTGTCGGCCTCTCCATAACTTCAATTAATGCACTCCATTAATTGATTTATCGGTTGAAAGATATGTAAACAATAAATGAATAAAATGTAAACACGAAACTCAAAAGCAGAGGGTGTAACCACAAATATTTAATTAAGCAAACAGGGGAGAAAGAACATAAATGACTCAGAGGTGAGAGGACTGCTCTAATTGCAATAAAATGCACCTTTCATGATTTCAAGATGTCAAAGCACTTTTCAGCTAATTAAGTACTTTTCAAGTGCAGACTCTATTAAATGACTTTGCAAAATACAAAACCAATTTGCACAAAACATGATCTCAAAACAGGACTGTATTAAATGACCAGATGATCTGTTTTGTTTTGACGGGGAATATATTGCATTAAGTACTAGAGAAAACTCCCCTGCTCGTCATCAAAGCACTGCGCCCTTTAATCACATGCACAGGAGTGAGAGAGTTCTTTTGGTGCCATTGAAGTGTCACTGTCTCTGAGCCAAAAGTCCCAGAACCAAGTCCCACCCATCCCAGCACTGTGTAATAACATCCCCAAATAGGTTAAATAGAAAATACCTTGCAGGAATGGAGTTTTACCACGTGACCTTTGAACCGAGAGTCATCATGATACAGATTGGCACCATATTTATTGAAATGAAAAGGTGAGCTGAAGAAATTCATCAGAATAAAGAATTGAAGTAAAGCTCCCATTTCTGTCGCAACATTTCCTCCTAAACCCAGACACTAGAATGGCATTCCTTCTTAAGCTAATAAAATGTGAGGCTGGATGAACACAGCAGGCCCAGCAGCATCTCAGGAGCACAAAAGCTGACGTTTCGGGCCTAGACCCTTCATCAGAGAGGGGGATGGGGAGAGGGTTCTGGAATAAATAGGGAGAGAGGGGGAGGCGGACCGAAGATGGAGAGAAAAGAAGATAGGTGGGGAGGAGAGTATAGGTGGGGAGGTAGGGAGGGGATAGGTCAGCCCAGGGAAGACGGACAGGTCAAGGAGGTGGGATGAGGTTAGTAGGTAGGAGATGGAGGTGCGGCTTGGGGTGGGAGGAAGGGATGGGTGAGAGGAAGAACAGGTTAGGGAGGCAGAGACAGGTTGGACTGGTTTTGGGATGCAGTGGGTGGAGGGAAAGAGCTGGGCTGGTTGTGTGGTGCAGTGAGGGGAGGGGACGAACTGGGCTGGTTTTGGGATGCGGTGGGGGAAGGGGAGATTTTGAAGCTGGTGAAGTCCACATTGATACCATTGGGCTGCAGGGTTCCCAAGCGGAATATGAGTTGCTGTTCCTGCAACCTTCGGGTGGCATCATTGTGGCACTGCAGGAGGCCCATGATGGACATGTCATCTAAAGAATGGGAGGGGGAGTGGAAATGGTTTGCGACTGGGAGGTGCAGTTGTTTATTGCAAACCGAGCGGAGGTGTTCTGCAAAGCGGTCCCCAAGCCTCCGCTTGGTTTCCCCAATGTAGAGGATGCCACACCGGGTACAGTGGATGCAGTATACCACATTGGCAGATGTGCAGGTGAACCTCTGCTTAATGTGGAAAGTCATCTTGGGGCCTGGGATAGGGGTGAGGGAGGAGGTGTGGGGGCAAGTGTAGCACTTCCTGCGGTTGCAGGGGAAGGTGCCAGGTGTGGTGGGGTTGGAGGGTAGTATGGAGCGAACAAGGGAGTCACGGAGAGAGTGGTCTCTCCGAAAAGCAGACAGGGGTGGGGATGGGAAAATGTCTTGGGTGGTGGGGTCAGATTGTAGATGGAGGAAGTGTTGGAGGATGATGCGTTGTATCCGGAGGTTGGTGGGGTGGTGTGTGAGAGCGAGGGGGATCCTCTTTGGGCGGTTGTGGCGGGGGCGGGGTGTGAGGGATGTATTGCGGGAAATGCGGGAGACGCGGTCAAGGGCGTTCTCGACCACTGTGGGGGGAAAGTTGCGGTCCTTGAAGAAGCATTCCTTCTTCACACTTTGACCCGTTATGTGCGTTGGATGTCAATCTGCAAGCCATTACCCTGCGCTTCCCACAGCCATCCCTGTCACCCTTGACCTTCCCTCTGTCACCCTTAGTAGTCTCTCCATCAGAGTAGCCCTGCTTTCTGTGACCCTCAAATCTCTCACCACCACCCTCTGTCTACCATCTTAGAGACAGATGCCCACACATCAGCATTGAGTTACCCTATGGTTCTGAATGCCATCACCCTCAATCTGAGAATCATCATCCTTTACCCTCCATCTATCACCCTCAACCTGCCCTTGGTTAACTTTGACTCTTGAATTGACCCACCCTCAATTGGCATGGCTGCCACAACACAGCAACATCTTGTCTAAAGCATATCCCTCCCATTCCAAATCAACCACAGGTATTACCTTGGAATCTTTAACCTGTTATGGATTTGTTCACCCTTTGCAGTTGACTGAATTGCAAATGTTGTTTAATCCACTTTTAATGAGCACCCATGACATGCTAATGCATTGAAAGGAGTTTTATGCCCCTTGCCACATGATCCTTCTCGTACAACGTTTTTCCTAACTTGTTACCATCACGCTTGCATTGGTTCCCACATAATTCCATACGTCTGCTTACAATTTTAATGCTCTACCACACAGTCATAGAGTTGTACAGCATGCAAACAGACCCTTCAGTCCTACTTGTCCATGCCGACCAGAGATCCTAAATTAATCCAGTCTCACTTGCCAACATTTGGTTTATATCCCTCTAAATTCTTCCTGTTCATATACCCATCCAGATGCCTTTTAAATGTTGTCATTGTACCAGCCCCTACCACTTCATCTGGCAGCGCATTCCATACACACACCACCCTCAGTGTGAAAACACTGCCCCTAAGGTCCCTTTTAAATCTTGCCCCTCTTACCTTAAACCTCTAGTTTTGGACTCCCCCATCCCAGGGAAAAGACCTTGTCTATTCACCCTAGGTATGCCCCTCATTATTTTATAAACTTCCACATTCCAGGAAAAATAATAAATAAGAACGAAAAGAACTGCGGATGCTGTAAATCAGGAACAAAAACATTGTTTCTGGAAAAGCTCAGCAGGTCTGGCAGCATCTGTGGAGGAGACAACAGAGTTAACGTTTTGTGTCTGGCGACCCTTCCTCAGAACTGATGTTGGCTGGAAAAACGTCAGTTTATCCGCAGAAAATAGGGAGGTGAGCAAGGTACGGAGTAAACGATAGAATAGAGCTCAAAGAGCGAGAAAGACGGTTGGACAGACAAAGGAGTTGCTAACAATCAGGCTGGGAGGGTGAATAGTTGTTAGTGGGGACTGTTAGTGACTAACAGGGGGTGTGTAGTGGCAGGCTATGTGGTAACAAGAACTGGTGTATGGGGTGGGGGGCCTGGGACCTTAGGGAGTTTAGGCCCTAAAATTATTGAACTCAATATTGAGTCCGGAGGGCTGTAGGGTCCCCAAGCAGAAAATGAGGTGTCGCTCCTCCAGCTGCCACTTCAATGCACCACCCTGCTCTGCCTCTGTCTCCGGCTTGCTACAGTGTTCCAGTGAAGCCCAGCGCAAGGAAAAATAGTTCCAGCCTATTCAGCCTCTCCATACGGTTCCAACCCTCCAAACATGGCAAAATTCTTATAAATCTTTTCTGAATCCTTTCAAATTTCACAACATCCATCTAGGAACAGAGGAAGCCATTTCTCCTACCATGCCTGTGTGCTCTCTTAAATGGATCATTCAGTAACTACCCCCTACACTACCCTTTTCCCAAAGGTTGTCTTTTGAAAATTACCAGTGAGTCAGCCCCATCCATCTTTCAGGTACCACAGGAGAAATCAGAACAACTTGCTGCATTACAACAGTTCCTCCTCTTCACAAGATTTTCTGAAGAAGGGTCCTGAGCCAAAACGTCAGCTTTCCTGCTCCTCTCACGCTGCACGGCCTGCTGTGTTCATCCGCCTCTACACCTTGTTATCTCAGATTTTCCAGCATCTGCAGTTCCTACTTACTCAGCTCAAACATTTTTTGATGCTCTGTAGATAGGTCCCTTCCAATCTTCCACCATATGCTGAGCTCATCCTCTTGTTCCTCAACCCTCATGTTCTTATCTAGAGCTACCTTTTAAAGGCAGCACACTAACAGGTGTTCAAAGGCTGTGAATTCAGCCACATTCTGGTTGCCACAAGTTGTGTGAGTTATTTAGCTAACTATTCCAGTGTCTTCATTTAAATTCAGATGCCATTCTGATAAAAAGTGATGGTATTTCTGGAGCAGCAGGATCTTGCACACCTTTCCCTTTAGGAATGTCTGGCAGGAGGGGACAGTATCTCACGGGTAGGTTTGAGAACTCAAAAATTGTGAATTTAAATCTCACCGCGGCAGCCTAAGAATTTGAAAGCAGGATTTTAGTGTTATTTTAGAAACTGGTAATAAAAAGCTGGCATCAGGAAAACTGACGATGACACGCTTGGATTATCATTAAGGTGGCCAATAGGAGGGTAATGTCATTGGACCTGGTAATCAAATGTGTAAAACTAAATTCTTTGCAACGGAATAAAATGGTTGCATTAGTAACGGTGAGCAGGTAACTTGCAAAAGTAAACCTGATCTGGTTTCCTATGGGGAAGTAAAGATGCTGTTCTTACATGGTCTGGCCTCTACATGACTCACGACAATATAATTGACTCTTAAATGGTGGTACAGTGGTAGTGTTCCTGCCTCTAAGCCAGAAGGTCCTAGTTTGTGTCCCTCCTGTCCCAGCACGTGTCGTACCAAGTCTCAGCATCTATTACCCATCCCTAATTACAGTTAGGAGTCTACCACATTGCTGTGGGTCTGGAGTCACATGTAGTATAGGGTAGTCACATATATCCAACATGGTAATTGGTGAAATTGGAATTCAATTTACAAAACAAAACTGGAATTCAAAGGTCATTTCAGAGATAGTAGGAACTGCAGATGCTGTAGAATCTGAGATAACAAGGTGTAGAGCTAGAGGAACACAGCTGGTTGAGCAGCATCAGAGGAGCAGGAAGGATAACGTTTCGGGCCTCCTGATGAAGGGTCCAGGCCCAAAACGTCAGCTTTCCTGCTCCTCTGATGCTGCTCGACCTGCTGTGTTCATCCAGCTCTACGCCTTGTTATCTCTGGAATTAAAAGGTGTCCATATAACTCACTTATTAAAAACTCAACTGATTCACTAATGCTCTTGAGGGAAGCAAATTCTGTCATTCTTACCCACTCTGGCCTCAGTGTGCCTCCAGATCCACAGCAACGTGGCTGACTCTTAGCCATCCCTGTCACCAACTGGGGATGGGCAATAAATGCTGGCCTAGCCAGTGACATCACATCCCATGGAAGAATTTTTTTTAAACGATGGGACTACTGCTGTGGTTTTCCAACTGGGTAGCGTGAATTTTAAAACTTCAACTTAGTTCTCACTCAAGTTTTAGAACTATGTTTTTGTTTTGCCATTTCCTTCATGTGCTTGCCTGAAGGTGCTGAGTGCTGGGCTCAGATGCCAAGCCTCCTGGCAGTCCTTTGGTGCCCATGTGGAACAGCCACTCTTCATGTTAAGACTGACACACAAAGGGTGATAGGTTGTGTCTGCTGCACACTTTCCAATAGATTTATGTGCCATTTCTTGTCCCTGTAATGAGACTGAGAAAAGGAGAAGCTGCTGGGCTTGTATCAATCAGCTAATGGGGTCGTTAGGTGCTGCCTTGCAGTGCCAGAGACCTGGGCTCGATTCCACCCTCTGATGACTATTTGTGTGGGATTTGCATGTTCTCCCAGCCTCTGTGTGGGTTTCCTCCAGGTGTCTGGTTTCCTTCCACAGTTAAAAGATATGCAAATTAGGTGAATCAGCCATGGTGTCCAGGGATGAGCGGACTAGGTGGTTAACTATGGTAAACTTGGGATAGGATGGGATGCTGTTCAGAGGGTCAGTCCAGACTCATTGGGCCAGATGGTCTCTATCTGCACTATAAGGTTTCTATAAAAGGACAAACCCAGGATTTGGACAACAGCGAAAGAGTTCTGAAGAAGAGACATATCCAACTCTGAAAATTAACTCTCTTCAGCATTTTCTGTTCTTATTCCATGATTAGAACTTGGGACCTTCAGGCCTCCACTGGCAAGGAAATACAGAATCCCGTTAGCCACAGGGATGACAATATGCCTGTAATTGATTTTAAAAATCTCATACATCTATGCACATCCTAGCAACACTTTACATTGTACAATAATATAGTCATATTGATAATGGGACTGACGTGAGGAAATTTATTTAAATGGGAAAATGACAGAAGCTGAGGATGAACACCGTGTTATCTCAGATTCTCCAGCATCGGCAGTTCCTACTATCTCAGGAGCTAAGGATGTTCTGTTTAGAGTGGAGAAGGACAAGGGCAGATTGAAGAGAATATTCAAAGGACCCATATCTAAGGAAGAATGCCAGTCTTGGTACCCTTTCTCTAGCTATTCTCTTGCTCCTTATATATGTACAAAATGCTTTGGGACTTTTCTTATCCTGTCAGCTTGTTTCAGCTCTTCTAATTCCTTGTTTAATTGTCACAGAATCCTTACAGTGTGGAAACTTCGTCCCAACAAGTCCACACTGACCCTCAGAGCATCCCACCCAGACCCATTCCCCATAACCCACCTAATCTACACAATCTCTGAACACTATGGGCAATTTAGCATGGCTAATCCACCTAGCCTGCACGTCTTTGGACTCTGGGAGGAAACCAAAGCACCCGGAGGAAACCCATGCATACACAGGGAGAATGTGCAAACTCCATACAGACAGTTGCTCAAGGATGGAATCGAACATGGGTCCGTGGCGCTGTGAGGCAGCAGTGCTAACCACAGAGCCTGCATGTCGGCCATTACTTCCCTGTTTTAGAACAAAGAACAAAGAAACAAAGAAACCTACAGCACAGGAACAGGCCCTTCGGCCCTCCAAGCCTGCGCCGATCAAGATCCTCTCTCTAACCTGTCATCTATTTTCTAACGGTCTGTGTCCATTTGCTCCCTGCCCATCCATGTACCTGTCCAAATATATCTTAAAAGACGCTAACGTGTCTGCGTCTACCACCTCCGCTGGCAACGCGTTCCAGGCGCCCACCACCCTCTGTGTAAAGAACTTTCCACGCATATCTCCCTTAAACTTTCCTCCTCTCACTTTGAACCCATGACCCCTAGTAATTGAGTCCCCCACTCTGGGAAAAAGCTTTTTGCTATCCACCCTGTCTATACCCCTCATGATTTTGTAGACCTCAATTAGGTACCCCCCTCAATCTCCGTCTTTCTAATGAAAATAATCCTAATTTACTCAACCTCTCTTCATAGCTAGCACCCTCCATACCAGGCAACATCCTGGTGAACCTCCTCTGCACCCTCTCCAAAGCATCCTTATCCTTTTGGTAATGTGGCGACCAGAACTGCACACAGTACTCCAAATGTAGCCGAACCAAAGTCCTATACAACTGCAACATGACCTGCCAACTCTTGTACTCAATACCCCCCCCCAATGAAGGAAAACATGCCATATGCCTTCTTGACCACCCTATTGACCTGCGTTGTCACCTTCAGGGAACAATGGACCTGAACCCCCAGGTCTCTCTGTTCATCAATTTTCCCTAGGACTTTTCCATTTACTGTATAGTTTGCCCTTGAATTTGATCTTCCAAAATGTTTTCTTTACATTCTTCAAGGGTTCTTTCTATCTTCTTATATATGCCCCCTTTTTCTTTCTATTAAACCCACAATTTTTCTTGTCATCCTTATCCTTCATTTTACAGGAATGTGCTGGCCCTGAACTCTAATCAGCTGGCCTTTAAAAGATTCTCACATGCCAAGTGTGGACAGTTGCTCCCAGTCTATATTCTCTAGTTGCTGCCTAACATTGTGGAAGTTAGCCATCCCCCAGTTTAATACTCTTATCCTTATCCATAAGAAAATTAAAACTTACGGAATTGCAGTCGCTATTCCCGAAATGCAAGCTTTGGCCACCTGGCCAGGCTCATACACCGACACCAGGTCTGGTTTGGCCCCTTGCCTAGTTGCACCATCCACTTATTGTTTCAAAAAAACCATCCAGCACACGCCTAACAAATTCCCCTCCAACCAAGCCTCTGGCACTACAGGAGCCACCAGTCAATACAGGGGAAGTTTAAATCAACCACCACAAGTACCCTGCAGTTTTGACTTTTCCATAATCTGTCCACTTATCTGTTCATCTATCTCCTGCTGGCTGTTGGGAGGCCTGTAATACAATCCAATCAAAGTGATTGTACCCCTCCTATTCCTGAACTCTAACCATAAGGCCTCACTGGCGGAGCCTAACAAGATATCCGCCCTCAGTGACTTATTCCTGGAGCCATTCTTGTAAATTGCTTCTGCACGCTCTCTGATGCATTCATATCTTCCTTTAATGTAACGCCCACTTATCTGTATACAATATTCCAGCTGGGGTCTAACAGGTGTCTTATACGTGTTCAATACCACCTCCTTGCTCAGTTACTCAGTGCACCTATTAATAAATCTGAGGATACTGTATGCCCTATTAACTGCTCTCATCATGTTTCCTGCCACCTTCAATGATCTGTACTCATGCACTCCAAGTCCCTCTGCTCTGCACCTCTTTAGAACTGTACCCTCTACTTTGTAATATGTTTAAAGTTTTTTCTAAGAAAGTGCATCACCTCATATTTCACTGTAATGAACCTCATCTGCTGCCCCTCTGTTCACTCCACCGAGTTGGTGTCCACACTGCCCTCACAGTTTACAATTCTTCCAAGTTTAGAGTCATCTGCAAACTTGGAAACTGTCCCTGAACATACTGTTGGCCAGGGGATGCTCACACTTAAAAACAGTTCAGGTAAGTGTGAAAAGGTATTCATCCCCTGCACGAAAATAGAAATTACTGGAGAAGCTCAGCAGGTAGTCATTTCCAATTTTATCACAAACTGGAGATGGGACCACCCACAACTAGCAACTCTAAAACTAGCGAGCATTAACAGCTACCAAAGATATGAGGATTTTGCCTGAGTTCCCTACACACTATAATCCTCACTTTTCAACTCTAACAACAACTGATACATCATCCATGTGATGGAATCAGACTCCCAGTCTACTTCCAGAGTTCAAACTCACCCAGAAAACGATGCCATTGAGATCAGACAATTAAGATCTTGACTAACAATCTGTCCTGTCCACCCACATTAATGCGACAATCAAGAAAGCACAACGTATCTACTTTCTCAGGAGGCTTAGGAAATTTGGTGTGTCCATAAAGATTCTTACCAATTTTTATAGATGCAGCACAGAAAGCATTCTATCTGATGTATAATGGCTTGGTATGGTAACTGCTCTGCCCAGGACTGTAAGAAACTACAGAAAGTTGTGTACACAGCCCAGACCATCAGACAAGCCAACCTTCCATCCATGGAGTCCACTTATACTTCGCATTGCTGCAGAAAGGCAACTAACATCATCAAACACCCTTCCCACCCTGGCTATAATCTCTTCCAAGCTTTTCTGTCAGGCAGAAGATACAAAGGTTGAAACATATGCACAAACATGTTCAACAACAGCTTCTTCCCCACTGTCATTAGACTTCTGAATGGACCTGACCTAATTTTAAATTTAATGTTAATGTTGCTGTTTGTGCATCTTCTCTGCAGCTGTAACTTTGCATGCCTCACTCTGTCCTCTCACTGTAATGCACTTTATATGGAATGATCTGCCAGTATTGCACGCAAAGCAGAACTTTTCACTCCACCTAGGTACTTGTGATAAGAGTAAATCACGTGAAATCAAATCAAAAAATTGCTCCTGAGATGCTGCTTGGCCTGCTGTGTTCATCTAGCCTCACATTTTGTTATCTTGGAATTCTCCAGCATCTGCAGTTCCCATTATCTCAAAAAATAAATTCTCTATGTTTTAAGCCCCCTGGTGGAGAGTGAATCTGGCCACAAACCACTGATAATCATGGTAAACACACAGGACCTCACTCAAGGATGTTTCACAGAATGCAGAGATTGAGAATGCAGCCCATACGTTTGCAGAATATGCACAGGGGAAACACCAGACTAGTGCTAGTGCTTTATCAAGGATCCTCATCGACAGCTCGAAAATATTTGCTCAAATAGGCAAGGCCTTAACCACATGTTCCTTGTCAGCCACAGCAAAGGAGTTGCAAGCATTTCACAAGGCTCTGTTACATCATGAGGAATGTGCACAGATTCACTAGTTCTGCCTGCAGGATTGGCCCTCATAGATGTCCAGCAAACCTATCCTACAGAAATACTTTGAACAATTCTTTCACATCAGTATTATCAACGTCCTTTTGGTCCACAGGGGCCTGCAAGTTCCCTGGCTGAAAGTTTTCCAGAAGATCTGTCAGGGGCACTTGGATATTTCAGAGTATTGGACCAGAGTGCAGAAATCTATATAGTAGCCAAGTATTTGATTCGATTGATTTGATTTGATTTATTTTCATGTGTGCCTAAGTACAGTGAAAAGCTTTGTTTGCGGGCAGCACAGGCAGATCATAGTAAGCAAGGACTTACAGACCATCGGGTGAAAAAAGAACTTGGGCAGAGTAAAGCATACAGGGCATGCACTAGGCAAGATCAACATCAATAAAATCAGCATTGTTTAAAGTCAGAGAGTCCATTCATCAGTCCAATAATGGCCGGGAAGAAGCTGTTCTGGAACCTGCTCGTGCATGTGTCCAGGCTTCCCTATCTTCTGCCTGATGAAGAGGTTGTAGAAGATCATTATTGGGGTGTGATGGGTCTTTGGTGATGTTGGCCACCTTTCTGTGGCAGCGAGTTGTGTAAGTAGGGTCCATGGATGGACGTTTGGATTCTGTGATGGTCTGGGCTGGGCACACCACCTTCTGTAGTTTCTTACAGTCGTGGGCAGAGCAATTTCCGTACCAGGCCATTATGTACCCAGACAGTTTGCTTTCAACGGTGCATCTGGAGAAGTTGGTGAGGGACTTTAAGGACATGCCAAATTTCCTGAGCTGCCCGAGGAAGAAGAGGCACTTTTGTGCATTTTTGACTGTCACATCTATGTGGGAAGTCCAGGCCAGGTTGTCAGATATTGTCACTCTGAGGGACTTGATGCTCTCAACCCTCTCAGCCTCCACTCTATTGACGTAGATGGGGGCGTGTTCTCCTCCTTTCTTCCTGAAATCAATGATCAGTTCTTTAGTTTTGCCAACATTAATGGAGAAGTTGTTATCATTGCACCATGTCACCAACCTCCTTTTTGCACTCTGGCTCTTTGTTGTTTGATATCCATCCGACCATGGCAGTGTCCTCAGTGAAATTGTAGATGGCGTTGGGTCGGGGTTCAGCTACACAGCTGCAAGTGTACTGGGAGTACAGTATGGATCTCACTTTCTTCAAGGATGTGGTCTCCAACTGTGCTACCTGTGTTACTCATTTACAAGAGCAAAAAGAACCATTTTCTTTCTAGTTAGACCACAGGAATGCCTTGGCATTCAGCTCTTTGAGTTTAAACTTTTCTCATCTTTATCTCCCATTGTTCCTGATGGATCGAGGTCAGTCAACTCCAACTCAGAGACTGTGAGAACCCACATTTTCCATGCATGGAATTCAGATGTGGTCACTTCAAGCAATGGGTCCCAATTTGCAAAGTTGTGCCTCCAATCCCTTATAGCCTTGTGTGGTTACAATGATTACCTATTCACCAAGTTACACTCAAGTGAATGAGGAAGAAAAGAGAGGGTAGGGAACATAAAAAAAGAATTAAGACTGTTATTTATCTACTTGATACAAGCCATTACAGAATGGCTTCTCCCATTGCCAACTTCTGATGGGTGACAGGCTGCAAACCCAAAAATTCCCTCCTTTTACAAATGGCAATTGTCACTGTGCAAGACCATGGGCAGGTAGATCAAAATGAGGAACTTTATACGTCAGGTCAAGCTCACACCTTCAACCAGGGACACAGGGCTTACCAGTGACAAGCAAACGCAGGTATGGTTCAGCACCTAGCAGCTCAAGGGCATAGTGCAGGCAGGGTCTGAACAACCAGGCTCGCATGTTATCCAAATACCAACTGGCATTGCTCAAATTGCCTTAATTCTGCTGGAAATGGACAACAACTTCGGGATGTAAATGTAAGACAGTGACTAATTAACCCAATAGGGAACTGAGTGGCTGGTTAAAATGGGAGCGGTTGGGATAGAAAGTTGGTTGCACTCCAGCTGCCTGCTCCTAAACTATGGGAGCCCTGCGTACAGAGGAGTGGACAGGTTAGAGGGCCTCCCCAGTGGCCCTGCTCCTGGACCTGGCCAAAGTTGTGATGAACAGGTCCAGGTAGTGGGCAGTAGAGGAGGCTGTAGTCCCTGGCTCTCTTTTGTAGTTATCTCTGCTCCCAAGTGTCCCTTGATAGAACAGAGGACTTTAGGGATTGGTGAGCTGGGCTGGGCTGGACTGACCTGATCTGGGCTGGGCCGGGCCGGATTGAACTGGAAATTATTACTGTGATTCATCTTTTATGTTTCCGTTAACTGTTTATGTTTTTGTTACTGTGCCCTGCCAGGGGATGGTTAACCAATTGTTAATTTGATGTTTAAAAGAATAGATATATTTTTTTCTTTCACAGGATGCAGACGTCCCTGATGAGGCAAACAGTTGTTGCTCGTGCCCAGTCATGCTTGAATTGCAAAGGTTTCTGGGGCATTTCAGAGGGCAGTCAAAAGTCAACCACGTTGCTGTGCGTCTGGAGATACATGCAGGCCAGACCAGGTAAGGACAAACCATTCCCTTCCCTAAGGACATTAGTGAACCAGATGGGCTTTTATAACAATTGATTGACGGATATAATCTCTGATAATTCAAAGATGTGCAGGTTAGGGTGGCTTGGCCATTCTAAATTGTCCATAGTGTCCACAGATGTGCGGGCTAGCTGGCTTAGCCGTGGGATATGTGGGGTAACAGTGGGTCTGGATGGGATACTGTTTGAGGAATCAGTGTGGATTCAATGGACCAAAAGGCCTGCTTCCCCACTGTAGGAATTCTATCTATCTATCTTCTATCTATCTGTCTAATTCACTACCATGGGTAACAGTGAAGTCCAAAGCCACTGTATGGCTTTAAGAAGGAGTTGCATATAGCACTTGGGACAAAAGGATGTAACTGGGCAGCATGGGCACGTTGGGCCGAAGGGCCTGTTTTCAGGCTGCAGACCCCTATGGCTCTGTGACTTGATGATATCAGGGAAAAGCAGGAAAAGGCAAGTGAGTTGGATGATCAGTCATGATCATAATAAATGGCAAAGCAGTCTTGAATACATTTGCTGAAGAAAGGTCTAGGCCTGAAACGTCACCCTTCCTGCTCCTCTGATGCTGCTTGGCCTGCTGTGTTCATCCAGCGCTACACCTTGTTATCTCAGATTCTCCAGCATCTGCAGTTCCTACTATCTCTTAAATAATCTACTCCCGTTTCTTCTACTGATTCCGAAGGTATTAACTGAAAACCTTCCAGCTGTTATGGTGGAATTTGAACTAAGTTCCCGGACCATTAGCCTAGACCTCTGAATTATGATATCACCACAATTGCACCATCTTCCACTTTAGGAGTATGGGGAATGGGGACATTTAAATAAGCACATGAAGGTAAAATGGAAGGACGGATTATGTTGCTGCTGATGGAGGAAGGTCTTTGGTTGTCCTCTTCATATAGTGCCACAGATTTTCTTTTGTCCACCTGAGAGAGCAGACAGGCCCTTAGCTTAACGTTTATTGGAAAGATGCTCCCTCTCCCCATAAAATGCAGAACTCACTTGTTACTGTGTCAGCCTGGATTGCATACTGATGCTCCCAGAGTGGGAATTAGAACCACAACCTTTGGGTTCTGATGCAGAGTTTCCAACGCAACACAGCCAGCAATCTTTGAAGCTAATGTGCTATTCGATAAAGACATTCGGGGAATTTCAAAACATCTCCACAAAATTACAGCCGGGATACGGCACTGAAAATTGTGCTTTTAAATCGAGAGAAGAAGGCGTACAAATATATAATATCCTGATATTAATGGAATAAGTACTTTCCGTCAGCAATACTTTCTTGAAAACTGATTGCCACATCAGAGCTGGTTTGAACAGACGATCAAGCTCCTGGGGTTGTGGCCAATGTAATCCAAATGTCAGAAAGTGGCTCATTTCCTATGAAGCACTCTGCACAGTGATTTATCTGCTTTACACCATCGCACTTACTGGAGTTGATGAGCAGTTTCAGCATTATCTTCTGAGAGCGATTGTCTGCAACTCAAGATTAAATTTCATCCACTGCTTTATTACATTTGCAGTGGTCAGTAAATGGGAACATTGTAACTGTTGCTGGTGTATCCTTTCATCTGGGAGGAAATTGATTTGAAGGGGGGAATGCCTTTCAGTTCAACAAGTTTTCAACCCTTCTCTCTTTATCCTGAAGAAGCGGCTTACTGCTTGAAATGATGCCCCATTACATTTGTATTGGTGCTGCTTTACCAATAGATTTAACTCCAACATTGGGGAGGTGATGGCCTAGTGGCATTATCACTCAGCTGTTGATTCAGGGGAAGCTCTGCTCGTGTTCTAGGCAGCTAGGTTTGAATCTCACCGACCCAGAGGGTGGAACTTGCATTCTATTAGAATTAAGAATCTACTGAAGATCATGAAACTATTGTTGATCATCAGGATAATCCATCTGACTCACTAATGTCCTTTAGGGGAGGAAAGTGCCGTCCTCATTTGGTCTGGCCTTTTGTGACTCCAGAGCCACAGTGAAATGGTTGACTCCCAATTATCAATTGTTCAGCATAGGATGCAACGGATTAAAAAGGCAGTTCATCACCACCTTCTGAAGGACAAGGGGCAAGGAAGCTGGCCCAGCCAGCAATGCCCACATTCCTCGAGTGAATTTTAAAAAAATAAAATTAGGAACAGGAGATAGCCCCAGAGCACCTCAGGCCTGCTCTGCCATTCAGGGAGATCGTGGCTGGTTGACTGATGAGTGGCCATTCTTCACATAGTGAAACTGGCCTTTTGAATAAAGAAAAACTCACAGCTTAACCCTTCCATCATTCAATTTGACAGAGAGGATTCCTTAGATGCTGATCGGAACTAGGATCAGGAACCTGGAAACCAGATGAATTCTGGGTCCCACTTTTCAATATTATTGACCAGGATGCAACTTTGCACCCAGCTTGAGTTGGGGGCTGCCAGACCAGTACCTGTAGGGCAGACAGACAGACATGGGTTTGGCACAAGGTTGGTAAGGATCTTCATTGACAAGGTGAGGACCTTGTCTTTGGGCCAGCCATACTTGGCCCCACAGGCCTGGGCCGCATGGTGAACTTGACAGCTGGCATATATAAGACTGTGAATGCCCAGGGGAAATAATATAAAAGTTGCACTGGGGGCTGAGTCAGGCCCCTCATCGAGGAGCCAATAATTGACAATAAGTGGGTTTGCTGCTCACTCACCTTATGTCCCCACCCAACCACACTCCATGGTGGCACTTTGAAAATTCCAACCTGCATCAGAGGTATCTGGATCCTTTCTGGAACAGTAGTATTTGTCTAGATAGATCGCAAGGGTCATGATAGGAGTGCCACAGAGTCATAGAGATGCAGAGAGGCATACAGCATGGAAAAAGAACCTTCAGTCCAACTTGTCCATGCAGACTAGCTATCCTAAATTAATCTAGTCCCATTTGCCAGCATTTGGCCACTATCCCACCCTTCCTGTTCACACACGCATCCAGATGCCTGGAAGTGTTGTAAATGTACCAGCCTCCATCACTTCCTCTGGCAGTTCATTTCATACACACAACATGCTCTGCATGAAAGAGTTGTCCCTTAAATCCCTTTAAATCATTACCTTGTCACCTTAAACCTATGCCCTCTAGTTTTGGACTCCCCTGCCCTGGGAGAAGTCCTTGACTATTCACCCTTTCCAGGCCCCTCATGATTTTATAAACTTCTATCAGCCTTTGACAGCCCAGGGAAAATAATCCTAGCCTACTCAAACCCTCCAACCCTGGCAAGATCCTTATAAATCTTTTCTGAACCCTCTCAGGTTTAACAGATTGGAAGTTAGAGCAAATTTAGAGTCTTTGTTTCTTTGAAACAGTTCCAATGGGAACTTTGGATGTTAGTTTGCTAGTCTAGAGACATCATCACTACATTACTGCTTTGACCAAGCTTTCAGTCATGCCAGCTAATACTTCCTCATTTGGCAAATTTTATCTGATTGTTTTCTAACGGGATGTCTTGGGGGAGTTTTCTTTTTTAATCACATTTGTAGCTAAAGGGGTTACATATTGTCAGCCACGATCAAATGTTAGATGAGATTTGATGGGCTGAGTGATCTAATTTTGCTCTCATATCTTATGGTCTACATAAATACAAGTTGTTGCCATTGAGAATTATCCTGACACTCATGCTGCAAACTGCATGCACACATGATGAAGAGAGAAACATGTTGGAGTTGTGGTATTTTCTCCAGTTGAAGAGTTTAATGGTATCTTTGAGCAGAGTCTCACTTGAATGAAGGGGGTAGGATGTAACTGTGGGCCCCCCAACCGGCAGGAGCCAGCAACTTCAGAAGAGAAAGGGAAAGGAGGAGAGTGAGGGAAAAAATACAACGCAAACTTGACCCCCAGGGATATTTATTAGCTTTACCAGGAGATGTAGAGCTATAAATCAGAAACAGTCAAAATGTCAGCTTGCAGGTTCTCTGATGGATTGGGCCAGTTGCCTTATTTTACACCTCATCCAACTCCAATAGAATGTAAGACTATCAGGATCCCACTGAGTGTGAGAAGTTACCACTCCAACTTAAATAGATGTGAGTACATGGATATACTTAAGGGAATGGGGAGTTAAATAAGCAAATGTCAGCATAAGTTTTTTCTTCCTTCTTTACAAACAAATGAGGCAAAATGAAAAAGAAGGATATGCTGACTGACTTGGTGAAAGGAAATTGAAACAAGTCTCAAGTCTCATATGGACCATAATCACCAGCAAAGGTCAGGTGGGCCAAACGGCCCATTTCATAGAATCCTTAGAGTGTGGGAGCAGGCTATTCAGCCCAACCGAGTCCGTACCAACCCTCCGAAAGGAATCCCACCTGGACCCATCCCACTACTCTGTCCCTGTGACCATGTATTTCCCATGGCTAAACCACCTAGCCTGTACATCCCTGGACACTATGGGCAATTTAGCATGGCAAATCCATCTAGCCTGCACATTTTTGAGCTGTGGGAGGAAACCAGACCACCCAGAGGAAACCCACGCAGACATGGGGAGAATGTGCAAACTCTGCACAGACAGGCACCTGGGGATGGAATCGAACCCAGGTCCCTGACAGTGTGAATGCAGCAGTGCTAACCTCTGTGCCACCGTGCCGCCCTTTCAATACTGTAAATTATTTTTCTATAAAATCCTACATAACTACAACTTTCATTGCTGTGGATAATAATATTGACACAAATTTTAAGCCACCCTGGGAGGGAGGGGTGCTAACCAATAGCTGTTTTGTCCTCCCACTCCCTGGACGATATGTCCATCCTCGGTCTCCTCCAATGTCACATCAATGCCACCCACAATAGAGGAACAGCACCTCATATTCCGCCTTGGAAGTCTACAACCCAATGGTCTCAATGTGGACTTTACTAGTTTCAAAATCTTCCCGCCCCCATCCCCGACCTCATCCCAAGACCAGCGCCCCCCTCATCCCCGCCTCCTTGACCTGTCCATCTTCTCTCCCACCTATCCACTCTTCCCTCCTCACTGACCAACCCCTACCCCCACTTCCCACCTACACTCACCGTTACTAGCTTCATCCCCTCCTCCCTGATCTGTCTGTCTTTTTTCCCACCTACCAGCTCCACTATCCACCAGCTATCACTGCCCTCCCCTCTCTATTTATTTCAGACACGCCTTCCCCTCCCCCGTTTCTGAAGAAGGGTACAGACCCAAAACATCAGCTTTCCTGCTCCTCTGATGCTGCCTGGCCTGCTGTGTGCCTTCAGCTCCACACTGTTATCTCAGACTCCAGCATCGGCAATTCTTACTATTTCTGAGCTGTTTTGTCCTATCTGCTGTCAGAGATTTTTAAAAAGTGGTGCAGGTCTTTGTTAAAGGTGCAGATTCTTATCTGAAATCCAATCCACTATCATAACAAGAAAGCTGACCTTGGAAACATTGATGGCTTCCCCAGTTGACCAGATCCATTGCCAACTGGATATTTGAGCTTCCAAAAGGTACCTCTATAGTGAGGTTGTCTTATGCATTCATTGGACATGAGAGGTGAAGTTAATGAAATGTAAAACATTCAGAGGGGGCTTGACAGGTAAGTGGTGAAAGGTTTTTCCCCTAATAATAGGGTTTGGATGGAGAGGCCACGAGAAAATGGAGTCCACACCAGATCAGCCATGATACTAGTGATTAGTGGAGTAGGTTTAAGGGGCCTAGTGACCTAAGTCGGTGCCTATTTCTTATCTTTTGTTTTTAATGACTTGGAGGCTCAGGGGTATTTTTGGGCCACTTTTATATCTGATTTCACCACCCCCCACAAACCGTACCCGTCACCCCCACTTCACCTTTCCTGACTACAGCCACATTGTCCTTGCACTAATGGGGATGATCCAGTGGGATCCCCACACCATATTATAACCAAAGAATGGAAGGGGTGAAGGCAATACTTGTGTCGAAGTGCAATATCCAGCTCTCAACAACTGAATACTAACACCCAGTAGTGGGAAAATTCATTTTTATCAGACACACAAAATAAATGGTAACAGCAGGTTAATCATCTGTTATACAGATAAAGGTAAAGTCACCATCGTCCTACTGGACTGTAGGATGATCTCTCATTAGAGAGAGACAGCTAGTAGTGGTTTAACCTGAGGGTCAGAGATTGAGAAGGAAAGTCCGTCATGGTAATCTCAGCTAGACGAGAATTGAACCCACACTGTTGACTTTAACTCTACATTGCAAACCAGCTGGCCAGCCAATTGAGCTAACCATCCCAGTCACCTATTGTACACATCACCCAATTCCATTGACTGACGAGAAATTTGAGTGGAATGCATAATGTAAGGTCATTCTGGTGCTGCACATCAGTTCCTTGGACTGGCTATACCTCAGTTTTAAAATGCTCATCCTCATTTTCAAGTTCCTCATGGCCCCAGTCTCCACTATCCCTGCAACATTCTGATATCTCTGCACTCCTCCCATTTTGGCCTCTTGAATATTCCCAGCTTTATTTTCAACTGCACCATCAGTAGATATGGCTTCAGCCACTTGGCCAGAGTTCCAGAGCTGGATACCCAGCCAATCCTCCCTGGTTCACACTCGCTTCAGGGCCACGTGTCCTAATATTTCCTGTCGAACTGTGTTTTGTCGCATTCCTGACACATGCTCAGCACTGCTTTACCATGTTCAAGACATTCTAGATATTCAGCGTGCTACTGTTGTTCATTGTCCACTTGTCCAAGTTCAAACATGTGGATTGGTAACTTGGGCAGATATTGGGCACCTGGCATTCATGAAGAGATAACAAAGCAGCCACCAGATCCAAGGAACGAACAATAGAGGAAACCGAGAGGACAAAAATCTGCAGCATTTGCTCTGAATTCCTTTGCATAACATTCCGTCAGTTGTCGAGCAATAGTCATAAAGAAAGTTTATGCTGCACATTTCAGCTCAGAGGTTCGGGAAGTAAAGTAACCGAGTGGCAATGTAGACCCTGTCAACTCCAGAGAAGTGCCTTCAGGAGAGAAGTGTTTTTTTGAAGTACACACTGTCTGATATTTCTATCTGCAACATGATCCATTCTTAAACAGCACTTGCTGATTTCAGAACAATTTTGCCCACAGGCCAAGTCTTGTTAAATTCAGGACACACATGACTCCTACAGGCAGGAAAGAGAGTTTCATCAGCACAGGTCAGACCTAAAAATTACATTTGCCAGAGGCAAAAGCACAGGTGGAGAAGGAACTACGCCACCCAGTTGCCCCAGAATGTGCTTGTTTATAAAACGAAATGCCTGGCCACCTCCCAGGCAATTACTATCTCACCTTTAGCCTCCAACCTCTCCCTCCTTCTTGATGTCTTTCTCTCTCTCTCTCGCTCTCTCTCTCCCTCCATTGCTGCCTTTCTTCTCTCCGTCTAATTTACTTATCCAATTCCTGCTCATTTTCTTTAGATTGTAAGTATATCACCTTCTCTGCCTCCCTGTTGCTTTAGTAAAATCAAGATTCTTCCTTTTCTTCCTGGGATTCTCAGGGACTGGACAACTTTCCATACCCAGTCTGCCCTCCCACCTGCAACCTGTGCATTATTAACCCTGAGGATGTCAATGGCTCATTCTCACACTTCCTGAATCTATCTCACCTCCTGTCCAATGAGTTTCAGCTTGCTGGTGTCCTGGAGTTTGGGCTTTTGATCCTTTACACAGCAATACCTTTGGAAGTGGTGATCACCATTGATTGATGATGGATTGCTCCAGCTGTTTGTCTCCAGGCTCCCAAGATCCAGTAAAAGAGATGGGACTTTTCCAGGCTGGGCTGGATTCAAACTCGACTATGTTAAAGGTAAAAGATGGGTGTACAAACTGTTTGAACAACCTATCTCTTCCCATCTATCGTACTTGTTAAAAGATTTGTCTACAAAAGTTGGCAATTATCAACAATGTCACTGAAATGTGTAGTCTATTTTATTTCCTGATTCTTAGAATAAATTAAGCTTTTGTAAATCAAGCATCAACAATGAATCCACAACTACAGTCAAGACAAAAAAAAATTGGCATTACCTTCAGAAAATATAGGTTTCTCTCACCATTGTCTCGCACACTATAATGCTCTCTATCACGTCACTTCAGAAGATCTATGTTGTAATTGTTAATTGTTCCTAGTTACTGCTTACAATGATCTTCCTGCCCAAGGCCAGATGGGAGGTGCAACACATGACAGGAAGCAATGTCAATTTTAATCCAGAATCAAAATGCAGTGTCATCTGGTATTTCTATAGCGTTGATGCACTGGTTGGTTGGGCAATGGTTATGCACGAGCTTTTTCAGGTTATGTATTTACTTCACATCAACAAGTGGCAAGGGTGTTCCCTGCATATGACTGAAAGCTTCTCTTTCTCTAGCTTTCATTTGTGACAAACCCATTATTGGACATGTTGGGATTGCCTGGCCCATAAGCTACCTATACCTCATATATCAGAGACAGTAGGAACTGCCAATGGGGGTGTGTTGGAGATGGGAGAAGGGGCCAGTATATGGAGGGTTAGGCTCACAATTAAAGAGGTAAGCGCAGAGGCGGCGGGAAAACTGCTCAGCGTCCAAGCGTGAGTGATATTTGTTGATGTTAGGGTTGAGGGTGATGAAGGTGAATCCTTTACTGAAGACTGACCATTCGTCCTCAGCGAGGAGGAGGTCTGGGTGGGTCTGTTGCAGGTGGAGGAGGGGTCAGTAGAGGGAGGGTTAGGTTCATGATTAAAGGTGTTCTGAAGAAGGGTCCAGACCCGATACGTCAACTTTCCCGCTCCTCTGATGGTGCTTGGCCTGCAGTGTTCATCCAGCTCTACACCTTGTTATCTCTATATTTCATATATACTGACTTTTGGCAGAATTACTGATTCATAATGCAGCATTTTGTTTTACAATATTCATCCAAAAGTAAGTCCTCTGTTTTGAGAGCATGTTCGCAAAATGACAACCATCTTGTGCACAGAAAATGCATGGCCTGATGGCAGTGGGTAAGGATTGGATTAGGGAGTGAAACATGGGGCTTCCTCAAACATGACGAACATCGCATGAGGAACATCAAAGCCTTGTTGTGGGACATAAAATTGGATGGAGTGGAAAAGCAGTTCAATATCAAGCCGCTCAATAACTGAATAAAGTTGGAACTTCGCATAGGCAGTTCTAGAAGTGACATTGGCTAGGGTGACCCCTTGCTCGTTTCTTCAAATACAACCTCACAACACCAACCTGAATCAAGGAAACATTTGAGGGATGTCGTTTCTGATAGTGTGGTATTCCCTCAGGATGGCACTGAAGCACTAAATTACAGATTCAAGATCTGACTTTGTACCACCAACCTTTAAACTTGGAAGAAACAGTATTCACCAACTGAGCCCTACAGTTTTGGTTATATAAAAAGAGGCCTCAGCTCTCCACATCCTCAATGTGACATCAGTGTCTTTGAGATATCAAAAATCTGAACAGGTTGTGAGTAGGTTGAGACAATGTAACTATGTGACAAAATCTGATCACTTGGAAATATAATTCAGAATGTTGTAATCATCAACAAACACACAGCCTTTCAGAGATGGTAGGAACTGCAGATGCTGGAGAATCTTAGATAACAAGGTATAGAGCTGGATGAACACAGCAGGCCAAGCAGCATCAGGGGAGCAGGAAGGCTGACATTTCAGGGCCTAGACCCTTCTTCAGAAATGGTAACTTCTTCAGGGTAGGCATCCTTAGAAGAGGTTTCGCAGTGGGGTTAAAATTGTTTCAGTGGTAGTAGGGACTGCAGATACTGGAGAATCTGAGGTAACAAGGTGTAGAGCTGGATGAACACAGCAGGCCAAGCAGCCTCAGAGGAGCAGGAAAGCTGACGTTTCGGAGCTAGACCCTTCTTCAGAAAAGACCCTTCTGAAGAAGGGTCTAGGCCCAAAACATCAGCTTTCCTGCTCCTCTGATGCTGCTTAGCCTGCTGTGTTCATCCAGCTGTACACCTTGTTAACACACAGCCTTTGCCTTTCATCCCACATTCAGCTGTAAGGACATTTCAGGAGCTATCGCGTGTTAATTTATGATTATTAGATATCTCATTAATTAAGCATCCTCAACACTGGATGTAAAGCGTACAAACAGTGAAATTCTTCAACCAATCACATGAAAAATTATTATAGAGACGCAAAGAATCTAGGGCACAAATTACAAATTGGAATATCATATTCAATACAATATCATGTAAAATATTAGGACAACAAAATTGGGTTAGGAAAGAGTGAAACTAAAAAAAAGTTCATTTTTTCTTGTAAATCTCCCACAATAATTAAAATCTGAAAGAATGAAATCAAGCACACTAAAAAGTAAATTTTCAGTGTTCGGTTAATTGAGACTTATTCCATTATTGAAATAAAATAAACATTTCTCTGGGCAAATTGTAACTTTTTTGGTGTGCTTTATAGAATCATAGAATCCCTACAATGTGGAAACAGGTCAATCAGCTCATCAAGTGCACACCGCCCCACCAAAGAACATCCCACCCAGATCCACCCCCTACCCTATCCCATAACTCTGCATTTCCCATAATCTACCTAGCCTGCACATCCCTCTACACTGTGGGTAATTTAGCATGGCCAAACCACCCCAGCCTGAACATCTTTGGACTGTCGTTGGAAACTGGATAACTGGGTTTCCTGATGCAAATTTCCACATTTAATGTATTTAATGATGAATTGTTCAGTGAGGTTTTGTTATAGAAGAAAATAAAACAGAGAACTGCGGATGCTGGAGATATGAAACAAAAACAGAAATTTCTGGTGAAACTCAGCAAGTCTGGCAGTGTCTGTAGGAAGAAAGCAGAGACAATATTTCTAGTCCAGTCGCCCTTCATCAGAATAAAAGTCAAAAGAACTGCAGATGTTGTAACTCAAAAACAGAAACACAAGTTGCTAGAAAAGCTCAACAGGGCTGGCAGCATCTGTGAAAAGAAATTGGAGGTAACGTTTTAGGTCCAGTTCTGACAAAGGGTCACCAGACCCGAAATATTAACTCTGAAACTCTGATTTCTCTTCACCGATGCTGCCAGTCCTGCTGAGCTTTTCCAGCAACTTTTGTTTTTGTTCACACTTCATCAAAACTTCTTGTTATAGCAGCATTCATGGAAAAGAGCAACTTGGATGGAAACTTCCTAATGTCCAATGCAGACACCAGAAATCCTAATTACTTCCCAACAACTGAGTGTGTTGGTAGCCTTATCTCCCACAAAATCCAGGTGATAATCCCCTCCCCCAGTTCACACTGGCTGCCAGCTCCCCATATTCCCTAAGAGACCAAAAATTTGTCCATATCAACTTGAAAATCTGATTGAAGAAATTACTCCTCATTTTAATATGAAAGTCTGCACCAAAATTTCCCAGCCAGGGAGCATATTTGTGTTTTTAAGGTTTTGCAGTAGATTTGTAGCTAGGTTTATGGGGTGTTGAGGTTGGTGTCTCGTTGAGAGATAATGGGAACTGCAGATGCTGGAGAATCTGAGATAACAAAGTGTGGGGCTGGATGAACACAGCAGGCCAAGCAGCATCTCAGGAGCACAAAAGCTGATGTTTCGGGCCTAGACCCTTCATCAGACCCGAAACATCAGCTTTTGTGCTCCTAAGATGCTGCTTGGCCTGCTGTGTTCATCCAGTCCCGCACTTTGTTATCTTGGTTTCGCGTTGAGCTGGTTTCTTGTTTTGCAGACATTTCATTACCATGCTTGGTAACATCATCAGTGCAGCCTCCGATGAAGATTCCGTGTGTTTTCCCGCCTGGTTTTTAAATTCTGGAGTCAGTTGAGCTGGATTGCCTCACTTCCGGTTTTCCTTCGCAGTGGAGTGTATATGGGGTCAAGTTCTGTGTGTTTATTGATGGCTTTCTTTGTGGAGTACCAGGCTTCTAGGAATTCCCGTGCCTGTCTCTGCTTACCTTGTCCCAAGATCTTGGTGTTGTCCCAGTCAAAGTGGTGGTTCTCCTTGTCCATGCGGATTGAGATGAGTGAATATTGTTCGTGTCATTTTGCAGCCAGTTGGTGTCCATGTTCTCTTGTTGTTAGTTTCCTTCCTGTTTGTCCGATGTAGTGTTTCTCACAGTCTCTGCAGGGGATCTTATAGATGGCATTGGTCCTGTCCATGGTGGGGAGTGGGTCTTTAGTTCAGGTGAGCAATTGTCATTGAGTTGATGTGGGCTTGTGTGCCACTCTGATGCCTAGCGGTCATAGGAGTCTTGTGGTTAGTTCTGATGTGTTCCTGATGTAAGGTAGTGTGGTGAGTGTGTCAGGGCGTGTAGTTTCTTCCTGAAGTTGTTCATTCCCCGCCATGGACAGGGCCAATGTCATCTACAAGATCCCCTGCAGAGACTGTCAGAAACACTACATCAGACAAACAGGAAGGAAACTAACAACAAGAGAACATGGACACCAACTGGCTACAAAAAGACACGACCAATACTCTCTCATCTCAATCCACACGGACAAGGAGAACCACCACTTTGACTGGGACAACACCAAGATCCTGGGACAAGGTAAGCAGAGACAGGCACGAGAATTCCTAGAAGCCTGGTACTCCACAATGAAAGCCATCAATAAACACACAGAACTCAACCCCATATACACTCCACTGAGAAGGAAGTGAGGCAATCCAGCTCAACGGGCTCCAGAGTTTAAAAACCAGGTGGGAAAACACACCGAACGCTTCATTGGAGGTTGCACTGATGATGTTACCAAGTATGGTAATGAAACGTTTGCGAAACAAGAAACCAGCTCGGGGAGCCAACCAACCTCAATATTTGTGTTTACCTTTCAAGACCCTCCCTTCCAACATTTGAACATCTCAATGAGATCACCCGCCATTACTCAATGTTTTAGAGAGTAAAGACTCAACTTGCTTTGTATCTCATCATTGGGAACCTCTCCCATCCCTGTGTCTAAACTAGTTAACCTTGGTTACACAGAATCCAATGCCATAAGAGCACAAAACATAGGAGAATTAGGCCATTCAGCCCATCGAGTAAGCTCTGTCTTTCTATCAAGGCTGTGTTACTTCTCAACCCCATTCTCCTGCCTTCTCCCTGAGACTTTTAATCCTCTTACCAATTGAGAAAGTATCTATCTCTATCTTAAATACACTGAACGACTTGGCCTCCGTAGCCTTCTGCAGTGATGAGTTCAACGGATTAACCATCCTCCGGCTGAAGAAATTTGTCTCAGTTCTAAATGTTTGTCTCTTCATCCTGAAGCTGTGTCTTTGAGTCCTAGTCTCTCCTATTCACAGAAACATCTACTCCATGTCATAACACCATTGAATGCTGACTAATAGATTCATGACTTGTGTTATCTTCAATGAAACATGAAAAGTACGTTGCAACAAAATATTTGAATTCACCTGAATGAATTAATAAGCTTGTTTGTGCCTGCAAAATCTCTTGCTTCCACATGTACTGACATACTTACTGTCAGCTGTGATTATTTTCCAAGTCAAAATATTTTGTGAAAAATGGATTGCATGTAATTACACATTAAACAAAAATGAACTCACGGTTCAGATGCAAAGATACTAAATGTAATGCATTGATTAAAATATTCAATTTTGGAAAGATATTGTGGCAAAACATAACAAGTTGCTGGATGACACAAGAGATTTACAGTAGATGCAGAAAATGGATCAAGACCGGATTTAAAATGCAATTAAAACTGACAGACTTAGAAGAAATACCAAAACTGAGCCAGTACATTTAATGAAAGAGTGACAGTCAGGTAGAACCAAATTTAAGAAGAAAGTACCAAAAAAATCTGTGTTTTAATTGATATTTTGATTTTAAAATTTTCCTTTGACAATATTTCATGTGAGGAGTTCTCTTTAAGAAATTAATTAAATGTGCAAAACCGCAAACTTCTTCTTGCCTGAGGTCTACTTATTAGATCTGGCAATAGACAGATCTTTCACTTGCTGCCATACATTCTAGCCTCACTTGAAATGTTCTGAACTCATTGAGGTACAACACCAGTCAGATTACTTACATTATCAAATATCCAGGTTTTACCTTTGAACTTAGACCTTGACCTTATGTACACAATTGTTACTGTTGTGTACGGTGCTGGTCTCAATACAATAAAACAATGTCATAGCACTGGAAAAAGTGCGACAAAAAAGCATGATACCTGAACTTTGAGGTTACAAATACAAGAACGATTGAACAGTCTGCACCCTTTTCTTTGGGAGACAAGATAGTTCAGGAGTGAGCTGATAGTGGTGTTTAAGACTATGAAAAAAATTCATAGGGTATACATACAGAAGAGAGCGTTTCCATTTACGAGGGAACTTTAAGCTAGTGGCGTAAGCATGATCATTACTAAAGAGAAGAGTAAAGGAATTCAGGGGTGTCTCTTTTCACTAGAGATTGGTTAAAATATGGAACAAAATGCAGTAGTAAAAAAAACCTTGTGTTTATATCACACTTTTCATGACTACCATATATATCAAAATATTTTACCATTAAAGAGCGTATTGGATACAATAGACAATAGATGCTGGAGTAGGCCATTCAGCCCTTTGAGCCAGCACCACCATTCATTATGATCATGGCTGATCATCCACAATCAGTATCCTGTTCCTGCCTTATCCCCATAACGCTTGATTCCACTATCTTTAAGAGCTCTATCTAACTCTTTCCTGAAACTATCCAGAGAGTTGGCCTCCACTGCCTTCTGGGGCAGAGCATTCCATATGTCTACCACTCTCTGGGTGAAGAAGTTTTTCCTCAACTCTGTTCTAAATGGCCTACCCCTTATTTTTAAACTGTGTCCTCTGGTCCTGGACAAAATTAGCATGGTGTTAGAAGATAGAGAATAGCTGCGGATGGGTGTTTTTCTGACTCTATTTCTGTCATCAGTGGTGGTCCTCAAGGATTAGTGCTGGGACCCCCGCAGTTTGAAATATGTATAAATGGTTTGGATGAAAATGTGGACGGTCTGATTACTATATTTGCAGACAACACAAAAATTGTTGGAGTTGTGATAATGAGGAAGGTTAGTGAAGGATGTGGACCAGGTGGAAAGTCAAGCAGATTGCGTTTAATCTGGACAAGCGTGAGTTGATGCATTTTGGAAGGTCCCTATGGAACAGTGACATTCAGAAGATCTTGGGTGCACGTTGATATCTCCGTGAAAGGACAAATACAAGTAGATAAGGTGGCAAAGAAGGCATATAGCATTTCCAGTCGGGGGCAGTCAATATAAAAGGTAACAAGTCATGTTGCAGCTGTATAAAACTTTAGTTAGGTCACATTTGGAATATTGTGTGCAGTTCTGGTTACCACACCATGGGAAGGATGTGGAGGCTTTGGAATAGATGCAGAAGTCGTTTATCAGGATGTTGCCTGGATAAGAGTGTATTAGCTATGAGGAAATGTGTGACAAATTTGGATTGTTTTCACTATAGCGTCGGAGACTGAAGGGTGACCTGATGGAAGTATATAAAATTCTGAGAAGCACAGATAGGATGGATTGACAGTCTTTTTTCCCAGGGTGGAAACATCAAACATTAGAGGGCATAGGTTTAAGGTGAGAGAGTGGAAACTGTAAAGGAGGTGTGTGAGGCAAGTTTTTTTTTGCACAGACTGTTGTAGGCATCCAAAACATGCTGCAGGGGAGGTGGTCAAAGCAGAGATGACAGCAATGTTTAAGAGGCATTTAGGCAGACACATGAGCAGGCAGGGAATACAGGGATACAGACTATGTGAATGCAGGTGGGATTAGTTTAGATCATGGTTGGCACAGACATGGTGGACCAAAGAGCCTGCTCCTGTGTTTTACTGTTCTATATATTTTTATGATATGTAGTCACTGCTTTGATGTCAGAAGAGCGGCAGCCAAATTACTTACAGCTAGTTCACACAGGCAGCAATGTGATCATAATCAGACAATTGTGTGGCATTGTTCAGGGGATAAACATTGGTCAGAACATAATGGATACCTTCCCTGTTCTTTGTCAAATTAGTACCATGGAATACTTTACATTTACTGAAGCAAACAGATCTCTTGATGTTCCTTTGCAGGTGAAGATTTTATGAAGGTTGTACTTATTGGTTGCACAGCCTAGTTGGTGGCTGGTCAGGCCTGCTCTCACAGCAGGTCAAGGTCAAGGTGTAGTTGCCACTGGGAACAAGTGAGTTTACCCTTCTCCTTTTCTGGCCTTTCGTCCTGGCTTTTAGTTCAGCCTCAAAGGTATCTATAGCACTCCCAATGTAGCATCTCCTGGGATCACAATCTATGGCCTGTGGTTCCCAATGGCAATGGTCAATGCAGCACACAGAAAGGGTCTTCTTCGTGGGGTTGAAATAGTAGTGTGGTGCTCCTCTATCTCATTTACATGATCTGCTCTATGTACAACACAGCCTTCGACTGGCTAATCTTGACCATCTGGGCAATGTGAGCTACCCAACGCAGTTGGTTCTGCAGGAAGATGGCTTCGATGGCATTTCCAGGTCATTGATGCTTGTGCTTTGGTCCAGCCAGCAGATCCTTGAGGAGGCAGCACTGAAGAAAGCGCTCCTGTGGAATACATGTCAATAGAACATGATCAGTAACTCATCACCAATCAGAAGGCTAGTGAAGATTTTTCCTTTGTATATTTTGAGTTTGGTCTATGCACCAAGGTTACAGTTATACCATAACTCAGTAATTGAGTCTTCCAAATGTGCTGTTTGCTTTTTGAGAACGTATTATCCACTTCCTTATTTACAGTAGCATCAAACAAGATAACACTCCCCAAGTAGGTAAATTGCATGACAGTTTCCAGCTCAGTTCCCTCAATGACAAAGATTGGTGGTCTTTATTCTTCTGAGAGGCAATCTTTCGTTTTCTTTCCTTAAATGAAGAATTGCCTCCTGCAGCTCTGAATGACTATACACTGGGACAGCGTAGTCGTCAGAGAGTGGAAGGTCATGGATGAGAATTCCGTGTGCCTTAGTGTGAGTTGGAAGGTGCCTGACAATGGAAAGGCCTTCACCGGTCCAAAAGGCAAGGTTTTTCATTGCCTGTTGTTGCATTGTGCTGAAGAAGATGGTGAACAAAGTGAGGGCCAGCACAAATCCCTGCTTCATGACTTTAGGGAATCAGTAAGATCCTGAGAAGTCACTGTTGTGCTTGACCTGTCTGTAGAAAGCGATGTATAGGCTTTCATTTAAGATAATAAAGTGTGAAGCTGGATGAACACAGCAGGCCAAGCAGTTCATTTATTCACTCATGGACTGTGAGCATCATTGGCCGGACCAGCATTCATTGCCCATCCCCTGTTGCCCTTGAAAAGGTGGTGATGAGCTGTCTCTTTGAACCGCTGCAGTCCATGTGCTGTAGGTGGACCCACAATGCCCTTAGGGACAGAGTTCCAGGATTCTGACCCAGCAACAGTGAAGGAACGGCAATATATTTCCAAGTCAGGATGACGAGTGGCTTGGAGGGGAACTTGCAGGGGGTGGTGTTCCCCTATATATGCTGCACTTGTCCTTCCAGATGGTCGCTCATATTATTCATCTTGTGTTTGTCTGGGTACAAACACGTAGAAACATAGAAAATAAGAGCAGGATTAAGCCGTTCGGCACTTTGAACCTGCTCTGCTATTCAATATGACCAAAGCTGTCTCTGTTTTTCTGCCATATCCTTTGCAACCTTTATTCCCAAGTGCTAGAACCAACTCCTTCTTAAAATCATACAATATTTTGGCCTTGACTGTCTTCTGCGATAGTGAACGCCACTTGCTCAACACTGTCTGTGTGAAGAAAATTCACCTCATCTCAGTCCTAAATGGTTGACTCTGTAACTCCTGTTCTGGATTCCCCAGTCATCAAGAACATCCTTCCTGCTATTTCTGTGCTGCCACCGTTTACTCTGAACCTGCACTGGGTTTCCTTCCACAATTGTCAGTCCAAGCTGACTCAGAAATACCCTCGCCAGGGTTCTAGCCATCAGTGGAAGGTAAGTTGATCATTGAAAGTAGGTGAAGCGATCTGAATTTTCTCTTTTGCTTTAGCTCAAGGTGGCCATAACAGATCACCCAAGATTCTGTGGAATCCTGCCCTGCAGGCCATGAAAACCCTCACAGATCTTGGTAGGGCCACCAAGTTTCAAGGCTTCAGCAGGAATTTTATCAACTCAAGGGAAGTTGTTCATCTTCATCTGTTTGATGGTAATTGCAGCTCTCTCCAGAGTCAGGCTGCCATCCAGTTCCTCTGCAAGAGGCAGTTGTTTGATGAGGTTGGTAGGAATATCATACAAAGAACAGCACAGAACAGGAACAGGCCCTTTGGCCTACCAAGACTGTGGTGACTGATGATATCTTTCTGAACTAAAAACCTTTTGCCCCTACACTATCTGTATTCCTCTATTCCCTGCCTATACATGTATCTGTCAGGATATATTGCTATTCTGAGATACAAAAGGTGTAGAGCTGGATGAACACAGCAGGCCAAGCAGCATCAGAGGAGCAGGAAGGCTGATGTTATGGGCCTAGACCCTTCTTCAGAAATTGCTACTCTGTTCGTCCCCACGAACTCCTCTGGCAGTGCATTCCAGGCAGTAACTACCTTCTGTGTAGGAAACCTGTCTTTCAAATCTCCTTTAAACTTTCATCTCCAAACTAGTCCACCAGTGATTGGCATTTCTACCCTACCTGGCCTTCGTCTCTCGGTTCTCCCTCACTCCGAGATTCCTGCAACCGGGCTGCCTTCCTCTTACCCCTGAACCTCTTCAAATGTTGTCCCCCTCCCCCTGCTCCACACTAGCCTACTGGCTGGTTGGTACACTGTGCATTTCATGCTGAAGGGTGTTCCAGAGATATTTTACATCCACTCAAACAGACAATAATGCTTCACTTTATGAGCTTAACCCGAAAGTCGACACCTCTGAGAATGTTGTAGCCCTCATTGGCCAAAGGTCAATCTTAACATTTGTGCTCACACCTTTTGATGGGAATTAAACTCTAGGCGTCATTACTGTGATTCACGAGTGCTACCAACTGATCCATGCTTGGCACTCTATCATATAGACACGTTAACATAAATATGCCAGGAAGAACGGAATGAAAGGAAAAAAAATGATACAATTAAAAGATAACTCGGACAAGGTAATTCATGTAGAGTTCAACCACTATCATCGACCAGCCAAGACAAATGGCTTGTACCTGTGCTGTAAATTTCATGGTACATGGGAGACATACGGTCATGGAGATATACAGAATGGAGGCAGACCCTTAGGTCCAATCAGTCCATGTCAACCAGATATCCTAAATTAATTTCGTCCAAAATGCCAGCATTTGGCCCATATCACACTAAACCCTTCCTATTTATGTACCCATCCAAATGCCTTTTAAATGTTGTAATTGTAGCAGCCTTCACCACTTCCTCTGGCAGCCTGTTCTGTACATGTTGTACCACCCTCTGTGTCCCTTAGGTCTCTTTTAAATCTTTCCTCTCTAACCTTAAACTTATCCTCTCTAGTTTTGGATTCCCCTACTCTGGGAATAAGACCTTGGCTATTCACCCTATCCATGTCCCTCATGATTTTAAAAGCCTCTATTAGGTCACCCCTCAGCCTCCGATGCTCCGGGGAAATAGCTCCAGCCTATCCAGCCTCTTGCATTAGCTCAAACCCTCCAAACCCGGCTACATCCTTGTCAATCTTTTCTGCACCATTTCAACATCTTTCCTACAGCAGGGAGACCAGACCCGAACCCAATATTCCAAAAGTGGCCTAACCTTGGTCAAGGCCCCTGTCCAAAGGATCAAAACTTACGCACTCATTTTTTTCCAGCAGGCGTCACTGGATACCATTAACTGGCGAGGAGCCCAGGCAATGTTCCAGGTTGCCCCTCCCTCCTCTTCATCCCGCCCTCACCCCAATTCTACAATATCAGTTCAGCACAGGATGGATGGCAAAACCACGGTTGCTGGCTGACTCATAAATTTAAGCAAATACAACAAGGATTTGTTTTATACTTTACATAATCTAAATTTATACTTACGTATCAACTGACACCCTGGCAGTGCATACACCCATTAGACTGTCAGGCATTACAGGTTCAAACAGTGATGTGGCTCGAAGCTGATAAACAAGAGTAGCAAATTCAGCGGGAAATATTGCAAAGCTTTCCTTTTGAGAAGAGGCATAGATAAAAAAAATCAGGTGTCACAGAGAGAGGAAAAGAAAGCTCCATCTAGAGTCTGTCAGTTTGAAGCTTGTTAGCCATCGTTGTAGAACACAGGAGAAAGGAGTTATGAAGCAACCTTTATAAATCACTGGATAGACTTTGGATGGCCAAGGTTGGACATAATCCTTAAGGAAGGGTGACAACGCCTTGGGCGAGGGATCAGATTGGACTTACCAGAATGAAGCTTCAGATACGTAGAAAGATCAGAGAAGTTTAAATGGACATTTCAAAAATAATTAAATGTACACTTCAAAAGAAAATATTGCAGGATTGTAAAACCAGAAAAAATTGCAAAAGTCTTTATTTGTTCATTGGATTTGGGTGTCATTGAAAAGACCAGCATTTACTTCCTGGCCCTAATTTTAATTGAGAAGGTGCTGGTGACAAACAGAGAGACAATGGGCAAAAAGGCCTCTGCAGCACCAAATGGTTTTATGATTTGGTAAATGTACCTGCATGGTGGTGTTTGGTCGGGAACACCATCAATATTATGAGTGGTGATGAAGGAACAGCAATAAATAGAAGCCCTACAGTGTTGGAACAGGTCATTTGGCCCATTGAATCTACACTGAGCCTCGGAAGAGCGTTCCACCCGGATCCATCTCCCTACCTATGCCTGTAACCCTGCATTTCCCCTGTCTAACCCATCTAGCCTTCACATCCCTGGACACTACAGGCAATTTAGCATGGCGAATCTACCAAACCCACACATCTTTGGACTGTGGGAGGAAACTGGAGCACCCGGAGGAAACCCGCGCAGACACGGGGAGAATGTGCAGACTCCACACAGACAGTCGCCTGAGGCTGGAATCGAACCCAAGTCCCTAGCACTTGAAGCAACAGTACTAACCAGTGAGACGAATGTTCAAGATTGAATGGGGAGTGTGACTTGTGGAGGAACAGTATTAAAAAAATCTGATTTTGAGGGACTAAACTTGATTCAACAAAATGGAAAAATTGATTCAAACAAAATTGGCAAACAATTATGTGGAACAGAATTGGGAATCATTTAAAACTGTGTTCAATGGCAACAACATAGATATAACCCAGCACAGCGGTTCAGTGGTTAGCACTGCTGACTCACACTAGCAGTGACCCAGGTTCGATTCCAGCCTCGGGTGACTGTCTGTGTGGAGTTTGCAAATTCTCCCCGTGTCTGCGTGGGTTTCCTCCGGGTGCTCCGGTTTCCTCCCACAGACCAAAGATGTGCAGGTTAGGTGGATTGGTCATGCTAAATTGCCTGTAGTGTTCAGGGATGTATACATCAGGTGGGTTATGGGGGATGGGTCTGGGTGGGATGCTCTGAGGGTCAGTGTGGACTTGTTGGGCCGAAGGGTCTGTTTCCGCACTGTAGGGAATCTATGATTCAATATGCAAGATATGGTGCAGCAAAGATTGACAAGGATATTGCAGGGGTGGAGTGTATAAGCTATAAGGAGAGGCTGAATAGGCTGGGGCTATTTTCACTGGAGCATTGGAGGCTGAGGGGTGACCTTACAGAGGTTTATAAAATCATGAGAGGCATTGTTAGGGTGAGCAACAAAGGTCTTTTCCCCAAGTAGGGGAATCAAAACTAGAGGGTGTAGGTTTAAGGTGAGCGGGGAAAGATTTATAAGAGATATAAAGGACAAGTCTTTCTCACAGAGGGTGGTGCATGTATAGAATGAGATGCCAGAGGAAGTAGTGAAGACCAGTAAAATTACATTTAAAAGGCATCTGGATGGATATATGAATAGGAAAGCATTCAAGGGATATGGGCCAAATGCTGGCAAAAGGGATTCTTGGGACTAAATGTTGACTCAGTGATTAGCACTGCTGCCTCACAGCACCAGGGACCCAGGTTTGATTCCAGCCTTGGGTGACTGTGTGGAGTTTGTATATTCTCCCCATGTCTACATGGGTTTCCTCCTGTGTTCTAGTTTCCTCTCACAGTCCAAAGATGTGCAGGTTAGGTGGATTGGGCATGCTAACTTGCCGATAGTCTCCAGTGACATGCAGGGTATGCGGATTAGAAATGGGAAATGTATGATTACAGGCATGGAGGGGTGGGTGCATTGGTCTGGGTGGGATACTCTTCAAGGGTTCAGTGTGGACTCAGCAGGCTGAATGGCCTGTTTCTGCACTGTAGAGATTTTAAATTAATTCTGACCATCCCTGTTTAATTTGCGTCTGTTCAAGTGCAGATATATTCTGTCCCTCAGAATTCCTTCTAATAACTTCTTCACCATTAAGGTTAGATTGATTGACCTGTAATTTCCTGGTCTATTCCTTCCACCACTTTTTAAGAATAGGACAACATTAGCAATCCTCCAGTCTTCTTAGCCTCTCACTTGTGGTCGGAGAGCATTTGAAAATTACTGCCAGAGACCTAATATCTCCTTCCTTGCCTCTGTCAACTGTCTGGGATGCATCTCACTTGAGTCTGTTGATTTATCCACTTTTAAAGCTGCTAGACCGTTCAGGTCGTTCTCTCTTATTATGTCAATTTCTTTCATACTTCATAGTCCCTGGCTATACCTGCACTGTTGGGAAGAAAAATGCAAAACATTCATTGGGAACTGCTCCCATGTCTCCCAAGTCCACACACAGGTTACTTCTTTAATCCCTATGGGCCCTACTCTTAACTTACTTATTCTCTTGCTCTGTATATACATTTTTAATAAATAATCCCTATGGGCCCTACTCTTAACTTACTTATTCTCTTGCTCTGTATATACATTTTTAATAAATTCTTTTGGTTTTCTTTTCTTTGATTCACAAACGCTTTTTCATGCGCCCTCTTTGCTTTCCTAATTTTGTTTACAAGTTTGCAGTGCACTTTTTTATACTCCAGTAAAGACACTGCTGTTTTGAGCCTTCAATATTGACCATAAGCTTGTGTCTTTTTCTTAATCCTAATCTTTCTGTCTTTAGAAATCCAGGGTTCTCCAGTGTTGGACCCACCAGTTGTACTTATGGGAATATGTTTGCCGTGTACTGTTACTCTTTCTTCTTTAAGTGCATCCCACAGCTCTAACAGTTTTACCTGCAGGCACGAGATAGCAAGGTGTAGAGCTGGATGAACACAGGAGGCCCCAAGCAGCATCAAAGGAGCAGGAAGGCTGACATTTCGGGCCTAGATGCCGCTTCTGAAGAAGGCTCTAGGCCCGAAACATCAGCCTTCCTGCTCGTCGGACGCTGCTTTGCTTGCTGTGTTCAGATTCTCCAGCATCTGCAGTTTCTGCTATCTCTTTATCTGCAGGCAACTGCTTCCAGTCCAGTTGAGCTGAAATGTATTTCAGTAAAATTAGCCTATTAGATTAGAGCTATAATTCCCAGCCCATCTTTATCCTTTTCCACAGCTATCCTAAATCTAGCTCAGTTGTGATTCCTAGCTCCAAAAGCATCAAAAAAAGATTTTGCCTTCCGCCTGCTCGGCCTCATTTCCAAATGCTAGGTCCTGAACGATCACTCCATTGTTAGCCTTTTTTATGTAAAAGGTTTTCCAGGACACAATTTAAGAATTCTGTTCCCTTCCTACCTTGTACACTAAAACTATCCCTGTTAATGTTTGGGTAGTTAAAATCCCCTACAATTACTGCTTTACTGTTCGTACATTTCACTACAATTTGATTACACATTCGATCTTAAATCTCTCACTGAATATTTGGAGACTTATAGCACACATCCAACAATGTTCTTTTTGTGTCTTTTACTTCTATCCATATGGCCTTATTCCATGGTCCTTCCAAGATATCATCCCTCCTCAATGCTACAATTGATTCCTTGATCAATATTGATTAATATTAAGAGGATGGCCATGGAAAGAGTGGGCATATCAGAGACCAAAGGAGCAATCTGTATGTGGTGCCAAAGGAAGTTGGTGAGGTCTTAAATGAATATTTCTCATCTAAATTCACAGAGGGGAAAACCATTGCAGCTGGCAATTTCATGTTCTGGCAGTGAGGTTCTAGAGAATAACAAGGTATAGAGCTGGATGAACACAGCAGGCTAAGCAGCATCAGAGGAGCGGGAAGGCTGGTGTTTCAGGCCTAGAGGTTCTAGAGAACGTTAAGATTAATAAGGAGGAGGTATTAGATGTTTTAGCGGGCATAAAGGTGCATAAATCCCCAAGTTCTCATTTTCCACTTGGCGACCCTGCAGCCCTCTGGACTCGATATTGAGTTCAATAATTTTAGGACCTAAGCTCTCCCATGTCCCAGCCCCCTAGCCCACACACCAGGCCTTGTTATCACATAGCCTGCCATTCACCCTCCCAGCCTGATCACTTGCAACTCTTTGTCCAACTGCTCTTCTCTCTCTTTGGGCGCTATCCTATCATTTACTCCCTACCCTACCCATGTCCCTTTTTTCTACAATATAAACTAATGATTTCCGAGCTACTATGAGTTCTGAGGAAGGGTCACTGGACCTGAAATGTTGGCTCTGTTTTTCCCTTCACAGATGCTGCCAGACCTGCTGATCTTTTCCAGCAACCATTTTGTTTTTGTTCCTGATTTAGAGCATCTGCAGCTCCTTTGGTTTTTAAAAATTCCCAGGGCCCGATGAGGTACATCCCAGCTCACTAAGGGTGAAAGGGGAGGGGTCTCCAGCAGAGATATTTAATATTTCGTGGCCACATGTGAAGTGCCAGATGACTGGAGAATGGCTAATGTGGTTTCTTTGTTCAAGAAAGGCAGCTGGAATGGGCCCGGTAATTATAGGCTGGTTAGTCTGACGAGAGTGGTGGGAAATTATTGGAAAATTTTCCGAGGGACAGAATTAATCAATGCTTAAAAAGGCAGATATCGATCATGGATAGTCAACCCATATTTGTTGGAGGGAGAGATAATGGGAACCGTAGATGCTGGAGAATCCAAGATAACAAAGTGTGAAGCTGGACGAACACAGCAGGCCAAGCTGCATCTTAGGAGCACAAAAGCTGATGTCTTGGGCCTAGACCCTTCATCAGAGAGCTTGTTGGAGGGAGATCCTGTTTGACTAAATTAATTGAGCTTTTTGAAAAGGTGACTAAGCATAGTGATGAGTGTAGTGCAGTTGATGTGACCATAGAACATAGAACAGCACGGCAAGGAATGGGCCCTTTGGCCCACGATGTTGTGCCAAACATGACACCAAATAAGACTAATCCATTTTGCCTGCTCTTGGCCATTATCCTTCCACTCGTTGCAGATTCATGTGCTTATCTAAACATCCCATAAATGCCCCTGTCATATCTGCCTCCACCACCATCCCTGGCAGCTCGTTCCAGAGTCTACCACTATCTGTGTCAAAAAACCTGCCCCTCACATTTCCTTTGAGCTTTCCCCCCTCATCTTAAATGTACGTCCCCTAGTGTTAGATATTTCAACTCTGGGAAAGAGATTCTGAACATCAATACTGCATGTGCATCTCATAATTTTATGGACTTCTATCAAATCTCCCCTCAGCTTCCGCAGCTCCAGAGAAAACAACCCAAGTTTTTCTAGCCTCTCTATAGGTCATACCTTCTAATCCAGGCAACATTCTAGTAAACCTCTTCTGCACCCTCTCCACAGCCTCATCCTTCCTGTAGTGTGGTGACCAGAATTGAACACAGTACTCTTAAGTGTGTGTCCTAACCAAACACTTATAAAACTGCAACATGACATCCTGACTCTTGTACTCAGTTCCCTGACCAATAAAGGCAAGCATGCCATATGCCTTCTTTACCACCCAGCTACTTGCATGACTGCTTTCAGGGAGCTATGGACTTGAATCCCAAGATCGTTCTGTACATCAATTCTGTTCAGAGTCCTGCCATTAACTGTATACTTTTCCTTAGTATTTGATTTCCCAAAGTGTAGTTACTCACACTTATCCAGATTAAACTCCATCTGCAATTTCTCTGCCCACATCTGCGACTGATCTATATCCTGCTGTATACTTTGAAAACCTTCTACACTATCGACAACTGTATCGAACTTCGTATCATCCGCAAACTTACTAACCCAACTCCCAACATTTTTATCCAGGTCATTTATATATATATCACAAACGGCAGAGGTCACTGTGTGGATCTCTGTGGAACACCACTAGTCACTGACCTTCAGCCAGAAAAACATCCTTCCACCACTACCCCCTGCCTTCTATGGGTAAGCCAATTCTGAATCCATGTGGCCAAGTCACCATGGATCCCATGTATCTTAATCTTCTGAGTGAGCCTACCATGAGGGACCTTGTCAAAAGCCTTACTAAAGTCCATGTAGACAACACCCATTGCTCTAACCTCATCAATCACCTTCATCATCTCCTTGAAAAATTGAATTAAGTTAGTCAGACATGACCTGCCCTGCACAAAGCCATGCTGACTGTCCTTAATTAGGCCGTGCTTTTCTATATGTGATTTATGTAAATTTCGAAAGCCTTTGACATGGTCCCACATGGAAGGCTGCTCCAACAGACCCAATGGGATCCAAGGCAGGTTGGCAAAATGGATTCAAAATTGGCTTGCAAATGGGAGGCAAAGGATGATGGTGGAGGGTGTTTCGTAATTGTAAGCCTGTGACTAGTGGTGCACCACAGGGATCAGTGCTGGGACCCTTGTTGATTGTTAAGTATATTAGCAATTTGGATGTGAATGTAAAAGGTGTAATTAGTAAGTTTGCAGATGGTACAAAAACTGGTGGTGTTGTCGACACTGAGATGGATGGTCTGAGGTTATAGTCTGATATTGGTCAGCTGGTAAATTTGGCGGAGCAATGGCAGATGGAATTTGATCCTGATAAGTGCGAGGTGATGCATTTTGGGAGGTTTTATAGGGGAAGGATATACACAGTGAATGGTAGCTCCCTAGGGAGTACTGAGCAACAAAGAAACCTTGGTATACAAGTCCACAGGTCCCTGAAAATGTCAGTACAAGTAGATAGGGCAGGGATGAAGGCATACGGGATGCTTGCCTTCGTTACCAAGAGAGAAGACCAGAAGCAGAGAACTTCATAGAGCATTGGTTAGGCTACAGATGGAATGCTGTGTGTAATACTGGTGTCCACTCTATCGAAAGGATGTGATTGAACTGGAGAGGGTGCAGAGGAGATTCACCGGGATGTTGTCTGGGATGGAAAGTCTCAGTTATGAGGACAGGCTGGATAAAATGGGTAATGTTCCTTGGAGCTGAAGAGGCTAAGGCATACCTGATTGAAGCATACAAAATTACGTGAGGTATAGATAGAGCATATTGTAAGAATATTTTTCCACATGGCAGAAGGCTGGGGTTATTTTCCCTGGAGTGTTGGATGCTGAGAGGTCACGTCATAGAGGTTTATAAAGCCATGAGAGGCATGGATAGGGTAAATAGTCAAGGTCTTTTCCCTGGGGTGGGGGAGTCCAAAACTAGAGGGTGTAGGTTTACGGTAAGAGGAGAAAGATTTAAAAAGGATCGAAGGGGCACCTATTTCATGCAGAGGGTCGTGCGTGTGTGAAAGGAGCTGCAGAGGAAGTGGTACAGGGTTATCTCTGATCACAATTATAGCCTCACTGCGAAGCATCTTCCAGGGATGCCTAACCTGAAGAAGTTACCCTCCTCCCTCCGGACCAACCTCAGGAAATCTCTCTCCCACTGCAACTCTCTTGTAATTCGGTCCACCTCCCCCTCTCTCCCTATTTATTCCAGTTCCCTCTCCCCATCCCCCTCTCTAATGAAGGGTCTAGGCCCGAAACGTCAGCTTTTGTGCTCCTGAGATGCTGCTTGGCCTGCTGTGTTCATCCAGCTCCAAACTTTGTTATCTTGGATTCTCCAGCATCTGCAGTTCCCATTATCTCGACTTGAGGAAATGTTTCTTTTTGCCAAGAGGGTGGTATAGATGTTGGGGAGGCAATGGCCTAATGGCATTGTCGCTGGACTGTTAATCCAGAGACCCAGATAATGCTCTGGGGACCAGGATTCAAATCACGGCTGGTGGAATTTGAATTCAATAAATATCAGGAATTAAGAATCTAATGAAGACCATGAATCCATTGTCGACTATCAGGAGAAACCCATCTGGTCACTAATATCCTTTAGGGAAGGAAACTGCCATCCTTACCTGGTCTGGCCTACATGTGACACCAGACCCACAGCAATGTGATTAACACTTAACTGCCCTCTGGGCAACTGTGTTGAGCAATAAATGCTGCCTAACCAGCAACACCCTCATCCCGTGAAAGAATAAAGGAAAAAAGATATAAATGTGCTGCCTGAGAGAGTGATGGAAGCAGGAAGTCTCACAACATTTAAGAAGCATTTGGACTGGCACACAAAACGTCAGGGCATAGCAGGCTGTGGACCAAGTGCTGGTAAAAGGGATTAGCGTAGTTTGATGTTTGGTGGCTGAAGGGCCTGTTTCTACACTCTAAGACTCTATGACTATGGCCTATTCCTACTCAAGCGTAACTGGAAAACTCTTGTCATTTTTTATGTATTGAGTCCACTCAGGTATGCCACAGGTCTCTATGCTTGTCTGAGAGTGTCCTCAGCTATATACTGATCTCAGTAATGCTGAAAGAACTGGTCCAAGCCTGTCTTGTAGACATTAGAACTCTCATTTCCAAGTTTTCCTCATTTCTTCCTTGGGCCCCATTTACAGCACATCGACAAAGTACAAATTACAAACAGAAAGTGTTGGAGATATTCAACCAGGGCTAGGCCAGTATTTATTGCCCATCCCTAATGCCCAGAGGGCAAAGGCAACCACATTGCTGTGGGTTTGGAGTCAAATGTAGGTTAGACAAGGTAAGGATAACAGTTTCTTTCCCTAAAATAGCCAGATGATTTTATTTCTGACAATCAACAACAGTTTAATGTCGCCATCAGACTCTTCATTCCAGTTTTTTTTACTGAATTCAAATTCCACCATCTGCAATGTTGGGATTCAAACAAGATATCCTAAATTAATCTAGTCCCATTCGTCAGCATTCTCTAAACCCTTCCTATTCACATATCCATCGAGATGACTTTTAAATGTTGTAATTGTACCAGCTCCTCACCACTTCTTCTGGTAGCTCATTCTATATACGTACCAGTGTCTACATGAAAAAGTTGCCCTTTAGGTCCCTTTTAAATCTTTCCCCTCTCATCTTAAACCTATGTCCTCTAACTTTGGACTCCCTTCACCCCAGGGAAAAGACCTTGTCCCCAGAACATTACCTAGGTCTCCAGATTAACAGTCCAGCATTAATACCACAAGACCATCCAGGTCAATAGACTCCAGAGTTTAAAAACCAGACAGGATAGCACACCGATGCTTCATCAGAGGCTGCACTGAGGATGTTACCCAACATGGTAAGGAAATGTCTGCGGAACAACAAACCAGCTCAGCGAGCCAACCAACCTCAACACCCACAATCCAAGCTACAAATCTATTCCAAAACCTTAGAGGCCATCATCTTCCCCAGAAGGATAAGTGGTCTCAAAGTTTTGGTTATGGTTTGTCTTCAACAAACACAGGGAGTGCTGGAGAAACCTAGCAGGTCCACCAGCATCTGCTGCCTCACAGTGCCAGGAACCTGGTTTCGATTCCACCCTCGGGTGACTGTGAGGAGTTTGCACATTCTCCCCGTGTCTGCGTGAGTTTCCTTAGAGTGCTCTGGTTTCCTTCCACAATCCAAAGATTTGCAAGCTAGGTGGATTGGCCATGCTAAATTGCCCGTAGTGTCCAAGGATGTTTAAGTTAGGCAGGTGAGACATGGGGAATGCAGGAGGTGGGAGATGGGTCTAGGTGGGACACTCTTTGGAGGGGCAGTGTGAGCTTGTTGGGCTGAATGGTGTGTTTCTATACTGTAGGGATTCTATGAGCAGAAACAGTCAACGTTTCGAGTCTGGTATGGAATGCATTCAGAAGTGATATCGGAGTTGAAACATTAACAGTTCTGCTCTCCACAGAGGCTGCCAGACTTGCTGAATGCATCTGGCTTTTACCTCGGTGTTTGATTCAGATTTCCAGCAGCCACAGTATCTTGCCAAGGTTTTACTTCACACCGTAAGATACTTTAGTGCAGAAGTTGGCTCAGTTTTGCAGATGCTGGCCATTTTAATGTTTGTTTTGTTTTAATTTCAGATTCCTGGCATCATCTCGTAGCATGCTTGGTTACACATTGATGGGATAATTTGAGGGAGGTGTGTCAATGCGTGCGTGTCACTGACTGGGAGAGACAATGCCTCCAGGTGAGGAGGGCCCTACCTGCTGGCCCCGCCCACTCACTTCCGCCCGCCGCCGGACAGGAAGTGACGTCGCGGTGTCAACATGCAAAATGGCGGCCCATCATCGGCAGAATACCGCGGCCCGGAGGAAAGTCCAGGTGAGGGGCCTGCGCGACCGTCTCGGTCCCTGCTTCCCCGACCGCCCGGATGGGAGCCGCCACCTTCCTCACTTCCCGCTCCCCGGCGCCTCTCCACAGCCCTGCCCAAATCCAGCGCTTGCAGCCGCGATCGGGAGGAGGGAGAGGGGAAGAGGAGAGGCGATTAAGGGGGGTGGGAGGGAGAGAAGGGAGTGGAGGAGAGGGGATGTGGGATGGGGAGGAGAAGGGACGGGGAGTTGTTGGGAGGGGGTAAAAGAGAGCAGATTGGGGAAGTTGTGGGTCTGGAGGGAGGGGATGTGGGAAAGTGGTCAGGAAAGAGAGAGAAAGGGGCTGGGGATGGGATAGAGAAAGCAAGATGGGAGAGTGAGGCACTTTGTGGGGAGAGGGGTTCACGGCCTGTGCTAGGGCCCTCTTCCCAAATCTCCCCAACCCCCTTTTTTTTGCTGTCCCCACCCTGGTCCACTGTCATGTTTGCAATATTCTAGTTTTTCTGGAAACCAGTCCTTTCTTGCTGAACTTTTGTGTCCAGGAGTCATCTGTGATCTGCTGTTTGTTTTATTGTAAGACTTAATGTTAGAGATTTGAAACAAAAAAAAATCACTGGAAAAACATGGTAGGTGAGGAGAAAACAGAGTTAATGTGTCTGACCCTTCTTGAGAACTGATTAATTCTGAGCTATCACTCTTTGGGACCTGTGTTTCAGTGGTTTCAGCTTCATCTGCTTTCTCTCCCATCAATTTAGTTTTGTTTGTACAGTTTCCTTTGTATTCTGTGTGGCAGTGGTTTGTTGAGTACTTTTGAAGTAGGGAGGGAAGAGCCTCCTTTGGCACAGAAACACACTAGCATAACCCAAAGTGGGCCAGATGGCCTGTGTTTGCTGTGAGTTCTGTTAAGACTTTTAAATGGTATTATGCCTGTGCATTACTTGTAGCCTGTTGCTTCAAATTGCTGGTATCAATTACTCCATCAGCAGCAGTGCTGCAGTTATTTCATCATACTGATGTTCTTTTGCTCAGTATCCTAGATTTTGCACCTCAGTTTGTGTACTTTCAGGTAAGTGATCTTTTGCAAGTTTCCTGTGCAAAATGTAAGTCTTCACTATTATCTTCATCTGCAGTTCATATATTTTTCAAACTTACCTTGTATTTCAGAAGACCCAACATGCACTCTGTAGAAGGGCAGAATAATCTGTAGTGTTTGAATACCTGAATGGCTTGATTTGCAATTAGAATCACAAATTGTGCATTTTTTCATTAAGTTTGTTGGACCATGGAATGTGTTGTCAAAAAATGTGGTTGCACCTTGTCAGGGAAATTTGTACGAATCTTTGAAACAGTAGAGTGCATGGCAATGGGGAGAAAGTGGTACTCAGATGAATAATAAGTTGCTTTTGCAGAGCACAAGTGCCTGCACTTTTGGGAGCTATAGGGCTTCTCTTGTGATGTAAACGTCCATGGTTCCTTTATAGTCAAGATAGAGATGTTTTCTGAAGTTTGTGCGATGACACTTAGGTAACTGGTTTTCTGTGAATGAACATGTTAAGCTCTGTGAGGATTAATATTCTGGTTTGCTTTGCTATCTATTTAAGTGTTGATTTAAAACTAATTTGGTTTTGAAATAAACTGTAGAAAATCCTCTTGCTTCCAGTGACATTGACAAACTGTTGAGCTTTTGTTAAATGCTTTATGAATTTGTCTGTACTACTTTTTTTATCTTGACATCCTGCAACCTCTTCAGCGAGCCAGTATTGCACATTCCGAAATGTACCAAGTGCAAAACAAGGAAACGGTTCGTAGTCACGGAGGTATTGTGCTGGGCAGTTCTAAATGGGTCTACAAAGGGTGTCATGACGGGCTATGCAAAAGACTTGAGAAATTGCTACCAAGGCTGAAGGCATCGTTTATGCTGAATGATTCAAGAAGCTGATAAAGCATTAGCTGCTGAGGTGATTTGGTGGCCTACATGTAGAGGGAAACATCCAATATTTTATTGTGGTCTTTCTTCGTCAGAAGTAGCCCCAGCCTTAACTATTAACTTTTTTCCCCTCTCTTGTCACACAGTTGTAGACTTATTAAATATTGCCAGAGTTTTGTTATTTTCAGCTTTCAGTATGTGCAGTCTGTTTAAGCTGTGATTTTTCTCAGACGAGAGTTGACAGCTTCTGATCTGTTCAAGATTGTCAGGGTTTTGGATAGAGCAGGTAGGAATTGTTACCTTATCTAGATAATGGGAACTTAGAATCCATAGGTTTAAAATAACTGGCAAAAGAATTAGAAGGGAAATTACAAATGTTAGTACATGTGGTTGTAAAAACCTGGAATGCACGGTTTGATAGGGTAGTGGAATGAGATTCCATAGGCAGTCAAATAAAAGCAAAAAGTAAGCTACAAAGTATGAATCTGAAATAAAAGCAGAAAATGCTGGCGCACCTCCCCATGTCTGGTACAATCTGTGGAGACAGTAACAGAGTCAATGTTAAGTCCAATATGACTGAGTCCTATTGGATTCAAAACATTAATTCTATTTTTTCTTCTCCATAGATGCTGCAAGTCATGAGTTACTTAACAACATTTTCTGTTTTTATTTTGAAAGGCAATTTAGATTTGAATTTAAAGGATACAGATTTGCAGGGAGCTGATGAAAAGGCAGAATTGTGGGGCTAGATTGGACAGGTCTTTTTTAAAAAAAAGACCTGTCCAATTCTCTTCCTTTTGGTCCAGCCATATTCCATGATTCTGCGCTATGCAACCAGCGCATTTTTGATGCAGTATGACAACTTTGGATGTCGTCATATTGTCTGGTTGTGGCCTCTGCTGTTTGGTTTGCATTTTAACATGTAGAGATTCAGGTCCTGTTGTTACAGCTGACATTGAGTCTGAAACAGTTTGTGATAGCAAATGTGTTACTGACAGCAGATAAAAATCACTATATAATGGTCCTGGAAACAGCCTTGCAGTACCTTAGTTCCCATGACATTGTATCACCTTGTGGTGTGCATGCGCTGCTGTGATCGGACTAGTCAGAATGCAACGTGATCAATCCAGTGCATATCAAGCCCCCAGCTTAAGAGTGTGCTAACTGCCTTTGCTGTATTTGTCTGAACCTGAAAGATGTAGTTCGACCCAAACTCCCGAACCGAAACGTTAAGCTTTTCTGCTCCTCTGATGCTCCTTGGCCTGCTGTGTTCATCCAGCTTAACACCGTGTTATCTCTGTGACAAATAACTGCTATTTTCATGATAATTTTAGTGACCACTTCAACACCTGGTTACAAATATGGTGCAACAATGGAAAAAATTGCTTGATATTTCAATCTCTTGGAAAAGTTTTTACACAATACTAAAGATTAGAGAGTTGGCAGAACAGTTTAACAAGTAAACCCAAGAGCTTTAAGTGTATTGTGACAATTTGTATTTCTGAAATGAATTATTAATGCTTAATTTACTTGAAGGTCAGAGTTTGACTATAAAGACAATCTATCTTGACACTTGTTTGAAAATGTGACCGAGACTAATTCTGCTGCAGAATGGTAATTGACAGATAGGAATTAAGATTTTGCATGTTTTGTTTTAAATTTGCCGAAATATAATTAACATCCTCACCTCAACTGATTCAGTGTGAACTCCTGCCTGGCTGAAAAGCTAAATCAACATATGGGGCAGCCAAGTTGCTGACCCCTCTATTATATCCTTTGCATACTAACATAGAATTTCGTTGAGTTCAGGAGCCGTGGTGTCATGCTGCAACTGTACAAAACATTAGTGTGGCCTCACTTGGAATATTGCGTACAGTTCTGGTTGCCCCATTACAGGAAGGATGTGGAAGCATTGGAAAAGGTGCAGCGGATATTTACCAGGATGTTGCCTGGTCTGGAGCAAAGGTCTCGTGAGGAAAGACTGAGGGACTTGGGTCTGTTCTCTTTCGCGAGAAGAAGGCTAAGAGGGGATTTAATAGAGGCATACAAGATGATCAGCGGATTAGATGGACAGTGAGAGTCTTTTTCCTAGGATGATGGCGTCAGCTTGTACGAGGGGGCATAGCTGCAAATTGAGGGGTGATAGATTTAAGACAGATGTCAGAGGCAGGTTCTTTACTCAGAGAGTGGTAGGGTGTGGAATGCCCTGCCTCCCAATGTAGTTAATTCAGCTACATTAGGGGCATTTAAGTAGTCCTTGGATCAGCATATGGATGATGATGGGATAGTGTAGGGGGATGGGCTTAGATTAGTTCACAGGTCGGCGCAACATTAAGGGCCGAAGGGCCTGTTCTGCATTGCATTGTTCTATATTCTGTGTTGAAACTGCAAATTAAAAGCATGAGTAGACCATTTGGCCTCAATTCTGCTCTGCCATTCAATAAGATAAATAACTAATTTAATTGTTCTATGTAATCTCTTACTCCCTTGCTTTTCAAGAATCTATCTAACTTTGCCATAATATTCAAGGACTGTGCTTTCTGTGCCTTTGGAAGAGAGTTCTAAAGACTCGAGACCTCATGAGAGGAGACATTTTGTCTGTTCTGTCTTAAATGGGTGACCCTTTTTCTTAAATGATCTCTCATTCTAGATTCTCCCGTAACCAACATCCCTTCCAGTTGAGACCACTCCAAGGCCTTTTCAGTTCAACCTAGTTGCCTGGTTTGGTTTAAACCAGGAAACTAAAACCTATCCTATCCAACCTTTCTTCACTTGTAAAAACTGTACTGCGCAAAGAGTATGTTGGAATGTGCTGTTTGAGTTAATGTAGTTCTTTGAATGAGTCCCAGAATGAGCAATTGGACAGAGTTTCTTTCCACCTGCTCCAGAGGTTGATTAGAACCTATCAATAAAGCAGAATCTTCTTGTCTTAAGCACCCTAGATATATATCAGTTGTTTAGTACAATCCTTAAGCGCATGGTATTCCGAAAAAGAATGTTAATTGACATGATACAGCTTCGGTTTTATTTTGCTATATTTTTATTTTATCTCTGATTCTCCATAAAAGTATGGGAGAAGTGAACGAGAATTTAGTGCATTTCATGAAGATTTTCTACAAAGCCATAAAGTCATACAGCAATGGAAACAGTCCCTTCGGTCCAACTAGTCCATGCTAACCATGTTCCCACTTACCTGCATTTGGACCAATTACCTACAAACCTTTCTTATTCATGTACTAATGCCAATGTGTTTTAAACATAACTGTACCTACATCCTCCACTTCTTCCCTTGACAGTTCATTCCACACGAGGCACTGTCTTTTTAAAAAGAAAAGGTCATGAGAGGCAACTTTTTAAAGCTTTCTCCTGTCACCATAAAAATATGCCTCCTAGTTTTGAACTCCCTTCACTCTAGGGAAAAGACGCTTTCAATTCACCTTACTATGCCCCTTATGATTTTATAAACTTCAGTAAGGTCACCCCTCAACCTCCTATGCACCAGTGAAAGAAGTCCCAGCCTATCCAAGATAATAAAATGTGAGGCTGGATGAACACAGCAGGCCCAGCAGCATCTCAGGAGCACAAAAGCTGACGTTTCGGGCCTAGACCCTTCATCAGTCTCTCTGATGGGTCTAGGCCCAAAACGTCAGCTTTTGTGCTCCTGAGATGCTGCTGGGCCTGCTGTGTTCATCCAGCCTCACATTTTATTATCTTGGATTCTCCAGCATCTGCAGTTCCCATTATCCCTGCCTATCCAGCTTGTTTCTTATAAATCAAATCCTCCAGCCCTGGCCATACCCTGCGCAATCTTTTCTGAACCCTCTCCACTTTAATAATATCCTTCCTATAATAGGCAGAGCAGAACTGCACACAGTATTCCAGAAGAGGCTGCACAATGTCCTGTACAACCTCAGCATGATGCCCCAACTCCTATACTCTGGTCTGGGCAATGAAGGTCTGCATGTTAAATGCCTGCTTAATCACTCTGTCTACCTATGATGCAAATTTCAAACCCCTAAATCTGCCTGTTCTACAGCACTGTCAAGGGCACCAACCGTTATTGTATAAATGCTGCTCTTGTTTATTTCACCAAAATGCAATATCTCGCATTTATCCAAATTAAATACCATCTGCCGCTCCTCATCCCATTGGCCCAATTGATCAAGATCTTTATAATCTTAGATAACCTTTACAATCCATTGTATCACAGTTTTTCATGGTGGGGTGACTGGATGTGGTGCCAATCAAGCAGGCTGCTTTGACCTTGATGCTATCAATGCCTCTTGTGTTGTTGGAGCAGCACCCATTCAAGCAAGTGTGGAGTATTCCATCACACTCTTAAGGTTTTGGAGTAGATTTGTAGCTCGGGTTGTGGTTGGTTGGCTTGCCGAGCTGATTCGTTGTTTTTCCGCAGATGTTTCATTACCCTCCTGGGCAACATCATCAGTGCAACCTCCAATGAAGCACTGTTATGTTTCTCTGTCTGTTATTTGAACTCTGGAGTCTGTTGAGCTGGATAACCTCACTTCCAGTTTTCCTTCGCAGTGGACTATAAATAGGGTCGAGCTCTTTGTGTTTGTTGATGTCCAGTTTTACTTCACAGTGAAGACTTCACAAGAAAGCCATCAACAATTGAGACCAAATGGAGGATTGGAGACCACTTTGTAGAACATCTGCTCTCTGTGCACAAAAAACATCGCCTTCCAGTCGCAAACCATTTTAACTCCTAACCCCTGGGCGACATATCCGTCCTGGGCTGCCTCCAGTGTCACAATGACACCACCCACAAATGGAGGAGCAGCACTTCATTCTGCCTTAGGAGCCTACAACCCAATGGTCTAAACGTGGATTTCACCAGTTTCAAAATCTCCCCACACCAACCCTCCCTCTCATCCTCGCCTTCTTGACCTGACACAATCTGTCCATCTTCCCTCCCATCTATCCACCCCTTCCACCTCACTGAGTAATCTCCACCACTGCCTACCTGCACTCCCTATCACCATCCCACCTGCCTTCCCCAGCCTCACCCCTCTTCTCTATTTATTTCTGAGCTCCCTTCCCCCATGTTTGAAGAGGAGTCCGGACCCGAAACGTTAACTTTCCTGCATCTCCGATGCTGCCTGGCTTGTTGCGTTCCTCCAGCTCCACGCTGTGTGTTATCTCTGACTGCAGCATCTAAAGTTCTTACTATCTCTCAGGATGTTATATGAGGGTATGGATGACAATTGTGATGTTTCTGTTGTTTCCACTTGATTATTCTTTGCCCATTATTTTAACTTCATTGCAAAAATTTTTGCTGAAATAGATTGCTGACCTGCAGACATGCTGGCTTGCCTTGATGTTTCAGTTTTGATGAAAATAGTATTTGGCTCTGTTTTGATTTGTCTTAAAAACGGTAGAATATTGTACTCAAAATAGTAGTTTGAGACCGAAGGTTGTGACCAGACGCAATAGAAATGTCTCAATTGACATCATACTCATTTAGCTTAAATACCATTTTTTAAATAAGTCACAAAATTCAGCTTGTCTGCCAGATATTTGAAAGAGTAGGGTTTGCTTTCTGCAGGGCCAACAATTTGATGGCATAGAGTCAGAATGGGACAAGTGTTGTGGTAGTGGAGGAGTGTCATTAGCAAATATCTAGACATGTGGAATTTGAAAAGTGTTGCTAGAGACCCAGAATGAACAATTGTCTGGGAAAAGAATTGCTCAAGGTGGTGTAGTTATGACGGGGTAGTTTAGAGTGGAAACAGGCAAGACCACATTGGTGGAACTATTGGACAGAGGTCAGATGACTTAACTGCGTCAAGAATTGATGCATATTCAGTGAATGTTCAGTCAGTTTTGATACATTAAGGTTCTGGAACTCTAATTGAAGCCTGGGGAGACTTGGCGTAGCAGTATGATCATTAAACTAAAAACCCAGAGACCCAGGCTAATGCTGTGTAGACTGGAGTTCCAGTCCAACCATGGTAAATGATGAAATTTGAATCAGTGAACAGTCTGATATGTTTAATTATTGTAAAAAGCTATCACTAATGCCCTTTTTTAAGATGGACACCTGCCAACCTTACCTGGCTTGCATGTGATCCACGGCAAAGTGCTTGACTCTTGGCTGCTTTCTGAAATGGTCTAGCTTGAGCAGTTAGGGACGGGCATTGAATGCTGGCCGAGCACATGCCTTGAATGAAAAGAATTCAAACAGGGCAAAGAGGTGTTCATGGGTAAACATCTTCTAGAAAAGAGAAGACAGAGAAAATGCAATGGTTTCTGAGAACAGGAGCAAAAAGCTAGTTTTTATTTTGAAAACAGTCTGCCAGTTTTCCCTGAAGGATATTTCATGAGATGACCATTTGCAGTAATTCCCACTATCCATTACAGAGGCTCAAATTGGAGAAGTTACCCCTCTTTATCAAATCTTTAAGTTCACTTTAACTGTCCTCAGTTCTTTTCTGTGAACTGGGAGGACTTCTTACATGAATGCTGTCAAAATTGAAAGCTTATGTATTCTCACCTTTACATTTCTACCCAAACAATCCTGGGTGTGGAATGTTGGCAAATTAAACTGGGGAGGCTATGGCCTGGTGTTGCTATCACTAGACTATTAATCCAGAAACTCAGCTAATGTTCTGGGACTGGAGTTAAATGCTACTGTGGCAGATGGTTTAATTTGAACTCAGTAATGAATCGGGCATTAAGAGTAGGGCAGTGATCACGAACCATTAAAAATTATCAGAACAACCCATCTGGTTCATTAATGTCCTTTTTTGAGGAAGGAAATCTGTTCTCTATACCTGGGCTAGCCTACATGTGACTCCAGACCCACAGCAATATGGTTGACTCTTAATCGCTCTCTGGGCGATTCGGTGTAGTAACTCAATTTCTGTTCTAGCCATAGGTGCTTATGCCCTGAGTAAATTTTTTTTTAAAAGTCGGGAACTGTATTCTCTGAATTGTCCGATAAGTCTTTCTAGGAGAGGAATTGTATCTACTCTGACCTGAGTCCAAAAAACAACGAGAAAGCTTTCAGTGTTGGGTTTTATAAATTAAATCAATCCTTGATTATATCCGATCTCCAGTCAGGAGCCTGTATGCAGTACTCCAGTAATGTCTTGTAAAATTGTAGCAAAAGCTCCTTCCTTTATTCTGTAATGCAAGGGGATATATTCTATTTGCCTCCTAATCTCTTTCGATGCCTGCATACTTACTATTTATTATTCATTTGCCAGCATGTGCAGATTCCTGTGTTACTTGAAGTTCTGCAACTTCTGTAAATTTAAGTTGTACTCTAGTTTTCATTTCTTCCTGCCACGTTGAACAAGCCCACATTTTCCCGAATTCTATCAGTCAAATGTTTTTCCGCTCCCCTTAGCCTGTCTATATCCTTTTGCTGACTTCTTCTGTTCTCTGCCCATGATACTGTCATTAAGACCAGAACAGAAGTAGGTCTTTCAGCCCATTGAGTCTGCACCACCATTCAATGATGGCATGGCTGATCTGATAATCCTCATCTCCATCTCCTCTAAAACCCTTTATTCCCTCATTGATTATTCACCCACATTCAACTGCCCTCTCTGGTAGAGAATTCCTCAGATTTACTATCCTTTGCGAAGAAATTCCTCCTCATCTCTGTCTTAAACATGCAAGCCCTTAGTCTGAAATTAAGCCCTCTGGTCCAACTAAGGGAATCTACACATTCAAGCCCCCTAAGAATCTTGTATGTTTTAATAAGGTCACCTCTCTTTTATACTTGGAAAAACTAAAGGTCCAACCTTTTCACTTTAGAGAGAAGAAGGTTAAGAGAACACTTAATAGAGACATACAAGATGACCAGAGGATTGGATAGGGTGGACAGTGAGAGCCTTTTTCCTGGGATGGTGATGGCTAGCACGAGGGGACATAGCTTTAAATTGAGGGGTGATAGATATGGGACAGATGTCAGAGGTAGGTTCTTTACTCGGAGAGTAGTAAGGGTGTGGAATGCCCTGCCTGCAACAGTTGTACACTTGCCAACTTTAAGGGCATTTAAATGGTCATTGGATAAACATGATAATGGAATAGTGTAGGTTAGATGGGCTTCAGGTTGGTGCAACATCAAGGGCCAAAGGGCCTGTACTGCGCCGTAATGTTCTATGTTCTATGCTCTGTGTTCCACTCAAAGACAGCCCTCCTTACCTGATATCAGACTACTAAACTTTCTTCTGACTGCCTCCAATACTAGTTTGTTTTTCCTTAGATAAAGGGCCTAAACCTCTTCACACTATTCCAGCTGGTGGTCTGACTTGTCATTTTTAGCATGTCTTCCCTACTTTTACGCTCCATTACCTTTGAGATGAAGGTTAACATTTGCCCTCCCTATTACTTACTGAAACTTAAATGCTAGCTTTTTGTGATTCATGGACAAGGACTCCTAAATCCATCTGTTCTGTAGGTCTCTAGTTTTTTTTTCATCCATTTAAATAACATTCAGCGATCTTAATTTCCTGCCAAAGTGCATAACCTCACATTTCTGCATATTTCAAGTTTTTGCCTACTATTTAACCTATGTCCCTCTGCAGAATCTGTCGTAAACGCTCAGCAATCTTCCCAATAACTAATTTTAATTAGTAAAGGAATCCAGGGTTCTTCCTTACCTAGAATCATCCTTCCTCACTGGAATATGTTTGTTGCTGTGAGCCATGAATTATTTCCTTAAACGCCCACTTTTGTCCCTGAACTGTCTTTGCTGCTAAACTCCTTTTTCAGTCCCCTCAGAGTGGTTCTGCTCTCACTTCTTTGTAATCACCATTATTCAAACTGAGCACTGTTGTTTCTGACCCAAGTTTCTCTGTCTCAGAATGAATGCTAAATTCTACCATATTAAAGTCAGTGTTTCTGAGGCAATCTTTTACTCTGATATTATTATCATTATTAAACTTGCCTCATTCTCCATCTCCATATCCAAACGCCATAGTCCCTAGTTCTGCTTGATCTGCTAATGCTGTTCTAACAACATTACGTTTGGTCCTTTCGTCCACATCATTGACGTGGATTGTAAATGGTTGAGATTCTAGCACTGATCTCAGTACTCCACTCATTATAAGAATCCAAACATGACCGATTTATCACAACTGTTTCTCTCTGTCTCCACTCTGAAATTGTAAATGTCAAATTGATTTGAATATTATCCAAGTTTTGCTTTGTATGAAATGTTCACAGCCAAGTTCCTCAAGTGTCTGTCACCCCATGACCAGTTAAAAATCATGAATGTAACCTGCACTTGACATTGCAGAGGATGCGTATTATTACAGGGAAGAAGCATTGCTTAGGTTTTGGTGGTTTGAGCTAAAAATAATCGCATGGCTCTCAACTTAAGTGTGCAACCTGTTCCATTGGCTGCAGGCATCCATTTTACATCTAGACCTCTTTTTGGTGCTCAGGAATATGTGTAAACATGGGATGGTCCAGAACATCAGTCTGACGTGATTTTATTTTTTGGCTTTTAAATCTTTAAATGAAGGTCTAAACTGTTCTTGTAGATAATGAAAAGTTTAAATCTGGTTCTTTGGGCAACTACTCCTTTTTCAGTCACTATAATCTGAAATGTTAAGAAATTTGCTTCACAAAAGGTTAGCTTTGTAGCTTTGAAATGAAACTACAACTGAAATCAAAATAGGCTACTTTTTGAAGTGGCCTCAGCACTTTTGATGATTTGATTCAGACAGTAATTTTAAATTTTTTTTGATGTTAATTGCTAACTCAGTTGGTATTTGTTGCAGTTTCTAGTTGCTCTTGAGTTGCTGGCTTTAATTATTTCAGTCCATAAAACCTAGGTATGCCCACAGTGCCATGAGGAAGGGAGTTCCAAGACAGTGAAGGAATGGTGATATTGCTGGGATGGTGTGTGGCTTATAGGGAAGCTTGCAAGCCGGAGTGTTCACATGCATCTGGTGGCCACCCTCTTTCAGGATGATAGAGGTCATGGTTTTGGAAGATGCTGTGAAAGGAACCACTGAGTTTATGCAGTTTGCCTTGTGATTATAACTGTCTGTTCTTTGTGGACAAAAGAGGTTGTTTAATGTGATATATGGAGTGCCAGTCGTGCAGGCTGTTTCCACCTGGACGGTGTTGAACTTACTGAGTTGCATTCATTCATGCAAGTGGTAGTTTTCCATCACGTTTGTGCCTTGTTTGTAGTGGACTGGCATTGAGGAGTCAGGAGCTGAGTTAATCTGAATCTGAAATGTTAGAGCATGTTGAATGCCATTCAACCTCTTATCTGCCGTAGCTGTTTGAAGGAGCAGTTCATACTGTGCCAATCCTTAGGACCCTGTATATTCTTCCTTTCCAGATAATCCAATTACATCTTGAATCCCTCCCACCCAGTGCATTCCAGATTCTAATTCTGTGCTGCATGAAAATATTTCTCCTCATGTCTACGTTGCTTTTTATAATTTCTTGCTTCTGACCTGTTTTTGTAGCCATAGTATTTGTACAGAAACAGTAAATAGCAGGAGTAGGCCTTGTACAATCTGCCTCACCACCTATGAGGAAAGTTTGAGGGAGCTAGGGCTTTTTTTCATTTGCAGCAAAGAAGGATGACCGGTGACTTGATAGAGATGTATAAGACAATGAGGCATAGATAGAGTGGACAGTCAGAGACTTTTCCCCAGGGCGGAAGTGATTGTTATGAGGGGGCATAATTTTTAAAGTGATTGGAGGATGGTATAGGGAAGATGTCAGAGGTACACAAAGTGCTGGGCGTATGGAATGTGCTGCCAGCAGTGGTAGTGGAGTCAGATACTTTAGAGACTTCTAAGCGACTCTTGGATAGGCACACAGAGAGTAGTAAAATGTAGGGTAGGTCGGGTGGATTGATCTTAGTAGGATAATCGGTTGGCATAACATCATGGTCCGAAGGGCCTGTACTGTTCTATGTTCTATCTTTGTGTCATCTGCAAACATAGCAAAAACACCTTCCGTTCCTTCATCCAGGTCAGTAATATATAATGTGAATAGTTATGGTCCCAGCATTGACCCCTATGAAGCTCCACTGGGCACCAGCTGCGATCCTGGAAAAGACCCCTTTATCCCCACTCTATGCTTTTTACCAGTCAGCCATTCCTGTTTCTGTGTGGGTTTCCTCCCACAGTCCAAAGATGTGTAGGTTAGGTGGCTTGGCCATGCTAAATTACCTGTAGTGTTCAGGGATGTGTAACTTAGGTGGATTTTAAGAGGGTGCATCTGGGCGGGATGCTCCAAGGGACGAGTTAGGCCGAAGGGCCAGTTTCCTCACTAAGGATTCTATGGTTCTATGCCGTTGTTTTGCCCCTAACAGCATGGGCCCTTGCCTTATTTAGTAACCTCCTGTGCGACACTTCAGGAAATCCAAAGAGGTGGCATCCACTGGTTTTGCTTTTGTCTAACTTGCTCATTATCTCCTCATAGAATTCTAACTGATTTGTCAGGCACACCCTGCCTGAGACAAAGGGGTATAATAATGGCAAGATTTGGGAACTTTGGATGACAAAGAAACTGAGAACTTGGTAAAAAAGCAAAAAGAGGCATATGTGAAGTTTAGGGAACTGAAGGTAGAGCTTTCAAAGAATACACAGCAGGAAAGAACTAAAACAAGGAATTTGGAGGGCTAAAAGGGCCATGGATGGTCTTTGCCAACAGGATTAAGGAATATTCCAAGTTGTTTTATATGTGTATAAGAAGCAACAGGCTACCTATAGAAAGGACAGCTCCTCTCAAGGACAAGGAGGAAATTTTGTGTGTTGCTGGAGGAAGTGGGTGAGGTCTTTGTTGTGAATATTTTCCAGTGGTATTCACAAAGGAGAAGGAAACGATGGATGGTGAGCCTTGAGAGAGGTATGTTGATATTCTAAGGCATAACGATATAAAACAGGAGGAGTTATTGGGTGTTTTGAAAAGCATTAAAGAAGACAAGTCCGCAGGGTGTGATGGGATCTATCCCAGAATGGTGAGGGAGATAGGTGAGGAAATTCCTAGGGCCTTGTAGGAAATCTTTTGTATCCTCTTGACTTGTAGGAAAAGTCTGAGGATTGGAGAATAGTTGACATTGTTCCCTTGTTTAAGAATGGCAACAGAGATAATTTGGCAAGTTATAGGCTGGTGAGACTTATATCATTGGTAAGGAAATTGTTGGAGAAAATTTTTGGGAATTGGACTTAATGATCATAGCGTGGATTTTTGCAGGGCTGGGCCAGGTCACTCAAACTTGATTGTGTTTTTTGAGGAAGTGATAAAGATGATTGAGGGCGGGGTACTAGATGGTGTTTTATGGACTCTAGCAAGGCCTTTGACAAGGTCCCTCATGGCAGTCTGATACAGAAGGTGAAGTCACATGAGATCTGCAGTGAGCTGGTAAAATAGGCACCACTGATTTAGTCTTAGATACTAGAGCTGCAGTGAAAGGGTGTTTTTCATATTGAAGATCTGTGACCATTGGTATTCTGCAAGTATCAGTAATGGGGCACCTGTAGTTTGTTAAAATATATAAATGATTTGGAGGAGAATATATGTGACTTGATTAGTGAGTATGTGGACCTCAAAGATTGGCAGAGCTGCGGATAATGAGGAGGATTGCAAGAGGATACAGCAGGATATAGGTAGGCTAGAGACCTGGGTGGAGCAATGGCAGATCGAGTTAAATCTAAACCAATCCAAGATGATAAATTTCGGGAGATCTAGTGCAGGAAGGAAGTATACAGTAAATAGCAGATTCCTAAATAGCATCAAAATACAGAAGGATCTAAGCATACAGATCCACAGTTCCCTGAAAGTGATAACACAAGTGGATAAGGTTGTCAAGAATGCATATGGTGTGGTTGCTTCAATTGGTTGGGAAATAGAATTTAAAAAGGCGTGTGTTGTAGCTGTTTACAACTTTAGGCCACATTTGAAAAATTGTGTACTGTTCTGGTGCCACATGGCCAGAAGCATGTGGAGATTCCAAGAGAGGGTACATAAATAGTTTACCAGGATGTAGCCTGGTTTGGATGGTCCTAGCTATGAGGGAAGATTGAACAAACCTGGTTTGTTTTCACTTGAACATTAAGGATGAGGAGTGACCTGATAGTTCACAAAATTGAGAGGCACAGATAGTTGATCTTTTTCCCAGGGTAGAAATGACAGTTACGAGGTGAAGTAGGTTTAAGTAAGAGGGTTTATTTGAAGGAGATGAGGCTAACTTTTTTTACACAAGTTGGAAAATGCCTGGTATGTACTGCAAAAAGTGGTGGTGGAAGCTGATACAATTCCAATATTTAAGACACATCTTGGCACATACTTGAATAAGCAGTGAATTGTGGCCCTTTAGTTCAGTTGGTTAGAGCAGGATGTTAAAATTGCCAAGGTCATTGATTTAGTGTCCACCAGAATTGTTAAGATGATTGCATCATGGAATCGTCACTGAACTAATTACCTGGAGGACCAGTGGGGACATGGGCTCAAATCTCAGTGAGGTAGCTTGTGGAATTTAAGGGACTTGCTGCTAGGGAGTGGGTTCATGTGACTGAAGAGAATATAGTTCGATTTCCTTTTTGTCAGATGATCATGGCTTGGCAGTTGTCTGATGTGAATGTTGCTTGTCACTTTTTTTAAAAATTCATTTGTGGGATGTGGGTATTGTTGGCTAGACAACATTTTTTGCCTAGTTCATCCTTAGTTGGCGGCACGGTGGCTCAATAGTTAGCACTGCAGTCTCACAGCATCAGGGACCCAGGTTCAATTCCAGCCTCTGGTAACTGTCTGTGTGGAGTTTGCACGTTTTCCCCGTGTCTGCGTGGGTTTCCTCCGGGTGCTCCGGTTTCCTCCCACAGTCCAAAGATGTGCAGGCTAGGTGGATTGGCCATGCTAAATTGCCCATAGTGTTCAGGGGTGTGTGGGTTATAGGGGAATGGGCCTGGGTGGGATGCTTCAAGGGGCGGTGTGGTCTTGTTGGGCTGAAGGGCCTGTTTCCACACTATAGGGAATTTGATCCGATCCGATCTGATCCAAAAGGTGGTGGTGAGCTGCTTTCAGGAGCCACTGCAGTCCACCTGCTGTGGGTTGACCTACAGTGTTATTTAGGGAGAAAATTCCAGGATTTTGACCCACTCTCAGTGAAGGAACAACGATTATATTTCCAAGTCAGGATAGTGGGTGACTTGGAGGGGACCTTGCAGGCAATGGTGTTCCCATATGTCTGCTGCCCTTGTCTTTTGAGATGGAAGGTGTTGTCTAAGGATCTTTTGAATTTCTGCACTGCACCTTGTAGATAGTAGCAGCAGTGTATGCTGAGCATCAGTGGTGGAGGGAGTGGATGCTCGTGAATGTAGCGCTAATCAAGTGGGCTGCTTGGCAATGGATGGTGTCAATCTTCTTGAGTGTTGTCAGAGCTGCGTTCGTCCAGGCAAGTGGGGTGAATTCCGTTCCGTTACGCTACTGACTTGTGTCTTCTAGATGGTGAACAGACTTCGAGGAGTTAGGAGGTGAGTTACTTGCTGAAATATTCCTTGCTTCTGACCTACTGTTGTAGCGCCATTTATGTGGTGAGTCCACTTGAGTTTCTGGTCAATTAAACCCCAGGATGTTGTTAGTGGAGTGGCTCAATGATGGTAACACTGCTGAATATCAAGGGGTAGGAGTTGGATCGTCTCTTATTTATGATGGTCATAGTCTGGTATTTGTGTGGTGCGAATGCCACTTGTCAGCCCAAGCCTGGATATTGTCTAGATCTTGTTGCATTTGAACATGGACTGTTTCAGTATCTGAGGAGTTATGAATGGTGCTGAACATGTGTAGTCATCAATTATCCCCACTTATGGAGGGAAGGTCATTGATGAAGCAGCTGAAGATGTTTGGGCCGAGGACGCTACCCTGAGGAACTCCTCAGCTGACTTGGAGCTGAGATGTTGGCCTCCATCAACCACAACCACATCTGTGTGTGTGTCAGGTACGGCTCCAAGCGCAAGAGTTTGCCCCAGATACCCATTGATTCCAATTCTGCTAGGGGTCATTTGGTCGAATGCAGCCATGATGTCCAGGGCTGTCACTCTGACCTCACCTCTGGAATTCAGCTGTTTTGACCATGTTTGAACCAAGGCTGTAATGAGATCAGGAGCTGAGTGGCCCTGGCAGAACCCACTGAACGTCACTGAGCAGGTTATTGCTGAACACGTGCTGCTTGATCGCAGTGTTGATGACTCCTTTTTATCACTTTACTGATTGCCAAAAGTTAATTGATGGGGCGGTTATTGGCCGGGTTGGATTTGTTCTGCTTTTTGTGTACAGCGGACATACTTAGGCAATTTTCCACATTGCTGGATAGATACCAGTGTTGTAACAGTACTGGGACAGCTTGGCTAGGGGAGTGGCAAGACCTGGAGCACACGTCTTCAGTACTGCTGCTGGAATGTTGTCAGTGCCTGTAGCCTTTGCAGTATCCAGTGTCTCCAACCATTTTTGATATCAAGTGGAGTGAATCAAATTGGCTGAAGACTGGTACTGTAATGCTGGGGACCACTGAAGGAGGCTGAGATGGATCATCCACTCGGCATTTCTGGCTGAAGATTGCCGCAAAAGCTTCAGCCTTATCCTTTGCCCTGATGTGCTGGGCTCTTCCATCATTGAGGCTGGGAATATTTGTGGAGCTCCTCTGGTGAATTAATTGTCCACCACCATTCATAACTGCATGTGGCAGGATACAAAGCTTAGATCTGATCTGTTGGTGGTGGGATCACTTGGCTCTGTCCATCACGTACTGTTTTTGCTGTTTGGCATGCAAGTGGTCCTGTCTGGTGGCTTCACTTGGTTGATAGCTCATCTTCAGGTATGCCTGGTGCTCTCCTGGCATGCCCTCTTGCACTCTCCGTTGAACCAGAGTTGATCCCCTGGCTTGATGGTAATGGTTGAGTGGGGGATATGATGGCCCATGAGGTTACAGATTGTGCTGGAGTACAATTCTGCTTCTGTTGATGGCCCACAGCATCTCGTGGATGCCCAGTCTTGAGTTGCTAGCTCTGTGCAAAGTCTGTCCTATTTACCACAGTGATAATGCCACACAACAGAATGGAAGTTATTCTCGATATGAAGATGGGGCTTCATGTCCACGGACTGTGCAATGGTCACTCTTACCGATACTGTCATGGACAGATGCTTCTACAGTTGGCTGAGTGGTAAGGATGAGGTCAAGTATGTTTTTGCCTCTTGTTGGTTCCCTCACCATTTACTGCAGACCCAGTCTAGCAGCTATGTCCTTTAGGACCCCATCAGCCTGACCTGCAGTACTGCTGCTGAGCCGCTCTTGGTGGGTGGGGGATTTTGTGCCCTTGCCATCCTCCAGTGCTTCCTCCAAGTGTTGCTCAACATGAAGGAGCACCAATTCATCAGCTGAGGGAGGACGGTATGTAGTAATCAGCATGAGGTTTTCTTGCCCGTGTTTAACCTGAAGCCGTGAGACTTCATGGGGCCCAGAGTCAATGTTGAGGACTCCTGGGCCTGCTGCTCCTCAATTGTATGCTGCTGTGCTGCCACCTCATGATGTTGTGTATGTCTTGTTGAAAGTGGACACTGGCTCAGTGTCTGAGGAGTTGCACATGGTGTTGAAGGTTGTCTTGTTATCAGCAAGCATCATCTTTTGTCTTAAAATGGGCAGAAGGTGAGTGATGAAGCAGATGAAGGCGGTCAGGCTTAGGACACACTCTGTGAAATTCCTGTAGTGATATCCTGGGACTTAGGCGATTAGCTAGCAACAACAAGTCTTCCCTCTGAGCTAGGTATGACTCCAACTTGAGTAGAGTTTGACCTTTGATTTCCCATTGATTCTAGTTTACAGCAGGCCCTTTTGATGCCATGCTTTGATGTCAAAGGCACTCACACATGCCTCCATGGCTTCCCTGAACTGTAAATGTGCGATTGCTTTGTCAAAACTGTTCAGTTAATGCCGATCCAATTTATTCAACAAACTGACTTGTTGCAGAAGCTTTCTGTATTTATTAATGTTTGCTAAAATTGCATTATTATTGGTGATTCCTGATAAGTGAAACTCAATAGTCCTTTAAACGATTGAGGTAAATCTGACAGATATATTGAAGGGGAGGTAGATAATGTTTGCAGGAGAACAGAAAATAAGGATATCTTACTAAGATGAAGTGAAAAGTCTACTTGTGCACTGAATTAATTGTAATAAATAGAAATATACAATGCATGTACCTGGTTTGGTGTCAGGCTTCTTGTGTTACTGGAGCTGCACTCATCCAACCAAATGGGGAGCAGTACATTTCTGACATATGCCTCATTAATGGTGGACATGCTTTGTGGTATCAGGAAGAGTTATGCCCTGCAGGATTCTTTAGCCTTTGACCTATTCTTGTAGGGCAGTGTTTATACAGTTCAGTTTCTGGTCCATAATAGCCCTCAGGATGTCGATTTGTGGGAGAGAATTCAACTTTGGTTATCCCATTGAATGTTGAGATCATTGCTCAGCATTTATGGTACAAATATTACTTGCCTTTGTGGCCTTTGCATTTGGGCATGGACTGCCTCAGTATCTGAGAAGTTGTCTGGTGCTGAGGATCATGTATTCACTAGCAAACGTGCCACTCCTGACTTTGAAGGAAGCATCATAGTAGCCGAAGATGGTTGGGCCCAGAGCAGTATGTTTCTCAATCTAGTGAACAGTTGAGATCGGTTAATTTATTTTAACGTATGTGCAGATCATTTGTAAACCACGTGGTGCTAGGAAACAGCCTCTATTTTGTACAGGTGGCAAGAGAACAGTCTGAGTTTTTGCAGACAAGGCAGCTGGCCTTTCCAGTCGTGTCTACCCTGTACAGAGGATCTTTGGTACATTCGAGCAGGGCATAAAACAGGCCCTTCAGTTGATGAAGTCGAAATATCTTTTTGAAGACACTGAGACACTAATGAAAGGATATGTAACAAAATAAAGATTGGGGAATGCAGTTAGGATTGAGAGAGACAAATTAACTGAAAGCCTCTTTTAAATCAGTTTTTATTCAAAAACAAAACTAATTTATTTTGATGATCTCCAACTGTAAAATTAGCTTTTCAGATATCTAGGGGTTATTTAGGAATAGATATCACGCATTACACTTTTTCAAAGCTCACTTACTCCTAAGTGTGCCATTGTTGCATTTTCAGCCATTTTAATGTGGAACTAGTGGGTAAGTACGAAAACACATGGTGTTGTAGTGATTTCAGTATAGACTGGGGACTCGTGGCAGCACTCTGCTGGATTTTCATTTTTAACTGCACGTGTGAGGATGGCTCAAATTGCTATCAGATTCTGTGTAATAACAATGAGTAGCTCTATCATTTATTATTTCAGCAAAACATATGAACCATTATGCTATCTGTGGATGTTTACCCTGTAGAGAACACTTAAGTGCTCCATTAATATGAAGTACTTTCTAATGCACGCTTGGATAGCACGTCGTAAAGTGGAAAATATGACGGCACCTTTAAGAAGCGGATGATTAATTCAAGATTAAATTGGTGTTTGCTTTTAAGTGAGTTACAATGTTAAGGTAGATTCAGACTATTGGTTTTAGAAGCAATCTGTAAATTACTTTTCTGCTTCAGTTTAATATTGTATTTGCACTTGTTTCATTTGTAAATTGCCAGTAATTTGTTTAATGTACTAATATACATTGTTGCTTTATGGAAGCAGTAATGGGGTGAATTAGAGACTGATCAGCACTGAGATTCTTTCAAATTAACAAAATTCTGTCAGACAGCAGCTGCCTGGAGTCAACCAAATGTGTTGAAAAACTGTAAATGCCAAGAGAAGCAGTGGTGAAGGAACATGCGATGCAGTGGACAGACAGCATCCATCTCTTCCTCCAGCTCTCCTATGTTTCCGCATTGAAAAAGATAAATCCACAAGAGCTTAAATAGGAGAATTCATACAAGAGATCCAAGTTCACTAGATCAGCTATCAGATTGAAGAACAAAAGCCACCTATAGGCAACAGCACGTTGTCATTGCAAAAATCAAAAAGACTGGGGGAAAAAATAGTTTTCCATCTTTTTGTAGTTTGAACTGTGGTTTTTGGGATTTTGTTTACCATCTATATTCTTTTTCCATCCATTATATATGTGTTAAACCATTTGACAACACCGTGTGGAGCTGGAGAAGCAAAAGTCAGGAAGCTTCAGAAGAGCAGGAAAGTTGGTGTTTTGGGTTGGGACCCTTCAGAAATCTTAACAATTGAAGTATCTCTTGGTTTGGCAACAGCTCCAGCATCTGCAGTTCTTACTATGTCCATGTTAAGCTGCTTGCCTTTTTCTGTTTTTTGTGATTTTGTGCGTGTATATGCAGTTTTAAATGGGGGGGTAGTTTGAGTTCTCATTTATGCAACTTATTTTCACTGCTGTTAAAGTTGTTATATTTTTAAAAAATTATTTACTGTTACACTCAACCTAGTGTGAGTAGTAATCAGTCAAGCAGCTTGGTCACTTTCATCATCTCACTGGATTTTCTGTATCTTGTGACACCTTGTCTGTGTGCATGATCATCGCTACACTGTTCCTAGTTAAGTAATGATAAAATAGTATCTTCCATCGCCTCCAGGATTCACCAAAGCACTTTCCAGCTAATTTATTGTCGTTACTGTTCTAATGTGAGAAACAAAGCAACCAAGCTGTGCACTGTAGTGTTGCATGACATCAGTCAGGTTGGGACAGGTATGCACTGTTAGAGCCAGTAGGAAGGCAGACTGATGCTTTCAGGGGCTGGAGAAGCGGTTTTATAAGCAATTTTGCATGGATTCACACCCTAGTTCCCACAAGTGAAAGTGTTCCGTTCTGACTCGTTGCATCTCTCAGTCTTCTGCCCTTATAGAATATGTCACTGACAGTATAGAGAGATGCAAAGCGCGTATAATATTATCCTGTGCTCCTGCCTTAACCTTTGAAATATTGCGTGCAAAGTAACGAGCTTTTGAATGTGTTTGATTCTCCTACATGACTCAGTAAGAAAATACCACCTTGAGTCAACCACTTGGAAAAATCCCATCAACACTCTTTCACCACCTCTGATTGCAATATTCAAATGTTAGTGTAATTTTCCCTTACATTAATGATTTCAAAAAAGAAAACTGGATGGACACTTGAGGGGCATGGTGTAAACAGGGAAAATGGGACTGACTAGACTGCTGTGCAGAGAACTGGCATTGACTTAATAGGCTGAAATGCCTCTTTGTATGTTGTAATGACTCTGTGGCCCTGACCGGGTAACTGCATGTGCAATTGCTGTGCAGAGAGCTTCCTGGCATTGTCACTGGCTGTCAAAATGTATAAGCAGCGTAAACATGCAGGCTTAACAATTGAAGCACCTCTTGGTTTGGCATCAGTTCTATACTCCTCTTAGAATGCATTTTAGATTTAGAATGTTAGATTTCAAACTCCAGCTATTTTAAACACTTGATAAATTGTCACAGCTATGGGATTTTATATAGAGTAAATATTATGACCCAGTGCTTCTGTTTGGCAAATGCAATTGCTATATAAACCCTTACTTATGATATACTTCAATTCTGTTGAATAACAGGGAACAGTTTAGCTTTAACTATTTCCTGACATCATTGTTCTCTTGTATTTTCCAATGTGAACAAATTACTCATGTTTGATTCCCTGTTTTTCTCTCAAAAATTGCACCCTCAAATGATTACCCAGCTGAATAGGCAGTCAAGCAACTTGCTCCCAGGTCTCTGTGGTGCATTGGGCTTGTTTACTTTTCCATCTCCTTACCTGTAACCTGTAAATATTACTGCAAGAATGTAATTAATATTGCGCACGCAAAATCCCATAAACGTAGCCATTTCAAATGATTTGAGGGGTAAATACTCGGCAGACAGTGGAAGTAACTTCCCTGTTGTTCTTCAAAGTAGTACAATGGGACGTTTTATTTCTCTCCTGAGAGGAGACAAGACCTCAAGCAATTTCAGCAGTGATGCATTCCATCGATAATGTGCAAGAATATCAGACATTTTTTTTGTGCATAAGCCTGAAGTGGCACTTGAACCTACACCCTCTTGCTCAGACACAACAGGGGTATGAAGTGAGTCACGTCTGGTTTGTCGTAATGCTTGATTATGCATTTGAAACCTACTTTACATTTGTAACACAAGTTGCGTTTGTTGATTTGATTTTCGGAAATACTGTTAATCTCCCTCTTTAAACACTGATATGTTGGTGCAAAAAGAAAAGAGACTTAGTGTTTCAATTCTGTACTTGGTACAAGCCTGCTTGTGCTTTTTCTACTAGCTGCTGTCTATTGTCAGGCACTGAATTGGCATTTGGTATGCTGCCTCTGTGTCTGTGTAACATGAAATTGGTAGCATTGTGTTGACATTTCTGCGTAAATTACATCCTGAATCTTTTTTCATATAATCCTGTCCTTCTGTAAGATCTTTGTTTGAGTAAATCTGATCATCTACTCTAAGATTTCATTTAAAATATGCGATTGTCCTTATGTGCTGTGGAGCACACCTGGTGATGCAGTAACAGATCTTGCCCTTGAACTGGGTGGTAAATCCTGCAAGGACAGTGAATTAATTTATGCATAAAAATGTGTGTTTTGAGACAAAATTAAATTCAATTAGCTTGTATGTGATTATCCTCCCACCCTCTCAACCTTTTTGGGTGTTTTTTGCTATTGCAGAAATGAAAATCTAAACAATAACAGTCCTGCAGCTTCCATTCCACATGAGACTTTGATTGGATGCCAGCGTTATGCTTTCACTTGAGCTGCCTTTGGATCCTGAAAATCAGCACAAAATAACAAATATTGAGTTGATAATGGGATCTGCAGATGCTGGAGAATCCAAGATAATAAAGTGTGAAGCTGGATGAACACAGCAGGCCAAGCAGCATCTCAGGAGCACAAAAGCTGACGTTTCGGGCCTAGACCCTTCATCAGAGAGGGGTATGGGGTGAGGGTTCTGGAATAAATAGGGAGAGGGGGGGGAGGCAGACCAAAGATGGAGAGAAGATAGTTGGAGAGGAAAGTATAGGTGGGGAGGGGATAGGTCAGTCCAGGAAAGACTGACAGGTCAAGGTCGTCGGATGAGGTTAGTAGGTAGGAAATGGAGGTGCGGCTTGGGGTGGGAGGAAGGGACTGAGAGGAAGAGGCTTCCTCTACATTGGGGAAACCAAGCGGAGGCTTGGAGACCGCTTTGCAGAACACCTCCGCTCGGTTCGCAATAAACAACTGCACCTCCCAGTCGCGAACCATTTCAACTCCCCCTCCCATTCTTTAGATGACATGTCCATCATGGGCCTCCTGCAGTGCCACAATGATGCCACCCGAAGGTTGCAGGAACAACAACTCATATTCCGCTTGGGAACCCTGCAGCCTAATGGTATCAATGTGGACTTCACCAGCTTCAAAATCTCCCCTTCCCCCACTGCATCCCAAAACTAGCCCAGTTTGTCCCCTCCCCGCACTGCACCACACAACCAGCCCAGCTCTTCCCCCTCCCCCCACTGCATCCCAAAACCAGCCCAGCCTGTCTCTGCCTCCCTAACCTGTTCTTCCTCTCACCCATCCCTTCCTCCCACCCCAAGCTACACCTCCATTTCCTACCTACTAACCTCATCTGACCTCCTTGACCTGTCCGTCTTCCCTGGACTGACCTATCCCCTCCCTACCTCCCCGCCTATACTCTCCTCTCCACCTATCTTCTTTTCTCTCCATCTTCGGTCCGCCTCCCCCTCTCTCCCTATTTATTCCAGAACCCTCACCCCATCCCCCTCTCTGATGAAGGGTCTAGGCCCAAAACGTCACTTTTGTGCTCCTGAGATGCTGCTTGGCCTGCTGTGTTCATCCAGCTTCACACTTTATTACCAAATATTGAGATGCTCACTTGAGCTGGCATGCTAAGCATCTAGCCCTTATTGAGCCAGTCATAACTGCACAAGTTTTCACTTTTCATTCTTTCTATTTCTCAAGAAATAGAAATCTCTGACAATTTCAGCTTGAAACAACAGTGCCTTGCCATTCTATCTTTACATGCAGTCGGGTAAAGAGAGCTTGTTGGATATGAATTGGGGCTTTAAATGGAATAAATTGAAGTCTGAAAGGTTTTGAGGAAGAGTTGCTGGATCTGCAGCATTAACTCTGATTCTTCTCCACAGGTGCTGCCAGACCTGCTGAGCTTTTCCAGAAATTTCTAAGGCTGAAGGAGTGAAGTTTGCAGTGGAATATGGACATAGTGTGGGTCTCGTGTAGCCCTCCATGTTTCTTTCTTTTATGTTCCCACCTAAGTATTTTGTATGTTTCAATGAGACCACTTCTCCTTCCTAGAAACTGTAGAAAATACAGGTCTGGTTTTCCCAATCTCTGTTCTTGGGACAGTCCTGCTATCTTGGGAACAAGTCTGGTGCACCTTTGTGTACGCCCTCCATGGTAATATATTGCTTGAGATTAGGAGACCAAAACTGCATGCACTACTCCCAGGTGTGGTATAACCAAGCTCTTATACTATTGAAGAAAGATTTCACTACAGCTGTGCTCAAATCCTCTTGAAGTAAATGCCAGCATTCCCTTAACTTTCGTAATAGTCTTGCTGCACATGCATGTTAGTTTTCAGTGACATTGATAAGGATGTCTATGTCTCTTTGTGCATCTACATTTTCCATCCTCTTGCTGTTGAAGAAATTCTCTGCATGCTTGCCACTCTTACCAAAGTGGATCACCCCTCATCTTTTCACGCTATATTCCACCTGCCAATTCTTGCCCATTCACTTAAAATGTTGAACAGCACAGGAGCAGTCTCTTTGGGCCCACCATGTCTCCACTGACCATGATGCCATTCTAAACTAATCCCATCTGCCTGCATGTGGTCCTTTTTTCTCTTTTCCCTGCCTGCTCATGTCTGTCCAAATGTCTCTTAAACATTGCTATCATATCTGCTTCTACCATCTCCCCAGGTAGCTTGTTCCATGCATCTGCTGCCTTCTGGTTTAAGAAAAAACTTGCCTTGAACAAGTCCTTTTTAAACTCCTGCCCCCTCCTTTTTAAAACTTCTTCCTCTTTCTTTTAAAAAGCTGTGCATTGCCACCCTGGGAAAAAGACTGAGTGGATGTTCAATCCGTGGTAGAAATCAGGCAACACCAGATTATGGCTCAACAGGTTTCATTTGAAATCAGAAGCTTTTGGAGTGTAACCTCCTTGGTCGGGTGAAGTGAGAGAGAAGCACACTTCGGCGGTCAAGGACATTCAGCTCCTGACCTTAGGGTAAATGCCCTCCAAGTTGGCCTTCGGGACACATAACAATGCAGAATCACTGACAGCCAAGTTTTGTACCCATGAAGACAGCCTGAACCATGATCTTGGGTTTATGTCGCACTACATGTGACTCCGCCACACTCCTGTATCAGTAAAATCTTCCTTTACTGTCCTGTTTTGACACCATCACCTTGATAAATTATGATCTCTCTACATTAATTAGCTTGTACCATTTTTGGATTCCTTATTACTTTGTTTAGACACTCAGCATGTGACTCTTGTGCCTATCCTATTCCATGCATTTGGTTTGTCTCCAGCACCACCTTTAGTTCTAATTTATTGTAATTATATCTTTGCCTCACTTATTCGGATTATAGGTCATCCCTTTGCTTGTTGTTTAGTTGGTGACCCGTTTGGTCACCTGCAGGGACTTATTATTTGACACTCCACTCAAACTATTTGTATGATCTTTTGATCTCTCTGCCTATAATTTCTGGATAAGGATTTAAATGAGATGAGGGGGGAAATCCCATCTTGCAATCTTTGGCATTCTCTGCCACATAGTATTGTGGATGTGCCATCATCGAATACAGTTAATTTTGGGATAGTCAAATTTTAGTGTCTCTGGAAGAAGTCGGGAAAATGGATTTGAAGGCCAAGGTCGGCCATGATCGACTTGAAAGATACAGCAAGCTCAAATGGCTGAATAATACTCTCCTTTGTTTTTGTTCTGAAAATTGCTGAGCGTCTATCCAATTTCAGAACTGATTATCATCGCCGCATGTAGAACACTTGAAAATTTAGAAGTTTGACCTAATGCAACCCTGTAAATTGAATATAACGAATTTGCGAGTATGCTCCTTTTTAATGTCCTGAATACAGTTATCTGTTTGTCTATTTTGTTATTGTATGATTGAGTGTTCGCAGCCTAGTGGTATTGTCATTTTGAATGAAACCTATCTCTGAACACATGAAAACCTGTCCACTGGTTACAAGGCACAAGACAGCAGGGTAATTGAATACTGTCCATTTGCCTGGATGAGTGCAGCTGTTGTACTCAAGAAGTTTGATACCATCCAGAGCTAAGTAGCTCTCTTGACCAGAACCCCATCAACCAGTTACAACATTCTCTTCGATAACAAAGTGTGGGGCTGGATGAACACAGCAGGCCAAGCAGCATCTCAGGAGCACAGAAGCTGACGTTTCGGGCCTAGACCCTTCATCGGAGGCCCGAAATGTCAGCTTTTGTGCTCTGAGAAGCTGCTTGGCCTGCTGTGTTCCTCTAGCTTCACACTTTGTTATTTTGGATTCTCCAGCGTCTGCAGTTCCCATTATCTCTGATACAACATTCTCTTCCTCCACCACAGGCATACACTGACAGCGGTATGTACGATGTACAAAATGCACAGCAACGACTTGCCAAGTCTTCCTTTGACAGCACCTTCCAAACCTGCCGCTGTCTCATTCCACATATCAATTTGTGAACCAGGGAAGGGTGAGGGCTGTAGATGAATTGAAATACCACTACCTACACTTTCCTTCCAAGCTCACATTCTGAACTGGCATTCTTTCACTGCTACTCTGTCAACATCCTGGAACTCCCTTCCTAACATCATTCCCTAAGAGCAGAGTATTCACATTGCACGGATCACAGCAGTTCCAGAAAATGGCTCACCACTTCTCTCAAGGATGATTAGGAATGGGAAATAAATGTTGGTCCTGTCAGCAAGTTCACATTCCAAGATGAATTTTTAAAACCAAGCCACGCAAGTTTTGAAACCGAAATTTGCAAGTCTAATGTCTAATACCATTAGCAGTCTAGCTGCATCAAATTGTGACCCAACCTAAATTAACCTCTCTTATCCCACTTTGTTTAATGTGTAAAACAGAGACAACATGATTTCTGTGATCTTCTTCACGTTTGGGCGGTCTTTTTCACCAACTGCTTCATTAACTTGTGTTTTTATTGGTTCAAGTGGGCTTTGTTGGCTAGGCCAACTTCTTTTATACATCAGCCTGCTCAGCTACGGTATGAAACATCAATGGAGCAGGTGGGACATCCTGAAGGTCTCCTGGCTGAAGGGTAGCGATACAGCCACTGCACCATAAAAACTCAGGTCAAGGACAGTGTTCGTTGCCCATCCATTATTGTCCTGGAGAAAGTATTGGTAAAGCTGTCTCTTGAACTAATGCAATTCCTGGAGTGTACAGACACCTTCAGTGCTATTTAGATGGGAGTTCCAGGATTTTGGCCTAATAATTCTGAAGGAATGGTGATATATTCCAAATCAGGATGCTGTGTGGCTTGGAGAAGAACTCGCATGTGTTAATATTCCCATGCACCTGTTGCTGTTGACATCCAGCTACTGCAAAAATCACCTTCTTCTATTTGGTATGTTTCCAATCAGCAAAGAGTTTTACCCTGAACTCGCATTGACTTTAGTTTTGCTAGGATGCCTTATTGCCATACCCTGTTCAACGTTGCCTTGAAGTTAAGGGCAGTCACCTTGAATTATACTGTTTTGCCCATTATTAGGTCAAGACTGTAAGGAGGTCAGGGGCCACGTGGCCCGGGTCAAACCCAAACTGAATGTCATTGCATTGGTATTCCTTTTGAGTGATGTATGATAATATTGTTGATGACTCCTTCCATCACTTCCATTTGAGTGTGGTCTGAAAGGGCAGTAACTGACCAGGTTGGATTTGTCCTGCACTTTCTACATTTAGGTTTAGGGCATATCTAGGCAATTTTTCACACTGGGTAGTGTTGTACTCCTACTAGAACAGCTTGACTATTGCGTAGCTAAATCTGGAGCACAAATCTTCAGCATTATTGGAATGTTGCGATATTGGTTTCTTCAATTGTTCTGATCTATTGGAGAATGAACTGAATTGTTTGAGAACTGGTGTCTATCTTGCCGAGGTTCCTAGGTTGAAGATGTGAAGTTTTTTTTTGCTTTTAGAAATGAATTTTCAATAAAACTATTCATGTAAAACATAATCAGGCTGATGCTTTATTGGCTAAATGTGGATTGATGTCTATTTTATAAAAAGTTAATTGCGCCAATTTAATCTGACAGTTGAGTAATTAAGTTAATGTTTTTTGTTTTTGACAGCACCATATAAAAGTAAATGTGAAACTTCCATTTATTAGTAGCAGATAATTTCAGCCTCTTGTATTTAGAAAATGGATTAAAGTTCGTTCATATGCATCTTTTGCCTCAATATTATTTGACTGATTTTCGTAGTAAAACTTAATACTACACAGCTTTAAAGCCTTTGTGAGGACAGAAAGTGATCTTCTGAAGAAGGGTCTACACCCGAAACGTTAGTTTTCCTGCTCCTCTAATGCTGTTTGGCCTGCTGTGTTCATCCAGTGCTACACCTTATTGTCTCTCTTCCTGTGTCAAGTTATATTTTGAATCTCTGCTGTAAACTGAAGCTTGACACATTACAGCAGTGTCCATTTGTGGAATCAGTGATTTTGTGAAAGTTCTGGCTGTCCTGTGGTTCAGCATTTGAGCAAAGAATCATTTTATATACATTTTGTACTTGTGGACATGAAGGAAATGAATCTTAGTTCTTTTGAAATGCAGTACAACTGTCATTCAGGAAACACAAAAAAAACTTAATAGCAAGAAGATAAAGGTGCATGTTTTAAGATGGTACATTTTAGCAGTTGTAAAACAATATTGCAGTGTGTAGTAATAAAATTCCCAAGTCAGCTTCAAGTTCAGTTACTCCCATGTCTATTCCAAATTCTGATCTTTTTATGTAGACATGAATAGGAAATGAACTGGATACTGCACAACCTAAATACAAGATAACTAGGTGTAGCGCTGGATGAACACAGGCCAAGCAGCATCAGAGGAGCAGGAAAGCTGACATTTCGGGTCTGGACCCTTCAGAAGTAGACCTGAAATGTCAGCTTTCTTGCTCTTCTGCTGCTTGGCCTGCTGTGTTCATTCAACTCTACACCTTGTTATCTCGGATTCTCCAGCATCAGCAGTTCCTACTATCTCTCACAATCTAAATACAATCATTTTCTGAAAGAAAATTGCTAAGCAATTCAATACAGGAATGAAAGCTACAAACCCCATTCCTGAACTGACTCCGAATTGATTCATCTTCCTTGCACGTGGTTGCTTAACTAGTTTGATCAAATGTTGAGACTAATAGTATTGAATCTTCATGAGGCCACTCATGAAGCCAGAGCTCAGCTATCGAGCTGATAACGCACTTGCCCAATTTTATGGGCAAATGCTTAAATTTCTGTTCCGGTCATACACCAGTTACCCAGAACTAGTCAAAAGGTAGACTGGTACCTGCCTCTCTGGATGAATTAAGCTGCTGAATCTCCTAATGAATAGGAATCTGGCTGTTTTCCACATCCAGCAATGACGTTTCAATTATTAAATGGACCAACGTTACCACTGGAGTCACTCATGAAATGCTGATTTGAAAGGGAAAAGTATTGCACTCTCATATAGCTGCATTGCAGCTTGCACAGTATGCTTTAAGTTCTCAGAATAAAAGTAAGCGCTCTACCTTTTGACGCGAGGCAGTACCTGAGAATCTAGGTGGGCACAAAATATCTTTCCTTTCAAGTTAATTTCACTGATGGAAGTGTTTGTTTACTCCTCTGACCTGTAACCTCTTATCAAACTTTTTGCTCAATATGGTGTTTGCAACCCATCGTGGTCTGTCCTACATCTGTGGAAGTTTAAACAAACTGACGATATTTAAACAGAAATAAAGAACTGATGATTTAGCCTAAAGTAAGTGCCATTCATGTTGCCTGGAACAACTTCCATCCCCTAACGTTAGTGTTCTTAGCATGCTATTATAGCTGAAGTATTTTAGTTTCCAGCAGACCTTTGTCTTGTTTGCGTGTTTTTTTTTAAAACAGGCACAGCAATTGTTTACAAGGTACTCTCATTTCTGTAGTTCCCAGAACTAAAGTATCCCTCAGATACTAATAGCTTATTTTACGTGCAAAGTAGTCGTAAAGTAGGTTGGAAAAGTTAATATTATCTAATCGTAAGTTTAGGACTTATGAGAGTAGTGAAGAATTGTCAGCCTTATCCCTTCACTTGCAAGCTAGCATTTTGGGAAGTTACATCATAAAGTTTTCTCAAAGTTTTTTTCCTGCTTTTCAGACCTAGAGACTCTAAGTTTTTCTGTGTAAAATATAGTGGGCGTGTATGTATGTGTTATGTAAAAGTATCATATTTGCTCCTCCTAACCTAGTGCCTGGATTGGCCTGCTGTGTTCATCCAGCTTCACACTTTGTTATCTTATTGACTTCAGGTGTCTTATGTGATTCGAGATGAAGTAGAGAAGTATAACCGTAATGGCGTTAACGCACTTCAACTAGATCCCACGTTAAACAGACTGTTTACGGCTGGTCGGGATTCAATTATCCGGATATGGAGTATCAACCAACACAAGGTAGGAAATTTGATAGTGTCTTTGACTGTGTATGCAGTTAGAAGTATTAAAATGTGCAATCTCAATATTTACTCTAGAATTGACAGAAGGAGAATGTTAAGGATCCATCAATGCAAAATGTACTTCAAGTAAAAATGGAGTTCCACCAACTTTTTCATACTGGGATGCAAAGTGCCTGAAAATATTTTTCATGAAGTAGTCTGAGATTGTAAACGTCAATCTGTTAATCTCTATTAATTTGATTTGGGAGATGATGTGGGGAAAATAGTATTGTGCTGGAGAATTAGCCATGATCAAATTATTTGTCAGACGGACTTGATAGACTGATTGGCCCACTCTGTTCCTATGTTCCTGTGAGACTTGTAGTCATAGAAGTTTTTAGTACAGAAAAAGGTCTTTGTCTGTTAAGTCTGGACCATCAAAACCAAGCACCCAATTCTAATCCCAATTTCCAGCACTTTGCCCATATTCTTGTATGCAATGGCGTCACCAGTGCATATCTAAGTAATTCTTGAGTTTATAGGATTGTGGAAAATTCATCGATCTGTCGTAAGTAGGAACAATTGCATATACATTTAAGTCGTCATTGGACAAGCATATGGACGTACATGGAATAGTGTGGGTTAGATGGGCTTCAGATCGGTATGATAGGTCGGCACAACATTGAGGGCTGAAGGGCCTGTACTGTGCTGTAATGTTCTATGTTTCCAATAGTATTAAACAATTACGGTTGTTAAAAGCAAAATAAATGTAAGGATGTTGGTGAAGAATATAATGTGATTGTTTTTCTGTATAAGCAAACCATAGGTGTTCCACGTTGAAATTGAATTTAATAAATCTGGTCTTTTCTGAGCTAGTAGAAAAGGGAAACCATTTGAGGATAAAACCTAAAATAAGCTACTGAAGATGCTGGAAATCTGACGTGAAAACAGAAAAAGCTTAGATTTTCCAGCAGACAGCATATGTGGAGAAGAAAAAACGTTAATCATTCAGGTCCAACCTTTTGTCTGAGTAACAGTATCTGTTAGATGGTTCATTTATTTTCAGTTTTGAGGTGTTTTATTGGATTTAAGATATTAGTCATACAACACAAACAAATGCTTTGGTCCAACTCTTGTGCCGACCAGACATCCCAATCTGGCCTAATCCCATTTGCCTGCGTTTGGTCCATATCCTTCTAAACCCTGCCTATTCATGTGCCCATCCAGATGCCTTTTAAATGTTGTCATTGTGCCTGCCTCCACCACTTTCTCTGGCAGTTCATTGCATATATGCACCACTCGCTTCATAAAGTTACTCCTCAGATCCTTTTTAAAATCTTCCCCTTCCCTTCAAGCCTATGCCATCTAGTTTTGGACTCCTCCACCCTTCGAAAAAGACCTTGAATATTCATCCTATCCATGCGCCCCCACCCCCCCACCTTGATTTTGTTAACCTCATTAGGTCATCCGTCGGCCTCCAGCACACTCTGGGGAGAAAAAAGCCCCAGCCTATTCAACCTCTGCCTAAAACGCAAACTATACCCTGTCCGCACTTCGGAAAATCAAAACAAATCTCAACGCTGTCTTCCTCCTCCTGGCTTAGCAGCAGAAATTGAAATGTGAGGACCCAGTGTTGGTCTTGAGACAGTGGAAGAGCTTCTACGGGACTGTTTGGAATTGGTGGACTGGTCCTTATTCAAGAAATCAGCACCCACCCTAAATAAGTATGCCACTACTGTTACAGACATCATAGCAAGTATGTAAAAGACTGTATGTAAAAGAAGTTAATCCGAATGTTCCCCAAAGGGAAACGATGGATGAACTGGGAGATTCACTGCATACTGAAGTCCAAGTCTGAGGCATTTAGTTTGACAACCACAGCCTGTACAGGAAATCCAGGGAGACACCAAGAGACAATACCAAACTAAGCTTGAAACCCAAATCAATCATGTCAGCAATAATCATTTGTGGCAAGCCTACCAGAATGCCTTGTTCCTTCACCATTTGCACAGCAGGTCCATGGCAGAAGCCATCTCCGTGGCCCTATACTCATCACTGGAAAATCTGGATACCAGGGATACCTACATCAAGTTCCTACTTATTAACTGCAGCTCTGCTTTTAATGCCATAATTACAAAGAAATGCATCTCCAAACTCCGAGACTTGGTTCTCGGCAACTTCTTCTGTAACTGGATCCTCCTGACCCATAGATCACAATCAGCAAGAATAGGTGATACCACCAGCACTACCACCACAGGTCTCAACATGGGTACATACTCAGGCCCCTACTGTACTCCACCCCAACTCTATTTACAAGTTTGCTGATGACACCATCGTTGTAGGTCACATCTTGAACAGCGATGAGATAGAATACAAGAAAGAGATTGAGTGCCTAGTGGCACGGTGCAAAGACAGCAGTCTCTCCACCAACGTCAGCAAAATGAAGGAGCTGGTCGTTGATTTCAGGAAGCAGAGTGGAGTGCATGCCCTGTCTGTAACAGTGGTACTGACGTGGAGATGGTTGCAGGCAGTCAAGTTTCTGTAAGTGATGATCACCAACAACCTGTCCTGGTCCACCCACGTTGATGCAATCGTCAGGAAAGCTCAGGCAGCTATGGAAATTTGGCATGTCTGTAAAGACTTAACAATTTTTATAGGTACACCATCGGAAGCATTCTATCTGGATGCATCTCAGTGTGGTATGGCAACTGCTCCTCTCTCTCAAGATTACAAGAAACTATAGAGTCATGAGCACAACCCAGTCCATCGTGCAGACCAACCTGTTCTCACCTGTTATGCTCGCTCTTCCACTATCCTTCGTTGGCAGAAAATATAGAATTTGGAATACATGTGCAGACGGATTCATGAACAGCTTTTAAATAGACTTCTCAAATGTTAATTCTGATCTCTCTCTTCCCCGCCCCCCCCCCCACCTCCCCAGCAGCTGTAACACTGTATTCTGCACTCTTTTCTCCTGCCCTGATGTCCTTTTGTCGCACAATGTTTCACTGTCTCAGTGCGTGTGACAACAAATTAAATCAAATCAATCTGACATGAAATAATGTCCCACCTGCATAATCTTTCTACTGTAATTTCTGCCTGCCCAACATGTCTGAATGGTATTGCCAGGGTCTGTATTCAGTGCTACCTATTAAATGATGCTAATAACATGGTCTAATAGCACAGCTTGGCCATTGTAATTATGCCAATTGAGCTGAAACTAGTGTTTAGACTGCACACAAACCACCTTCATCAAATTGCATCAACATTTCCTTGTGAATTTGTCTCCCCTTGTGCTTATCTGGCTTCCCCTTATGTTTTTAGCATAGTGGGGTTCACTTCCAACTTCCCTCTCGTTAAGGGTATTACTTGGAGTTCCTTCCTGAATTTATTAGTGACTATTATGATCCATAGTTCTGGACTCCCCTGCCAGTGGAAACATCATCTCTGTGTCTACCTGATCAAACTCCCTAATAATCCTAAAGATCTCTAACGCATGTTCTTTAATTCTGTTTTAAACAGAAAATTCCTGTGGCCTGTTCAATCTTTCCTGATAGTTAGATCTCTGTTTCTGGTATCATTCCAGTGATGCATTCTTTTCATGTCATTGTCCTTTTTGGAACCTAATACAATTCCTACAAACTAAATTTTCAGCCCTTCTGTAGAAATTAAATCCCAGTATGGTGTGTTTTAATGCCCTTGTTAATGTGCATAGCTACTTTTTATGATTTGTTTATATATAGCCACAATTTACCTATTCTTGTACCCCATTTAGGCACTTGTCCTCTGTCCCACTCACCCTCCCCTATCTAAATTTTGAAGTTAGTGAATATGCATCTCCACTTGAAATTGTATCAAATTCTGCAAATGTTCAAGCAAAACTGTCACTTCTTTAAATTGTGAATAACAGAATAGAAATTGGGTTCCTATTTATTATAAATGACCAGTGCTGTTCACTTGAATAAATCACTCAAATGTCTGCACTTATCAATTGTGTTCTTCGCAGTTTCTTTCTAAAAGTAAATGCTTTTTCTCTTCCTCCTCCACCCCCTCAGCACAGTTTGCTCCATGCTACAGAACCCTGTTATTGAGAATAAAGTTTGAAATGTCAGGAGATATTGAGGAATAAGTGCTGAGAAATATAGAAATTTATTAATGTATTAATGTCAATCATCAATCCACATTGCCTGGAACCAGTGTATCCCTTGCCAAACTGCACATGATCTCTGTACTACCAGTCTGGTACAAGTATTAATAAAGTAATTGAAGAATTTTATCATTGAATTTTGCAAGACAGAAGGTGGTAATTCAACCTGCTCTGTCTGTGTCACTTTCTTAAAAGTACTGGGGATAAAGCTGCCCCTTACCTTACTTATTGTCATCCTCGAAAGGGGATGTGTGTCTGTCTGTCTGTCTGTCTGTTGCAGGGCTGGGGGTGGGGGAGTGCGAGGTGGTGGAGAAAGAGTCTCCTCCTTAAACCTTGCATTTCTCTGGATAGCTTCTGGGAACTGACCCATTTGCCTGAGAGAGAATTTCACCCTAGTTGCTCCATCAAAACCGCTGTAATTTAGAATTTCTTCCTCTCTTCTCCCAGGTCCTTTTGTTCCAGGAACAATTCAGCTTCTCTGATATCTCTACGTTAGTGAAGTTTCTCATCCACAGTGTGTCCTATATTACCTATATTTCTGTTAAACCTTCAAAATAACCGCTCAAAGACTTTCATACACTTTAGGAAGGATATTACCCTGAACTTCATACTGTATTTAGCAGAGGCCTAATCTGAGGTTTGTAATGATTAAGTATGATTTGACCTGTAAGGTTTTGGAATAGATTTGTAGCTCAGGTTGTGGGTGTTGAGATGGTTGAAATTGGTTGACTTGCCGAGCTGGTTTCTTGTTTCGCAGACATTTCATTACCATGCTTGGTAACATCCTTAGTGCAGCCTCCGATGAAGCATTCAGTGTGTTTTCCTGTCTGGTTTTTAAACTCTGGAGTCTGTTGAGATGGGTTGCCTCACTTCGGGTTTCCTCTGTAGTGGAATGTATATGAGGTTGAGTTCAATGTGTTTATTAATAGCCTGCTTTGTGGAGTGCCATGCTTCCAGGAATTCTCGTGCCTGTCTCTGCCTAGCCTGTCCCAGGATCTTGGTGTTGTCCCAGTCGAAGTGGTGATTCTCCTTGTTCATGTGGATTGAAATGAGTGAGTATTGGTCGTGCCATTTTGTAGCCACTTGGTGTCTGTGTACCATTGTCAGTTTCCTTTTGTAGTGTTTCCCACAGGGGATCTTGTAGATGACATTGGTCCTGAATGTAGTGGGCAGTGTGTCCTTGGTTCGGGTGAGCAGTTGTCGTAGGGTTGACGTGGGCTTGTGTGTCACTCTAGTGCCCAGCAGTCGTAGGAGTCTTGTAGTGAGTTCCAACTTGTTTCTCATATTGGGTAGTGTGACAAGCTGGAGGAGGGAGGGGGAGATTTTAAAACTGGTGAAATCCACAGTTAAGCCATCGGATTATAGGCTTCAGAAGCGATTTCCTTCGTGAAAGAAGATTAGTGAACCAGAAATTTTTTTTTCCCAAGTTCAAACTCCTCCATCTGCCTTGGCTCCTCAACACTACCTTGGTCTTTAGATTAAATAGTTAAGCTATTAATGCCACTAGGCCATCCCCCAGGGGATGGTTTTCCTTGACCATGATAGACAAAGCAGCTTCCTGTAGCTGTGTGTGCTTAAAAGGGCAGTGGCAGCAACCTCTGTGATGATCAGCATATCCGCTGCCGTGACTGTTAATAGTCACCTCATTCTTTTTGTACTCTAGGCAATATAAGATTCGTCAATTTGTCTTCTGATCATATGACAGCCTCCCATCCTGATAATCATTCTGGTGAACTTCAATGTACTGTTTCCAAGCTAAATATATCCTTCCTTGGGTATGATGACAAAAACCAAGTCTAGACTCACCCAAAATCTCTACAATTGTAAAAAGACTTCTGGCATTTTTTTTTTGCAAATGTGTTCTTGACAGAATAGATGTATTTCAAAAAAGCTTCCTTTAGGAAAGGTGAAATAGAATACTGTTAATTAAGGGGGTGATGATTTGTGCCTAGATACAGGCCTGTGATCTGTAACCAAAACCTATTGAAAGTCATGGGTTTTTCACCTAGGATAGGTGCTTTGTGAAACACTTGGAGATAAAGAAATTACTGTTATGATGAGAGTGCACTATCTGTGTAAAAACTAATTAGTGTTTGTTTGAAAAGTTGGTTACTGCTTTCTAAAGGAAGGCAATGGGGCTGACAGGACTTTGAGATATAAAGGGCACTGAGTCGCTGAAGTGAACCTTGCTAGTGAAAGGAAGTGCTGGAACAGTGAGTGGAACAATTATGAAAGGATATGTATGATTCACCCTCGTGTGGCAGGGAGATTGCTGGGAGTACCTTGATCTCGCAGAGGTTGATATAATGTAAATATCTTATTTTATGGCATATTTTCAGTTAAATTTAATTAAGAGTACCTTTAGCTTGCTGTTAGTTGCTGCTTAATGTTTACTCTGCTGGTTTGCAGTTTTTTTAAAAAAACAGGAAGAATCGCAGGATGGGGTTTCATAAGTTGCTGAGAATTTTATCATTTTTAAATGTTATCCTTTTCCTATGGTTTTGTAAATCCTCTAGCAACAAAGGCCAATGCCATTTTGTCCTCCACATTGCTTGCTGAAACTTTTTTAAAATTAACTCGTGAGATGTAGCCATTGCTTGCTGGGCCAGCATTTATTGTCTGTCCCTAGTTGCCCTTGAGAAGGTGTTGGTAAGCTGCCTTCTTGAACCACTGCAGTCCGTGTGCTAATGCTGACATAACACTCCATGTAGAAGTATCCCCAAATCATTTCGAGCATGAATGTTTGCAAGTTTCATGCCTTTTTTAAAAGAAAAATTCTGCTTTTCTTTTCCCATGACTGAAATGAGTGCCCTCATACTTCCCGCATTATATTCTATCACCACTTACCTCTTGACTGTCTCATTGCAAGCTCTTTGTCCTCACAGTTAACAACCCCATTAGTAAACTTGATTACTTTCTTCCACCTTTTCTTCTATGTCATTGATAGCTGAAGCCCTGACACCAATATTTGAATCCACTAGTTGCCGCTTGCCAACTTGAAAATGCTCCATTTATCCCTTCTCCTGTTGTTAGTTAACTAATCCTGTATCTGTATTAACACCCTCAACTGCATATCTTGTGTGTTCATCTTTTTGTATTGCATCTTGTTAAATGGCTTTTTGCGAGTGCAAACGTAGTTCAACTGGTAGTTCCTCTTTGTTTTGTGCTACACACTCCAAAAAAAATCTCTGAATCTGTCAAATGCCATTCCATTTTGTAAAACTAGGGTAATTTTGATCATGGTGATTTTTCTGTGTGCATTGTTATGGCTTCCTTGATAAGTTTCAGAAATCTCCTGACAACTGTCAGACTAACTCACCTTTTAGTTCCCTATTTTCTCTCTCCCTTCCTCTTTCTTGAGTTGTAGTATTATACTGTTAGACGTTTTAAAAAAGTTTGCAAAACATTGAAGGAAACCCCAACAAAATTTTTGAATTGTAACTCTGTCGCCTAGACCTAAGTTCATTTCATTTTACTTCTTGCAACACAAGTGAATTTCACTCAATCTTAACATGAAACCCAGGCAGCATAAGGGTGCTGTTCCTGAGGGCCTTCACACTAGACAAATTGTGATCTAACTTTGAGGTTGTGTTGCCACCTGTGTGTCCATCTCATCATTTTTTTTTTTCTTTTTATGTTTCAGCAAGATCCTTATATTGCCTCCATGGAACACCATACAGATTGGGTGAATGATGTGGTGTTATGCTGTAATGGAAAGACCTGTGAGTAATTCAGACTGACTTCATTGAACACAGTATATTTAACAGTAATACAGTATTTGCAGCCAGTCTGATTTGTACCCTCATTATATATCGGGCTGAGCAACTTGTCGTGCAAAGCAGCACAAATATGATTCCTGTTTCACCTGGCCAACACAAGGCTCCTATTGGCAACTTGAAGTACTCAATGTTGCAAGTGGCTGAACAAAATATTCTTTAAGCAGCCTTGGGCCGAAGGTGACCTGGTAGCTCTACTATTGTCACTTTTGTTTTTCTCCAGCATTCCTCCAGGTTAGAGGAAGGTTATAGGGGAAATGTCAGAAGTAGGTTCTTCACAGAGTGTAGTGGGGTCTGGAATGTGCTGTCGGCAGTGGTAGTGGAGTCAGATACTTTGGAGACGTTTAAGTGACTCTTGGATAGGCATATGGATGATAGTAAAATGTACGATATGCAGGGTAGACTGATCTTAGTGGGATAATAGGTCGGCACTACTTCGTGAGCCGAAGAATAGTACAGCACAGTACAGGCTGTGTTCTATCGCCATACATACATGGCACCATTCACCTTATTTTCTTGTTTTATTCAAAGTTAAACTTAAGATAGTTTAACTTTCCTTTCCACTACCACTCAGGGTTTTTCAGCCCTCATCATGCCTCTGCCTGAGGACTCCATGTTACTAATGGGGATTCAGTGGTTGTAAAGTTGTTGTGTTATGGGAATATAGTTAGTTTTTTTTCGAGAAGGTCATTACGTGGAACTCAAATGACAAGTGTGTTAGTTGCCATTAGTCAGCCCAAGTCTACAGTGCAGACCTTGTATGCGGACATGGAACGTTTGTTTCTATGTAATATTTGATTTAACATGATTCAGGGTTGCCGTCAGTTGCTTTAATTGGGATTCACCTTTTACCACTGTGTATCGAGATGTATCACCATAAAAACATAAGAAATATGAGCCAAAATAAGAGAGTTGACTTTTGGAGCCTGCTGTGCCATGCAACAAGATTTTTGTTATCTATCTTCCACCTCAACTACATTTTATCACAATCAAAATATCCCTTAATTGTCTTGGTAACCAAAAAAAAATCACCCTTTGCCCTGAATATATAGAAATACTGGGCATCACAGCCTCTTTTGGATATCGATTCCAAAGTATTGACAGCCCTTTGAAGAATCATCATCTTCCTCCCAATCTTAAATAGCTGACCAGGAGAATTGACATTTTCTCTGCTTCTATGCTGAGAAATCCCTTTCAATTCAATCACCCCTTACTCAAGAAGCTTCATCCAGTTCAGAACAAAACAGTGAATTTGCTGGATCTCACATCCGCAGCATGGAACATGCACTCTTGCTACTTTTGAATTCGCAGTTTCCTCCATTTGCCCAAACTTTCTTACTTCACTAATATAAATCCCTTAGGTTAGCTTTCTGGTCTGGGAGGGTGTGCAATAACCTAACAGTGAAACATGATCATACAGTTACCCCATTGATTTGCTGGTGAACTGGCTGATTCCAGTGTGTTTTTGTTTTGCAGAGTTGTATTGTATGTTTTTTCTAAGAACCACTTTAGAGATGATTCTGAACTAAAATTATTTGGAGACATCCTAAGTATTCAATTTTATTTTAAATTTTCTAGTAATATCGGCTTCGTCTGACACTACAGTGAAAGTGTGGAATGCTCATAAAGGATTTTGCATGTCTACGTTACGAACTCATAAGGTAACTTTGTTTTGTAATGGGAAAAATTTGTATTTCTTTCCCATTGAAAATTGCATTTATTTGTGATAATAAATCTTGATGCTTCTTTATTTTAAAAAAATTAACCCCCTTTCATAGTGAGAACAGTTCTGAATTAATCTTCTTGTCACGGTGATCTTTTGGGTAAAATAACTGCTAAGGACCTTGTTCTTCCTTGTGCTCCAAATTATACATGTCTCAGTTTTGAGGATGTCAGGATAAATTTATATTAAAAGCTAGAATTATCTATTTTAGTACCAGTTAATTTGAAGAATGAAAATGTAAATCCTTTGCTTTTAGTAAATTACAGCTTAATTCACTGAGTAATCACTAGTTTTGGTTACTTGTGATACTAAAAGGGATAGAATCATAGAATGCAGTGTGGAAACAGGCCCTTTGGCCCAATGAGTCCACACAGACCCATCCCTCAACACTACAGGCAATTTAGCATAGCCAATCCACCTAACCTGCACATCTTATGGACTGTGGGCGGAGACTAGAGCACCCGGAGGAAACGCTTGCAGACAAAGAACGTGCAAATGTCGCACAGACAGTTGCCCGAGGATGGAATCGAACCCTGGTCCCTAGTGCTGTGAGGCAGCATTGCTAACCACTGAGCCGCTGTGATGTATCACAGGAAATATGCTCCCCAATAAAAGCAACTCATCTACTTAATCGACAGCAGTTTTGTCTCAGAAGTCAGATGCTTGTGGGTTCAAACAGTGCAGGAGCAGGATTTGAGTTTGTAGTCCAGGCTGACATGCTGCTGTACTGATAGGAGCACTGTATGGTTACACACGTTTGCTGAATGAGATTTTAAACCCAATACCCTGTCTGTTTAATCTGTTGGCTCAGGCATGTTTAATTGAATTAAATCTAAATACGTCTAATTCAGTGTTTAGAGAGAAAATGCCGTTAGAATTTATTTTAGTTGTTTAGAAATTTTGCAGTATATCTGTTTTAGGAATGGTTTAAGGAAGAAATAGGAAATTTCCACTTTTTATTTCCCTGTCGTTGAACTCTTCAAGTGAACAGTCTGCTTGTTGCTATTCCTAATATCTATCTCCTAACTATTAGAAAATGTACTTGTTTAATGACATCAGTGTCACACTCAATCATGTTCTGCCCTGAATATTCACATTATAGTTTTGAGTGTGTTTGTGTGCGCGCGCACGTGTGCAGAAATGAAATAATGCCACAATGTAAGGTAAGAAAACAGTGAAAGTTAACAGCCTTTTTCTGTTTTGTGTAGGATTATGTCAAGGCATTGGCTTATGCGAAAGACAAGGAGTTGGTGGCTTCAGCTGGGCTGGACAGACAGATTTTCCTCTGGGATGTAAATACACTCACAGCACTGACTGCCTCAAACAACACAGTCACCAGTAAGTTACTGATGGTGAATAGAATTGGGAAGATGTCCTTTTATCACAATGGAAGAAAATTCTGAGGTTTATAAATAAACAAGCTATTCATGTTTTAAGTTTACTGATCGGATGTTGACAATGTCGGCCAAATGCATTTATGAACTATCTGTAACTTTTTTCAAAAATAATAACTGAGGCTGTGTCTTACTAGATATTTTCAGAAGGCACAGAGTGGTATGCAGGTCAGACTAGATATGGATGGACTAGAGCTTGTCATAGCCTGCCTTGAAGCACACAAGTGAATCAGCTGTGTTTTCACTACAATTCTACAATTTTAGTTCATTTTTGTTCTGTTTGACTGTTAAAGAAAATGTTTGTCATTGTTCCAGTAAAATGTAATGGCAGACTTGCAGAATTTTAGTACTGTAGTTCAGTTGGATCGGATTTTGTCCTCTGAACATAATCATGGGCTGCACAGGGTGATTTGAGTTTATTTGACTCCAGGGTAAAAGACTAGCAATTTTAGGGGAAGTTGTTTAATATCTGTTATGGATGAATACAATTAAATGGTTAATTTGAGTATGTATTCATGATTAGCATTGGCATTGTGTGGTGCAGTGGCTGGGAGCTCGCTGTACGAGGTGATGGTGTGGTAATATTCGCACTGTTTTGGTAAATATTGCTCACATGTTAATGTTTTAGGAACACAGAACAAGTTCCACTATAACTAATATGTGGATTATGAAATTACTCTCACTGATGCTGAACATAGCACTCTTTGTTTGGAAAGTCTCATTCGCTGATGTACTTCCAGTGAAGGAAATCTGCCATTCTTGCCTGTTCTGGTCTACAGGTATTTCCTGACCTGCAGCAATGAGGTTGACTCTAACCTGTCCTTTGAAATGGCATAACATGCAATTCGGTTCAAGGACAATTAGGATGGGCAGCAAATATTGCCATTGCCACTGACACCATGTCACATGAAAGATTCAACAAAAGAATGTGTCAATCTCTTGAACACTTTACATGAATTAGTAATTCCAAAAAAATCCAACTTTTAGCACTAACTCTGACAGAAGAGAAATCGTTGTTTGGAGCAGTTTTTTGAACTCTACCCTGCAGACATGGTTTATTGGTCTTAACTACTTTTGCAAACCTCTTGCCTATTTTTGCCTGCAGTGACAACTACCACAGGCTATCCATGAACTTAGTTAATTTTGTAAAAGCTTACTCAGAGTCAGAACCAATATTTCCAGGATTTCTTGTCGCATCTGGTTCACTAATGTCCCTTTTTGGGAAGGAAACTGCCGTCCTTACCTCGTCTGGTCTATGTATGATTCAAACCCACAGAAATGTGGTTAACTCTTAACTGGCCTCTGGGCAATTAGCAATGCTGGCCTAGCAAGGAAGCCCTCAACCTGTGAATGAATTAAATAAAAAATCCTGTTTATTTCCCTTTTCGTGGGAAATTAGCATAATTTTGAGGACAGTTAGCAGAAAAAAACGACAGTTACCCTGCTTTCCCTGTGTCTCCCCTACCCATTACATCTTCAAGTGTATTGATCAAAATCTGAGGACTTTGCACAGAAAAACTATTTTATTGCTAATTGCATGTTTTGTTTTTGTGACAACAGCATCATCACTGAGTGGGAACAAAGATTCCATTTATAGCCTTGCAATGAACCAGATGGGAACAGTAATCGTTTCAGGATCTACTGAAAAAGTAAGTTGCTTTATAAAGAAGACCATGCTTGACTGGCTCTGTAGGAGAGAAGACCTTTTCAATTTTTGTGACCTATTTCAAATATGTTTAACTTGTCTCAGCTGTCAAATAGTGCTTGAACTTTGCCTTACAATGAACTTATTTAAATGTTTCAATGTAACTAAACACTTTTTAAAAATGCATTAAATTTCACACGTTAAAGTTTGCAGATTTCAATGGGGAAATTATACTTTCAGTTGCATTTTGTGCCATAGGCAAGACGTGACTAGAAAACAAGATAATAAAGTGTGAAGCTGGATGAACACAGCAGGCTAAGCAGCATCTCAGGAGCACAAAAGCTGACGTTCTGGGCCTAGACCCGCTCTCTGATGAAGGGTCTAGGCCCGAAACGTCAGCTTTTGTGCTCCTGAGATGCTGCTTGGCCTGCTGTGTTCATCCAGCTCCACACTTTGTTATCTTGGGAACTGCAGATGCTAGAGAATCCATTATCTCATGACTAGAGAACAATATCAGTTTCTTTAAATTTGCTTTGTATCCTGTAAGGTGTTTAAGAACCTGGTATAATATTCCTCTATATGATTTGCTTCGAATTGCTAGTTAAATTTATGAAATGACAAGTAATGTTGGAAGACAAGCCCTGCTTGTTTTAAGGGCAGTTGTTGTTTGTCCCAACATGCCTGAAGTAGTATTGAGGTATTGATTGTTATTAACAGGTTCTGAGAGTATGGGATCCCAGAACATGTGCAAAACTGATGAAGCTTAAAGGTCATACGGATAACGTGAAAGCTCTATTGTTGAACCGAGATGGCACACAGGTATTCCATGTTTCTTGTTAGTGTTCTCAAGAAGATTGTTTTATATTATTCTTTGTGTCAGCCTTAGCTAAAGGTGCTATGTCAGTTGAAGCTTTTTATCCCTTCTGTTGGTTTTGCCATCCTCTGCTGCCCTTTAACTTGTTTTTTTTCCCTCTTTTGCTCACTGCCTTACTGTAGCTTTTACTATTTATTTAATATCAAATTATATTGGATTTGTTATTTTTGAACCTTTTATGTAATATGAAAGAATGGTCAGGATTTTGAAGGTAATGGATTTTGTGCCTGTTCACTTTATGTTGGAGTATTGAAGAACCATTTACTTCCCAGTAAATATTTCTGGTTCCGGGCGTAGTTTCCAAGTTGAGTTGCAGTTTAGATTTTGATTGAGTGATGTGACTCTAGAATTTTTCCTTGTTTACAGCCCACCCCTGGTACGTGTACATTGTTCTCCCTGTCATATTAGTTTTACTTCCGGGGGGGGAGTTCATTGTAGCTGTTTGCAGATTGTTTCCCTTTGCTACTCTGATGTCTCAGGGTCTATTTGTTTGTCTTCAGATGGCAGCTGAAAATTGTTGCACAATACTGATTTTGGGCTTTAAGCACTATCCCAACTTGAGTAAAAATGGAACAAATGACTAGAACATGCTGTGCAATGACTTTTATTCTAACATTTTGTAATTTAATTTTAAGTAAGGTTAGCATAACAGTTGCAAACTGATGTTTGCAATTACCTTGCCTGTGATTCAGTTATTTTCTTTACTACCTATGTAAACCGTGTTGCCTGATTAATTCTTGAGATTTAGACAGAGATCCTGATGTAAGAGAAATTTGAAAACACATCACCTCTGGGACTTGGTGTATTTTTAAAAAAATTAACTTCAAGAGGATTAACAATGAAAAATTTATTTAAACAATTTGGAACATATATTACTTTGGCTTGGATCCTTCAGTAGACACCTGTCTTCAGGAACTGCAACTAAATGTTGGCATGTCTCATGCATGAATCTAATCGGTTGACTATCATAAAAGTAACCAACGGAAGTGGAATGTTTAATGTGATACTTCATTTTTTTTTGTCACAGAATTGAGAGAGGCCCAGTGTTGGGGATTCCTTTGTACAGAGCTACGTGCTGATCTTTGCCTCCTTGTTGTGGCAAGGTGCCAAGCAAAGACAAAATGCTTCACTGATAGCTTAGGAGTAGGAGAAACCTCATACAAAATTGACATGATAAAATGTGTTTGTGAAAAAATGGAGTACAGCAAATTTTGTTTTAACCAGCATCTTACAAACTAGCACTCTCAGTAAACCAGCAAAAATTATGTACCTGAAATATCTGAAGTTTATTGTATTGTCACAATCTCCACAATTTGAGAATTGAAATTGAGTGAGAAGACTGTCACGGGCACTCTCCATCTTCGGTCCGCCTCCCCCTCTCTCCCTATTTATTCCAGTTCCCTACCCCCATCCCCCTCTCTGATGAAGGGTCTAGGCCCGAAACGTCAGCTTTTGTGCCCCTGAGATGCTGCTTGGCCTGCTGTGTTCATCCAGCCTCACATTTTATTGTCCACGGGTAAGTTTTGTTTAGAACATAGATCGGTACAGCACAGTACAGGCCCTTTGGCCGACGACGTTGTGCTGACCTATTATCTTACTAAGATCAAACTAACCTGCATGCCCTTCATTTTACTATCATCCATGTGCCTATCCAAGTGTCGCTTAAATGTCCCTCATGTATCTGACTCTACTACCAATGCTGGCAGTGCATTCCATGTGCCCACCACTCTGTGTAAAGAACCTACCTCTGACATTTTCCCAATACCTTCCTCCAATCACCTTAAAATCATGCCCCCTCATGATAGTCATTTCTGCCCTGGTTTAATCAAAGTTGCGTTATTACTTGTGATTTAAGCTATAAATAAAGCATTACAGTGATGTGTATACCCCCATACACACTGTATATTTTTACACTGATTAACAGAAACACATCAAGTATGTGAACCTTTTGACTGGCACACTTCTTGTCCCGTACATCTTGGTTAACAAGAAGTTTACTGTATTAACTTGCATATGGTTTCTGTGTGAAAATTGAGCCATCACACCAACTATTTGCCATTAGGGATGGATAATAAATGCTTGACATTCCAGCAGCACCCACATCCCAGGAACAAATCTTATAAAAAAAGGTTATAATTTAACATTTTGGTGTGATTGACCGCATCGTTCTTCCATTTTTATCCCTTAGTGTTTATCTGGCAGCTCTGATGGGACCATCCGGCTGTGGTCCTTGGGGCAGCAGAGGTGTATAGCAACATATAGGGTCCACGATGAAGGAGTTTGGGCGCTGCAAGTCAATGAAGCCTTTACGCATGTCTACTCAGGAGGCCGAGACCGAAAAATCTACTGCACAGATCTCCGGAACCCAGATATTCGAGTTCTGATTTGTGAGGAAAAAGCACCAGTTCTCAAGGTACAGCCGTAAAAATTGGGCAGAACTTTTGGCAACACTGCAGTGCTCAAGTAAAATAGATAGACTGCAGACAGATCAAAGGTAAAGCAGTGAAAATAGTAATCAGCACACTAGTAATGTACATTCGTAATTACAAATAAAACTCAACTTTCTGAACTAACAAATAGGAAGCAAGATAAAATTAATAAAAAATTAAGTTGTGAAACAGCAGGTTTGGCAATATCTGTGAAGAGTGAAACCCGGTTAGTTTTTTTGAGTCCAATAACTCTCTGAAGTTGAAGAAAGGTGGAAGTAGTGGGTTTTTCTGTTAATGTGAACAGGGAAAGGTAGGAGCTCATGATAGGGTAAATATCCATCTCTGTTCCAAAACTGTGGAGGAAGGTTTAAACTTGAAAGGCAGGGAAGTGGGACTCTGAGTAGGGAAACACAAGAAAGAAAACAAAGTTTGAAAATAAAGAGAAAAGTTGAAGGTAGAGGTAACGATGGCTGGCAGCAAATAGGGCCGTAGAAGAAAAAAGTTAAGACAAATCTGAAGGTACTATATTTGATTGCTTCAAGCATTCACGCTAAAATTGATGAATTAACAGAAATAGTTTTGAAAACAGATACAATATGATTGCAATTATAAAGATGTGGCTGTGGGGTATCCAGGGCTTGGAACTAAATCCAAAGATATTCAATATTTCCAAGGACAGGGAAAAAGGAAAGTAGGTATTTAATGTTTTGTCACTGAAGGAATAGTGCATTAGTGATGAAGGATATTGTCTCTGAAAATCTAGATGTTGAATCATCTGGGTGGAGCCAAGAAGCCACAAGTGGGAACAATTGTGGGTATTGGCCTCCAAACATTAGTAGGATGGTAGGGAATTGTGTCCGACAGGAAATTGGTAAGGCATGTTACAGAAATCTTTGGTGATTTTAATATACATTTGACCAGGTAAAATACACTAGCAACAATAAATAATGGATGAATTCCTGAAACGTGTTTTTTTTGTAAAGGCCGTTATATTGAGAAGCCAACTAGGGAACAGGCTGTTGTAGATTTGGTATTATGCAGTGAGAAAGCGTTTACTTGATGTTCTTATGCAAGGTTCATTGGAGACACCTGACCACAGTATGATAGAATTCTTTTAAATAGACAATGAAATAGTCCAGCCCAAAGGTAGAGCCCTAAATCTATGCAAATGAAACTGCAAAGGTATGAGACATTGCTGGCTGCAAATAACAGTAGGTAGGCAATAGCTGATCATTAAGAAATGAAGACATGTATTACTAACAGTTTTATACATACCATTCTGGTACAAAAAATACAACAGAAAAAGTGACCCAACCATAGCTGACAGAAGTAAGAATAATATTCAATCCAAAGAAGAGCCATATAGATTTGCTAGAAAAAAAAGTAGCAAGTCTCAGTACTGGGAGCAGTTTTGAAATCAGCATATGGGAGAACCAAGTGATCGCTTCGGAGCTGAATAGAGCCTGAGATGATCCTTTCAAGTTTACTATAAAAGCTTTTACAGCCTGCTTTTAAGTATGTAATAAGGCAAAGAGTGGTGAGGATAAATGTAGGTCACCTATAGTCTGAAATGGGAGAATTGTTGAAGGAGAAGGAAATGGCATATCAATTAAATATCTATTTCAGTTTTGTCCTTCACAGAAGAATACAAATGATTGGGAATCAAGAGTCTGTTTAGGAGGAGAAAATTAGTATTAGTTTTTAAAAAGGCCTATGCTGGAGTAATTGACCTGAAAGCTGATAATCTACATCCCCAGCTCCTAAAGGTGGCAGCTGGGGAAATTGTGGATGGTCTGGTTGTCGTCTTCCAAAATTCTATGGATTCTGAAATATCCCTGGTCGATCAGAGGGTGGCAAATGGAGCTCTCACTATTTGTTTTCAGGAAAGAATAAGGAAACGGAATTCTGGGCAAATTAACCTAATGTCAGTTGGAGGGGTGATGATGATATAATGTTAATATCACTGGATCTGCAATCCAGAGGTCCAGGCTAATGTTCTGATGGTGAAATTTGAATTCATCCTGTGGGCAATCGTGTGTTGCTGTAATGCTGGTCAGCCCAGTAACAGTCGCATCTCATCTGTGAATGTTTTTAAACTCTAGCATTTTATCTAGAGGACACACGTAGCATTTACACAATTTCAATGGGATTAGACAAAATTAATAAGGATTTTGAAAAAAATTACATTTGACAATCTTACTCAAGATTTTTTTTTGAGTATGTTACCAGTAGAATAGATACGGGAGAATCAGTTGGTGGATTTGGATTTTCAGAAAGACCCACATAAGAAGTTAGCATGCAAGACTAAAGCACATTGGATGTATTTTAAGTACCAACAATCTATCTAAGATAACAAGATGTAGAGCTGGATGAACACAGCAGGCCAAGCAGCTTCATGAGAGCAGGAAAGCTGACGTTTTGGGACGACTTCCTTCTTAATGTTAAATCCTTCTAGTGATAGTTTCCTCCTCTGTCACCATGGCCTGGGACAGCATTCTTCTCTTTTTTGTATTAATTTAACATCTCTGCCATGTCACCACCTCCACATGGAAGTCCCCCTTTTTGGTGTTTAATTGGCACTTTAATCACACTTTTTTTACCTTTTATTTACCTATACAAGACATTACAAGAGGATATTAATAAAATTAGAGAATGGGCTATTAATTGAGGAATTTAAGTTCAGACACTTGCGATTATGGCAGGAAGGAAGAATAGTTAATTTGCTAATTACTTAAAGGTACAAATCTAAATGGGGTTGAATAATAGAGGAATCTTGGTACAGGTACACATTAATGACCAAAAGTCATATTACAGGTTAGCAAAACAGTAAAGAAAACCAAGCTGTAGACTTTATTTCAAGGAGAAGGAGTGGCTATCTTATTGTAACTTCAGAGATTTTGAGTGAGATTTGACAGGATAGATGCTGAAAGGATGTTGCCCCTCATGGGGTTTCTAGAACTAGTGAATGCAGATTTTCAAAATAAGGTGTCTCTCGCTTAAGGTGGAGCTGAGGGTGGAATTAGCTTTCCTAGTGAGCAGTGGAGCCTGGTCATGAAATATATTCAAAGTTGAGTCAGAGTTTGATCATGGTGAGGGCAGGCAGGAATTGGAGTTAAGGCTACCATCAGATCAGTCGTGATTTTACTGAGTAGTTCCAAGGAGTTATGGCTTAATTTGGCTCCCAGGTTCTTGTCTTTCCAGAAGGATAAAATTGGCAATTAAGACGGTTATGCTGAACCTGTATTGCACTTTTTGGTTTGATGATGCACAACATATCAGAAAAGGATAATCACTAGATCTCTTTCTTTCACTGAAAATGGCTGAGAGGCTGTCTAATAAAGATCTTTTGAAGTAGTGAAAGATTTGGCAATGGATTACAGAGAATCTTTCCACATGGTGAAAAGAATCAGCTGTCATCAACATAAAACACTCAAGAAATCCAATAAGAAATTCAGTAAAAAAATTATTTTTAAAGACACATTTTGCTTGCCTTGTGATAAGCATGGGAACTTCTGTCATCCAGGAAGTATTGAAGCAAATTGAATTGTGTATTAGAAAGGAAAGAGAAAATTACAGTAATAGATTTAGATGAAGAAACATAGACGGTGGCTCAAGGGAGCATAAATTGGCTTGGAGATAACAAAGTGTGGAGCTGGATGAACACAACAGGCCAATCTGCATCTTAAGAGCACAAAAGCTGATGTTTCAGGCTTAGACCCTTCATCAGAAAAGCTTTTGTGCTCCTAAGATGCTGCTTGGTCTGCTGTGTTCATCCAGCTCCGTACTTTGTTATCTCCGGATTCGCCAAGCATCTGCAGCTCCCATTTATCTGATAAATTGGCTTGGACCGGTTGGGCCATTTTGATTGTTCAGAAACCAGCTGTACATCCTACATTTCTGGGAGAGGGAAAATAGAGCAACACCCAATTCAGGATTCCTTGTCAAAAAGCTCCTGTCAGATCTTTTGAGAGTGATCAGGCAAGTCAAAGAAGGTGTAGAAATTTCAAATTATTTTCTGTACCGTTGTCTCAATGTTTTGACAACTCGTTTTGTCACAAATCCTTGAAAGATTTCATCAACCTCTCAACCTGCTTATGCAACAGTTTTCTATTTATCTAAGAAGAGTAAAACTCATAACCTCACCCTCCATTTGATTTTAATTTATTCCTACCTGACCCCCATCACATCAATGCTCTCTGTGCTTTCATGGTATTCTGCTCTTAATTGCACATAGATCCATTTCTGTGTGGCAGTAGTACACAACTTGGCAGATTTACCTTTTTTCGTTCTTGTTGTGTGTAGGTGTAGAGCAAGAACTTTAATTTTGCATTTATGCTGTGTTCTGTTCTAGAAGAACACAGGCAGCTGACTATTTCTGGTCTGTATAGCGCTTAGAGTAGATGAGGCCTCAGTTGCAGAAGTTTTTGCTCCTCCAGCTTGTGATTGGATTTTGGACCAGGTTGACACATCTCCATCTTTTTTGCTCATGTTCATTATGCAGTTGTGGAAAGTGCAGTCAGTTTCACCTGAGGCTCTATCAGTTGTTGCACAGATGATCATTTTTAGGTTTCCCCACCAAGAGTTCAGTAAATCATTTTTAAAATCTTTGTTAATCCCTTTCCACAGAAGCAGGCCAAATCCTTTTCAGTGAAATCCTTCTTTTTGTGCAGCAAATGATGTACTGAAGTATAAATCCTGATTACAAGAGACCTGAGGATCTGCTAAATCTTTGGTAACATCTGGAAAATCTTTGCAACATAGCACTGCCTTAGTCTTTATTGAGGTTCATTCTGTCAGTAAGAGACATTACACTTGTGCCTCCTTTTAATTTCGCCGTGTTTGAACTTACTTTGCAGATGGAGATTGATCGATCAGCTGATCCAGCTCCAGCCATCTGGGTAGCCACCACAAAATCGTCAGTGAATAAATGGGTGAATATGTTTGTGCTCTTGCAGATTACTTCATGCTTATTTAACAGAGATATTACGTAGATTTTACTCACCTATCAGTTGCTTGTACCTCCTGCGTTATATCTGCTCGTGTGCAGGCTCTAAGGATAATTTGTAGGTCTTCCATATTGATGCACGCATCAAGCCTCTTAAACCTGAACACTTCTTTTTTGGTATCCATCCTTCTGTTTCCCACTTTTCCAGCCCACAATCTGAAGAAATTATTTTTTATATAATCGTGCCCTGAAATAGTCCCTTTCATCGAAGTTCCAATCCTTACCAATTGATACGTTTAATGATTTAGTCTGTAAACTATTTAGCTTGCTGGCTTTGGTACAATACAAAACTTAAAGTTGTTAGTTTAAACAAAAACTTATCTTCAGGTCTTTTTTATTTCAAATGCTAGCTTTTGGAGGGGGCTGCAGTTTGCCATGGTGGACAAATAGGCTGGCTTTACTCTGCTTGCTTCGCCACCCAATTTGGAAGCTCTTCATTGGTTAGCTTTAAATTGTCCTGCAGAGCTGGCTGCTCTAAAACAAAGCAGGGAGATGGGGAGAGGAGAAGGCATTTCCTAAAACCTTTCCACCTACCCAAACGTGCAATGAATACAATGTAGGCAAAATGCTGCAGATGCTGAAAATGGGAAACAAGTACCCTGCTGTAGAAACTCAGCAGTCTGGCAACATCCATTAAGGAAGAAATAGTTAATATTTTGAGGATAGTGTGTCTCCATTTTATGTTTCTGTAGAAGAAATGGGAGCGCAATTACTATTTTCTTTTCCATTGAAATGATTAAAATTTGCAGCATGGGAGTTATAGCATCAGCATTCCCAATCAAGATTTAAGGAAGTTTCATGTGTTTGTTTTAAACGGTACATTGCTGTTTAGCCTTGTGACCCTGTGAGAGAGCACAGAATAGGCAGCAAAGGCAGTTTATCATCAAAGAAGTTCATTCAATGAGATAAACATATTAGAATTCATTTTGTATGGTCCTTGGAGATCTGGACATTCTCATCTTTGTGTTCCCTGCCCTGATAACCATGTTCCTTCAGCCAAAGGGCTAGGTTAGCACAATCCAGTTCATGGCTTTAACCCTCAGTAAGGTCCACAGAAAACACTGATGAACAGTCCAGGCCTTGAATTGAACGAACAATTTTTCTGTTGATATTTTTGTTAGGAAACAGTGAAATGTATGAGCTTAATGTTTTGTATATTGAATATTCAAGTTTGGGGTTTAGAAGATTATTGAAGGACGTTGTAAGCAAGAATCATGGATGATGTTCACAAACCCCTCTGTCAGCTGCAATTTATTATAATGATACAATACAGAATGTTGATACAGGCCATTCTGCCCATTTTGCTTTTGCTAACCACAGTCCCATTCCCCATTTCTCACCTGCATTGTCCTGCAAAATTTTCGTATTCGGGTGTGTATCCAGTTCTCTCCTTAAAGCTTACTATTGAATGACCTATTACCATCCCATCAGACAGTGCATTCCATATCATTTTGTCTGACTATTGTCTTGTTTTTTTTTACCAATTACCTTAAACCTGGTTACCATCTTACCATCATAACAGACCATGATTTTGATCATCTCCATTAAATCTCCTTTAAATCTTCTTTCTATTACATTAGTAGCGAGAGAGAGAAATTAATATACTCAGAAAATTATGAAATAAAAGAAGTCATTATCCCCTGAAACTACAACTTTGTCGGCAAGTTGGTCTATTTCCCGTTTTAAAATGTATGCATAGATGAGGAAAATAAATGCACTGTGCATGGAAATAACTTTTAAGTTTTCATAATTTGTTTTGCAGTCCATGAAGGGTATTCAGAATTTTAGAGCATCCGGTGATTATGACAATGATTGCAGCGCGCCCTTAATTCCTCTTTGCACACAGCCAGAGCAAGTCATTAAAGGTGTGTACATGTCACTTATTGAGCAATGTCAGAAGATTGAATAACTGTTTGCCTTGTTTGTTTAAAGAATTTCTGAAATGCATGGGTACAATTAACCTGGAATGAGATTCCTGGCAGACGGTGGTGGCAGCTTAGGGCCTGCCAAAATTGACACATTCAGTGAATCCCCCGCCATCAACACCCTCAGGATTACTGTTGACCAAAAACTTATCTGGATTCTCCACATAAATGGAACAACTACAAGAACAGGTTGGAGGCTAAGAACACTGCAGCAAGTAATTCACAATCCACCTGCCAAAGCCTGTCCACCATGTACAAGGTACAAGTCAGTGCTGTGATAAAACACTCCTCTCGTGCTTGGATGGGTCCAGCTGCAACAACACGCAAGAAGCTTGACACCATCCAGGACAAAGCCGCCCACTTGATTGGCACCACATCCGCAAACATTCGCCCCTCCACCACCGACACTCAGCTGCAGTGTGTATTATCTCCAAGATGCACTGCAGAAATTCACCAAAGATCCTGAGAGAGCACCTTCCAAACCCAAGATCTCTTCCATCTAGAAGGACATTGGCAGCAGACACATGGAATACCATCACCTACAAGTTCACCTGCAAGTTTCCCTCCAAGCCACTCGCCATCCTGACATGGAAATGGGCTTCTTCTGTGATTCTATAATTTTAAAATAATTATGCATTATTCCCCAGTTTCTGATTTTTGCACCCAGTTTGCACCAGATTTGTGCTTAAGTAATCAAACTCAGTTAAAGGTAAGTAGTTATAAACCATTGGCATATAACAAATTAAAATACTAATCCCCATATAAACCTTCTACACCCAATTGAACTGTATTTTTGTTCGTGTTGTTGAAATGATTCTTGTGCTGATAAGAATGTTGCTTTTCACAAGCTTGACTTCAGAAGCCTCCACTGGTTTACAGGAGATATAAGGTGGCTTGTTCACTTCTTAAAAAATCTTTGACTTAACGAATTAATAATCACAGCTTTCAATGACTGGCTTTCTAAAGGTTTTAAAATGGGTTTTGACTGCAGAGGCTAGAGTGACTGCTTTTGAGTAGGTGGCGGTCAAGTCCTTTCACTGTAACTCGTTCCAGGCCCTGAGCTGTTCAGTTACCTGTCAGCAAATCAGATGATGTTAGCAGGCAAAGGCCTTTGTAATTGATAACTTATCACTAGCCCATAAGCCAGTCAACTACTTGTTGCCACCCAGAGCATCAGTACACAACTGCTCAGCTCCAATCATCTGCAACCCCTTCAGTCGGAAGCTTAAAAGGGTAACGTTATAGAGGTTTATAAAATCATGAGGGGCATGGATATGGGGAATAGTCAAGATCTTTTCCCCAGATTAAGGGAGTCCCAAACTAGATTTAAGATGAAAGGGGAAAGAATTAAAAGGGGCAATGTTTTCACGTAGGGTGTGGTGCGTGTATGGAATGTGCTGTCAGAGGAAGTTGTGGAGGCTGGTACAATGACAACATTTAAAAGGCATCTGCCATAGGTACATGAATAGGAAGGGTTTAGAGGGCAGTGGGTCAAGTGCTGGCAAATAGGACTAGATTAATTTAGGATATCTGGTTGGCATGGACGAGTTGGACTGAAGGGTCTGTTTCCGTGCTAGAAACTGTGTGTAATTACTTTGTGCTCAGATATCTCTTTATGATGCTTGTCATGGTAGTCAGATTATTTGCTTCTTAAAACTTGCTAACAACCTTTCAGGTACAGTTTTTAAAACTGTGTTCTTTCTCATTTCAGTCCACATTTTTCAAAAACAGAATAGCAGTTCCAAACAACAGGAATTTGAAAGTGACAGCATTCAAAATGTCTCTTTCAAAAGAGTAGGCATTGGCACAGTGGTGGTATCACCAGCGCAGTAAACCATAAACCCAGAATTTTCCAGGAATATAGGGCCAAAACTCACAATAGCAAATGATAAAATTTGAACTCCATTTAAAAAAAAATAGGATAAGGAGCTAGCCTCATGTTGACCATGTAGCTATTGTCAAATGTCGTAAAAGCCCATCTCATGCACTAATGTCACTTAGGGAAGGCAATATGCCACCCTTACCTGGCCTAGCCTGCATACAACTCCAAACACACAACAATGTGGATGATTCTTAACTACCCTGTGGGAATAAATGCTGGCCAGGCCAGCGACACCCACATCCCGTGAATGGATTGTGAAAAAAGGCACCACCAGCAGCTCAACGCTTCTCTGGAATGTCAGCTGAGTTATTTGGTATTTTTAGGACTTTCAATAAATTGTTAGATCTTTTTCTTATTGTTTATTTCTCAATGACATTCCCTCCTTCCTTTTTATGGGGAGTGAATGATAAGGATATTAAAATTGCAATAACAAGTCAACAGAAGAATATTAAAGCCCAGCAAATGAAGGGTATGAAATGACATTTTTCACTTTATTGTGCCCATGGTTTTACCTGAATTTTATGTATTAATTATACCTGTTCATAACTTCCTAGTATAGTTGGTCATTTTATGTATCTTATCATTTGCATTAACATGAAGTAATATACATATATCTAGACACAGTTGGGTAAAATAATTATATATTTATTGTGAACTATGTCCAGCTGTAGCCACAGTGCACACAAATGTTTGATTGCATGTCCACAAGTAGAAAATAAACTAAATCGTGAACTGTTTTGGAGAAAACCAGAACAGTTTTTGATGTACCTTTATGTGAAACCAGATGGTATCTAATCTCTATAGCAGCAATGTTAATTGTTTTAAATCTCTGAAAAGCTAAATCTTGCGCTCATGTCAATCAGACCATGACTTGAGGTCACTTAAACTTCTGCCTTGGGTATTCTGTAGACCTGTTTTGTTGTGCCTGTGGGCTCCATGTTAAGTTGAGATTCAGTACTATGCAACGGTGGAAGAGTAAGAGACGATATGTGGTTAGAGGACCACTTGAAGTTCAATGTTGCATTACAGTACTCGTTTTGACTTTTGCTCATGTGGCCTCCACAGCTGTGCATTACAATTGATATCTCATTTTTCTGTTTGGCGATTTGATGGATTAAGTCTGTGTTCAGGCAACCTTTGGTGTGACACGTTACATTGTTTTCAAGAGTTGAGCATTTTTGGGTTAACCACCACCAGATAAGGTGTAGTAGCTCAAGAAGGCAACTAGCTGCCACTTTCTGAAAAGCAGGTTAGGATGTGCAGCAAGTGCTCTGCTTTTGCAAGTGGTGCTGACATCCATGGAAGAATTTTAAAATAACATTTAAAGACTTCATTTGTTTTTAAAGTTGACATTTTGACAAAACAATCGCTTGCACAGCAGTTAAATTCTAATAAGATTAGCATTTCCGTAGTCTGTCCAAAGTTTCATTCACTCGGTGCCCACTTATTTGTTTCCGTCATGGTTTGCTGCATAGTAATTAGAGAAACCACTTCAGTCAACTGATGTGTAGCCATCAGAAGTGCCAAACTTGGCTGTAGCGTTCCCTTCAGTGACATCAGGATCAATTCTGTTAGTGCGGTTGCCTCAGCTGAATTCAACCATCTTACTGGTACCAAAACTACAGCTATCTAAATTAGTGCAACTGAACTACTCGATGAATAAATCCAGCAAGCCATAAGTAGAATTCTGTCAGTGCATGATAAACAGAACTGAACAATTTTTTAAAGTAGCTTGAAATAACTTACAAATGAGTAACAAACTGCTGTGGACATGTTTTCTGGGTTTTTTTGAGACCTAGTTGAAACACTGTAGTGCAATGCTTTTTTTGTTTTATTAAGAACAAAACTGTACATATCTGGGGAAATTGGAGAAAGTAGGGATTTCCCTGAAAACTATTCCAAAAAAAGTGGCTTAATCCAAATTTGATAAGAATTTATTAAAGGTACACAAATAGGCAGGGAATAGTGAAATACAGACTGTTAGAGGCAAAAGGTTTATAGTTTAGAAAGGTGTTGTTAATGCAGGCTTGATGGCCCAAAGGGCCTGTACTTGTTTAGTACTGTTCTTTGTATTTTTCAGTCTCTGTAGTGATGATATCAAGTGTATCATCTTCAATAATTGAACTTTTCTTGGCTTTTAATGAAGCAAAATCGTTTGCTATTTATCTCAATGATTCATTGTGCCAGTCACACTCTACTCTGTTTCCCAGCTACATTGTTCCAAAGAAACTGCCCACTAAAGGGTTTGCCTGTTTTGAAAATGTCGTAGTCAATGCTCTCAAACAGAAAGTTATCCTGACCTCGTAAAACTTGGAGAATTTTTTTTGTTTTGGGGGGGGCTTCCTCTGGAAATTTTTCTGTTTGTTTTCACAAGAGAGGCGGCTTCCATATTTAGACATAGTCATTTAATAATCAAAGCCAGCATCCTTGCAGTTGCCAAAAGTGGGACAGCTTGCCTGGGAACCCTAGTTTTTATCACACTCCAAATCAATTGGAATCTCTATCATTTTCTGCTACCGCTCCAAAGGACTCTTAAATATTGCATTGTTAGACCTTTGTGATTAGAAAACTTTTAGATTTATATACTGATTTGATATTATGCAGAGACAGAAAGAGACAAGATTATTTATGGTACAAGTGGTTAAGAATGTCAACTAACTGAAAGGTGAACCAAAGCAGAGAACTTGTATTCATGCCTGCGTGCCAAAAGAAGTAATTCATGTCGCTAGTTTTCAGGTGAACTTTACAATGAATCTTCCTGTGTAACCCATTCAATGATACTTAGCTGTAAGAAATTCTAAAACTTTCACAAAAACATTGCTTATTCTCCAAACAACAAAGCATCAAAGCACCAAACAATAACCAACTTGTACTTGTAACTTGTTTTGACATATTAAAATGTCACAAAACAATCTACAGGAGAAAAGTTTGACATGGTGATGTGCAACATAATATTAGGATAGGAAAGTGTGGTGAAAGAAGTACATTTTAGAGGTTTACCTTCCTACATGACGTGTAGAGGTTTCAGATCTGGGAAACTGAAAGCGCTGCCATCAATGATAGAATATTTGAGATGGCCCTGTATAAGATGTCTCCATTGAGGGAGTATAGAGGTCTTAATGTTGGGGGGAAAAAAAAATTGTGTAGCACCTCCTAATGCAACAAGACATTCCAAAGTGCTTCACAGGAGCATTATAAAACAACGAGTGATACTGAGCTCCCAAGGGACATGTCAGGTTAGATGACTGCAGACATGGTCGCCGTTCAGTTTTAATGTGCCTTACAGGAGAATGGTGAAGAAGCATGGGAGGGAGGGCCTAGCAACTGAAGGTACAACACCAATGATGGCGCACTTAAAATTGGAAACATGCAAGAGGCCTGAATCTGAGGAGCCTTGTTATCCTAGAGGGTTATGATGCTGGGGAGATTTGTAGGGGAGAAGCCATTTTGGGAGCAAGAAAATTTCAAATAAAAACAGAAATTGCTGGAAAAGCACAGCAGGTCTGGCAGCATCTGTGGAGAGAAAGCAGTGTTAAGTTTTCAGGTTGAGTGACCCTTCCTCAAAACAGTTCTCCACAGATGCTGGATGAACACAGCAGGCCAGGCAGCATCTCAGGAGCACAAAAGCTGACGTTTTGGGCCTAGACCCTTCATCAGAGAGCTGATCCTCTCTGATGAAGGGCCTAGGCCCGAAGCGTCAGCTTTTGTGCTCCTGAGATGCTGCTTGGCCTGCTGTGTTCATCCAGCCTCACACTTTGTTATCTTGGATTCTCCAGCATCTGCAGTTCCCATTATCTCTCTCCACAGATGCTGCCAGGCCTGCTGAGCTTTTCCAGCAATTTGTTTGTGTTTCTGATTTACAGCACCTGCAACTGTTCTGGTTGTTTTTAAGTGAAAATTTTAAAATCCACTTCTACTTGACCAGGATATGTAGATCAGGGAAGCCAGTTGTGATGCAGAAATGGGACTTCCTACAAGTTAAAGATGCGGGTGGATGATTTCAAGTTTGTAGAACACTATAGTGCAGGAACAGGCCATTTGTCCCACCACATGGGAGACCAGTCAGGAGGATGCTGATTTACTTGATTGTAGTGTTAACAAAAACTTGAATGGATTTTAGAGATTATTAAAATGGGAAAGAACGAAACATGGGAGGAGTTTGAAAACAGGATTTATAATGAGGTATCATTGAGTTAGGAGTCAATGTTAATCGACAGTGAGGTAAGGTAAATGTGACATGATGTAAGTTAGGACACAAGCAGCAGAGTTTTGTATTAGCAGGAGTTTCTGCAGAATTGAAGCTAGAAGGTTGGATAGGAGACTGTTAGAATAGAAACATCCAGAGGTTACAAACAAGTGATGAGTTTTAGCAGAAGATGAACTGAGGCAGGGTGAAGCCTGGTTGTGTTATTAAGCTGGAAAGATTCTACTTTTTTAAAGTGGATGTGGTCAGATGTTAGTTTCTGGAACGTGTGTGATAAAAGTTACGGACGGTTTTCTCACTCTTGGACAATCCACTAGCACTTCCTCCTATTTGTTAATTTACCCTGCTGTCATATGTGCACCTACAGAATAGTATGGGCATTCTTTAAAATTGTTTGTACTTAAACTTCTGCTATCAGCAGGAGCATCTCTTTCCAGATAGTCCATATCTGCCCCCAAAAGCCAACTGAATATGCTTACAGGCTATAAAATTAACCCATCTTTTAGGCTCAGATTTGATATACCAGTGAACAGGATAAAGCTGGATGTTAGGTTTTATGCTGGAGTACACCACCTGAAACATCTCCAAGCCAAACCTATAATGCTTGGTCAAAACAAGAAAAGAATTATTACTGTTTAAATCAGCAGTAGCTATATCTTGCCTGTTTACAACACTAAAAGTCCTGAGGTCAATTAGGAATTATTGTCTATACTGGCAAGAGGTGCAACCAAGGCTTTCAGCATAGAAGTCAATTGGTTATTTAAAAAGAATGTGCAGGTTCATTGGGACACGTAGGAGAAGCTGCCGCAAGGCTGTAACAGTTGAGATTCTGTGATAAGATGTGTGGATGACGGGAGAAAGAGACCTAATTTCTATCATCTTTAACTTCTAAGATTGGTCTCCAACAGAGCACATACCCAAGCTTATAATAATAACCGTGTGTGCTGGAGAAACTTGGTCTGTTAGCATCTGTGCAGAGAGTAGCAGAGTTAATGTTTGGAGCCTGATGTGAAGTACTCCTGAAGAAGTCATACTGGACTTGAGACAAATTAACTGTGCAGTTTCTGAAGATCCTTACCCAAAGATCATTGTCGTAGGTTATGGACTGTGTTGGAAAACCAGCCATAGTTAACATGACTTCAGTTGACAAATGGTGTTGCTGACATTTAGTGTAGCTTGAGAGGAAACTTATTTGTTCAGCTTTCTTCCTGCCTTGGTATATATTTGATTTGGTTACATCCATTGTGCAGGCACGAGAGTTCTAGCACTTGAATTTATCTATTGTTGTAAAAAGTGTCCAACTTTTATCTTTGTGCATAAATAAAATACTTTATAATAGTTGGCAGTTACAAACTAGTACAATTTTGCTCATCCTTGGCATTAGCTGTAGGATTTCTGCAGTTGACTGCAACATTCTTATTTGTGGAGTTATTTGTGGCAGACAGTTGATGAGAGAAGGAAGGTCAGTCTGTTCCAGCACCTATGGAAGTGATATCCAAAGTATTGAGAGGAGATGAAAATTGAAAGCAAATTTTGTTTTTCAGGAAGGTCAGAATGTAAAATGTATTGATCAAGAATGCAACTAACAGATGAAAAAGAGAGAAGTGGAAAATATTGAGAACACAATAAAATTGAATAAGTTTAACAGCAACAAAAGAGAATCAGTACTGAACTAGTCAACTTAATTGTGTCTACCTCCAATCAAATGCCAAGATGTCTAATTTTGAAAAATATGCACAACCCTCAATGTTTTTTTGCCAATTTTATATCATTACAATTGCAAATTTGCAAATACAGGGGAAGACTTTTCTAAGTTTGCCCAGAAAGACTTCAAGAAGGACTCACTTGGAGAATAAACAGTTGCATGATCTGTTGGGTCAAATCGCAGCTCTACCCTTTCATAATGAAGTTTTCTTTAAAAAAGAATTATGATCGCACAAGTTAACCTCAGCAGTGAAGTATTGCTTCTCTCAATCCTCTAGGGGGTGCCAGTATCATCCAGTGTCATATACTGAATGACAAGAGACACATCGTGACCAAAGATACAAACAACATTGTGGCATTCTGGGATGTATTGAAGGTGAGTCCAAATTTAAACTGGAGAATTGCTCAGAGGGTGTTCGTAACTTGTCTTTATCTGAAGAACAGATTACGAAATGATCTTCCTCCCGAATGAAGAAAATTGAAACGGTTCATAATGGGCTTTCATTGACCTGATCTGCATTGCAACAGCACGACTTAGTTCAGTGTTAGAATGGACATTAATTCCTATGCTGCCTTAAAATCCATTTTATAATTTGTTAAAGGTTGGTGACTCGCACTGTGAAACATGACATGGACGAGTTACGTAAATGAACTGAATGTAAAATGAGTTTAGCCACTCAAAAATAATCTATTTTCTGCTTGAGCTGTTCCCTGACACAGTCTGCACTCCAAACTTGTTAAACTGGTTGTCTTTGAGTCACTAACATTTGCCGTTTGAACACAACCTGTCTTACGACCTGAATACTTCAATCATAATTTGAGCTTTTACTGTTCCTTCTGCTTGTTGTCAACTGATCTTTTGGACGAAAAGCCAGGCATTCCCCTGGGGGGAAAAGAGGCATCAGAATTAAATGATGTATTAATTTCAAGTGAATGAAGCTTTAAAAATATTCTGTTTTAAACAGGCTGGTGGCTTTTCTTGCCGCATGGCATGACTCATCTTGGAGTGATTCATATTAGTTTGGTTATGGCAGAAATGTCATAGTCACAGCTTGGAAACGGACCCCTCAGTCCAACTAGTTTACACCAACCATGTTCCCAAACTAAACTAGTCTTCCTTGCCTGCATTTGGCCCAAATCCCTCCAGACTTTTCCTGTTCATGTACTTACCTAAAAGTCTCCTAAATGCAGGAACTGTACCTCCATCCACCACATCCCCTGGCCGTTCATTCCAAACATGAACCACTCTGCAAAAAAAAAGTTGCCATTTGCCCCAATGTCCTTTTTTTTATTTTAAAACATTCTCCTCTCTCTCACCTTAAAATTATGTCTCCTAGTTTTGACCCCCCACCCTGCCACATCAATCTAGGGAAAAGGCACTTGATATTCACCTTTCAATACCCCTCATAATTTTGTAAACCTCGAAGGTCATCCACCCCTCAACCTCCTATACTCCAGTGAAAAAAGCCCGAGTCTATCCATCTATGATAATAAAATGTGAGGCTGGATGAACACAGCAGGCCAAGCAGCATCTCAGGAGCACAAAAGCTGACGTTTCGGGCCTAGACCCTTCATCAGAGAGGGGGATGGGGTGAGGGTTTTGGAATAAATAGGGAGAGAGGGGGAGGCGGACCGAAGATGGAGAGAAAAGAAGATAGGTGGGGAGGAGAGTATAGGTGGGGATGTAGGGAGGGGATAGGTCAGTCCAGGGAAGACTGACAGGTCAAGGAGGTGGGATGAGGTTAGTAGGTAGGAGATGGAGGTGCAGCTTGGGGTGAGAGGAAGGGATGGGTGAGAGGAAGAAGAGGTTAGGGAGGCAGAGACAGGTTGGACTGGTTTTGGGATGCAGTGGGGGAGGGGACGAACTGGGCTGGTTTTGGGATGCGGTGGGGGAAGGGGAGATTTTGAAGCTGGTGAGGTCCACATTGATACCATTGTGCTGCAGGGTTCCCAAGCGGAATATGAGTTGCTGTTCCTGCAACCTTCGGGTGGCATCATTGTGGCACTGCAGGAGGCCCATGATGGACATCTCATCTAAAGAATGAGAGGGGGAGTGGAAATGGTTTGCGACTGGGAGGTGCAGTTGTTTATCGCAAACCGAGCGGAGGTGTTCTGCAAAGCGGTCCCCAAGCCTCTGCTTGGTTTCCCCAATGTAGAGGAAGCCACACCGGGTACAGTGGATGCAGTATACCACATTGGCAGATGTGCAGGTGAACCTCTGCTTAATGTGGAAAGTCATCTTGGAGCCTGGGATAGGGGTGCGGGCGGAGGAGTGGGGGCAAGTGTAGCATTTCCTGCGGTTGCAGGGGAAGGTGCCGGGTGTGAGAACTTGGACATCTGGGATGTGCGGGAGTGGAATGCCTCACCGTGGGAGCAGATGCCGCCGAGGCGGAGGAATTGGGAATAGGGCCTTGACCGCATCTCCCGCAACACATCCCTCACACCCCGCCCCCGCCACAACCGCCCAAAGAGGATCCCCCTCGTTCTCTCACACCACCCCATCAACCTCCGGATACAACGCATCATCCTCCGACACTTCCGCCATCTACAATCCGACCCCACCACCCAAGACATTTTTCCATCCCCACCCCTCTCTGCTTTCCGGAGAGACCACTCTCTCCGTGACTCCCTTGTTCGCTCCACACTGCCCTCCAACCCCATCACACCCGGCACCTTCCCCTGCAACCGCAGGAAATGCTACACTTGCCCCCACTCCTCCTCCCTCACCCCTATCCCAGGCTCCAAGATGACTTTCCACATTGCAGATGTGCAGGTGAACCTCTGCTTAATGTGGTATACTGCATCCACTGTACCCGGTGTGGCTTCCTCTACATTGGGGAAACCAAGCAGAGGCTTGGGGACCGCTTTGCAGAACACGTCCGCTCGGTTTGCAATAAACAACTGCACCTCCCAGTCGCAAACCATTTTCACTCCCCCTCCCATTCTTTAGATGACATGTCCATCATGGGCCTCCTGCAGTGCCACAATGATGCCACCCGAAGGTTGCAGGAACAGCAACTCATATTCCGCCTGGGAACCCTGCAGCCCAATGGTATCAATGTGGACTTCACCAGCTTCAAAATCTCCCCTTCCCCCACCGCATCCCAAAACCAGCCCAGTTCGTCCCCTCCACCCACTGCATCCCAAAACCAGTCTAACCTGTTCTTCCTCTCACCCATCCCTTCCTCCCACCCCAAGCCGCACCTCCATCTCCTACCTACTAACCTCATCCCACCTCCTTGACCTGTCCGTCTTCCCTGGACTGACCTATCCCCTCCCTACCTCCCCACCTATACTCTCCTCCCCACCTATCTTCTCTCCATCTTCGATCCACCTCCCCCTCTCTCCCTATTTATTCCAGAACCCTCACCCCATCCCCCTCTCTGATGAAGGGTCTAGGCCCGAAACGTCAGCTTTTGTGCTCCTGAGATGCTGCTGGTCCTGCTGTGTTCATCCAGCCTCCCGTTTTATTATCTTGGATTCTCTAGCATCTGCAGTTCCCATTATCACGAGTCTATCCATCTGATTTTTTTGTGACACGAACCCTCCATTCCTGGCAACGTCCTGGTAAATATTTTCTGAACGCTCTCCAATTTAATAATGTCCTTCCAATAGCAAAGTGACCAGAATTGTTCATAGCTCTACAGATGAGGCCTCAACAATGTCCTGTGCAACCTTAACAAGGCTTCCCAACTCCTATGCTGAAAGGTCTGAACAATAAAGGCAAGCGTGCTAAATGCCACCTTAACCACCCTGTCTACCTGTGATGTAAATTACAAAGAATTATGTACCTGAACCCCCCCCTCCACTTCACTGTTCTACAACACTACCCAGGACCTAACATTAATTGTCTTAGTCCTGCCCTTATGTTTTTCCAAAATCCGATACCTTGCATTTGCCCACGGTCAGAAGTCACATGACACAAGGTTATAGTCCAACAGGTTTGTTTAAAACCACAAGCTTTCAGAAGATGTGAAGGTGCTGGTGTTGGACTGGGCTGTTCCTTCGTCAGGCAAAGTGACTACCCACAGTCCGATACCAAACCTCCACATCTTTCGTATTTATCCAAATTAAACTCCATCTGCCCCTCCTCGGCCGATAGACCTAATTGATCAAGGTCTCTTTGTAATCTTGGATAACCTCCTTCACTGTGCCACTAGTTTTGGTGTCATCTGTAAACTTACCTTCCACAAACAAACCATGCCTTCTGTATTCTCATCCAAATATAAATGACAAACAAAATGTGGGCCTGGTACTAATCCCTGTAGAACACCACTAGTCACAGGCATCCAGCCCAAACAACAACCCTCTTCCACCACCCTCTTTATAAACAGTTAGCAAGCTCACCCTGAATCCCATGTGATCTAATTTTACTGATTAGTCTACCATGCATAACCTCATCAAAGGCTTTACTAAAGTTCATGTCAACAGCATCTACCACTCTGCCGTCATTAGTCCTTTTGGTTGGTTACTTAAAAATCTCAACCAAGTTTGAGACACAAATTCCCTCACACAAAACTCTGACTATCCCAAATCAGTCCTTGCCACTCCAATGCATCTAAATCCTATCTTTCAGAACCACTTCCAGCAACTTACCCAGCACCGGCTGGCTCAATGGTAATGTTCAGTTTTATTCTGCAAGAAAATGATTTGTACGTTCTACACCATAATCTCAAGAGGTCTAATTTGCTCTTCGTGTATAAGCTGTTCACACTGGCCCTGTGTTACTGTACTGATTTAGTAATATATGTCAAGTTCCAATGGAGTATAAGCACTGACAGCAATCACTTGGACCAAAGACCCTGTTTGTGTTGCAAATTTTGTAACATGCATATGACCTCATACCACTGAATATCTGTCAGTGCTAGGACCTTGTTGTTTAAACACCAACTTGGGATCATTTTAGCAGGAGTAGGAAGAAGTAACATAAACTCAGTGGCAACAAGGTGTAGAGCTGGATGAGCACAGCAGCCAAGCAGCATGTTAGAAGCAGGAAAGCCGACGTTTCAGGCCCAGACCCTCCTTCAGAAATGGGGGAGGGGAAGGGGGTTCTGAAATAAATAGGGAGACACTACCCTGGGCCTCCTGCAGTGCCACAACGATGCCACCCGAAGGTTGGAGGAACAGCAACTGTATTCTGCTTGGGAACCCTGCAGCCCAATGGTATCAGTGTGGATTTCACCAGCTTCAAAATCTCCCCTCCCCCTACTGCATCCCAAAACCAGCCCAGCTCATCCCCGCCTCCCTAACCTGTCTTTCCTCTCACCTATCCCTTCCTCCCACCTCCAAGTCGCACCCCCATTTCCCCCCTCCTAACGTCATCCTGCCCTCTTGACCTGTCCGTCCTCCCTGGACTGACCTATCTCCTCCCTACCTCCCCACCTACACTCTACTTTACTGGCTCCATCCCCACCTCTTCAACTTGTCTGTCTCCTCTCCACCTATCTTCTCCTCCAGCCATCTTCTCCTCTCCCTATTTATTTCAGGGATATTTTATTCCCACTGAGAGCACAGGCAGGGCCTTTGTTTAACATCTGATCTGAAAGACAGTACCTCCAAATGTGTAGTACTTCATTTCGGTACTGCAATGGAGGGCCATTGTTGGTCCATAAGGCGCACACTGACAATTGGTTTCAGTTTCTTGAATAAAAATATTGTGTGAAAATGCTTCAGTTTTTGGGTAAATGACATTGTTGGATTTTGGGCAGTTACGTTCTACTCTCGCGTCGAGACCCCAAGAACTGTCACTAATCCTCCAAAAGGAAAAAAATATTAGTTGATATCTTGAGTGATTTGTGTCCAGAATTTAAATAAGAAGTGACAGTGATTCAATACAGTGTATTGACCAGATTCCAATGACTGCAGTAACTGGTGAATTAAAATAGATATTGGAATATTGGAAATAAAACTGATAAATTCTCCTTCAGGCTTGCAAGGTGGAAGAGCTTGGGAAAGTAGAATTTGATGAAGAAATTAAGAAACGGTTCAAAATGGTTTATGTGCCAAACTGGTTCTCCGTGGACTTAAAAACAGGGGTAAGTTTGGTCTTCTGCTTTCTTTTCCCCAGTTGTTTCAGAATTCCACTATTTTTTCACATTGTGTGATGCTGACCTGCTGACAGCACTGCATTTAATGACTTTCTTGCGTTCCCCTGTGAAGGGGTCAAGCCTTTTCTTGGAACTATCATGATTCCGGTCCTTCCACCATGGCAAACCTGGGATTTTGTGTCTTACGGTGAAGTAATGGCGTGCCCAAGTTGGTGTGGAGCAATTTAGAATTGATCTTTAAAATGAAATAAGTAAATGTTGGTGAATAAATTCTCAATGGTAAGCTGCCTTAAGAGAATGTAGTAGTCTAGTTTTAGCAGAATAGGGCAAACCAGTTTTAATCAACCCATCTTCAGTTGAGGAATCTGTTATCAATCTTTCTCGTAGTAAAAATTAGTCGAGTCTCCTCCATCTTTCTTCATCTACGAAATGCTCAGGATAATCATTTTCTGACTTGGCCCTTACGCATCTATATCAGGCTGACTATCTAACCTGCTATGAATTTCCACTATTTGTATATTTTTCCTTTATTCATTTACGGAACGAGGGTGTCGCTAGCCAGGCCGCATTCTTAATTGCCCGGTGGGCAGTTCAGAGCCAACCACGTTGCTGTGGGTCTGGAGTCACATTTAGGCTAGACCAAGTAAGGATGGCAGTTTCCTTCCCTAAAGGGCATTAGTGAACCAGATGCATTTTTCTGACAATCGACAATGGGTTCATGGTCGTCATTAGACTGTTAATTTCAGATATTTATTGAATTCAAATTCCACCATCTGCCTTGGCTTGATTTGAACCCCGGTCCCCAGAACATTATTTGGGTCTCTGGATTAACAGTCCAGCGATAATACCACTAGGCCAATTGTCTCCCCGAGATCAGATTACTAGAATTTGGGATTACGTCACCCATCACCACCCTCCTCCAAAGCTTCCTTTATGAAATTGGTGACAAAATAGGGTAGCTTCTAGAAAATTGGTTTCTAAATTTGTATCTGTTCAGCTGCTGAAATGTGGGAACATTTAATACATGGTTTGTGTTTGTAGGTGTGGGCCATTCTTGTACACATCCTGCCACTGTAATATGTAGCTTTCATTTTAAAGAATGTGAACTGGTATTGCTTACTTTTAGGAGGATGTAACAGTGGCAGCTTATTTACAGTATGAGAGTCCAAGAACATTATATCAAAATGTGATTTAACAAAACATTTTTTTTTTAAAAGTTTGGCACCTTTTTTCTAAATCTGTCTTTGTGCCAATCTCCAGATCTGTGATAAAGCCTGATTAGTTAATTTTCAGAATGTAATCTTTTCTAATGTTGCTTTTTTTTTCAGTTTGTTAGAAAAAAAGCTAAAAAGTCTGACTTTCCAGACGAACGGATTACCTACATTTTCTGAAGTACACAATTGCCCTTTTAAGTGCTTTCTCATCAACTACGTTGACAGACAGGACTGTAAATTATATCTCATACCCTGTCTTCTGAATTGTGACTTTCTTATTAAAAAGAAAATCTGATTGTTTAGCAACCTGCAAAATACTGGGTTGTACTGGTCCCAGAACAGTTATGTGCATTTGGGGATGATTGATTTCCCTGTTGTCTAATTGTTCAATGAAGCCCTTGCAGTACATTTTAAAGGAGGTAGGTTTAGAACAGTGATGTACAGGGAGGTTAATATGTGAGAAGACAATGGAGGAAACGCTTGGCTGAGGAAAAATAACGCTATTGCAACTATCCATTTTATTGAAAGCAGTCAAATAGTTTACAGACAAGCTGTAAACTAAATATTCAGCAACGAAATATTGCTGCAACTTGGTATTTGAACTATATTGCATATAAGTGATCATTGGTCCTGTCATGATTTTGACTCTGGAAATAGGACAACCAGATTTCCTCCATCACAATCATGGAGAGTTGATTCTAGCCTCATGTCATACTTTGTCATTGCTGGTTCTGTCCTTTAACACTTGATCATCACACCGGAGTTGCTGCCTTAAGAATTGCAACTTTTCTAAAACTTAAGCTGACTCCTTGTTTAATCCCTATTTATTAGTTCTACTTCCAGACCCTTTGACACACCTTGCTAAAACCCGAGCTGCAAAAAAACCCTTTCTTGCGATGGTTCCCGGCTCAGCAATTTGCAGTATTTGTCGTGGCTTCTGCCAACACTCTCCTCTGTATCCAACACCTCTGACTGTGTACCCCAGAGAAAAGTGGAACAGTTGGGACTTTTGCGTACAAAAGAGGTCCTAATTAGTGATCAGTAATCAGCCAGTGCAAGCTTAAGCATGTCACTGGATTTTGAAGAACAAATTCCAACTCTTTAAGTCATCTTGGAATTCAAACAATATTTGTTTTGCATGTGTCGGAGTTGCATTCAGTTTATTCAATCAGTGTTTGTCAGAATTATATCCAGTGTAAATGTTGTTTTACCAGCGTGTTCCAGGTTCTTGGATTGTGACTTTCACGGTGCTCTAAGATTAATGGTTATGGCGTCATTACTTTGAAGTTTATTAAGAAATATCTTGGAATGGAGTACCAAGAAATCATGTAACCAGGGGACATAATTAGTAAAAATACCTAGACAAGTGATAAAGAGCAAAGCTTGAGTGTGGTTATCAATGCTGCTATGATAGCTGTAAAGTTGTGCAGTTTTTCATTGCAGCGATTAGTTGTCTAAATTTGTGTTCTGTTTCTTTCTGGTAGATGTTGACAATTACTTTAGATGAGAGTGACTGTTTTGCTGCGTGGGTGTCAGCGAAGGACGCTGGATTTAGCAGTCCAGATGGATCCGACCCAAAACGTAAGTGGCTGATGGTAAGACTGAACCCAGGGTGACCAATACCACTACATCTTGAACCTTGACAGTCGGTATAAAAGCTGGCTTGGCTTACTGACAGAATGGATGTTGAAATGGTAAACCATTTTGCAGAGTGAAGTAGTATTGCAGAAGAACAGCTATTAACATAATGTGGCGCTTGTTCAATAATTGCAGCAATCTTCCTGAGGGCAGTTCCTCGGCTCCTTTCTCCATACCTCTCAATCCTACAATTTCCTCTTCAGCTCCTAGCAGGAGTCTCCCAGTTTCGGTTCCAAAGAGCAATTTGACAAGAGAACAAAAATACACGTTGTTAATTCCTAAATATTCATATGGCTGTAGCTGGAGCAGGTTGGTCTTCCACAATCTTCAGTCCCCAGGCGCAGACTGCTGTTCTCTTCTATAGACCTGCTCCCTTCCCCAGTTGAAACCAGTACTTAAATATGTACTGCAAATAACGTTAGCTGCTTTTAATCATAGTTAGCTCATATCCACACTATATGACTCCAGCATTTGTAGCATAAATACTGTTGCATTGTTAATTTGTGTGCTGATGGAAACACCAATCCTCTTCTTTAACATAGCTCCACCTATAAGTAGTCATTTTCCCTCAGTGTTCTAATCTTTCCCCCATCACCAAAAGTTTGCTGCTTCTGCCATTGGACATGCCTTGTAACCCTGAGCTGCGAACCTTTGCCTGAAGTGGCTCAGAAAAGGGCAAAGACAGCCTCGCTCTTAGGTGTCAAATGATTTTGCTACCCTAATTCCAACAATATTAATTTCATAAAGTGGCTAAATGTATTTGAGTTTTTCTTTAAAAGATTATTTGTTTGTTCCAAACAATTCATCCCTTTGGTCCTACATTTTGTTTCATGTTTACTCTTTGGAACTTAAAACATGGAACTTAGTAGCACAAAACTGAAAATGATAAGCTCCTGTTGAGGCAGATTCTAGCCGTCCATGAGTTTTAATGTCCATTGTTTCTCTCGGTCAAACATAGCCTGCTGAAGCAAACCAATGTCTCTGCTGTTGCTGGTTAGACGAATAAATAATCAAAAAGTGTCATTGAGCTTTGAAGTTTTTTCCCTAACCATATATATGTGTGTTCACTTTGCCTCCCTCTCTCAAATTGGTAGACCCTTCCTTTGCGAAATTGCAGTCTTTAAGGGCGCCATAAAACTGAGGCATCTGTCAAAGCTGTCGGTGATGTACTGATAACTTGTATTTCAACTGAAAGTAACACTGACGCAGAGAGTTCAAATTCCTTGTTGCCTATTCGTGCTGGTGAAATATCGTGTGTTACAGACTTGCATGTCGGAATTGAACAATCTGAATTTTCTTTGTGGTTTAATAGCTAAAAGCAACCAAATTGCTTTGGTTCTATTTTAACCCAGAGCCTACATATACTGGCTTGTCAAGTGAAAGACTAGATTTGAGTCTTACAAAAGAGGTTATAATATTTAGACTTGCCAATCCTGTGCATTTTAATTTCTTGTTGTTTAGTTAAATTATCAGTGTACTTGTTGTAATTACTGAAATTCTATCCGGAGAAGAAGCGCTGGCCTTGTTACTTGACATTCACAAAAACAATGATAGAAAATCAACTTCTTTTAAAACCTTTAAACACCAAGCACTTTACTAATGATCAACTTAAACTTGAGTGCTATTGCTAGTCATTGGATGTAGGTGGCACTGGCAAAGATGCATTAATTGGCCACATTTTTTAAAAAAAATTATACAGGTGCTCGAAATCTGAAACAAAAATGGAAACTGTTGGAGAAACTCAGGAGGTCTGGCAGCATCTGTGGAAAGAAAGCAGAATTACTGTTGAGTCCAGTGATCTATCTACAGAATGGCCCTGAAGAAGGTTCACTGGGCTCCAATCGATAAAACTGCTTTCTCTCTGTAGATGCTGTCAGACCTCCAACAGTTTCCATTTTTGCACTAATTACCCTTCCCTGGTTTTTCCAAGGAATTTGGTTACTCAGCTGTCATTTGGAACTGTCGTAATTTCTGCCATGATAGTGCTCCCACTTCACTGTTTCATATGGATATTCATATTGACCTAACAACAGGACAACGAGTTTTGCTTCTAGGTTGTGAGACCTTGGAGAGGAACCTGTTATTAAAGCAGTTCTGTTACATTTTGACTTGCGTCCATTTTGGCCATAGAGTTTGAAAGAGAGGTGGATGTTATGAATGTGATCTTGGCAAGTTATTACAGTGTGTGCTATATATTGTACATACTGCAGTGACAATCCCTTGGAGATGAAAGGATTGGATTTGAAATCCACAGAAGTAATAATTCCAGTTGAGAAGAAAGCTATGATGTATATCGTGAAGTTTTGAAAAATTTTGGAAGGGTAATGAGATAGGGATAAATTGCTTTTTTGTAGGAGAATTAGTGGTGTCATCAACTTGAAATTGTCAGTGTTCATCTGGGAGGAGTGCATGGGGAAATTTAATAACTTAAAAGGCTGGCTGAACACAACATGCTTTGCTTCAAACAATGGGATATTTTTAGTGGGTAATGTTTCAAAAAGAGGAAGATTTGGAGTTATGGGGAAAGAGGGCATCAGTGAGATTGGGTTTGGATTTCTCAAGGGAAGAATCTGGTCAGTGTGATAGGCTGAATGTTTGTCTCCCCTGCACATCCCACCTGTGGTTCCTTGGGTAAACAATGTAACAATTCACTTTTACTATATTCTTGCAAACCTAAATTAGAAAGCGAAACTTCCGAGTAATATTTGAGGCTAACTATATAGCAAAGAGTATAAAGGAGAATTGGATAGATATTTGAGGGAGAATGAGACTGAATGCTAAGAATTTTCAAGAGTGTATATATACAAATGAAGTGCCTTGCCTTTCTGGTCCTCTACTTGTCAAGACTCTTGAACTGCTTCTTAACAGCCTTAAACTGGGAGTTGTTCTGGATGCCCTTTTCTGCGTTGCTTCCCAATGTCTTCAAAGCCTTCGCGTTTGTATGTAAAAGCCCTACATGAGGTTGTGAGAGAAGTTATACTAGAGGGAGAAAATAAATCCACAAATGCTGACAACATGAAAAATGACCAGAAAACACCAATTGTATTTGTATATCTCCTTTACTGAAAAAGAATATCCTCCCAGAGGAAACCTTAACACCGAGACAATATTACAGTACATTCCAAAAGCTTGACCAAAGAGATAAGAGGGTGAGATAGATTAAGGAGGGTGTTAAGAAAAAAAAAAGTGTGGCAGTTTACGCATGGTAATTCCAGATCTTAGGACCTTGGCAGCTAAAGGCAAGGCCACCAATGGAACAGTTAATGTTGAAGAGCATTGCTATGCAGGAGATCTATGAGGCTGGATTTAGAGAAGGGTGAGGCCATGGAGAGTTTGGAAAACACTGATGAAAAAATTAAAGTATTTGTGTTACTTCGAGAGGAGCTAGTGACAGTAAATGAGTGTGACCATATTTGGTCAGTAGGTTGATACAAATAGAGTTTGGGCTAAGCAGGTTTTACGCAGAGCAGAATCCAGAAAGTCAACAGGAGTTTGGATTAGTGATAATGGGAACTGCAGATGCTGGAGAATCCAAGATAATAAAATGTAAGGCTGGATGAACACAGCAGGCCCAGCAGCATCTCAGGAGCACTCTGATGAAGGGTCTAGGCCCAAAACGTCAGCTTTTGTGCTCCTGAGATGCTGCTGGGCCTGCTGTGTTCATCCAGCCTCACATTTTATTATCTAGGAGTTTGGATTAGTTGAGTACAATGGTAACTGATATTAATGTGGTTTCAGCAGCAAATGGGCTAAGATGAGGGTGGAGGCCGACCATCTTAAAGCACAGTCTTGTTATCTGTAATTGCAGTTAAGTGGTTAGAAACTCATGGAATTAAACCTGACCTCATAAATTGTGAACCATCTAACTGAACGTGAAAGCATTGCGAGGTGGAGTGATGGAATCTAGCTCAGGAACTGATTTTATAGAACTGAGACAGTTTCTCCAATCCTCCATTATTTATTTCGAGGAAATGTCTGACAATCCATCAGAAATCCCTTGCAAGTGGTTCTCTAGCTACGTTTTGAATCAAACAAGACAAGCTTAGTCTCACTCAGATGGAAGGTGGAGTAAATGGAACAGAGTGGTTCACCATGGATTGCAATAGAGAAAAGAAAAGCCAGGCAATATTAAAATGATACTGGGTGACTGAATAAATTGAGGGGAGTGTACCTTTTGATGTGTTGCATTAGATACATCAACAAGGTCAGCATTCATTGCCAAGTCCTAGTTGACTTTGTATGTCATGTTCATCTGTCTACATGTCCACATTATCACAGAAAGATAGGTTTGAATGTATGATTCACCACTTCCTTTCCTTTCTTTCCCTACCTCATGGTCGATTATCAGTCTCAGTCAGGACACTGAAGTTGTATCTACAGTCAAATGAGATCCAGGCAAAAAAGTCAGTCTTTTTGAGACTGGATATTGGCCTTAGATTGTGGCTGAGGGAGACATACTGACAATGGCGAATGATAGAGGAGATGGCTACTTGTAAATAGTGTCTTGAGTATTTTCTGTTTCTTTGAAGATAAAACCTTTTAGTGAAAGGTTGGCACTGAAATGCCTGAGGAAAAATTGTTGTGACGTTTTATAGACAAATTGCTATTTGCCTAGGATTGATTTTGAACTATGTAGACAGTTTTTAAAATTTTATATGCTGTTAATAATTTATGAATAAATTCATTTCCTCTAACAAGCCAGTAGTAGTTCTTGCTACTAATGTGACACTTCCTTAAAACAGTAAATATAAATTTATCACATCAGGGAAACTAAATATCTGAATAGTTATTGTATCAGTCTATTGCAGGAAGCCAAATAAACACAGAACAGCAAGAATGACTGTGACATGTCGAATGGTTCAGGAGCTGATTTCATTGCTGTGATGACTTTTTAACTGTTTGTTTTGGTTTTATTTTAATTTTAGAAAGTTAGCCAAATTTCATTAGATTGGTGCATTATCCCTTTGTCTTTATAAGGGACTGAATTGTAGTCAAAAGATTTTTGCTCAGTTTTATATTATGTGCAAGTAGTACATTATAATGCTGAAGAAAATAGATGCAGTCAATGCCTTTTTTATTTTGCATTCATAAGGGTCGACTCAAGAATACGAACTTCCAGTCAGAGCAATAATTTATATTGCATGAAAAACAGGGTGCTGTTTTGTTGACAAGTGGGACTGGTGAAGGCATTGCCATGGAGAGTTCATTTAAGGGACTGTTGACCTAGAGTTTATGGTTAAATTAGAAAGAACAAGGTCAAGGTATATATTGGGGGACAAAGGCTCTCATTTCGTTCAGAAATTATAATGCCTGGACAAATTCCTGTTGTTGGTATGGATATATGTGGCTTCTAAAATCTGTGAGTGAGTCAGAGTGAACCTAATGGTTGATCTTAAATAGTTGTTAGTGTAATTTTTGGCACAATCTGAATAAATGTTGCCCCATCATAAAGTTGCACCTAATTTTGGACACTATATTGAGTTTTGCCACAAAGAGCCTTTTTGTTTTACTCCAGCCATGGGATATGGGCTTTGCTAGTTGGGCCAGCATTTATTGCCAGTCCCTAGTTGCTCTTCAGGTTGTGGTGAACTACCTCCTTAAATCAGTGAGGCCTATTTTGTGTAGGTAAGTCCACAATGCTACGCGAGAGAGAGTTCCAGGATTTTTGACTCCAAAACTGAAGGAATCCAGATTTTATAACTGACCGCTAGTTAGTTCATCAGTTATTAGTACTTTTTTTAGTTTAGTTACAAACTACAATGCGTGTGAGATAACAAAGTGTAGAGCTGGATGAACACAGCAGGCCAAGCAGCATCTTAGGAGCAGAAAAGCTGACAGTTTGGGCCGAGACCCTCCTTCAGAAATGGGGGAGGGAGAGAGGGTTCTGAAATAAATAGGGAGAGGTTGGGACAGAGGGGGTGGCGGATAGAAGATGGATAGAGGGAAAGATAGGTGGAGAGGAGACTGACAGGGCGTAGAGGTGCGTATAGGTGGGGAGGTAATGAAGGGGACAGGTCAGTCCGGGGAGGACGGACGGATCAAGGGGGCAAGATGAGGATAGTAGGAAGGAAATGGAGGTGCGGCTTGAGGTGGGAGGAGGGGATAGGTGAGAGGAAGGACAGATTAGCAAGGCGGGGACGAGCTGGGCTGGTTTTAGGATGCAGTGGGGGGAGGGGAGATTTTGAAGCTTGTGAAATCCACATCGATACCATTGGGCTGCAGGGTTCCCAAGCGGAATGCGTTGCTGTTCATGCAGCCTTCAGGTGGTATCGTTGTGGCACTGCAGGAGGCCCAAGATGGTCATGCCGTCTAAGGAATGGGAGGGGGAGTTGAATTGGTTTGCGACTGGGAGGTGTAGTTGTTTATTGCGGACCGAGCATAGGTGTTCTGCAAAGCAGTCTCCAAGCCTCCGCTTGCTCTCCCAGATGTAGAGGAGGCCACAATGGGTACAGCAGATGCAGTATACCACATTGGCAGATGTGCAGGTGCACATCAGCTTGACGTGGAAGGTCTTCTTGGGCCCTGGGATCGGGATGAGGAAGGTGGTGTGGGGGCAGGTGTAGCACTTCCTGTGGTTGGAGGGGAAAGTGCCGGGTGTGATAGGGTTGGAGTGGAGTGTGGAGCAGACAAGAGTCACGGAGAGAGTGGTCCCTCCAGAAAGCAGACAAGGGTGGGGAGGGAAAAATGTCTTTGGGGTCAGATTGCAGATGGCGTAAGTGTCGGAGGATGATGCATTGGATCTGGAGGTTGGGGTGGTATGTGAGAATGAGGGGGATTCTCTTTTGGTGGTTATTGAAGGGACGGGTGTGAAGGGTGAGTTGCGGGAAATGCAGGAGACACGGTCGAGGGGGTTCTCGACCACTGCAGGGAGGAAGTTGCGGTCCTTGAAAAACGAGGACATCTGAGATTTATGGGAGTGGAATGCCTCCTCCTGGGAGCAGATGTTGCAGAGGTGAATGACCTAATATTCCAGGGACCCAGCTAATATTCTACAAACCTAGGTTCACATTCCCACCAAGGCAGATAGAATTTAAATTGCAAACAAAAATCTAGAATAAGTGTCTAACAATGACAATTAAACCACTTTCAATTTACGTAACCCATCTCATTCACCAGTGTCCTCAAGCAAAGAAACTGGCTGTCCTTGCCTGTTCGGGTGTACGTGTAATTCCAGACTCTCAACAATGCAGCTGATTCATGACTATTCTCTGAAGTGGTTGAGCGAGCCATTCAATTGTCAAACCACTAAATAGTCTCAAACAGAGGAATGAAACTAGACAAACCCCTTGGCATTGTCCTAGGCACCAGAAACGATAACAGCAAACTCATCACTGTTGACCCTGGAAAGCCCTCCTTAGCAGCATTTGGCATCTGTGCAATAATTGGAGAGCTATTTCCAAAAAAAAAGTTAAGAAACAGCCTGACGTCTGGCAGGTATGATTCCACAAGTATCACTGTCCTAGGTAGCAACACCACCATCCCCTGGGTATGTCCTGGCTCCCCGGCAGGCCAAGGCAAGCACAAGTGATGGCACGGTGGCATGTAGTCTGGAAGGAGATGCCCTGGGAATCCTTGATCTCAGCTTCATCAATGTGCATACGATAGATGCACCTTTCCATGGTAGTATAAGTAGAAGAGCCCACTGCCCAGTCCTTGTCGAATCAAATGCCCATCTTCATAATGAGCTTACTGTCCTCATTTTGTGTGGTACAACCATTGTACTAAATGGGATGAATTTCGAACAGATCTAACAATTTGCCTAGGGACCTATTAGGCACTATGGGCCATCAGCTGAATTGTTTTCCAATGCAGTCTTCAGTCTATATCCCCCACTCTGCCATTACCTTCAAGCAAAGGGATCAACCACGGTTCAATGAAGATTGCTGGAGGCAATGCCAGGAGCAGCACCAGGCATACCTAAAAATAAGATGCCAACCTGGTGAAATATACCACAGAATTAATTGTATTCCAAGCAGATTGGGCAGCAAGTGATAGCCGGTAAGCGATTTCACAGCCAGTGGATCAGACCTAAGCATTGTAATCCTGTCGCATCCAGTTATGAATAGTGGTGGACTATTAACTCTCAGGAAGAAGAGGCTCCACAAATATTTGCACTCAGTTATGGGGGAGGCAAACACAGCTGTGGGAAAAATAAGGCTAGAGTGTCTGCAGTAATCTTGGGTCAGAAATGCTGAGTGGATGACCCTGTCTGCCTCCTCCAGAGGTCTCTAGCATCACACATGTGTATCCTTAGCAGTTCGGTTCACTCCACATAATGCCAAGAAAATAGCTAGAGGCACTGGATATTATGTGCCCACCCAGAGTACATTGTGCAGTGGAGCCTGACAACATTCCAGCAATAATACTGAAGACCTGTACTCCAGAACTAACTGCATCACCAACCAAGCTATTCCAGTACAACCACAACACTATATCCACCTGAACTTGAATAAACAAGGTGTGGAGCTGGATGACCGCAGCAGGCCAAGCAGCATCTTGGAAGCAGGAAAGCTGACGTTTTGGGCCTAGACTCTTAATCAGAAATCACTTCTAATTTCTAATGAAGGGTCTAGGCCCAAAACGTCAGCTTTCCTGCTCCTGAGATGCTGCTTGGCCTGCTGCGTTCATCTAGCTCCACACCTTGTTACCTGGGATTCTCCAGCATCTGCAGTTCCTATTATCTCTGAACTTGAGTAATATTGCCCAGGTTTGTCATATGCACACAAGTCCAACTTGGCCTGTTATCTCCTGAATCATTTACTCTTTATGATCAAAGTGATGCAAGAGATCATTAAACAATGCCATCAACTAGTGCCTGCTTTGCAACAACCTACCCACTGGCGCTGAGCTTGGAATCCTCTGGGACTCAACTCCTGACCTGATTACAGCCTCGATTTGAACATGGACAAAATAACTGAATTGCAGCAGTGAATGTGCCTGACCTTGACATTAGGCCGTATTTGACTGTGGCTTCGTTGGGCACAAGCAAAACTAGAGTCACTGGTAATTAGGGGAAAGGCTCAACTGGTTGAAGTCCTAGCAGACACATTTGTGGTTGTTGGAAGTCTATCATCTGAGCTCCAGGGAATTACCTTGAGGAACTTCTGTAGAAGTGTCCTAGGCCTAACCAATTTTAGCTGCTTCATCAATGACCTTCCCTCTGCCCACAAACACTCGTTTCCTCCACCAGTGCTCAGTAGCAGCAGTGTCTACCATCTTCAAGATACATGAAGGCATCTGAGCACCATCTAAACCCACAACTGCTATTATTTGGAAAGACAAGGGCAGTAGATACATGGGAACACCAGCACCTGCAAATTGCTCTCTAAGTCACTTTACGTCCTGAATTGGAAATATGCCACCTTTTCACTGCAGATGGATTTGAATCCTGAAACTCCTGAACAGCATTCTGGGAATACCTAGCCAAATATACAGCAGCTCCTTGCCACCAAAGGCAATAAATGCTGGCTCAACCAACAACATCCACATCCCAAGAATAATTTAAATAGCTCCGTGCCCATGCCATGTTTTATTTTAATGGCAATCACTTTCCTATTGTGTACTGCTGTACTTAGCAATCCTTTCTAATCCTCCACAAACAGATGAAATAGCAGCTACAACCTGAGAAATTTGATACGTAATTTTAAATTTCAAAACCCTAATTTTAAAAAAAAATGTTCTGCCATTCAGAGCAGACATTGAAATGAGTTTTTTTTCACACAAAGGCTTGGGATGCAGATCACATTACTGTAAGTAACTATCGAGGCAAGTTATTAACAAGGAAATTGTATTGCTGGATATGAGAGGAGCATGAAAATAGGCTTAAAGTAAATCACTGTTATTTGAGATAGAAAGGACTGCAGATGCTGGAGCCAGAAGATAAAATGTGGAGTTGGAGGAGCACAGTAGGTCACACAGCGTCAGAGGAACAGGAAAGTTGACATTTCGGGTGTGGACCCTTCATCAGGACTGGGGAGAGGGAAGCAAGCTCAGAAATGGATGGAGGCGTTTGGGGCTGGGGGAAGGTAGGTGGGATGTGGATAACTGGATGTTGGTACAGAGTTGACGAGATTGGTTAATGGACAGGGTGGAGCGGATAGTTGAGAAAGAAGGGCAGGTTGTGTCAGGTTAAGGAGGCGAGGATGAGAGAGAAGGCTGGACATGGGATGAGGTAGGGGTGGGGAGATTTTGAAACTGATGAACTCTATGTTGAAGCCATTGGGTTGTAAGCTACCGAGGCGAAATATAGTGTTGTTCCTCCAGTTAACGTATAGCCTCGTTTTGACAGTGGAGGCGGCCCGTGATGGGTATGTCACCGAGGGAATGGGACAGGGCGTTGAAGTGGCTGGCAACTGGAAGGTGGTGTTGATTGGTGTGTACAGACAGCAGATGCTCTGCGAGTTGGTCACTGAGTCTGCGCTTGGTCTCTGCGATATAAAGACGACTACATCTTGAGCAACAGATGCAATAGACCAGGTTATAAGATATACAGGTGAATCCCTATCAGATTTGTAATAATTGTTTGGGGCCTTGGACAGAGGTGTGAGGGGAGGTGTAAGGGCTGTAGCACTTCCCTCGATTGCAGGGAAATGTGCTGGCTGTGGTGGGGAAGCTGGTTGGGAGTGAAGAGTTGGTGAGGGGAATCAGTGAGTGATCCCTATGCAAAGCAAATGGGTACAGAAGGAAATATTTTTTGGTGGTGGGGTCTGAATGTAAGTGGCGAAAATGGCAGGGATGATGAGTTGGATTAGGAGATTGGTGGAGTGCTATGTGAGGACCGGGGGATTCTGTCCTTTTTGGGGCAAAGTTGGTTTGAGGGCAGAAGTGCTGGAAATGGAGGAGATGAGGTTGAGGGCATTATGAGTCATGGCCGAGGAGAAATTATGGTCCTTGACGAGGAGAACGTTATATGGAACTCTGCCAAGAAGGCCACTCAAGTACTGAAACTTCAGCAATTTAGTGCAAAGATATTGAAATGTTGTTATTTCACTTGCATGTGATGTTACTGAAGATCATGTAAGCCTGACGATTTACAGCCCTTCCAAACTGTTCAATAATCAAACCATCCCATTATAAAATGCCAATAGCATGGAGGTGAAAATATTCCTGAATTGATAAGAGGTCTGCTCTGATGTTCAACTCCCACTCTGAGAGCTGGACAATTTTAATTGTGAATTAATAAAATCTGGAATAATGTGGTAGTGTCATAAATACTGATAATAAAACTACTGGGTGTGTTGCAAAATCCCATCAGGTTTCCGAATGTCCTTAAGGAAAGGAAATCTGACGTTCTGTTGTAAACAGTTCACCATGGGCAGCTGGGGATAGGCAATAAATAAAAGCCCTACAAGTAGCATTGCGTAATGAAAAAAAATCTTAACTATTGGAATCTTTTTAATTTCTCGTAGTTATAACTACTTTTCTTTCGGTGGAGCTTTGTTTGCAATAGCGATCAGTTTAGCCAAGTAGTCTGTTCCTATATAAAAACTGAAAGAACTGACTCGCAGCATGCGTAGAAGCGAAAAAAACAATTTCTGTGAAAGCTCAGCAGGTCTGGCAGCATCTGTGGATGGAATTTAGAGTTAACATTTTGGGTGCAGTGACACACAGTTCTGAGAAAGGGTCACTGGACCCAAAACATTAACTCTGATTTCTCTCCACAGATGCTGCCAGACCTGCTGAGCTTTTCCAGCAATTTCTGTTTTTATAGCCTGTCCCTAAAATGTAAATTCTATGTACACTTGTGGATATTGGACATTTGTTCCAAAGTGTCTTTATGAAACTGTTTGGATGATGCCTTTCACCTTTTAACTTGTAAATTTTGAGTAAGTTTTAAATAATAAGAGAATGTAATCCAATGATAGGGCAGACAGTGTCCTGCTGGGAAAGCAGAGAGATTTATTGTCTGCTTTCAGTCAGGATTTGATCTCCACGTCCTGCAAAACCTATATCAAACGCATGACAGTTCTAAGAGTCAGCTAAAATGTGTAATTGCGAGAGATGAGCATGCATTTGGCACCCAATCAGTTCAACCTCTGGCAATTGGGATGCACGTGAACCAGCTTTTCATCATATGTATTAATAGCTTGAATGAAGGAGCAGATTAGTGTGTCTCAAAATTGTGTTGTCAGCTACTTTCGATCCAAGAAATATCGATCAGATATCATCATAATGGCATCAGAAATAATAGGAACTGCAGATGCTGGAGAATTCGAGATAACAAGGTGTAGAGCTGGATGAACACAGCAGGCCGAGCAGCATCAGAGGAGCAAGAAGGCTGACCGAAATGTCAGCCTTCCTGATCCTATAATACTGCTTGGCCTGCTGTATTCATCCGGCTCCACACCTTGTTATCGTCTTAATGGTGTAAGGCTGGGACCTATGAGGGAACAAATAGAGTAGAGACTCCATGGTTGCAAATAACTAAAAGTTAATGAATGTAAACAATAAACAATCAAAAGGATTAACAGGTTTTGACCTTTCTTGCAAGGGGGTTAGAATATAGAAATGCACACATGATATTTCAATTGTACAGAGCCTTGGTCCAGTGAAGTAACCATGTTCGCATTGAAACTTCAAGGAAGGTACAGTGAATATATTGGTTTTTGGAAGAAGTGCAGAAATTCCCCAGAATTATCCCATGTCTTAAGCAGTTAATGTCTGACCAATACTTGCAGAAACATAGTTGGAATTCTTTGTTTAGATGGTTATCCCCAAAATGAGAGATTTGAAGTGGTAAATCCAAAGAAATTGTGGTAATCCAGAACAAGAAAACAATGAATTAGAAAATAAAACTAGAACCCAACCATTTAGAAGAAAAATTAGAAAGCCCACACCTCAAATGGCAGTGGAAGGCTAGAACTTACTCTCCCAAAAGACTGCGTGCCCTCTTTGCAAGTTCAGGTCAAATTCTCTAGACAAGACAGGGCGTCAATTCTTTGTCTACTCTGCTAAATGAGTGGAGTTGGGGTTCTTTTACTGGGCACTGATTGTTGTTGGATAAATAGAATTATGACGCCGATCTGAGTCTTCTCCATTATTTAAGCATGGGAAAAGTATACATATTTAAGATATTGTTAAATTATCTCTCCTGGAAATCAGTTTGTATTTAGGTCCAGTACATTTTTAAATTCTGATTTAAGATTTTACATATGCAACTTAACTAACTGTTTCGAAAATGAAGAATAAGATTGTTTTATTAGTCATTTCAATTTAATTAAATCAATTGCTCCCATGCTACAGTTAACCTTGGAGGACTGTTGCTGCAGGCTCTGTTGGAATATTGGCCAAGAACACACATCATTCCAATGGATGAAGAAGAAAATGAAATGAATATGGGTCAGTATTTTACATCAGGGTTGGTCTTGAGTGCCGGTAAAAATAAAATTTGCATGTTATTTTTCTCCTTGTTTCTGCCTGGACTCCATATGGTGTCTGTCATTTGCAGCTAAGAGAGTGAGCAAACATCTACATTTACTGATGCCATTGAGAAATTAGCATCTAGTACTATGATGCTGATAACTCAATACATCAAGCAAACAATGGCCTACTGCTCTTTGTGTTGCTTGCCCAGTGATTCTGATTGTTCCCATTATATGATCTGTGTATCCAGTTTAAGTTTAAACAGTTGTCACTGTCTTCAGTAAAAGTACACATTAAGAAAGGAAATGTGCGATACAGTATTGTCAATGTTGCCTGTGGTGGAATTTCAGTCTAACTGCCTCCATTTGTAATTCTTTCCTAACCAACCTCTCAGACTTTTATCTAAAATCTTCTATCAGCAGCCGATACATAAAGTGGAAGCTTGTAGTTAAACAAAAAAAATTATATTTGAAAGCAGATTAATGTAGGCTGAGCAGAAAAAAAGCTTGCATTTATATAGTTGGAATAAATGATACAATAATGAAGCGTACAGAGATAAGGGATTATTCATTGCACGTAGTGCACCTCGCAAGTAAGAAGGCAATTTAACGTGTTACATCAAGGAGGAAGAGCGCATTAGTGATGAGCAGGAAGGGAGAAAGCGGAGAAGGGGTACGCAGGGAGACAGGCATAATTAAACAGTTTGAGCTGGAGCCAAACATTGACAACAGTAAAGGAGTAAATATAAAGGACAAACTAATACATGATCCTCTCTTCAGAAGTAGAAATGGCAGACAAAAACCAACTTGATTAAGGGAAATGGGTATTTTTATTTTGTTTTTAACCCAAGGGCAGAAATGGCTAGCACGAGGGGTCATAGTTTTAAGCTGGTTGGTGGAAAGTATGGAGGGGATGTCAGAGGCAGGTTCTTTACGCAGAGAGTTGTGAGAGCATGGAATGCGTTGCCAGCAGCAGTTGTGGAAGCAAGGTCATTGGGGTCATTTAAGAGACTGCTGGACATGTATATGGTCACAGAAATTTGAGGATGCATACATGAGGATCAATGGTCGGCACAACATTGTGGGCTGAAGGGCCTGTTCTGTGCTGTACTGTTCTATGTTCTATGTTCAATAGCTAGTACTGCTATTGAAATGGAATTTTGTGTTTGACCCACATTAAGTGGTTTCTGTCAGTGATTATTTTGTTGACATGGTTACAAGTTGCCTACACCGACTTTGCCCAGAGATCCAACAAAGGAGCAAACCATTATATTATGTTAAAATTTATTATTTTGAGCTCAACAAAATTGCTCCAGTGCAGTTATTGACAGTGCACCTGGGAATGAATTGGCTCTTTCTCGTAATGCTGTATGTTGAAACTTAATTGTCCTTACTCATTACATTAGTAGTTGATGTCTGAAAATTAGTGTCAGATTCACCAATTTCACTAAGTTGATAAAACATACGTGGCTTGAGCAGCAATATTAAATGCAAGGAAGGAATATCAGTTTTCACTGTATGGTAGAAGGAAGTCCAATAGTAATGAAAATCCTGTTTTGTAATATGTTGCATTGTTATCCTGTTACATTTTTCTTTTAAAGAGTTTAAACCTTCAAAAGAAAGACATTTTTTAATTTCTCATCAGCTGCATACCCAGAGCAATTGATAGATACCACCTCTGGCTTGCACTGGTATCTAGTCAACATGCCTCTCCATCTGGCCTGCAGAGACACTGCAAATAAAGGTCAGTGAATGTAACCGATCTGCAGGACGCTGCTCCTGCAATCAGAGGCCCTTTCTTGACCAAGTAAATTGTTCTGCTCGATTTTCACTTGTGAAGGGAAGTTGATGTCTAGGCTCATCCTTTATTTTGACTTAGCTGCTTTCAAAGTGTTTCTCAGTATTTACACTGGTGAATCAATAAGCAGCTTATATAGGAGAGAGGGGCTTGGATAGAGTGGGTAGGGAAGCCCTTTTTCCTGGGGGGGGCTTACATTTAAGGTGTTTGACGAGAGGATTAGTAGGAAACCTTTTTCACCCAAAGGTTTGGGTGTCTGTAATCCTGGGACTGAAATTGAAGCTGTGTAATCTGCAGGACTATGGGCGAGGCACTAGAAAGTGAGATTGGAATGAGCTCAATGGCACCTTGTTGTGTTCCATGGCATTTCCATTGGTCCATGGCAGTGAACAGTGCAAAAGTGAGTACCTTTGTTCAGTCTGGACTCTGAATGCTGGGGCGGTGATGAATCCATAGGGAGAGGCTGAATGCCAGTGGTTGGGAAAGATGCGGTACGCTCCCAGACAGACAGGAACATAGAACGTAGAAACATTACGGCACAGTACAGGCCCTTCGGCCCTCGATGTTGTGCCGACCTGTCATACCGATCTCAAGCCCATCTAACCTACACTATTCCATGTACATCCATGTGCTTGTCCAATGACGACTTAAATGTACCTAAAGTTGGCGAATCTACTACCGTTGCAGGCAAAGCGTTCCATTCCCGAAGGTGAGGTATTCTCTTTCACCAGCTCCATAAAGAACTGCTGTCAAAATGGCTGATCAGGGTCTAGACGGGGTGGTGTGTGCAAATGGAATATGCACTGCCTCTGTTCCCTAATCTTGAATGAATTTTGCTGAGCTACTGTCAAAATTAGAGTCACTGGAAGCAAATGCTGTTAAACCCAACTCCTTATTTCTGTCCCAGTTCCTGCCACACTCTGGTGATCAGGTCTTGGGGCCTTGTCCATCTGTCAATCCTTCTCTAGCTCTGGTAAAATATTTTATTATTTATCTCTGCTACTTTTAGTGGCCAAACTAATTATCAATATATTGTTTTTTTAAAAATTTATAACTCACCTGATCCTGCTAACTTGGATGATTGGAAATTCTGGGCTGTAGGTACTGTGACTGAGTTGGAAGGTTGATATGATTGAAGTATAATGCCAGTGGGGAAGTTCAAAGGTGGGCATCATTTATTGGTAAAGAGCCTTTTGTACACCCAATAACACACAATCGTAGAATCCCTACAGTGTGGAAATAGGCCGTTCGGCACAAGTCCACACTGAACCTCGGAGCATCACACCCACTTCCTTGTAACCCACCTAGTCTACACAGCCCTGAACACTATGGGCAATTTAGCATGGCCAATCCACCTAACCTGCACCTCTGTGGACTATGGGAGGAAACTGGAGCGCCCGGAGGAAACCCACGCAGACATGGAGAATGTGCAAACTCCACGCCATTAGTGAGACTGGAATTGAATCTGGGACCCTGGCGCTGTGAGGCAGCAGTGCTAACCCCTGAGCCACCGTGCTGCCCCCTAAGGAATTGGAGAGGATCTTACCAACAAAGCTTGCACTTTTCTACCACCTGAGGCATTTGAGGCCAGTGAGACAGGTGCATTAAAACTAAACTGGATAAGCACATGAGGAAGAAAGGACTAGATTGGCATGTTGGGATGAGCTTCGTGTGGAGCGTTAACACAGCCATAGATATTTGGGCCAGTTGACCTGTTTTAGTGCTATGTCTCTGTTCAGAGATGAACTCAACCTCAGTTGCTCAGAAATAGTTAATTTTGGCTGTTGAATTTCTCTAAGTGTGATGTGTTTTTTTTAAAAGATGTTTCTACATATACCAATTTAAAGTTAATTTTGTTTGAGAAAATTGGTGATTTTTTTTTCATTTTAGTTAATGGAGAACAAGAAAACAGGATTCAGAAGGGCAATGGTTATTTCCAGGTGCCACCCCACACTCCAGTCATCTTTGGTGAAGCAGGTGGTCGCACTCTCTTCAGGTACCACGACCTAACATAATGTTTTGACCAATAGCCATGTAGACTACATAGAGGTTTCAATGTGTGTCTTCAGGAGAATGTTAACTACACAGCCTAAACACAAGCATATTTATGTTACAACTACTAATTAAACCTAGAAAAAGTTGAACATTAATTCTGGCAGTGAAACTGTAGAGAACTGAACCATTCTTTGTTTGAACAACAGATTCAGTTTAGTTACCAAATTTTCAAAAATTGTCCTCATCACATGCATCTTTTTGCGTCCCTTGCGTCTTTTTGTTATCCCTATTCCTTAATCATCGAGCAAAGACAGAATAACTTCATTTAGTTCTTTTTTGCAGGCTTTTGTGCCGTGATGCAGGAGGTGAAACTGAATCAATGCTTCTAAATGAAACCGTGCCTCAGTGGGTGATAGACATCACTGTAGACGTAAGTAGCCTACCCGATTCAAATTCTCCCACTTCCACAGAAATACTCTTAACATCTCAATGTCAATGTTATTTGTTTGCTCAAAACAATTTTACTACTCTCTACTGTAATATCTTGTATCTATAAAGCGCCTTTAACACATAGAAATGTCCCAAGGCTTTTAACAAAGGTGTTATAAGATAAAGTGTCACAGGGCCACATAAGAAACGAGAGCCTTGTCAAAGGAATAGGTTTTGTGAAATATCTGAGGGCAGTGAGTAAAAGACGTGGAGAGTTATGTGAAACGTGGGTGGTAGCTTGGATCTAGTAGTACTAGCTATTGTACTAGCACAAGTTTTTTAAAAAAAACTTACATCGCAAATAGGGGGCAGGACCATACTCATTAACCTTAACTCCTAAAGTCCAGCTTATCAAAGTGCTGTACTAGCTGTTGACAGTCTACAGTTTGCCAAAGACCAGCTGTCTTCATCTCAAACTTCAACAAGGTTACCTTAGTGTCTCTTTTAACAGGAATATTAAAGTGAATTTTGGTCAGATTTTTCAAGTTTCTTGCCACGTCATCTTGGTACTTCACCTGTCTTTCCTCCAGCAGTTGCATCCTGTGTGTACAAATACGTAGCACTGTGCCTTAATGCACAAAATCTAAATTGCTTTTCCCCTTACATTTGCTAAAAACAAAAGCAGATTTGCCTAAATTGGAGCCGTGCTTTCATTTTCCATTCAAGGTTGGATGATGTGGAATCCTTTGCACAGCAGCCAAGGTGAATGTGCTGGAAAATCTGATTGTTGATTTACCTGAAGGGGAATCTCAACAGTAAAGCAGCACTCTCTTTTTTAAACTCAACAACTTGACTCATAATTCTTACAAAATTTACTTGGTGTTATGTTCCCCCTTTCAAATTTTCTCATTCCATATTTCTTTGTCATTGTGATGCCCGTGACCTATTGTGCCACTTTTTTTTTCCCTTTCTTTTGCAGAAAAACATGCCCAAATTCAACAAAATTCCATTCTACCTCCAGCCTCATTCTTCCTCCGGAGCAAAGACACTTAAAAAGTAAGTCGACAGAATTAAACAGGTCTTCAGAACGATACTCACTTCCCCAAGCAGATGGTTTGACCCTGCTTTAATGCTGAGAACAGCTGCCTCCTCTTTGGTTCACCTTTGGACATTTTGTTCTTTTGGCTCTGAGTTTGATCAATGGGAATATACAGATGAAGTTTTAAAATCATTACTTGTCTAAACTGAACATTGTGCATAAGTTATCAAGGCAGTGAATTTTGTAAAGTGATACTGTAGTAATAGAACATCTTTTGTATGACGACTTGCTGAACTTAATCCTTTTTTATTTGTTCTTTCGGTATTTAAAGTGGCTATTATAAAGTGGTTGGGAAAACTGTTCACAAAAGCTAAACTGTCAGTATTTAACTGAAAGTTTTTCCATTTCAAAGCGTTTGTTTAATATCACTGAGCTTTGTGTTCTGGTGCTATTCTGATTTCAGAATAGAGTTCTGGCATATCTGGACCTGGCTGAAGTCTGCAGAATTTAGAGAATAGGGTGGATGGGAAGAAATATTTCCTTTTTAGTGGCGGGGTCAATAACCAGGAGGCATAGACTTAAAGCAAGAGGTAGAATGTTTATAAGGGATTTGAGGAAAGGGTTTCTAACCAAGAGGCTGGTGAGTATCTGGAACTCTGCCTAAGAGGTAGAGACAGGATCCCTCAACATCAAAGTAGTGTTTAGATGAGCACTTGAAATGCCATAGCATATAACACTATCAGACATGTGCTGGTAAATGGGATTAGTAGAGATTAAAACCAGCATGACATGATGGGCTGAAAAGCCTCTTTACATGCTGTAAAACTGATTCTGTTCTGTTTGAGAACAAACCTGGCAAGCAGTTTCACAAAACCTTGAAGAATCTTAGAAAAGGGCCATCCAGAGAGAGGAGTAAACCTTGAGGTATGTGGATAATTGTTCACTCATGGTCCTATTCCCCATCGCCAATTCCTTTTGACCCCCTGTCATAAGAGGCACTAACATTCTTCCCTATTCTGTCTTGGAAAACATAGATCAGTGTGCTGTTAATATTTCTTAAAAAGGATGATTGAGAATTTTTTTCATTTAAATAGTACTTCACAAAGAAGGTTGCTGGTAAAACAAGAGGCAAGAGTGAGTTTATTAATCCTGTTATCCTAATCTCTGGCAGTTCACCCATAAACTTCAAAATGTGGCTGAATTACTGCCCAAAAGCATGGTGCAGTATCAGAAGACAAAAGCCCCTATTGTCTCCTATTCTGTCCAGCAGAGGCAAACTGCTGCCCCAGAAGGAGCAAAGACAAAATGAACTATAGTGATCTTCTGTCTGTGATTTGATTGCTGCTATTAATTAATATCCAGTTGTGCTAGTTCAGTTTTTTGACTGCTTCTGCATATTGCTGTTGCAGTCTGCTTTGATTTACAAGAAGTCTTTGTAGGTCTGCCAAAGGAATTTAAGAACTTGAAGCAGGCCATTCAGATTGCTGTACATATTTCTGTTTTGTTAACCCTTGTGTCTTTTCACTTAATTTAGCCTGCTCCCCTTTCTAACACCACTTCTTCTTTCCAAGCAAATCCATTCCTGTCAATTGGTCTGATACTAGCTGGGTTAGTGCCTTTCACATTCCCACAGTCCAATTTGGAGTGTTTTGTTTTTCCAGGCGCTCTCCAGTGTAAATTCCATTTCCGCAATGTTTTTTGATAGGATTTGGTCATTGCTGAGAAGTCAGTGTTGTGCTTTCTCCAAGCTGCTGGCTGTTTTACAAACAAATATCTCACCGAGAGCACAGCTGAGGAGGATAAAGAGTGAACTGCATACAAGTTAAATCCATGTCAAAGGCTTGTAACAGCCAGAGTGTATATTAATCGTACGGACTTTCCTAGGTGGATGATAATGCTCGTTAGTAAGTGATTGCCAATGACATTTTTGATATATCTGCAAATGTTCCAGGTAAATTCAAACTGCTAATTCTGACCCAATGCAGCTCAATGTACTCCTGTGCTGTGATATTTCTCCTGTAAATCTAATACTAATCCCAAGGACAAAGTGTTCTCAATAATTGGGTTCTTTGTGTTGAGCTCAGAAAATACAGACTGTACTTTGCCAAGTTCCACCTAGAAGGAGCAGCAGCAGTTCACATAAACAATCGCAGTTATGTCCCTTTTTTAATTTGAATTCCTGACCAAATGCTGTGGTTTGCAAATCTTAAACCAATCATTTTAACCTGAAAGCTTCAAAAATTCTGATTTGATGTTTTTTAATAAAAAAGCCCAACTTGATTCTGCATGCACATACAGTATCATGGCATCTCAACTTATTGTAATTATACAGGGCCTTCATGTGACTACACCTAGAATATTGTTTGCAATTTTTGTCTCCTGCCTAAGGAAGGATGCCCTGGCTGTGGAAGCAACAAAGGTTTACCAGACTGATTTCTGGGATGCAGGACTGTGACATACAAAGAGAGACTATTCAGTTTTGGACTACATTGACTGGACTTTTGAATAACGAAAAGGGAACTCATAGAATTTTATTGGTTTTAACAGGACTAGACAGGGTAAACACAAGAACAATGTTCCAGATGATCAGGGAGCCCAGGAGCAGGGTCACGTTCTAAGGATATGGGGTTGGCCCTTTAGGGCTGAGATGAGAAATTTATTCATCCAGAGTGGTGAGCCTGTGGAATTCTTTGAGGCTAAAACATTGAATGTTTTCAAGAAGGAGTTAGATATGGTTCTTGCGTCTAAAGCGAACAAATGGTAGGGGAAGAAAGAGGGAACAGGATACAGAGTTGGATGATCAACCATGATCGCCTTGAATGATGGACCAGGTTCGAAGGGCTAAATGGCCCACTCCTGTTCTCTGCACCTTTGTGTTTGCCGTGCACTATAAACAAGAATCACTCTGGAAAGTGTGCTTATTTTGCATTGCTATAAAAAATTGTTTTATCATTTGATATCCAAAACTTGTACAATTATTCAACAAACCGTAGCACTCAATGCAAATGTGACACTTTAAAATAAATTGAAAATGAAAGGTGATTTAAAATTTTGAATAGAAATTTGTTGGGGCTGGGGCCTAAATTATTAAATGCTTTTCTTGGTGTCATGATTGCCTTTATGTAACAAAGTTGTTGGTTCAAATGCCACTCCATTCCAGGGAGTTGAGCACTCAATTCCAAGCCAGCAATCCTGTCTGGTACAGCCCTGAGGCAGTGCCGCACTGTCAGAGGGGCCATCTTTCAGTTAAGAAGTTAAATAGCATCCCGTCTACTTTCTCAGGCATGTGTAAACTACTTTTGGAATTGTTTTGGAAAGGAGCAGTGGCTTTTGCCCTGGTCCCCTAGCCAATATTAATCCCTCAATCAACATCCCGAAAATAGATTTCCTATGTTATCGTATTGCAGCATGTGGAAGGTTGTTGAGTGCAAATTGACTGCCATGTTTCCTATGTGACTGCATTTCAGAAGTACTTAATTGGTTTTGTGAAGCCCTTTACGATTCCCAAATGTTCTAACATACTACATTTTAATGTATAATTTTTAAAATGCTGACTGGTCTGCTGTTAAATTGGTCTTGTACCTTGACTTCTGACATGCATGTGCTTTTTTGTCCCATCATTTGATTTATGAATGTTAATCAATATTCAGAGATTGTTGCAATCGTGCTAACAACTTGCACCTCCGAACAATTTTCCAGAGATCGTTTGTCAGCTAGTGACATGCTACAGGTTCGAAAAGTGATGGAACATGTTTACGAGAAGATCATCAATCTAGACAATGAATCTCAAACAACCAGCTCCTCAAACAATGAGAAACCTGGAGAGCAAGACAAAGAAGAAGACATTGCTGTGCTGGCAGAGGAGAAGATTGAGTTACTTTGTCAGGATCAGGTTAGCGTGCTTCCTAATTTGTTTTCCATTTACCTTGGAAGATCTCGTAGTTGTCGGCGTACTAATCTGTGGTAGCACTTCTGCTTCACGAAGACCCATTTCAGATAATTGAACATATAACATTGTCTGATACTACAAGGCAATGTAGATAGAGCACTACCCTGTTTATTTTGGGGTGGTGTCTACTGCTCATTAATGAGGTTAAATCAAGATCCCCAGATGAATGTAAAAGATACGATGGCACTGTTCTAAGATGATCAGCAGAGTTCCAGTGCTGTGGCCAAGAGCAACCCCAAGCCACAGCTCTCTGAGTGAGTGCTGTATTGTCAAAGGTGCTGTCCTGAGATTCAGGAATCCCATTTGCCTGCTTTTGTGGGTCAAATGGAAATAAAAGACTTGGGACCAAATCTTGGCAGAATATTGGCCACTTTTTTAATCACTGAAAGAGAATAATTGATTAACCTGTTAATGAGGAGTTGGCACCGAATGTTCACTGTACTGCCTCAAGCCTTTATCTGTTAAAATTAATATTTCATGTAAAGTCCATCAAGATGATGTTAGACAAAAGTGCTGCATAAAAGCCATACTGTTTTGTTCATGAGAGCTTGTGAACGTGCTGAAGATGTTTGTTGTTTCCACATCGACCAACCTACCCAGTTCTGTAGTTTTGATTTGTTTGGTAATTCTTATCGCATTAAAGTCCTCAAATAGTTTAATTCTCATACTATATAAATTTAAACCACCAGGTGCTGGATCCAAACATGGATCTGCGGACAGTCAAACATTTCATCTGGAAGAGTGGAGGAGACCTGACGCTTCACTATCGGCAGAAGTCGACGTGATATTTAACCGGAAATGGCAGAGTGCTTTGACTCGGAGGCCAATAGTCTCATTGCGAACTTTCTCGTCGGCGCCTAATCTCATTACCTGTAAAGGGTTAAAAGAGCAGTAACAGTGCCCCACGCACTACTCTGCATTAGACCCAGCTCACTGACTGATTTTAGTCCAGTATGGATAACAGCGTCAAATTATACGGAAAGATCTACTGCTACACAATATAGGAAGATTTGCAGAATGTAAATTGAATTTAATCCCAGTGCACTGTCTTGATTTGAATGGGCAGGGTGGAGATTACTGTAGCTTTTATAGTATGGTGAGGAAGACACTGCCCAGTGTACAAAGCATAGATAAATGATCCAGCTAATGGATGTAACTGTTTCATCAGTAGGTGTCCTTTATTTGTTTCTAACTCACTGCCTACCCAGTAACATTTCCTGCATGGGCACCACACTAGCTTTTGCTGTCACCGTACAATGTGATGTTATTCATCACCGCAAATTCTTGTTTCCGTACGTTCCAGAATGTTCTTGTTAGATGTTGTTTTAATGCCACTAATTTTGATGGCTTCTTTGGGAAATGAATGCACACGTGGAATTGTAAGACCATGTGCAGCAACCATATTCATTACTAGTGTTGAACTTAGTGTCACCAGTTGTTAAATGTGCTTGTTATTTGTGAACTGTGCCCCAGATTGACTGTTCCTGCTGCTTGAGCTGTAGTCTGTTATTTTGTTAAATTCAGCTAGTGGTGCTACATTTGTCAAATGTTAATCTTTTGATGTGTCAGAGCAGGGGACTTTGTAGAGCTGCTTTATTTGGGAAGAGTACTAAAAATAGTAGGACACGAGGGCACAAGTTCATGGTTAACAGGGCAGGTTTGTGACAGATGCCAGTATATATTTCTTTGCATTGGAGTGATCACAGCTCAGAGTGAAGCCAAGCTATTGCACTTAGTCTTATGGTAAGATTGATATTATTAAAGGAAGAAGGTCCAGTGGGCTGCAAGCCATCTTGATCCAAGACCAATCTTGTGAGACGAGTGTTGTAAATAAGACATTTTTTTATTCAATTGACTATTAACAGACAAGATTTTTAGAAGAATTTTTTAAGAAAAAGCTTTGAGACTTTGTAGTTGATTGCAAAACTAATTCCTTTTGGATGGTCCAGATCCAGAGTTGAACCATTAAGGCTGGAATAAAGTAATATTTAACTCAGTGTGGTACTTTCAATCTAATACGCTGTAGATATACACAAAACAGAGCAGATAACCTTGTGATGTTTTGTCACAGAACTTGTGTATATTTTATATTGTAAATTATATTTGTGTTCAAGGCCTTTCCAATTTATGAAATCCAGTTGCAAGTCTTTTAAACTAACGTTAAAAGTACTGAAAAGTTCATCGGCTCATACTGCAGAGAAATGTTATTGCTATTTTTAAGCAATTATCCATTTTGTGACAGTGTGATTTTCTTGTCATTTTCCTCTATCTGTTGATATATGCACATCAACTAATTATTATACTGAGACCTGCGGTTGCACCAGAGTGCCCCTCAAGAAAATTTTATTGTGCTGAATTTGGAGAAAGTAAAGTCACCAATTCAGAAAAGTCAGATAAGACCTAGTTCTGAGGAAGGATCACTGGACTGGAAATTTTAACTTTGATTTCTGTCCATGATGCTGCCAGACTGGCTGAGTTTTTTTCCTGCAGTTTCTAATTTCCAGCATCCAATTTTTTTTGACAACTTGAGCTAATGTGAGAGTCGCTTGAGGCTTTGGCAACTCTCTTGCACTGAGGTCCTTCCTGTGGACGACAATAATAAACTGCACTATCTCAAACGGCAGGGGAGAAATATTTAATTCTCAACCAACCTCGCATTGTGCAATTTATTATGTTACTGTCTGCAGGACCTTTTAGGAAATAAGTGGGCTCCTGTAGTTTTATATCCATCTACATTTTTAAAGGACTTCCTTAAGTGCAGAATGGGGCATCATCAGGTTGTGAAATGTGCTATTAAAATGCAAATCTGCCCCTCTGACCAGAGGAATTTTTCTCAATTTCTAGGATTCTTGTCCTTTTCATAATGTGCTGCACCATTAATGGGAGAATTGTTTATTGGATGTAAAAGTGTCTTTTGTTCCCACATATTGCAGCGTAATTGTCAATTGTCTGTTTAAAAACTAGATTTCATTAGTTATTTTAAGTATTGAACACTTTAATTCATTCCAGGGGATGCACTAATATGGGAAGAACATCTCCAAGCAAAACCTGCAGCATCATGGTCCAGCATATCTTCCACTGTACCATGAACATCAAGCCAAGGGATCAAACTTGGTTCAAAGAAGAATGCAGGAGGCCATGCCAGGCGCTGCCCTTGAGATACCTCATAATGAGGTGTTAACTTGGTGAAGCTGTAAAGTAGGACTACTTGCATGTGAAGCATTATGAGCTGCAAGGGATAGTCATGGCTGAGCAATTCCACATTAGTGGATCGTACCTGAGCTCTGCAGTTCCACCACATCCACATGTGAATGTTGGTGGATAAATGAACAACTCACTGGAGGAAGCACCACAAATATCCCCATCCTCAATGATGGGAGAGCCTGGCACATCAGTGCAAAGGACAGGGCTGAGGTATTTCAACAAACTTCAGCCAGAGGTTGGCACCCACCTCAGCGTCCTCTAGAGGTTTTCAGTGTTCAGCCAATTTGATTCACTCTGTATCAAATCTAGAAATGGTTGAAGGTACTTGATACTTGTAAGGCTCAGAGTCTTGCCAGCTTTTCAATGGTAGTACTGAAGACTTGTGCTCCAGAGCTTGCTGCTTACCAAGCCTAGCTGTACTAGTGCAGTACAACTCTGGCATCTAATACTCAGATACGTCCTGCACAAAAAATCAGAACAAGTCCAACATAACCAATTACTGCCCCATAAGTCTACTCTCACCCATCACTAAAGTGTTGACGACATCAACAGTGCTATTGAGCAGCATCTGCTCAGTAACACCCAGTTTGGGTTCCGCCAGGGCCGCTCGGCTCCTGAGCTCATTACAACTTTAGTTCAAGCGTGGATAAAATAGCTGAATTCCAGAGGTGTGGTGACAGTGACTGCCCTTGATGTCAAGGCTGCATTCAACGGAGTGTGACATCAAGGAGTCAAACTGGAGTCAATGGAAATCCAAGGCAAAACTTTTGTGACTACTGAGTTGGAGTCATGCCTAGCACAAAGGAAGATGGTTGTGGTTGTTGGAGATCAGTCGCCTCGGCTCCAGGGAAATCTCTTCCTCAATATTTTTCTCATCGACCTGTTGAGAGTGATTGCAACACACCTCTAGAGCAGGTGGGACTTGAACACAGGCTTCCTAGCTCGGAGATATGGACATTACCACTGCATCAGAAGTGCCAGTGGGATAGGTTCTTCAACAATGCTGTTCGTTATGGAGTTCCAGGATCTTAATCCAATGAAGTGGTGGATGCAGGTACAGTTACCATAGTTAAGATATTTGGATAAATTCACGAGGAGGAAAGGTTTGAAGGGAAATCAGCCAAGCACAGGCAGGTGGGACTGGTTTAGTTTGGGAGCATGGTCACGGTGGACTGGATGGACTGAAGAGTCTGTTTCCATGCTGTACGACTGCGTGATAAAGAAGAATCACCATTTTCCAAAAGGGACAGTGTGATTGAGAGAGAACCAACCCAGTCTGTGTACCTTCCTACCCAACTTTGCCCAAACTCTCCCTGTTCACTACTGCTTGTCCAGCTTATCCTTAATTCCATCTATTGGCTTTGACCACCACACTCCTCAGTGTTGAAATTTCTTTTGGTACCCTTATGGGATATTTTGGTGGCTATCTTGTATTGATTGCTCTAGTTTTTAGTATCTCCCGAAGAGGAAACATTTCCCTCTAAGGTCTCTTGAAATTTTTCATTATTTTAAAGATGTCTGAGTCACCCTTCCAACACTTCCTGTGGGGAAATAACAAGCCTATCCATCATTTCCTGCTATGCATACCATGTATTTCTAATATCATCCTTATAAATCCCAGCACTCCTCAGAGACCTGCCATATCATCCTTACAAATGGCACACTAGAACTTCCATGCAGTACTCTTAAGCGTGACCTTTTAATGATGTTCACTGCAGTTTCAGAAAAACTTCCCTACTTTTTACTTCAGCATCTAGATTAGATTCCCTACAGGCCCTTCAGCCCAACAAGTCCACACTGCCCCTTGAAGCATCCCACCCAGACCCATTCCCCTATAACCCACACACCCATGAACACTATGGGCAATTTAGCATGGCCAATCCACCTAACCTGCACACCTTTGGACTGTGGGAGGAAACCGGAGGAAACCCAGGCAGACATGGGGAGAATGTGCAAACTCCACACGGTCGCCCAAGGTGGGAATTGAACCCGGGTCCCTGGCGCTGTGAGGCTGCAGTGCTAACCACTGAGCCACCATGCTGCCCCTAAATTTAGAGAAAATGATATTCTCTTGAATGAAAGAAAAATATGGGAAGATACTGGATGTCTGAATCAAACAGATTGCTGGAGAAACTCAGCAGGTCTCGTATTAAAATGTGAGGCTGGATGAACACAGCAGGCCCAGCAGTATCTCAGGAGCACAAAAGCTGACATTTCGGGCCTAGACCCTTCTGGTATTATCTTTGGAGAAAGAAACAGAATTAATGTTTCAAGTCCAATATGCCACCTCTTCAGAACCCAGATATTCCTTTGCAGTCACTTTTCCTTGCTCATAAGTGATAAATTTATCAGTTCTTCTGAAGGGTTCAGATTTTCAAAAATGCATTTAGATGATTAAGATGAAATTTTAGATTTAAGAATGTTCTCTCATTCAATGAAGAGCAACAGGCAACTTTTTTTTTAAAAAAAGAGAAGAATCTCCTGTGTTGGCAGGACACGAAAGTATCCCTGAGAATTAAAGGGAGTCACTTCTCACCATTTTTTTTGTGTCAATGTCTCATACATTCCCTGGATGTTTATATTCGAAGCAAAGTCCCAAGATGATTTTGGATTGTCACAAACACAGTTCCTGAAGTGTGTCTGTCTGGATTGGTGATGATACAGAATAAGCAGAGGGCTATAGACAGGTTTAGCAAGTGGTCAGAAATTTGGCAGATGAACTATACTATAGGGAAATGTGAGGTTGTACGCTTTGGCAGAATGAGTAGGAGATTTGAATATTATTTAAATGGAGGAAAACTGCAGTAAGCTACAGCACTCAGATTTGGGAGCCCTTGTGCATGGATTGTAACAAGCTAGTGTACAAGTTTAGAAGATAATAAAGAGGGCAAAAGGAATGCTTATTTCAAAGGGACTGGAATATGAAAATGAGGTTTAGCTAAAACTATACAAGGCACGAGTCAGACCACAGTTGCACTGTTATGAAAATTTTATTCCCTGATCTAAGGAAAGGTATACTGGCAATGGAGGCAGTCCAGGAAAGATTCACTGGGCTGAACACCGATCTAGAGAGACTGCTTTATGCAAAGAGATTGAGTAGGTTACGACAGTACTCATTAGAATTTAGAAGAATAAGAGACAATCTTATTAAAACACAAGATTTTTAGAGTAGATGCAGAGAAGTTGTTTCCCCATGTTTTGTGTGTGTGTGTGTGTGTTCAGAACCAGAGAGTACCATTTCAAAATAATGGGTTGCACATCTAAGACCATGATAAGGAGAACTTTTATCTGAGGATAGTAAATGTAACGGATAGGGCTGTTGAGGCTGGGTCATAAGTATGTTTAAGGTTGAGAGAGATTTTTAATCAGTTGAGGATTATTAGATCAGCTATGATCTCATTGAATAGCAGAAGAGATTTGCCAGCAGAATGGCCTACATGTGCTCCTGAGTCTGATACCTGGCATTCCTCACAGAAGGCAGAGAATGGTAGGTTTCTGAAATGCAACTCGTACCCACTGTGATTCTGGGTATTTTGTAGAAGCTGAGTTTGAGGAAAAGTATGAAGAATTTTAAGCATCTGTGCCTGATGAATGTTTGTTGACAAGTTTAATGGATGGAAAAGATGTGAAATTAACAATTTGATAAAATCACAGTATATCTGGTGATCTTTTCCAGTGTTCTCAAAATTAATTTTACATCTTTGTTAATATATTTTGTTTCACTAACTTCACGTGGATGTGGACTATTTGGCAGTACCTTGAATCTGGGCCATCTGAAGTTATGCGAATTATGAGAAGATCCCCTCCCTACCTCCTCACCTATACTCTCCTCTCTACCTATCTTCTTTTCTCTCCATCTTCGGTCTGCCTCTCCCTCTCTTCCTATTTATTCCAGTTCCCTCTCCCCATCCCCCTCTCTGATGGGTCTCAGCCCGAAACGTCAGCATTTGTGCTCCTGAGATGGTGCTTGGCCTGCTGTGTTCATCCAGCTCCACACTTTGTTGTCTTGGATTCTCCAGCATCTACAGTTCCCATTGTCACATCTGAAGTTATGCACTCTCTTTGAACTAACCCAGTTTCACAGCAGGTAGGATAGTGTTGAGGATGTGCAGGCTTTGTTATGTTGATCAATGAGGTTGATTTTGGGTTGGGGAATGGGAGGCACAGTTTATTTTGGATATTACTTTTAGTTTAATAGTGGAAGCAGGTCCAGTACAGTGCATTAAATATTTGACAATAATGGAGGAAACCTGGAAAATCTTGGTTTATTTGTTCAGTGTCCAGTAATAAGCAACTCACCTGCTGTTAGCTATTATTCCAAACCCATACTTCAGAGGTAATAGTTTTGTTGTTGAAGTTTCCAAATTATTGTCAAGAGATCAAAATGAAAAAGCCTCATGCCAGGAAGCCTAAAAATTTTTCAAAATCAGAAAAAGCAGCAAATAAATCACTATCCACATTTGAAAAGGAAAAGATAATTATGGGTTAGTGTGGTGAGCTTTTAACAACAGAACTGGATTCCTAACTCAAAACATAACTACTTACTGCCCCCATCCCATCTGCTGTTGTTCCATGCACTGATTGGTCACCATGAATATTCTGCATTTATGCTAAGTAACAGACAAATTGGTCAACCATTGATGTAATAACAACATGCTGGAAATGTGCATCCAATCTCAGTATCTGACCGGTTTTAATCGTTACATACAACATTTATCTGGGATATCTTTCCTCCAGTGGAGACCGACCATTTAATGGTCTGATTTTCAGGCTTGCGTCAATAAACCACCCTTTATAAACTGCTACATATTGTTATTTTTCTGTAAAACTAGTAATTGATTAAACTTGCAGTGTTGACCATGGTTGTCACCTTTACTATCAATGCCTGTTTGCACAATACCCTCAACACTATATGTAAAAATAATTAATGAAAATGCTGATATAACTTGGGTTTTGCATATCCTCCACTGGAAGCTAAATACAAATGTGATAAGCCAGAATTGGTTTTTCAAGATCTATTTGCTTTGCCTGCTTCCAGTATTTCATCCATGCTACAATATTGTGTTGTATGGTGAAAGCTCTTTACAGAATACTGCTGTGACATACTCTGACTTACTCAAGTTACACCTTCCCTCCAGCCTTGCATTGCATTGTGAGCCAGTTAACCCAGTTCATTGAAGCAGATTGATCCACAGTGCTTTTAATTGGAAACCTGTCAGGGTGGTGTAATGCTAAACTCTGACAAATTCTGCTGAGTTTCCACATGTTAAATATAAAACTTCTAATACAAAGTTTTAAGAATTCTGGATTTTTCGGGCATTTTTATTGTTGAGGCTTTTTTTTGTGTGGTGAGGAAGAAAGGAATTTGTTGAGCTCGTGAACTTTGAAGCTTTTGAATGCTTGCTATGATGTAAACTTACAAGAGAAATTGTATAACAGGAAGCAAATCAATTGAAGCTGAAGATCTGCTTTCTCATCAGGTGTGGTGAGTTAGGATCACAAAGAACAGCAGCCTGACCTGTCAAGCCACATTTTTTGGTTATATTTAGATTCAGAATGACCATGGTTGTCACCTTTACTATCAATGCCTGGGGGGGAGGGAAGAGTTTTCACCATATAAGTTTTTTTTGTTACAGATGTAGCATACAGCTTGTATATTAATATGGGGTCCCTGTATATTGACAGTACAAATATGACTCCAATGTAGTGTCAACGAATAAAAATCTAATTATCAGGTACCGGTCTTGTACTGTGGCTCCATGTAAGTGTAACGCACACGTGGCCCCAGGCAGGATGTGAATCTTGTACAGAAGGATGAACTGAGCTGACACTCCAGCACAGTACGACTTAACAGCAGTCTTGTACAAGAGATGTTAAGCCAAAACTTTAAAAGGTTCTGCGGTCATTCAAAGAAAAAGTAAGATGTTCTTTATTCTGCCCAACAGATTGGCTCCTCTTGCTGCAGAGCTTGGCCTTGACAGTTTTGAACACAGCAATCGGGGGCGGGGCGGGGGGGTGTGGTGGTGGTGGAGAAATAACATCTTTTGATAGAATGTAGGTAAGAGAAAAAATATTTTCTTTTTCAAAGTGTGTGCGAACAGCAGCAGAATTCCTTTTCCCAAACATCCCTTACAGTCACCTGCTGGAAAAGCCTGCCTTGGTTATAGTTGCTTCACAATTTTGGTTTTCAGTTTCTTAACCTTTTTATGATGGTCGGATTTACATTGTTCCAGGGTTTACCAGCACCTGCAAAGTAGGAATCTATTAAAAACCAGTCTGTATGAAGAGACTCAAAGCTAATTATGAAATACATGCTTTGAAGTAAAAGAACTTCTATTTTCAATTTCACATCCTGTAATGGTTTTTATTGGCTCTTCTTCCGAATTGGGCAGTACTCACTCGGCCAATATTAATTGCCCATCCTGAGTTCCCCTGATGAACTGCCACCTTGAACTGATGCTTTCCGTTTGCTGTAGGAAGACCCCAGTGCCTTGGGGAGGAAGGTTCAGGATTTTAATCCAGTCAGTGAGGGAATAGCGATGTTTCCAAGTCAGGTGTGTTGGAGGGGGACTTGCAGGTGGCGGTGATCCTATGTATTTGCTGCCCTCCTAGATGATAATGGTCATGGGTTTAGAAAATACTTTTTCTATGACGCCTTTGTGAAATTATGCAGTGCATCTTGTAGATGGTACGCACTGCTGCTACTGAACATCGATGGGGGAGGGAGTGAAGATTTCTTGATAATAAGATGTTTAGTGTCTTGAAAAGGTAGATAAGTCCCCAGGGCCTGGTGGGATCATCTTAAGATAATGAAGGAGGCATGGGAGGAGATTACTGGGGCCTTGACAGAAATCTTTGTATACTCTATAGCCGCAAGCGAAGTCCCAGAAGAATAGCCAATGTTCCCCTGTTTAAGAAGGGACAGAGGGATAATCCAGGAAATCATAGGTTGATGAGCCTTGTATCAGTGGTAGGGAAATTAGTGAAGATGATTTTTAGGGACAGGATTTACTCACACTGGGGAAAGGATGGACTTATTAGAGATAGCATGGCTCTATGTGGGGGAGACCTTGTTTCATATTTGATTTGAGTTTTTGAGGAAGTGATAAAGATGATGGAGAGTAAGGCAATGGACGTACTCTGCACAGACTTTAATAAAGCATTTGACAAGGTGCCTTATGGTAGGCTGATCCAGAAAATTAAAGCATACGGGATACACAATGGGTTGGTAGGTTGGATAAGTACTTGCCTTGGTGATAGACAGTGAGGAATGGTTTTCTGACAGGAGGTTGATGACCAGTGGTGTTCTGCAAGGATTGGTGCTGGGATTTCTAGTATAGATATAAATAATTTGGAAGAAAATGTAGGTGATCGGATTAGTAAGTTTGCAGATAACATGAAAGTTGGTGGAGTTACGGGTAATAGTGAAGATTGGCAAAGGATACAGCATTAAATCAGTTGAAAAGTTGGGCAGAGAAATGGCAGATGGAGTTTAATCGTATGAGATGATATATTTTTAAGGTCAAATGCAAGAGGAAAGTATACAGTAAATGGCAGGACCCTTGGGAGCATCGATGTACAGAGGCATCTTTGTGCAAGTGCATAGTTCATTGAAAGTTGGCGACACAAGTGGATAAGGTAGTAAAGAAGGTCTACAACATGCTTAACTTCATCAGTTAGGACATTGAGTATAAACATTGGCAAGTTATGCTGCAGCTGTATTTAGGCCACATTTGGAGTATTGTGTGCAGTTCTAGTCACCACACTAAGGGAAGGATATAGAGGCTTTGGAGTGGGTGCAGACGTTGTCTAGCAGAATGTTGCCTGGATTAGAATATATTAGCGATAAGGAGAGATTGGACAAACTTGGATTGTTTTTGCCAGAGCATCAGAGGCTGAGAGGTGACCTGATGGAAGTTTGTAAAATTTGAGGTATCAACAGGGTGGAAATGCCAATACTAGGCATCATTGGGTTTAAGGTGAGAGGAGAAAAGTTTAAAGGCTATGTGAAAGGCAAGTTTGTTTTTAACCTGGAGGTTGGTGGGTGCCTGAAATGTGTTGCCAAGGGGAAGAGGTAGAAGTAGATGTGATAGCAATGTTTAAGAGGTGTTTAGTCAGAAGTCACACGACACCAGGTTATGACTAACAGATTTATTTGAAATCACAAGCTTTCGGAGAGTAGCCCCTCTGTCAGGGGAACAGAAGCACGCAGACACAGAATTTAAGGGCAGAGAAATCAAAAGAACATATAAACGGTGTGATTGGAGTGTCAAATAATAAGTCTCTGCAGCTGAAAGAGTTAGATGGTGTGAGTAAAGTGTCAACAGCTGAATAACAAGTGAAGGGATGATTATAATCTGATTAAATGAGGCAGAGAGCTAATTGCAAAAATTTAGAAATAAGGTGGTGCTGGTGACAAACCAAATGGCTGGAATAACACGAGAGGTGAAAGAGTTGCATGCTGAGGGTCTAAGCAAAGTAACAAAGAATCCAAAACTGTACAAACTAATTAAGGTAGAGCGAGATCATAATAATTTCACCAGGTGATGGTGACAAAACAGGACAGTAAGATTTTTACAGATACAGATCTGTGGTGGGGTCACATGTACCCGCGATGTGAACCCAAGATCACTTGAGGCCGCCTTCATGAGTATAGGACTGGGTTATCTGTTTCTGCTCATCACATATGGAAACACCACCCACCATGTACATGGCAAATACTCATGTGATGTGGCCAATGTTGTCTGTCTCAAACACTGCAGGCAAGCATGTCCTGAGGCATGGTTTACTGGCAAAACCACGCAGACACTATGACAACAGATGAATGGACATCACGCAACAATTGCTAGACAGGAAAGTTCCCTCCCAGTCAGGGGAAAACTTCAGCGGTCAAGCGCATTGAGCTTTTGATCTTTGGGTAATCATTCTCCAAGGTGGTCTTCGAGATACTCCAACAATGCAGAATCACCAAGCAGAAACTGATAACCAAATTCCATACTCATGAAGACTGCTGCAAGTGTGATCTTGGGTTTCATGTCGCGCTATTTGAACACTCCACACTTCCGTATCTGGAAAATCATCCTTACTGTCCTGTTTTGACACCATCACCTTGATACATTATTATCTGTTTACTTTAGTCCAGTTTTGGATTACTTATTACTTTGGTTAGACCCTTGGCATGTGACTGTTATACCCATCATATTATTGCAGTCATTTCGTTTGTCTTCAGCACCATCTTTTATTTTTAATTCTTTATTATTATATCTGTCTCATTTAATCAGATTAAAGGTCTTCCATCTCCATGCTCTAGAGTATTGAGTCTTGAACTGTCTCACGCCGCTTCCTTGAGTGATGTGGCTCCAGACCGTACATTCCAGAAACTGTTGATTCTGTCTCTGATGCTGTGAGGTATGGTCAACAGGTTCTTCATTCCTGGAGCTTCCATATTGTAGCATTTGGTAGAAACATGCAGGCATTAAATGCTGATTGGTCATGGCCTGTAAACTAATTAGGGTTCCTACGCTGCATTCCGTCTGCTTGTTACCTACAATTTTCACACTGGGCACCTAGATGACCAAGAACATTGTCTCAAACCAAACCATCTCATGACAAATTTTAATATTGCAAGAAATTGTTTCCCATATGCAGCAGTGTATCTTTATATTGGGTTCTTGTACAGCACACTGCAGGCAAGCCAAATATTTGCCTTCTGTGCTGTAGATACCTGTATAATAAAATTAATTGGTTTTTTTGGTGTAAATTACATGTAAAGACTTGACTTTAACCTCAACTGGATAGATTTTTCTGGCCAGATGTGTTTCTATAGCTTAGGTGGAACTTATAGTTGGGGACTTTGTGGAATCCCGATTGCTGTAGCTCCCAAAGGAATTTGCTGCAAATTGAAGATTCCATTGTGTATTCCCCTACACCTGACTCCCCGAAAGTAGCCATTTAAAGCAGAGGATTCACTAGGTTCCAACGTATTTAACAGTTACTCAGAAAAAAATTAGACTATTCAATATCTTGTTTAATTCCTGAGTAACTATCCTCAATGTAGTTAACTACCTGACTTCCCTTCTTCTACTCTTTCTCTTCCCCCACCCCACCACCCCCAAACTACATAATCTCCAGCCTCTAACCTGACATACACTCACTGTGCCAGACATCATTTCAACACCCACCCTGGAACCCAATATCTCCCATTCACCCTGAACTATCCTGCACATGCACATGCCATCCCTTACCTTATCACCCTGGCACCCTAACCTTACACTTGCTTTACGCGCTAATAGCTGTCGAAGTGGTAGTCTGCAATTCTGGACCTTTACACTTCAAAATACAGCAGCAGACTGCTATGAAAAAAAGGGGGCTTTGGTTTGCCTTCCCCTGATGGGTGCTGCACTACCTGCAGAGCCCTGATCAGAATCTCCTGTCAGAAACATGGAGCTTTTCCATTGTCTCTCCATTCCTATTTTTAACACAATCTGTGTGACAGTGCAACTCCTCAGAAAATCAGACCTACTCTGTTGCACAGATATCGGCTTGTTTCATTGTCAGGCCAGGTCCTCTGATTCTACCGTATTCCTGGCTCTAAACTGTTCCCCCCCCCGTCTATGGAGACTGGCACACTATAACATCAATCTCTTGCATGCTACACTGAAAGTTAAAAAACATTAACACAAGAGTGGGCCAAATGATCCTTTGGGCTTTTTCCATCATTCAATAAGGTTAAGGTTGATTTGCTCCTTCAACTTTACTTTCTTACCCTGCCTCCTTAATTCCCTTAGTGTTCAAAAATCTATTGACCTCAATCTTGGATGGACGCATCAGTTGTTCAAAGGCCTTTTTATTAGAGTACAGAATTCCAAAGATTCTCAATTCTCCTGAGCTTTAAAGCAACTCCTTATCTCAGTTGAGAGTAATAAATTATTTAGGAATGTAAGAGTAGTTCAAAGAATGACCAGCAATACTGAATTGCTTTATTGACCACACTGTATATCCATAATTCGGGAGCAGGAAGTTGCATTGCGACTGGGGAAACTGGACAGAGAGCCCAAAATGGCCAGGCATATTTACTGTTTATAGAGTCAGATGTAACTGATTGATTCTGTGTTTATGGCCACTTCTGTACAATGAAGAGCAGAGTTTGAGAAAGTGATGAATGTGGCTTTAATGTAGGTCAGCACTGCCTCAGTATCAGTTTCTGCAGGAGTTCCATCTGCTTACAGTGCAGGTTTTATTTAGTACAGGTTTGAAGTAACAGTATTAAATGCTCCAGTAAGTTGACAGTGTGGCTATCAGAGCTACCCAGTTCTGGCTTACAGCAGTCGGTGCAGGTTCACTAATGTTACTGGCAAAGCTCCCGATCAACCAGCAAATTCAATGTCTGCAAAGTGTTGATTTTGCTGCTGCTCACTAAGCACGGTGAACAATTTGCTGCGGACAAACCATGATTCCAAGAATCTTCTGTTTGAGGAAAACATCCTTCCCTTAAGTCTCATTGCTCTTTCCTGGTGATATTGTCAGTTCTGCATCATCAGCATCTGCTGAAAGAACAAGATTAGTGGTAAAGACAGCAGTGCTGTTTTAAAAAATATTTTCTCTGCTGCCAAAGATGCACTTTTTTCACTGTCCATCTGCTTCTGGCTGCAGAGAATGGTGCCGACTATCATTTTCTAGTCTTTATATTTCAGATGCCCTAACTCGTAACTTAGAGGTACAGCCATGTGATCTGGCAAGCAACCATGTCTAGGCATTGCCTAATATCTCTAGGTTAGTGGAGAAGTAGGGTGATGTTGATTAACATCTGAGACACGACCTTGCTGAATCCATGATTTTAGTACTTGAGGAAAGGAAGGGGCAAAAATTGTCCAAGAACAAAGTACTGCAGATGCAGGAAATCCGAAAGCAAAACAGAGAATTGGGGGAAACAACTCATCAGTTCTGTTGTCAGAATTGGAAAAAATTTAACAAAGTATATGAGCAAGTGAAAAATTTGGTAGGGAGATCAAAAACAAAGGTTTGTGTTGGGGCAGAGGGCAGGAGAGATTTAATAAGACTCTTTGTGGAGCAAGGCCAGGAGGTGTAATAATTAGACGAGATGAAACAAAGGATGTGACTAGAGGAACAGCTCTGGTAGCATCTGTGGAGAGAAATCAGTGTTTTGTCCAATGACCCTTCCTCAGAACCCATGTTACTGAAATCCAAGATTTACAAGGATGTTGCCAGGGCTGGAGGGTTTGAGCTACAGGGAAAGGCTGAATACGCTGGGGCTATTTTCCCTGGAGCATCGGAGGCTGAGGGGTGACCTTATAGAGATTTAGAAAAACATGAGGAGCATGAATGGGGTAAATAGATAAGGTTTTTTCCCCAGGGTGGGGGAGTCCAAAACTGGAGGGCATAGGTTTAAGGTGGGGGGGGGGGGGGGAGAGAGATTTAAAGGGACCCATGGGACAACTTTTTCATGCACAGGGTAATGTGGCAGAGGCTGGTACAATTACAAAATTTAAAAGACATCTGGATGGGTACATCACTAGGAAAGGTCTCGAGAGATAGGGGGCTAGAGGAAGGGTCACTGGAACCGAAACATTAACTCTGCTTTCTCTCCACAAGGGCTGCCAGACCTGCTGAGCTTTTCCAGCAATTTCTGATTTCCAGCACCTGCAGTTTTTATAAATTTAGAAGAGATATGAATGGCAGGGTGCTGAATAGTTGTCATTCCAAAAGCAATGCAGAGAAATAAAACTAGCAAAGAAAAAGAAAACAGAATAAGAGCAGATGTTGTAATCTAAAATGGTTTGAGCTGATAAGGCTATAAAAGATGCCTGGTTAAAATTGGAGGTCCTGTTCTTTCACTGGAATGAATTTCACTGGAAAACTAGTAGCCCAAAATAGGACAGCTTATAGTCATCTGACATCTTCATTCTCTGCCAAGTTCTCACATTTTTTGCTTCTGTTAAAGAAAACAATCTTTCTCACCTCAATTAGTCACATTCATCTTTAATAGAAGGTTGAGAGTTTGAATACCTGATCACATAATGATAGTCTAACAGTCCAGTCCAATTCTGGTCACTGCACTTTAGGAAAGATGTGAGGGTCTGTGAGACAATGCAGAAGAAAGTTACCAGAACAGTTCCAGGGAGTGGGTGGGTTAGGTTGGAGAATCTGGAGTTATTTTCCAAGGAAGATTAAATTTAAGGGGCTTGGATAAGATACACGAGGAAATCAAGTATCCATTAACTGATGGTACATAAGCTACTTCTACAATTTTGGTTAACAATAAACAACTTCAAATAGAAATTTAATGCACATTTGGAGGAAAGAAGCCTACATGGCACTGGGAACTGCGTAGGGGAGTGGGACTAACTGGATTGTTTTTGTGGAGCACCTCCAATGGGCTGAATTTTCTTTTATTCATTTATGGGAGGTGGGCATTGCCACCGTGCCAGCATTCCTTGCCCATCCCTTGCTGTCCTTGAGAAGGTGGTGGTGAGCTGCCTCTTGAACCGCTGCAGTCCATATGCTGTAGGTAACCCACAATGCTGTTAGTGAGGGAATTCCAGGATTTTGACTCAGCAACATGAAGGAACAGTGATTATATTTCCGAGTCTGGATGATGAGTGGTTTGGAAGGAAACTTGAAGTTGGTGGTGTCCCCATGTACCTGCCACCCTTGTCTTTCTAGATGGAAGCGGTCGTGTGTTTGGAAGGTTCTGTCTAAGGATCTTTGGTGAATTTCTGCAGTGCATCTTGTAGATAGTATGCACTGCTGCTACTGAGCGCCAGTGGAGGACAGAGTGGATTTTGCAGATGTTTCGCCAATCAAGCCACAAACATCCAGTCCCTCCCCTTTCAACGCTCAGTAGCAGCAGTGTGTACAATCTACACGATACACACTGCTGCTGAGTGGCTCATGCTCTCACTTTGTGCGGTAAATGACTCCATGACTAAACTGGGTCAAATGCACCTCATCGGGTAGTACTCTGACCTGAGACAGTGATTCAGGTCTGACTCCAGACACTAACACAGTTCTCAGGCTGAGACATACGAACAGAGATGTTTTAGTTCAGCTGTTACATGAAACTGTATCTAGTCCTCTCAAGAATGTAGAAATCCCAAACGCGCTAGTTCAAAGAAGATGAGGAATGATATCCTGCAAAGTGCTGACCAATATTTATTCATCAATCAACACTTCATGACCATTTTAATCGATGTTATTGTTTAACTGCTGTTTATGGTCACCAGGTTCCCAACCGTGGCTTTATTACAAAACTGCATCATTGGTTGGACAACATTTTGAGTCGCCCTGGTTTTACTAAGGGCAATTTTTTCCTCGCAGAGTCAGTGTTGTCATGGTAGTGCCAGTGAAATGTTCTGGAGATATGAGATGAGATCTCCCCAGGGCCTGTGATTTAAAAGTTTCAATTTTGTAAAATGTAGAATGAAAAGCTGGCCTCAGTGTGAACACACAACCATTTGCTGATTTTCTTCCCTAATGCAATGTACCTGAAATGATCTGGCCCACGTTTGACTCGATTCTCAGCAACATGGTCGACTCTGACTTTGAGACCATGTCAAAGCACAATTAAATGAGCAATGTGGAACAAACGCTCACATTGCCAGGGATACCTAACATAAACATTTTTTTAAAAAGAAGCAGGGAGTTCTCTGGTGTTCTGGCCAAAATTCCTCCTTCAATCATCACAGAGCATCCTAAAAAACCTGAATTATTTGACCGTTACAAAGTGGTCGCAGCCTAAAGAGAGAGGTTTTGAGGAGGAATTGAACCCACCTGGAAACTTTCCTGGGGCTTGTTGTGGTTGATGCATGAACCAATCGATACTGGGGAATGTCTAGAGGTAGACTCGCAGTGATAGTGGAAGTCCGGTTGCTAAGTTTTGGCTGCAGGGAGGAGACCGCTACCTTCGCTGTCCTCTCATTACTGTCACTGCATTCTTCTTGAGGGAGGTTCACACTCATAACGGATGTCCCCGAGGAGGTAGATGCTCCTGACTTTCTCAGACCTCTCTTATTTGAATAGAGGTTCTTGGGCATGTGCTGCTTCTTTTTCCTGGAGTTAGCTTGATGACTGTGCTCCCCTCTAGCCCTGGGATTACTGGACAGCGATCCAAGGGAATGGCAGTGCTGCCCTGAGTGTGTCGTTGAAGGTGAAATGGATTTCTTTGGCTGTAACAAAATGAAGTTTGAACAAATGTAAATTGGCAGCTGAGTGTCACGCACAAACATTGACTAGACTTACCTTGCTGGTTATTTACTGCTTTGAGACATCCTGTAGACATGAAAACTGCTACATTGTAAGGGGCCTTTGGCTTGCTTTATGGTTCTTCTTCCATGACCCTCCTATTTTTGTTTTGGAGGGAGGCAGGTAGTGTCACAAGGCTTTATAATCTGTGGCCTCGCGCTAGAGCATACCTCCCTAAGTCTATTCCCATTCATGGCTTTTCATAGAATCCCTACAATGTAGATAGAGGCCATTCAGCCTATCAAGTCTGTGCTGATCCTCCAAGAACATTCCCACCCATCCCTCTAACACCACATTTCCCATATCTGATCCCCCTAGCCTGCACATCCCTGGACATTATGGGTGATTTAGTATGGCTAATCCACCGGAATTTGCACATCTTTAGACTGTGGGAGGAAACTGGAACACATGGACAGGGGGAGAACACACAGGTGATGGCTGAGGCTAGATTTACCCGGACAGCAGGGCTAACCACTGAGCCATGGGTCCACACAACTGCCCCCTGTGAATGGCTGTAGTAAACATATATTATGTACCCACACAGACAGATATATACATCACACACATGTTAATTAGCTAACTCTGTTCTCATTTCTTCCCATCTTACCTTTTTACTTATGACATAAAATATCTCATGGACTGGAACAAAAATGGCAAAGTTCTCATAACACTGGAAATACCGCTTCCCTCTGAAAGTACCATCATGTTGTCCACCTGTAATCCAAACACATTGTGTTATCTTTTGCTTAAGGTCTTCTGTTACAAATTTCTCTCAGATTTCCTGCTCAATTCCAGCTGCTGGCTGACAAATGATTTGTCCTGACTTCAGTCAACGGCCAAACTATGATCTTGCTTAATCCAGAATGTGCAACCCCCCCTCCGATAGTCTGAGCCTCTTGGTGCCCTGTCATGGCCCATGTCAACAATGAGCCAGTGACCTTCGCCAGACCTTTATGCCTCCACCCACATTGGTTCAGAGGCAGAGGTGGGAACACTTTGGGGTCTTCTTGCACCGTTACTGTCATGTGGGATTTGAACTGCCCCTGGATAAAGGTGTGACTGGTACACCCGCACTCAGCGTTCTTACCATTCCTGGCTCCACCGTGCCGCCTCCAATCATTTCTTGGCACAGTTTGCTAGGAAATATGCTTTACAGCAACTCAGAGCACTCAAACCACAGCAGTAGCTCGTTATGGCATCAGGAACCCTTTGACACTGATGTTTAAAATTTCTTACCAGCCTCACTGTTATCATTACATGATAAATTTTATATGTTTTTAATGTCATTAATTGGCTCTGTCCTTTCAAAACAAAATCAGTTAAATTGACCAGATTTACGCAGATTTTCAATTTTTGTCGAGGACTTCATAAGACATAGAGCTGAAGTAGGCCATTCAGCCCATCGAGTCTGCTCTGCCATTCAATGAGATCGTACCTCATTCTGATAATCCTCGACTCCATGTTCCTGCCTTTTCCCCATGACCCCTGATTCCCCTAAAAATTAAAAATCTAACTCAGTCTTGACAAGGTTTTTATAGTAAAAAAATGCTGTGGATTTGCTACTTTCTGAAAAGAAATTCTTCCTCATTTCTGTCTTAAATTAGCAAGTTCTTCGGAAATTATGCCTTCCAGTACAAGGCCCACCCACAAGGGGAAACAACCTCTCCATGTCTACCCTGTCAAGTCCTCTGAGACCTTTGTATGTTTCAATAAGGTCACATCTCCTTGTTCAATAAGTACCGGCCTGACCTACTCGACCTCTCCCCATAACACCGAGTCCCTCCAAACCGGCTTTCAACCGAGTGGATCTTCTCTACTTTGGCTCAGCCAGCTTTTGGAAATCCAAATATATTACGTTCACTGCTTCTTCTGTATCTATCTAGCTTGTTAGTTTCTTCAAGAATTCTAATCAGCTTGTCGGGTATGATTTCCCCTTCATGAAACTATGCTGACTCTACCTGATTTTAATTATATAACTTTATAATAGACTCTAACATTTTCACAATAACCTGTCAAGACAAAACACCCATTTTTGTCCTTTTAAATAAAGTTGCTACATTGACAGATTTTCGATCCTTAGCAACTTTTGCAGAATCAAAAAATTTTAGGAATATTACGACCAATGCATCTGTTTTATGTAGTCAGTTGTTGAAATTTCCTAGGATGCAACCTATCCACCACAGGAGACGTATCACCTTTACACCAGTTTGTTTCCCTAGTATTTTTTCTCTTGCGATAATTATTGTATTTAATTCCTCTCCCACTCTTGCCCCTTCATTTATTATTTTAGAAACTGTTTTATTAGTGTCTACCACCATGAAGACTAATGCTAAATATTTATTCCATTTCTATGTCATTTTCTAGTTCTTCATTATTACTTTGCCAGCCTCATAGGGTCTGTTATCATCCATTGTGTATATATAAGAAGCTCTTGCTGTCTGTCTTGATATGGCTTGCTACTTTAACCTCATGGTTTATTTTCTCCCCAGTATTATTTTTGAGTCTTTATCACTTTGCATTTTTTTTTAATTTTCTTTCAATTTCATGTTTTTATTATCCCCTTCCTGGAATTCATCTTTATGACCTGCAACAGTTTATGTCAGTAAAGTATTAAACATCTGCCATAGCTTTTTGGCCATCTTTTCTGCTAAACTCCTTTCCCAGTTCACTCTAGCCAACTCTGCCCTCATTCCTTAGTAATGGCCTTATTTAAAGTTTTGCACAATTGTTTCCAATCCGAGTTTCTCACTCTCAAACTGAATACTAAATGCCAGCATGTAATGGTCACTGTTCCTTTAGCAGTTCTGTTATTCCACAATAATTTATTAGACCTGCTTCATTGCACATTACCAGATCCAAAAGGCCTGATCCCTGGTTAGATCCACAACATACTGTTCAGGAAACAGAACAATATGAATGCTTTCTCTGCCAGTTTGATTTTCCCAATTAACATAAAGATTAAAGTTACCAGTGCCTAATGGCCTGTCTTCTACACACATCCACATTATCTCCTGATCTATTCTCTGTCCTATAGTATAGCTATGAGGAGGCTAATAGACGACACCCACCAGTGCCATCTTCTTCCCTTGTTATTATCTACCCATGTGGATTCTAAATTTTCCAATCCAAGATTATTTATTGCTGTTATTTTTATCCCATCTCATACTAGCAAATCTACCCCACATCTTAAGGAGGTACGGTGGTGCAGTGGACATGAATTCAGATTTTTAGATCACCAGAATCTCTTCTAGGGTAGAAAAGATTTGTTCAAAAGGGACGGCTTCACCTGAACTTGAAGGGGACCAATATCCTGACAGGGAGATTTTGCTAGTGCTATTCGGGTAAATTTAAATTAGTGGCATTGGGATTCCAAGTAGTAATGAGAACAGAAAAATGAAGATGGTTCTGAATTAAATAAAAGCAAGTGAATTAGGAAAGGTAGACAAGAGCAAGTCAGAATGAGGTAACTCTGGTGAATTAAACTGCATTTATTTCATTACAGGTAAGGCAGATGAATTCAGGGCCTATATGGAAACACGGGATTAGGACATCATAGCTATTACAGAATCATAGCAGAAATAAGAAGAGGACGATCACCTTGATGGGATTGTACTGTAGGCAACCCAACAGTCAAAAAGAAATTGAGGAGCAAAATATGTAGAGAGATCTCAGACATATGTAAGAATAATAGGGTTGTAACAGTAGGGGATTTTAACTTTCCAAACATAGGCTGGGACTGCCATAATGTGAAGGGCTTGGATGGAGAGGAATCTGTTAACTGTGTTCAAAAAAATTTTCTTTATCAATATGTGGATGTACCAAACAAAACTTGGCCTTCTGTTGGGAAATAAGGCAGGACAAGTAACTGATGTGTCAGTGGGGGAGCACTTTGAGACCAGTGATCATAATTCTGTTAGTTTTAACATAGTTATGGAAAAGAATATGCCTAGTAAAAAAGTTGACGTTAATGTTCTTAATTTGGAGTAAGGCAAATTTTAGACAGGTAGTTTTTATAGGTGATTGGAGTAGACAGCTCACAGGTAAAGGAATGACTAGCCTTTCAAAAGTGAGAAATCATGTGTTAAACTTGGTTGAGTTTTTTTGAGGAATAGCCAAAGCGGGCAGAGAGTGGATATGGATTTAGTAAAGCCTTTGACAAGGTTCCACATGGTAGCCCAATGCATGAATTCTGATCACATGGGATTCAGGTGAGCTTGCCAACTCGATACATTAGCTTGATGATAGGAGACAGAAGCTGGTGGTGGATGGTTATTTTTCGGACTGGACGCTTGTGACCAGCAGTGTTCTGCTAGGATTAGCATTGGGTCCACAGTTTGTCATTTATATAAACAAGATGGATGAAAATTCAGGAGGCCTGGTTGCTAAGTTTACAGATGACGCTAAAATTGGTGAGATAATCGACAGTGAAGAAGGTTATCTATGATTACGAAGGGATCTAGATCAATTGGGCCAATGGAGGCTCAGGAGTGGCAGATGACGTTCAATTTCAATAAATGCGAGGCGTTGCATTTTGTAAAACAAATGAGGGCAGTACTTGTACAGTTAATGGTAGGGCCCTAGGTAGTGTTGCTGAACAGAAAGACCTAGGGGTTCAGGTACATTGTTCTTTGAAAATTACATCAGAGGTAGTCAAGGTGGTTAAGAAGGCGTTTAGCATGCTTGCCTTCATTGCTCAGACCACTGAGTACAGGAATTGGAACAGGATGTTGAGGTTGTACAGGATGTTGGTGAGGCTTCTTCTGGAGTACTGTGTGCAGATCTAGTCACCTTGTATATTACTGAAAAGATTTACCAGGATGTTACCAGGAGTGGAGGGTTTGAGTCATAAGGATAGTCTGGGACTGTTTTCACTGCAGTGTAGGAGGTTGAGGGATGACCTTTATAGAGGTTAATAAAATCATGAGGAGCATAGGTAAGGTGAAAGGCAAAGGTCTGTTTTCCAGGATAGGGGGGGTTCAAAATTTGGGAGTTCAAAACTGGGGGGTTCAAAATAAGGTGAGAGGAAGAAGACTTAAAAGGGACTTAAGGGCATCTTTTTCACACAGCGGGTGGTTCATGTGTGGAATAAACCGTCAGAGGAAGTGGTAGATGCAGGTACAACATTTAAAAGATATTTGGATAGGTACATGAAATAGGAAAGGTTTAGAGGGATATGTGCCCATGCAGTTAGGGGGGAACTAGTTCAGTTTGGGAAACTTTGTCAGCATGGATGGGTTGGACTGAAGGGTCTGTTTCCATACTGTGTGACTCCATAATTTGACCTTTTTAACCATGTTCCAACTTAACTTTCAGTTTTTCTATACTTTACACATAAGTGAAGTCCTTCATCCATGAGTAATCATTGGTTTAATTTTGACTTCTCCTCCAGTAGGGCTTTGGCTTGTCTCCAATAGGTATCTGCCTTCAATGATATGATTTGAAGTTGGGAGCTAAGGAATAGTCTGGTGGGAGATGAGGGGCATTTTATACACACAGCAAGTTTATGATCTGGAATGGACTACCTAAAAGGATGGATAAATGGGCTATGCTAGTGGGTGAAAGGAGATGGAGCGATAAAGATGACTTGGTGAGTTCTTAACCTCATATGCAGTAGGAGGATGTAGTGTGGAAGCCAAGCACACCTTATTAGATTTGGTATCTCCTTAAGCAGCATTCTTTGTGTGGTCAGTTCACATGGTGCTCACAGTAACCTTACTGTACATTGTTCTCTAAGGTCTTATATGCTATAGTATCAGGGGGCCCAAACAGAAGAATGCAGAAATAAGAAAAAGATTTTTGAAGCTAAACAAAATAGATTGCAAGAAATAATAATGTGAATAGGACAAAGCATCATTTAAAGAACAGACTGCAAACACAGAAACTCAATAGTGATAATGGGAACTACAGATGCTGGAGAATCCAAGATAACAAAGTGTGAAGCTGGATGAACACAGGCCCAAAACATTAGCTTTTGTGCTCCTGAGGTGCTGCTTGGCCTGCTGTGTTCATCCAGCTTCACACTTTGTTATCACAGAAACTCAACTTTGTGGAGAAATAGAGTTAATGTTTCAAGTTCCCCATTCCAATTCTGAAGAAGTTATAGCAGGCTCAGCTCTGTTTTTCTCTCCACAAATGCTGAGTTTGCCCAGCATTCTTGGTGTCTGTATCAGATTTCCAGCATCCACAGGATTTTGCTTTTGTTGAAGATTACATTTGTACATTTAGTGAAGGACCCATACGTACTTGGTTCGTCGAGCTCAACTCCTACAAAAACAGCATTGGCCATTCCTGAACCATCCAAATGCCCAACATAACGAGCAGTGCCTGACTTGTTGCCATTTACAATCACGTAGTCGTTTATGTTAATGGGAAGTTTCTGCCTGCAGAAGGATCGGAAGGAAAGGTTATCACACTCACCATTCCACTCAGCCTAACAGCTATCCAGGAGCAGATCAGATCCTTTTCTTTATCTACTCCACATTTCTTTCCTGAATTCATCAACTATTTGAACCTGGCTCTCAAGAACTCTGGGACAGTTGCAATGAGCTGACTGAGCCAGTAGTCCCTGAGCAATCACAATTATTGTGTTCTCTGATCTGCCCAACTCAGTTTCGAACCTCTTCAATAAAACACTTCACATTTGACGTTTTTAGTTCAAGGCTCTATACACACATTGCATCAGAGTAGAAAAAGGAGGTAGAGAGGTGTAGGGAGTGTATTCCAGAGCTTGGGACCTAGGCAGCTGCTGGTACTGCCATCATTGGGAAATTGCAACAGGTCTGAATGGTCGGAGCACTCCAATGTCTCAGAGGGTTGGGGTTTACAGATTTCACAGGCTTGAAAACGAGGGCGACAGTTTTAAAATCAAAGTATTATGTACATGGGAGCTAATGCAGGTCAATGATTAGGTGTCATATTCCTCTCTGGAAACAGGCTATTCGGTCCATCAAGTTTTCGGTCCATCAAGTTTGCATCAAACCACCAAAGACCATCTCATCCAAACCCATGCCCACCATCCTACAACAGTACTTCCCATGGCTAATCCACATAACCTGCACATCCCTGGGCACTACGGGCAATTTAGCAGGACCTACTCACCTAGCCTGCACATCTTTGGACTGTGGGAGGAAACCAGAGGAAATCCACGCAGACACGGGGAGAAAATGTGCAAACTCCACAGTTACCCAAGGCTGGAAATGAACCTGGATCTCTGGCCCTGTGAGGCTGCAGTGCTAACCAGTGAGCCATCATGCCACCCTTCTTTTATATTTCTTTCAGTCCCAGTTAAGACAAAAGGGAAAGGGGGGCTGAATGGCCTCATTCAGTCATAAACATTCTTATGTCTGCATTAGCACTGAAGTCCTTACCTACTTTGCAAGTGGTTTGTTTGGTATTCCTTACCAGTTGTTGCCCAACATGTCTTCAAAAAATAAGGTGGGGGTGTTTGTGTGGTTTTAGCAGTAAGCCATTGGTCCTTTAAGCCTGATCTTGCGCTAAGAAGCTCACGGTTGATCTGATTGTGGCCTCAACTCCACTTCCCTAGCCATTCCTTGCACCTTTTCAGATAGATTCCTGACCAAGAAGGGAGTCAAGTCAGCCCTAAAAATATTCAATGGCCATACCTCCACTGCTATCTAGGGAAGGAAATTCCACACACCTTGATTCTCTGAGAAATAATTCTCGTCCACCTTAAATGGGAGACCCCCCGAATTTCACACCACGTCCTCCTAGTCCTGAACTCCCCCACAAGGGGTAACATTCCCTTAATATCCATTCTGTCAAATCCCCTCAGGGTCTTGCATTTCAGCAAGTCACCGCTCGTTCTTCTAAACTTCAACAGATAACACGTCCACTCTGCCCAACCTTTCCTCCACAAGATAATCCTTCCGTCATCGGAGGAGTGGCGTGACCCTTTTCTGAAATGCTTCTCGTGCTGTTACCTTTTTTCAAGTAAGGAGACAAAAAGTGTACACAGTACTCCAGAAGTGGTCATCCAAAAATGTACTGCCCATAACTTAATCCTCACAGGACCTTGCTCAATAATGACACCTGATCATTAGCCTATTTTACCTCCCACATACATAATATTTTAAAACTCTTGTCCTTGTTTTCCAATCTCTCCTTGGTCCCAACACTGATCTCTGAAATCTGTGGCCCCACAACCCTCTGAGACATTATGCTCCTACATTTCAGACTTCTTATAATTATCCAGCAGCTGCCTAGGCCTCCAGCTCTGGAATACATCTTCCTACATCTCTCTACTCTACTGAGGCATTTTACTAAAGATGTAATTGTACAGCAGTTTGGTCTTAATATTGATGCCAGTGCCAGTAAGGTCTAGAAGTTTAGTCGTTTGGCAGTACAGAACTTGAGTACTGGTGAAATGGTGTTTTGTCGGTGGTATTCATTTTGCTCAGTGACACCCAGTTTGGGCTCTGCCAGGGCCACTCAGCTCCTGATCTCATTACATTATTCATCTCTTATTCATTCACAGATGAAGGTGGCGCTGGCCAGGCAGCATTTATTGCCCATCCCTAATTGCCCAGAGGGCAGTTCAGAGTCAACCACATTACTGTGGGTCTGGAGTCACATGTAGGCCCAGGCCAGGTAAGGATGGCTGTTTCCTTCCCTAAAGGGCATTAACGAACCAGATGAGATTTTTGCTGACAATCAACAATGGATTCATGGTCAACATTAGAATCTTAATTTCAGATATTGACTGAATTCAAATTCCGCCATCTGCCGTGGTGGGGGTTTAAACCCGGATCCCCAGAACATTATCTGGGTCTCTGGATTAACAGTCCAGCGATAATACCACAGGGCCACTGCCTCCCCATACAGCCTTGGTTCTAACACAGACAAAACAGCTGAATTCCAGAGGTGAGGTGGAAGTGACAGCCCTTGATGTCAAGGCTGCATTTGACAGAGTGTGGCACCAAGCAGCCCTGGCAAAACTGGAATCAATGGGTATCAGGGGCAAACTCTCTGGAAGATGTTCGTGGCTACTGGAGGTCAGTCATCTCAGCTCCAGGACATCTCTGCAGGGGCTCTTCAGGGTACCGACCCAGGCTCAACCATCTTTAGCTGATTCATCAATAACCTTCCATCCATCATAAAGTCAGATGGGGATGTGTGCTGCTGATCACACAATGCTCAGCACCATGTGCATCTCCTCGGATACTAAAGCAGCCCATGTTCAAATGCAACAAGATCTGGACATATTCAGGCTCGGGTCAATACATAGTAAGTAACATTGTGCCACAATCATGCCAGGCTATGACCATCTCCAACAAAACAGAATTCAGCCATGACCCCATGATCTCCATGACATGACAGTCACTGAGTCTCCCACTATCAACATCCAGAGGGTTAGCTTTGGCAAGAAAGTGAACTGGACCAGCCGTGTAAATACTGTGGCAAGTTAGAGGCTGGATGATCTGAGGTGAGTAACTCCTGACCCTGTCCACCATCTACAAAGCACAAGTCAGGAGTGTGATGGAACACTCCCCACTTGCCTGGATGAGTGCAGCCCCAACAACACTCAAGAAGCTTGACACATTCCAGGACAAAGCAGCCGCTTGATTGGCACCACATCCACAAGCATCCACTCCCCTCACCACCGATGCTCAGTAGCAGCAGTGTGTACTATCTACAAGGTGCACTGCAGAAATTCACCAAGGATCCTCAGACAGCACCTTCCAAACCCACGACCACTTCCAACTACAAGGACAAGGGCAGCAGACACATGGAAACACTGCCACCACAAGTTCCCCTCCAAGGCATTCACCATCCTAACTTAAAAATGTATCGTCATTTCTTCACTGTCTCTGGGTCTAAACCCTGGAATTCCCTCCCTTACAGCAGCATGGGTCAACCCACAGCAGGAAGACTGCAACAGTTCAAGAAGGCAGCTCACCACCACCTTCTCAAGGTCAACTAGAAATGCTGGCCCAGCCAGCCACACCCACATCCCACAAAATGAGTTGAAAAAAATTTGTCAAGACAATTTGCAAGAATACCACTTCAAGGGATAAGCCAATATTTATGGTACATGAGAGGAGAGTGCTGATTGATTGACTTATGGTAGAGGTGTAGCCACGCACTGATGTTTTAAAAATCTGCTGTTATTGTTTAGGCCAGTATTTATTGCCCAGAGGACAGATAAGAGTCAACCACATGACTAGGGGCCTGGGATCAAAATGTAAGCCAGATCAGATAAGGATGGCAGAGTTGCTTCCCTGGAAGACAGAGCTCACAGTTGTCAGTGGTTACAGTGATGATCATTATGCTTGCTCTTCATTCCAGATTTTTATTGAATTTAAATGTCACCATCTGCCATGGTGTGAGTTGAGCATCAACTTAGGCATCAACTCGAGGTGCAGAATTTTGCTGACAGAAGAAGATATATGTGTACATATCAACTCAACTGTAGAATCAAGGAGCCCCAGCAAAGCTACAGTTCACAGGAAACAGGGCGAGGTTTGTTTGGGAGAGAAACTCCGTTGGTTGGAGTCATACCTGGCACATTGGAAGATGGCTATAGTTGTTGGACGTCAGTCATCTCAGTTCAGGACATCTCTGCAAGAGTTCCTAAGGGGTGAGCTTAGGCCCAAACTGCTGCATTAATGCCTTCTTTCCAACATAAGGCCAGAACTGAGATGTGCAATCATCAGCACAATTTGCAATTCTTCAGATGCTGTAGTTCATTCCAAATGCAGCAAGACCTGCATTGCATCCAAGGTTAGGCGGACAAGTGACAAGTAAGATTGCCTTGTACTTGTATGAGGCTATGACCAACTGCAATAAGAAAGAATCTAATCATTACCCTTGATATTGAGTGGCAATGACCAGAAACTAAGCTGGGTTCAAAATATAAACATAGCAGTTCAGAGGCCAGGAATCCTACTAGTAACTCATCTCTTGACTCCTGACTCACCTCCCCAATAACCTACTATGCACAAGTCAAGAGTGTGATGGAATACTCCCCACTTGCCTGGATGAGTGCCGTCCTAAAAACACTCGAGAAGCTTGACCCCATTTGGGGCAAAGCAGCCTGTTTGACTGAAAGATTCACTAAATTCATTACCAATCAGTAGCAGCAGTGGGTACCATTTACAAAATGCACTCCACGATATTACCAACGGTTCTTACAACCTTCCAAACAGAACCACTTTGATCTAAAGGACATGGGCAGCAGGTACATGGGAACACCGCCCACTGCACATTCCCTTCCGAGCCACTCACCATCCTGACTTAGAAATATATCACCGTTCCTTCGCTGTCGCTGGGTCAGAATCCTGGAATTCCCTGCATAAGGGCATTATGGGTCAACCCACACCAAGTGGATAACAATTGTTCAAAAAGGTAGCTCACCACTGTCTTTTCAAGGGCAACTAGGGAAGGGCAATTAGTGCTGGCCAGCCAGCCACACACATATCTCCAGAATTAATTTAAAAATCTCAACCAATAGGGGACCATTGTTCTTCTGCTCTGAGGATGGGTCACTGGACACAAAACGTTAACTCTGATTCTTTTTCTTCACAGATGCTACCAGACCTGAGCTTTTCCAGCAGCTTCTGTTTTTGTTCCTGATTCACAGCATCCGCAGTTCTTTCAGCTTTTAACTAGATCAATCTGCCTGCTTTAAAATGTAAACAAAGCCAGCAACTCCACTCTTAATCATCACTGATTATTTATGGCCATGTTCCCACCCGAGTCCAGATGTCAATCGATCAGCACTCTCCAGTTCTACAGTACAAATGTTTGACTTTCCCCTTGTATCACTATTCTTGCAAATTATAGAGATGAAAAGCTTTGGCAAAATGTACTTTCTGCAATATTCAAATTGAGAAATTTGTTGACAAACCCCCCAGTTTTAGAAGCATGCGAAAAGCTCTGAAATATCAGATGCATTACAATGAATGCATAAGAAAATCAGCTGAACTAGAAAGTAGGCACATGATAACATTGGGTATGTTTTGCTTACAGTCAGCCCATATTACTCACCAACCCTGACCGCTCAAAGGTCATGATTAATATTTCTATACTCTGTCATAAGAATGGCGTTTTCCTTAACTTGCAGGAGAGCATTCCCCTTTGAACCAAGAGCCCCATATCACACTGTGGTTGTAGGCCAAAAGGACTCGATTTGTCATACCTACCCCAGAGCTGTATCAGTAAACACAGTGCAAGACCCTGAACAGGGAGCTGAGAGAGGGAGATGTTGCATTGAATGGACAGCACAGAAACAGGCATTCGACCCAAACATTCTTCACATCATTAAATCTCGGGCAGTGGTGAGCACTTGTAGGCAACGTCCTGAACTGCAATAAGCCCAGATTTGTATCCCTTGGGATGACTGCTTCTACCAGGATATCACACAAAGATCTGACTGAGTGATTGATGTGTCCTACAAGCAACCAGTCAAAAGGAATTGAGTTGTGATTTTTTTTTCAATGACAGACAATGTAGAGCCTCTGTGCGGTACCATCCCATAACACAACCATTGCAGAGACCCAGATCCATCCAGTGGATGGCAAAGCACATTGTTTCTGTCCCACAATTAACCCACAACAAGAGGGTGCAAATGAAAACTCACCTCTGCAAGTACAGCAACGTTTTGATTTTGTCTCTCTCATGGCCATTGCGCCCATTCGTCAGTTTGTAATTGCTAAAGAAGGAGCTGCAGCTGGAGCACTGGCAGCCGACCAGAGGAAAAGGGAAGATGGAGCAACTTAGAGTGGCATCGACCAGAAAATCAGGGCTAAGTCAGAAGAGAAGACAACCACACTTAGCAATGATGAAGTAAAATCATATATTACCAGAAATCTGATCAGAGGACATCACAACACTACTCACACTGAAACATCATGGCCAATGAAACCATGTCTACATCTTTTCAGTCACCACTTTTCTCATTTACATCTCAATAGTCTTGCAAATCTGTGCTTCACCTTCTGCATTGGCAACTATGGTTTCTTCCCTTCATAGCCTCCGTAGCCATCCATCCTCCCCTCCCTTCTCTTCCCTCTACATCATCATCCATCCACCATCCATTAGGTGTCAGTGATGGCATAGTAGATAACATCATTGCTGCAGAATTAGGAAGCTCTAAGTTAGAGTCCTACTCCAAAGACCTGAGCACAGTACCTTGGGGCTGACAGCTAGCACAGTTCTGCAAGAGCATTATACTGTTTTTTGATTGCAGATATTAAGTTAAGGACTTGTTCTCTCTCCGTCTCTCAGGTCGGTATAAATATCCCAGGGCACAACCCATAAAAAAAATCAGGCAAGTTATCCCTGCATATTATTATGGATAAAGAAGTTGAAATCTGCTTAGAAGTGCAGGACAAGGCTAAAATGCTTAATGAATATTTCGTACCAGTGTTTAGTATGGAGGAGGAATTTAACAAGATAGCTGCAGAAGTGGAGACAATGGGTGCAATGGATAGGGTGGTGTTTGCAAGAGGAGGAGTAACTGGAAAAGCTGACCACAGGTAGACTGGATAAGTCACCTGATTCAAATGACTTGTACCCTAGGTTATCAGAGGATATGATTACACCTAGAATATTGTGAATGGTTCTAGATCTTCTTATGTGAGGTAGGATGTTCTTGCTATGGAGTGAGTGCAGCAAAGTTTACCAGACTGATTCCTGGGATAGCAGGACTGGTGTATGAGGACAGTTTGAATCGGTTAGGATGATATTCATAGAGTCATATAGCATGGAAAAAACCCTTCGGTCTAACTATTCCAGGCCAACCATGTTCCCAAACTAAACTAGTCCCACCTGCCTGTGTTTAGCCAATATCCCTCTAAACCTATCCTATTCATGTACTTATTCAATTGCCTTTTAGATGTTGCGACTGTCCCTGCACCCACCACTTCCTCCAACAGTTCATTCCACAAACTAACCACTCTCTGTGTTAAAAGAAAGTTGCCCCACGTGTTCTTTTTAAATCTTTCCACTCTCACCTTAAAAATATGCCCTCTAGTTTTGAACTGCCCCACCCTAAGGAAAAGACCTTTGCTATTCACCTTATCTGTGCCCCTCTTGATTCTATAAACCTCTATAGAGTCACCCCTCAACTTCCTCTGCACCAGTGAAAAAAGTCCCAGTCTATCATCCTGGTAAATCTCTTCACAGCACACTCCAGTTTAATAATATCCTTCCCATAACAGGGCAATCTGAACACAGTACTTCAGAAGAGGCCTCACCGATGTCCTGTACAACCTCACATGACATCCCAACTCCTATACTCAAAGCTTTGTGCAATGAAGGCCAGCATGCTAAATGCCTTCTTACCTGTCTACCTATGATACAAATTTCAAAGGATTATGCACCTGAACTCCTAGGTCTCACGGTTCTACAATACTACCCAGGATCCTACCATTAGCTGTATTACTCCTGCTCTTGTCTGTTTTAACAAATGCAATACCTCACATTTATCCAAATTAAATTCCACCTACCACACCTCAGCTCATTGACCCAATTGATCAAGATCACTTTGTAATCTTAGATAATCATCTTCCCACAATACCACCAATTTTGGTGTCATCCACAAACTTACTAACTATGCCTCCTACATTCTCATCCAAATCATTTATATAAATGACAAATAACTGTGGATCCAACACCAATCCCTGTGGAACACTGCTGCTCACAGGCCTTCTATCTGAAAAACAACCCTCCATCACTCCCTGTCTCCTGCTGTTAAGCCAAATTTATATCCAACCGGCAAGCTCATCGTGAATCCCAAACAATTAGTTAGCTGACTGCGCTGCCTTCAAACACACTATCTAAGCAATAATCCCGGCAGTGCTTGTGCAAAATGATGTTCTGAAGACCTGGTTATTCTTGATGTTGCCAATGGCACCTGACAGATATTCAGCTCCACTGATCAGGATCTCATGTTTCAATCCTGGAGTGTGAGTGATCGCATCTCGTTAGAAATACTCAACCTGCTGTCCCTGCTGGAATAAACAGGCACAACCCCTTTGTTTTTTAAATAACATCCTCTTTTATCTGTCCCCTTCAGTCTTGAAATACAAAAGGGAACACAGGCGTGGCTTGAGATTCCAACAATTCTCATGACTTTAGTTGGTTACACAGCAAAATACACACTAAATCTCAAGTTTCCAGACTACTGAAGGATTGTGTAATCTGGCATCCAGCCACTCAGTCACAGAAACTGTACTGACAGACCATCTGGAGAGCTGTTCCTCCTCCTCCACCCACCTTTTCATCAACTGGCCTGGTATCCATCTGTCTCACACCACCATGCCTCCAGTACTTCGCCTAAGGTGACCTTTCTTTGTACAAAAGCCTGGGGTAGGGTGGCTAAATGGCTGTATCTACAACATGTGGACTGCAGAAGTTCAAGGCGGAGGCCCAGCACTACCTTCTCCAGGGAAATTAGGGATGGGCAACAAATGCTGTCCCAGCCAGCAACTCCTATATTCTATGTAAGAATCGAACAAGACAAAACAAGGCAACCAATGCAGCACACAGTACTTTCGGTTTCAACAACACTAAGTACTTTTACATTCCACTCCCTTTGTAATAAAGGCCAGCATTCCACCGTGGTCAATACATTGATTGAGTGGTACAGAACTTTTTTACCCCAGCATTCTCAAAGTTACATACGTGGGTCATCATTTCATAGAGATTTGTGGCCTCCCCATCACAGAATCGCTTGAAAGATCTAAACAGTATCTCCTTTTGCTTACTGATCACTCTCTAACTGGAGAAGCTGTGTGAAGTACACAGTCTTAAACTCGATTAGTTCATTCCAATGTTTCATGTAATATCTTTTAAAGCTGGTTCATACTCTCTCCCAAATTACAATCAGAACCGTGGGTCAACCCTTACCGTGTGTTTTGCTCCATATTTTTTTTGGCACTACCGTGATGTTAATAACTACAATATCATACGAATACCTTTCAGTGCTATTCCAAATTGCTTTTTAAATATTTCAAGAGGACTACTGCTACAGACTGTCATTTTACCATGATCTAACAGCAAGTCTGATGTTTTTAATTAAGGGATGTGGGCACAACCAGCTAGCCCGTCCCTAGTTGCCCTTGAGAAGATGGTGGTGAGCTGCCTTCTTGAACGAATGCAGTCCATGTGCTGTAGGTTGGCTCACAGTGCCCTTAGGGAGAGAATACCAGGATTTTGACCCAGTGACAGTGAAGAAGCAGTGATATATTTGCAAATCAGGATGATGAGTGGCTTGAAGGGGAACTTGCAGGTTGCAGTGTTCCCATGTATCTGCTGCTCTTGTCCTTCTAGATGGAAATGATCGTGGATTTAGAAGGTGCTGCCTGAGGATCTTGGGTGAATTTCTATTGTGCATCTTGTGAATAGTTCATACTGCTGCTACTGAGCTTCAGTGATGGAGCGAGTAGATGTGTGTGGATTTTGTGCCAATCAAGCGGGCTGCTTTGTCCTGGATAGTGTCAAGTGTTGTTGGAGCTTCACCCACCCAGACAAGTGGGGATTATTCTATAACACTTCTGATTTGTGCCTTGTGTAAGGTGCAGAGCCGTTAAGTCTGTCCTTGTGATGGAGGGTGGTCATGGAGGAAGCAGCTGAAAATTGTTGGGTCTAGGGCATGTCTGCATTTTAATTTAATTCAGAAGTCTAATACATTATATTTTGCAATAATTCACAATCCAATTGCTTTTGTGGTCTCTGTTTCTCCCTCTGCTGAACAACACAGACTTCACACTCACACATCCTCACACTTGCACACCCTCGCTCACACCAGTTTGCACAGTATCATTTTCAAAAAGTTAGGGAAATATTCCTTACTAATTTCCCTACTTCCTGTGTTCTAAGTGACTCCAGGTCACATGAATCTTGTAACCTCTTCAGATTTTACTGCAACGTCCCAGTTATTGCAGGGATTGATTAATTTAAAACCTGTCCCAACATCACAGCAACATGCCCAACCTTCAAACTGCAGCCCTGCAAATCTAAACTCGTTGGTCCTCAGACTTAATTTCTACTTGTCCCATCTCTAAACGAGAAGATTCTGAGTTCAAGCTTCGCACTCCAGGATCTAAGCTACATACACAAAAAGTCCTTTTTAAAAGATATGTAACTCGTCTTGTACTTCAACAGTCACCATATCATAAGTACCTCATTGGCTGCAAAGTACTTTAGAGCTTCCAGAGATCACCGAAGATGCTATATAAATGCAAGTTTTTCTTTCTTTATTCTTTTCAATGAGGAACTGTGCAACCTAAGCCACATTATTTAATCAGGTTAGCCCAAAACAAAATGTGATTAAAAGTAAAAACTGGAAGAACTGCGCATTAAATGAAAAACATTGGTCATTCAAATAAATGATTTGGATGAAAATATGGAAGGCAATGTTTAGTAAGTTTACGGATGACACCTAAATTGGTAGCACAATAAACAGTGAAGAAGATTTCCTAAGATGACAAAGAGATCTTGATCAAATGAGTCAATGGACTGAGAAACAGCAGATGGAGTTCAATCTGGATAAATGTGAGGTATTTCATTTTGCTACAACAAACATGGTAGGAGATACAATTAATGGTAGGGCTTTGGGTAGTGTTGTAGAACAGAAGGACCTCGGGGTTCATGTACATAATTCTTTTAAGTTTGATTCACATACAGACAGGCTGGTTAAAAGGATGTTTAGCACGCTTGCTTTCATTGCTCAGTTTTTTGAGTATAGGTGTTGGGGCGTCATGTTGAAGTTGTACAGGACATTGGCGAAGCCTTTTCTGGAATACTGTGCCCAGTTCTGGTCACCCAGTTATAGGAAGGCTATTATTAAGGTGGAGTGCGCTCAGAAGAGATTTGCCAGGATGGTGCCGGGTATTGAGTTATTATGAGGGGCTGAATAGGCTGGAGCGTAGGAGGTTGACAGGTGACCTTCTAGAAATCTATAATATAAAGCTTATGCTAGTTGTCTTTTCCCTAGGTACAGGATTATCAAGACTAGGGGTCACATTTTCATGGTGAGAGAAGAGAAATTTTTAAAAAAAGATATGAGGGACTTTTTTTTTACACAGATCATGGTTCACGTGTGGAATGAACTTCCTCAGGATGTGGGTACAATTACAATGTTTAAAAGACATTTGGATAGGTAAATGAATAGGAAAGGTTTGGAGGAATATAGGCCAGGAGCAGGCAGGTGGGACCAGTTTAGTTTGGGATTATATTCAGCATGGACTGGTTGGACTGAAGGATCTGTTTCTGCACTGTATGACTCCATAACGGGTGAGATTGTTGATCAGATTAAATCACAGGGGCTCTGTGGTAATAAGTTTACTCAAATGCTTAGCATTAGTAACAAAAACACAATAAGCAGAATATAATTTTGAAGGAATTCTGCTTTTGCATCAGGTGATTTGAAAGACTGTATCTGGCACCAATTCAGATGAAGACGTGTCTTCAACTTGTAGCCTCTGGTGTAATTATTGGAAACGTAGTAACCTATGTGTGCATCGCCTTTGGCCTGTTTTAATGATGAAATCATGGCAAGACAATGAGAATTTCCCACCACTAACCAAGAACACGCCCTTCTAATGTGAGTAGGTCTGTCAAACACAATTGTCTTTGGAGGTTGTAAAATCATCCTAGAAATGTGAAGACAGAAAAGTCATTTCCGGGATGCCTCCGCTGTGATCTGTAGTGCTGTAGAATGTTCTGAACAAGACGTGTCTGAATTAAAGCTCTCTGTGCAGTTCATGAAGCCTTTCAGATATGACTATTCGATGTTCAAGGGAGAGGGTTTATGGAGAATAGCTCGATAAACTAAAGATCTTAAGATACAGGTATTTCTGGTAAAATAAGTGTTTCATCTACACAAATTGGCTGTAACGCAGCTGATGAATAGTGGAACTTAACGCAAACTTTCTGCTGTACAACTATTTTCTATAGCACGAGGTCACACATGAATGCAACTATCGCGTTATAGGAGAAATACCTGTACTTTACAAGTAATTTTTATGTAGGTACTTAAGACAGTTAATGATTTAGAGAATGTAACCCTGAAACAATCATTTTAGATAAATCAAGGGGACAGGACAAGTAGCTGTGAGTTCAAAGAAATTAAAGGGACATGTCGGGCAGACAGCCTTTCTTTCAACACACAGTAATTAATATTTGGAATACAGTATAGGAAGGACGATTGAGATGCTGCAATGAAATGATGGTAGAGATTGTGTGTTCTGGTGGGTGAAGGACAATCCTCTGAAATCCTCTCAAGTATTTTTTTTATGATTCATTCATGGAATGTGGACGTCACTGGCTAGGCCAGGATTTACTGCCAACCCTAACTACCCAGAAGGCTGTTGAGAATCAAGCACGTTGTACCCAGTGTAAGTACAAAGGAGAAAAGGCTTCCCCACGAGCTGATTCATTCTCTGCGGGTCGACAGTGTCTTTATGTCAATGTTTTACAAATTGCATTCCTGAGCGCCAAAGTCACCAGCAGAAGCTAAACTACACTTCTCTCTCTCTACCCACCTTCTTGCCTTTGGTGTGTCTTCATGGGATGCAGATTGTAACTGTCCCTTCTTTGTTGGGAGTGTACAACTGACCAAGTGTTTCCTTGACCTCCCCTCGTCTGTTCTATTTGTCTGCTGTCTAACGTGTCCTTCTTCTCTGTAACTGGTTAGCACCGTGTCTTGACTGCCACATCGGCAAGCTGTGGGGATTTGTTCTCTGTCTCGTGCCTTACCGTCTGCTGTGCTCCTAGTGTCTTGTCCATGGTATACATTTTCCATGGACAGAATCTCCTGTGGTTCTTGCCTCTGGAAGATCAGAAATTACATCAATACAGTTTGAGTTTTATTTCTCATCTCAGATTATTGGCACACTCATTATGCATAGTTTCAGGGAACGCCTCTGGTACAGGAACAGAGGAGAAACAAGTAGGCTGAAATTTAACTCTTTTTGCACTACGTGTAGGGTTGGGCATCTTTTAACAGCGAATGACACTCTCCCCCTGCCTGAGCCATCCAGCATTGAGTCACACAGCACAAAAACAGACTTTTCAGTTCAAATCATCCATACTGACCAGTTATCCTAAATTAATCTAGTCCCATTTGTCATCATTTGGCCCATATCTCTCTAAGCCCTTCCTATTCATATACCCATCCAGATGCCTTTCAAATGTTGCAATTGTACCAGTCTCCACCACTTCCTCTGGCAGCTCGTTCCATACACCCACCACTCTCTGCATGAAAACGTTGCCCCTTAGGTCCTTTTTAAATCATTCCCCTCTCACCGTCAACCTATACTCTCTAGTTTTGGACTCCCCTACCCCACGACATACCTATTCACCCTATCTGTGCCCCTCATGACTTCATAAAATTCAAAAAGGTCACGTCTTAGCCTTTGATGCTCCAGGGAAATTAGTCCCACTCTGTTCAGCCTCTTCCTCCGCTCAAACCCTCCACAGTTCCTGCAACATTCTTGTAAATCTTTTTGTCACCCTCTCAATTTTAACAACGTTCTTCCTATAGTAGAGAGACCAGAATTGAATGGCGTGTTGGGAGCTAGAGAGATCGATGGAAGTCGAAGGTGGGCATTCAGGCCAGTGGTGGGTTGAGGCCTTTCACTGTCATTGATTGACCAGTTGAGACCCTTAATTGGTTGTGATACAAGAAACCCCACCTCCTCATAGACCCTCCCATCCAGAAACAAACCCAGGGAGAGCTGGAGCAACTCAACAGGTCTGACAGCATCTGAGGAGAGAGCAGCAGAGTAAACATTTGGAACCTTGTGTGACTCTTCTTCAGAACACCCAGAACCTGACTGCCGAGGTAACAGTTATCTCCTTATGGCCAGCCCACAGCATTATTTGTCCTTCCTGCCACGTCTATGGACAATGAAGGGACAAGGGAAGGAGAGAGATACTAAGCAAAAAGGAAAAAGAGAAAGTATCTTGTGAAAATTTTGTTTATGTGATATGGCTATCACTAACTAGGCCAGCATTTACTGCCCATCCTCAAGATCCAACCACGTTGCTGTGGGTCTGGAGTCACATGCAGATCAGCTAAGGATAGCAGATTTGCTTTCCTAAAGGGCACTAGTGAAGCAGATGGGTGTTTTTCAACAATGGATAGTGGTCACCATTAGGCTAACATTCAATTCCAAATTTGTACTGAACTCAAATGTTACCATTTGATGGGATTCATACCCATGACCCCAGTACATTAGTCTAAGCCTCTGGATCACCGGTACAGTGAGTGCGAAGACTGGTCCTTGTTTAAATGTTGGGAAGGTGATGGCCTAGAGGATTTATCGCTTGACTGTTAATCCAGAGACTCAGTAATTTTCTGGGGACCCAGGTTTGAATCCCACCAGGGCAGATGATGGAATTTGAATTCAATCAATATCTGGAATGAAGAATCCAATGATGACCATGAATCTATTGCCGATTGTCAGGAAAAACCAATCTGGTTCATTAATGTCGTTTAGAGAAGGAAACTGCCATCCATACCTAGTCTGGCGGAACAGTCCCTCTTCCGCACCTACACAGGCCTCAAACCCCACCTCTTCCTCCGGTACATTGATGACTGTATCGGCGCCGCCTATTGCTCCCCAGAGGAGCTCGAACAGTTCATCCACTTCACCAACACCTTCCACCCCAACCTTCAGTTCACCTGGGCCATCTCCAGCACATCCCTCACCTTCCTGGACCTCTCAGTCTCCATCTCAGGCAACCAGCTTCTAACTGATGTCCATTTCAAGCCCACCGACTCCCACAGCTACCTAGAATACACCTCCTCCCACCCACCCTCCTGCAAAAATTCCATCCCCTATTCCCAATTCCTCCGCCTCCGCCACATCTGCTCCCACGACAAGACATTCCACTCCCGCACATCCCAGACGTCCAAGTTCTTCAAGGACCACAACTTTCCCCCCACAGTGATCGAGAACGCCCTCGACCGCATCTCCCGCATTTCCCGCAACACGTCCCTCACACCCCGCCCCCGCCACAACCGCCCAAAGAGGATCCCCCTCGTTCTCACACACCACCCCACCAACCTCCGGATACAACGCATCATCCTCCGACACTTCCGCCATCTACAATCCGACCCCACCACCCAAGACATTTTTCCATCCCCACCCCTGTCGGCTTTCCGGAGAGACCACTCTCTCCGTGACTCCCTTGTTCGCTCCACACTGCCCTCCAACCCCACCACACCCGGCACCTTCCCCTGCAACTGCAGGAAATGCTACACTTGCCCCCACACCTCCTCCCTCACCCCTATCCCAGGCCCCAAGATGACTTTCCACATTAAGCAGAGGTTCACCTGCACATCTGCCAATGTGGTATACTGCATCCACTGTACCCGGTGTGGCTTCCTCTACACTGGGTAAACCAAGCGGAGGCTTGGAGACCACTTTGCAGAACACCTCCGCTCAGTTCACAACAAACTACTGCACCTCCCAGTCGCTAACCATTTCCACTCCCCCTCCCATTCTTTAGATGACATGTCCATCGTGGGCCTCCTGCAGTGCCACAATGATGCCACCCGAAGGTTGCAGGAACAGCAACTCATATTCCGCCTGGGAACCCTGCCGCCTTATGGTATCAATGTGGACTTCACCAGTTTCAAAATCTCCCCTTCCCCAACTGCATCCCTAAACCAGCCCAGTTCGTCCCATCCCCCCACTGCACCACACAACCAGCCCAGCTCTTCCCCTCTACCCACTGCATCCCAAAACCAGTCCAACCTGTCTCCGCCTCCCTAACCTGTTCTTCCTCTCACCCATCCCTTCCTCCCACCCCAAGCCGCACCCCCATCTACCTACTAACCTCATCCCACCTCCTTGACCTGTCCGTCTTCCCTGGACTGACCTATCTCCTCCCTATCTCCCCACCTATACTCTCTCCACCTATCTTCTCTTCTCTCCATCTTCGGTCCACCTCCCCCTCTCTCCCTATTTATTCCAGAACCCTCACACCATCCCCCTCTCTGATGAAGGGTCTAGGCCCGAAACGTCAGCTTTTGTGCTCCTGAGATGCTGCTGGTCCTGCTGTGTTCATCCAGCCTCACATTTTGTTGTCTTGGATTCTCCAGCATCTGCCCTTCCCATTATCTCTAGTCTGGCCTACATATGACTCCAAGCCCAGAACAGTGTGATTGACTCTGAACTGTCCTCTGGGCAATTAGAGGTGGGCAATAAATGCTGCCTGGTCAGCGATACCCTCATCCCATGAATGATTAAAGAATAAAAATATACAGTCATTAGTCAGTGAAAGCTATACAGGAGGGGAGGGGTGCAGTATGTTTTCCCACCCAAAAATGTTTGCTGGACTGGCCTGTGTCTCCCCCTCTTCTCCAAATCCCAGAGCCACCTTTCAATTTCCCCTGAAGTTTGTATCGATAGTTAGTCTGATCACTAACACACTGGTCCCACATTTCAGTATAGACGAGGGTTGTTTTCTCTGGAACAGGGCAGAGCTAATCAAGGTGATGATGTGAATAGGAATTCCTACTGATTTTAGTGGAGAGGCCAATAATTAGGGGACATGGATTTAAAATAATTAACAGATGATTAGAGGAGGATAGAGGGGAGAGCAGACATAGTCAGACTCTGCCTGAAAAGATGGTGGAGGCAGAAATGCCGCATTGTTTTCAACATAGTTCTTGGAAATGTACTCCAGTTGTCATCACTGCCTTTGGGCTATGGCTGGATGCAAGCAAAACATTGCAGATGCTGGAAATCAGAAATAAAAGCAGAAAACATTCACGAGTGGAAAGAAGGGCTACATTTGACTTGAAACACTAACTCTACTTCTGTCTCCACAGGGTCCGCCTCAGATGCTGAGCTTTTCCAGCTCTTTCCGTTTTTGCAAGCCGGAAAGGGAGTCTAGTTTGGACAGTTCTATTGTGGTTGAGACAGATACAAATGGGAGAATTCATCACTGCTGCTGCACAATCTCTGTTTTCTATTAACAAGTGACATTTACCAAGGAGTACGGGTACACTGTTCAAGTGCAGATGGTAATTGAGTGCGCACAACCTGTAGAGACACATTCCTTTCCAGCAACTTTATTGGATGTTGACCAGGAACCATGGGCCCAAAGCAATGTGCTTTTCACCAATCCAGGGGACTGCAGTCAGACATAAAATAACATGACCAATTTTCCTAAGAACAGCCAAGGGACTGCATTATGCAACTTTGTGAACAAGCCATCTCATATATACATGTTGAATGATAGTGTTAGGCCCAGGAATAAGGCAGGGGGCTCTTGCGGTGCTGTGGCAGCGTCCCTACCTCTGAGGCAAAAGAATCAGTTTCAAGTCCCTCCCTTGGCACAGAGTTATGTCATTATGTGTTGGAACAGGTTGATTTTAAAAGTGATTATGAATATAGCAGCCTTCTGAATAAATACAGATAACCTTCTTCTGATCACTGCACGCTCATTAGGTTCTAGGACAATCACAGTAAGGGAGCCATTCAGCTCAGAGTGTTTGTTCTGCTATTTAGTAAGATTATGACCAATCACAGAAGTGTCACAACAAAGGAAAAGGCCATTCAGCCCATCATACCAGAACTGCTCTTCAAACTGAGTCATTACGTGGTGCCAATCTCCTGCATTTTCCCTACATCTTTCAATGCTATTTCTATCCAAACAATCATCAAACGCCTTCTCCATAATCTCCATTCACCAATGCCCTTGGTTCCATGTCCCTTAACACCTTCAACAATCAGAATCTATCATTCAATTTGGAAACTCTCTCAAAAAAATAGGTAACAGATGTTGTTCACTTATCGCGCCTGCAAATTTTGAAACCATGCCCTGCGGACCCTTCCTCCTGTCCAAAGATCGAACGATCCCTGCTGCTTTGCTGCCTGTCACTCAGGACAACGTCGTATCCATGCTGCGACAGTCCCTTTTAGACCATAAACTAGAACACTGCTGGCAAGCCAGCTCTGTAGTACTTTTTTGTGTCTTTTGAAAGTCCATGCACATTACATCAACCCCTTCAGTCTCACTGTGATCCCCTCTGTTAACACAGTTTAACAATGCGCAAAAGTCTATTTCCTCTGGTGGAGAGTCCGAACTTGGGAGGCGCGGGGGTTACTTCACCTTCAAATCAAAGATACACCATTCAGCGTGTTTTCAAACATGACATCATGGAAGACCGGAACATGCTATCCACAAAACGCTGTTCAATTTGATGGTTACTTTTTTAAAAAGCAATATTGACAATATAAAAGCCATTGAGGACTATGGATGAAGGTGCGTAAACGGTGTTACAACAGAGGCTGACCGTGAATGGGAAAATGGACCTCTATCACCTACTTTGTCGCTTAGTTCCAATCATGGCACCAGCAAGACAAAATAGTAGTATTTGCAACAGACCTCATACAACTAATTTTGAGAGCCCAATTGGTAATTGTCAAAAATACATTGTTATTACCAAGGTTTTGTTTCTTGATGAAGTACCATGCGGAGATTTCAATGTTTATGAAAACCATTTGGTTTGTTCCCTGCCCTCGTGCCAGATTTCTGAAATGTTCTCTTGTCCAGTTTATTTGGTTAAAACATTGTGCGGATGCTGGGAGAGCAATTCTTTCGCCCTTCCCTCCCGGCTGTTGGCCAACGTGCACTGATTACGTTAAAAAAAGGCACTACCTCAGTTTGTCTGAGACGGTCGCTTAGTTGTTCAATCTGATTCCAAGCGTGCCCCAAACCTTCCGTCAGCCTGGAATTTAACAGCAATGCTGAAAAGGTAAAGAGAAGAAAACAAAGGTCTTAGCGAAAATTTGTAGCTGGGATTGTGGACGGTGATGGCTTGTTTGGTCGCTGAGCCAGTTGTTCTATGGTGTACAGACGTTTCGTTACCACTCTAAGCAATATGATCAATGAAACCTCCATCTGAAGGGTTGGTGTTCTGCTCCATTCCAAATTTATACGTTAGACATATCAACAGTAAACAGGACTAATGTGATATTCAGAATCCCACGCAGCGAGTGCAATAAACATGAATAAACTGTACAAACGGGGAGCAAACTAACAACCAGGACACACAAGCATCAGCTGGCAGTAAAGACATGACCAATTTTCACTTGTCTCAATACACACAGACAATGAGGGCCATCAGCTCGACTGGGTCAAAGTGACTATACTAGGACAAGCAAACAAAAAAACATGCATGGGAATTTCTGGAGGCCTGGTTCTCAGCAAGGGACCTCATTAACAAACACGCAGAAAGAGACGCCGTACACAGTCCGCTGACGAGAACAAAAACAGAACCAGAAGTGACAAGACTCACCGCACCAAAGGATCAGGTAAAGTCAGAATGAAGCAGAACACCGGCACTTTGATTAAAGGGTGCATGATGATGTTGCCTAGAACAGTAACGAGACATCTGCACATGACAGAATAACCGGCTCGGCGAGCAAATGAACAACCTCAGCACTCAGGGAAAGAATTTGTTCGACGCGTTAAAAAACCAGGAGAGGCCTGGACAGAGTAGACAGGAAGGAAGTGTTGGCGGAAAGGACAAGAACCAGAGGACACAGTGGGTCACAGTGTTTGGCAAAAAAACCAGAGGCGACGTGAGGCAAAATTTTTTTTACACAAAACAGAGCAAATAGTTAGGAAATGCCTGGCCTAAGAGTGTCCAGTGGAGACAAGTTCAACTATGACTTTCAGAAACAAATTAGACAATCATTTGAAGAGAAAGAAAGTCTTTACAGCTATTGGGAAAAGATGGGGGAGGGGAACTATTTGAGTTGGGAGCAAATTCTGGCATCTTGGTAACCCATATGGTCAAGGCTCTTCTTGGAAATCTAGAAGCTAGAAAAGGCTAGTCTCAGTAACAGTGACCATGAAATTATCATCAATTGTTGTAAAATCTCACCTGGCTCACTAATGTCCTTTCGGAAGGGAAGACTGCTGTCCTTGCCTTTTCTTGACCTACATGTGACTCCAGACCCACAGCAATGTGACTGACTCTTAACTGCCCTCTGAAATGATCTTGTTCACCACTCAGTTCAAAGGCAATTAGGGACGGGAAACAAATGGTCTTGCGACTGGCGCCCACATCCGTGAAAGAATTCATCAAAGTTGGTCTCACGAAGAGCCAGCATGTAAGACAACAGGCTGAGCGGCCTCTGTTTTTTAACCATCATGTAATTCTACATAAAATCAGCCTACATGCTGCTCATTTATTCACACAGTATGAAAATAAAATCAATCACCATAATAAATACTTAAAATAAAAGAATATATGTGTTTATCCATTTAATGTGCTGCCCTTGTACATACTTTCCATGAGCTCCTCTTCGCACCTCTTCTGCATAAGGAGTTTGGGGCATTCCACTTGGACCTCCCGTGACACCGTGAACTCATGTCCATGGACTGGCTTCTGTACTGACTCCACATTCTGAGGTGCGGAGACACGTTGGACCACTGCCTCCTGGGCTGATTGACGGGGAGATTCTCTGGGAGATACTTGGATCACAAACTGCTGTCGCTCCTCGCACCTTATCGGTTCAGTTGTCTGTATTCAGACACAGAGGGCAAACAAAACACAATTACAGCTTAAACAATGCAACCTTTTACAGCGAACTGACATTCATAAATTTCATCATTGTTTCTCGAACTTAGATTCTGACAACTGCTCACCCATACCCAATCTCTATGGAGTGAAGCAGTCATTCCCTGTAGCTGACAATATCAAGTAATAACAACAAGGTCAACTGGATACACCAGGGTTCCCTGACTTACAAACAGTTGTATTTACAAGTATGATCCTATACAGGGTGTAATTTTAAAGACCCAACATATGAGCGTTTTCGGTACTTATGAACAGCTATTTTAAATTGCCCCGCATTGTGTTCTGACTTGTGTACAAATCGGACTCAAGGACAGGGACCATTCATAACCCAGGAACTGCCAGTATTCAGCATCTGTGAAATCTACCGAGGTACCTCAGAGGAGTATTATAAAACAAAATTAAACATCAAAAGATATTTGGGCATGGGACAAAATGTTTAGTCCAAGATGTAATGTATTAGGAAGCAGAGTAAATGAGGAACATGGATAGACAACAAAGCTTAGACAGACAGCAAAGCTTAGCGAGTGTATTCCAAAGTTTGAGGCTACTGGAGGTACTGTCATATTAGGCTCTGAGTACTAACCGCTGGTAGTTGTGGTCAGAGTAAACAAAAATAAAGTCGCCACAGACTTACCAGATCGTAGGGCTACACTCTTATTAGAGAGAGAGACAATTGGTGATGGTTTAACCGGAGGGTCACCATACCTCAGGCAAGGGGAGGAAGAGATTGAGAATCCAACATGGTAGCCTCAGCTAGTGCAGGAATGGAACCTATGCTGTTGGTATCATACTGTATTACAAAACAGCCATCCAGCCAACCTTCAGAGTTGCTTGAACTAGACCAGGTAGCTTCACCTTTGTAGGCAATCTTTTCACACAGCGAGTGGTTTGTAGGTGGAATGAACTACCAGAGGAAGTGGTAGATGCAGATATAGTTATAACATTTAAAAGAAATTGGACAGATACATGAATAGGAAACATTTAGCAGGATATGGGCCAAATGCAGGCAAATGGGACTATTTAGTTTGAGCATAGACAAGTTGGGCCGAAAGATCTGTTTCCATGTTGTCTGACTTAATGGCTGAAATTTCTGTTTCATCAACCACAGTATGTGATCAGATAAGATAGTGACACTCATTCCTGTATCATACTTAAAATTAACAAGATGTCCAATGACATAAATAAACTCTAGAAACATCAGTTTGGAAGGATCACTAATTTCCCCTAGTAAAGTATTGGCTACTTTTCCTGAAAGAGATACATCATCTAAAGCAGGTATTTTTTATCACAAACGTGGTCCAACCATAATAACCTCTTTATATCAGCAAGCATTTGGCCTCTTGCTGCTCTGAAAATGTGCACATCTTCTGGAAGTGACCTATAGTTTCACAGACGTAACATTCTTTAATCATGGCTGGGCACTGAGTGTGGCTTTTAGGCTTTATTTTTCCAAAGTTGCAACAATAACATTTGGTTTACAGGTTTTTGGCTGGTTTGTCAAGTGACTCTTTATAGTGACTGTGCATTATATGGTGAATACGTATGGTTGCTATCCTGAGGTACGTTTGCATTTCTCTCAAGATTTGTCTGCTTCCTGGATGATTTGAATAGCTTTTCACAAAGTTAATAAAGTGTGGAGCTGGATGAACACAGCAGGCCAAGCAACTCTTTTTTTTGTGCTCCTGAGATGCTGCTTGGCCTGCTGTGTTCATCCAGCTCCACACTTTATTATCTTGGATTCTCCAGCATCTGCAGTTCCCATTATCTCTTTTCACAAAGTCAAATGGTTTTTAAACTGTAAGAAATCTGACAAAGACTTTTCAATAATTCCAACAACTATTCTATCTCCGATATGTCTCTGAAATCTAATCTTGGAACTTCACTGCCACGGTTCTCCATTAACCTACAGAGTTTGTCAACGAAATTATTGATTTCCGTAGAAGCATAACTCCCCAGTTAAATCTTGTTCATTCAAGAATGTTATTTGCTTTCAAATTGCAGTCATGGTCAAAGATATTAAAACTAGCAAGAATTCTGTGTGTTGGCAATACAGTATGAACTCCCTCCAAAAAATATTTCATTTCAATTATCTGGACAAAACTGCTTTACCTGTTTACTTGTCACTCAGACTGAATGGACTACATCTCAGGTTCTGAAGGAGACAGCTAAAGAGATTGTGGAGGTATCGGTGGTGAACTTTCAAGGCTCAATGGAGTCAGAGAGAGTCCCAGGGAACTGAAAAATGGCTAATGTAACACCCGTGTTTAAGAATTAAGGGAGGCAGAAGATGGGAAACCATAGGCCGGTTAGCCTGATCTCAGTTGTTGGTAGATTAAGGATGAGACTGCTGAGTACGTGGAAGTGCTTGGTAAAATAGGGCTGGTTTAAGATTAGAGGGGAAAGATTTAAAATGGACCTGAAGGGTGACTTTTTCACCTAGAGGATGGTGCGAGTATGGAACGAGCTACCAGAGGAAGTGGTGGAGGTTGGTACAAACACAACATTTAAAAGGCATCTGGATTCATATATGAATAGGAAGGGTTTAAAGGGATATGGGCCAAATGTTGGCAAATGGGACTCAGTCAGATTGGGATGTGTGGCCTGTGCAGATGAGTTGGACAGAAGTTGTTTCCATGCTGTATAACTGTATGACGATTGACGTTTCACAGGGGTCAGTATTGGGATCACAACTTTTCATGTTATACATTGATGATCTGGATGAAAGAAATGAGGGCGTTGTTGTTAAGTCTGAGATGACACAAAGCTAGCTGGAGGGACAGCTAGTTATGAGGAAGTAGAAGGCTGCAGAACAAATTGACCAGGCTAGGAGAGTTCCTGCCTCAGGGTCAATTTGGGTGGACCAAAGCAAAGAAATCCTGGGAACTGCAGTGAACTAAAACAGAAATGTGTTATCCCAAATCAGGTTACCCTCCCCTCTAAATCAGGAGTTTCTGCATTCCACTCTCACCTCTGAGAGGTCAGACCCTCAAACTGGAAGTACTGAGGGAGTGCTACACTGTCAAGAGCGGCCCTCTTACAGATTGTGATATTCAACCACGCCCCCCTCAACCTAGAACTAAAAGACCTGATGGGCCATGCTGAAACTAGCCTGGCTAATATTAGTCTTGAACCAACATTGCTAGGATCTCCAGTTATATCACCAGTCTTGCTGCAGTGACTGCATTTCACTGGCTGTGCAGTGCTTTGGGATGATCTGAGGCTGTGAAAGTTGTCGCACAAATGTAATTTCCTTTTTTTTTAAATGCATTCATGGGATGAGGGTGTCACTGGCCAGGCAGCATGTATTGCCCATCCCTACTTGCCCAGCGGGCAGTTAAGAGTCAACCACATTGCTGTGGGTCTGGAGTCACATGTAGGCCCGACCAGGTAAGGATGGCAGTTTCCCTCCCTAAAGGGCATTAGTGAACCAGATGGGCTTTTCCTGGCAACTGACAATGGGTTCATGGCCCTCTTTAGACTCCTAATTCCAGATATTTTATTGAATTCAAATTCCACCACCTGCCATGGCGGGATTCGATCCCAGGCCCCCAGAACAATATCTGGGTCTCCGGATTAACAGTCCAGCAATAATACCACTAGGCCATCGCCTCCCACTAATTATTGCATCTTAGCAGAGAAGTCATCCACAATATGGAATTCATCCAGCTCTTCACCTGGTTATCCACAATACAGAATGGGTCACTAACCATGCAAACTGCAGCAGTTCAAGAAAATGGCCCATCACTACATTCTCTAGGCAACAAGGCAATGAAAAACACTGGCATTACTAAGGATGCTCACATCTTGAAAATGGTTAAGGAATACGTCACCACAACACAGCAAGTGTCAGCATGGTCAGGAATCTCTGAGGATGCCAAGGTGCAGAGGATCTTAACTCAGCAGACTACACCTCCAGGATCTGATCTCTGGCACTGCGATGGATCATAGAATCCCTACAGTGTGGAAACAGGCCCTCAGGCCCAACAAGTTCACACTGACCCTCAGAGCATCCCACCCAGACCTGTCCCCTTGTAACCCTCATAATCTACACATCCCTGAACACTACAGGCAATTTAGCACGGCCAATCCATCAAGTCTGCACAATTTTGGACTGTGGGAGGAAACCAAAGAGGAAGCCCATGCTGACACAGGGAGAATGTGCAAACTCCACACGGACAGTCACCCGAGGTGGGAATCGAACCCGGGTCCCTGCAGCTGTGAGGCAGCAGCGTTAACCACTGAGCCACCGTGCTGCACTGGATCACCCAAGAGTTCCTCATTTCCATGTGGGCCCGCTTCACTTAGGGAAAGGGGTGGAGATTTACAGGATGCTTCCTACCTGCGAGGCAGACTGGTCACTTGAAGAAGGGACTGGGCTACCAGGGCCACTGGAGTTAGTCTGAGTGCTGGCCGAGGACTGACTGCAGTGTGCCTGTGACATGCTGAGCAAGCGATGGATCTCCAGTTGCTGAGCTTTCATGGTCCGTTCTAATCTGGAAAGGACAGTTGTCAATTCTTAATTTTACTATACACAATCTAAGAATAATTCTGCAAGCGCAACATTCAGATAAGGAGGAGACATAATCTGTGAGGGTTCAAGGCAATCCCTGAGTTGACAATCAAGTGAGTTGAAGTAACAATGATCAGAGAAAAGATTCTGAAATGAGCACTGGGCTGTAATGTGCAATGGGATATATTAAAGGTTATGGTGAGGGGGCGGATAAGTGGAGCTGAGTCTCAAAAAGATCAGCCATGATCTTATTAAACGGTGGGGCAGGCTCGAGGGGCTGGATGGCCTACTCCTGCTCCTAGTTGTTATGTTCTAACAGGTTATTCCAGCTGTACACATACTGCAACAACTGCTCTTTCCTCACCAATTCCAACAACACACAAAGGAATCTTCTGGAAAGCTTACGATAACTACAATGGGAGAGAATCTTCCAGGCAACTTCATGCCAGGTCAGAGATTCCACAAACTTGTCTTTTTTCATTCATTCATTCACAGTGTCACAGCATTTATTGCCCAAAGGGCACTTGAGAGTCACATGTCAGTCAGACCAGGGTAAGGACAGCAGTTTCCTTCCCTAAAGGGTTTTAGAGAGCCAGATGGGTTTTCCCCTTGACAATCAGTTGTTCCAGATCTTAAATGAAATCAAATTCCACCCAGGATTCGAACCCAGGGCACCAGAACATTACTTGGGTCGCTGAATTAACAGTCCAGTGATAATATCACTAAGCCATTGCCTCCCACAAGCTAAGCAGGCTTCAAGCTGAGAGGCAGCAATAGCTGCTGTAGCAACGCGATTTTGAAAGTCACAACTAATCCTGCATCACTCACTCTCAGACAGTACATTCCAGACCCTCACCATTCCAGAGAACCTGCCTCCCCCACACTCTCAGACAGTACACTCCAGACCCTCACCATTCCAGAGAACCTGCCTCCCCCACACTCTCAGACAGTACACTCCAGACCCTCACCACCCGAGTGAACCTGCCTCCCCCACGCTCTCAGACAGTACATTCCAGACCCTCACCACTCCAGTGAACCTGCCTCCCCCACACTCTCAGACAGTACACTCCAGACCCTCACCATTCCAGAGAACCTGCCTCCCCCACACTCTCAGACAGTACACTCCAGACCCTCACCACCCGAGTGAACCTGCCTCCCCCACGCTCTCAGACAGTACATTCCAGACCCTCACCACTCCAGTGAACCTGCCTCCCCCACACTCTCAGACAGTACACTCCAGACCCTCACCATTCCAGAGAACCTGCCTCCCCCACACTCTCAGACAGTACACTCCAGACCCTCACCACCCGAGTGAACCTGCCTCCCCCACGCTCTCAGACAGTACATTCCAGACCCTCACCACTCCAGTGAACCTGCCTCCCCCACGCACTCAAACAGCACACTCCAGACCCTCACCACCTGAGAGAACCTGCCTCCCCCACACTCTCAGACAGTACACTGCAGACCCTCACCACCCGAGTGAACCTGCCTCCCCCACACTCTCAGGCAGTACATTCCAGACCCTCACCACTCAAGAGAACCTGCCTCCCCCACGCTCTCAGACAGTACACTCCAGACCCTCACCACCCGAGAGAACCTGCCTCCCCCACGCTCTCAGACAGTACACTCCAGACCCTCACCACCCGAGAGAACCTGCATCCCCCACACTCTCAGACAGTACATTCCAGACCCTCACCACCCGAGAGAACCTGCCTCCCCCACACTCTCAGACAGTACATTCCAGACCCTCACCACTCCAGTGAACCTGCCTCCCAGACACTCTCAGACAGTACATTCCAGACCCTCACCACCCGAGAGAACCTGCCTCCCCCACACTCTCAGACAGTACATTCCAGACCCTCACCACCCGAGAGAAACAGCCTCCCCCACACTCCCAGAGAATACATTCCACCTCTGATGGGTACAGTTTCTTACTGGTGTTTCACAGATGGCGAAATAAGTGGATTATAGGAGACCTACCCCAGCAGGGGGTGCTGGCTGGGAGGTGCTGACCAGGAATCACAGGTCATCACACTATAGGGAGGATGTGGAGGTCTTGGAGAGGCTACAAAGAAAGGTTTACCAAGATGTTGCCTGGATTAGAGTGTATGGGCTAAAAGGAGAGGCTGGAGAAATATGGATTACTTCTACTAAAATGCCAGAGGCTGAGGGATTAACCTGACAGACAAATCTAAAATTATGAGAGGCATGGATGGGATGGATAGTCAGATTCTTCTTCCCAGGGTGGAAATGTCAAATACTAGGCATGTAGGTTTAATGTGAGAGAGGCTACATTTAAAGGAGGGACGCAAGGCAAGTTTTGTTTTTACACAGGGAGTGGTAGGTGCCTGGAGCATGCTGCCAGGGGAGGTGGTGGAAGGAGATATGACAGCAATACAGCTTCTAGTGACAGCAGAACATTTTTTTTCTGAAAGAAGTGGAGTTTTAGTTGTTTAGAAGGTAGATACTGCAGGAACCTACCAGGACCCAGTGATCCACTGAACTGATCTTGATCACCCAAGGGGATCAGAAAGGAATTTCTTGCATCTTTTCAACCTCTCTAACCCAAGTCTATTTTGAGGTAGAAGTCCCTTCCTGCAAGGTCACATGGTGTTGAGTAGGGGAGTGGGGTTGTGCTTGTGCTATAGTGCAAATTGTCACAGAGGCCGAACTGAGCAGAAGGTATTTCCCTATCTATAGCTCTTTGTGGCTTCAAAAAAGTCTCATTCAAATAGCCACAGCCAAGCCTCCCCTAGTAGCTCAGAGAGCACCTGAGCCATACAGCCCTGGGTCCAGTCCATGGCCTTGTTTAGTGTAGCTCTGGAGGTGCTGCCATTAAAAGCTGAGGATGAAGGAACCTGACTCCCCAGTTGAATAAAACCATGGCTAACCCTTTTCCTCAACGCTGAGCGAATCGCTCACTCAGAGAGCCAGGGCAGACATCTCGGGTCAAATAGCCTCTTTCGACACTAAGAATTCGGTGATTACACAAACAGCACTTTTCTGCCCTTTCCCTACATCCATTGGTGTTCAAAGAGATACTTTCCTCAGTGTTCTTGGATTAGGGAAGGGGACCAGGCGAGGCAGGTGTCCCTCTCTTGAGGGAGGTCAATGAAAGGTGAGATGTAATGCCACTGCAAGCAAAGGAGTCTGCCTGCAGCAGGGCCTACGCTAATGTGAGAACATAGGAATCAATAGTAACACTAGGGAACTAACAAACAAGAGTGGAGACTCAAAATTTAGCAGGAGGATGATGGCTCATTGTTAACCACTTACTGCTGTGAGCTGCTAAAATGTGTGGACTGCCCAGCTAAGGGGGGTAGATAGGAGCTAACTACCTGAGCAAATACAAGAGAAACTTGTGCAAGATTCTATCTGGTGGGGCCATGCAATGTGACACAACATAAGATAGACTATTTCCCACACATTGGGTCTGATCTGATGGGATACAATATCTTTTCCATTCTGGTCACTGATAATGGGGGCAGCAATGAGAATCACAAATGTTGAAACTCAACATTCCGATCGCCGTGAAATGAAATGGTCTGGTTTAATATACAAACTCCTACTTCTCTGTTCAAAACCTTCACCTCTCCAGGAGCAACTCTCACTGGTATCTATGGAGACAGAAATGGGCTCAGCCAAACTGTTCTCCCAACCGTGCAGGGGAACGCAGATTCCGGGAATTGTTAAGTGCTTGAGGAGAGTTGGAACATTTGATACTAAGGTTTGATGACAGCTTACTTTAAAATTAAAGAAAAATCTTGCTCACCTTTCTGCTTCACTGAAAGGCACGGAGAAGTTGTTTCTTTCACACATCATCACATAGATTTCTGCAGGTTTACAGTAGAAGGGTTTCCCTCAAATGCAAAGGAAGACGATTCCATTAATATTGTCCTTTCAACTACAGCCAAAGGGGTACTCTGTGAGGTGTAGGGAAGGGGGTGGTTTAGTGGCAGTATCACTGGATCAGAAGCCCCAAGCCAATGGTCTGGGTCATGGGTTCAAACCCCACCGAGGCGCAGGGTGACATGTGAATCCAGTATAAAGCTGGCCGAGTTGTAGCCAGCTTTTGTTTGAAAGAGAAAACCCATTAAGTTCACTAATGCCCTTTAGGGAGGGAAATCTGCCGTCCTGGTCTGATCTACTTTTCTGTACAAGCCCATGATTGACGCAGTAATGGAGATGGAGGACTGGCTAACACAAAGAAGACACCGTCACGATTCTGTCAGGGTAAGGCTCGCCATTCGAAGCTCCACTCTGCTCATAAGTTCCCTTTCTCATTTTTATTTGGCCTTCCTTTTGTCTCTCCCTTTTTATCGCTCCCTCTATACTGATTCTATTCCCCCCCCCCCCCAACCCCCCGACCACCCCATATTAACCGCCCCTCGAAGGAGTCAGGAGCGAGCCGGGTCACGACTGGAAACCACGGCCGGAACCGAATGCACGGGTTGTCAACTACAGCGACGGTGGTTTGAGAGTGGGCTGGAGAGACCGGGGCAGTGGGGCAGCGGCAGTGAGATCGGGGCAGTGGGGCAGCGCAGTGAGACCGGGGCAGTGGGGCAGCTGCAGTGAGATCGGGGCAGTGGGGCAGCGGCAGTGAGACCGGGGCAGTGGGGCAGCGGCAGTGAGATCGGGGCAGTGGGGCAGCGGCAGTGAGACCGGGGCAGTGGGGCAGCGGCAGTGAGATCGGGGCAGTGGGGCAGCGGCAGTGAGACCGGGGCAGTGGGGCAGCGGCAGTGAGACCGGGGCAGTGGGGCAGCTGCAGTGAGATCGGGGCAGTGGGGCAGCGGCAGTGAGATCGGGGCAGTGGGGCAGCGGCAGTAAGATCGGGGCAGTGGGCAGCGGCAGTGAGATCGGGGCAGTGGGCAGCGGCAGTGAGACCGGGGCAGTGGGGCAGCTCAGAGTGAGACTCTAGGGGAGGCATGGCAAGGATTGGAAAGCCCTGAGTGGGACTGTGCCAATGCGATGGAAAGTTGGACTCTCTTAATTTTTCATTTCTTACTGTAAGTTGTCAATGATGCCTTGTACGAATGGCGAAGGTACACACTTTTCACTGTATTTTTACATTGAATACACGTGACAATAAATGTGTGTATCTATGTATAAATTTTAAAGATCTTTAATGGGTCTTTTCCAGGTCAGAAAGCTGTAACTAGTGAAGGGCCACAATTGTTAGTATTTCTATTCCTGAGGAGGCCGAGTGTAACATACCAAATTTGTTAATGATGCAAAAAAATTTAGGTAGGATGGCACGGTGCAATGAAAACTTAAGGAATTTGCAAGGGAATATAGATGGGTTGAGTGAATGGGCAAAACTTGGTAAGTGGGGTTTAAATTGGAAAGTATGAAGTAATGTACTGCGGCAGGAATAATCACGAGACAGACTATTTGTCATTTATCTCAAGAGGGCTGGAATATATAAGCAGCGATGTGCTTCTGAGGCTTTATAAAGCTCTAGTTAGGCCCCATTTAGAATACTGTGTCCAATTTTGGGCCCCACACCTCAGGAAGGACATACTAGCCCTGGAGCGTATCCAGCGGAGATTCACATGGATGATCCCTGGAATGGTAGGTTTAACGTATGATGAACGGCTAAGGATCCTGGGATTGTACTCATTAGAGTTTAGAAGGTTGAGGGGAGATCTAATAGAAACTTACAAGATAATGTATGGTTTAGAAGGGGACGCGAGGAAGTTGTTTCCATTAGGCAGGGAGACTAGGACCCGTGGGCACAGCCTTAAAATTAGAGGGGGTAAATTTAAAACAGAAATGAGACAACATTTCTTCAGCCAGAGAGTGGTGAGCTTGTGGAATTCATTACCGCAGAGTGCAGTGGAGGCCGGGACATTGGATGCCTTCATGGCAAAGATCGACAAATTCTTGATCTCAGGAGGAATCAAGGGCTATGGGGAGAGTGCAGGGAAGTGGAGTTGAAATGCCCATCAGCCATGATTTAAATGGCGGAGTGGACTTGATGGGCCGAATGGCCTTACTTCCACTCCTATGTCTTATGGTCTTATGGTCTTATTAGTTAAATGGAGAGATTCCAAAAACAATGTGCAACACGGAGAGATCTGTGTGTTCTTGTGCATGAAATACAAAATGTTAGCACGCAGCTGCTGTAAATAAGAATTTTAAAATGGGGAATTCTTGTTACAGGGTGTTGTTGAGGCTGCACGTGGAGTACTGTGTACTATTTAAGTCCCCAAAGAATGGACAGAGAGTAAGTACTGGCACTGGAGGCTGTTCAAAAGAGATTCACTCAGCTGATTTGTGGGATGTAGGTGTTGATTTACTGCGAACAGCTAAACAGGTTGGGCCTTTATTCATTAGAGTTTAGGAGAATGAGGTGTTACTTTATTCAATTTTGCAAGACTCTCTAATGGGTCTTGACAGGGTAAAGGTCATGATGATGTTTCCACTTGTGGAGGAGTCTCAAACTAGGGGACATAGGTACAAAATAAGGGGACACTCGTTTAAAATGGAGATGTAAAGGAATTTCTTTTCCAGAGGATAGCGAATGTCTGGAATTCTCTACCCCAGAGAATTATGGAGGCAGGATCATTGAAAGTAATTAAAGGGGAAAAAAAAGGCTGAGGGACTTGAGGCTGTTTTCGTTAGAGAGAAGGTTGAGAGGTGACTTAATTGAAACATATAAAATAATCAGAGGGTTAGATAGGGTGGATAGGGAAAGCCTTTTTCCTCGGATGGTGACGGTGAGCACGAGGGGGCATAGCTTAAATTGAGGGGTGAAAGATATAGGACAGATGTCAGAGGTGGTTTCTTTACTCACCAGAGTAGTAAGGGAATGGAACGCTTTGCCTGCAACGGTAGTAGATTCGCCAACTTTAGGTACATTTAAGTCGCCATTGGACAAGCATATGGACGTACATGGAATAGTGTAGGTCAGATGGGCTCGAGATCGGTATGACAGGTCGGCACAACATCGAGGGCCGAAGGACCTGTACTGTGCTGTGATGTTCTATGTTCTATGTAGGAGGTAGACAGATTTTTTTAAATATTGAGGAATTGAGGGTTATGAAGAGTGAAAGAGGAGTTGAGAACTGGGTAGACCAGCTGTGGTCTTCCACTGAATGGGCAGGGCTGGACTGAGGGGCTGAATGGCCTACTCCTGCTCCAAGTTCTTATGTTACATTCATATTCAAAATTGGTGTTGGAAAAAAAGCATATGATGTACATTAATATGACTTTAACATAATCTTAAATAAATTACCCACTTAATACAGTCATTTTCAAACTAGGTTCAGTGGGTACCATAGACCAGAAAGGCAAATGATTTATGAAGTGGTTAAGAGGAAGGAAGCAGAGTGAAACTGTAAACAAAACTAGGTTGAAATGAGGGAATAGGCATTGAGTGTGTGCTCTACAGTTCAATGAAGCACATTGACTGATCCTAATTTATTTGAATGAGTTGGGAGGGACACTATAATTCTAAGTGCATAATGCTCATGGCTAACACTTGGCAGGGGAAGGAAGGATACTGGAGAAAATAAGAACTTTCAAATAGAGGGGACATTAGGGCGTTTTCATGTTAACTGAGCAGGGCTGCCTGGACAATGGAAAATCCATCCATGTGTATGTCTTGAGTACTGCTTGGATTTTCCAAAGAGAAATCCAAAGAGAGTCCAAAGATGTGCAGGCTAGATGGATTGGCCATGTTAAATTGTCCAAAGTGTTCAGGGGTGTGTGGGTTATAGGGGGATGGGTCCGGGTGGGATGTTTCAAGGGGCGGTGTGGACCTGTTGGGCCGAAGGGCCTGTTTCCACACTGTAGGAAATCCAATCTAATCTAATCTACTTCAAAAACATGGAGGGATCGCTTCATCCACTCTTCTTTCACCCCTGACACCACATCAAGTGCAAGAAATGTAACATTTACCCTTTAGAATCCCTACAACGTGAAAGCAGGCCATTTGGCCCATTGAGCTCACATCAACCTTCAAAACAGCATCCCACCTACAGCCACCCTCCTATCCTTTCCCTGTAACCCTGCATGCCCTATTGCTAACCTATCTGGCCTGCACATCCCTGGACGATTCAGCATGACCAACCCACCTAACCTGTACATCCTTGGGCTGTGGAAGGAAACCGGCGCACCTAGAACAAAGACATGAGGAGTATTTGCAAACTCCACACACACAGTTGTCCAAGGATGGAATCGAACCCAGACCCCTGGCAGTGTGAGGGAGCAGTGCTAACCTCTGAGCAATGTGTCACCCCTTTAAGTGTTGCCTTTCCACTATCCATGCTCCCAAACGCCCCATTCGGGTGACATAGCAGATTACTTGGACATCTTTCAGTTTACTGTAGATTTCTTTGAGGCACACAATCTCAAAAGTGACACAGCTGTAGCTAATGAGAAGTTAAGGATTGCTTTAGATCAAAAAAAGGCTTTAAAAAGTTGCCAATAAGTATTGAGTCTGAGGACTGGGAACATTTTAGAAGTTAGCAAACAATAACCAAAAAAGCTTCTGCAGAAATGTGAAGAGGGAAAGGTTAGCAGAGAGACAAACCTTCTCAGGAATATCAGAAAACTAAAGATGAGGAGCTGAAAGAAGTTGATATTGTGAAAAGCTTGTAAGTGACAGCAAGACCGCACATTCACAGCGCGTGACAGAGCTTGCACTAAGTAAACCTGCTCCTGCTGAATCTTCCAAGTTGGCAGAAAAATACTCCAGATGAAAACCCGCTGAGAAACAATTGTGTCACTTGAAAATTTGCCCAAATTATTCAAAAAGAAGCATGTCTTTTCCAGCTTTTTCTGAGGTAACTCAGAGAGCTGGAAAAGTTGGATACTGGATATTTCTTGATCTGTTATAAATCAGCAACAAGTTCAGAAACAGCTGAACGAAGACAGCAACGGCTGATTGGGGAACAAGCAAGTCTCTACATTCCTCATATAGTCTGAAGGACTACAACTATGGGTTCTCCTTGTGTCTTACTCCTCAATGTGTGTCTTTTACACTCCACACAGGCTTCAGGGGTGCATGGGTTATAGGGGGATGGATCGGGGTGGGATGTTCCAAGGGGCGGTGTGGACCTGACTGTTAGGCTTGGCAGGGAGAGGGGACACAGTAGCAAGTTGCAGGATTGGGTACGTTTGATGCCCAACAGTCCCGGAGATTTCTGCTGGCTCACTGTGACATTAAGCTGCTGCCCAAAACTGCCCCTCAACACACAAGTGCCCACCCTGCGGTCCACTGCATGCAAAAGATAGTAATTCTGACATTGCCAGCCTCTTTGACTTATTTTAATTTGCCAATCTAACACCTGGAGCAGGGTGGCTAAGGGTAGGGCATAGGTTTAAAGTGAGTAGGGAAAGATTTAGAAGGGACCTAAGACGTAAGTTTTTCATACAGAGGGTGGTGCATGTATGGAATGTGCTGCCAGAGGAAGTGGTAAATGCAGGTACAATTACAAATTTAAAAGACATTTAGACAAGTACATGAACAGGAAAGGTTTAGAGGAATATGGACCAAATGTAAGCAAATGGGACTAGTTAAGCTTGAGATACATGGACATGTTGGACCAAAAGTGTTTCCGTGCTGTCCAACTCTAAAACTCTAGCAACCCCTGACCTTACCTCTGTTAAGCAGAGCGAGTTTTGCAAATGTTAATATCCGTTTCAACTCTAATTTGCCTGACCCCTGGTGTTAAAATTCTCCGTTATATGTAGTGATTGGAACCAGGTGGATCTTATTGACAATGTGATCCCTGATTGGATCAGGATAACAACCCCAGTCAGGAAGCTCTGGCTGACTGATATTAACAAGAGATTTAGAATGTCCTCACTTCAGGGACTGACTCTGAACTGGCTAGCCACAGTCAGCATACCATGCAAAAGTAAACAAGGAATGACTTGGTGATGGGATACCAGCCTCCATGCAGTATTTACGTATGTACCAGCCTGGCAGTTGCTGCTACTCACCTCCACTTGATCTTCAAAAGGTTAGCTACGTCAGCACAGAGTGGGACGACACCCTTTCGAGAACTTCTGATAACAAGTGCCACAGCTTTCGATGCAATCTCTTTATCTTCATCCCCGGCATCTATCTCCGAACCACTCCCTGAAGGCAAAGATTTTAGGAACAGGGAAGAGTTTAGTAACAATTCCATTCATTCAGGATCACAGGACACTAGATTACCAAGCTAGAAATCCGTGTGAGAGAGGGGTCTTCATATACCCCACCCTCCCCAAAACCAGGTTGGAAGGATTCTCTAAGATGTACCTTCCAAAAAATCTGCATTGATAAAGCACTTTGACAGCCCCAGTGAGATTGTTCTGAATCGTGGTCACTGTTGTGATATAGGAAACATGACAGTCAGTTTGAGCACAGCAAGATCCCACAAAAAGCAAACTATCACACTGACCAGATGATCTATTTTTACAACAGACAAAATAGCCAGGACACCAGGAAAGATTCACCTGATTTTCCTGAAGATAGCTCTGTGCAATTTTCGACAGCCACCTGAGAGAAGGTAACTTTAACTCTCATCCAAGAGGTAGTACCTCCAGCAACAGGAGCAAATTACTGTTGATGCTGGAATCTGTACTGAAAACAAAATTTGCTGGAAATCTCAGTGGATCAGGCAGGATCCACGGGGAGAGAGTAATCGAATGTTTCGAGTCTAATGATTCTTCACCAGAGCTGACCTGAAGCATGAGGGACAGCATTTATGCTATAGCGAGTGCGGATGGAGTGCTGCGGGAGAACGGGTGTTGATAATACTGAAAAGACTGCGGATGCTGTATGTCAGGAGCAAAAACAGAAGTTGCTGCAAAACCTCAGCGGGTCTGTCAGCACCTGTGAAGGGAAAAGAAACAGAGTTAACTTTTCGGGTCCAATGATCCTTCCTCAGGGTGTTGATAGTTCAGATTAAGCAACTGGAATATGAGAGAGACAGAACAATGATGTGTCTAACTGCCAGGCTTGAAAGAACAGACAGTTCCACTGGGATAGGGGGAGGGAGAGAGGACATGGTGACAGAGAATGTAACAAGTAAAGCTAAAAGAAAGGGAAGGAATGGGAGGGAGTTCACAACTTGAAGGCATTAAACTCAATATTGTGACCAGAAGGCTGAAAAGTGCCTAGTTGAAGATGAGATTGTAGGAAGTGCAGATCCTGGAAAATCTGAGATAACAAGATGTAGAGCTGGATGAACACAGCAGGCCAAGCAGCATCAGAGGAGCAGGAAGGCTGATGTTTTGGGCCTAGGCCCTTCTTCAGTTAGTTAAGATGTTAGTTCTCCAGTTTGTGCTGTGATTCGCTGGAGCATTGCAACATGCCAAGAACAGACAAGTGAGCATTTGAGCAGGACACTGTGTTAAAATGACCAGCCACGGGAAGGTCGGGGTCATGCCATGGCCACATATAACCCATGTCTGCAGACAACCAATCTTTCCAAATATTCGCAAACAGCATATGCCAGACTCAAACAGCCCTCACGGCCCATCTCCAGTCCACTTACAGGACAGTGCTACACTTCAACATGGGATTTCAGACTGCATTTTTTCAAAACACAAACAAGGGCGGCACGGTGGCTCAGTGTTAGCACTGCTGCCTCACAGCGCCAGGGGCCTGGGTTCGAATCCATCCTCAGGTGACTGTCTGTGTGGAGTTTGCACATTCTCCCCACGTCTGAGTGGGTTTCCTCTGGGCACTCCCGTTTCCTCCCACAGTCCGAAGGTGTGTAGGGTAGGTGGATTGGCCGTGCTAAATTGCCCATAGTGATCAGAGATGTGTAGGTTCAGAGATATTGGGAACTGCAGATGCTGGAGAATTCCAAGATAATAAAATGTGAGGCTGGATGAACACAGCAGGCCAAGCAGCATCTCAGGAGCACAAAAGCCGACGTTTCGGGCCTAGACCCTTCATCAGAGAGGGGGATGGGGAGAGGGAACTGGAATTAGTAGGGAGAGAGGGGAAGGCGGACCGAAGATGGAGAGTAAAGAAGATAGGTGGAGAGAGTATAGGTGAGGAGGTAGGGAGGGGACAGGTCAGTCCAGGGAAGACGGACAGGTCAAGGAGGTGGGATGAGGTTAGTAGGTAGATGGGGGTGCGGCTTGGTGTGGGAGGAAGGGATGGGTGAGAGGAAGAACAGGTTAGGGAGGCAGAGACAGGTTGGACTGGTTTTGGGATGCAGTGGGTGGGGGGGAAGAGCTGGGCTGGTTGTGTGGTGCAGTGGGGGGAGGGGACGAACTGGGCTGGTTTAGGGATGCAGTAGGGGAAGGGGAGATTTTGAAACTGGTAAAGTCCACATTGATACCATATGGCTGCAGGGTTCCCAGGCGGAATATGAGTTGCTGTTCCTGCAACCTTCGGGTGGCATCATTGTGGCAGTGCAGGAGGCCCATGATGGACATGTCATCTAGAGAATGGGAGGGGGAGTGGAAATGGTTTGCGACTGGGAGGTGCAGTTATTTCCACTCCCCCTCCCATTCTCTAGATGACATGTCCATCATGGGCCTCCTGCAGTGCCACAATGATGCCACCCGAAGGTTGCAGGAACAGCAACTCATATTCCGCCTGGGAACCCTGCAGCCTAATGGTATCAATGTGGACTTCACCAGTTTCAAAATCTCCCCTTCCCCTACTGCATCCCTAAACCAGCCCAGTTCGTCCCCTCCCCCCACTGCACCACACAACCAGCCCAGCTCTTCCCCCCCACCCACTGCATCCCAAAACCAGTCCAACCTGTCTCTGCCTCCCTAACCGGTTCTTCCTCTCACCCATCCCTTCCTCCCACCCCAAGCCGCACCCCCATCTACCTACTAACTTCATCCCACCTCCTTGACCTGTCCGTCTTCCCTGGACTGACCTATCCCCTCCCACCCTCCCCACCTATACTCTCTCCACCTATCTTCTTTACTCTCCATCTTCGGTCCGCCTCCCCCTCTCTCCCTATTTATTCCAGTTCCCTCTCCCCATCCCCCTCTCTGATGAAGGCTCTAGGCCCGAAACGTCAGCTTTTGTGCTCCTGAGATGCTGCTTGGCCTGCTGTGTTCATCCAGCCTCACATTTTATTATAGAGATGTGTAGGTTGGTGGGTTATAGGGGGATGGGTCTGGGTGGGATGTTCTGAGGTTTGGTGTGGACTTGTTGGGCTAAAGGGTCAGTTTCCACACTGTAGGGATTCGAAGAGAAGAATTTTAAACACATCAAGCAGATCACCCTTTATACTGAAAGGATTACTAGCTGCTAGGTTTTTATGCGATCTGGTTTGTAATAAAACCCTTCAGATTCATGTATCATTCTGCTGAATCTGCCGTGCACCTCCTCCAAGGCCAATATTATCTTTCTTGTGGTCTGAGATGTCTTGTGGAAAACTTGTCATGACCCAGTTCTTCATTGTAGCAGTCTGTTTACATCCAGCACATTTGAGAGAGTGCCATCAACTGTACACGGCTTGTCAAGTACAACAAATCAATTGTGCTCTTAATCCTTTGAGCATTAGACTAGTCATTCCCAAAATAGTCTTAAACCGCAGGGCTGGTAACCGCACCTATAGACACTGGCAGTTTGGGGCCACAACATAACGTCATCAGGGCAACACAAAAAGTGAGAGAAAGAGTGAGAACTGGCAAAGGGCGTTGCGGAAGACACCTATCCCTGAAATTGTCTTGCACAGTTCTGTAAGCTCCAGGCTCAACTCATCCAACACTCTCATGCTCACTCAAACCTTTCTGCACCCCCCCCCCCCTAAACTGAGGCTCATTCAGAACTTCCCAATGCATGTCAAGTGGCCTTTTACACATCACACCCTGAATCATGTGGCCTCCGAGTCAAAGTGCTGGCTTTGAAATTCTCATCCCCGTTTTCAAATGGCCTCATCTTCTCCCTGTCTCTGAAATCTACATCCAGTCCCACAACCCTCCAAAGTATTTGCCCTCCACTAATTCTGGCCCCTTTAATCACTCCACCACTGTTTCCAAGTTAAGGGAATCACCTCCCTTCACCTCTCTGCCTCCTACTTCTTTCCTTGTCAATGGCTGTTAATATGTTCCTCTTTGACCAAGTCTTTTGTTACCTCGACCCAATATCTTCTCACTTGGGCTCTGTGTCTTAAACAGTGTCATAATGCTCCAGTGAGATGCTGTATTGGGTTAAAGTTGCAACACAAATGTAACTTGTTAATGTTGTAGTAGATTGGCCAGAGTAAGTCAGCGTTACTCATTTTCACATGTTAAAACCCCACAACTCTGAAACCGGTACACTGATTATTACCAGTTACAACAATTGTAAAGTCAGAGTCATACAGCATGGAAATAGACCCTTCGGTCCAACCAGTCTATCCTGACCATAATCCCAAATTAAACTAGTCCCACCTCCCTGCTCCTGGCCCATATCCCTCCAAACCTTTCCTAGTCATATATCCATCCAAACGTCTTTTAAACGTTGTAATTGTACCTGGATCCACCATTTCATCGAGAGGTTCATTTCAAACACGAATCACCCTCTGCGTAAAAAATTCACCTCCTACGTCCTTTTTAAATCTCTCTCCTCTCACCTTAGAAATGTGCCCCATAGTCTTGAATTTCCCCAAAGAGAAGAGACAATTACCATCAACTCTACCTATACCTCTCATTATTTTTATAAATTTCTAGCAGGTATCTAGTCTTGTCTCACAATTTTGACTGAGTTTTTGAGGAAGTGCTGAAGAAAATTGATGAGGGTAGGGCAGTAGATGTTGCCTATGTGGACTTTAGCAAAGCATTTGACAAGGTCCCTCACAAGGCTGGTCTAGAGATTAAGTCACATGGGCAACGCAGGTGGATAGAATGGTCAAGAAGGCATACGGCATGATTTCCTTCATTGGGCGGGGTATTGAGTACAAGAGTTGGCAGGTCATGTTGCAGTTGTATAGGACTTTGGTTCGACCACATTTGGAGTACTGTGTACAGTTCTGGTCGCCACATTACCAAAAGGATGTGAATCCTTTGGAGAGGGTGCAGAGGCGGTTCACCAGGATGTTGCCTGATATGGAGGGCGCTAGCTATGAAGAGAGATTGAGTAGATTAGGATTATTTACATTAGAAAGACAGAGGTTGACGGGGACCTGACTGAGGTCTACAAAATCATGAGAGGTAGAGACAGGGTGGATAGCAAGAAGCTTTTTTCCCCACAGTGGGGGGCTCAATTACTAGGGGTCATGATTTCAGGGTGAGAGGGAAAAAGTTTAAGGAGATGTGTGTGGCAAGTTCTTTACACAGAGGATGGTGGGTGCCTTGGACGCGTTGCCAGTGGAGGTGATAGAGACGGGCACGATAGCGTCTTTTAAAATGTATCTAGACAGATACATGAATGGTCAGGGAGCAGAGGGATACAGATCCTTGGAATCCTAGGTGACAGGTTCAGATAGAAGATCTGGATCGGCGCAGACTCGGAGGGCCAAAGGGCCTGTTCCTGTGCTGTAATTTTCTTTGTCCTTTGGCTCTGCAGTGAGTTGGTAAATTAGATACAATATTGTCTTGGTCATTGAATGTGTGGGCAGTTGGAGAGGGGTGTTTTTTACTAAATTGGAGGTCTGTGACTAGCAGTGTGCCTCAAGGATCAGTGCTGGGACCTCTGTTGTTTGTAATTTATATAAATAATTTGAATATAAACATAGGTGGCCTGATGAGTAAGTTAGCAGATGACATGAAAAATTGATGGAGTTGTGGAAAGTGAGGAAGGTTGTGAAGGAGTACAGCAGGATATGAATCAGTTGGAAAGTTAGGCAGAGAAATGGCATTAAATTGGAAGTTAATCTAGACAAGTGTGAGGCAATGCATTTTGAGAGGAAAGTATACAGTAAGTGGCAGGCCCTTAGGAGCACTGATAAACAGAGGGATCTTGGGGTGCAAGTCCATAGCTCCCTGAAAGTGGCAACACAAGTGGATAAGGCAGTAAAAAGGGCGTATGGCATGCTTTTCTTCATTGGTTGGGGCATTGAGTATAAAAGTTGGCAATTCATTTGTACTGGTATAAGACTTTAGTTGAGCCTCAACTGGAATATTGTGAGCAGTTCTGGTTGCCAGTTCTGTAGGAAGGATGCTTTGGAGAGAGTGCAAAACAGGTTTAGCTGGATGTTAGATAATAAAATGTGAGGCTGGATGAACACAGCAGGCCCAGCAGCATCTCAGGAGCACAAAAGCTGACGTTTCGGGCCTAGACCCTTCATTTGTCTGGATAGAAGCGCAATAGCTATAAGGAGAGGTTGGATAAATTTGGATACTTCTCATCAAAGCATTGGAGGCTGAGAGGCTACCTGATGGAAGTATATAAAATGGATAGGCAGTGTATTTTTCCCAGGGGGTAAATGTCAAATACTAGGGGTCATAGATTTAAGGCAAGGAGGGGGGAGGTTTAAAGGAGATGTATGAGGAAAGTTTTTTTTTACACAGACGGTGGTAGTTGCCTGGAATGGATTGTGGAAGAGCAGATATGATAGCACTGTTTAATAGACATGAACAGACAGGGAATGGAGGGATACAGACTATCTGCAGGAAGATGGGATTGGTTTAAAATGGAACTATAGTCGGCATAGACATGGTGGACCAAAGGGCCTGTTCCTGTCTCATTACTGTTCTACATTCTCTGATAGGTTTTTGATGAGCAACTTGGTGAAAGGATGTAGGCAGGAGTGTTGCGGGAGATAGGCATCCATTTTGTGAAGACAATTTCCAGATTGTGGCCCAAATTTCCTGTTCAAATGATACAACCTGCTTGATATAAAGTCCAGGCAATTCTTCAGAATTCATGCTACTTGTCATTACCAACATCATTTCCAGCATGTTCCACTGGGAACATTGCCCAAGATATTTACAAGTATATTTTGAACAGACAGATGTAAAAGGAATTCATCATTTTCACCTTTGTTAAAGGGAGACAGAATTGAACTCAATATATAGCACTTTGCACAACCAAATGACATCCCAAAATGCTTCGTGGTGAAGCACTTTTAAACTGTAGTCAATATGTAATACACAAAACATTGCAGCCAATTTACATGTAGTAGGTTCCTTCAAACTGCCATGCAACAATGACCTGCTTTTGTACTGTTGGTCAGGGATAAACATTGGCTAGGACATTATCTGCCTTTCCTTGAATTGTTGACATGAAATATTTTATGTTGAACTGAACAGCAACAGATGTCTAATGCACTCTAATATAAGGCACCCCCACCTGAAGTAAACACACGCCAAAATAATACCCACACATCTGGTCACATTCAAACATAATGCCACCCTCAACCAATGCAGATGCAGTCTATTATAATGCCCACGTAGATAGGCTCCAATGTAATGTCCACCATGTAGACACATCTGACAAAATACCCCTGCATGTAGACAGACTCTAACATAACGCCCTCTATATAGACAGACTCCCATATAACATTCCCCCATCAAGTAGATAGACTTCAATATAACGCCCTCTGACATATTCTAATAGAACACTCTTCATATGGACAACACTCTAATACAATACCCTCAACTTACACACACCCCTTTATATTTCTACCCCCACGTAACTCCCCCATAGATACACAATCCATACCCACTCTCATATATGCACACTCCAATGTCACTCCCCCACAGGCACACAGTCCATACCCACCCTGATATATAATGTCCAAATATAATAGTCATTCCTTCCAACACTGTTGAATTGTTGCAGTATGTAAAATTGACAGCATGCACCACAGCAACACATCAAAATATCTTCAACAGCACCTCCATCCGGTAACACCATGAGGTGGGACAGCAGCAGTGTTATAGGGACAGGAAATCCCAAACCTGCCACCTTATCCCCACTATCCCCACACTCCCCTCGACCCCACAATACTCCTAACACCCCAACACATACCAAGTTAAACATTAAACCAGGCTGTTTTCTTCATGATCCCAACAACAGCAAATACATTTATATAGCGCCTTTAACATCATCAACTATCCCAAAATGCTACGCAGAAGCTGCAAAGAACACGAACATGACACTAAGTCACATAAAGAGATACTCAGTCAGATGACTGAAAAAATAGTCAAATTGGAAGAGGTTATGGAGTGTCTTACAGGAAGAGAGAAAGGCAGAGTGTTGTAGGGAAGGAATTACAGGGATTGGAGCCTTGTTACCTTTCTGCTTATAAATCCTGTGTCTTATACCCTCTCTCTCACACTCTAACTGAAGAAGGAGCTGAGCTTTGGAAGCTTGCATTTTCAAATAAACGTGTCGGACATAAACCTGGTGTCATGTGATTTTTGACCCTGACCAGATAAGGGAAGCAGTTTCCTTCCCTCAAGGACACTAATGGACAATGGTCATCGTTAGACTCTTCATTCCAGTCTTTTGTTTAAATTCAAATTCTGCCATCTGCCGTGGCCATTCACCAGAACATCTCCTGGGTGTGTGGATTAACAGTCCAGCGAGAATACCACTAAGCATCACCTCCCCATGAGGTAGCAGGAGTTATCCTAATACTTGAACGGAGAAAGTTTCTGCTTATACAGTACTGGATAAACAGTTTGATAATTTAGCCATAATGAAGGAATGGGGAGAATAAATGCAAGTTAGAGTGGGGTCTATAATTATATTTAATTACCTTTAAATCTAGAGATAATTAACTTGTTACATTTTAAAACGTGTTCTTTTGATGTGGGCAGTGCTGGCTGGGATAGTACTCATTACCTATCCGTAACTGCCCTAGAGATGTTGATGGCAAGTGGTTGATATCTGAAAGTGTTGTTTCTGTATGTCCCCTGTAAATGTCCTGATAGATATACACTATTAAAGTTTTCTCCCACTGATATACATTCCATATAATACATTTCCTTCAGAGATATGGGAGCAAGGGTGTAAATCATTCTTTCCTAGTGCCCCTCACACTTTCTCGCAAATAGTAACATGAAAGGCTTGACAGCAATTTCCAAAAGTCCCTTCACATCTCTCTGTGGTCTTTTGTTGCAAGTTTCTACTATTCACAGGATGCGATCTCCTGACAGAAGTGTTGATGGATTGAGTCTCAGCTATTCACACAGTTTTCTCTATATCCTGTACCAACATCCCCTTCCCCCCCATCACACTGCTTCCTGACATTGCAGCTGCAGATCCAACAATCTAATTGTGACTCCCATCACAATGCAAAACTAGTTGAACCCGTGGAAGCCAAAAAGCTTCACTCAACTTCTCCCTGTCGACTGTCAATTGCCAACGGCTTAACTACCAGTCATGATTAATAATATAATGATCCTGTATTGTATGATACTCATAGGGCAGGACTTATGCACTTAATGGTAAGGTCATGGGAAGTGTTGCTGAACAAAGAGAGCTTGGAGTGCAAGTTCATAGTTCCTTGGAAGTAGAGTCGCAGGTAGGCAGGATAGTGAAACATGTGTTTGGTATGTTTGACTTTATTGGTCAGTGCATTGAGTACAGGAGTTGGGAAGTCATTTTGAGGCTGAGCAGGACATTGGTTAGACCACTTTTGGAATATTGCTTACAGTCTGGTCTCCCTGCTGTAGGAAGGATGTTGTGAAACTTGAAGGGGTTCAGAAAAGATTTACAAAGGTGTTGTCAGGGTTGGAGGGTTTAAGCTATAGGGAGAGGCTGAACAGGCTGGGGCTATTTTCCTTGGAGTACCAGAAACCAAGGGGTGACTTATAGAAGCTTATAAAATCATGAGGGGTGTAGTTAGGGTGAATGCCAAAGGTCTTTTCCCCAGGTTAGCAGAGTCCAAAACCAGGGACCACAAGTTTAAGGTGAGGGGGGAAAGATTTAAGAAGGGGCAACTTTTTCACGCAAAGGGATGGTGCGTGTGTGGAATGAACTACCAGAGGGAGTGCTGGAGGCTGGTACAATTACAACATTTAAAAGGCATCTGCATAGTGAGGGTTTAGAGGGATATGGGCCAAATGCTGGCAAATGGAACTAGATTAACTTAGAATATCTAGTTGCCATGGACAAGTTGGATTGAAGGGACTGTTTCTGTGCCTCTACAACTCTATGAGTCAAGATTGCAAGCACCTTCCATCTTTACATAGAAACATAGAAGATAGGAGCAGGAGGAGGCTATTTGGCCCTTTCAGCCTGCTGCACCATTCTTCATGATCATGGCTGATTGTTCACAGACTGTAACTCTCCTCTTAACATGATGGGACAGGGCAAATGCAGGAAGGATGCTTCTGATGACCAGAGGGTCCTGAATTGGGATGGCGGTGGGTCTCACAGTTCAAGGGTATGGTGTCGGCCATTTCGGAGTGAGTCGGAGAGAAATGTTTTCACCCAAACAGTAGTGAGCCAGAGGAATTCTCTCCCACTGAGAGTGGTTGAAGCCAAAACATTGAATGTTTTCTAGAAAGAGTTAGATATTGTTCTTAGGGGTGAAGGGATCAAAGGATTTGGGGAGAGAACGGGACTGAGTTGGACAGTCAGTCATGATGATAATGGTGGCACAGCAGGCTCTAAGGGCTGAATGGCCTACTCCTGTTCCTATTTTCTATGTCTGTATGTTACTTCTATCCACAGCTCAGTTGCTCTGATGCACCATGACCCATTCATTCATCACCTCTGCACTCCCAGGTCTCCATTAGCTCCCTAATTTTCAGAATCATCGATGTCTTTGTTCCTCTTGCGATGGAATTTTCTTTTTCCTTTGAGTGTGAAAGCAGGAGGGAGGCGGGAGGTTTAGCTGCACAAATGCATTGCTCTCAGCTTATTACGTAGTCAGTGCCAAACTGGTACAGGCAGCTATCTCAGCGACACTTGCTGCTGGTGTCAACTGCCTCACTTGGGCAGGCTTGCCAGCCTGGACAGGTCTCACCCCCATCATCTTAAGGTTTAGCAACAACAAAGCCAGAATGCAAATGTCTTAACAGCCAACCAACATACAGAGGCTTCACCCCCACATGCAACGAAGAGCTTCAGAGAATGGCACTGGGTAATGATGCTCGCTGGAGAGCCGCATCACCTCATTCTGTATGCGGTTGCAATTCTGTGCTACCGCTACATATCTCCTTGGTGTGGGGGGGGGGGGAGGTGAGAGTGTTGGCTGAATTGGGGTGGGGGAGGAGGTGATGGGGGAGGACAGTAGGTTGATGGGAATGAGACGAGGAGGGTCAGGAAGTTGCAACCGTCATGGGGCAGGCTGTACTTATCATTCGGCACTTGCTAGCCTCTCAACTTTGTAATTTCTTCAAGAAGAGAGGGGAGAAACTGGATGTGTGAAAAAGATGAGAATGCTTTTAGTGTTTAGCGCTGACATTTAATTTGATCTGCTCCTGGGCCCGCAAAAGATCTAAACTCAAGTTGACTGCAGAATTGCAAGTTTGCCAAACAAACCCTGCGGTCTTGGTTCTGGGCACTGATCCATATTTAATAGGGCAGATCACAGCACACTGCTACAACACTGAGTGTGTACAATGCTCCCAATCACTAGAGCTGAACCAGCAGGCATTTCAGCCTCAGGTGTTGGGGCCAATAGGTAACCTCACACCCACGATGGTATAATGTATGAAGCCAATTTTTTTTATATAAACACTCATTTTAGAAATCTGAAGGAATCACAGGGATTGAAAGAAAACCAAAGGGTAATAAGTGAGCAATCAATCCATCAAGCTCACTTACATTCTCTCCTCCAAGTAACAGAAGATTGTGTGTGTCTGTGTACATATGCACATGCCTGTGTGTGTGCACATTTGTATGTCTATGTGTGTCTCTATGTGGCATGTGCGTGTGCCCGTGTGCATCCATGCCTATAAGTGTGTGTGTGTGTGTGTGTGTGTGTGTGTGTGTGTGTGTGCGCGTATAATGTGCCCGCGCGCCTTTGTGTGTGTGTGTGTGGGGTAAGAGGCTGTGTATGTACCTTTGCCTGCGTGTCTCTCTGAGTGTGTGTGTGGTGTGTGCGCATGCGTGCCCGTGCGTGTCTATCCAAATGTATGTATTTGTGCCTATATTTCTGCTTTTCAGTAACTTTGAAGCAGAGGAATAAAGCATTGAGCAAGGAGACAATTTGGATGCTTGAAGGTCCAAAGTAGCCACCTCAATGGTTAACATTCTAACTGTGGAGTCAGAGGAATGAGGATTTCATGAGTACCAGAAACCTGAGCACACCATCTAGCTGTACACTCATTCACACAGTGTGGAGGGAGTGCTGCACTGTCAAAGGGGCCTTCTTATGGATGTAATGTGAAACTGAAAGTCCATGTGTCCTCTCAAGGAAATGTAAAGTGTGAAGAAGGTCAGGGGGGGTTCTCCCCGGGGGGCCAATAGTTCTACTTCAACTGCATTGTTAAAAACAGATAACCTGTTCATTAGTCATGTTGTGAGAGCTCATTGTGCACAAACTGACCACCACATCTTCTACATCACAACACTGATCACACTTAAAAGTATCTCACTAGATGCAAAGTGCTTTGGTTGTGAAAGGCACTACATAAATGCAAATCATCTTTCTCACTTTTTGTGCATGCACATCCAGATAAGGTCACTGAACCTGAGCAGCACACAAAATTCACAGAATCATACATAGGAGGCCCCTCGGCCCATCAGTTTCTTAACTTACTTCAGAATTGCTGGATGGTAAAAGATCAAGGATTGTGATCCTGTTCTTCGAATGAAAAAAGATCACATCACAATCAAAACTCTGACCAATCATAGCAATTAAATCTCTATGCAACATTCGACAAGATAACCAGGCACAATGAAAGGAAAAGAGATAACAAGGTGTAGAGCTGGATGAACACAGCAGGCCAAGCAGCACCAGAGGAGCAGGAAAGCTGACCTTTCAGGCCTAGACCCTTCTGTAAGCTTTCCTGCTCCTCTGATGCTGCTTGGTCTGCTGTGTTCATCCAGCTCTACACCTTGTTGTCTCGGATTCTCCAGCATCTGCAGTTCCTACTACCTCTGATACAATGAAAGGAAAACTCCACTGATGGAGAGAGTTGGTCACCTTTTTCAAATCAACATGTATCCCTGAACCAACGCAGATTATCTGGTCATTAGTTCATCGATATTACTGGGAGCGTTACGATGAACTGCCACATTTCATACACCATAAGAGTGGTTACAAGTTCAAAATTACCCGACCAGCTGTGGAGCACTGAAGAATAATGCTGAGGTCAAGTAAGATACCTACTGAATCTTACCAGACATCAGCTAATTGTCAATTTTTGCTGGGTTTCACTGAAGGTTTCTCTCCATCAACCCCAGTGGGTGCTCTCTTCCCAAACCCACAGCACTGACCCCCGACTCACTCACTGCCCCCACCGTTCCCTCATCATATTCTCCAACTCACCACAAATCACGGCCAGGACCTCCCAGGATTCCTGGTGCCTGAGCCATCTCTCAGTCACCTGTTGGCAACACCCCACAGTTGTCCTGCGATTGGGCCAGACAGAGGGGTACTGACACTCCGCTTTTCCCCCCTGGAGGTCCCAGTTGGATGGGGTAGGGGATGCATCTGGTCACTTTCCGCGGAACATCTCCCTGAGGCGATGATGCCCAGTGTCTCAGATGGATGGCCAGAGGACCAAGCTGCAGGCACCAGGAGATCATTCTGGCTTTCACTGTCAGGAACTGTCACTGCCTGGTTCCTGTCAGTGGGTGGGAGAACGGAAAACTGCATCTGAACAAGGTGCGGGGTCATGATCATGAAGATGTTGCTGGAGGAGGTAGACATTGCACTGCTCACTAGTAAGAATCCCGTCTCGGTTGAAAATGGGACTTCCTGCTCTCTTTCGGGAAGCTCCTCACTGCCAATCTCACACCAATGCCTCTGTCATTCAATACCTGGGAAAATTCTACCTTCTCTCAACCCTAGATTTCCCAGCTAAGCTCTGGCTCACAACTGAAACCTTGGGCTCGAGGATATGAAAGGGAACACAAAAGAAACTACTCAGAAAAAAAAGCCAAGTATTGCAGAAATGTGAAATAAAAACAGAGGTTGTTGGAGAAACTCAGCTGGTCTGGCAGCATCAATGGAGAGAGAAAGAGAGTTAATGTTTCAAACAAGGATTACTCTTCTTCAGAATTTCTTCAGTTCAGAATAAGGGTCTTTGGATTTGAAATACTAAGCCCTTAAAGCTCCTGGCTTCTCACTGTTCACATTGATCATTCTTACATGAAAATGACAGCATCTCGGTCTCTACCACTAAACCTTCCAACGACTCCAGATTATGTTGGGGTTCATGGTCTACTTTAAACATGAATATTAAACACTGAACACTCAGCATTAAAGAAGATCGCATAGATCACTTATTTCCTGTATTGTGTAGTTTGTGAATGTTGACGGCTGGTGTTGGTTTCTGTGATACCCCTTGATGATGGCGTTTCATTGTAGATACATGACATGTCTATGATGGTTTCTTTAGATTGAAACTCTAAAAGGACACATCAGGGCTGCCTTACACTCTCCAGTGATTCCAATCACTCCACACCTCCCTGAGGTGGACAATACTAGGGGTCTGCATGAAAGGCAATCACAGGCAAGGACTATTGGACTGAGCTGCACTATTGCATCTTAAAGCAATTGGAATTCCTCAACAGTACAGGTTTGAGGAACAGGCCCTTCACACACATCTACCTCCCCCCCTCTTTAAGGGCAACTCAGTGGTTAGCACAGCTGCCTCACAGCAGCAGGGACCCGGGTTCAATTCCACCCTCGGGCGACTGTCTGTGTGGAGTTTGCACGTTCTCCCCGTGTCTGTGTGGGTTTCCTCCGGGTGCTCCAGTTTCCTCCCACAGTCCAAAGATGTGCAGGTAAGGTGGATGGCCACGGTAAATTGCCCAGTGTTCAGGGTCTGTAGATTAGGTGGAGAAAAGGGGGACAGGTCTAGGTGGGAAGCACCAAGGGTTGGTGTGGACTTGCTGGGCCGAAGGGCCTGTTTCCATACTGTCGGGGTTCTGATTCTTCTTGATGGAATGATAACAGAACTGGGAGATTAAACGGGGCAGGGAAGACTGAGCAGGCTATGTCTCCCTTCTCTGCAGAAGACAGGCCTGAGGGATGACCTGATGGAGGCTGTCAACATAACAGTTTGATTGCAGCAACATCGGGAAGAAGCTTCAAATTATGGGAGATGATGGTGTAGTCACATGGTACTAGGCTAGTAGTCCGGACAGCCATATTAATGATTTAACGGCATCGATTAAAACCCTACCATAGCTGCTGGTGGAATTTAAATTAGTTCAAAAAATCCAAAATTCTGAGCTGTTTTTGGCAATAATTACCATGAAACTAACATTGATTGTCATAAAGTCCTATCTCATTTCCTAACGTCCTGTAGCGGAGGAAATCTGCCATCCTTACCTAGTTGGACCCACATGGTGAATGCAGACCTACCCCACTGTGATTGATCCTTACTGCCCCCCCCACCCTCTAGCAGGTAAGGTCCATTAGGGATAAGAAACACATGACGGCCTTTTCAAAGGTGCCCACATCTCGTTAAAAAAAAATTAACAATTACGAGCTTAGTAGCTCACCTCTCGAGTCCTCAAAGTCTGTGCTGTGTCTAATCAGGAGGGTGATAGAATACACCCCTCCTGCCTGGACAGCTGCAGCTCCAACAACAGCCAAACTATCCAGAACAAAGCAGCAGACCTAATTAGTTCCCCTTCAACTATCTTCAAACTTCAGTTTCTGTACCTCTAGCTCACAGTTGCAGGAATGAGCACCACGTGAAAGATGCACTCACCAAGAATCCTTCAATAGCACTGTTCAGATATGGGACCTCTTCTACCCTAAAAGACAAGGGCAGTGACTGCATGGGAACACCACCACCCACAGGATCCCCCAGACAAGCCACACGTCATCCTGACTTGGAAATGTATGCGTTATTCCTTCACTGCAACTAAGTCAAAATTCTGGAACTCCCTTCCTGATAGGACTACAGTGGCAATGAGGGATGAACAACAATGTTCACTGCCTGGGAAAGAAAGGCAACCAATTTATGCTTAGCATTGAAATAATGACCAAATGATCTGTTTGTTCTGATTTTGACAAAGGATTAAATGTTGGGCAGAACTCCAGGGATAACTTCTCTGTTATTCTTCAAAATAATGTCCTAAAATCTTCTACATCTATCTCTGAATGCAGATGTGGCTTTGATTGAACACTGTGGAGCAGGCAAAACATTTGTCCACAACACCAGGAAAGCTCCCAGTTAATGTCCTCAAGGGAATATTTAAAATACATCTGACAGGTTTAATGCCACATTTGAACTGAAATCCTCAGTTTAAGTGGCAATAGCAATTTCTACAACAAATTCAACATAATGCCGACACTGGAAATCTGAAATAAAATTTAAAATGCCAAAAAACATACAAGTGACCTGAATCAGTAATTCTCTTACTCCTCCAGGGTCCCTGCCTAACCTGCTGGGCATTTGCAGCATTTTATACTTCAATTTCATCCCTAATGTTAATTTTTGGCTATTTCAAACATGCTCAATAACTGATTAGGGTTAATAAAAAAGTACTGGTTACAGAACAAACATCCCAAAACAAACTATAACCCATAAATTTCAAGAGAGTTGGAGTATAAGAGTCTGCAACTCTACTGGGTGCTGGTGTGGCCACATCTGGAGTACTGAGAGCAGTTTGGTCCCTTATTGAAGGAAAGGTACCATTTCATTGAAGGCAGTTCAGAGAAGGTTCACTAAGATGATCTCTGATGTGGAGGGATTGTCTTATGAGCAAAGGCTAAACAGGGTGGGCTCTACTCATGGGAGTGTAGAAGAATGACAGGTGATCTCAAGGTAAATGCTGAGAGGATGTTTCTCCCATTGTGGAAGAGTATAGGACCAGGCAGCATGGTGTCAAAATAAAGTGGTGTCAATTTAAGACTGAGATGAGGAGGAATCTCTTCTCTCAGAGGGTTGAGAGTCTTTGCAACTCTTTGCTACAGACAGCTGTGGAGGACAGAGACTTTGTGTATATTTAAAGCTGAGATAGATAAATTGTTAATCAGTAGGGGAATCAAGAGTTACAGTGGAAGGCCAGGAATATGGATGTTGGAGCAACCACGATCCTATTGAATGGTGGAACAGGTTCAAGGGGCCCTATAGCCTTCTCCTGGTCCCTTTTTATTAATTGGTCTTCATATGGTAATATAAATGAATTTCATAAGCATTAACCATCTGATCAGAACAAGGATAATTGTTGATTCAATGAATGTGTACACTATACATGATTGCATCTCTCTTAATGGCATCATCATATAATTTCATTAAATGCTAATCTGTAAACAAGTCTATCGATTTTGGCAATGCATATTAATTGTCCCTGACCTACTAATGTCACAAGCCTAGGATTAGTTCAGTCAATGCATCAACATAGTCTGTAAACTCTAAATAGTCAATTGAAACATTTTTAATTATAATTTGAGATTTACAAGATAATCTGAAAACATATCAAATGGCCACTAAATATGGCACTTACTCAACAGACTGACACCAATTTCATAATGGACACCTTGTTTGCATCAAATACCTAAGGGTCGACTGGAATATCCTTTATCCCGAACATCACTGTGAAAAATTGTCATTAAAAATGAGGTTTGATTTGACTGAAATCAGCAACAGAAGTATTGTCTAGCTTGAATTGCCTTTCAAGAGCAGTGTATTTTTTTGGCCACAACGATCATACAGTGCATCCAATGTTAAAAGCAGACTGGCTTACAAATTATCACCATTATATTTACAGATCGGGCACTAAGGGCTCAGCACGCAAGTGGTATAACATTATGGAATAGAGACTCTCAGGCCTGAGAAATTCCAACAATTGATCATGATGCTGTATCACGTTAGTTGATCCTGTCTAGACAAGTATGCTAACACTATGTTTGATCTCAGTATTTCCATGCAAGGTAAACAGGAATAAAAAGATAGAACTGACTAGAATTTCCAATCTTGATTATTCCATTACATTCTGCTAGATATTCTCCAAAGTTAAACCGACAAGCAAAGAGGTGGAGTCAAATCTGATGCCCTTCACTGTCAAAAAGCCTTCTGACAGTCACTTCCTAGATTCACTATGAGGGTGTAAATCAGAATATATCACCATAAAGCATATGCAGGAGCTTAGTACTTTTAGGATAGGAAGCTGGAAAATTGGATTTCATTTTTGTAGAGTGGCAGTGGGGAAGAATTGCGTCAAAGGCCTTTCAGCTATAGTACTATTAGGCTATGGTGGCTGCATTAAGTCCCTTGTACTGTACCCCTGACATTGTGCATATCAGGAGAACTGAAATCATATCCACATTTCTCAGAGTGAGATATGTTTTATGGAGAAAAGTTGAATTTTATTGCACTTCTATTATTGAATTCAAATTATTTTCTGATGTACTTTTTTTAAAGAAATTTTATGAATGAAGTGTAATTGTGGAAACAGAATTGTTTGACAGGACACAGTAGCAAAAAGGGCCCTCCCTGTTAGACCCTTCCTGAACACCCAGAGTCTCACCCTGTCTGTATGTTACCCTCAGGCCAGCTGCAGACAGGCCTTCATCAACCTCTTTTTGAATTGTGTTTTTGCAAAATAGTTCCAGAAGACAATGCAACAGTTTTAGTTTAAGTGTATCCCTAGCCAGTTTCTGGGATTCAGGACCCTGTACAGTACGGACTGCTCCAAGGAACATATTCCCACACCGATAAAGATTGACTGCAGCCTGCGGGGCTATCAACCTGGTGATAAATACCCTTTGGTCTGCCCAAAACCTGTTGGTCCTCCATTGAAAACGGCTCTTGATAACTGAATTATGCAGAATGGCACATTCCCAGTTCCAAGACTACTCGAGGCAGCAATCGCATGGGCTCATTGGGAAAAACCCACTCACAAAGGGCCTTCTGCCATAGTATAACAAGGGACTGCAAACTGTGTAAAATCTCTTGGGTCTATGACATGGAATTTATATTGTAAATGTAAAATTACAACCATGAGTGCAGTAAGTCACCTCAGAGTATTTCACACTGTGTCGAAAATAAATCAATCTTGATTGCAGTTTATGTACGGTTAACTTGAATGCTTGTAAAATATCTAAATAATGAATGTTTTTGGAAAATAAAATTATTTGTCAGGAATTGAGTACTGTAAACATACCCTGTAAATGGGAGCATAATGCTTCAATAATGTATTGAAATAAACTGATTTGTTTTGAACTGTATATATGGTTAAATCTGAACTGTGACTGACAAATTTTATAAATTAAGTACATTTTTGTTAGAAGAAAATTACAAATATTATTCTGCAGCCTCTCTCTTTTAATATGGCATGCTCATTGCCAGAGGTTTGCTGATCTTGGCTCCCAGTAGAACAAGGAAACGAGGAATATTCAAGAACAATCTCAACTTAGACCATAAGACACCGGAGTGGAAGTAAGGCCATTTGGCCCATCGAGTCCATTCTGCCATTTAATCATGGCTGATGGGCATTTCAATTCCACTTACCCGCACTCTCCCCATAGCCTTTAATTCCTTGTGAGATCAAGAATTTATCAATTGAAGACATTTAACATCCCGGCCTCCACTGTGCTCCATGGCAATGAATTCCACAGGCCCACCACTCTCTGGCTGAAGAAATGTCTCCTCATTTCTAAATTTACCCCCTCTAATTCTAAGGCTGTGCCCACGGGTCCTAGTCTCCCCGCCTAATGGAAACAACTTCCCAGCATCCACCCTTTCTAAGCCATGCATTATCTTGTAAGTTTCTATTAGATCTCCCCTCAACCTTCTAAACTCTAATGAATACAATCCCAGGATCCTCAGCCGCTCATCGTATGTTAAACTTGTGCAGGGATTGAACTCACAGCATCAACATTATTAAGCACCATGCTCTAACCAATTCAACTAACGGCCCCACTTCATGATGCATAGCATAATTGGAATATATCAGTGAATTTCTCACTCAACTTTGCATAGCCAAGTCGCAAGCAATAGTGACTTATCAGGAGTGGGGTAAATGAATTTGGAAGTCAGCTAATCTACAGATCAGTCAGGGTTTATATCAGTCAAGAACAAAAACAGAAGTTGCTGGAAAAGCTCAGCAGGTCTGGCAGCATCTGTGGAGGGGAAAACAGAGTTAACGTTTTGGGTCTGGCGACCCTTCCTCAGAGCTGAAAACACTGAAATTTTTTTTATATATCAGTCAAGTCAAACGAACATGGTAAAGCCAAAAGAATAAGGCTGTCCAAAAATTACCCCCTTGCCCTACCAGCACTGGTGGTGATTTACGCTGTGGGTTACCAAGCCTCAGGTGAGGGGTGAAGAGGGGGAGAGGGAGAGCCTTTCGTGGTAACCTCAGCCAGTGAGCCAACACCGCTGGGCATCACCACCAGGCGAACCGAGCTATACAGCACACCAGATCAAACATCCTCACATCAACTGATGGTTCTAAAAGCAACGCTTGTCAGATTACAAACTGAAAGGAACATGGCTTTTTAAAAATTCAGCATTTCTTCAAACTTTCCCTGATGGCAAGAAAAAGGTCTGTGATCCTTACTGAGCAGACCAGGATGGCCCGCGCCGCCAATCTGTGTGCTGTATGCACAGATCATAGCAGAGAGGAGCTGGTGCCACAATTTAAAATAAAAGGGGTGATAGCACAATTTGAGAGTGGGGACGAGGGGAAGGGAGACAATAGCAAGGACGGCTCTCTGTGTAGCTCCAAAGGGTGAACACACACATCTCAGTGGAGGGTATGGGCGTTAGGAGGGTCAGGACTAGGGAGGGGGGTCTGCCTCAAGGGGATTCTAAGGTGTCCACCGTCGGCAGAGGGGGACAGTCTCTGAGGGGGACGCCGCTGTAGTTACAAACGATTGCTATTCCCCACTTAGTGAAAGGTGAAGTGCATTCCCACAGGGAGAGCACACACACACACACACAAAATGAAACAATAAAGTGCTGGGACCAGCCATAGTGCAGGGAGTTGGGGGGGGCGGGGGGGGGGTACTTTGCTGAGGCGTTCGGGGTTTGGAGGATGGTGGAGATATTCCTCACCGGTGTTCAGTGCCGAGAGAGAGCTGTTGTTGTCCCACGTTCGCATCCAGGAGTTGGAGCCGGCGCTACCGATGAGGGAAGGGCTGTTATCGCCGGCGCTGCTTTCCATCGCTGTCCTCCCTCCCAGCCCCGGGCACCAGGCTGTGTGTGAGAGACGGAGACAGGCTGTGAGCGGAGATTAGATCCCGCCCGGTACCGCCGCCACGGTGAACGAGGATGAGCAGAGATAGCCCTCAGCCATGTTTGTGGCTGGTGATGATGATGATGATGTTGTTGTTGTTGGCTGGAGCGAGCGGGCGGGTCTCTGCCGGAGCCTCCAGCCCTCCGGGAGAGAGAGACAGATCTGCACTCAAACAGTGCAAACCAACCTCTCCTTAATTTCAAACGTGATCTTTACTCATTAAAAGAAAATCTCTCCGTACATGTACATTGTCACAAAAGCAGTTCTGTTCTGTACAGTTGCATATAAAGTAAACAAGACATTGGACATTTAACTTTATCCAAAATATAACCAAGGACCTGTTTCCCCCTTTATTCATTCACGGGTTGAGGGCATCGCTGGCTAGGGCAGCATTTATCGCCCCTCACAAATGCCCAGAGGGCATTTAAGAGTCAACCACACTGCTGTGGGTCTGGAGTCACATGTAGGCCAGACCAGGTAAGGATGGCAGTTTCCTTCCCTAAAGGACATTAGTGAACCAGATAGGGGTTTTCCCCACAATCGACAATGGATTCACAGTCATCATTAGACTCTTAATTCCAGATATTTATTGAATTCAAATTCCACCACCTGCGCTTGGTGGGATTTGAACCCAGACCCCATAACATTATCTGATCTCTGGATTAACAGTACAGCAATAATACTGCTAGGCCGTCACCTCCCTTTATACATACCTCTTACACATACAATTCTAATATTTATGTATATTTGAGGCACTGGGAGGATCTCACACCTCAATTGTCCCTCAATTAACTTCAGCAGGAAGACCCCAGACAGTGGTCTTTCCCCACTGTGCCTAGGCAGTAGCTGCTCCAAGCTTAGTGCATCCTTCAGTACATAGTCCTGGACCTTGGAATGTGCCAGTCTGCAACACTCGGTCAAAGTCAACTCTTTGTTCTGGAAGACCATTGTTTCGGCCAGACCAAACACTATCTTTCACCGAGTTGAGGGTCCTCTAGGTGCAGCCAATGTTTGTCTCGGTGTGCGTCCTTGGCAACAGGCCACGGAGCACAGAGTCCCACATCACAGAACTGCTCAGGACGAATCTTGACTGCATCTTCCTCCGGACTTCCTCTGCAAAGGCACATTCCAGAAAGTGCTGTGTGACAGTCTCAACCCCCCTCCCCATAGCCACTTCGAGGGCAGCGGGCAGTGGCACAGACCAACACAGCCATGACAGGACACACCACAGAGAGACAGAAAACACCAGACCAGACAAGTCAAGTCAGACCAAACCAATCTGAAATGAACCAGACTCAAGCTAATGGAATCAAATCAAAGCAAACCAACCCATATCAAGCCAATCCAAGCTAATAAACCAGGCTAACCAAATCCAACCAAGTGTAGAAAATAGGTGCAGGAGTAGGCCACTTGGCCCTTCAAGCCTGTACCACCATTCAATATGATCACAACAGATCATGCAATCTCAATATCTCATTCCCATTTTCTTTCCATACCCCTTGATCCCTTTAACAACAAGGGCCATGTCCAGCTCCCTCTTGAGTATATCTAATGAACCGACACCAACAGCTTCCTGTGGGAGAGAGTTCCACAGGTTCACAACACTGAGTGAAGAAATTCTTCCTCATCTCAGCCCTGAATGACTTACTCCTTATTCTTAGGCTGTGACCCCTTATTCTGGACTTCCCCAACATTGGAAACATTCTTCCCATATCTGGCCTGTCCAGTCCCATCAGGATTTTATATGTTTCTGTGAGATTCCCTTCATTCTTCTAAATTCCAGTGAGTACAAGTGCAGTAGATCCAGTGCTTCCTCATATGTCTGTCCTGCCATCCCAGGAATCAGCCCGGTGAATCTTCCCTGTACTCCCTCAATAGCAAGAATGTCCTTCCTCAGACTAGGAGACCAAAACTGCACCCAATACTCAAGGTGTGGCCTCACCAAGGTCCTGTATAACTGCAGCAAGACATCACTACTCCTATACTCCCATCCTCTCGCTGTGAAAGCCAATATGCCATTTGCGTTCCTCACCACCTGCTGCAACTGCATACCAACCTTTAGCGACTGTTCTACCATGACACCTAGGTTTTGTTGCACCTCACCTTTTCCTAAACTGTCACCATTTGGACTATAATTTGCCTTCCTGTTTTTGCGGCCCAAGTAGATAACCTCACATTTATTCACATTATATTGCATTTGTCAAGTATTTGCTCACTTAGCCAGTCTGTCCAAGTCACCCTGCAGCCTCTTAGCATCTTCCTCACAGCACACGCTGTCAAACAGCTTAGTGTCATCTGCAAATGTGGAAATATGGCATTCAATTCCTTCATCCAAATCATGAAAGTATATTGTGAACAGTTGAAGTCCCAACACTGAACCCGGCAGTAACCAACTCGTCACTGCCTGCTGCTCTGAAAAGGACCCATTTATTCCAACCCACTGCTTCTGGTCTGTCAGCCAGTTTTCTATCCATGTCAATACATTGTAATACCATGGACTTTAATTTTACTTACTCTATAAAACTTTGGTTAGACCGCACTTGGAATACTGCGTCCAGTTCTGGGCGCCCTATTATAGGAAAGATGTGGATGCTTTGGAGAGGGTTCAGAGGAGGTTTACCAGGATGCTGCCTGGACTGGAGGGCTTATCTTATGAAGAGAGGTTGACTGAGCTCGGTCTCTTTTCATTGGAGAAAAGGAGGAGGAGAGGGGACCTAATTGAGGTATACAAGATAATGAGAGGCATAGATAGAGTTGATAGCCAGAGACTATTTCCCAGGGCAGAAATGGCTAGCACAAGGGGTCATAGTTTTAAGCTGGTTGGTGGAAAGTATAGAGGGGATGTCAGAGGCAGGTTCTTTACGCAGAGAGTTGTGAGAGCATGGAATGCGTTGCCAGCAGCAGTTGTGGAAGCAAGGTCATTGGGGTCATTTAAGAGACTGCTGGACATGTATATGGTCACAGAAATTTGAGGGTGCATACATGAGGATCAATGGTCGGCACAACATTGTGGGCTGAAGGGCCTGTTCTGTGCTGTACTGTTCTATGTTCTATGTTCTATGTTCTAATCTCTTGTGTGGAACCTTGTCAAAAGCTTTTTGAATGCCCGGTGTTACAAAGTTGTGTAGAGTGTATGGTTCCTGTAGGAGATAAAGAGCTTTTCTAAAAGTAGAGATTTATGCAGAAAAGTACATCTGAAGATGTACAGCCAGTTCTAAAATGGAAACATGTATCAATTGGCTGTGTGATTGGAAACCTTAAGGTTGTTTTGATGTTTTAACAATGAGCTGGAATCAGCCAATCAATTTAAACCAAGCTCTTAGCGTTTGAAAGGCAATTGAATTTAAATCTGATGGTATCAAAAACCTCAGAGCAGTGCTGTTGTAAGAAAATTGACATGTCATCCAAGGTATATGACCATCTGAGAAATAAACATCTAGCACTCACAAGAAATCGCTAAGATCTCCAAGAAAGCACCATCTTATCCGTAAAAGGTACCACAGCACTTCTAGCTAAGAGTTTTCACAGAAAAAACATCCCTGACAGCAGGATCAGCCTAAGAAAGGCGTTTATGACTTGAGAACAGTAGAAGAATGGCATTTATAACTGGAGAGGCGGTGGAGAAGGCAGAGTATTCTGGAAGATACATTCTGTGTGGACTTTGAGAGACTAAGTTTTACTTTATTGTTCTGACTACCGGGGTTATAGAAGTGGGACTTGTGTTCATTGGAATAGCATACCAGGAGAATTTTGTTCAGTTAGTAACAGTTAGGAGTTAGGGGGGAATTATTCATTTTGTTAGTAGTTCTGTTAATTTGTTCACTGTTAGATTTAAATAAATTGTTGCTTCGTATTTACATCGTGAATGTCAGGGATTTTCTTTCATTTAATGTCTCCTTCTCCACAGTTTAGGTGCTCAAGTCTGGGATCTGGCTGGTTTGTGTATGGGCTCTGAGCAAATCTGAATGGATTTGGACAGATTTAAACAGGCTTGGGGATTAATGTCCTAGATCTTCAAATAAAACATAGATGAGAAAAATCTGTTTAATTTTGCTTAATTGTGCTTGGTTAAATCAAAAGTTGGGGAAATAGCTCTTAACATTGCTAAAGAGGTTTTGAAGTTTGAAGATGCTTCCCAAATTTGCCAAGTTTAGAAAAACAGAGGAAGGATATACTTTTAGACTTAGCAAACAGGCTAGAATTGGGTTCACCTAGGGATTAGAGGAAAGCTGAAATCACGATGGAGTTGGTCGACCATTTAGATATATCAGAGAAATGGACAAGGTTGGAAAACTTAAATGGAAAAATTAGACAATTGGATTTAAAAGATAAAGAAAAGAAAATAAGAGCCAGGCAGAAGAGGGAGAAAGGGAACGGAGATAATGGGAACTGCAGATGCTGGAGAATCCGAGATAACAAAGTGTGGAGCTGGATGAACACAGCAGGCCAAGCAACATCTTAGGAACACAAAAGCTGACGTTTCGGGCCTAGACCCTTCATCAGAGCTCTCTGATGAAGGGACTAGGCCTGAAATGTCAGCTTTTGTGCTCCTAAGATGCTGCTTGGCCTACAGTGTTCATCCAGCTCCACACTTTGTTATGTTAGAAGGGGAACTGAAACAGTTTATCAGCAGAAAACAAAATTAAAGAATTCCTCTGGCTGAACAAAGAGAAAAAGAGTGAAGGAAGGGAAAAAGTGAGAGAACAGAGGGAGAAACAGAGAGGCTTTGAACTTCAGAAGTTGCAAATTAAACAGGATAGCCAACGCAAAAATGATGGAAATGAAGGTAGAAGGTAGGCTTAGTGAGAAGGAGAGTGATGATCAGCAGACCTTTCGTACCCAAAAACCTGATAGGGGTATATACAAATATGTCAAAACAATACCAAAATTCAATACCCTTTTCGTTTCTTTAGAGAAACTGTCTAGGCAAATGAATTGGCCAGAGACTATATGGGTAATGTTAATTCTGACCAAGTTAGCAGGCAGGGCTAGTGAGGTGTATGCAACACTGTCAGAGGAGGTATCTAGAGATTATGAAGGTGTTAAACAGGCTATTTGGAGTGCCTATAAATTGATATCAGAAGCAAATAGACAACTGTTCAGAAATATAAGGAAGGAACCAGGTCAGACTTAGGTCAAGTTTGAAAGAATTAAACGTAGCAACTTCGATAGAGAGGTGAGAACATTAAAGATAGAAAAGACATGTAAAGATCTTAGGGATGATTCTGCTGAAGGAGTTTACAAACTCACTTCCAGAAATGATGAGAACTTATGTTGAGGAACAGAAAGTTAAAACAACAAGAGCTGCAGAGATAGCAGATGAATACAGATTAGTGCATAAATCAAAATCTAGCTTCCGACCCATGATGGGTAGAAATTGGGTAAGAGGGAGATCCTTCAATGAGGAACAACAAGTGGGTCACACTGGGAACAGCTTACTTCATGTGAAAAAAGAAGGCAAAGAGTGTGAAAATGAGGTGAATGGCCTCCAGTGTTTCCACTGTAATGGAGAGGGACACACAAAGTCACAGTGCTGGTGGTTTAAGAGAGACACTGAGAAAATAGGTGTGGCAAAAGATGCTAAACCAGTGCGATTTGTTGAAGTTGTGAAGGAAATCCCAAAGAGAAGTCTAGGAGCTGCAGGTCAGTGCACAGCCTGGTAATGGGCTGGATAGGAAGATGGTGCCCAATCTCTTCAAAGACTTTACATCTGTGGGTAAGATTTATTCAGGAAGAAAAGGAAGAGAAGGTGAAGAATTTAAAATATTGAGAGATATGGAGCTAACCAGTCTCTAACGGTAAGTGATGAAATTGCTTGCACTCCTTCCGAAACGTTACCCAAGAGAGTGGTAATCTCTGGAATAAATGGAGAGAGATTTAGCGTCCTCCCGTGTCTAGACTTGGGAAGTGACAGTGGGAGTGATTGGAAGAGAGTCTATTCCCAGAATACAGTTTTTCTTGGAAACGACCACACAAGATCAAAACTGGGAGTGACACCCAGTATAGTGGAGAAGCCAAAGGAAAACCAGGGAATTGAGGAGTTACAAGAAAAATGCCCTGGATTTTTTCTCTGGACTGTGTGATAACAAGATCTCACAGTCATAAATTACAGCAAGAAGGAAACACCAAAGAGAAAGATGAAGGAGTTGGGGTCCAGTTAGCTGGTACCCTGTTTGATGAAATGGTAAAGGGAAACCTAAGCAGGTAGAGGATCTGGCAGAGGTGTTTAGTTCTGAAAGACTAATGAAATTACAACAAAAAAATAAGACAGTAAAAGGTTTATATCATAAAGCCTATTCAGAAAAGGAATCAGAATGTATTCCAGAATGTTGTTATATTAAGGGTAAAATCCTAAGGTGAAAATGGAAACTTTGGCAGCTTAGTGGAGAGGAGAAATTGGCGGAAGTTCACCAGATTGTGTTGGTAGTAGCACACAGACAGGAAAAATTGCGGTTAGTACATGAATTACCATTACAGGTCATCTAGGAGTGAGGGAAACTCGGGCTAAGATACTGAAGCATTTCTATTGGCCTGGATTGCGACAGGATGTGATTGAATTCTGCCGTATGCGTCATGTGTGTCAGACGGTAGGAAAGCCACAGGCTGTAATAAAACCAGCACTTTTGATGCCAATTCCCACATTTGAAGAATCTTTCACGCAGGTTATGATTGATTGAGTAGGTCCCCTCCCTAAAACCAAAAATGGGAACCAGTATTTGCTAACTATTATGGATATGTCTACCAGATTTCCAAAGGCAATTCCATTCAGGCAAAATAATGCTTGTGGAAAAGTTGCTTGTTTTCTGATGAAGGGTCTAGGCCCAAAATGTCAGCTTTTGTGCTCCTAAGATGCTGCTTGGCCTGCTGTGTTCTTTACCAGATAATTCACCACACCAGTTTTAGCCACACCAAATTTCTTGAAACCATTTAAAGTTGGTTTCAACACCAGTGATGTAGGTGTTGGAGATGTGTTGATACAAGAGGATGATGCCAGAATTGGTTATTTTTCAATGAAACTCAATGTCTGCCAGAGAAAATACTCCGCCACTGAAACAGAGTTATTGAGTTTGGTACTGGTCTTACAACATTTTAATGTTTATGTAACAAATAATGTTTTGGAGACAGTTGTGTACACAGACCACAACCCTCTCACTAAGCTCTCTAAGAAAGCACCATCTTATCCATAGGTACCACAGCACTTAGACAATAGGCAATAAGTGCTGGAGTAGGCCATTTGGCCCTTCGAGCCAGCAACACCATTCATTATGATCATGGCTGATCATCCACAATCAGTACCCTGTTCCTGCCTTATCCCCATAACCCTTGATTCCACTATCTTTAAGAGCTCTATCTATCTCTTTCTTGAAAGTATCCAGAGAGATGGCCTCCACTGCCTTCTGGGACAGAGCATTCCATATATCCACCACTCTCTGGGTGAAGACGTTTTTCCTCAACTCTGTTCTAAATGGCCTACCCCTTATTTTTAAACTGTGTCCTCTGGTTCTGAGTCTTCACAAAGAAACTTCACTTCTAAGTCTTCACAAAGAAAACATCCCTGACAGCAGGACCAGCGAAGAAAGGCGTTTATAACTGGAGAGACAATGGAGAAGGCAAAGCATTCCATAAGATATAATCTGTATGGACTTTAAGAGACTAAGTTTTAATTTATTTTTTCTTACTACTTGGGTTATATAAGTGAGGCTCGTTTTTATCGGAATCACATACCTATAGAATTTTGTTCAGTTAAGGAATAGTTAGGAGTTGGGGGAAATTGTTTTGTTTGTTAGTAATTCTGTTAATTTGTTCACTGTTAGGGCTAAATAAATAGTTACTTGTTATTTATGAAGTGAATGTCAGGAATTTTCTTTCATTTAGCATCCCTTTCTCTGTATCATCCAGAAACACAACATCCACTGATTCACCCTCAAAAACACTACTTGTCACATCTTCGAAATAATCCAGAAGATTTATCAAACATGATTTCCCTTTAGTGAATCCTTGCTGACTAGGACTGATTCTGTCTCTGCTTTCCAAATGCCCAGTTATTACATCTTTAATAACTGACTCCAGCATTATCCCCAACACTAATGTCAGGCTAACTGGCCTATAATTCTGCATTTTCTCTTTCCCTTTTTTAAGAAGTGAGGTTACAATAGCTACCCTGCAGTCCATTAGAACTCTTCCAGAGTCTACAGAATGCTGGAAAAGGATTACCACTATTTCTGGGGTAACTTCCTTAAGTTCTCTGGGATGTAGAGCATCAGGCCCTGGGGACATATTGCGTTTCAATCCCATCAATTTCTGCAATACCATTTCCTGATGAGTAAGGATTTCCTTCAGTTCCTTCTTCGTGCTTGACCCTCAGTCCCCTTCCATTTCCTGAATGCCAACCCAAGCTAACTTTATCAAAAGAAGCCATATTAAATCAAACTTTCACATCAGTTTTTACTATGGACAAAGAAATCATAGAATCCCTACAGTGTGGAAACACGGCCTCCATCCCAACAAGTCCATATCGACCCTTGCAGCAAACCACCCAGACCCACCCCCCTGTAACCCACCTAAATCTACACATCCCTGAACACTAGGGGCAATTTAGCACAGCTAATCCAACCAGCCTGCACACCAGTGGACTGTGGGAGGAAACCAGAGCGCCCGGAGGAAACTCATGCAGATATGGACAGAATCCACAATTTCCACACAGACATGTCGCCTGACAGTAGAATTGAACCCAGGTCCCTGCTGATGTGAAGCGGCCGCGCTGACCACTGAGCTACCGTGCCACCCAGTGGAGGCTAAAGAATTCATAAATTAATATCGATGTTTTGAAAACAGATCACATTACAAAAGACGAGATTGCTGGAGGTCTTAGAAATATAAATGCAGATAAATCTCCAGGATCTGATCTAGTGTATCCCAGGACATTGTGGGAGATTAGAGAAGAAATTGTGGGGCCCCTTTCAGAAATACTTGTATCATATACAATTAAGGCGAGGTGCTGGATGACTGGTGCCCTCTAGTTTTGGACTGCCCCACCCCAGCGAAAAGACCTTGGCTATTCACCCTATCCATGCCTCTCATGATTTCATAAACTTCTATAAGGTCACCCCTCACTCTCTGACACTTCAGGCAAATTAGTCCCAGTCTATCCAGCCTCTCCTTCTAGACCAAACCATCCAATCCTGGCAACATCCTTGTAAATCTTTTCTGAACCCTTTCAAGTTTCACAACATCCTTCCTAAAGCAGAGAGACCAGAACTGAATGCAGTATTCCAATGGTGGCCTATCTAATGTCCTGTACAGCTGCAATATGACCTCCCAACTCCTTTACTCAATGCACTGACCAATAAAGGCATGCACAGCAAACGCCTTCTTTGCTATCCTGTCTACCTGTGACTACACTTTCAAGAAACTGTGAACCTGCACTTCAAGGTCTCTTTTCTCAGCAACATTTCCCAGGACCTTACCATTAAGTGCATTAGCCCTGCCCTGATCTGACTTTCCAAAATGCAGCACCTTACATTTATCAAAATTAAACTCCACGTACCACTCCTTGGCCCATTGGCCTATTTGCTCAAGGTCTGAGGTAACTTTCTTCGCTGTCCACCACACCTTCAATTTTGGTTTCATCTGTAAACTTATTAACGATATCTCATGTTCACATCCAATCATTTATATAAATCACAAAAAGCAATGGACCCAGCACCGATCCTTGTGGTCACAGTCCTCCAGTCTGTGAAAAGCTACTATCACCACCCTCTGACTTCTACCTTCGAGCCAGTTCTGTATCCAAATGGCTAGTTCTCCCTGTATTCCATGTGTTCCAACCTTGCTAACCAATCCACCATGAGAAACCTTGTCAAGTGCCTTATTGAAGTCCATATAGATCACATCCACTGCTCTGCCCTCATCAATCTTCCGTGTGACTTCATCAAAAAACTCAAACAAGTTAGTGAGACATGATTTCCCACGAACAAATCCATTTTGGCTATCTTCAATCAGCCCTTGCCTTTCCAAAAACATGTAAATCCTGTCCCTTAAGATTCCTCCCAACAACTTGCCTGCCATTAATGTCAGACTCACATGTCTATAATTTCCTCGCTTCTCCTTACCACCTTTCTTAAATAGTGGCACCGCATTAACCAACCTCCAGTCTTCTAGCACCTCCCCTGTGGCTATCGATGATACAAATATCTCAGCGAGGGGCCCAACAACCACTTTCTTCACTTCCCATAGAGTTTTAGGATTCACCTGATCAGGTCCTGGGGATTTATCCACATTATGCATTTTAGGATGCCCAGCACCACCTCCTCAGTAATATGGAAATTTTTCAAGATGTTACTATTTATTTCCCCACGTTCTCTATCTTCCATATCCTTCTTGACAGTAAATACCGATGCAAAATACTCATTTAGTATCTTCCCCATCTCCTGCAGTTTTACACATAGGCGGCCTTGCTGATCAAATTCTTTCTTCAAATTCTAATAATCAACTTCTTTTGCATTACTTCCCAAAACCTGTGCAATTGCCTCCAATTAATGTTTTCTCTGATTGTTGCTTCCTTCCAGCATATCTAAGGAAAATTGGAAGTTTAAAGCGAGCCTTTATGATTCTTCTGGCCCCACTTTCTGTAGCAAACCATCATGCAAACAACTCATCCACTTAGGGCAGCCTTTTCCAATGTATTATTTCTTAATTTTCAGACCTGTTACGACCAAAGTTGGAAGAGTGTAATGTATTACTCTAGTCCCCACTAACCCACAAGGGGCCACAACAAGAATTCAATTGTTTTATCCATTTCCTGATATAGCCAATTGTGATCTTTATCTATTTTACATTTAAAATGGAAGATCCATCAATCAGTTTTCTTTAACACACAAAATTGTTGATTTATTACAAAACAGAACTTATCCAATGAAGTTGCAAAATATTTAACACAATTTGTTTGCATTATGAAAACATGAATAAAAAAATCAAAAGAACTGTGGATGCAAGAAAATCAGGAACAAAAACAAAATTGCTGGAAAAGCTCAGCAATCTGACAGCACCTGTGAAGGGAAAAACAGAGTTAACGCTTTGGGTCCGGTAACCCGAGTTCTGAGGAAAGGTCACTAGACCCGAAACGTTAACTCTGTTTCTCCCTTCACAGATGCTGCCAGACCTGCTGAGCTTTTCCAGCAACTTTGTTTTATGTTCATGAAAACATAAATGTTCATTTGTCCAAATAACTTAAGACATATACATCAGGTAAAAGGGAAAATCAGTTTCTTCCTGTAGAGATTCACTCTGGGGGTACCGGGGAAGAAACCAATACGATTTTATAGAGCTTTACAAATTAGGAGCACGGACAAGCTGAATAGCCAAGATCTTTTCACCAAGGTCGGGAAGTCTAAAACTAGAGGGCAGAGGTTTAAGGTGAGAGGGAAAAGATTTAAAAGGGACCTGAGAAGTAACTTTTTCATGCAGAGGGTAGTGCGTGGACAGATTGAGCTGTCAGAGGAGGTGGTGAAACCTGGTTCAACAATTACAACATTGAAAAGGCATCTGGATGGGTACGTGAGTAGGGAGGGTTCAGAGGGATATGGGTCAAATCCTGCAAATGGGTTTAGATCAGTTTAGGATATCTGGTCAGCTCAGATGAGTTGGACTGAGGGGTCTGTATAACTCAATGATTCTATAAGTTTTAGATCTTGAAGGTCAAATAAACATGGCTGTCAGTCTGACATTCTGGCATGTGTGAACAGATATCACCAAATGTTGGCCATTGCAAGGATCTTGGCAGATGCAACTTGCTGAGGGAACACAATACCAAGAGATCTTCTCATTGCTCTTCAAGAGGACAATCAGGTTGCTCACAGTATTCACCATAAAAGTGCCTTTGAAATAGAAGACATGTGAAGAGCAGTTTGTTCTTTCGCAGGCTTTTTACTCCCACTCACGTTCTGCCCCAAGACCACCCTGCAAGATCTCAACTGTCAATCAGTAATCTACTTGATCAATCCTTTGACTAAGCTGAGTGGTCTACTGAACCATGCCGTCAATTATTCACCTTGTAAAGATAATAAGACTAACATCTTATTCCCTGCTTGAAATGCTCAGGATTTGGCATGCTTACCATTTGTGCATGGTTGTTTGCAATGTTCCCAGGGGTTTGTGAGCTACCCCTGCAAAGCAGTAGCATAGTCTAATGCAGTTGACATTTGTTCATTGCTATAAACTCTTCTTTGATGACTTTCAGAGGAGTTCTTATCTCAGGCCCATAAATTGATTCAAAAGGACTGAAACCAGTAGACCCATGAGTTAAATTTCTGATAGCAAACATAAATTCCAGGCCTTTGTCATATTCTTGACAGTATGCCTGATCATTGTTCTTGATGATTTGATTGGTCCTTTCCAAATCTCACGTCTGTAAATGTCACGCTGAAGATTTTAACTACCCAAAGCACTCATAACTTGCTAAACTGATGAGGTTTCCATTGGCAACCCACATCAAGAGAAGGTTTTAGTTAATTTCTCTATTTTTTTTTCATTTGTATAGCCTCTGAGAATGGAGTAGATAAATCCATAATGGTGAGGATTTATTGTTGTCCCAATATCTCTTCAGTTAAGGTCTACGCAGTCTATTAATATTCTGCCAGCTGGTTTCTCAAAGACTGGTATGTACCTCAAATGAAGTAAAACCCAACTGTTAATGAATATTTAATCTATTTAATGACAGATTTAACAACACAATAACCAGTTCAACAAAGGTGGCTGGTAATAACTGTCATCTTCTGGAATCTTCTCAGAAGTCCATGTCAGGCAGATGATCAACCATCCAGGTATCTCCTTAGCATATTAAAAAAAAAACCCACAAAGAACTACAGATGGTGGAAATCAAAACCAGAAACAGAAATTGCTGGGAAAACTCAGCAGCTCTGAAGAAGGGTCACTGATCTTGAAACGTTAACTCTGGTTTTTTTTTCCTACAGCTGTCACCAGGCATGCTGAGATTTCCCAGAAATTCCTGTTTTTGAGCTAGGTATCTCCTGATGGGTCCAGAGTGCAAACTGTTGTGTCATAGAACACAGAACAATGCAGCACAGTACAGGCTCTTCAGCCCACGATGTTGTGACAACCTATTATTCTACTAAGATCAAATGACCCTGCATACCCTACATTCTACTACACTCCATGTGCCTATCCCAGAGTTGCTTAAAATCTCTAAAGTATCTGACTCCATTACCACTGCTGGCAGCACATTCCACATGCCTACCACTCTCTGTGCAAAGAACCTACCTCTGACATCTCCCCTATACCTTCCTCCAATCATCTTAAAATTATGCCCCCTCATAATAGTCATTTCTGCCCTGGAAAAAGTTTCTGACTGTTCACTCTATACCTCTCATCATCTTGTACACCTCTATCAAGTCGCATCTCATCCTTCTTCCTAGCTCCCTCAACTTTTCCTCAGAAGACCTGCCCTCCAATCCAGGCAGCATCCTGGTAAATCTCCACTGCACCCTCTCTAAAGCTGCCACACCCTTCCAAGTGTGAGGCAACCAGAACTGAACACAATCATCCCAAGTGCTTCTCTTTCCCCAAGAAGTCTAGTCACATGACTTGTATAGTCTTGAACCCAAATGCCTTCTTAACAAACCAATTTTGAACTAGCGGTCAATTTAAGCATCAAAGTTGTTTTATACAGAATCTACTGATGATATCAACATTCCTAGCTCCAGCTTATAAAGGAAAAGCCTCTGTAGCAGCTCAGTGATTAGCACTACTGTCTCACAACACCAGGGACCCAGGCTCGATTTTAGGTGTCTGGCTGTGTGTCATTTGCATATTGCCCCCATGCCTGCATGGGTTTCATCCCAGGTTAAGTTAATTGGCCATGCTAAATTGCCCATAGTGCCCAGGGACATGTAGGTTAGTTGGATTAGCCATGGAAATTTCAGAAATTCAGGGATAAGGTAAGGGGTGCGTTGGTGTGACTCAATGGCCCAATTAGCCTGCTTCCACACTGCAGGGGATTCTATGATTCTCTACAAACCAGTCCCGAAGCAGGGCTGAGACATCAATAGTAAATTGGTAGGACACAATGTTATGAAATCCAACCCAATTTAAGAGGATTGCATCAAAGGAACATACCTGAATTGCTCTGGAACCAAGCGGCATATTGGGTCGTTTCAGGGAATGCTTAAGGGTCAAACACATTATTGTGCATCTGGTGTTATACGTACGGATAGCAGACTTTCTTCCCTAAAAAAATTTAGTGAACCAGATGGGTTTTTAACAATAATCGGCAATGATCACATGGTTGCCATTAGGCTAGCTTTTAATTCCAGATTTTAGTAAATTCAAAAGTTACTATTTACCAAGGTAGAATTTAAACCAATGTCCCCAGAACATTGGTTGGAGACGAAAAAGAAACTGTAGATGCTGGAATGAAAGGTAGACAGACAGAAGGCTAGAAGAATACAACAAAACGGGCAGCATCTGGAACAAAGGAGAAGTCAACATTTCAGGTATTACCCTTCAGGGCTGGGGCAGGAGAGGCACAAATATGAGCCTTTTACAGAGGAAAGACCATTCAGCCTGACAGCTCGAGGTGGGGGAGGGGTGGCGAATATGCAGTTGAATTGTTTGGAGGGGAGAGGCAATAGCATGTGACTGGTGAGGGTTGGACACAAGTGATGGGGGGGGGGGGGAGTAGTTTGGATTCCCTACAGTGTGGAAAAAGGCCCTTGGGCCCAACAAGTCCACAGTGCCCCTTGCAGCATCCCACCCAGACCCATCCCCCTATAACCCACACACCCCTGAACACTACAGGAAATTCAGAATGGCTGATCCACCTTGCCTGCACATCTTTAGACTGTGGGAGGAAACCGGAGCACCCAGAGGAAACCCACGCAGACACGGGGAGAATGTATAAACTCCGCACAGACAGTTACCTGAGGCAGGAATCGAACCTGGGTCCCTGGTACCGTGAGGCTGCAGTGCTAACCACTGAGCCACCGTGCCGCCCCTTGTAGTTGTGGGAGGGAAAGGAGAGTGGGAGGATTGTGGGCTGGGGAGTGGGATGGAGGATTGGATTGGGGGAGGGCTGTGGGAGAGATGAGGCAGAGAAGAGGGAGGAGAAGTGTGAATTGTGGGGGTGGACAGATGAAGAGAGGGGGTGTGTGCTGTCTAGCTGCAGGTGGGCAGTAGGGCCCAGGAATGACCCTGGGGATAGAGGTCCATGTGTTGAGCCTGGAGCGAAGGTGGAAGTTGCAGTGAAGTTGAGGCAGGTCCCAGTCCTTTCATTGGTGGAATCTGCGGCAGTGTTTGTGGAGTCATCCAGAGTGGAGACAGAGTTTGAAGCTGAGTTCCTATAAGATCCCGGTTGATTGTTACTGAGGCTCAGGTGCTAGATCAGAACTGGAAGGGGCGTCCGAATTGGAAGTGGTGTTAGACTGGATGGGCCCAGTGCTGGATGAGGTCTGCATGTGAATAATGGCAGCAGCAGCGTGTGCGGCCTGGAGATGGTCAAAAACAGGGTGCAGACTTTGAGTGATGATTGGGTTCCCCAACTGGAAATGAGTAGAGTCTTGCAAACGCATGATTTTTAATCCCCAGTGTGAAGCAGAAAAGTCGTTTCTTGAGCATTTGGATTCTTTGTTGAATATAAAAGAGTAGAGGTCCTCTGCAAGTTCGGGAAAGGGAGGCCTTGAGCTGGGGGTGGGATGAGGGGAGGGAGTGGAGGTGCCGACACATTGCAGAGCGGGTTGAGCAGAGAATCCGGAGAAAGAATAGTTTCTGGAGGAATTAAGTATGGGGCATCGAAGCTGGGTCCAAGGGATTAAAATGTACCTGTAGGCCTTGAGGGGATGAGATGGTGGAGACGACAGGAGCTGAGGAAGGTCACGTGACTGTAGTAGTGGGTTTGTTTCATGGTGTGATCAAAGAGCTGAAGAGATCACAGCAGGGTGGCAGTGAGAAAGGGACTCATTGTGTGTTCATGCCTGAGGGGGGCAGAGAACTTCTTCAAAGTGGGCATCCTTTGAAGGGACTTCGCAGTTGTATAAACTTGGTTAGAGACAACAGGAGGCTGGAAGAACACAGCAAAGCCAGGCAGCATCTGGTGGAAAGGAGAAATCAACATTTTGAGTATTATCCTTCCTCAGGACTCTTTACCTTTCCTCCAAATGCTACCTGGCTTGCTGTATTCTTCCAGCCTCCTGTTTGTCTCTCCAGAACATTGGCTTGGGGTTCTGGATTAGTAGAGAACAGACACTAACAGTCTGGTATGGCTTCTCCTTATTGCTGCCACTATCGTGCTAGTGCCAACGGAACGCTTGAGTAAAAATTCATTCAGCACTTTGAAAAGCTTGACCTGTAACGTCATCAGGATACTGTCTTTTATGTTTGTGTCAATTTCTGTGCTTCTACTGCAAGGAGGTATCCTTGGCCCTTCTCTATTTCTCATCTACAGGCTGCCCCTCAGCAATATCTGAAAGTAGAACAGTAGTTTTCGCATTTAACGACACCCATCTCCACTTCACAACGACCTCTCTCAAATCCTCCCTGCTTCCCAAGTTATCAGACAGTTTATACGACATTGAGTTTCAACCAAATAAATATTGAGAAGGGTGAAACCATTGTTTTCAGTCCTCAGTCCAAAATCTGTTCCCCTGTTAACTAACTCTATTCGTCTCTCTAGATAACTGAAGATTTTGCCAGTTTTAACTTGTCATATTTGACCCCAAGATTAAACATCAACCTCATATTTAAGCCATCACCAGGAACACTTGTTTTTCTTCCGTAAGTGTCAGGCATTTCAGTTCATCCACTGCTGAAACCCTCCACTCGATATCTTTAGATTCGACTTCTCCAACACACCCCAAACTGATCTCCCACAATCCACCGTAAACTTAAAATCATCCAAAATCCTGCTGCACCAGACCACCATCACCCTGTGCTTGCTGATCTACTATGGACTTTCACTGTACTGATTTGAGTAAATTTGACAATAAAGCTAATTCAAATCAATTCATTATCCACTTCTAATGTTAACCACATTGCAATTAAGGAACATGAATTCATACATTTTTTGCTAAAATTTTGTATAGAACATAGAACAGTACAGCACAGTACAGGCCCATTGGCCCACGATGTTGTTCTGAACTTTTACCTGAAACCTAAGGTCTATCTAACCTCCATCCCTACCTTATACTATCATCCATATGCCTATCTAATAGCCGCTTAAAGGCCCAAAACGAGGCCGACTCCACTACCCTCTCTGGCAATGCATTCCACGCCCCTACCACTCTCCGAGTAAATAACCTACCCCTGACGTCTCCCCGAAATCTACCTCCTTTCAAGTAAAACTATCCCCCCTCGTGAAAGCTACCTCCACCCTAGGAAAAAGTCTCTGGCTGTCTACTCTATCTATACCTCTGTTCATTTTGTACACCTCTATCAAGTCACCTCTCATCTTTCATTGTTCTAAAGAGAAAAGCCCTAGCTCTCTCAACCTTTCCTCATCAGACCTTCCTTTCGTTCCAGTCAACATCCTGGTAAATCTCCTCTGCACCTTTTCCAATGCTTCCACATCTCTCCTGTAATGGGGTGACCAGAACTGGACACAATACTCCAGATGTGGCTGAACCAGGCTTTTGTACAGCTGGAGCATAACTTCATAGCTCTTGAACTCAATCCCTCTATTAATTAAAGCTAACACACCATATGCCTTCTTAACAACTCTATCCACCTGGGTGGCAGCTTTCATGGAACGGTGGACATGAACCCCAAGATCCCTCCGCTCCTCCACACCGCCAAGAATCTTTCCGTTAACCCTGTATTCTGCTTTCAAGTTTGTCCTTCCAAAATGAATCACCTCACACGTTTCAGGATTAAACTTCATAAACACTTTGTGTGTAGAAGTGCTTCTAACTTCTTTCCTGAATGGTCCTAATTCTCAGGCCATGTTCCCCTGTTCTAGAATCCCCAATCAGTGCAAATAGTTTATCCATCCTGCTTCTTCTTGTTAATGTCTTGAAAAATTTGACCAGATCACCCATCTCAGTAACAATTGTTAATTTTTTTACAATCAGTTAGGTTTCTTATTTCTTTAAGATTCTTCTGCTTTGGAACTATGTAAGCCCTGATAAACTGAACACAGACTTAAGTACCTCTTCTTATCTTGATGTAAGGTTTCCATCTGCTTCTCTTAATCATTGAATTCTTGCATCTGCTATTTTTTTTCAAGATTCTTTCAACTCCCTTCATGTTTTGAATAATACCCTAACTTACCTCTCTTTTTTCTTTATTTTTTCCCCAAGTTATTCTTACGGTTTCAGCACAATTTCATGTTATCAGAGACTGTTTTATACGATTTTCTCAATTTCTTTCCCCTCCTTTTTTTTTGTTTTGCCTGTTGCCTTGTTGTGTGGTGCAATTTCTTCAGCTTCATCCATCATTAATGTATTCACTCACGTTTTAGTGTAGACTTGTGGCTTGGGTTGTGGATGTTGTAGTTGGTTAGCTCGCCGAACTGGTTTGTTGTTTCATTACCCTGGCTGGGTAACATCATCAGTGCAGCCTCTGATGAAGCACCGTTCTGTTTTCCAGCCTGTTATTTAAACTCTGGAGTCCATTGAGCTGAATTACCTCGTTTCCAGTTTTCCTTCGCAGTGGGGTCGAGTTCTATGTGTTTGTTGATGACATTCCACTTTACTTTGAATCAACATCCAACTTTGAAGTCATTAAATCTATTTTTGAGTCTTAGTCCAAATTCCTTCTTCTGTATCTACGTATGTAGAGGTTTACTTGTTTCCTTCTCTTGTTAAGACATTTAATCTAACATAGAACATAACAGTGCAGTACAGGCCCTTCGGCCCTCAATGTTGCGCCGACCTGTGAAACCATTCTGAAGCCCATCTAACCTACGCTATTCCATTATCATCCATATGTTTATCCAATGACCATTTAAATGCCCTTAAAGTTGGTGAGTCTACCACTGTTGCAGGCAGGGCATTCCATGCCCTTACTACTCTGATTTAAGAACCTACCTCTGACATCTGTCCTATATCTATTACCCCTCAATTTAAAAATATCACAGTAGTGATCATAACTGCTCCAAATGTCACTAGCTAGAACTTTAATCACCACATTCCTATTGACAAAACTCAAAAATTGCTCATATTACAAATCAGATAGTATATTTCTCGCCTAACGTTCCATTTGCAAACTACAGAAATTTATAGCAAAGGAAGGCACCATGTTGTAGGTGTCAACTCTCCACCAGAAAAAACTCAAAAGCCTATCATCCTGCATATTCCACAACATCAAATTTGTGCCTCCCTTGCGACATAATTGTCTCTGCCTCAAATACTCAAGAAGTCACTGTATATATTTAGCATGGATGATGGTAATGCTAATCATTAAAGCCTCAGCGTCCCTTGATTTTGGCGAACATTGATCAAGTTTTCCTTCTCACAGATGTAGTAAACCTTGTGTCAGCTACTGCATCAATGCAGCAACTTAAATATATCAAGTCTCTCAGACCAACCTGTGCACATCAGTGGAGTAGAATGTGAACCCAAACCAGAATGATTAACAGCGGTGCACCAAAATTAAATAGTTTAATTATTTCAGAGAGAAAAAAAAACATGCACTGGCCCACCTTTCTATACACAACCATAAAGCTTTTTTTGTTAATATATAAATTCCTTTTGTCAGCATTCACCTTTCAGAAGCTTTTTCTGTTGCATCATTAAAATTACATTTATATGAAAAGCATCTATCCAAATGTAAACACTAAGATGTGGAAATTGGACTACACCCTAAATCTATAAAGATAATAAATTCAGTGCTACAATTTTACATGCCAATAAAAAAAGTTCCACACAGCTGGGTGCCATTAATCCATTGATTTTTAAGAAGGGCCAGGTTACTAGCTCTCAACTCTTCTGCTGCAGTCAGGGATAGCAGCAACTCTGGCAAGAAACGGTGTAGGTAAAGACTGGCTAAATTCTTCTCAAACATCAAACAGCAACAAGTGAATTTAAAGTCAGAGGTAGGCTCAGGCACCTGCTAATACAACATGACTACTAAAATTCATGTTTAAGGACCACATAATCAACAAACACACAACCGAAGTGTCAGCATTTTAGGAAATGTGCATTTCACACTTTTTAAAAAAATCTTTGATACAAAAGTAACATTCGCTAATACCTTCAAAATATCAGCAAATAGGCATTGAGCATCACCAAGATAATGATGGTCAATACATTTTGGGTACACCCAGACTGACTGAGCACCTTCTGCATTTCCAGCATTGCAAGTTTCTTTTTAAAGCTAAGTTGCATATTACGTATCTTGTTGATGGCCTTTCAGTCAGCCCACGAGAAAAAGACTGTAACAACGATTTGAGTTCGCACTCAATAAGAAGTCACAACTAAACAAAACAATAGAGGGACCTACACAAACGTAGTGAATGATAAAAGCGGCAATGAGCAGTCTTGAAATGAAGAAGTAAATATAAACATCAGAAAATAAGTAAAAATTGTGTCAGTGTCTCGGGAAAAGTCAAAATACAATATTTGCTCAAACTCTGTCACAAGATTTCATTTTGACTGCACATCTGCTCTGACATGAAGTGCATCCTGGACAGGCTATTGTGCAACAATAATCTCTTAGAGTTATTACTTCAACATATAAACATCATTCCAATTAAAGCTGTCTCCCCAACCCCACTCCAAGGACTACAGTTTAATCAGTATCTGTAATCTGAGTGTCAAATAAACCAAACAAGGTCCAGTGAAATAAAAAGCGATAATGAAGGAATATAACTGCCAAATAAAAGAAAACATTCCATAGAAACTGAGAAAGAAAAATAAGCTATATAATCTGGTTGAAGTATTAGGCACTTGCAAAACCATAAGTAGCAATACTAGTCTACGTGTAGGATCACCCCCATTATTATATTTTCAATCATACATTATCTTGTACATCACTTTGATAAGCAATAAAACTCTCCAAAACCCTTCATTAACTGGCATAAGAGACAGACAGCATACTAAATTACAGTACAAGCTGATCTTTGTGCAATTCTATGCTCCTGGGAAACAATAAATGTTTCATATAGTGAAACTACTACTCAAGGCATACTTATAGTGTTGTTGTATAAAATTAACTGCAAAAAAATTAATGACATCCATGTACATAATCCATGTGCATGCTGGTTAAATAATTGACAATCTTGCTTGCAAATCAAAACCCAGCTTCTTCAGTCTTTGGCTTAAATGAACCAGAACACAGCAAAACGAATGGCACAGTGGCAGAATGTGAAATATATACTGCTGTTGACAATTCCAGCAGTACTTTTGAAAATTACATGATATAGGACATCCGGTAAACACAGAATGGGACATAGCAGTGGTACCTGCCAAGGTTAGGCTACTTACTGTCAGCTGCGTGAAGACTGGCCAGGCCCGTGAGGAAGTGTACCCCAGTAAGAGTCAGAAGACTTACCAGTAAATAAGGTAACATCAGGTAATACACAGTTTTCTTGGCCAGCAGTAGGGGAAATGTTAGTCTAAAATCAGCTATGACCATTTTCTTTGCAGCCTTTAAGGCAGCTACAACCTCAGCTTGGTAACTTCAGTGAAAATCACCATAGTTAAAAGAAAAATATCTTCTTGTAAAATTTAGTGATGCAGAACCAGGATGCAAACTGAATGTTTGTTAAATGAGTGTTATTAATTTATAGATTTCTTTGCCAACAACTAAGATACAGCAACTGTGTGAACGAAAGGGACAACACAAGAATTCTCCCACCCTCCCCCGGAAGCTAATTTAACTTTGCTCGCTCAGAAATATTTGGGAGGGGAAGTTGTGTCATTAATCCCCGGTCCATGAATGTCAATTTTCTTTTCCCCAACTGCTACTGATTCATTGAGCAGTAACAATTTTCTTATACCATTTATGGGATGAAAGCATCATTAATAAGACCAACCTTTACAATCCATCTCCAATTACTGTTGAGAATATTTCAATCTGAACAATATAGTGGTGAAATTAAAGAACTCACATTCACTGTATAAATAGGAAATAAAATTGATTGGCATAAAACAATCAAAGGATTCAGATAACAGCATGCAATTTGAGTGCTAAACTCCTGAGGTCCTTCAACCTTTAAGACCGTATCCATTGCCTCAAGCTCCATTCTATCTACTACGAATGCTAATTGTTTATTGAAACATAATATTGTAGATCAAGAAAAACACACCAAAAAAGATGCTGCAAGTATATTATTGTTAGAATCTAATTAGAATCTCATATCTATCTTAAAACTAGCAATTTCAATGATCCTACCATACTTCTCCCCATGACGGTCAGGTTGTACTATTTTTTAAACTGTTTCTGAATCATTATACCCAAGATTATGTTTTGAGGAAAAGGTAGATGTGTCGTCAGAACTTTAGTTCAGCAGCCAACTGAGTGGAATGCAAATAAAAATCAACACTTGAACACCTCCTTATTAACTATTCCACTGTAGAGTGGAAACAATGTGACAGAAGTCATAGAACACCCAGCCTTTAGATAAGGAGCAAAGAAAATAGCCTCAACATACAACTGATGCAGTTATCAATGATGCCAGATAGGTTAAAGTAAACCCAGATAAGATATTTAGTCACAAGATGTGTCTCATTCGCTGCTACCCCATGTCTCTGTGGATCTTTCTTCAACCTTTTGCTTCCTCTTCCATCACCGATGAATCACAGATGTTATTCTGACATTGAGGTGGACACTCTACGAGTTCCTCTGGCACAGATTCTGTACAATTATCATCCATGTGTGCTTCTGGTGGTGTTTCAGTAGATGTGGGAAGCGATGGGACAGTCAAGTCAGAGATTGAGCAGCTTTCCTGATCCAGGCCATCCTCCATTGAAGCAGCAGCACAAAGCTCAGCGCTAACAGAATTTAAAACTTCAGGCACAGCTCCAGTCGTGTGGTCTATTTGAAAAACAGCATACACACATTCATTAGAAGCCAGTCACACAAATTTACTCCTGGCGCATAGTATTCATGTCCTGCATTGAACTCTTCATCTTCTCTGCATTAGATTTGTTTAAAAGCATCAAGAGGGTAGTCAATTCTTCAAGCATGACTGCTGACAAAATAATACAATTTGTGAGACAGTTAAATTGAAGCAAGAGAGAGCAGTAAATCTGTGGCATTTGAACTGCTTTTGAGATATACTATAACTGGCACCTCGTGTATAGCAGACTTAAAATATTGGAAGGGAAAAGAAACAAAAATACATAAACGCTTTTCCACATTATCTGTCATAACAGTGATAAGCTAAAGCAAAACCTTTCACTCAAAATGAGGAACTAAATTTGAATACTGACAGAAAAATTATTTTAAACATATACAGTCAAAGAATCCTCATTGTGCGGGAAGCACACCTTTCAAGTCCATGCCGACCTTCCGAACAGCATCCCTCCCAGACCTACTCTCCCAATCCTATTTTATCCCTGTAACCCTGCATTTCCCACGGCTAATCCATCTAGCCCGCACATCCCTGGATATTAGGGGCAATTTAGCATGCCCAATCCACCTAACCTGTATATCTTTGGACTGTGGGAGGAAACCAGATTACTTGGGGGAAATCCACAGACCCAGGGAGAATGTGCAAACTCCACACAGACAGTCACTGGGTCTGGAATTAAACCTGGGTCCCCGGTGCTGAAATACAGCAGTGCTAACCGAGACCACTAGAAATTTAAAACAGAAAAACAATTGGTTTTTTGACTTATGTTGCAAAATAATTTGGGCAGGATGGAGAAATTGTGGGTGAACTGCACAGACCCAAACATCAAGAATAGCCACACATTCAAGACACCGTACAGCAGTCACAGCCTGTGGACCATGGTCCAGTGGGAGGGAGGAAAGTTGTGGGGGAGCAAGAAAGTTGACCACTGCCTGCTTACCAGAGGGGAGATCAAGTTCTTCACTGACAAGGACCCCATTTGTTCCAGTCTTTCTCTCTGTTATTGTGTTAAAGATAGGTGACGAGGATGATGTCACTGCCATTTTCAATATATCGGATAAGTCATGAGCTTCAGGAATGTCTGTGGATCCTGGTGGAAAACCTGTTTAAGAATACAAAAGACAAATTAAATCATGCCCCAAATTTGCACCAGTGGGAACTCCACACTGTGGTACCTGACTGTAGTCATTCAACCTCGCATCAATTGAAAGCCTTTTAAATTCTATTCAGAAGTGCTTTTATAATATTTATAGACAAGACGCCGCAAAACCAAGTGCTGAAATATGAGGCAACAGCATGCACAATTTATCAACCAGGTGGACTAATTTGTAGAAGCTTATCACTCCAATTCAAACTCCTTAGAATTCCAGAGCAGAGATGATGCTCTCCCAGAATGTAGTCTTCACTCCATTACCCAACAGCCTGGAACTTGCATCATTACGCTAAATGCCCCATAAAACCACACTGGACTTACACCAACTGGGCTGAGGCAGCAGGAGCTTGGGATTTGGTCACAGCTTATGAGATCATCTGACCATCACTGGTAGGATTTTACAGCCTATTAAGGATGAGACTGCAGTGTAGTTGAAAGTACATTGTAAAATAGGGCTGAGTCAGCACAGCTGTGTCATGGGGAGGTCATACCTGACAAATCTGTTAGAATTCTTCGAGGAGGTAACAAGCAAGTTAGACACAGGGGAGCCCATGGACGTGATCTATTTAGATTTCCAGAAGAATCTTTACAAGGTGCCGCACAGGATGCTGATAAATAAGAGCCCATAGTGTTCGGGGCAAGATACTGGCTTGGATAATGGATTGACTGACTGGCAGAAGGTAGAAAACAAGGAAAAACGGGTCTTTTTCAGGGTGGCAATTGGTGACTAGTCAAGTTTCACAGGGGTCAGTGTTAGGATCACTATACATGTTACACGTTAATGATCTGGATGAAGGAAGGAGCGCAGTGTTTCTAAGGTTGCAGATGCCACAAAGATAGGTGGAGTGACAGGTGGTGTTGAGGTAGTAGGGCGGCTGCAGAAGGACTGAGACAGGCTGGGAGAGTATGGCAGACGGAACACAATGTGGGAAATTGCGAGGTAATTCACTTTGGGAGGAGAATAGACATAGACTATTTTCTAAATGAGGAAAGGCTTCGGAAATTTGAAACACAAAGGGAATTAGAAGAGTTAATTCAGGATTCTCTTAAGGTTAATATGCAGGTTCAGTTGAGAGTCAGGAAGGCAATTGCAATGTTGGCATTAATTTCAAGACAGCCAGAATACCATAACAGAGATGTACTGCTGAGGCTGTATAAGGCTCTGGTCAGACTGAATTTGGAATATTGTGAGCAGTTTTGGGCCCCATTTCTAAGCAAGGATGTGCTGGCCTTGGAGGAGTACAGAGGTTGAGAAGACTGATCCCAGGAATATAAAGAGTGATGGAGGTCTCAATGGACCGTAGAAAGATGAGGAGGGATTCTCGTTGAAACGCAATGAACACTAAGAGACCTGGATGGAGTGGACGTGGAGAAGATATTTCTGCTAATAGAAAAGACAACAACCTAAAGACACATCTTCAGAGTGTTGGGATGACAGTTTTGAACAGAGGAGTAGGAGGAACTTCTTGAACTAAAGGGTGGTTAATCCGTGGAACACATTGCCTCAGAGGGCTGTGGTGGCCAAGTCATTAACAGTATTCAAGACAGAGAAAGGTATGTTCTTATTTAGTCAGGGAATCAGGGGTTATGGGGAGAAGGCAGGAGACTGGTGTTGAGAAACACCAGTCATAATCGAATGATGGAGCAGACGTAATGGGCTGAATGGCCTATGTCTTCTTCTATGTCTTACGACCCCACAGTGTACTTATTGCTGTAGTTACAACACTTCAAAAATGTCATGGAATTCAAAAAGAACTTTGTTTCATTTTCTTGGAACATTAGTATTCATGATGGCTTAAAAAAGCTAATCAAAACGTAATTGGGACATTATTATGTGTAGTTTGTTGCAGTTTGATCTAAGTAATTTATAAAGAATTATCTAGGGTCTTAATGGTTGTTCAACATTTGAAAATTTCTATCTATCCCAGTCAGTCACTGCATGAAACCCACTTCGGAAATCATAGATGTGAGACTTATGTTGCCAATGTGCTGCACCACTTCTGAACTCAGCAAATCACATCCATCACAGGCACACAATATATCAAGAGTGCATCATAGTGCTGCACTGGAATAGACTCTGTCGCCCAGCTGATTGTTCTCAATAAAAACCTCAACACAAACTGCATTGTCTATGAAACTAGAAATTACGTGAAAATGCCCAGACGTTCATGAACATTTATATAATTATAGATTGATTTCAGCCCAGAAAGAGGCCAGGTAGCCCACTGTATCTAAGCTAACCCACTGGAGAAGCACTTTAGCTAATGCTCCTCCTCATCACTTTACTCTAGACCTGCAAATCTTCCTTTTCCAATAAGCATCTAATTTCCTTTTGAGTACTTTTAATTGACAACATGTCAAGGTAAACAGCAGTGCACAATTTTAAAACTGCACTAACAATGACATCTGTCAAGAGAGTGTTCAACTCCAACATGCCTGATGTTGCCAAATGCCAATGCATTTGCTTATGCATCAAAGCACGACTGGAGAGAACTTTACTGGTTGTCTAACACTGGCTTCAAGCGCTGCAAGGAGAAGAAAAGCAAAATGTAAAAAATGTCAGGAATAGTACCTGGGTCCATGACTCGTTGTATAGGAGGAGGGAGTAGTGAACTTTCCATTGTTAGATTGGTCAAGCTCTGCTCCAAATCTGGACTCCCATTTGTTCCATCTTTTGGTGAGCTTGGAGCAATTAAAGGTGCCTGCAAAATAAGCACAAAATACACACTGTCTGGCGATCTCAACCTGTATTTGGCAGTGAACTCAACTTCAGTGGCCACATTTGCAGACACATCACCCAAGTCATTTCTCAAAGCTGTTACAATAATTCCAACTTTATTCTTCAGGAAAAGAAAACAAATTGAAAACGGTGCAATTTTAGGAGTATAGTAAGAATGTACTTACCTAGGTCACGTTCACCAATTGATCTTGGTGTCAATTACAGCATTAAAGGAAATATGCCTATTTTAAAGTGATTATAAATATTAAGCTTCCCAATGACTCAATTCATTGATCTGAAATACTTCTGGCATTCTTCTCTCCACAGGTGCTGCCTGGCCTGCTGAGTGTTTATTTTTATTGTCAGTTATTCAGTTTGTGAAGTCACATACAACCAAAGTTACAAAGTTTCACGTATTAATCATTGATCATTTGCTGATCTCGAGTGAATGCTGGCAAGGATGCTCCAAGAGGTTTCAGTTACATTGGGCTGAGGTGGTTGGGGTGAGGACAGAAAATTGTCACTCCTGTTGAACAGTGGTCTCTGGTGAATCCCTGCTGGAAAATGCACATGTGAGATAGTGTGTCAGGACAACATGGAGGGCTGGTGGTGTGGGGCCCTCCACTATGTTTAAACAGATTGCCAATGCTCACTCACATAACAATTAATGGTAACATGGGCAAAGTAACAGAGAATGGGAGTTCCACATGGGAACCATTCAGGGTAAATTATGTTTGATTAATTTGATTTGTGATTATTGACAAAGTAGCAGAGAGTGTGCGTCATGGCAGTGCAAGTTTGCTTTGGGTCTGTGGGCTTCAAGAAAAGCATTTGCAGAAAATATTTGAAAAATTTTTAAATCCTGGGTTCATGGATTTCCAAAATAAAATTGGGTATCTTAACAAAATCATCATGATATTAAAAATTATGAAAAGTTTACTAGAGTTACTAAATAGTGATAATTTCCGATGCAGAAGGGTCTACAACAAATGAGCAGCAAAACAAAAACCACCTGTGGACACTGACTGATTAGGCTTTAGAATAGTCATAACTTTCAGAAGCGAGTTGGATAACTACTTGAAAGAGAGAACAAAATTGAAGGGGGAAGGAAAAGGTGCAAGAAACGGGACTAAATGAACTGATCTTTGAAACAGCTGGTAAATACCCGGATATTCTATTTTTCAGTGAACCAGCTCCTGCAAAAACATAATTTAGTAAGATGATAGCATCTTCAGAGTGATGTAGCAGACCTGAAAAGTGTGGGCAACAAGTAATATTACAATATAAAATAAATTCCTGATGGTTACAAACAACATACACAATGTACCTAATTTATGATGTTAGATTATGTGCATCTATCATTATGTGTATCTATCATTATGTGTGTACCAGTGCATATCTAATGTTAGTACATTTGATACAAATGTTTATCTGATTAGCTTCTATGTTTCAACTAATGTATATCAAATAACGTTATAATGTCTAGAGATAGTAGGAACTGCTGATGTTGGAGAATCTGAGGTAACACAGTGTGAAGCTGGATGAACACAGCAGGAAAGTTGACGTTTTTATCTGAAGAAGGGTCTTGACCCGAAATGTCAACTTTCCTGCTCCTCTGATGCTGCTTGGCCTGCTGTGTTCATCCAGCTTCACACCGTGTTATCTCATAAAGTTATAATGTCTGTCTGTTAGGATTATGAGTTGTGAAATTGTGCATCCTGCTGATGTACACAGTCATTACAATCATCTGTCAAGCTTCAGACTCCGCCAACTGGTCATAAACAAGTACTGCTTCGAATTTAAAATGGTCTGGCAATTCTCATTTTTATACTGAATACCTAGTTTCTTGTTCTCTCAAAGGGGCTAATGCAAAGTCAGATTTCTTTTGAAATAAAAAACATAGAACGACCCTTTGATTGGGAAAAGTTAACTTCACCTGGGTCAGTAATTTCTATATAACAAACTCATCATGGAGACAGGGAGCAGAGCAACAGACCGACATGCCTTATTTTCCCACCATCAAGGACGAGCAAATGCTAACAGGCAAACTTGAATCTTCTTGCAGCACACCACAGGCGTTTTAAACAAAACTCTAAGATTGCATAAAGAAATATTTTGATGGTAGGACTCTGAGAATTGACAGGTAAATGCATTAATTGTGTAAGATATCATTTCAATTGGGATCAATGTGTCTTCGCAAACTAGATGTCACCTACCTCCGTGTATCCCTTTTCTAGGTTCTGGGGTGGGGTGCTTGCTACAGCTGGTGGTGGTGCTGGCATCTCAACCTTTTTCTTTGGTACGATGGGACGGGAGGGGATTCTGTGCAAATAGCCATATCCAATGCCACAACCCAAGCTGAAAGTGAGAAACATGTGAGGTGAATATGGTGGAGGCTTGTTGAATTATATATTACATACACTCTCAAGATCAATTAGGAACAGGCAATAAATGCTGGCCTTACTAGAGACACTCATATCTTAAGAACATATATATACACCGTTAAACAGGATCCCCAACTTATGGATATTCAAACTGTGTCTGTAAGTTCAGAGGATGGGCAGGATGAAGATTGACAAACCATTTCTAGTAAGTCACACAAAGTTGCAGCTGGAGGGTGAGTGCTTCAGTCTAGGAATTTGGTAAGTGAGAGTGTGTTTTCAGATTTGTTTCTAAAATCTATCCAAGCTTGCAGTTTGCATTTAACTTATCTGTGACAATAAACTGTAAATTCTTTCGCAGTCTTAGTCAGTGATTATAAAGGTCTCTGCCTAAAGGCATCTGCAAGGTATTTAATTAAATATCAACACAGCAGTGATTTGCTGGCCTAACTCATCTCACCAAAATCTAAGTTCACATACAAAATCCAGTATGTCTATATGCCAACAGGTGGCAATGGAGACTGAGTGCTACGAGATGGAGTGCTTAAATTTGGAAAGTTGGTAATTAAGGGAGGTGGTGCTATTCTATTCCAATACGAAAAAAGAACCAATACGCTTTCTGATGAAGGGTCTAGGCCCGAAACGTCAGCTTTTGAGCTCCTGAGATGCTGCTTGGCCTGCTGTGTTCATCCAGCCTCACATTTTATTATCTTGGATTCTCCAGCATCTGCAGTTCCCAGGCCCAGCAGCATCTCAGGAGCACAAAAGCTGACGTTTCGAGCCTAGACCCTTCATCACAGAGGGGGATGGGGTGAGGGTTCTGGAATAAATAGGGAGAGAGGGGGAGGCGGACCAAAGATGGAGAGAAGATAGGTGGAGAGGAGAGTATAGGTGGGGAGGTAGGGAGGGGATAGGTCAGTCCAGGGAAGACGGACAGGTCAAGGAGGTGGGATGAGGTCAGTAGGTAGGAGATGGAGGTGCAGTTTGGGGTGGGAGGACGGGATGGGTGAGAGGAAGAACAGGTTAGGGAGGCAGAGACAGGTTGGACTGGTTTTGGGATGCAGTGGGTGGAGGGGACGAACTGGGCTGGTTTTGGGATGCGGTGGGGGAAGGGGAGAATTTGAAGCTGGTGAAGTCCACATTGATACCATTGGGCTGCAGGGTTCCCAAGCGGAATATGAGTTGCTGTTCCTGCAACCTTCGGGTGGCATCATTGTGGCACTGCAGGAGGCCCATGATGGACATGTCATCTAAAGAATGGGAGGGGGAGTGGAAATGGTTTGCGACTGGGAGGTGCAGTTGTTTATTGCGAACCGAGCGGAGGTGTTCTGCAAAGCGGTCCCCAAGCCTCCGCTTGGTTTCCCCAATGTAGAAGAAGCCACACCGGGTACAATGGATGCAGTATACCACATCGGCAGATGTGCAGGTGCTTAATGTGGAAAGTCATCTTGGGGCCTGGGATAGGGGTGAGGGAGGTGGTGTGGGGGCCCCACCTATCTTCTTTTCTCTCCATCTTCAGTCCGCCTCCCCCTCTCTCCCTATTTATTCCCGAACCCTCACCCCATCCCCCTCTGTGATGAAGGGTCTAGGCCCGAAACGTCAGCTTTTGTGCTCCTGAGATGCTGCTGGGCCTGCTGTGTTCATCCAGCCCCACATTTCATTATCAGTAGTTTAAACCAGTGCTGGGGAGATTCAAGAATTATATTCCATCTTTAGTCTAAATAGTTGACTATTATATAACTATAAATAATCACAATGATTTTCAAAACTTAAAACCTAATTAGTTAAATACAAAGTAAATAATGGGGGCAGGGCAGGCAATCTTTTGTAACTGTAACACGTGTGAGCTTGTAGATGTGTGAAATTCACAGCGAATACACCAGCAGAAGCTGCAGCCGGAGAAGCTTCAGCTCTGAATTAATGAGATGAGCTGGGTGGTTCACAAAAGGGGATATTTGAGAAGTTAAAGAGAAAGGACAATGTAGTAGCACAGGGTAGCTAATGGTAATCAGAACATGACAAGGGATAATGTATACAAATGTAAAGAATGCACAAGCAAATAAAGTTTAGGTAAGGATAAATTGTAAATCAACATAATTAAATGCTATTTATCTTAATACACTCAGCATTTGTAACAAGATAGATGAATTGAGAGCCAAATAGGAATGAGTACAATATGACAGCAATTACAGAAACACGATTACAAGGTAATCAAGGCTTGGATCTAAATATATTGAAATAAGGTTATTTGACATTTCAGTAGAACAGGAAGAAAGGAATAGGTGATGGGATAACTGTTAATTTAGGATGAACAGCAGCACAAAATTATCTTGTTTGAGAAAGGCAAAAAGAAGAATCAGTTGGGATGGAAAGATGAACTAACAAAAGAAAGCATTCAGGCGCAGTATTGATTTATAAGCTGACAAGAGCTGAACTGTAGGACAGAGTAAAATTCAGGGAATAATGGGGCTTTATGAAAGGAACATGACAACAGTGAAGAAATTTTAATCTCCAGAGACTAAACAAACTAAACTGGTAAAGGTGTCATAGAGGACAAATTCATAGTGCATTCAAGACAGCTTCTTCAAACAACAGGACACAATTAATAAATGATCTCAAAGCATAGGATCCTCTACCTAACTGATCATAACGTGATCAAGTTCACAGAGTGAGGGTGTTGCCAGCAGCGCTTATTGCCCAGAGCGCAGTTAAGAGACAACCACAATGCTGTGGGTCTGGAGTCACACACAGACCATGCCGGATAAGTATGGTGGTTTCCTTCGCTAAAGGGCACCAGTCAACCAGAAGGGTTTTGTTTTGCCACAATCGAAAATGAATTCATGAATTCCAGATTTTTATCAAATTCCACTGTCTGCCGTGGCGGGATTCGAACCCGGGCTCCCCGGAACATTATCTGGGTCTCTGGGTTAACAATCCAGTGATAATACCACTAGGCCATCACCTCAGGTGATGAGGACATTACTGGCTAGGCAGCATTTATTGCCCATCCCTAATTACCCAGGGGGGCAGTTAAGAGTCAACCACATTGCTGTTGGTCTAGAGTCACATGTAGGTCAGACCAGGTAAAAGGATGGCAATTTCCTTCCCTAAAGGACATTAGTGAAGCAGATGGGTTTCTCAAAAAAAAATCAAGACAGCCTTTAGTTTTTTTTTAAACTGAATTCAAATTCCGCCATCTGCCCAAGCATGATTTGAACCGGGATCCCCAGAACATTACTTGGGTCTCTGGATTAACATTCTAGAAATAGTAACACCGAGCCAGTACCTTGACAATGCATAGTCAGGCAATGTCCCAGAGAACTGGGTTTAAATCCCACCATGGAAGATACTGGAATTTGAATTCAATTAACTAAATATGGAATTAAAAGTCTATGATGACTTTGAAATCATTGTCAATTGTCACGAAAACCCATCTGGTTCACTAATATCCTTATCTGGTCTGGCTTACATGCGACTCCAGACCAATACAGCAATACTCCAGTAATACAGCTGACTCTCAACTGTCTTGGCAAGGTACTCAAGGGCTATTAGGGAGGGATAACAAATGCTGGCCCAGACAATGATGCCCACATCTCGTGAATAAAAAATTGTTGGTTACATATACCACTTATTTCTAACATCCAGAATTACCATGGTAAACATGGGTAACATACTGTGATCAAACGCTCAATAGTGCACCCAAAAATAAGAAATGCAATCAAGACAGGTCCCAAACTTTCTCAGCAAGTCCTCCAATGTTAAGGACACAAGGGGGTCATCAAACCTTATTAAACTTCACGACTTCACTTCACTTGTGATCTGGATTGAAACTTTCTCTCAGGAACCATTCCATCACAGTCTGCCTCAATGACTACTGTTCTATTCCATCGCCCTCCTGTTGTAGATCTATACTCCCCTGGATTCTCAAACTGCACTCCAGTATTTATTCAAAGGCACAACTCCAGCTTTTTGATGACAGTTAGCTTCACAAAACTGGATTCTTGCTGAGTTCTAATCTTGCTCAGTTGCATTAAGCAAACATTCACATAGGGATTTTAAGCCCTTCCCTAAGCTGCATTGACCTATTAGTGGCACCTGTGAGCCACCACAATTTTTAGGACATTTTCAAAGCCCTGACTCTTAGCTGCCAATTAGCTCCGAGAAAAACTTTTTTGAGTTCCAACAGAAAAGGGATATTCAACTGCTCTTGACAACTTCTCACTGAGTATCTTACACAGAATCTGCATAGTTCACTAGTCTTCCCTGCAATATGACTAAAAATCAGCCCTTCTGACATTGCCTCTTACTCTTTGTTTCTTTTGCTTACACCTACAGATATATTTCAGTCCCTGTCCGCAGCCTTTTGAACTGTGTTTCAGTGACCTATGTACTATTCTGAGTGACTTATTGAAAACCTTACAATAGACATATTTTCCTAAAATCAGGAAAGGTCCCAGCAGATTGAAAAACCATAAATATATCACCCCTATTTAACAAAGGAGGAAAATAACATGAAACCACAGAGCAGATAATCTAACATACAGCAATGTTACAATTCATTAATAAACAAGCTGTAGCAGGACATCTTGAAAATCATTATACAATCAGAGAGTGTCAATATGGTTTTGTTAAAGGCCAAACACGTTTGACTGAAATTTATTAACATTCTTTGATATAAAACACAGGATGAATAAAGGGGGCCAGTAGGTATAGTATATTTCGATATGCAAAGGGAATTTAATAAGATGTTACATAAAAGATTGATGGAGAAGAGCTCATGGTGTATGTGATGACACATTAGGGCTGGCTCACGAACAGAGTTAGGATAAATAGGTCATTTTCAAGTTGGCTAATTATAAATAGTGGAGTGCCCCAACATCAGTGCTATACTAATGACATGGAGAAAGTGATTCAGTGTATTGCAGCCAAGTTTGCTGCTGTTACAAAAACAGGCAGGAAAGCAAGTTATAAGGAGGGTGCAAAGGGTTTGCAGAGCCATAAATAAAGACAGTGAACAAAAAGTTGGCAGATGGAGTATAATGTGGAAAAACTTGAGGTTCCCAACATTAGCAGGAAGAATAGAAAAGCAGAACATTATTTAAATGAAGAGAGACTGAAAAATGCTGTTGTACAAAGATATCTGGGTATCCTTTTACATGAATCATATAAAAAAAGTTTGCAGATACCAAAGTAGATACAAAGGAAACGGAAAGGTAGATTTAATGCAAGGGGTCAGGGAATAGTGTTACAATTGTACAGGGCACTAGTGAGTTCAAACTCATGACTGGTTTCTGGAATGAAAGTGTTATCTTACAAAGAAAGATTCAGCAGGTGATCTGAATGAAAAAACGAGATGCTGCTGGAACCGGACAGGGTAGGTGCCTAATGTTTTCTCTCATGCTGAGAACTGAAGTACTGAAAATGACTGATCATGCAATTTCAGTATCCCATTCCTGCTTTCTCTCCAGACCCCTTGACCCCTTTAGCCTTAAGAATCACATCCAAATCCCTCTTGAATACGTCTAACAAGCTGGCCTCAAAATCTCCCTGTGGGAGAGAATTCCACAGGTTCAGAAATTCTTCCTTAACTCAGTCCTGAATGGCTTACCCCTTGTTCTTACACTGTGGTCCCTAGTTCTGGACAACCCTAACATCGGGAATATTGTTCCCACATCTAGCCTGTCTGGTTCCATCAGGATTTTACATTTCTCTACGAATCTAGAACTAAGGGACACAGTTTAACAATAAAGGGTCTCTCATTTAAGAAGGATATAATGAGGAATTTTGTCTCTCAGAGGATCATAATTCTTTGGAAATCTTTAACTCAAGTAGCATTGGAGACTGAATCATTATATATATATTCAGGGCAAAGTTAGACAGATTTGTCATTCACAAGGGAATCAAAGGGCACAGGGAACATACAGCATGGGCTTTATTTGCAATGGTAGCCCATCTGATTCCAGATCAGAAGGTCACACATTTAAAATGACATTTAAGTGTCTTGTGGCACACTGGTCGTGACCCAACTTCTGGGATGAAAGATCTGCCCTGGACATGTGTCATAGCATGTCAAAATGAGTTGATTCTCACAGGTGCTTCACATAATATAATAGCTTATTAATATGTCAACTAACACGTACCTTCCTTCTCCCCCCCAGGCTCCATTGGGTGTAACAACGACTTCTCGGATGGCATCCGTCTCACTGCTGTAAACCATTAGTTTCAGGGGCTTTCCTTCATAGGCTTCAATCAGGTTGAAAAAATCTTCAGTCTTGTTAAAGAAAGATGCATTTCTTTTTAAAAACATAACCTTTCCCACTTGTTCCATTTTTTAAAACACAAAAAACCTCAATGAAAAATTACTTTCCCACGCAGGTCAACTCACAAAAAAGTTGATGAATTCTTTTGAGATAATATATAAACATGACAGGAAAGAAGTGGTTTCTGGAGTACAACAGTTGGGTGACAAATAGTTATTCATTCACAGAATGTAGGCATCATGAGCAAGGCTAGCAAGTACTATTCGTCCTCCACCTGCCGTCAAGAAAGAGGTGGTAAACTGTGTCTTTGAACCCTTGCATTCTACGTGGTGAAAGTACTTTCGCAGTGCTGCTAGCAGAAGTTCCATGATTTTGACCTAACAAATAAGACGTTAGACACTTGTGTTAAGCTAGAGAACATCTGAAGCAGATGTAAAAGCAGGTATCCAAGCCATACCTAATCCTCATATGGCATTATATAAACATTCCTTCACTTTCTCTGGATCAAAATACTGGCACTCCCTTCCCAACCGCATTGTGGGTGTACCTCCCCCTATACAGGAGGCAATGGTTCAAGAAGGGAGCACACCAACACCTTTTCCAGGGCAATTAGGGATGGGCAATAAATGCTGGCCTTGTTAATGATGTGAATTAATAATAATAAAAAAAAGTCTGTGGGACTCTGCAATTCTACAACCACTGGGATTCCTGCAGGAGTTAGTGGCTGTTGAAAGAGAAGAGCTGTTGTTCCCTCTCATCCTAGCTGTTCGTGTATTCAGTTCCAAAATAATTTAGACAAGGCATCTAGGAGCTAAGCAGTTAAACCTGCAAACAGTGAAACAATTAATTCTCAGCTGCTAACAGCAAGGAGCTTTTTAAACAAGTTAACTAAGTGAAAGGTAGTTTATAGAAACTAGGTTGCATGTGTTTCAGAAAAGGCTAGATTTGTTGAAGAAAAAAGCTTCTGAGCTGACGCAGAATTCCAGGGTCCAATATTAGCCTATATATTTCCATTAGTGATAATGGCAGACAAAAATCCTCGACCCACCCTGGGCCATATTTAACTCAAACATCAAATGGAATCTGGTGCTAATACACTCCCTTCACGTTCCGCTCCAGAAACTTGAGCGTATAATCTATGCTGACAGGTCACTACAGTAATGAGTGGGTGCTGCACAATCAGAGGTGCTGTCTTGCAGAAGACACTAAAAGAAGGCCCTGTCTACCCTCTCAGGTGGACGCTAAAGATCCCAAGCAACCTACAGGTTTCTGCTTGAATATTTGTGCCCCAGCCAACAACACAATAGATTGTCTCACGATTTCTTGCATTAAATCTTATGGGGTCTTGCTGAGCAAATAAATGCCATTTCCTGTTCCCCTGATTCAACTTCAGAGATATCCAGTGTCTGCATTGGTGCAGCATATAAGCAAATCTGTCACTCTCTAGCAGGAGGGCTTAAGATTTCTGGTCAGGTGTGAGCCAAGAATGCAAGTACATTACAGCTCGCCTGGAAGCCTAACCACAGCTACCAGTTCAGACTAGCGCATAGATGTATCCTAAGAGTTCATTACCTCTTGCAACACTTGATCTGCGCCTATGATGTAATCAGTTTGTGGCTTGAGACCCGCCATGGCTGCTGGAGAATTTGGTTCAACATCCTGTTAAGTGAGAACAGAAACAATGTGATGGTGTAGAGCACTGGTGATGCTGCATGAAGAAATACACAGAAAAATAAAGACATAACTCAGCCTCATAACTCAAGGATTGCAGCAATGATACTCAATTGAATTTCCTTTTTAATAAGCTATATTGATGATAATACACTCAAAGATTCATGAAGGGACACACTGATCCACTGGACTACTCCTGTAAGTTGCAGCATTTTAGTCAACCTGCATATAAAAAAACCTAACTTTGTGGGCCGAAAAAATTCACGTTTTTGCGTAAATGTGACACGCAAGTGAACACCACTTTTTAGCCAGGTCATGCAATTGTAATCAAGCCTCACATTACCTCTGCACAAATACATGTTTTACTTACAGGTGACTTGTGTATTGCAAAGATGCACAAGAGTTTAATATTGAGGCAATGGCCTAGCGGTATTATCACGGGACAGATAACATTCTGGGGACCTGGGTTCAAATCCTGCTGTGGCAGACGGTGGAATTTGAATCCAATAAGTATGTGGAATTAAGATTCTAATGATGACTGTGAATCCATTGTCAGTTTTTGGAAAATCCCATCTGGTTCACTAATGTCCTGTAGGGAAGGAAACTGCCATCATTACTTGGTCAAGCCTACATGTGACTCCCGACCCCAGCAATGCAGTTGACTCTTAGCTGCCCTTGGGCAATTTGGGATGGCAATAAATGCTGCCTAGCCAGTGACACCCTTATCCCATGAATAAATTTTTTTAAAAAAGTGTGGCAGCTGACATTACAAAATGGTAACCACTCAGATCGGGGCTCACCTTCATTCTTAGCGTATAGTCAACGCAAGTCTTTGGAGGGTCTCTCAAGGATTATTGACCAGCATATAACAAAGAACAATACAGCATCCAAACAGGCCCTTTGGCCCTCCACGCCTGCACCAACACATTTTGTCCTTGCATATGAAAACTGTCTTCACTTACAGGATCAGTACCCCTCTATTCCCTTCCTATTCACATATTCGCTCAGGTCCTTCCTGAATGCTACTACCGTGTTTGCTTCCACCACCTCATCTGGTTGCACAATCCAGGCTCTCAGCACCCTCTGTGTGAATCTATGGTAATCTATAATATAATCATTAGTGCTGAAAGTTGTTAAGCATTATTTGTTGTCATATGTTCTTGTTATCAGCTGCATGATTTTTACTACTACTATTATTATGCATGATATTCCTTTATAGGATGTGGGAATTGCTGCAAGGTCAGCATTTGTTGTCCATCCTGAATTCTCCTTGGACTGAGTGCTTTTCTAGGGTCACATCACAGGACAGTTAAGAGATCACATCATGGTAGTTCTGGAATCTTACGTAGGGCAGAACTGCTAAGGATGGCAAATTCTCCATAAAGGACATTAGTAAAGGAAATAAATCTTACAAATGATATTAGCTGTAACAGTGACTGTATCTGAGATTAGTTTTATATTCCAAATTTCTGAAGTTATAGTTATAGATTAGTTAAAGAGTTGTACAGAACAGAAGCACACCCTTCGGTCCAACTTGTCCATGAAAGCCAGATATCCTAAATTAATCTAGTCCCATTTGCCAGCATTTGGTTCGTATCCCTCTAAACCGTTCCTATTCATACACCCATCCAGATGCCTTTTAAACGTTGTAATTGTACCAGCCATTAATTAGATATAAATTCCAATGTTTGAACTTGTGACCCCAGGGCATTAACATGGCTCTCTGGATCACAAGTCCTGTGACATTGTCACTAAGCCACCATCTTCCCTACTGGGAAGGAATTTCAGAGATCAGACTAGATAACTCAACAGCTCAGTTAGTAATGGTGAGGTGAAAGACTGTCAGTGGTACAGAAAAGGCCACAATGGAGGAATGCAGAGTTTCAGCAGGCCACATGTCATCCCAAAGATAGGGAAAGGGTGAGGCCATCGAAAGAGGTGAGCATTCAGTGCATAATTTTGGAGTCATTGTTAGCTTGTGAACTGTTGTCAGTGAGCACAAAAGTTGAAGACTATGATGGTCTTGGATCTGACAATGGACAGCAGAGTTTCAGGAAGCTCAAGTATAAGTGAAAGGTGGGACACAGCCAAGAGAGCAATGGAACAGTCAATGCATCAATAATCATTCCTTATTAAAGGTGTCTTAAAAATCTATATGGTTTATAACAATTTACTTCATTGACTTCACTCTATGGGTCCTACTTGAAGTGCCTCTTCAACAGTTTGCTGGTCCAGCATTTATTGTTCATAAATACTCACTAGCACTCGCCAAATGTGTTCATGGGCACCTTCAAAACTGCAGAAGCGAACACTAGCGCCCAGTAGACCCTGACCACCCCACATGTTATTGGGGATGACTTCCACCTCCCGAATCCTTGCAGCTTTCATGTTGTACACTTCCAGCTTCACTGGTTTCTCCACGTTGACAACCAGCAGGTCCTTAAAAGTGTCATTGTCCTTGTTCTGGAAAGTAAAATGTTTTTAAACCACTTTTAAGTTGATTAATTAAAAAGTTGCACTGGATTTCTACAGTAAACTATAGATGAGCTGATAACATAGATGACACATCAAAGATTACTGAGAAATGAGAGAATACTTTTTCACTCAGCAAGTTGTTAGGGTCTGGAATCTACTGCCTGGAAATGTAGTGGAAGCAAGTTCAATTGAGGCACTCAAGACAGCTTTGAATGAATACTGGATAGAAATAGAATCATAGAATCCCTACAGTGTGAAAACAGGCCACTCGGCCCAACAAGTCCACACTGAACCTCAGAGCATCCCACCCAGGCCCATTCCCCTGTAATCGACCTAATCTACACATCCCTAAACACTACAGGCATTTTAGCATGGCCAATTTACCTAACCTGCACATCTTTGGACTGTGGGTGGAAACTGGAGCACCCGGATGAAACCCACGCAGACACGGGGAGAATGCGCAAACTCCACACAGACAGTCGCCTGAGGGATGGAATTGAACCCGGGTCCCTGATGCTGTGAGGCAGCAGTGCTAACCACTGAGCCACTGTGCCACCCAAGTGTGCTACCCAAAGTGTGGTTCATTCAATATGCCTAGAGATATCACGGATAAATTGTCAGGGTTTAAGTGTCTGTAAATATCTCTTACACCAACGAGACTTACCAGCCTGGTATTTCCTATGGCAAGAATGAAGTCAAAGAACGGCTCCAAACCTGCAATCTGTGCTGGGGAGTTATCTTGTATCTGCAATGAGAAATGATAAAAACATTAAAAATTCCACAACAAAATGCGACTTCAGTATGTTATCCTGGGACCAACTATAACATAGATCATTTGAGCATTGTTTCTCTATAAATCTTAGGTGTCTTTTTAAAAATTCATGACAGAGCACTGATGTCACTGACAAGGCAAGAGTTTTATTGCCCTGTCTGAGCTTCCTGCTACCTTCATGAACCACTGAAGACATGTACACAAAGTGTTCCCAGAGTGTAACTGGGTAGACAGTTCTAGAATATAATAAAATGTGAGGCTGGATGAACACAGCAGGCCAAGCAGCATCTCAGGAGCACAAAAGCTGACGTTTCGGGCCTAGACCCTTCATCATAGATGAAGGGTCTAGGCCCGAAACGTCAGCTTTTGTGCTCCTGAGATGCTGCTTGGCCTGCTGTGTTCATCCAGCCTCACATTTTATTATCTTGGAATCTCCAGCATCTGCAGTTCCCATTATCTCTGAGACAGTTCTAGAATCTTGACTTAGAGATGAAGAAATGACCCCCACTAAATAGCTTAACAAATTTAAAACAACTAGTCAGCCTCCAAGCTCACATTTTCCTCACTTCAGAACTCACCTTTACAGCCTGAATCTCTAGTTATACAGCGTCATGATTTGTAGTGTAACAAAGAAATCTCAGGAAAAGTGCCTGTTTGCCGCAATCTACACAAATTATGTGCATTATCCACCAACATTACCATATGCACATTGCCGCAACATGTCCAAAATCACATGCTGGCCTGGAAGTGAAAGAAGCAGAATTGAGAAAATACAAATTTAAGGGATAATTTCTCTATTTCCAATTAAAACCTTCTACCATCGGAGCTTTTCTGACATCAACAAGAAAGGAAAAGCTTGACCTCAGCCCAGAAATGCTCTCAAAGTCTTATAGTGAATGCAACTACCAGTTCAAATGTGTGCACGTGAGGGAACTGGAGGAAAAATGTGTGTGTGTTGCACCTGAACTCATGTACCATTTCCACACCACCTTACATACTAGTTCCACGAGAAGTTGATGAAGAAAATTTAATTTCTTATCTACCTATTTTTCCTATTAACCTATTTTTCTAATCTACTTGTTCAGAGATTTATTACACATCTCTAGAGCTGCTGGGACTTGAACCTGGGCCTCCCTGGTCCATGGAAGGGTCACCACCACTGCACCATACGAAGACCTCTGAAGCAAGTTCAAACATAAGAAAGGTGTGACAATCATCTGCTCCCTGAACACTCACTTCTGATCACCAATTAGGACAACCCTCAATCAGATGTAATAAACATCTATTTAGTTCTTCATAGAACATTACAGCACAGTACAGGCCCTTCGGCCCTGAATGTTGTGCCGACCTGTCATACCAATCTCAAGCCCGTCTAACCTACATTATTCCACGTACGTCCATATGCTTATCCAATGACGACTTAAATGTACCTAAAGTTGGCGAATCTACTACCGTTGCAGGCAAAGCGTTCCATTCCCTTACTACTCTCTGAGTAAAGGAACTACCTCTGACATCTGTCCTGTATCTTTCACCCCTCAATTTAAAGCTATGCCCCCTCGTGCTCGCCATCACCATCCTAGGAAAAAGGCTCTCCCTATCCACCCTATCTAACCCTCTGATTATTTTATGTGTTTCAATTAAGTCACCTCTCAACCTTCTTCTCTCTAATGAAAACAGCGTCAAGTCCCTCAGCCTTTCCTGGTAAGACCTTCCCTCCAATACCAGGCAACATCCTAGTAAAATGTAAATCAGTAAAAATGCACAATGGCATAAGACCTAAAGACAAAGGAGCAGAAGCAGGCCATTCAGCCCAACAAGTCTGCTCTGCCATTCAATAAGATCATGACTGATCTGATAATCCCCAACTAAACGTTCCTGCCTTGGTCCACCCTTGATTCCCTTAATGATTAAAAATGTCTACCTCAGCCTTGAATATTTTCAACAACACAGCCTCTGCAACCCTTGGTAAAGAATTCCATAGATTTATTTCCCACAGAGTGGGAATTCTTCCATATCTGTGTCTTAAATGCACAACCCCTTATTCTAGGATTATGCCCTCGAATCTTGGGACTCTCGGGTAGGAGTAAACCATCTTTATGAATCTACCTTGTCAAGCCCCAAAGAAAACTTGTATATTTCAATAAAGTTGCTTCTCTATCTTATATAATATAATGAGCATCAAGCACAATCTACTGAACTTTCCCTCATGAGAAAATTCCTCCAGGCCTGGTATTAGTCGAGTGAACCTCCTGTGGACTTCGTCCGCTGCCAGTATTCCTTTCCTGAGATAAGGGCGTCAAAACTGTTCACAGTATTGCAGCTGTGGTTTTTCTAGTGCCTTGTATACATTTACTGAGACCTCCCTCAGGGATATACATTTATACTCCATTCCCTCTGAAATAAGGGACAACATTCCATTTGCCTTCCCTATTACAGAACTTGGATGCTAGGTTTTTGCAACTTATACTCCAAAACCGCTCTGTTCCATAGCTTCCAGCACGCTTTGTCCATTTAAATAATGTTTAGTTCCTCTTCCTTCCGAAGTGCATAACCTCACATTATATTCCATCTGCTAAGTTTTTGTGCAGTTTCTAATTCTGTCCATATCCCTCTGCAGACTAATTGTGCCATTCTCACCACTTGCCTTCCTACCAATTTTTGTTCCTCATCCAAGTCATTAATATAGATTGCATATAATTGTGACCATAGCAATAATCCATGGCACACCATTAATTAGAATTTGCCATCCTGAAAATGTCACCCTTATCCCAAATCTCTTCAATCAGTTAGCTAAGCCGCTATCCACTTTAATATACTATCGCCAATGCCATGGGCTCGGATCTTATTAGGAAGCCTAAAATGGACTGTATTTTCAAATGTCTTCTGAAAATCAAAATGTGTTACAACTACTGCTTCTCTTTTATCTATTCTGAAAAAAAAATGCCAGAATAAATCAACGCTCAAGACTGAGGTGACAACTGCACATCTCAGATAAGAAAAAGGTAATTTAGCCCCTCAAACCTGGTAAACCAATACCCAACTGTGTCATAGCCGATCTGCACCATCTATCCACCTTGCTTCTGTATCCCTTGACACCTAGCCATGATAAAAATCTATTGATCAGCTTTGAAATTTTCAATTACTCGAAAGCTCGACAGGTTCTTTTTTTAAAGGAGGTTGTGAGGTAGGGGAATACAGTGCCAATTTTTCACTCTCCTTGTGCAAACAAGTACTTCTTAACAGGGGTCTAACTCTAATTTTAAAATTATGCCTTTATTCTGGACTTACCAGAAAAAACAGCTTCTCTCTGCCTACTCTATCAACCGATTTAGTCCACTTAAATACCCAGGTGATTAGTGGTTGTGAGCACGGGCAGACCACACGTTGAAGCATTCTTCAGAGAAAAAAAGGGTCTTGACCTGAAACGTCAGCCTTCCTGCTCCTCTGATGCTGCTTGGACTGCTGTGTTCCTCCAGCTCTATACCTCGTTATCTCAGATTGTCCAGCATCTGCAGTTCCTACTATCTCTCCACATGTAGAAGCCTGCTGCATTGATCTACTGCAAGCCCTTTATAGAAAGTTTGTAATGTTTATCTTTTTAATTTTAGTTCTTATTTTTCTAACTTACACTGTGACTAGCTGTAAGGTAATGTAATCTTTTTTCTTTACTTCTCTATTTCGTACCTCAGATTTGTACTTAAGATAGTGCCCTGTGGAGCGATGTTGTAAATTTTTCACTGTTTTTCTGTACTTGAGTAGGTGACAATAAACCTAATTCTTACGATTTAATTCTTTTAACTTAGCAGTGGTATCTACCTGTGTTACATCCCATTCAAGGATAATATGTATCGTCTCAGCAGCGGTACCTAGCATACTGGACTCACCATTTTCTTTGGTGCATGTATCCAGTAGATCTTAGCAAAAGGGATAATAAATGTACATGGGATAATAAATTGCTCTGCTCCAAAGCTCCCTTCATCTACACCTTATTCTGATATATCTTTCTTATGCCTACAGTCAAAGAAACACAAAGTCCAGGAAAGCATGTTAGATGCAGCACCATGCATACCTAAAGCCAGGTGCAGACCTGAGAGAGTTACAATATGAGTGTACATATGCTAAACAGTGGAAGAGGCATGTGATAGACAGAGATCAGCAAACCTATAGACAATGATGAAACCTAAGCACTGCAGTCCTACAAATCCTTAAACGGTGATGAACAATTTAGAAACAAACACATCTAACTGTTCCTCATCCTCAACGATGGGGTTACACAGCACATCAATACAAGACAAGTCCAAAACATTCACAAACTCCTGCAGACGGTAAGGTCAAGTTGGTGATCCACTTGGCCTCATTTTGAGTTTGTCCGCAACACAGATGTCAGCATGTCATTTCGATTCAATCCACATGACCTGAGGAAACAGCTGAAGGCAATGGATACAACAAAAGCTATGGGTCCTGATAACATTCCAGTTATAGGGCCTGCGCTCCAGAACTTGTCTGGTCAAGCTTTTCCAGAACAGGGACAACACCTGCATCTACCCAACAATGTGGAAAATCCTCCAGGTAGCTCCTGTTCACTAAAATCAGGACAAATCCAATTCGGCCAACTGCTGCTCCATCTATCTATCCTTGATCATCAGCAATGTGACGGAAGGGGTCATTGACAGTGTTTTCAAACAGCATTTGCTCATTGATGTTCAGTTGGGTTCCAACAGGGCCACTGTCCTCTAGGCCTCACTGCAGTTTTGATCCAAACATGCAGGCATGAGTTTGCTTTCAGAAGTGAGGCACACTATTTCAACATTTAAGACATCATTTGACTGATTGTGGCATTGAGCCCACGCAACTAGAATCCACAAAATTCTCTGCTGATTGATGTCATATCAAGCATCAGGAAGATACATCTGACTGTTGGAAGTCATTAATCTCAGTCTCTGGTCATCACTGCAAGAATTCCTTAGAATAGTGCCCTTGGCCCAACCATTTTCAGCTGCATTATCATTGCTTTCTTTCTATCATAAGGTCAGAAGTGAGGATTTTCACTTATGATCACACCATGTTCAGTCCATGTTTGACTCCTCAGATATGAAAACAGTTTGTGTCTGAATGCAGCAACATGTAGATACAGTGTAGAAATTCACAAAGGCTCCTTTAACAGCACTTTTCAAACCTATGACCACTATCCTCTCGAGGACAAGGCCAACAGACACATGGGAACACCCACCTCCAAGTAACTCTCCAAACGGACTTGGAAATACATTGTTTATTCCTTCAGTTTCTTGGGTCAAAATCCTGGAACTCCCATTCTAATGTCACTGTGGGTGCACCTTCACCAAGTGCATTACAGCATTCAAGAAAGCAGCTCACTGCTACTTTTTAGATGTGTAGGGATGGGATAAAAATCTGTATCTCATGTATAAATAAAAACAATTCAGTGGTCACTGTTCTCAGGACAGTTGAGATGATTCTTTTGCTGATCAGAACACTCTTTCTCTGTCTTCCTTTTCTGAATGATTTCACTTGTTTGCAGTGTATACAGGGTGGCTGGTTCCCACATTTAAATCTCCTCCACAGTCCAAAGACACACAGTTTAGGTGGATTAGCCATGGGAAAAGCAGAGGTACAGAGATGAGGTAGGGGTTGTGGGTCTGGGTGGGATGCTCTTCAGAAGGTTAGTGTGGATTCAATGAGCCAAGTGGCCTGCTTCCACACTGTAAGGATTCTATGAGCGTTGATCAGCAAGAACAGGGGTGATCTGTGAACAGGAGTTAGTGCAGGCTAGAAGAACAGATAGCTGAGTATAGTTGACATTCAGCTTACAAGAAGTATGATGCGGGACACTAGCCTACAATATGTCAGATTAGTCAAGTGGAATGAACAGAGATGAGGACGAAGCAGATAAGCTGCGTCAGGGACAAAGTCAGTCAATGTTACAGAGGTGGAAGCCAGCTTTCTGGCAGGCATGGTCTCAGATATATGGTCTAAAGCTTGGAAGGCCACTTGGTTGGAGAGCCAGATTGATTGGATTAGTGCCTACAGTACGGGTTTCAATCCCAGTTCTGGCTGAAGTGGATTCACAATGTGCTTCCGTGCTCTACATATGGTGGAGGTTGCGATGTTGTGTGTTGGACTGACCTTTGAACGGAGAACTCAAGAAGAACAAATCAGAATGGACAAAAACAGAAGTTGCTGCTAACTCAGCTGGTCTGGCATTTGTGAGGAAAAAAATCAGAGTTAATATTTAAGGTCCAATGACCTTTCCTCAGAACTGATGGGAAAACATCAGTTTATATGCAGCTACCGTCAGTTCTGAGGAAGGGTCACCGGGGCCAAAATGTTAACTCTGATTTTTTTCTTCACATATGCTGCCAGACCTGCTGAGCTTCCAGCAACTTTGTTTTCGCTCCTGATTTACAGCATTCGCATCCTGACCAAGGTCAATAGTTTATTTGAATAACAGTCACTGGAGTTTCTGGCAGCCATGCACAGGTAGGCACCAGTCTTGATCTGTAAGTGATGCACAGGGTTGCCTGTTTATACAAATAGGATGTCCTCCCACCGAGCCCCAAAATTCTACAGAAACTCTGGCAGAGGGTATGACTGGACAGAGGTGTTATCAATTTTGTTAACTGACTTCTTGGTCACTAGGTTCCAAGGGTCAAATCGTACTTTAGAGCAAAAGTTGAGGTGACATTCCAGTACGGTACTGAGCAGCTGCTGCACGTCGAAGATGATATCTTTCAGAAAAGACATAAAACTGAGTGTCTGTCTGTCTGCTGGGTAGATACAAAAGATTCCATGGTACTTATTCAAAGAACACCAGGAGATTTTCTCCCAGAGTCCTGGCCAATATGTGCATCTCAGCCAAAAAGACAAATCATAACAGATTTTATAGACACGATCATATTGTCCCACTCTGAAGTGGAAGAAGCAAAGTAAACCTTTATCCCAAGGGACTACCAAACAAGCTATTTGTGGGAGTTTGCTGAGTGCAAATTGGTTGCTGCACTTCCTACAGCTATAATTCCATAGAGTATTCCATTAGCTGCAAAAAACTTTAATCTGTCCAGTGATGGTGAAAAACATGATATAAATGCAAGCATTTCCTTTGTAGCAATCAAGCCCATTGGACAAAGATCAAATTACACTTTTCCAAGTACTGAACGTGATTATTATTGTACAGCACAGAAACAGAACCTTCGGTCCAATACATCCATGCCGATCAGGTATCCTAAAATTATCGTGATTGGGTATGACTTGATTGGACTGTACGTTTAATCCTCAGCATCAATTTCTTCAGCTGTTTGACTTTCTGATGCATTGCTGACACTGTCTTTCCACTCAAAGCAAAAACCCATTTATTAATTTGGTTAATTAAAATCAAAACTGCTGATGCTGGAAACGTAAGATAAAAACAGTGTCGGCGAGAAATTCAGCAGAAAGGGCACACAGGGAGGGGTAGACAACAAAGTGTGAAGGGGTATGATGTTTCAAGTCCCATATCACTCTTAAGAACTGATTGCTGCTATTTTTCTATCTACATGCTTTATTTCCATTGATACACACTCAAAATTTTCTATGACACCTCTTGTGAGACATCTGTTGTAGTAGTACTGGCTGGGTTCTGAAACACACACAAACCCTTAACTATATTTCACCTAAACCCACAAACCTCAATGATATGTTTCCAAACATAACCTAACACGTTCTTTAAGAAATCTATGCTGGCTGTGACAGTTAGCCTGCACATTTCCAGATACTCTCTGGTTTCACCTTGAATTAAGGATTCTAAAATTTTACAAACACAGCCAAACTTCTCAATGGTTACCTGACGTAACGTAACATTTTTTTTAAAAAAGAGGGGCCACATCAGCAAACCTCTGGACCTCAACAGTGGAACTTTCCGTACATCTGCCGCCCCTATGAAAAGTTATGAAATACCGTAAATCCAACCAAAACAAATAATATTTAAATCTTAATTCAGCCCAAACCTGATGCCTAAGCACCGTGCATATAACTAGCAAAATATTGTACAGTCTGCGAGAACGTAGTGAAACTTTGCTATTTCTCAACACTTAGGAATTCAAGTCTGGAGCAGGAGTTCGTTTAATTTTGGAGGAAAAATGCATTAAAGGAAAGCTTCTTTAGGAGTTGCGGAAGCAATCTCATGAAAGGAACGAGTGTGAAGGGATTAACTAACGCGGGCAGGTCTCGGTGTGTCGTTATGTTTCTGACTGGGGGCAGCAACAAGATCCCGGGAGCAGTTCGGTCACCCCTTCCCGGCCCTGGATCCCGGGAGAGGGGCCCCGGGCGGGCAGGAGGCCTCCCCGGCCACACACGGAATGGGACTGACTCCCCGGCCACACACGGAATGGGACTGGACTCCCCGGCCACACACGGAATGGGACTGGACTCCCCGGCCACACACGGAATGGGACTGCCCCCCCCAAGTGAGCTCCAACCACCGCCCGGGGCCTCGTCGTATCCCGGACCCCAGCCTGTACCCACCCCATAGACGTGGTAGCCCTCGGTGCCGCTGCTCTGAGAGCCTCCCATCCTCGGACTCGGTGCTGCACGCTCCGAACCTCCAGCTTTGCCCTGACCAAGGCCGGACTCCGGGAACATCGCCGCCTCCCGCCGGACTCCGGGAACATTACCGCCTCCAGCCGGACTCCGGGAACATCGCCGCCTCCCGCCGGGAACATTACCGCCTCCAGCCGGACTCCGGGAACATCGCCGCCTCCAGCCGGACTCCGGGAACATAGGCGCCTCGCGCCGGGAACATTACCGCCTCCGGAAACGTCGCCCCCTCCCGCCGGAGTCCGGGAACATTACCGCCTCCAGCCGGACTCCGGGAACATTACCGCCTCCAGCCGGACTCTGGGAACATCGCCGCCTCCCGCCGGACTCCGGGAACATTACCGCCTCCAGCCGGACTCCGGGAACATCGCCACCTCCCGCCGGGAACATTACCGCCTCCGGAAACGTCGCCCCCTCCCGCCGGAGTCCGGTAACGTCGGCCCCTCCCGCCGGACTCCGGGAACATTACCGCCTCCCACCGGACTCCGGGAACATTACCGCCTCCGGCCGGACTCCAGAAACGTCGCCCCCTCCCGCTCGACTCCGGGAACGTCGGCCCCTCCCGCCGGACTCCGGGAACATCGCCCCCTCCCGCTCGACTCCGGGAACGTCGCCCCCTCCCGCCGGACTCCGGGAACGTCGCCCCCTCCCGCTGGACTCTAGCAGTGTCGCCCACCAGCCCGTCTCCAGCCGCAGCTAACTTAAGACATGCAATGGATAGAAATGGGGAAATATGTCAATAGAACATGCCCAAGCCCTAACCTCGAAGTCAGGATCATGAGCTCAATCTGCTCATTGTATTGAATATAAATGAAGCTGTGGCACTAATTAAGCACTAAACTGAAAGAACTGTGGATGTTGGAAATCAGAAACAGATTCAGAAATTATTTGAAAAAACAGTTCTAAGGGTCCCTAGACCTGAAGCGTCGTCTCTGATTTCGCCTCACAAATGCTGCCAGACCTGCTGAGTTTTTCCAGCAATAGTAGGAACTGCAGATGTTGGAGAATCTGAGACAAGGTGTAGAGCTGAATGAACACAACAGGCCAAGCAGCATCAGAGGAGCAGGAAAGCTGACATTTTGCGCCTAGACCTGAATAAGGGTCCAGACCCAAAACGTCAGCTTTCCTGTTCCTCTGATACTGCTTGCTTGGCCTGCTGTGTTCATTCAGCGCAACACTGTTATCTGAGTTTTTCCAGCAATTTGGTGCTAATCAAAGAATCCTCACTAAATTCATGATGTACCATAACTAACACCATTAATAGAGGTTAAATGATCATTCGCCTCTTGGTTGCTTTTTGTGAACATTTGCAGAACAGTACTTGCAAGAAAAGTAATTCTGTGGTCCTCAGAATTCAAAAGGCATATTATAATTGCAAGTACTGGATGTTATACTTTGATAGAATCAGCCTGTCCGGTTTAAAATTTAAAATGTAAACAAATCCAGCATTTGGCTGTCAATCGCATTAAGTGGTGAATGCTTCCTACCAACCAACAAATGCTGCCCTCTCATACCGTATAAACATTGGTTTTTGTTCCCACGAATTTGTATTCTTGCAAATTATCCTGATGAGTACACGGCAATAAATGCTGACAATACTGAAGCTCTGATGAAGGGTCTAGGCCCGAAACGTCAGCTTTTGTGCTCCTGAGATGCTGCTTGGCCTGTCGTGTTCATCCAGCTTCACACTTTGTTATCTTGAATACTCAAGCTCTTGTTTCTTTTACCTTTTTCAAACGGCCATTCTTTGTGATGGTCATTCTCTCAATATCTTCCATCAATTGCTCTGAGTGAAATTTTTGGCAGAAGTTTCAAGAACCAGAGTATCCATTTCAAGTGATATGGCAAAAGATGCCATAAAGAACCAAGATTTTGCTTCGTGACCGGAGGCTGGAATACACAGCTAGAATGTATGGTGGAGGCAGATTAAATGGTGACTTCAAAAAGCGAGTGCTTAAAAAGTGAAAACTAGCGCAGAGACAGGAAGAATAGCATGGTTGGACGTTCACAACAATGATCCCAAGGATGAAAGCCTTGTCATATAAGAAGTGGTTGAGGACTTTTGAGTCATCAAGTCAAACGGTATAGAAACAAGCCCTTCAGCTGCTACCTCTATGCTGACCAACAAATACCAAACTAAACTAATCCCATTTATGCACTTGATCCATAGCCTACCACGCTCTGGCTCAGCCAGATACTTCTTAAATGTTGTGACAGCACTTGCCTCCACCACCCTCTCAAGTAGCATGTTCCATATTTCTACCATCATCTGGGTGAAAACAAACCTTTCCTCAGAACCCCCTAAACAACGTATTCCTCATCCTAAGCTTGAGCCTTCTGATCTTAGAAACATTTTCCATGTGGAAAATATTGTCGCAAATTATTTGCCTATGTATCTCATAATTTTGTATACCTCAATCACATACCTCTCAGCCTCCTCTGCTCCAAAGAAAACAAACCCAGTCTATCCCGTCCATCCTCACATTGAAACTTTTCATCCCAGGCAACATCCTGGTGAATCCCCTCTGCACTCCCTCCGGTACAATCACGTCCTTCTGATAGTGTGGCAATGAGAACTGCACACAGTATTTCATCAGAGGCCTAAAACATTTTGTAAAATGTAACAAGACTTCCTTGCTCAGCTATGCCTCAGCTAATGAAAGAAAGCATCTCTGACACCTTCTTCACCACACTGTCTACCTCTGCTGACACCTTCAAGGATTTATGGACTTGTATACCAAGGTACCTTTGCTGCTCAGTACTCCCTAGGGCCCTACCATTCATTGTGTATACCCTTCTCTTGTTGGACCTCCCAAAATGCATCAACTCATGCTTATCAGGATTAAATTCCATCTGCCATCGCTCTGCCCAGTTTACAAATGGATCACTGTCAGACTGAGCCTGAGCCTTGCTAGCAATGACACCTGTAATTTCCATGCCATCTACAAAATTAGTACTTATTGTCTTCTACATTCACATCCAAGTCATTAACATATACAACAAACAGCAAGGGTCTCAGCACCAATCCCTGTGGTATACCACTGGTCACAGGCTTCCAAACAGAAAAACATCCCTCCCACACACTTTGCCTCCTATTTGTAAGCTAAGTTTGGAACCATTGTGCCAACTTACCTCAGATCCCATGGGCTTATCTTTTGGACCAACCTTCCATATGGGATCTTGTCACAGCTTTTACTAAAGTCCATGTAAGCCACATCAACTGCACTACTTTCATCGATATATTTAGTCACTCAGTCAAAAAGCTCAATTAAATTAGACAGGATCTTCACCTAACAAATCCATGCTGAAGCTTCCTGTTCAACTCCTGCCTTTCCAAATGTTGATTAATCCTATCCTTCAGAAGTTTTCCAATAGTGAGTCTACCCACAGCTCCAGCTGCTCAATGTGATCAATCAGGAGCTGCAGCTGAACCATCTTCCCGCACACATAGGGCACAGGAGAATCCCTGATTTCCCACATATTGTAGGAGGAGCATTCCACAGGGCAGGGTTACCCTGCCATTGTGATCCTAATCAACCACAAACAATAAACAAGGAGCCAATTACTCAACTTTATCCACTACTCACCAAATCAGATTTTTCTTGCTATTTCTTTCTCTATTCCTAACAATCTACAAACCACAAAAATAAATCTGTACTGGATGGAGTTGACAAGGATAAGGAGGGATCGCATTGGAACTTACAGAATACTGAGAGGCCTGGATAGAGTGGACGTGAAGATGATGTTTCCACTAGTAGGAGAGACTAGGACCAGCTGACACAGCCCCAGAGTGAAGTGATGACCCTTTAGAACTATTGAGGAGCAAGTTCTTCAGCCAGAGGGTGGTTAATTTGTGGAACTCATTGTTTCAAAAAGGCTGAGGAGGCCAAGTCATTGAATGTCTTTAACTCAGAGATAGCGAGGTTCTTGATTGGTAAGGGGATACTGGGTCAAGGGGAGAAGGCAGGAGAATGGGGTTGAGAAACATATCAGCCATGATTCAATGGCTGAGCATGAACCGATGGCTCCAAAGTTTGTCACTTTTTGAAATTCAGAAAATTTTCACTTCACTCTCACTAATGCTTTGCAATAAATCAATTAAAACCTCCCCAACTTCAACTGCCTGCATTTTCCTCCAGCCTCATTTCCAAAGATCGGGCCATGGACTTCCATTGGAGTGGTCTGCATGAGAATGACTGAGATTCTGCAGTCCTCCGGAATTTCAAAGATCCTCTAAGTGAGGAAATTCCTCCTCATCTTAGTCCTAAATGGTCTGCCCTTATTCTAAGAATATGACCCCTGGTTTTAGACACATCTGCCTAGCCAGTGAAATATTCTTTCTGCATTTATACCTGTCTATCTCTTGAAGAACTTTATCAGTTTCTGCTGGTCTCATCCTAGAGATTGCAGGCCTGGTCTCTTTCAATTTCTCCTCATTGGACAGTCCAATCATCTCAGGAATCAATCTGGAGAGCATCTGTTGTACTACCTCTCTGTGGGAGGTATATCCTTCCTAAGACAAAAGGACCAATTGCGTACAATACTCTAGATGCAGTCTAACCAATGTCCCATATAATTACCACAGCGCATTGGTTAGCACTGCTCCCTCACAGTGCCAGTGACCCAGGTTCAGTTCTAGCCTCAAGCGACTGTCTATGTGGGGTTTGCACGTTCTCCCCGTGTCTATGAGAGTTTCCTGCAGGTGCAAGTCCAATGATATGCAGGTTGGGTTGATTGGCTATGCTAAATTGTCCAGTGTCCAGGGATGTGCAGGCTAAATGGATTAGCCATGGGAAATATGGGGATGGGATAGAAGGCTGAGTGGATGTTCTTCAGAGTTGATGCAGACCTACTAGACTGAATGGCCTCTTGTACACTGCAGTCTATGATTTATGAATTGAAGAAAAACAGCTTTGCTCCTGTATGCAATCCCTTCAGGTTCTCTCCCACCTACCTGGCTTAAGCCCTCCTTGACTGCACCAACAAATATTCCAACAAGAATTTTAGTGCTATGCCTACATACCATCCTGGAGTCACACCTTTGGTCACAGAAATGCCTGGCTGTTCCCCGATTCAATCTCCACGCATATTGCCCTTCCACAATTCTTCCTGTCCAACCCTCTGATTGTACACCAATCAGCACCCCTCATTTTCTAGTCTTCTGCAGTTGAACAGTCATTTTCTTGGTAAAACTGAAAGAACTGCGGATGCTGTAAAATCAGAAACAAGAACAGAAGTTGCTGGAAAAGTTCAGCAGGTCTGGCAGTATCAGAATGAGGAAGTGTCACCTGATGCAAAACTTTAACTCTGAATTTTTTCTTCACAGATGCAGCCAGGCCTGCTGAGCTTTTCCAGCAACTTCTGTTTTTGTTAATCAATTTCTTGATTTTGGTCCACACACCCCCATCTCCCTGGATGTATCCCAATTAGATCCCCTCTCTGCCAGGGGGCCTGCTAATGTACCAATCAATTACTTGATCTTGGCCCAACCCTCTGGTTCTGGACCAATCAGATCCTCTTTCTGTCCGTCGCTCTGCTATTGGCTCATCATTCGATCCCCTCTCTCTGTGTCTGTGTCCAAACCTTAGATGCTGGCCAATCACCTCTCTTCCTCTCTGTCCCGCGCCCTGCGCTTGGTCCAATGAGCGACGACCCCTCGCGCCCTGTTGTGTAGCAACAAGCAGCTGATTAGCAACAGAGAGAAGCGGCGGCTGGTCCTGCAGATCGCAGGCAAGAGGCGGCGCACGGCCACTTGCTTTAGAACATGCTTTCTAATTTACGCAGATACTGTAACTTATTTTGTTTCCTGTTAGTCACAGCCGCAGTCATCGTTTATTACTATTTCTTTTTCCTTCTGTTTTTCTAACAGCAGCATTGGCGAGGACTGGGAAAAAAAAGCAGCTAATCTCTCAGAGCGCAGGATGGCTGACGTCGAGTCCATCACTTTGGTATGTTGCAGGGCCAATAATATGTTGTTTCTGTTCCATTTGGTTCAGGTTTTAACTAGTAATTAGGAGACGGATTCAACTTTGCTGATCAGGTGGTATCACTTTGCAGTCAGCAAACCCACTCCAGCATCCCAGGGTACGCCTGCATTTTGGAGACTGATTTCCACAATTTATCCTGGATTTTTCAAACTAGTGACCTCATTTGTAATTGTTCGTTTAGAATTTTGGTGACAATGGCAAAGAATGGGAACATTTTGCCAATGGTGCCAGGTTCTGTACAGTTATCTACATTGATTTGAATGTTCCTGAGCTTTTGCCATTTCCTGGTAAATCATGAAGTTATAATTCCTGCTGGCGTTCTGCCCCACGTAATTCACTTGTCTCAAAATCGGAGAAGCATAAGGCACACAGGGAGGCCGCTCGGCCCATCTGACCAATGTTGGTTAATGGTGTAAAATAACGTGAAGAAAATGCTATCTGAAGTTTCCTTCTTTGATGTTTTGCTTCTCCATAATGACGTGAACTCTTTCAATGAACTGCTGTAATGATGCCACTGAATACTGCATCATTTCCTTTTCTCTCTTTCTTTTGTGAAGCACAAAAGAGCAGAAAACGGAAAATACAGTATGATACACCAAAGGAGAAGGCCACTTGGCCCACCATTACCATGCCTGCTCAAACAGTCAGAGAGTCGTACAGCACAGAAACAGACCCTTCTGTCAGATATCCTACATTAATCTAGTCCCATTTGCCAGCATTTGGCCCGAATCCCTCCAAACCCTTCCTATTTGTATACCTATCCAGATGCCTGACAAATTGTTATTCATTCATGGGAAATTGGCATTGCTTGCTAGGCCAGCATCCGCTGCCAGTTCCTATTCACCCAGAGGGCAGTTAAGAGTCAACCACATTACTGTGGGCCTGGAATCACATGTAGGACAGACCAGGAAAGGATGACAGAGTCCTCCCCAAAAGGACATTAGTGAACCTGATGGATTTTTCAAACAATCGGCAATGGATTCATGTTCATCATTAGATTCTCAATTCCAGATATTTATTGAATTCAAATTCCACCATGTGTGTCACAGTGGGATTCAACCCGGGTCCCCAGAACATTACCTGGATCTTACTGGGTCTCAGAGCCATGGAGATTTACAGTACAGAAAAACTCCCTTCAGCCCATCATGTCCACACCAGTCAACAATAACCACCTAACTATTCTAATATTGAATAGCAGAGGATGCAGAACTGCTGAAAGACCTGCATTTATATATTTCGATATTCATGCCTGTTCTAGCTTTCTGAAAGGCCAGTTCACGAGTGCCACCATCCCACCTTGTCCTTATAGTCCTGCCCATTCTTCCTTTTCAGATAATAATCAAAATTTCTTCTTGAATGCCTTGATTGAACCTGCTTCTGCTTTGCAGACCCTAACCATTTGTTGCACGAAACATGTCTTTTTCACATTGCCAATTACCTTAGGTCTGTGCCCTCTGGTTCTCGATACATGCAATATTGATGAAGTTTAATGTGTGCTTTATTAACCATGCTCTCAAGTGGTCTAGCCACTTTAAATGATTTTGCGCATGCATATCCAGGTCCATCCATTCCTATCCCCCTCTAGAATTGCACTATAGTTCTCTATGTTCTTCCTACCAGAACGTTCGCCTCCCACTTCTCTGTAGCAAATTTTATCTGCCACAGATCTGCGCATTTCACCAACCTGTATATGGTGCATCCCACCTGGATCTGCCGTATCCCTGTGACCCTACATTAGCCATGGCTAATCCACCTAATCCACTCATCCTCAGGCACTGCAGGTGATTTAGCATGGCCAATCCACCTAACCTGCACATCTTTGGACTGTGGGAGGATATTGGAGCACCCCCAGGAAGCCCACATAGACACAGGGAGAATGTGCAAACTCCACACAGACAGAAGCCCAAGGGTGGAACTGAACCCAGGTCCCTGGTGCTTTGAGGGACAATGCCACCCTAATACCTCAGCCAAGCCTCCATTTTTTCTTGTCCCTCTCCTTCTTTCACTGCCCTTGTACTATTTCTATACCTATAAATGTGAAATAACTGCACTGAGGCCTGTATCCTGTCACCAAGTTATCCTTTATTTACATGCGTATAGCACATGGGCTCTGAGCAGCCAGCTTAGAGTCAGTTCCTAAATTGAGGAGATTCCCTGAATTTCCTGTTTACATCTGTCAGCCAGGGCTCCCTGATTGGCCTGGGTTAACAGCCCCAGTCAAGAATCCCATAGTCAACGAGATCCACCGGGCACTTGTTCCAATCACTACAACATGATATATGAGTTCCTTTTTATGTTAACTGTTAGTCTGTTCTTGTATGCTTCGCTTACTTGCCTTTCCAATTCTCCTCTGAATACTTTATATTCAGCCTGGTTCTTGATTGTATCTGACATCTGTCATGAACACACCTTTTTTCTTCTTCACAATTCCTACTTTCTGTCGTCCAGGGAATTCTGGATTTGTTTGTTCCACTACTTCCCCCTTCATGGAAACATATTGACTGAATTATCTCTTCTTTAATGACAGCACATTGTTTTGTTAAAGTTTGACTTGCAAATCTTTGGAATTGACTCCAAAAAACTGGAAGCATTTTTACCCATTGAGTTGCGTTTCATTCATTTATTTATTGCTGCCGAAGTTTGATTCTTGTCCCTTTGCATTGTCAAATTAAACCTTATACTATAATGGATTTTCGGAAGGCTTGTGGAAAAGTCCCACATAAGAGACTGCTGGCTAAGGGGGGAACCTACAGAGTTGAGAGGAAATTGTTGACATGGATAGGAAATTGGTTGGGTGGCAGGAAAAACAGTGTTGGAATAAGGATAAGAACTCAAGTTGGTGGGACATGACTAGTAGAGTGCTACATGGACCTACGTTGGGGCCTCAAATTATTCATAATGTTCATCAATGACTGAATAATGTCATAGAAGTCAAGGGTGGCACAGTGGCTCAGTGGTTAGCACAGCTGTCTCTCAGTGCCAGGGACCTGGGTTCAACTCCAGCCTCGGGTGACTGTCTGTGTGGAGTTTGCACATTCTCCCCGTGTCTGTGTGGATATCCTCTGGGTGCTCCAGTTTCCTTCCACAGCCCAAAGATATGCAGGGTAGGTGGATCGGCCATGCTAAATTGCCCATATTGTTCACGGATGTGTAGGTTAGGGGGATGGGTCTGGGTGGGATGCTGCAAGGGTCGGTGTGGACTTGTTGGACCAAAGGGTCTGTTTCCACAATGTAGGGATTCTGTGATCTAAGTATACAAATGTGCTGATGACAAAAAACAATTGGGCAGCGTTGTGGACAGCGTTGACAACAGTATTAAATATAAGAGGATATTGATACATTAGGTGAATGGACAAAGCTGTGGCAGATGGATTTTAATATAAGCAGCTGTGACATTATCCATTTCAGACCAAGAAAGGATACATCAGGGTATTTCTTAAAAAGGCACTAAATTAAAAATAGTGGATTTTCAATGAAATTTGGGTGTTCAGGTGCATAGCCCTTTTAAAATGCCATGAACTGGTGTAGAAAATAGTCAAGAATGCTAATGGAATGCTGGACTCCATATCTAAAGGGTTGGAGTGTAGGGATGCAGGCGCAATGCTGCAGTTATATGAAAGCCAAGTTAGTCTCCACTTAGAGGATTGTGAAAGATCTGGGCACCACACATTTAGAATGATGTTTTGGCCTCGGAGGAAGTTAAACGCAAGTTCATAAGGATGATACCTGGACTTCAGGGGTTAAATTTGAGGAGAGATGAGACAAATTAGGCCTATTTCTCTAGAATTTAGAGGGTTAAAGAGTGATCTAATTGACGTCTTTAGGATATTAACAGGAAAAGACAAGAGAGATAAAGATAAACTATTCCCACTGACTGAAGATTCTAAAACTGGGGGGAATAGTCTAAGAATTAGGGCCAGGCCTTTCAGGAGAGATGTTAGAAAGCACACAAAGAGCAGTGGTGGTTTGGAACTATTGTCCTCAAGCAGCAGTTGATGCTACTTCAATGGTCGGATTTAAATCTGAGTTTGTCAAATTTTTATTAAGCAATGGCATCAAAGGATATGGGCTCAAGACAGACACATGGAGTTAGGCTGCAGATCAGCGATGACCTTATTGGAATGGTAGAGCAGGCTTCAGGGGCTGAATGGCCTACTCCTGTTCATATGTTCCTAATGGTCACTGCTCTCTGAATGATCTACTTCACTCACCTCATTTCCTGGAGCCAGGTCTAGCACAGCCTCCCATCTCTAATTCAAATTCTGATTAGATTAGAACAGGGTTTCCCAAATTGTTTCTCACTCTGTCCTTGCTCAGTGGCTTGAGAAATTTGATGAGCCAACAGTGAGTGGTGGCAGCGATGGGGAGAAGGAAGACCTATGAATGCAGGGGCATGAGGATTGGCCATTGCCACCTCAGAGTTTGTAACCACAAAATATCATCTTGCAACCCCACATGGGCTCATATTAGGAAGCTAGAAGCATGTTGCTGTGGAAAATAATTCTGAATCCACTGTATGAAGTCCTGTTCCTCTCCGCCCCTCACACTCTTACTAGCCCTGTCGATGTTCAAGTTGTGATCTGAATAGGAAGCACATGCACCACTCCAAAGAGAAGGCATGAGGATGGCTGCATTGGAGACCCCGCATAGACACACTGTGTCAAATGGACTCCTTCTGTGCTGTAACCTTTCCATGATATTGAAAATGCTGGAGCGAATGCCAAATTGGTGAAGTGGTGTTATCAATTTTGGAAGCTGAGGTAAAGTAGATCAATGAGCTTCAGTCCAAACTAAGCAACAGGTTTATGTCTTAAACTCATTTTTTAAACCTCTGTATCTCCATTGTTTATTTCTTCTGGGAATATTAGAATTTTTCATTATTTTGTTTTTATTAATTAACCTTACAGTGATGATGTCGCAAAGCTGATATAATTCATAGATTTTTAAGCCTGACAGAGCCTCCAGTACCTCCCTATTTCTTAAGTCAAACTGTGCAAGTTCCTCACAATTCCTTTTCCTGAATCCTGTACCAACTTTCTCCTTTTCCAGAGTGAAGGCCGAAGAGAAATATTCATTCCATACCCTTACAACATCCAGAGGCTTCCCACACAGGTTCCCCTCTTGGTCCCTAATGGGCCTTACTCTTTCACTGCTTAACTTTTCTTTAATGTATTTATAATTGTAACTTTTACTTTTTGTACATTCGGTAAAACTGACAACCATAGATAAGATAACAAGATAACAAAATGTGAAGCTGGATGAACACAGCAGGCCAAGCTGCATCTCAGGAGCACAAATCTCGAACCATATGGAGTGGTTGGGACAAATAGGATATATGTGTTAGGCCATTTTAGAAATAGAAACAGGAGTAGGCCATTCAATAGGATCTCTGTTGATCTGACATTACTCATATCCGCTTCACTGTCTTTTCCCCATAACCCTTGATTCCCCGACTGATCGAGAATCTATCTATCTCAGCCTTAAATATGCGCCAGGACTGTGCCCCACAGTTTTCTGTGGCAAGGAGTCACAAGACTCCCATCCCTCCGAGAGAAGAAACTTCAGTCTTAATTTGATACCCCTTTATTCTGAGACTATGCCCCCTGGCTCTGGACTGTGTCATGAGGGGAAACATCTTCATAGCATTCACCCTGTCAAGTCACTTAAGAATCCTACATAGTTCAATTAGAACACCTCTTATTTGTCTAAAGTTCAGCAGATAGAGTCTCAACCTGTTTAGTCATTGCTCAAAAGTCACTCCATGCTGGGGATCATCCTAGTGAACCTTCTCTGAACAGTCCCCAATGAAACAATATCTTCTTAAATAAGGAGACCAAAACTGCGCATAGTACTCCAGATGTGATCTCAACAGCGCCTTGTACAGTCACAATAAGTCTTCCCTACCCTTACACTCCAAACCCCTTGAAATACTATGCGTTATGAGGAATGAACCGGTAGGCTGAGATGTTTTTCACAAGGATGTAGGGGGTTGAGGGGTGACCTTATAGAGGTTTATAAAATCAGGAAATACATATGAGCGGAATAGCCAAGGTCTTTTCCCAGGCTAGGGGAGTTCAAAACTACAGGGTAGAATTTTAAGGTGAGAGGAGAAAGATTTAAGAGGGAATCTGAGGGGCAATGTTTTCATGGAGGGTGGTTCATATGTGGAATGAACTGCCAGAGTTGGTGGTGGATGCAGGTACATTTACAAAATTTAAAAGATATTTGGACAGGTACATGAATAGTAAAGGTATAGAGGGATTTGGGCCAAATGCTGGCAAATAGGACTAGTTTCATTTGGCAAACTTGATGGCATGGATGAGTTGGGCCAAAGGGTCTGATTCCGTGGTGTATGACTCTATAAGGGCTGACATTCCATTACCCTTCATGTTTTGGCTTGAGTGACCCTTCTTCAGAATCTTTCTTGACCAGAAATATTAATTCTGATTTCTCTCCACAGATGCTGCAGACCTGCTGAGATCTTCCAACAATTTCTGTTTTTGTTTCTGATTTACAGCATCTGCAGTTTTTTGGAGTTTTATTCCATTAGTCTTCTTAGACTTAGGATTAGACTCCCTACAGTATGGAAACAGGCCCTTCAGCCCAAAAAGACCACACCTCAGAGCATCCCACCCAGACCCATCCCCCATAACCCACCTAATCTACACATCCCTAGACACTAAGGGCAATTTAGCATGGCCAGTCCATGTAGCCTGCACATCTTTGGACTGTAGTAGGATACCAGAGCACTCGGACCTGCTGCATGTGTGTGCTAGTTTCTTTCTGTGTTTCATGCATGACTTTCCCCGAATCCCTTTGTGTTGCAGCTTTCTGAAGCTTTTCTCCATACAAACAATCTGTTCTTCTGTTCTGCCTTCCAAAATGAACCCCACTTTTTACTCAATTACTTAACCTTTAGATATCTCTCTATAAACCAGTATATCCCTTTGGCTGAGATAATAAAATGTGAGGCTGGATGAACACAGCAGGCCAAGCAGCATCTCAGGAGCACAAAAGCTGACGTTTCGGGCCTGGACCCTTCATCAGAGAGGGGGATGGGGAGAGGGAACTGGAATAAATAGGGAGAGAGGGGGACGCGGACCGAAGATGGAGAGTAAAGAAGATAGGTGGAGAGAGTATAGGTGGGGAGGTAGGGAGGGGATCCTGAGACTCCTGAGATGCTGCTTGGCCTGCTGTGTTCATCCAGCCTCACATTTTATTATCTTGGAATTCTCCAGCATCTGCAGTTCCCATTATCTCTGATACTATATCCCTTTGGCTGCTTCCTTTGCACCTATTTTGTGTTGACTGCGAATTTGGCTGTGGCATATTCACTTCCGTGCTCCAAGTCATTCATGTGTATATTGTAAATATTTGCAGTCGATTACTGATTCCTGTGGAACCCCATTGGTTAAAACTTGCCAAGTTGAAAAAGAACCTGTTTTGCCCACTTGCTGTTTCCTGCCCATCAGCCAACATTTCAGGCCCAGGGACCTTTCTTCAGACCTATACCAGCACCCAACGGACCGAATGGCCTGTTTCTGAGCTATGGGTTCTACGATGTAAATGGGAAAAGTTGCTTTGAGATAAAAATCACCAGGAATTATATCAGAGTGTGTAACATGCTATACATTATTGCACTTTTTATGTTTGTAACTTGTTCACTTTTCGTTTTAATTTCAGGCATCAGTAGCTTACTACTGTCAAGAAAAATATTTCCACCATGCATTGACCGCTGCTAATGAAGGATTGACGATGTGCTGCAATGAGCCTGTGCTGATTTTCCTCAAAGCTTTCACGAATTTAATGGAAGGTTAAAAAATATATACCTTTCTAAGAAGGCATGTTAAGTTTTCGGACCTTGTGGGCAGATCTTTCATTTTTGGCACTTGGGTGTAAAGTGTTTCCCAGACAGAATGTATAGAGGAAAGATGGGCTGGGAAGATTCAGGAACCATTTCAGGATCTGCTTGATTGACCCATCTGTGAATTTAGACATATGGAGAATTCTCAATGTATCATTCCATGTTCAGTTTTCCTCCATGAATTTCACCTGAACAATGGTTTATGACCAATTGAGTTGAGATCTGTTACACCCGTCAAAAGTACTTCACTGGCTATAAAATCCCAGAGTTGTAAAAGCTGCCATATTTCCTCTTTGTCTTCACCACACTGCCCCACCACACGTCCCACGCCCCATCTTTGGCAGCGCATATGGAAAAGTATTTCCTTCTCCAGCAACTAAGCATCAAAACAGTAAATGAAGTACATCTCCTCAAACTTTGGTATTGTCATTTCCTTCGAGAAGTACAGCAGATTCCAGGAACTCGCTGCATTATATGCTTGGGAATAAAGTCATAAATGCAACATATTTCCAAATAAAGGGTTTGCATTTATATGGAGTCCTTCACAACCTCGGTATGTTCTGACATTTTACAACCAATTAAGTACGTTAGACGTGTAGCTAACATAATGCAGGAAGTGCCTCACCAATTGGTCTTCCTGCTTGGGCCTTCCGCATTCTTTCATTGAGCTTCACCAGTGGGAGAAGTCTCGTGAAATGTTGATTTTATTTGAACTTAGATGGTTATGGAGGCTGGATCATTGAGTATATTCAAGAACGAGATTGAAACATGTTTTAGATACCCAAACCATTAAAGGGAATGGAGAGAAAGTGGGGAAAATAGCATTCAGATGGAAGGTCATGTTGAATGGTAGAGAAGATTTGAATGGCTGAATGGCCTCCTCTCGCTCCTAGTTTCTGAGCTTTGTTCTGTGTTTCATGCCTTATAATTTCAAAACCTCTTCCCAACATCTTCTGATCTATTTGCAAGTTGCCAACTATTTTGATGTCATGTTTCTGCATTTGGGCTTGAGCTGTGCACTTTCCCAGCCCACTGAATAAAGAATGTAAGACAGTGCACTCTCAGAGTGCCTTTCACAACCTAACTCCAGCCCAAAGTGTTGCACAGTAATTGATTTTCTCTTGACATTATTACTGCTGTAGTGTAGCAAGCTGGAACTTCAGGGATTGGACATTGGTGACTTATCCAAGATAATAGAAATAAATTTAACTTAAAAGACTAAAAAGAGGAAGAAGGCAACTTTATCTTCAGGATATGTGAGCAGCAAGGAAGTTGAATTGATAGAAGGCACCAAATCGAATAACTTGCCTTGAATTCGTGAACAAACAAGGAAGTAGATTAACTATACGTTTACCTGCAAATCCCATGGACAAGTCCTTGGGATAACAAGGTGTAGAGCTGGATGAACACAGCAGGCCAAGCAGCATCAGAGGAGCAGGAAGGCTAACATTTTGGGCCTAAACCCGAAACGTCAGCTTTTCTGCTCCTGAGATGCTGCTTGGCCTGCTGTGTTCATCCAGCTCTACACCTTGTTATCTCAGATTCTCCAGCATCTGCAGTTCGTACTGTCTCTGATACAAGTCCTTGGGATCTGTTTTGACAACGACAATACAGAGGCCAAATTTTACTTTAGTGGAGGATCTCACCAAGTCTACTTTTTAAGCTTTTCCCTACACCCCTGCAGCTTGGAAATATGTTTTACCAGAACTTGTTGGAAATGCAAGACGATCACAGCTCACTGAGGGCAATCAGACATCTCGGTCCTTAAGTAACAATGGGACTAGCAACTGATCTTGGTTTCTTTCTGAATTCTTAAATTTATTGAATGATGACAGTGCATGTGGGTAAATTAGATTATGGTGCAACAAGTGAAATAAAGCGAGGGAGAGAAACAGAAAAGATGCTGGAAGAGAAAATTAGGAAGTTTTCTTTAAAAAAACCTTACATTATACACTCTCAAAGAACACTTTATTGCATGTAAGAATATGTTCAAACCGTTTAAATCAGAACCAAAATGTTTGTTTGGCAGTATATTAACAATTATCACGTCAGCTAAAAGATACATATGCTGTTATGAGTTATATCATTATTTTGGCCCAGAAAGAGGCTACTTGGCCTATTCTGTTCACACTGTCAACAAAGTTTTGACCACACTAAGTGCATTACCCTTTTGGCCCATACGCCATGGAGGCTAAGGCAATGCAAGTGAATATCTAAATATTGCTGAATATCTAAATACAGCATAAATGTTACAAGAGATTCTGAGTCAACCACCCCTTGATCCTCATTTTGCACAATTTTCCTTTGACCCTCCCTTAACACTTTATTCAGATCAAAGGTGTGACAATGGCTACCTACGTGGGCTCCAATTATGTCTGTACTGTTGAGGAGCACATGGAACATTCCCCGCTTCAGTCCTACTCAGGCCTCCCCCCTCAACTCTTTCTCCAGTATATTGATGATATCATCAGTGCTGCTTACTTTTATCATCCAGAATTGGAACAGCTTATCAATTTTGCTTCCAATTTCCACCCCACTCTCACCTTCACCTGGTCTATCTCTGGCTCCCCCCTTCCCTTCTTCAATGTTTCTGTTTCCATTTCTGGGGATTGGCTGGCCACCAGTTTACACTCTAAACCGACCAACTCCCACAGTTATTGAAACTGTACATACATTTAGACCTTTCTTATTGCCTGATGCTGCAACACACACCACTATGTTCCCCAGCAGCAAACCTGTCTACTTCAGAGAGACGGTTATAATCACTTCTAAGAAAGTGCTTTCGCATTGATACTTCTTCCATCTGTCCAGATTTGTTCCCTAAAACCAGACCCCTTCTCTTTCTGTACTTGTTGTGTAGTAACAAAAAATTCTCTTAAATTCATCACTGTCTACCTAATATTTTGATTTTATCTAAGTTATTATTGGTGCAGTTGAAAGCCTAGCATTTGTTTTCCGCTAACCTTGCAGGGGTTCTTAATTTAGTCCCTGTTTCCAATTCTGGGGATTTTACCTTCTTTGACCTACGTATTAACCAATGTTGAAATCCTTTTTAAAACCGCCCGTCTGTTTCAGAGGACAGCCTTCTGACTCGGCATGTGCACTGCCATTCCTGTGCTTTTTAAAGCCATGTTTCAGTACTTGTGATTGTACCATAGCTCGAAATGCCTGCTTGTGCCTTCAGCTAACCTTCCTGATTCCCTGGTATTGACTGATTCCCATCCTAATTTCTATGTTAAATTCAAGGGGCAGAACAAGTGCAATTCCAGCAAGCTCTTAGAAAAAGTGGAGAAGTTGATGCTGAGATACCTTTTGTTCAAGGGGAACAATGAAAATTGGTCATCGAGTTCCGAAGATTCATAATACATGACCTATCTCACAATTCCCTGAACTGACTGACCATTTAGCACAAAAAATAGCAGATTGTGTCATTAGCGGGGTGTTATTTTGCAGCAAGATTCTAGCCATTGTTTGCTGAGCCAGTGCTTTCCAAATAATTTCCCACTGTGACTCCATATTGAGGTTTGAAAGTAGGAGCGACCCCTCAGCAAGTCGTGGAAGGGGCGGAGGAGAAGACCTATTTATTCACTTATGGGATGTGCACTACCGGCTGCCCAGCATTTACTACCCCTCTCTAGTTGCCATTGTGAAAGGTGGAGGTGAGTTGCCTCCTTGAACTGCTAATCCTCCTAAAGCAAGGCAATATTGATCACAACATTTCAGATTGCCACCCCACTTAGGGTCCCAACTCTCAACGTTGGAAAGCTCTGTTTGAAAATAAGAAGGATATTGATCAGTGATCAAAATCATAATCAACCGTCTTCCCATTGGTTCAACAGATAGAACACTTCAATCAAGATTATAATATGTTTGTAAATATGGTACAAAGTCATATTTTGATTTTATTGCCACATGCATTTCATGGTAAGAATACAGTAAAATACAGTGAAAAGCTTTCATTTGTTGCCACAAAACAGTGCCATTTTGAATAATTTAAGAATAGGGAACAAGATATAGCTTGAAGAGAGTGCATCAGTCCTGAGCCAGCTCATCACCATCATTGATACCTGCACCACCACCTCACCGCCATCTACAGTGGACCCAATCAACGTTGAAGTTACCAATCCTCAGGCGCCATCTTTGACACTGGGCTGATACCCTTCCACTACTGCCTCGCTGCTGCCTCTGCTGGACCAGCCAACATCAGGGTCAGGTCCCCTGACACTGGGTCCACTGGATCAATGTTGTCATGATGCTGTCTTGCTGCTGCCATGTGATGGTAAATCTCCCTGAGAAACTTGTCTGTAATTGCCCTACCAATTATTAGGATGCTATCTGTAATAGGTTATGGGATATCAATATTAATTTATTGATGAGACAGGTGGAAGCAATGAGGTGGTATCAACCAAAATTCTTTCTTCCTGTTGTTTCAGTACAAGTATTCTTTGGTTATTTGTATGTATAGAACTCTGGGGCAGATCAACATAATGGTTAATGTAATGAAGAAGAATGTAAGGAAAGAGAGCTATAGCCTTTTAAGTGGAGTGTAAACACAGTGCATTTTCTGGCTCAGATGTGTATGTTCTAGTGTGGAACTAAAGCTGACACTTGGGAGTTTTCATAGCATTCAGTTATAACAGTCCTGTAGAACAGTGCTGACATCCAAATGCAGTGCTCCACATCGACCAAGGTCTGTACAAGGCTGTGTCTGACTGAAGCTTCTCCCCCTTTGTGTGAATTCCAGCTCCAATTCCTGGCCTGGGCTATATTAGCTGAGCTCAAGCAACATTGCAATGGCTCAACAAGGGGCGAGAAATTCTCACTCCCAGTTCCAATCACGATTCCCTCCACCATGGGAATGCATATAAAGAGAATGGATATCAAAAGAGAATGAGATTTATTCAGCTGTGATGGCCCTACATCTAGGTAACCTGCAAGTTCTCAGTGTCAAGGCTAAGACATTAATAACTTGGACAAAATACCAAAAGGCAGCTGATACCTATGGAACTTTTTCAGTCAAGAAGGCAATACCATTAGAGAAAGAAAGGAAATGTGATTGTAGATGCATGTAATAGCAAGCTCAGTGGGTACATCACAGATCACAGAATTGTTACAGTGCGGAAGGAGGTGATTTCGCTCATCATACCTGCACCAATTCTGTAATGTGGTGCCAATCTCCTGCCTTTTCCTCAAATCCTCATGTATCATTTCCATTAAAATAACCATCCAATGTTCTCATGAATGTCTCAATTGAACGTACCTCCAACACATTTCCGAGCAGTGTCTTCCCGACCCTATGTACTAGCTCAATGGTAGAGTTTTTCTTAACATAACTCTGGCTTTGTTCGCACATCACTTTAACTGGATCTCAAGGGAGGTTACACAGCGGACTTAAAACATGGAATGATAGTTATTTTAGTCATGTTATTTCATGTCTCCACGGCTGGTGGAACAGGAACCCAAATCCTCTAGCCCAGAGGTTGGGACATTATCACTGCACTACAGGCCTTTTAAAGGATGCTACTTGCCTAATGTGAGATCTGAATGCACTATCTCACCTCAAACTGACTGGGCTAGCCAGATTAAAACTTTTGAAACAACGTCTCCAGGCAGTTTATGTAGGTGAGACCTGAGCTCAGAGGCTGAGACATTATCTGCTGTCACAAGAGCCCTAAGTGTTATCTGATGTACTAAAGATGGAGAAGTGTGGGAGGAGTTTCCTGTGGACTAGTAATATTTCTGGACCAGTAATGCAGAGGCCCAGGCCAATGCTCTGGGAAAGTGGGTCTAAAATCTCATTTTAGCAGTTGGTGGGATTTAAAAAAAAAATCAGCTTATAAAACCTAGAATCAAAAGTGAGTCTCAGAAGTCGTGACCATCAAATCGTCATCAGTTGTCATAAAAACCCATCACATTAACTGATTTCCCCAAGGGAAGGAAACCTGTCAGCTTATCTGGTCTGATCTACAAGTGACTCCAGACCCACAGCAATGTGGTTGACTCTGAAATGGGCCGGCAAGTCACACTCTTTGCAGACAAAAAGGGATAAGAAACAAATGTTCGCTTGCAAGTAGCACCCAGATCTCTTGAAAGAACACTGACACTGACCAGTTTAGTTGATGGAACTGTTCTTGTAATATTCCAGCTTTCTTAAGATAAAGGCCATCTGCTTTGTTGGCTTTTATGATTATATTTGAGTGAGTGTATTAGTATTTTTAGTAATTTATGTACTCTGTTTGATCTTTTGTAGCTCACAGTTATGTCTTAGAGAAATATTCCACATGCAGTTAATCATTGTATGGTTCAATGACTGTTCTCATGTATAAATACAACTAATGTTTTAATGAAGATCTGTTGCCCAGTTTGCGGTTGGAGTGGTTGGTTGGTTCATCAACTTGACTGGTTTTCGTGCAAACATTTTGCCTCCCTTCTAGGTGACATTATTGGTGCTGTGTAGCCTCCGGTGAAGCGTTGTTGTTCTGTCCTGCTCTGAATTTATGTGGTCCGTATATTGCTTCAACGAAGGCTACATGGCAAGGACTATGTCATCCAGAAAGGAGACAAAACATTTGCATGAAAACCAACACATACAATTAATCTAATGAAGTAGGTGTTGGTGACTTGCAAGCCCATTTCAGAGTCAGCCACATTGCTGTGGGTCTGATGAGAATGAGACACTTCCTTCCTAACACGTACTAGTGAACAGAGAGGGAGGCAGTGGCCTAGCGGTATTATTGTTGGATTGTTAATCCAGAAACCCAGATAATGTTCTGGGGACCTGTGTTTGAATCCTGCCATGGCAGATGGTGGAATTTAAATTCAGTAGAGAATCCGGGATTAAGAGTCTAATGATGACCGTGAATTCATTGACAAGTCTTGGAAAAACCCATCTGGTTCACTAATATCCTTTAGGGAAGGAAACAGCCATCCATACCCAGTCTGGCCTACAAGTGACTCCAAACCCACAGCAATGTGGTTGACTTTTAACTGCCCTCCGGGCAATTAGGGATCTTTAGCTGTGAATAACATACACTGTAGTATAATGCCTTAGAATCCCTGCAGTGTGGAAACGGGCTATTCAGCCCATTGAGTCCACAACTACCCTCCAATAAATGCTGCCTAGCCAACAACACCATCATAATAACAAAAAAAGATGTTAACCACTTCATTGAGACAGCTTTGAATTCCAAATGGATTGATTCAATTTAAATTCTGCTGGCTGTCATAGTGTGATTTGGGCCCACTTCCCCAAAGGGATTAGTCTGAACTTTGGGATTACGAGTGACATTACCACGATATCAATACTGCCCTATACTGAGAGCATGGTGAGAGGTAAATGTGCTTCATTTGGCTGAACATGCTTTTCTCTTTCCCTGTTCTAAAACTTTGTGCCATTATGTTTACAGGCCAAACCCAAGAAACCATCAGACTCCTTGAGACAATTAAGGGCCACCAAAATGTTTCACTGTGCTCAATCATGGCCCTCATTTATGCACACAGAAGGAGTTCAATAATTGGTAGGTCTCTGCAGAATTATGATGTTTTTACTCATCCTGTCAGGAATTGTTTACAAAATTCGCAAGAAATGTGAACAAGCATAGAAGAACTGAAATTTTCATTGGATTCACTGCTTAGGTAACTTGCTGGTCAAACATATATATTTAATAGAATCACAAAATTGTTACTGTGCAGAAGGAGGTCGTTCAGTGCCTGTACCTGTCTTTTCCCTGTATTCCTGCACATCATTTCTATTCAAAGAATCATCCCATGTCCCTCCTGGATGCCTCACTTGAACTCCATACCATGACTATTCACTGAGTGAAAAAGACTTTTCTCATATCACCCTTGCTTCGGTAGCACATCACTTAAATCTACGCTCTCTCGTTCTTTGACATAATGGGAACTGCAGATGCTGGAGAATCCGAGATAAAGTGTGGAACTGGATGAACACAGCAGGCCAAGCAGCATCTTAGGAGCACAAAAGCTGATGTTTCGGGCCTAGACCCTTTGTCAGAAAGGGGGAATGGGGAGATGGTTCTGAAATAAAGAGGGAGAGAGGGAGAAGTGGATCGAAGATGGATAGAGGAGAAGATAGGTGGAGAGGAGAGTGTAGGTGGGGAGGTAGGGAGGGGATAGGTCAGTCCGGGGAGGGCGGACAGGTCAAGGAGGCAGGATAAGGTTAGTAGGTAGGGAACGGAGGTACAGCTTGAGATGGGAGGAAGGGATAGGTGAGAGGAAGAACAGGTTAGGGAGGCGGGGACGAGCTGGGCTGGTTTTGGGATGCAGTGGGGGGAGGGGAGATTTTGAAGCTGGTGAAATCCACATTGATACCATTGGGCTGCAGGAATATGAGTTGCTGTTCCTGCAACCTTCGTGTGGCATCATTATGGCACTGCAGGAGGTCCAGGATGGACATGTCATCTAAGGAATGGGAGGGGGAGTTGAAATGGTTCACGACTAGGAGGTGCAGTTGTTTATTGTGAACTGAGCAGAGGTGTTCTGCAAAGCAGTAGGGTGTGGGGTGGCCATGGATACCCGCATGGGCCCAAGCTATGCCTGCCTCTTTGTAGGTTACAGCAAACAGTCCCTCTTCCGCTGGCCTGAAACCCCACCTCTTCCTCCGTTACATTGATGACTGTATCAGTGCTGCCTCATACTCCCAAGAGGGGCTCGAACAGTTCATCCACTTCACCAACACCTTCCACCCCAATCTCAAGTTCTCCTGGACCATCTCCAACACATCCCTCAACTTTCTGGACCTCTCTGTCTCCATCTCAGGCAACCACCTAGAACCTGATGTCCATTTCAAGCCTACTGTCTCCCACCCACCTTCCTGCAAAAATTCCATCCCCTATTCCCAATCCCTTCACCTCCGCTGCATCTGCTCCCAGGATGAGGCATTCCACTTACGTACACCTCAGATGTCCTCGTTTTTCAGCAACATCTCCCTTGCAGTGGTCGAGAACGCCCTCGACCATGTCTCCCACATTTCCTGCAACTCATCCCTCACACCCGGTCCCCACAATAACCAAAAAAATAACCACCACACCAACCTTCGGATACAACGCATCATCCTCCGACACTTCCGCCATCTACAATCTGTCCCCACCACCAAAGACATTTTTCCATCCCCATCCTTGTCTGCCTTCCGGAGAGACCACTCTCTCCTGGACTCCCTTGTCTGCTCCACACTCCCCTCCAACCCCACCACACCCGGCACTTTCCCCTGCAACCACAGGAAATGCTACACTTGCCTCCACACCTCTTCCCTCACCCCCATCCCAGGCCCCAAGATGCTTTCCACATCAAGCAGATGTTCACCTGCACATCCGCCAATGTGGTATACTGCATCCGCTGTACATGGTGTGGCTTCCTCTACATCGGGGAAACCAAGGGGAGGCTTGGGGACCGCTTTGCAGAACACCTCCGCTCGGTTCGCAATAAACAACTGCACATCCCAGTCGCAAACCATTTCAACTCTCCCTCCCATTCCTCAGATGACGTCCATTCTGGGCCTCCTGCAGTGCCATAATGATGCCACCCATAGGTTGCAGGAACAGCAACTCATATTCCGTGTGGGAACCCTGCAGCCCAATGGTATCAATGTGGATTTCACAAGCTTCAAAATCTCCTCTCCCTCCACTGCATCCCAAAACCAGCCCCACTTGTCCTTGCCTCCCTAACCTGTTCTTCCTCTCACCTATCCCCTCCTCCCATCTCAAGCCGCACTTCCATTTCCTACCTACTAACCTCATCCCGCCTCCTTGACCTGTCCGTCCTCCCTGGACTGACCTATCCCTTCCCTACCTCCCCACCTACACTCTCCTCTCCACCTATCTTCTCCTCTATCCATCTTCGATTCACTTCCCCCTCCCTATTTATTTCAGAACTTTCTCCCCACCCCCCTCTCTGATGAAGGGTCTAGGCCCGAAACGTCAGCTTTTGTGCTCCTAAGATGCTGCTTGGCCTGCTGTGTTCATCCGGCTCCACACTTTCTTATCTCGGATTCTCCAGCATCTGCAGTTCCCGTTATCTTTGGAATCAAACCTAGGTCCCTGAGGCTGTGATTCAGCAATGCTAACCACAGAGCCACCAAGTAATTAAATACTAGGTGCAAACATCTATCGGTGATCTTCTCGACTCCACAGCAGTCAAGACTCTTAAGTGGTCAATTAATGACCAATTTTGAGCTTCAACTTGCCACCATTATCCTACTACCAACTTTCCTTACAGTTGAGGTAAATAACTGCGAAACAACATACCTTCCAGGGTTTGGGATTGAGTTGATGAACTTGGGGACGTAGCTGTAAGGCAAGGGGATAACCATTGAAAATAACCCCCTCCTGAGATCAATACAAGGGAGATTTATATATTGCCGTTGAATCCCCCGTCCAATAACTGTGTACAGAACCTGGACATTTTCAGTCTCTGATTGGCCATCTAAACAATTGGAGTTTGTTAATGTGTTTTCTCACTGGTCGGCGAACCACTGAACATATGTTTACAGGGGGCACAATGGAAAATCTCAGCCCAGTGCTAACATTCAGGGTTGAACATGACTTGATCTTAAATTCTCTGTTTTGTACTCCTTCTGCGGTTTCATCCTCTGCAGCCTCCTATTTCCTCAACCCAGCGACATGCCAGAACTCCTCCAATTCTTCCCTCTTGCACATCCCCAATTTTAAATCACTCCACCTTTAGAGGTTGTGTCTTCAGCAGCAATTGGACCTGAGATCTTTAACTTCCTGAAGCTTCCCTGCATTTCCATCTCTCTCTCTTTTTTCAAGACCATTATTAAAAACAAGTTATTTAACCAAACCTTTGGTTGTCTGTCTGTTAATGCAGCTCAGTGCCAAATTTTGTTTGATAACGTTCCTGTGAGTTACATGAGGATGTTTTACCACTGCAAAGCTACCACAGCAAGGCACATTGTAGACTATTTTAATAAAACTTTAAAGTCACACGATGTTGTTTCCGGATGCTAAAATGATAAAGAAGTATTTTGCCTTTCCAAGATCATGATGCCATTCACGAACTTGACAGAAGGTCCAGGGAAGGTGAAAAATCAGCAGGTGATAAAGCTCTGTATTATACTGGCATGTTCCTGTGGCTTGTGAATCGGTATCAGGAAGCTCGGGAGCACACTGACAGGCTACTAAAAATTTCCAGCAAGTCAAAGGAGGTATGTGTCTTGAATTGAGCAGAACTATGGGCCCATGTAGCAATCTGTCATGATACCACAGCTCTTCACATGCAGTGCATTACTTACACAAGTACAGGAATAGGCCATTCAGCCCCTCAAGTAATTCCATCGTTCAATGAGATCATGGGTGATCTGTGGCCTGACTCTATAAACCTGCCTTTGGCACATGTCCCGTAATACCTCTGCTTAATAAAAATCTCAGATTTTAAAATTAACAACTGATCCATTGCTGTTTGTGAATGAGTGTTCCAAGTTTCCACCACTCTTTGTGTGTAGAAGTGCTTCCTCACATGTCTCCTGAAAAGTGTAGCCCTAATTCTCTCTGTACACCCCCCACCCCCCGACCAGTGAAAATAATTTCTCTTTACCTACCCTTGTGAGGCATGGTCATTGCTACTTTAATTGGCAAATGCTACCACCATTTCGAATACAACAAGGTCCCACAAACAGCGCTGGGGTAAATGCCAACTTTTTTTTTAAACTAGTGTTGTTGACAGAATTAAAAACCGAAAGAACTGTGAATGCTAAATCAGGAGCAAAAACAGAATTTGGAAAGTCTGGCAGAAGAAAATACACCCAGACCTGCTGAGCTTTTCTAACAACTTCGGTTTTTGTTGGTGTTTTTGTTGACAGAGTTGTTCAGCAGGACAACATTCCCTGGTCTTCTTTGAATGGTACATTGGGAATGCTTCTGATCATCTGCCTGAAACAACGGATGACCAAATGAAATTACAGTTTCTGACAACGCAGCACTCCCTCATACTTACTCTAAAACACTTACATCATGGAATGTTGCACTCCCGAACACAAGCCAGGTTGGGGCTAATTGTCTTGAAGTGGGCACTGCCCAAAGTTGATCCTTATTGAATGTGAGAGGGTGCTCACTGAGTTCCTTCAGTGTGCTGAATGCTGAGCCATTCGATTCTGAAGATCTTACAAAATGTAACCCTTTCCCCTGCTGCTACTACACTGTCCAGCTAAATGCTACACTTGCCCCCACACCTCCTCCCTCACCCCCATCCCAGGCCCCAAGATGACTTTCCACATTAAGCAGAGGTTCACCTGCACATCTGCCAATGTGGTATACTGTATCCATTGTACCCGGTGTGGCTTCCTCTACATTGGGGAAACCAAGCGGAGGCTTGGGGACCGCTTTGCAGAACACCTCCGCTCGGTTCGCAATAAGCAACTGCACCTCCCAGTCGCAAACCATTTCCACTCCCCCTCCCATTCTTTAGATGACATGTCCATCATGGGCCTCCTGCAGTGCCACAATGATGCCACCCGAAGGTTGCAGGAACAGCAACTCACATTCCGCTTGGGAACCCTGCAGCCCAATGGTATCAATGTGGACTTCACCAGCTTCAAAATCTCCCCTTCCCCCACCGCATCCCAAAACCAGCCCAGTTCGTCCCCTCCCCCCACTGCACCACACAACCAGCCCAGCTCTTCCCCTCCACCCACTACATCCCAAAACCAGTCCAACCTGTCTCTGCCTCCCTAACCTGTTCTTCCTCTCACCCATCCCTTCCTCCCACCCCAAGCCGCACCTCCATCTCCTACCTACTAAGCTCATCCCACCTCCCTGACCTGTCCGTCCTCCCTGAACTGACCTATCCCCTCCCTACCTCCCCACCTATACTCTACTCTCCACCTATCTTCTTTTCTCTCCAGCTTCGGTCCGCTTCCCCCTCTCTCCCTATTTATTCCAGAACCCTCACCCCATCCCCCTCTCTGATGAAGGGTCTAGGACCGAAACGTCAGCTTTTGTGCTCCTGAGATGCTGCTTGGCCTGCTGTGTTCATCCAGCCTCACATTTCATTATCTTGGATTCTCCAGCATCTGCAGTTCCCACTATCACTTCTCCAGCTCCAGTCTGCTTTGCTGCAGAATTAGACACAGAAAAAACCTTACCTCATACCCAAAGATTGAGCAAATGTATCTGGCGCAAGCCCCTTTAAATTGTCCAGAAATCAAAGGTGCAGTTTCTTCCTGACTGCTGCTGACTTATTCTTGGTGAATTTGATAAGGTTCCCAGTTATGGTACCTGAATGTCGGACTCTTGTGATGTTATAGTAGTTTACTACCCCTGAGCCAGGAGATCTAGGGACAAGTTCCACTTGCTTCAGTGGTGTGTAATAACATTTTTGGACAGGTTGGTTAAAAATATTTATTGTACACGCTACATAGGTTCCCATAAATAGGTTCCCGAAAAATAGACATTATGATGCCTGAACTGCTCACATTTAACGTAATATCAAGAAACCAGTACACACAGCTCCTGCCTCGGTAAATACTTTCGAAACTCCCCCAATCCCCCAGCCACCCAGCTCTTTTCTCTCTCTTACAGTTCCCAATATTTCAGGCCAATAATCTCTTGTGAGAACACTGATGTTCCCCCTAAGTATTTGAGCATTTCTGTTCTTACTTCAGATTTCTAGCTTTTGGTTGTATTTTTGCCATTGTCATGCGAAACAGAAGAGGCTCATCCAACCTATGCCGATTGAACCATTTGTATTCAGTTTCTATATTGTTTATGCTGGCAGACTTTAATACTGAAAGGATGGATTGAACTAACGGACAACAAAAATGGGAATATGAAGAAGGCCATCAGTTACCTCGAGGAAGGGCTGAGGGATTCGAAAGATATTTTTGGTTTGATGGGAAAGGTGAGCTATTAACCTGTTGATTCTGTGTCACACAGTTTGATAAACAGGGATTTGCATTTCTAATATATCTTATGAGTTCACTTACAGCAGCTTCTATGAGAATGGGGAAATGCAAACAGTTATGTTTTTTCCATTCTACTAACAATGCCCCAACTCTTCAAGCATCCATCATTTTGAACAGAAAGAGCGGTGATATAAGCATCAGATGCTTGCTCTCATTGAGAGAACACTATTTGACCATGCTTTTGACTTAAAGGAACAGAATGTGTGTATCTGTTAGTTCAAATTTCAATCAAGTATTAGTTTTCGGTTCAGTTAATGAGGCTCAGACATCCACCCACCCCCAACACACTCGTGTGATCTTTCAGCTTCCCACATCAACTATGGCCTTTCAACATGAAACTGCTGACTCATTGCTGAATTAAATGGTTATGTGCACATGCCTGTTTGGCTTGTGATTGTCTCCATTCCATTTCTGTTCCAACTAGGGCTACATACAAATTGGGTCTTCAGAGGTGAGAGCTTCCACACTGAATGAGAGGAATGATGCCAGAAGTGAAAGAGTTACATAATGAGGGCAAGCTGCTAATACCAGACTTGTATTCCCTCAGGAATTGAAGGTTGAATTGAACACTGTTAAGATTGGTAGTGTGGACGGAGAGAAACTAAATCATCGGGTGGTTGAGTATGGAATGGGGGTGTGTGGGGCAATCCTAAATTTAGAACAAGATCATTCTGAAACATTGGTAGAAAGCACTTAGAACATAGAACATAGAACAGTACAGCACAGAACAGGCCCTTCAGCCCACGATGTTGTGCCGACCATTGATCCTCATGTATGCACCCTCAAATTTCTGTGACCATATGCATGTCTAGCAGTCTCTTAAATGTCCCCAATGACCTTGCTTCCACAACTGCTGCTGGCAACGCATTCCATGCTCTCACAACTCTCTGTGTAAAGAACACACCTCTGACATCCCGTCTACACTTTCCTCCAACCAGCTTAAAACTATGACCCCTCGTGTTAGCCTTTTCTGCCCTGGGAAATAGTCTCTGGCTATCAACTCTATCTATGCCTCTCATTATCTTGTATACCTCAATTAGGTCTCCTCTCCACCTCCTTTTCTCCAATGAAAAAAGTCCGAGCTCAGTCAACCTCTCTTCATAAGATAAGCCCTCCAGTCCAGGCAGCATCCTGGTAAACCTCCTCTGAACCCTCTCCAAAGCATCCACATCTTTCCTATAATAGGGCAACCAGAACTGGACGCAGTATTCCAAGTGCGGTCTAACCAAAATTTTATAGAGCTGCAACAAGATCTCACGACTCTTAAACTCAATCCCCCTGTTAATGAAAGCCAAAACACCATATGCTTTCTTAACAACCCTGTCCACTTGGGTGGCCATTTTAAGGGATCTATGTATCTGCACACCAAGATCCCTCTGTTCCTCCACACTGCCAAGAATCCTATCCTTAATCCTGTACTCAGCTTTCAAATTCGACCTTCCAAAATGCATCACCTCGCATTTATCCAGGTTGAACTCCATCTGCCACCTCTCAGCCCATCTCTGCATCCTGTCAATGTCCCGCTGCAGCCTACAACAGCCCTCTATATTGTCAACGACACCTCCAACCTTCGTGTTGTCTGCAAACTTGCTGACCCATCCTTCAATCCCCTCATCCAAGTCATTAATAAAAATTACAAACAGTAGTGGCCCAAGGACAGAGCCCTGTGGAACACCACTCACCACTGACTTCCAGGCAGAATATTTTCCTTCTACTACCACTCGCTGTCTTCTGTTGGCCAGCCAATTCTGTATCCAGACAGCTAAGTTCCCCTGTATCCCATTCCTCCTGACTTTCTGAATGAGCCTACCATGGGGAACCTTATCAAATGCCTTGCTGAAGTCCACATACACAGCTCGAACCTCATCAACCTTTCTCGTCACATCCTCAGAGAACTCGATAAGGTTTGTGAGGCATGACCTGCCCCTCACAAAGCTGTGTTGACTGCATTTAATCAAGCCATGCTCTTCCAGATGGTCATAAATCCTATCCCTCAGAATCCTTTCTAACACCTTGCAGACGACAGACGTGAGACTTACTGGTCTGTAATTGCCGGGGATTTCCCTATTTCCCTTCTTGAAGAGAGGAATTACATTTGCCTCTCTCCAGTCCTCAGGTACGACTCCAGTGGAGAGCGAGGATGCAAAGATCTTCGCGAGTGGCGAAGCAATTGCATTTCTCGCTTCCCAAAGCAGCCAAGGACAAATCTGGTCCGGGCCTGGCAACTTGTCAATCTTAATGTTTGACAAAATTTTCAGCACATCAGCTTCCTCTATCTCTATCCATTCCAGCATGCACACCTGCTCTTCAAAGGTTTCATTCACTACAAAGTTCATTTCTTTCGTAAAGACAGAAGCAAAAAACTCATTTAGGGCTTCCCCTACCTCCTCAGACTCCACACACAAGTTCCCTATGCTATCCATGATTGGCCCTACTCTTTCTTTGACCATTCTCTTATTCCTCACATAAGTGTAAAATGCCTTTGTGTTCTCCCTAATCTGTTCTGCCAAGCCTTTCTCGTGCCCCCTCCTAGCTCTCCTCAGACCATTTTTGAGCTCTTTCCTCGCCTGCCTGTTATCCTCTTGAGCTGAGCTTGACCCTAGCTTCCTCCATCTTATGTAAGCTACCTTCTTCCTTTTGACGAGAAGCTCCACCGCTCTCGTCATCCAAGGTTCCTTTATCTTACCCCTTCTTGCCTGTCTCAGAGGGACATCTTTATTCATCGCTCGCAACAACTGTTCCTTAAACAGTCTCCACATGTCTATAGCGCCTTTACCATGGAACAATTGCTCCCAGTCCATGCTTCCTAACTCATGTCTAATCGCATCATAGTTTCCTCTTCCCCAATTAAATATCCTCCCATTTTGCCTAATCCTCTCCTTCTCCATAGCTATGTAGAATGTGAGGCAGTTATGGTCACTATCACCAGAATGCTGTCCCACCACAAGATCTGATACCTGCCCCGGCTCGTTTCCGAGCACCAAGTCTAGAATGGCCTCTCCCCTCATCGGCCTGTCAACGTACTGAGTTAGGAAACCCTCCTGAACACACCTTACAAAAACAGCTTCATTCAAATCTTCTGCTCGAGGTTCCAATCACTTCCAATCACTTCTTTGCAAAATGGGGGTCCACTACTATGGGTCAATCGAAAATTTCCAAAGTGAGATTGATAGATTTTTATTTTGGCAGGGAGGCAATGGCCTAGTGATATTATCATTGGACTGTTAATCCGGAGACACAGATAACATTCTGGGGACCTGGGTTCAAATCCCGCCACGGCAGACAGTGGAATTTGAATTCAATAAATATATGGAATTAAAGATCTAATGATGACTGTGAATTCATCGTCGATTGTCAGGAAAAACCCATCTGGTTCACTAATGTCCTTTAGGGGAGGAAATTTACCTGGTCTGACCTACATGTGACTCCCGATCCACAGCAATGTGGTTGATTCTTTACTGCCCTCTGGGGCAATTAGAGATGGGCAATAAATGTTGCCTTGCCAGCGGTGCCTTCATCCCATGAATGAATAAAGAAAAATAAATTTGGGCATGTTATCCAAAGGAACGTGGAATGAAGTAGGGTAAATGGAATTGGAATTAAGGCTCAAATCAGTCAAGGTTTAATTGAATTGCTGAGCAGGGTCAAGACTATGAATGGTTTGCGCCTGTTCCCAAGGCAGGTGTCAACAGCATCACTCACACTTTATTTACTTTCTCCTCCTTACTGACGACACAATCAGTCTCTGTTTACACATTTCTTGGGCAGATCTACATAATTTCAGGATGCCAAGCAATCACATGGAAATATTACTGACCTTAAAGAATTGGAACTCCTTTCATACGTCTGTGTGTGGGGTGAACATACTCAGAGCAGGTGCTAACACAGTTGCCACATTAAGTGCCGGCTTGGTACCCACTTCTGATTTCTGAACCACAGGTCTGCTACCTTCAGAAGGAACAGAATTTCATGATCGCCCTGGAAACCATCAACCAGATTATTGCCACCACTCCAACATTCATGCCAGCTCTCATTCTGAAGATGAAACTGTTTTTAGCCCAAAACAACTGGGATCAAACTTTAGAAACTGCACAAAGGTAGGTGTAAAGAGGAAGATAATAGAAAAGGAAATGATTTTTGTAGTTCAGTACATGAACAGTGAATGGCGTTGATTAGTGCATAATGTGAATCAGACTCCTAATCTGATTGATCAGTTGTGTACTATGACTTACGATTTTTGTTCTTGTAGGACTTCCAATGGCTCTTTTGCTTAAAGTAAACTCCCAATATTTGAGCTTTCTTGAGCCATCACTCAACATCAAAATGCATTCTTGCTTTCTGACAGTTCCTCCAGTGTATGAGTACCTGCCAGAGATGGCCTTATAGCCCTTGCTTTTATTGTGGTCCATGGTTAGCTGGTACTGGCATCCAGTTGGTTAAGGATGCAATAGCGACAGCATATCTGTATTGTAAATAAACTAGTGAATATTTTTGAAAAGCTACGGATGAAATGAGTTAATGGTAAATTAGTTAATGCACATTTGAATGATAATGCAAGGAATCATCTTCATTTGAATGGAATCATAATTTTATGACTGCCTATACCAGAAACAACAGTACAATTGTCCATTATATGTAAAGGGTGCATATGTGATACGTTCATAAATAGATTATACATTTAACAAACCCTTTTTTTTCTCCTCATTAAAACAAGAATTATGTTGAAGGATGGCACCAATGTAGATGCGCTGCTAATCTTGTGTCTTCATGCGCTTTGTAAAGAAGGAGATCAGACTGAGGTGAGGAAGCTATGAAGTAGTGAGATAAATGGATTTATTAATATGGTCACAAAAAAAGGTTGTCCTCTGGAACCCGATTTCACCTTTGTATTGTTTGGCTGAAAGTACCTAATGGGTTCTTTAAGGTCTGAAAATAATGAATACAAGAAGATATGTGCACTTTGATTTCAAGAAAATCAATTAAATTAATCTACTTTAGATATATGCAAACTGATGAGCAAATCTATTAGCTTAATTTACTTTAGACATATTCAACAAGTGAGTCTCACTGCCTTCTGCCCATTGGGGATTCCTGGGCAATGGCTGGTCCTTGAAGATCTATCTCAAATTCCACAGCACCAGTTCACAAACCTGGTCCCCTGGGATAGTCCCGGTCTCATGTACCTGGTCTCATAATGAAAGTCCCATTCTCACTAACATAGTGCCACAGGGGTAGTTCCGGTCTCATTAATCTAGTCCCACAGGGGTAGTCCCAGTCTCACTAATCCAGTCCCACAGGGTTGGTCCCGGTTTCACTAACCCAGCCCCACATGGATAGTCCTGGTCTCATTAATCCAGTCCCACAGAGGTAGTCCCGGTCTCACTAACCCAGTCCCACAGGGATAGACCTAGTCTCACTAATCCAGCCCCACAGGGATAGTCCCGGTCTCACTAACCCAGTCCCACAGGGATAGACCCAGTCTCACTAACCCAGCCCCACAGGGATAGTCCCGGTCTCACTAACCCAGTCCCACAGGGATAGACCCAGTCTCACTAACCCAGCCCCACAGGGATAGTCCCGGTCTCACTAATCCAGTCCCACGGGGTTGGTCCCGTTTTCACTAACCCAGTCCCATAGGGATTGTCCCGGTCTCATTAATCCAGTCCCATAGGGGTAGTCCTGGTCTCACTAACCCAGTCCCACAAGGATAGTCCCGGTCTCATTAATCCAGTCCGACAGAGGTCGTCCCGGTCTCACTAACCCAGTCCCACAATGATAGTCCCGGTCTCACTAATCCAGTCCCACAGGGATAGTCCCAGTCTCACTCACCCAGTCCCACAGAGGTAGTCCCGGTCTCACTAATCCAGTCCCACAGGGAGTGTCCCGGTCTCACTAACCCAGTCCCCCAGGGATAGTCCCGGTCTCACTAATCCAGTCCCACAGGGATAGTCCCGGTCTCATTAATCCAGTCCCACAGAGGTAGTCACGGTCTCACTAACCCAGTCCCCCAAGGATAGTCCCAGTCTCACTAACCCAGTCCCACAGGGATAGTCCCGGTCTCACTAACCCAGTCCCCACAGGGATAGTCCCGGTCTCACTAACCCAGTCCCACAGGGATAGTCCCAGTCTCACTAACCCACTCCCACAGGGATAGTCCCGGTCTCACTAACCCAGTCCCCACAGGGATGGTCCCAGCACAGTGGCTCAGTGATGAGCACTGCAGCCTCAAAGCGCCAGGGACCCAGGTTCAATTCCAGCCTTGGGTAACTGTCTGTGTGGAGTTTGCACATTCTCCCCCTGTCTGCGTGGGTTCGCTTCTGAGACTTTATAAAGTTCTGGTTAGGCCCCATTTGGAATACTGTGTCCAATTTTGGGCCCCACACCTAAGGAAGGATGTACTGGCACTGGAGCATGTCCAGCAGAGATTCACACAGATGATCCCTGGAATAGAACATAGAACATATAACATTACAGCACAGTACAGGCCCTTCGGCCCTCAATGTTGTGCCGTCCTGTCATACCGATCTGAAGCCCATCTAACCTACGCTATTCCATGTATGTCCATATGCTTATCCAATGACGACTTAAATGTACCTAAAGTTGGCGAATCTACCATAATTGCAGGCAAAGCGTTCCATTCCCTTACTACTCTCTGAGTAAAGAAACCACCTCTGACATTTGTCCTATTTCTTTCACCCCTCAATTTGAAGCTGTGCCCCCTCGTGCTCGCCGTCACCATCCTAGGAAAATGGCTCTCCCTATCCACCCTATCTAACCCTCTGATTATTTTATATGTCTCAATTAAGTCACCTCTCAACCTTCTTCTCGCTAACGAAAACAGCCTCAAGTCCATCAGCCTTTCCTCGTAAGACCTTCCTCCATACCAGGCAACATCCTAGTAAATCTCCTCTGCAACCTTTCCAAAGCTTCCACATCCTTCTTATAATGCGGTGACCAGAACTGTACACAATACTCCAAGTGCGGCCGCACCAGAGTTTTGTACAGCTTCACCATAACCTCTTGGTTCCAGAACTCGATCCCTCTATTAATAAAAGCTAAAACACTGTATGCCTTCTTAACAGCCCTGTCAACCTGGGTTGCAACTTTCAATGATCTGTGTACATGGACACCGAGATCTCTCTGGTCATCTACACTACCAAGAATCTTACCATTAGCCCAGTACTTTGCCTTCCGGTTACTCCTACCAAAGTGCATCACCTCACACTTGTCAGCATTAAACTCCATTTGCCACCTCTCAGCCCAGCTCTGCAGCTTATCTATGTCTCTCTGCAACCTAGAGCATCCTTCGTCACTATCCACAACTCCACCAACCTTAGTGTCATTTGCAAATTTACTAACCTATCCTTCTATGCCCTCATCCAGGTCATTTATAAAAATGACAAACAGCAGTGGCCCCAACACCGACTCTTGCAGTACACCACTAGTTACCGGTCTCCAGGATGAATATTTCCCATCAACTACCACCCTCTGTCTTCTTTCAGCAAGCCAATTTCCGATCCAAACTGCTATATCTCCCACAATCCCATACCTCCGCATTTTGTACAATAGCCTATTGTGGGGAACCATATCGAATGCCTTGCTGAAATCCATATACACCACATCAACCGGTTTACTCTCATCTACCTGTTTGGTCACCTTCTGAAAGAACTCAATAAGGTTTGTGAGGCACGACCTTCCCTTCACAAAACCGTGCTGACTATTCCTGATCAATTTATTCTTTTCTAGATGATTATAAATCCTATCCCTTATAACCTTTTCCAACAATTGAGGTAAGGCTCACTGGTCTATAATTACCAGGGTTGTCTCTACTCCCCTTCTTGAACAGGGGAACCACATTTGCTATCCTCCAGTTGTCTGGCACTATTCCTGTAGACAATGACGAGTTAAAGATTAATGCCAAAGGCTTGGCAATCTCCTCCCTGGCTTCCCAGAGGGTCCGAGGATAAATCCCATCCGGCCCAGGGGACTTATCTATCTTCACCCTCTGTAGGATTTCTAATACCTCTTCCTTGTGAACCTCAATCCCACCTAGTCTAGTAGCCTGTATCTCTGTATTCTCCTCGACAATATTGTCGTTTTCTAGAGTGAATACTGTTGAAAAATATTCATTTAGTGCCTCCCCTATCTCCTCTGACTCCACACACAACTTCCCACTACTATCCTTGATTGGCCCTAATCTTACTTTCGTCATTCTTTTATTCCTTAAATACCTATAGAAAGTCTTAGGGTTTACCCTGATCCTGTCCGCCAACAACTTCTCATGTCTCCTCCTGGCTCTTCTGAGCTCTTTCCTTAGGTCTTTCCTGGCTACCTTGTAGCCCTCAAGCGCCCTAACTGAGCCTTCACATCTCATCCTAACATAAGCCTTCTTCTTCCTCTTGACCAGAGATTCTACCTCCTTCGTAAACCACAGCTCCCGTGCTCTACAGCTTCCTCCCTGCCTGACAGGTACATACTTATCTAGGACATACAGGAGCTTTCCCTTGAATAAGCTCCACATTTCTAATGTGCCCATCCCCTGCAGTTTCCTTCCCCATCCTATGCTCCCTAAATCTTGCCTAATCTCATCGTAATTGCCTTTCCCCCAGCTATAACTCTTGCTCAGTGGTATACACCTATCCCTTTCCATCACTAAAGTAAACATAACAGAATTGTGATCGCTATCATCAAAGTGCTCACCTACTTCCAAATCTAACACCTGGCCAGGCTCATTACCCAGTACCAAATCTAATGTGGCTTTGCCCCTTGTTGACCTATCTACATATTGTGTCAGGAAGCCTTCCTGCACACACTGGACAAAAACTGACCCATCTATAGTACTCGAACTATAGTGTTCCCAGTCAATATTTGGAAAGTTGAAGTCCCCCTGCAAATTTACTAACCTATCCTTCTACAACTATCCTGTCTGTCTCACTCCTATTGAGAATCATCTTTGCTATCCTTTCCTCTACATCTCTGGAACTATTCGGAGGCCCATAGAAAACTCCCAACAAGGTGACCTCTCCTTTCCTGTTTCTAACCTCAGCCCATACTACCTCAGTTGACGAGTCCCCAAACATCTCTTCTGCAACTGTAATACTGTCCTTGCCCAACAATGCCACACCTCCCCCCGCTTTTACCATCTTCTCTGTTCTTACTGAAACATCTAAATCCTGGAACCTGCAACAACCATTCCTGTCGCTGCTCTATCCATGTCTCCGAAATGGCCACAACATCGAATTCCCAGGTACTAACCCATGCTGCAAGTTCCCCCACCTTATTCCGGATGCTCCTGGCGTTGAAGTTGACACACTTCAAACCAACTTCTTGCTTGCCGGTGCCATCTTGCTTCCCTGAAACTTTATTTTGGACCTCCCTACTCTCAACCTTTTCTATACTCGAACTACAAGTTTGGTTCCCATACCCCTGCTGAATTAGTTTAAACCCACCCGAATAGCCTTAGCAAATCTCACCCCCAGGATATCGGTACCCCTCTGGTTCAGGTGAAGACCATCTTGCTTGTAGAGGTCCCACCTACCCCAGAAAGAGCCCCAATTATACAAGAATCCAAAACCCTCCCTCCTGCACCATCCTTGTAGCCACGTGTTCAACTCCTCTCTCTCCCTATTCCTCGCCTCACTAGCACGTGGCACGGGCAACAAACCAGAGACAACAACTCTGTTCATCCAAGCTCTCAGCTTCCATCCTAGCTCCCTGAATTTCTGCCTTAAATCCCCATCTCTCTTCCTACCTATGTTGTTGGTGCCAATATGGACCACGACTTGGGGCTGTTCCCCCTCCCCCTTAAGGATCCCAAAAACATGATCAGAGACATCACACACCCTGGCACCTGGGAGGCAACACACCAACTGTGAGTCTCTCTCATCCCCACAGAACCTCCTGTCTGTCCCCCTAACTATGGAGTCGCCAATGACTACTGCTCTGCTCCTCTTCCCCCTTCTCTTCTGAGCAGCAGGGAAGACTCTGTGCCAAAGACCTGTGCCCCACTGCTTTCCCCTGGTAAGTTGTCCCCCCCAACAGTGTCCAAAATGGTATACTTATTGTTGACGGGAATGGCTACAGGGGATCCCTGCACTGCCTGCCGGTTCCCTTTCCGTCCCCTGACCGTAACCCATATGGAATGGTAGGTTTAACATATGATGAACAGCTAAGGATCCTGGGATTGTACTCATTAGAGTTTAGAAGGTTGAGGGGAGATCTAATAGAAACTTGAGATTCCACCACACCACTCTTAACATTCTTCTGAATTTCAGAGTACAATGCTGGTTGATCCATTCTTGCCAGAGTCCTGCTAACCCAGGAATCAATCTGGTGAACTTTCACTGGACTCTCTCAACAGCAAAAATGTCCTTCCTCAGACTAGGAGACCAAAAACTGTGCACAATACTGAAGGTGTGGCTTCACCAAAGTCCTGTATAACTACAACAATACATCCCTACTCCATACTCAAAACCTCTTAGCTCAGAGTTTGGCAAATTCACCAGCTCAGAAGGCTGTGAAAGCGCTGTGATTGGGTATGATCAAGACTGAGATGGATAGATTTCTAGATGCTAAAAATATGGAGTTAGTGCAGAAAAATTGTGTTGAAATGGAAGACTGGCCATGATTGCATTGAATGCTGGAGTCGACTCAACTGACCAAAACGGCAACTCTTGCTCGCATTACTTATGTTCTCAAGACCCTCTGCAAAACCCCAAATGTGAATTTGAAATGACAAGGTCTGGAGATTTGATGAGAACCCATCTGAATCACTAAGCACAAATAATGAGAATGACACAAAGAGTCTACAAAGGGATGTAGACAGGCTAAGCAATAGAGCAAAAAGAAACCTGATGGAATATAGTATAAAATGTGAGGTTATGCACTTTGGCAGGAAGACTAGAGGAGCCGAATATCACTTTAGTAAAGAAAGAATGCAAAAAGCTACAGAACAAAGGAATTTGGCCTTCTTCATTCATGAATCATAATGAGCTAGCATCCAAGCTCAATGGGTATTAGAGAAAGCACATTGGAATGTTGGCCTTTGTTCTAAAGGGAACAGAGAATGAAAGTAGGAAAGTTTTGCTAAAAATATACAAGGCCTCAGCTGGAATACTCTTAATAATATTGGTCATCTCATCTAAGGAAAGATATACTGGCAGTGGAGGTGCTAGGCTGATACCAAGAATGGAGGAACTTATAAGAGGTGGAGCCTGGTAGATTTGGCCTGTTCGCATTGGAGTTTAGAAGAATGAGAGGAGACCTTTTTGAAATGTACAAGATTCTTAGGGGACTTATTAGGTTAGATGTGGAAAGATTGTTTCTGCTTGTGGGTAAGTCTAGGACCAGAGAACAAGGAATCACACATTTAAGACATAGATGATGAGGAATTTCTTCCCTCAGAGGATAATGAATCTGTGATTTTTTTTACCGCAGAGACCTGTTGAGGCTGCATAGCGAAGTACATCATGGGCGAGATGGACAGATTTTCAATCAGTAAAGAACTCAAGGGTTCCGGGAAAAGGCAGGAAAGTGAAATTGAGATTATCAGATCAGCTAATGTTCTCATTGAAAGGTGGAACAGAACTGATGGGCTGAATGGCCTATTTTACCTCCTATGACTTATGGTCATCCACATAAAAGAATGTTGAAGAGAAGCCAACTCATTAGTTCCCTTTTGTTCAAAGTATATTTCTGTGTTACTTAGCAAATGATGGGTTTTGACACCATTTTGTCAGATAAAAGAAGAAAGGAATTTTTTGAAACTGCGCGGTTAGAGTTGTGGATGAGTTGGTTGTAATCTTCGAAGAATCGTTAGATTCTGGAAAAGTTCCAGAGATTGTAAAACTGCCAATGTAACTTTTTTATCCAAAAGGAAACAATAAAAAGCAGATAACTACAGGCCAGTAGGCTTATCTGCTTTTATTGGGAAAATGTTAAAGAGTCAATTATAAAGGATGTAATAGCAAAGCATTCAGAAATGCATAATCTTACCAGAGCCAACATGGCTCCATGAAGGGTAAATCATGTTTGATTAATTTATTGGAATTATTTGAAGAAGTATCAAGTAGAATAGATAAAGGGAAACTAGTAGATGTAATATATTTGGATTTCCAAAAGGCATTTGATAAAAGGCTACTAATTAAAATAAGAGCCCGTGGTCTTGGGTATAGCACATAATTGGAGTATTGGAATAATAGTAGAAGACTGAGAGTGAGGACGAAGGGAGCATTTTCAACATGGTAACTAGTAGGGTACCACAGGGATCACAATTATTAACCCAAATTCCGTTAACTTTTATTGTGACCATTAACCTGTGTGATACCTAATTGAATGTCTTTTCAAAATCTAGTCTATCACAGCTACTGGTTCCCCCTTCATCTTTCCTATCCCCAAGGGTCATTTGTGACACATTCACTGGGATGAGTGGCTTGAACTAAAGAGAAGCAATTACAAAGCAAGTTATATCAACAGATGCCAAAGGGGTCATGGGAATGGTCCACTCAGGTGGAGACTAGGGGAGGAGAATGAGGGAGAGGAGAGCTGGTACCTCATGGTAGCAGCAACCAAATCCCCACCAGAAAAATGAATGTCATGATGACATTTAAGGCCCAGAAGACCAGAGTTGAGAGAGGGGGCACACATGCTTAAGGACACCTCTGCCATGCAAGAGGGCTATGCAACTGCATTGTACATGAGTGAATGAGGGAAGCTTTTTGTCTGCAATCTGGGATATTGTTTGCAAAAGTAGCTCATCAGAAATATTTCCTGACTCCTCCTCACGGTAGGTGGCTCCTTCCTCAAGGTGATGGTTTACGTCCTACCCTTGTCTCATTTGATGACAAAGATGTGCAGCATGCAAGATCAGCCAAAAGCTCAAAGTGAATGTTCCCACTCACACACCTCCTAGGATGCCCACCATCATAGGTACCACTTCACAGTCAATTTGGTTCACTTCTGTGTGACACTAGAATATATCGGAGTACACTGGACACAACAAAAGCCATGGGACTATAGGAGGTAACAAAGTGTGGAGCTGGATGAACACAGCAGGCCAAGCAGCATCTTAGGAGCACAAAAGCTGACGTTTCGGGCTCTGATGAAGGGCCTAGGCCTGAAATGTCAGCTTTTGTGCTCCTAAGATGCTGCTTGGCCTGCTGTGTTCATCCAGCCCCACACTTTGTTATCTCGGATTCTCCAGCATCTGCAGTTCCCAATATCTCTGATACAAAAGCCATGGGATTTTTGTTTTTATTCATTCATGGGATGTGAGTTTCAGTGGCGGGGCCAGCATTTAAGGCCCATCTCTAATTGCTGTGTCGAAGGTGACGGTGAGCTGCCTACTTGAGCTGCTGCAGGATGTTATAGTCGGGTTTCAGCAATGGTAATGTAATTAAAATTTAAGGAGTGATGGATCGATTCTCTCCTGTAGGAAATGGTCATTGCCTAGCACTTGTGTGACACTAATGTTACTTGCCACTTATTAGTTCAAACTTGGATGTTGGCTAGGTCTTTGTTCTTATGGACTTAATAGTATCTCAACTATAGTGCTGAAGACCCGTGCAGCAAAGCAAACTGCTCAGTTAACAAAGATGTTCTAGTACATTTAGAATATTAACATTTACCTATCATATTGTAAAATATTGCACAGGCTTGCCCTACCCTACTCATATAGGACAGAGGGCATATAAAGCAGCCAATTCCTGCCCAATAAGACTCCTACTAATCATTAATAAGGTGATGGATGAAGTCATCAATAGTTGGCCGAATATCTTCTTTTTACCAGTAACATGTTCTCAGATTTTCAGATCAAGTCTTCTCAAAACCACTCCAGACCTCGTAACAACCAGTTCTGAGGAAGGGTCACTCAATCCAATAAGTTAACCCTGATTTCTCTCCACATATGCTGCCAGACCTGCTGAACTTTTCCAGCAATTTCTGTTTTTGTTTCTCATTACAACCATAATCTAGTTATATAAACTACTATAACAGGGGCACAACAGCTAAATCCCACCGGAGAGACAGAAACCGTTGCCATCAGTATCAAGGGGGTTGGAACAATGGGAGTGGTTGCCAACCCAAAACCCTCTGAGGGTGGCTGCATATTGCTAAGGCTCTGAATACAGTGTACCATCATTTATATGTTTTTACAATCTATTTATTAATATAGGCTGAAAATTATGTGAAACAGCTCATTAGTGCCTTGGAGAAAAAGGAACCTCAGAATCCAAAGCTTTATCAACGTGTAGCTGTTTTAGTAAGCAGACTGGTAAGCAAAACAGACTTTTTTTACTTTAGACATTTGACTTTGATGTGCACCTTTCCAAATGAAGAATTGAATCAATATTCTCCAGAGGATAAATTTCAATTTTAATTTTGATGTTGAGAGCTTACTCACTTTGAATTTTAATTTGAACGTTGTCAGCTGAAGAATAGATGCTTGACAAAATCATAGAACTGGACAAGGAGGCCATCACACCTTTCTATTGAATTATCCCCACTTGGTGACCCTCAGGTTAAATCACCGCCAGTTGTCTCTCTCCTTCTCTGTCTGTTGAAAGAGAGAGCAATGCTATGGTCTGGAAAAAGTTTGGTGTATTTATTCCCCTGAACCTCCAGCAAAACCCTACAGTGCTTCCCTTCAAATACATATCTAATTCCTTTTGAATGTTTGGTTTGCTAATACAGATTTGACCTGTTATGCACATTATGCCTTTGACAGTGTGGCAGGAACCAGACTATTTTGGATCAGACCTACAGTTTGGTGGAGCGTTCTCTATACATGGCCCCCACGGACGCAGAAATTGCAACAGAGCTGGGTTTCCAACTATTTCTCCAGGATAAATTGAGGGATGCAGTGAAACAGTACACAGATGCAATGAAACTGAGTGAAACCAACATGCCTGCACTGACAGGTGCGTAAGTTGAAATATTGCTCAAAGATCTTGGGTTGCTGCAGTGTGAGTTTGAAGGTGCTGGCTATTAGTTGCAACATAATTCTTAATACTTTCATCGGATGAGTCTGGCACTGATAAGGCCAGCATTTGTTGTCCATCCTGTAATAGACCACACCAAACCCCTTCAAAATATATTCAGAAAATAGTCTAGACCCTACTTTTTCTTATTTTGAAGGTAAATGCCAGACATTGTGTCCAGATGCAATTTGATCAGCTAGACTAACAGATTTGCAGCAAAACACATTTTATTCATATGCTATAGTTAAAATACAATAAAAGAAAGTAGAAATTGGAATAATTTAAGTCTATTGGAAATCTTAACACAATAATACATTATTTAAATACTCAACAGAGTCTGTTTCAATATAGTAACATCCCATAAACATACCCTTGGCAAAAGGCAAAATCAGTAAAATAGAATTTCAATACATAATAGATAATGTATCTCATAAGCAATTCTCCAGTCCAGAAGGGAAAACATCAAGAGAAAACTCTGAGAAAGGGAATAGGAGGGAGAGACGTACTGCAGCTTCCAAACCTAGCTTCAAGATCCTAGCAACTGCTATTGAAAAAACCTGGTTCTTTGGGAGCTTGATCCCACCTATTCAGGCTGCTTCTATTGTTCCAACTTTCAAAGAAACCCCAAGGCCTCAAAAGCTGTTTACTTTATTGGGTTCAAATAGACGGCTCAGGAACTCTGTCTTAAAACTCTTCAAAAAAAACTCAGGACAAAATACACTTCCTAAAGCCATAGTATTGCCACTGTCCCTAACTGCCCTCCAACTGATTGGTTTGCCAGGCCATTTTAGAGCACACTTAAGAGTCAACCAAGTTGCCGTGAGTCTGGAGTCACATGTGAGCCAGACCAGATTAAGATGTCCCTGTGAACCAGATGGGATTTTACAACAATTGCTGAGAGTTTCATCATCATCATTCATATATCAGTTCTTTATTCATTTGAAATTATATTCCACGATCTGCCACAATCTGGTAAGATTTGAACCGGTGGCCTAAGGAATTATTCTGGGCCTCTGGATTACTAGATCAGTGGCATAACCACTATGCCACTATCTCAAATAATAACATGCAATGTGAAGCGACTCTTAGCAGAGCAGAACTATCCTCTTCAAATCCCTGTCCATGATGAATGGTCACCTATCTCAATTCTCCACGATCTTTAGAATTACTCAACACAACTGTATTAACATTGAATGTAGAAATGTGACTGAACTGATCAGAAATTTTCAGAAGTTATAACATTTGCACCTGGAAGTTTAAGAAAATTAAACCTTGTCAAGGAATACAGACATATAAGGGAATAATATGGAAATTACTTTTGTCTGTAAGGTTCACATGAAAAGACTGAATATGCTCAGACTAAACTTCTCCATTAGTTGTGTTGTGTTTTAGTTCTTAAAACAAAAACAAAGAGTTCACTGTTGAGATCTTTTCAGACATATTTTACCTGCTGATTAACACTGGTTGCGTCATATGTTAAATTTTATAGTTTTTGTATGCCAAACCATTTACATACATGTTTAGAGTATGGGTTTTTTTTTATTCATTCATGGGATGAGGGCATCACTGACCAGGCAGCATTCATCGCCCATCCCTAATTACCCAGAGAGCAGTTTTTTAGAGTCACCCACATTGCTGTGAGTCACATGTAGGCCAGACCAGGTAAGGATGGCAGTTTTCTTCCTTAAAAGACATGAATGAATCAGATGTTAATCAGTGTATTCAACTGCATGATCTTTGAAGCAACATTACAACAAACATAACTGAAATCTCCATCTCTAAGTCATAAAGTGGAGTCATACAGATTGAAAACAGACCCTTTGGTCTAACCAGTTCATGCCAACTACAACCCCAACCTAAACTAGTCCCAACTGCCTGCATTTGGCTCATATCCCTCCAAACATTTCTTATTCTCGTATTTATCTAAATGTCTTTTAAATGTTGTGATTTACCCACATCCACCACTTCCTCTGGAAGTCTATTCCACACCTGAACCACTCTCTGTGTCAAAAAGTTGCCCTTTATGCCTTTTCTAAATCTTTCTCCTTTAGAAATATGCCCCCTAGTCTTGAAATCCTCCACCCTTAGGAAAAAGACACCTGCCATTCACCTTACCTATATCCCTCATTATTATAGAAACGTCTTCCAGGTCGCCTCTCAACCTCCTACGTTCCAGTGAAAAAGTCCAGCCTATCCAGCTTCTCCCTATAACTCAAACCCTCCATTCCCAGCAACATCTTGGTAAACCTCTTCTGAACCCACTCCAGCTTAATAATATCCTTCCTATATCTCAATCGAGAAGTGAGCCCTAAAGCTCTCTAATGATGGTGTAACTGGGTAATGTAAAGAACAGTCTGTTTTGTTTAGGAAGAATTCAGGCAGAGATTATACTTGGGCATTTAGAAGATGCAGAACAACAGCTAGAACTCCTCAAAGAAGTGCAAGGGTTAATGGGAACATCTGCGGTAAGTGTTAGTGATAATTTCAGCCGATTTGTAAAGCACTTACAGAGAAGAATTGACTTTGGAAGAGCTTCTTTATTTTTTCACACAGGACTTGCTACCCCGTTCAAAGACACTCTCCACTCCTGCTGGATTTTATTAATATATATTTTGTAACAGCAAAAGACAAATTAAAAAGAACACAAACAGCTTATTGTAACTAAAGGGAAAAATGGAAACCAAATTAAAATGTCATTAGTAGGGGAAGCAATGCACCCAATAACACCCCAGTTTTGTTTGGGACTCTTGCTGGCAGAAATATCTTAAAATCAATAGATAGAAAATGTAATAAGATTAAAAAAAATCACTTGCAATACAATATTACATTATAAAATAACTCCTATGATTTTTCAAGGATACAGACGAGAAGAAATCTCTGCAGACATATAATTTATAACAAGATATTTTGTTTTAAATCCGTATACATCACAAACAATTAATGAACATCTGAACTTCATACTTTCAATATTTTTAGATGTGGTGTCGTTAAACGATCCCCTTGAAATGACTAAAATGCTTTTTTTGTGAAGAGATTAGAACTATCTTGGGCCAGATTTGTTTGTAACAAGAATAACAGAGATTAGCAGCACTTGCTGTTAAAACAGGATAAATTGGACAGCAAGCATTACACCCATGTGTTTCCAGTTAAACATACAGATCCAGAGGTTGCTGTCAGGGATACCCTGCTTCTACCACAGGGTATACTATTGCAATCCTCATCATTGGACTTGGTACTGAAACTACTGAAATCACCTTAAAGCAGTTTCCTCTGGTTCGTAATTGTTTGACCAAGGGGATTAGTTATTTCCTATCCAGTCTGCTAAAGATATTTTCCTAAACAACCTGTTCATAGACTTTATTCCACTCTTCCAGAGCAGGTGGGACTTGGAATCAGGCCACCTAGCTTAGGGTTAGGGCCACTGGCACTGCATCATGACAGCCCTGTTTAGCACTGACACGACTAAAAAGAGCATGAGCTGTGACACTTGACTACTCACTCTGCATGATAACAGCTGAAACAGTTAGACTGGTGTGAATGAGTTTCTAACTGCATCATAATTATTGCTGAATAGTTTGATATATCATTTTACAAGTTTGGAGTCTCATTGCCTCTAAGGAAAATAATGTTGGACATATTTATACAGCTCAAAACTATATTTTTACTTCTATCTATTTTACAACTCTCCTTTAATCATATCGGTATTTTCCAATGTTTAGTTACACTTTGTGTGGACTGCATATCTCAGTTAGGATTTTTCAATCTGGTTGATTGAAGAAACTCATTTCTATCTCTGTAGAGGGTGTCCTGGTGAAGACTTTGCTGACAGGCCTCCGGAGAGTTCTGTTCCTTCGCCGCTAACTACAACATCTGGGCCAATGATTTTTAGGGTCTAAATATCCATAGGCTTCTCCATGTAATGCCAGCACCCGCTGAGTCTGGAGAAGATTTGTCAATCTGAATATGTCCCACCATGGATCCATTTCTGTCACCCTCAAGAGACAGATGTGGGTAATGCGGCCTGCTCAAACACTCTGTCTCTCTCTCTCTCACTCCAGTTGGCCGCTCTAGCCGAACATCATTTTTCCAATGTGCTGAACTTTTATCCCAGATAGCAGAAGATGTCCAGGCAGGATGCGCCAGACACCTGGCATAGCCCAGATGACATACAGGTGGCCATTTCTGCAAAGGACCCCCCTCCTCTTTTCCAGCAGAACATTTATGGTTGTGGTCCTCAGCTCATTTTCGGACTTTCCACTGCAGTCCTTTGGTGTAACCGCACTGAGATGGTAGAGAGCAGTGGCATTCCAGAATAGCTTATGTATTTTAATGGGTTTCATCATTTCACTTAACTCAGTTGACACAAGTCTATATTCTCTTGAAGGAGCTGGCTTATCTTCAGGCAGTGCTAGCTGTAGTTAAAGGGCAAGAACCAAAAATAATCATCAAGTTTCTGAACCGAGCTGTAGACATTCACTTCAGTTCATTCGAGGACCTTCCTCTTGGTTTGGAGTACTATGAGAAGCTCAACCCTGAATTCATGCTTGACATTGTAAAGAAATTTTTAGCCCTCTGTCCAGATCAGGTGAGCGTCAACATCAAAAGCTTGCATTTCTTAAAAAAAAAGCCCCTTCAATGGTGGTGATTTGAGGCAGAGCTGTTTGTGTAGTCCCCAGTGCACATCCCCATTAAAGATGGCTGCCAGAAATTATTTAAACATGTGCAGAGTTGTCAGTATTCAGTGGACTGTGGGCATCACTAGCTAGACCAGCATTTATTACCTAGAGGGCAGTTAAGAGGCAACCACATTGATGGGTCTGGAATCATATTTGGGCCAGACCAGACAATTCTTTCCTTCACCAAAGGACATGAGTGAACCAACTTCTCACCCAACAATCATTTCATGGTCATCATTAGACTTTTATTTCCAGATTTTTAATCCCATGGCAGGATTTGAACCCAGGTCCCCAAAACATTACTTAGGCTCTGGATTAATACAAGAATATGGCAGGCCATCACCTTCCACTGATAATGCGCCAGCTAGTGCCTGATTGATGCTTTCATATTGCAATCCTTTTGGTGATTTCTGATTTAGTGTGGTCACTGAGCTGTGAAGTCAGCGGACTAAACACTGCTAACCAACAAAATGATCGCTGACTAGGTGCATGACTGGACTGATTGTGGGGCAATTCAATGCATGTAATTCACCGATCTGTCAATTTGTGGGACAATAAATGCAGCAAATGCCAGATTAGAATCGGAACACAGTCCTTTCTCCTGGGGAAGGTTCTTCAACTGGTAAGGTCTAACTTTGAATCCTATTATAAAGCTGTAATTCTGCACGTGTGAATGCGTGTGTGTGTGTGTGTGTGTGTGTGTGTGTGTGTGTGTGTGTGTGTGTGTGTGTTGTGTGTGTGTGTGTCTGTGTGCATGTGTGTGTGTGCATGTGTGCACATGGGTGTGTCTGTGTGCGTGTGTGTTTGTTCTTGGGTGTATGTCTGTGTGCGTGTGTGCGTGCATTTGTGCATGTATGCATGTGTGTGTGCGTGTGCATGCGTGGTGTTCCATCTCAAGCAGAGTAGAATAACATCGCTTCATTGGAGGCTGCACTGATGATGTCATCTAGCATGGTGACAGAATGTCTGAACAAAAACAAGACAGCTCAGCGAGCAAGTCAACAACCTCACCCACAACCCGAGCTACAGATCTTTGCCAAAACTTTAGGTAAAGAAGAATATGTTTCCACTAGTTGTTATGCCAGTAACTAGGGATCATAATTTCAAGATTGTCAGCAAGAGAGCTAGAAGTGTGAAGAGGAGAAAAGTCTTTACTCAGAGAGTTTTTAGGATTTGGGATTCGCTGCCTAGGAGTGTGGTGGAGGTGGATTCCAGAGGAAGTTTCAAAAGAGAGCAGGAGATATATTTGATAGTGATGGATTTAGAGGGGTAACGAGACAGGGCTGGAGAATGGGACTCGCTGGATAGCTTGTTTGGGAGTTGGTACAGATACGATGGGTAGAATGGCCTCCTTCCATACTGTAAAATTCGATAATTCTAAAGATTCAAGCTGGGAGGTGGGCATCCCATGATTCAGCTCTGCACCCCTTTTGATGAGGGTTCCTGACTCTGATCGCCCTGAGCAGGGCCTGGTATGGTATCAGACACTGACTGTGCTGAGATCACCTGACAATAATGACAAGATTCCTGACTCTGTGCTAAATGGCAAGGCAAGATAGCAGTAACAAGGGCCTGTTATCTGTAGTTGGGGGGTGGGGTTGTTGTGTGGGCAGGAAAGCTCAAAATTGTCAAGGCGATGCAAGGCAGAGATATTGTGAACAGAAAGGGACTGGGAGCATTCTGGTGAAGTTTGCCGATGATACGAAGATAGGTGGACAGGCAGGTAGTACTGAGGAGGTGGGGAAGCTGCAGAAAGATTTAGATAGTTTAGGAGAATGGTCCAGGAAATGGCTGATGAAATTCAGTGTGAGTAAATGTGAGGTTTTGCACTTTGGAAAAAAGAATACAGGCATGGACTATTTTCTAAACGGTGAGAAAGTTCGCAAATCAGAAGTGCAAAGGGATCTGGGAGTGTTGGTCCAGGATTCTCTAAAGGTTAACTTGCAGGTAGAGTCTGTAATTAAGAAAGCGAATGTAATGCTGTCGTTTATCTCAAGAGGGTTGGAATATAAAAGCAGCGATGTGCTTCTGAGGCTTTATAAGGCTCTAATTAGGCCCCATTTAGAATACTGTGTCCAATTTTGGGCCCCACACCTCAGGGAGGACATACTAGCCCTGGAGCGTGTCCAGCGGAGATTCACACGGATGATCCCTGGAATGGTAGGTTTAGCGTATGATGAACGGCTAAGGATCCTGGGATGGTACTCATTAGAGTTTAGAAGGTTGAGGGGAGATCTAATAGAAACTTACAAGATAATGTATGGTTTAGAAGGGGTGGACGCTAGGAAGTTGTTTCCATTAGGCGGGGAGACTAGGACCCGTGGGCACAGCCTTAAAATTAGAGGGGGTAAATTTAAAACAGAAATGAGATGACATTTCTTCAGCCAGAGAGTGGTGGGCTTGTGGAATTCATTGCCGCAGAGTGCAGTGGAGGCTGGGACGTTGGATGCCTTCAAGGCAGAGATCGGCAAATTCTTGATCTCAGAAGGAATCGAGGGCTACGGGGAGGGTGCAGGGAAGTGGTGTTGAATTGCACATCAGCCATGATTTAAATGACGGAGTGGACTTGATGAGCCGTATGGCCTTACTTCCACTCCTATGTCTTATGGTCTAAAGGTAGAGTCAAAGAGAGCGAGTTATATGACAGTGAGTGAAGAGCCCAGAGGTGGAGCTCGGTTGAATGCACAAGCTGGGTGTGTGCCTGCAAGTGCTCAGTGTTCTTACTGCGGCATTCTAATGATAATTACTGGTGCAGTCTCAGATACAGCACTGAAGAGCAGATGTGACCTCTAAATGAATCAGAGATGCAACGAGAGGGCTCTTAGATGCAGATACATGTCAAATGTCAGTGTCTATGGATGTGGGATCGATATGGCTGGTGTGCTTGGCGTGTGCACTGCAATGGTAGAGTCCAACTTCCATCATGGTGGTCGATCTGGGCAAGTGGACACCTGGAATCACCAGGTGCTTGCTCTGGTTTCCTTGTCGAGCTTCTTGGATGACCAGCTTGTTTAGGGAGTCTGATAAGAGGGGAGCCTGAATATTAATGAGGCAAGTGGTGGTGTTTAAAAATCAGTAATTATCATGAGGTGACATCTCACCAAACTGTTTGTGCAAAGCATAAAAGATGAAGTGGGGCAGTACGGTGGCTCAGTGGTTAGCACTGCTACCTCATAGCGCCAGGGACTGGGGTTCAATTCCACACGCAAACAACTGTCTATGTGGAGTTCTAGCTGTGTCTGTGTGGGTTTCCTCTGGGTGCTGTGGTTTCTACCACAGTCCAAAGATGTGCAGGTTAGGTGGTTTGGTCATAGAGAATGCAGGGTTAAGGGATTGGGTGGGGGGAATGGCTTTGCCTGGGGTGGTCTTTGTAGGATCGATGTGGACTCAGTGGGTTGAATGACCTGTTTCCACACTGTAAGGTTTCAATGATTCTAGGAAGAGATGACCACGTGGCCAAGATGGGCCTCACACATCTCGCTATAACCCATATTGCTCGATCCCTATAAGATACTACTCCAGAAAACTGTCACAGGTTGTTGTAAAATCTCATCTGGTTCACTAATGCCATTTTGCAAAAGAAACCTACTGTCCTTAACTGGTGACTCCAGATCCACAGCAAAGTAGTTGACAAGTGACCTCTGGAAAGGTTTGGCAAGCCACTTAGTTCCAGGGCCGTGAGAGATGGATAACAAACGCTGGCCTTGCCAGCAACACCACATCCCATGAAGGAACAAAGATAATTGATATCATGAATGAAATGGCAGGGCAGCCACCCATTGGACTGTGGATTAATCTTTCAAATGGTGCTGGTTGGAGGCAGAAATCATTGTAATTAGTAGGCAGTATGGACATGACAACAGTGACAACAAGTCACTATCCTGGGCCCTGTGATTCCCAGCAAACCTCCCACCCACCCTCAATTATAGGTACTGTGCAACCTTGGGGCCCAAAAACTATTTTAATGTAATTTTAGGCTGGATGCATGGTTTACAGATTTTTGCAGCGCATTCCGACTGAATTTACAAAACAAAATTATGCTTTTTAGTGACTGCAAATTAAAAAAAACTCTCATATAGTGGAATCACCTGTTGCTAAGAACCATTTTATTCTTAGATAACAAGGTGTAGAGTTGGATGAACACAGCAGGCCAAGCAGCATTAGAGGAGCAGGAAAGCTGACATTTTGGGCCTAAACCCTTCTTCAGACATTTTATTCTTTTATTCTTGGGCAACTTTACAAAAGATCCCACAGCACAATTCCAAAGGAGAGCAAAGGTGTAATCCTTGGTGAACTGGTCAATATTTATCACTTAATCAATATAATAAAAGTAGATGAACAATGGTCACATTGATGTTTATGGGAATTCACTGTGGCCTCCATACTTCTTAATATATGACAGTGACTACATTTCATAAATTACCTCAATGGCTATAATGCCTTTGAGGTGTCCATTGGTTGTGAGAACTGCTGAATTAATGCAAGTCATCTTTTCAGCATTAAGCACAAAACTATTTATTCTAATGTTATGTAGATCAGAACTTTATGCTCCCCTGGAGTTGGATCATGAGTTGGGTAGGGGGTATAACATTACGTGAAATACCATGGTCATTTTTCCCAGCATCTGCCTTCCTGTTTCTAATAGTGCTGTTAGGAACAAAAAGCCAGCCTTGTGATTGAACTCAAGCCAATTATCACAGTGCCATGCATTAAATGATTGTGGGCCAAACTGTCAAACAATACAGCAAGTTTGACATTGACCTTTATAAATAAGTTTCTCTCCATAATTTGCTCTCTGCTTTTTTGTTTTCAGAAGATATGACGTTTAAAACTAACTTGAAGTCAGGAACTAAACATAAAATTTTAGGTATTTCTTTAATAATTGAGTAGGAAAGGCTTTTGAAATACTCAGAGAGATGGTTCTTGCTAAAAACTGGTTTTAAACAATCTGAACACAGGAAACAAATTCCATCGTGACTTCTAATATGTCACAGCATTTTATAACCATTTTTGAAGTGCATCACTATTGTCATGCTGGTTAATGCAGCCATCAGTTTGCATACTGCAATGGACCACAATCAGGAAATAAGAAAGGATTTTGACGTGTTAGAACACAGAACACAGAAAAGTACAGCACAGTACAGGCCCTTCGGCCCACGATGTTGTGCGTGGAATAATCCTAATCCAAAAATAAAATAACCTGACCTACATTCCCCTCAATTCACTGCTGTCCATGTGCATGTCCAGCAGTCGCTTAAATGTCACTAATAACTCCGCTTCCACGACTACCACTGGTAAGCTATTCCATGCCCTCACAACTCTCTGGGTGAAGAACCTCCCTCTGACGTCTCCTCTATAACTTCCTCCTAACACCTTAAAACTATGACCCCTCGTGGCAGTCAATCCTGCCCTGGGGAAAGGTCTCTGGCTATTGACTCTATCCATGCCTCTTATTACCTTGTACACCTCAATCAGGTCACCTCTCTTCCTCCTTCTCTCCAGAGAGAAAAGCCCGAGCTCATGTGTAGTGTTGGTTAAGAGAGGAACGTTATTCAGGACAGAAATGGAACTTACAGGACTTCTTCAAATAATGGCAAGGGATCTTTTACATCCATTTAGGTAGATGAATAAAAGTGCAGCCCTTCTACAATATAACACTCCTTCAGTACTGCACTGAAGTAACAAGCTAATCTGGAATGGGGCTTGTCATCACACCATTATGTTATCTTCATGGTGAAATGGGTCAAAACATTAGTGACTCAACTGCATGAATCTCAGTTTAGGAGTGGAATTTCTGTGCCATAAATCCAGTTAAAATGATCAAATCTTGTCTGGAACACAATGTTTGATGATTGTCAAAACTATAGATGTATACCAGCAAAGTCTAATAACCCAATCTATACCAACTGATCGACATGAGTTTCATCAGTCACACTTTCCACAGAATAAACAGGAATTTAGTTTAGTTCAGTCGGCTGGATGGCTAGTTTACATAAGAACATAGAAATAGGAGCAACATTAGACCATGTGGCCTATTGAGCCCATACCGCCATTCAATAAGATCATGGCTGATCTTTTTGTGGACTCAGTTTGTGATGCACATTGATACTAACAATGTGAGTTCAGTTCCTGCATTGGCTGAGATAACCATGAAGGGTTCTCTTCCTCAGCCCCTCCTTCTGCCTCTTGTTAAACCACCACCATCCGTCTCCGTCTCTGATCAGAGAGCAGCCCAGGTGAGATCACACTGACTTCATCTTACACTTTTAAGACATGGATGAAAAACATCCGATTCCATAAACTTTTAAAAATTTGTTTTCTAGATGTGGGTTCTAGTGGTCAGGCCCGCATTATATCAGCAATCATATGTTTACAAGTCAAAATAGTGAATGACTTAGAGGTGACCTTGGAGACGGTAGTATTGTAATGTATCTGTGAACTCAATGGTGATATTCTTATGCTTCTGTTAACCTTGCTGTTTGAGGTGGTTAGGTTTCTGCTGCCAAAGAGGTTGTTACAGTCCTTCATCTGGAGAGTACAAACTGTAGCAATGGTAGGCCAGTGGTGAAGGAGGATGGATGTTCAACCTGGAAAATGAATAGAGCCTATCAATGGTTATGTTTGGTCACTTACAAGACTGGGCTTAATGATCTGAATGACCTTTATTTTGTGGCTTATTGTATAGTTTACTGACAGGATCTAATAGGAGTCATCCAGGTATCAGTAATAGGATGGATGGCTAGCAATTGTTGCACTGATGAGAAAAATAAGGAAGAAAGACTTGCATTTAGAAAGCGCTTCTCATGACCACTGCGCAATTTAAAGGGATTTAGAACTATATAAGTATTTTTGAGGTGCCATCATGGTCATCATGTAGGAGATTGTTTAGCCAATTTGCACATATTGAACACCAGCAAATTTGATGTGATCATAACCCAAACAGCTGTTTTATTGTCTGATGTAGGGTGGAGAGATAAATATTGAGCAGGACACCAGAGATAACTCCTCTGCTGTTCTTTAAAATAATGTCACGGAATCTTTTATGTACACCTAAACAAGCAGATGGAACAAAAACCAAAAGAACTGAGGATGCTGTAAATCAGAGAGGGCTCTGAAGAAGGGTCACCGGACCCGAAATCTTAACTCTGATTTTGCTTCATAGATGCTGCTAGACCTGCTGAGCTTATCCAGCAACTTCTGTTTTTGTCCAGGCAGAGGGAACGTCCATTTTAATATTCAAGGGTGCAACATTCCCTCAGGATTGTGCTGGTGTTGCCAGCTTCAAATTTTCAGGAACCCAAAGTCAGGGGCAAAGTGCTACAAACCTCAGCCACTGCTGGTACCCTTTGTGCAATGTGCCTGATGTACAGTCTGTTGCTACCAACCAGCCCACGTGCTGGGAGCCTACGCACGGCAATTCATAATACTCTTTTCTGCCGCACTACAGTTGGGCTCAAATCATGATTCCCCAAATTTTGCGATATCGTGCACGCCTGTGTTTCATCATTTAAGATTTGTGTTTTGACTATGGCAGAATCTAAAATGCTATTGTTTCGACCACTGCTTATCATAACTACAATGTTTTGATCCCTCCTTTAGTCCACTCTGCAAGGACAACCTCTTTCTCCTCTACTGAGGCAATCTGCTTTGATACTGGAGCCAGTTGTTAAGGCAGCCCCTGGGATTAAGCAACTTCTGTACATTGTAGCCAAAATTAGGTTCATGTCAGGTAAGTTGGTTTTGGTCACGGCGACAGATAAATTATTTAGTTTGTTTATTAATTTACACTCAGGCTGCAGGCTAACCTGACAAAATCACATTTATTTCTCACTCCTACTCATCCAGATGGTATTAAGAATGAATTGCATTGTTTAGATTAGAATTAACCTGTAGATTCAAATAAGGCAGTGGGGGTAGATTTCCACCATCTTCATTGATGTTAATGGCAAAAGTTATAGATGGGTTAAAATCCCTCCCTAACAGCATTGCAGGTGTACCTACACTAAATGGACTGCAGCAGTTCAGAAAGACAGCTCACCGTCACTTTCTTGGGGAAACTAGCGAAGTACTGTAAATGCTGGTCCAGAAAGCAAAGTTCTACATCCCCTGAATGAATTTTTCAAAAGCAAAGATGCCCCATCTGAATTTTCAACAATGGTCGGGGCACACATACCTGCAAAATGTTGGCAATTTTATGACGCATGCATTAGTAACATGAAAATTGGGCAGCATGTTAAAGGGAAGAAGGAGCATGCAAACATGAGCAATCGGAGCAAAAGATGATAATATGGGTCCACAAGTCTGTTCTGTTAGTGAACATTGTCAAATCTAAACATTCATTTCAATTCCATTTTTCTGCCAGCTTCCCATATTCCCTAAGAGACCAAAAATTTGCCCGTATCAACATGAATGACTGATTGACAAAATTGCTCATCATCTTACCATGGAAGTGTGCACCCATGTTCAAGATTTCCCAGCCAGGGAACATATTTGTGTCTACCCTGTCAAGTCCCTCCTGCCTTCTCCCTGGGGAGGCAATGGCCTCGTGGTATTATGGCTGGACTGTTAACCCAGAGACCCAGATAATGTTCTGGGGATCTGGATTCGAATCCCACCATGGCAGATGGTGGAATTTGAATGCAACAAATATCTAGAATTAAGAGTCTAATGATGACCATGAATCCATTGTCAGAAACACCCATCTGGTTCACTAATGCCCTTTAGGGAAGGAAACTACCATCCTTACCTGGTTTGGCTTATATGTGACTCCAGACCCACAGCAATATGTTGACCCTTAACTGCCCGATGGGCAATAAATGCTGCCTAGCTAGCGATGCCCTCATCCTGTGAATGAATAAAGAAAAAAAAGCCTTTGATCCTCTGACCAATTGAGGAAGTATCCATCTCTGTCTTAAATACACTGAGTTACTTGGCATTCATAGCCTCTTGCAGAAATTCCTCTTTCTCTCATTTCTAAAGGTTTGTCTCATTATCCTGAGGCTGTGTCCTTGGGTCCTAGTCTCTCCTGCTGGTGGAAACACCTTCTCCACGACCACTGTCTCCGGATCTCTCAGGATTCTGTAAGTTGCAATCGTAAATCAAAACTGCATATCATGTTCCAGGTGTTATCGCATAAAATTGCAACAAGACTTTTATATTGTTTGCATTCCAACCCCATTGAAATAAAGGTTACATGCTGTTTACCTTCCTAATTTCTTGCTACACCTGTATTCCAACCTTCTTTATTTCATGTACAGGTACACCGAAATCTCTCTGACCATCAACATTTAAGCGATTAATGTCTTTTATAATAAATTGGGATTTTATATTTTTATTACCAAAGTGAATAACCTCTCAGTTTTCTGTATGTTTGGTCTATCGGCTACTCACTTGTCCGCTCACTTAATCTCTCAATGGCCTCCTCATACTCCCGGCTGGCTTTGTAATTGCAATATTCCTAGATACATATTTACTTAGTCTTTCTGTCTCATTCATCAATATAGATTGTAAATAGTTAAGGCCTCAGCACAAATCCTTGAAGAACTCCACCAGCTACAACCTCTCAATTTGAAAATGGCTGGTTTATTCCTACTCTGCTTCCTGTCCATTAACAAATCCTACATTCATATAATCCCCAACTCCATTAGCCCTAATCTTGCTTACTAACCTTCCAGGTGAGACCATACTGAATGCTTTTTGGAAATCCATGCAAATTGCATATACTGGTTCTGTTTTATTTATTTTACTGGATACATCCACAAGCGACTCTATTTTGCACTGATTTCCCATTTAGGAAATGATTTTGATTCTGCCTGAACATGCTCTGATTTTCTAAATGCATTGTTCCTTAGTAACAGACACAGCTTGAACTGAGAATCTCACACAGTCAACACACTGTGCAAGCTGTATAGAATGAGGAACAGCTACAGGGGCTCCACATGATCTGACCCCCATCAGTAAGATATAGTCCCATTGTGCTCAGGAAAGGAAGTCGAACAGGCCTTACATTGCATGAATATAAAGCAAGTCAATTTATCTGCAATTCTTTTGAGAGGGTGAGAATGGAATTATGTACAATAGTAATAAAACTGAAAGAACTGCAGAAGCTGTAAATCAGGAACAAAACCAAAGTTGCTGGAAAAGCCCAGCAGGTCTGGCAGGATCCGTGAAGGAAAAAACACAGTTAACGTTTCAGGTCTGGTGACCCTTCCCCAGCGGTTCTGAGGAAGGGTCACTGGACCCAAAACGTTAACTCTGTTTTTTTCCTTCACAGATGCTGCCAAACTTGCAGGGCTTTTCCAGCAAATTTAGTTAAATACAATAGCACTTGTGCACAGAATGGAAACTATTTGTCACACTTCGACTTAAGTCTCTTGTAAGGTACTTTTAGCCAAAAGATTTACCTTTAGTAGCATCATCTCTTGCAAGCAGTCACTTCCAGTCCATTGTGAGGTTGTAGCAACACCTACAGCTTCAGGTCTATCAAGTACAGGCTGAGGACACATTTCTTGGTCTCATTGTTCCCTCCTGTGACCTCCCTGAGTTAGAATGTCAAATATTATTGAACTGCCCTTGAGTACACAAGATTGTGTGGCAGTATGATTGAGTTGCTTGAAACATTACAAGGGTTCAAGAGAGTAATTGCATGTAAACTATTTCCTTTGGTCAGGGAATCTAGAACAGGGGGGCATAACCTTGAAATTAGAACTAGGCCATTTAGGAGGGAAATCGGGAGACACTTCAAAGAAGTGTTAGTCGAAACCTGGAATTTTTTAAAGTTTTAATTTGGGGGCTGTGAGCTTTGCTGATTGGGTCAGCATTTATTGCTCATCCGTAATTGCTCTTCTTGAACTGCTACAATCCAGTTGTTGGAGGCACACCCACAATGCCATTAAGGAGGGAGTTACAGGGATTTTGACCTAATGGAAACTCTTCCCCCAAATTCAGCGACAGATGGAGCTTTCAAGACTGATATCAAAAGCAGGATCACTTGACTCAAAACATTAACTCTGTTTCTCTCTCCATAGATGCTGCAAATTTTGCTGAGTTTTTCCATCAATTTCTGTTTTTGGTTCAGTAGATTCTTATTGGGTAAGTGTATCAAGTGATTTAGAAATAGGGAGGGTAAATGAATTGAGGTAAAGATCAGTCATGAACTGGTTGATTGATGGAGAAACTGATCAAAGAGTTAAATGAGATAATAGGAACTGCAGATGCTGGAGAATCTTTTAGCTCCTTGATAACAAGGTGTAGAGCTGGATGAACACAACAGACCAAGCAGCATCTTAAGAGCAGGAAGGTTGACGTTTCGGGCCTAGACCCTTCATCAGTGCTTGGCTTGCTGTGTTCCTCCAGCTCTACACCTTGTTACCAAGGAACTAAATGGTGTGCTTATAGTCCTTAATGGCATCACATCTTGTTCAATTTTGTACCTATGAAGTATTGGATTAAGAACGTCATATTGGACCATAATGGGAGACTTCAGAGTCAAAACCAAGATCCCATATGTCACACTACCCAATCCCTGGTTCATCTTACAAATGTTACAGCTTATACTTAGGGAATGACAGAAAAGAATGGATTTAGTAAGTGAATTTTGCTCAAAGTTTTGTTCTTCCTGCATAGGTAACATGGACGCTGCTCAGGCCACACTGCAGCAATATCTCCAACTGGACCCCAGTTATGCTGATGGCCACCTATTCATGGCTCAGATATACCTGGCCCAATGCAATTTCAAAGAATGTTCCCATTCTTTAGAAATGGGCCTCAGCTACAATTTCCAGGTGAGAACCACTTCGGTTGTCAATAACCATGTCCAACAATCTTCTGCCATAGTTAGAAAAATTAGATTAAAAAAGGAACTTGTATTTTATACAGAATCAATATAACATGGAAGAAGGCCATTTAGCATATCAGCCCTTCAGATGAGCGATGCACCTCCTGTCATTTTCCATCTTCTTCATGTACCTTCCATGTTCTTACTTTTCATATAATAATCTCACTGCCTCTTAAGTGCCTCGACTGAACCTGCCTCCACCAGAATGTCAGGTTGTTCATTCCAGTCCAAGTGACTCTTCCTCAATTACTTCTTTTACCAATTTCCTGAAATTTGTGCCCCCTTGCTCTTAATCCTTCACCAATAGGAACAGTTTCTTCTGATCCACACCACCTTGACTCCTTACGATTTTGAATATCTTGACCAAATCTCCTCTCAACCTGCCCTCCTCCGTGAGTAACAGTCCCAACCTCTTTCCACACAACTGAAGTTCCGAAAAAGAGTTATATTGGACTGGATGCAATAACTGCTGTTTCTTTTTCCACAGATGTTGCCATCTTGCTGGGCTTCTCCAGCAATTTCTTTTTACTTTCAAGGTTATTTGGCTGCCACGGTGGCTCAGTGGGTTAGCACTGCTGACTCATAGCACCAGGGACCCGGGTTTAATTCCACCCTCAGGTGACTGTCAGTGTGGAGTTTGCACATTCTCCCCGTGTCTGTGAGAGTTTCCTCTGGGTGCTCTGGTTTCCTCCCACAGCGCAAAGATGTGCAGGTTAGGGTGAATTGGCCGTGCTAAATTGCCCATGGTGTTCAGGGATGTGAAAGCTAGGTCATGGGAAATGCAGGGTTACAGGGATAAGGTGGGGAATGGTGGGTCTGGGTGAGATACTCTTTGGAGAGTTAGTGTGGATTCAATGGGTCAAATGGCCTGCTTCCACGCTATATGGGTTCAGTAATTCAATGATTCTGAAGTAATTCTGCTGCCTTCAGTGACTGTGCATGTATACACCCAAGTCCCTTTGATCCTGAATCCCCTTTGGATTAGTATCCCCTATTTAATCCAGAACCTCAGGCTAATGTTTTAGGACATGAGTTCAATTTTCACCATGTCAGATGGTAGACTTTGAATTTGATAAAAAATCTGCAATAAAAATGGTGACAATGTCAATTGTCCTAAAAACCCATCTGGTTTACTAATGTCTTCTAGGGAAGGAAATCTGCTGTCCTTACCCAGTCTGGGCTGCATGTGACTCCAGACTCAAAGCAACATGGCTGACTCTTAACTACCCCCTGTGCAGCTAGGATGGGCAACAATGCTGCCCTAACCAGCCATGCCCACATCCCATGAACGAATATAAAATAAATCTGGCATGTTGACTCAAGCTAAAGCTGGTGGAGAGGGGCAAGGTGGGGTGGGTGAAAATTTAGTTAGATGGTTTGGGTGGGAACACAGGGAAGTTCAAAGGCGATGGGGTTGGTGAGGACTGCTACCAAGAAGCAAATGGGGGGTTTTCCAAAGTTAAAAGACTCTCTGTGTGAGGAACAACCACTATTTCTCCCATTGCAGTGTAAATGATGTGTGAAAACTGAAGCTGGAAATGGCTGTGACCACATTCAGACCCAATGGACGGTATTAAGTGTTCCATTCTGTCAGGGAAGGAGCTTGGACGAGACAAGTTGAAATATACCGGGGGCATGCATTTGAGGTGCGAGAGGGGAAGTTGTTTTTTACACAGAGAGTGGTAGGAGTCTGGAACACACTGCCAGGGGTGGTGGTGGAGGCAGATACAATAGAGGCATTTATGGGACTTTTAGACAAGCATATGAATATGCTAGGAAATGCAGCATATGGACCAAGGGCAGGCTGAAGGGATTAGTTTCATTTGGTGTCATGTCAAAGAAGGGCCCGTTCCTATGCTGTACCGTTCTATGTTCAATGCTGTTCTACACATGGCAACATAGACAGAATGATCTGTTTCTGTTCTTTAAAGTCTGTGTCATTAATTGCATTTTCCTTTCTGTGGTGGGGTCAAGGATTTTCTTCCTCTTGGCCCAAGGACTCTTATTTGTATGTTTCCAGTTGAAATGCAATGTTATTCAGCCAGTGTTGAAGATAGTAGAGGTACGAGTTGCACTTTTGCTCAACCTTGCAGGTCAGAGATCACCCTGTCTACCACCTGATCAAAGCCAGAGCCCTGAAGAAGATGGGCAAGATCACAGAAGCCATAACAACACTGAAAATGGCAATCAGCCTGCCAGGGGTGAGGCGAGGCCCGGCTAGAAAGGGGAACTGGGCACCGGCCAACATCAGCATGAGTGACCGTGCCTCTGTGTATCTGGAACTGGCAGACGCTCAGCACTTAAATGGAGAACAGGTAATGCATTCTCTACAATGTTCAAACACAGTCACATGAGGAGCTCACATTTATATAGCACATTCAGCGTAATTCAACAGTAACAGCCTGCCACTGACACATGACTGCAGGGGTGAGCTGGTGCATGGATATCTTCTATTTTGTAGATTCCCAGTAGCTGTGCCTACAACATCCTGGCCTACAACAATAACTTTCATTGATATAGCAGTTTTAATGTCGCAAAACTTTCAGAAGGCACTTCATAGGAGCGTTATCAAACTGTTTCGACAGCAAAGCCAAAAGGAGATGTAAGAGGGGTGATAACAAAGTGTGGAGCTGGATGAACACAGCAGGCCAAGCAGCATCTCAGGGGCGCATGCTGCTTGGCCTGCTGTGTCCATCCAGCTTCACACTTTACTATCTTGGATTCTCCAGCATCTGCAGTTCCCATTATCTCTGTAAGACGGGAGAGTCAGGGAGATTCCAGAGTTTAGATCCCGGGAGTGGCACCAACGCACCAGGTTGATGTGCTCTATAATCTGTGTCATTCTGAAGTAGCTCAGTGTCTCAGCTCCAGAGCAGATCTGCAGTTGCAACCTCTATTGCTTCCAATGGACCTTGCCCTCTCCATTGGTGTCAGCATTGAGTGGACAAAAAGGATCAGGGCAAGGGGAAAATCTTGTTTGTGGCGAGCCAACAGATGACTTCATTTTAAAACAAAGTAAATTTCAGCCTCCAGTTGACAGCCGTGGGGGTGGAGTCCATGTGTACATTTAAGGCTAAGATACATCAATTCTTGATCAGTAGCAAATTCAAGGGTTATGAGGAAAAAAGCTGGAAAGTGGTGTGAGGAATGTGGGATCAGCCAATATCCTATTGAATGGCAGCGTAGCCTTGAGGGGTGAAATTGCCTTCTCCCGTTCCTATTCCTTGTGGTCTTATGGTCAATAACAACTTTGTAGGAGCATTTTCAGAGAAAAATTAACACACAGATTGAAAAGTTGCTTTCTCCCCAGTGTAGACAATTTCGACAATTTACTTTTCTGTGTGTTTCATTGGATTTATTAAAATTTGTTAGCGAATGGGACAAGGACTACGTTGGAAGTTGAGGTGATTTCTTTTTCAGCTGAGCTGTATAGCAGAACAGCTATAATCTAATTGAATAGGGTCATAGGGCTGAATGGTCTACTCCTGTTACTATGGGTATGACCTGAATGGGAATCTGTAGGCACAATATTGATGTTCCCATCATCATTCAAGGATGAGAAGCGCCAGCTTCGTGGTTTGTTACAAATGTATGCCTGTTAGTTTACACTAATTACCATCTGAAGCTTTCTCTTTGCAGCATGAAGCTACTAAAGTGTTGCAAGATGCAATCCATGAATTTGCTGGGACACCAGAAGAAACACGAATCACCATCGCCAATGTTGATTTAGCTCTGAGCCAGGATGATGTAGAAACAGCATTCAGCATGCTCAGGGGTGTTATCCCTGAGCAGCCATATTATATTGAAGCCCAAAAGAAGTTGGCTGAGATCTACCTGTACAAGCAAAAAGACCAAAAGCTCTATATCAGATGCTACAAGTATGTAAGAGACAGCTCTCATTAGGAGGGAAAAAAATGTAAATGTTAAATATATAAGATAACACAGAGACCAAAATACTAAAACTGGAGGGTTGCTAAATGCAGGGAGCAGCTTGGTTGGATTTATGTTGTGTATGGTAATTCTACAGCACTGGCCTTTCTGTGTGTGGTACAGTAGCTGAGTGGTTAGCACTATTGCCTCATAGTGCCAGGGATCCAGGTTTGATTCCAGTCTCAGGTGACTGTGTGGAATTTGCACTTCCTCCCTGTGTCTATGTGGGTTTCCTCTAGCTGCTCTGGCTTCCTCCCACAGTCCAAAGATGTGTAGGCTGCAGGGTTACAGGGATGGGGTGTGTCTGACTGGGATGCCCTTTGGAGGATTGATGTGGACTTGATGGGCTGAATGGCCTGTTTCCACATTGTAGGGATTCAATGATTTGCTTCTTCAAAAGTATCTCCTACTGAGAAGCCATCTTGATTAAAAGCTTGGCTGCCTGTCAAGCAGAGAAATCTCTAGTTTAGGGTGCAGCTGAAGGGGCAGGTTAAGTCCTTGTTTCTATGTTTGTAGGTGTAGGAACAGGTGGGGAAATGCATTCTTCGGAAGTTGTTTGTTTTCCAGCGTAGTACAGGAGGGGCACAGTAAGGGTGGGCTCTTTAGACAGGGCCCCCAGTGGCAAAGAAGATGTAAAGCTTCGTGGTGGGGTGTTATGACATGGTGGGAGCGGATGATAATTTGAGTAACAATTCTCCTCCATTTTTAATTCATCTGATGTGAGTGTTACTGCCTGGGCCAGCATTTATCACTAGAGAAGGTGGTGGTGAGCCGTTTTCTTGAACCATTCCAATATATGTGCTGCAAGTAGACCGACATTGTTGTTTGGGAGGAAGTTCCAGTATTGTGACCAACATTTCTCATGCAACTAATGGGAAGCTCCATATGTAGACATCAGATGTCTGTGCAAGGGTAAGAAAACTTAAAGGGAATGTTGGTTACATCACATGAGTTAGTTCAATGTCGGGTGATGCATTCAGGTTAAAGATTGCCCCCCGCCACATTCCAGAGGCTTATGTGTCAAATCATTGCTGGAGTTCATCACTGTGTCGTATATGTAGATGACGTTGTAGTTGATAGTAACGCTTGGAAAAAGTATGAAAGGAAGGTCAAAGATCTGTGTTGTAATAATTACAATTGGCTGATAAATGTAATAATAAATTTAGCAAATGGTGAATTTTCAAAATCAAGAGTGACTTATTTGGTACATGTAATTCCAACAAGGACAAGTGGTTCCAAGGACAGTAAAAATGAAGGCGTTAATAGAATTTCCTGTTCCTAAAACTGAACAAAAAAAATTATGACATTTTTAGGAAAGTGCAGATTTTACCAGAAATTTGTGCATGATTTCATTATGATAGCTATACCTTTACCAAATTTGTTAAAGACTCAAGCAAAAGAGGCATGGTCAGCAGAATGCCAACCAGCCTTTGAGAACATGAAGGTAATCTTCTTAAACAAATCATCTCTGATTTTTAGACTTTTCACAATGGCAGTTGATGCTAGTGATTTGGGGGCGAGATGCTGCCCCATTATTGGATGATGAGTCGGGAATAGAGAATCCAGTGGGATTCCTTGCTAAGAAACTAAACCAGCATCAGAACTGTACCATAGAAAACGAGACATTGGGATTGATGTTAACTATTCGGCACTTCGAAGCCTATATGGAAACCAGGAAATGCTAATTTACACTGATCATAATTCAGTAACCATTGAAAAATACAAAAATTAGAACACGAGTCATTTGGAGATGAAATCTTTCGTTGCAAACATTTAATGTAAAACTAGTTCATATTAATGGAAATGATAATATCATCATGGCTACATTATGCTGAATGCAAAATATTAGAATAGGTTAAAATTTAGGAAATTCTATGACTGTGTAAGTTGGTATAAAGAGGGGAAGAAGAATGAATGGATGTAAGTCTTGCTTTGGTGTTGTCTTTTACACGTTTATAATGAAAGGCATTTTTCAGATGGTGTTTAATTTTCTTTGAAGACAGAGGTGTCCTCTGCTTCATGATAACAAGGTGTGGAGTTGGATGAATACAGCAGGCCAAGCAGCATCTTAGGAGCAGGAAAGCTGACATTTCAGGCCCAGACCCTTGTTCCTATTATCTCCTCTGCTCCATTGTCTTTTTATTTTATGTGCCTTTAAAATCTTTGGACCACAAGGACAAAGAAATGATTTTAAGAAGAGGGATTTACCACAATGGCTACACAATTTCACAACAGAGAATTTGATAACTTTTGTGAACTCTGTTTTTGTGGCTGTGAATTCCTGTAATGTCCACACGATCAGGAGCTGAAGAGTAGTATACAAGTGAAGCTTATTGGTTCTCAGCTAACCGAGCAGGTTGGAGCTGGAAATAAGGGCCAACGGCCTGACAAGCTCCAGGTTGAGTTTAATTTAGCTAAATTTGAGGTGTTGCGTTTTGCTAAGGCAACCAGGGCAGGATTGATATAGATAATGGTAAGGTCCTGGGGAGTGTTGTTGAATAAAGAGACCTTGGGATGCAGGTTGATAGTTCATTGAAAGTGGATTCGCAGGTAGACAGGGTAGTGAAGAAAATGTTTGACCTGTATTGGTCAGTGCATTGAGTGCAGGAGTTGGGATGTTGTGTTGAGGCTGTACAGGACATTGGTCAGGCCAGTTTTGAAATACTGTGTTCATTTCTGGTCTCCCTATTGTTCAACGTGAAACAGTTCAGAAAATAAATACAAGGACATTACCGGGGTTGGAAGGTTTATTCCATAGGTAGAGACTGAATAAGGTGGCACTACTTTCCCTGGAATCATTGGAAGCTGGGGGTTGGTGATCTTATAGATGTTTATAAAATCATGAGGGGCATGGATAGGGTAAATAACTGAAGTCTTTTCCACATGGTAAGGGAGTCCAAACTAGGGAGAAATGTTTAAGATGAGAGGGGCATGATTTGAAAGGTATCTAAGGGGCAACTTTTTCTCACAGAGGATGGTGTATGTATGGAATGAGCTGCCGGAGGAAGTGGTGGAAACTGATACCATAACAATATTTAAAAGGCAACTGGATGGGTATATGAATAGGAAGGGTTTAGAGGGATATGGGCCTAATGCTGGAAAATGGGACTAGATTAATTTAGGATATCTGGTCACTATGGACGATTTGGACTGGAGGGACTGTTTCCGTGCTGTACATCTCTACGACTCAATGCCTCTATAAGATATAGAGACACAGACAGTGACAACGAGAGATAAAGACACAAGTTGTTCTCCCTGGCTAAGGCTGCTTGTTCATTGCAGTTAAAAGTTCAATATAAACTTGAAGTAAATCAGTTGTCTTTCCTGCAGAAACACTTGTGAGCTGTGACTTTTGAACTGATAAATGAGAGACATGCCGATGATTTATATCTATTTATTTGTAGCTTAAGTGTAGTTACTTGTTCCATGCTTTCCATCAACTTTGGTCTGAAAGTCAGGCAAATTGGGGTATTTTATGTTCCTTTAAAAACTTTAATATTTGTTAAGACTCTAGGAATAGTGGGAGTCATTTTACAATGTGCTACTCCAGTGGGCCATACCAACGTGAATATTTCAGCATGACTTCTGCAGCACACTGTCATATTTTCTGTTTTATAGAGACTTGCATGAACAGTTCCCGAATCCACAGATAAGCCTTCTTCTTGGTGATGCATATATAACTATCCAGGAGGTAAGTCAGAAGAATCATAACAAGTTTTATCCAACTCGATTGTAAACTTCCCCCCTAATTAAGTGTAATTTTATTTCCTCATTTGAATCCCTGGGAATGAGAGACCTGGCATTTCAGACATTTCCTAAGAGGAGGTGGGGGGTGGTAACTGGTTCAGATCAGTTGGAACCCAGTATTTGCTTCAGTGGTGAGTAATATTATATGAACATAGAATATAGAACAGTACAGCACAGTACAGGCCCTTCAGCCCACGATGTTGTGCCGACCTATTATCCTACTAAGATAAATCTACACTACAAACCCTACATTTTACTATCCTCCATGTGCCTATCCAAGAGTTGCTTAAAAGTCTCTAAAGTATCTGACTCCACTACCACTGCCGGCAGCACATTCCACACACCCACCACTCTCTGTGTGAAGAACCTACCTCTGTCATTTCTCCTAAACCTTCCTCCAATAACCTTAAAATTATGCCACCTCGTAAAGTCAATTCACCCTGGGAAAAAATCCCTGACTATCCACTTTACTATGCCTCTTATCATCTTGTAAAGCTCTATCAAGTCACCTCTCAACCTTCTTCGCTCCAATGATAAAAGCCCGAGCTCCCTCAACCTTTCCTCATAAGACCTGCCCTCTGGTCCAGACAGCATCTTGGTAAATCTCCTCTGCACCCTCTCTAAAGATTCCACGTCCTTCATATAATCAGGCAACCAGAACTGAACACAATATTACAAGTTTGGTCCATCAGGGTTTTATAGAGTTGCAGCATAACCTCACAGCTCTTAAACTCAATTCCCCTGCCAGCGTGAAAGTAAGTTCAGGTGAACTGTTGATGAAAACTTCATGGTCACATTATTAGCTTCATATTACAGATTTATTAACTGAATTTAAATTCCACAGTTGCCACATTGGGATTTAACCTGAATTAGATATACGCCACTCAGGCTCTCTAGCCTTCTTCACCATCTAGTAAGATCATGGTTGATGTGATTATTTCACATTCCTATCCAACCTCTGGTAACCTTGCAACAAGTAAGTGAGCATCTCTAACAATTTAGTCTTAAACTTCTCTTCTGTCAGGAGTACATGACCATCTCCAATCTATCCATGTAACTGTTGTCCCTCATCCTTGGATCTACCTTCATTCATCTTTTCTGCACCCTCTCTAAAGACTTCACATCATTCCTAAATTATGGCGTTCAATTTGAGACACAATGTTCCATTTATGTCTAAACAAATCTGTTTTTATGTAAAGGTTTATCATAATGTTCCTTCTTTGTACCCCATGCCACTGTTTATAAAGTCCAGGGTCCCGCATGCATGTTTAACCACTTTCTGTCCTAATACCATCAATTTGTGCATAAAGATATCTATACACACAGGTCATGGCTGCTGTTAATAGATCCAAGCTGGCAAACATGGTTAAGGAAAATCCCAAAGACTTTTATTCATATATAAAGAGCAAGAGGGTAACTAGAGAAAGGATTGGCCCATTTAAGGACAAAGAAGGAAAGTTATGCGCTGATTCAGAGAAAATGGGTGACATACTTAACGAGTACTTTGCATCGGTATTCACCAAGGAGAGGGACATGATGGATGTTGAGGTTAGGGACAGATGTTTGCTTACTCTACGTCAAGTTGACATAAGGAAGGAGGAAGTGTTAGGTATCCTAAAAGACATTAAGGTGGACAAGTCCCCAGATCCGGATGGGATCTATCCCAGATTAATGAGGGAAGCGAGAGAGGAAATAGCTGGGGCCTTAACAGATATCTTTGCAGCGTCCTTAGACACAGGTGAGGTCCCAGAGGACTGGAGAATTGCTAATGTTGTCCCCTTGTTTAAAAGGGACAGCAAGGATAATCCAGGTAATTATCGACCAGTGAGCCTGAAGTCAGTGGTAGGGAAGCTGCTGGAGAAGATACTGAGGGATGGGATCTATTCCCATTTGGAAGAAAATGGGCTTATCAGTGATAGGCAACATGGTTTTGTGCAGGGAAGGTCATGTCTTGCCAACTTAATAGAATCCTTTGAGGACGTGACAAAGTTGATTGATGAGAGAAAGGCTGTAGATGTCATATACATGGACTTCAGTAAGGCGTTTGATAAGGTTCCCCATGGCAGGCTGATGGAGAAAGTGAAGTCACATGGGGTCCAGGGTGTGCCAGCTAGATGGATAAAAAACTGGCTAGGCAACAGGAGACAGAGAGCAGTAGTAGAAGGGAGTTTCTCAAATTGGAGACCTGTGACCAGTGGTGTTCCACAGGGATCTGTGCTGGGACCGCTGTTGTTTGTGATATATGTAAATGATCCGGAGGAAGGTGTAGGTGGTCTGATCAGCAAGTTTGCTGATGACACTAAGATTTGTGGAGTAGCTGATAGTGAAGGGGACTGTCAGAGATTACAGCAGAATATATAGATAGACTGGAGAGTTGGGCAGATAAATGGCAGATGGAGTTCAATCCGGGCAAATGCGAGGTGATGCATTTTGGAAGATCAAATTCAAGGGTGAACTATACAGTAAATGGAAAAGTCCTAGGGAAAATTGATGAACAGAGAGATCTGGGTGTTCAGGTCCATTGTTCCCTGAAGGTGACAACACAGGTCAATAGGGTGGTCAAAAAGGCAGATGGCATGCTTTCCTTCATTGGGCGGGGTATTGAATACAAGAGTTGGCAGGTCATGTTGCAGTTGTATAGGACTTTGGTTCGGCCACATTTGGAGTACTGTGTACAGTTCTGGTCGTCACGTTACCAAAAGGATGCGAATGCTTTGGAGAGGGTGCAGAGGAGGTTCACCAGGATGTTGCCTGGTATGGAGGGTGCTAGCTATGAAGAGAGGTTGAATAGATTAGGATTATTTTCATCAGAAAGATGGAGATTGAGGGGGGACCTGATTGAGGTCTACAAAATCATGAGGGGTATAGACAGGGTGGATAGCAAAAAGCTTTTTTCCAGAGTGGGGTGCTCAATTACTAGGGGTCATGAGTTCAAAGTGAGAGGAGGTAAGTTTAAGGGAGAGGGTGGTGGGTGCCTGGAACGCGTTGCCAGCGGAGGTGGTAGACGCATACACATTAGTGTCTTTTAAGATATATTTGGACAGGTACATGGATGGGCAGGGAGCAAATGGACACAGACCGTTAGAAAATAGATGACAGGTTAGACAGAGGATCTTGATCGGCACAGGCTTGGAGGGCCGAAGGGCCTGTTCTTGTGCTGTAGGTTTCTTTGTTGTACTTTGTTGTTCAGAGACCATAAAGGGAGCTGTTACATCTGACTGTCTGACTTTTGTATCTGCACTTGAGTGTTCTTGGAGAGGGAGTACACATGATATCCTCCATCCTCCAGAGAACAAAGTAACGTTCTGGGGATCTGGATTCAGTGCCCCTTTGAGGGATTTTCATCTTTTAGTTTAACTTAATTTGGTTACATTGGTTTAATGTTGGTTTTCAAAAGAGGCTAAGGTGGCCATTAACAGATCCAGCCAATGGGCAATGAATGGGTGTTATGAGACCTAACTGCCTGGCTCTCTTTCATGGATTCATAGACACTGGGCTGAGGCTTTCTGTGACCGGTGGGCACCACAGGGCTGGAGATCTGAAGAAGAGTCATATTGGACTCAAATTTTTATTCCATTTCACTCTTCACAGATCCTGCCAGGCCTGCTGAGTTTCTCCGTTATTCTCTGTATTTGTTGCCCCTATTTCATTCTTTTTATTTCCCAATATCATTCTTCCCTTTGAACAGATCATTCAGAAGCCCTATGGTCAATTTTCACATGTGGCCAACCATACGCAATTCTACCTCTCCATCAACTGTATTGCCATCTCCACTGTCAGGTTGATTACTCACTGCTCACTGACCATATCCCTGTAATATTTTTCACTTAAAACTTGAATCTGGACATAAATCCTACATGGCTTTTGTCCTATGTCTGCAACCTCCTCTCATTGTACAACCCAGACTCCCCAGTACTCTTGCTGTATCCTTTTCTGCACCTTCCTTTCTTTCGCCTTGCTATTACATTGATGCCTTCAGGAAATAGCTAGGATCTCAACTTTAGGGCAGGAAATTCTCTCTCTGAGTTTATGACTGTGACCTGCCCTTCCCAAATCCGCACCCACTCAGGGGGATCAATGGGGGAACAGAAGGTGAAGCTTGTGTGCAGGAGTCACTCACTGTAGACTTCCCCATCCAGTAGGTAGGCCTTGGATGTTGGAAGTCTGCTGTTAAGCTTTCCAGCACAGAAGCAGCAGCTGGATTTAAAAAGGGAGAGAGAGAGAAAACTGGGAATAATAGACAAGTCAGCTTGATTTCAGTAATGGGGAGAATGCCAGGGTCCACTGCAGAAGATTTACTATCAGAGCATTTGAAAAATACTGGCAGGATTAGGCAGAGTCAACATGGAAAGTAAAATTATGCTTTACAAATCTACTAGAACACTTTGAGAATGTAACTAGTAGAGAGTTAATGAGGGGGAGCCAGTGGATGATGCTTGTTTGTACTTTCAAAAGACTTTCAACAAAGTTCCACATAAGAGATTAGTTCTGAGGAAGGGTCACTGGACCTGAAACATTAACTCTATTTTCTCCTCCACAGATGCTGCCAGACCTGCTGAGCTTTTCCAGCAACTTCGTTTTTGTAAGATATTGGTTCATAGAGTTAAAGGGATTGGGGGCAGTGTATGAAATAGATAGAAAAATGGATTGGGGTTCTTTTTCAGGTTGGTGACCTGTGACCTGTGGAATTCTACAGGGATCGATGATGATATAGCAACTGTTTACAATATGTCCCGACTTGGGAGGAAGGAAGTGAATGTATTATAGCCAAATTTGCAGATCACACAAAAATAAGTGGAAAGGCAGATTGTGAGAGGGATAGAAACAGTTTACTGAGAGATATTGATAGCTTAAATAAATAGGCGAAAGTCTGTCAAATGTAATATAATGTGGAAAAATGTGAAGTTGTTCATTTTGAATGGGAGAACAAAGAAAGAACATTATTATTTAAATGGAGAAAAGCTGCAGAAAGCTGCTACATAAAGGGACGGGGGGGGCATGGTAACTTGTGCACAAAACACAGAAAGCTAGTATTCAGGGGCAGCAACTAATCGGGAAGGCTAATGGAATGATGGGCCTTACTTCAAGGGATTGGAGTATAAGACTATGGAAGTCTTACTGCAACTGTACAAGGTGCTGGTGAGAATACACCTGGAGTACTGTAAGCAGTTTCAGCCGCGTCATTTGAGAAGAGATATAATTTCATTGGAGGCAGTTATGGAGAAGGTTCACAAGGATGATCCCTGGTATGGAAGGATTGTCTTATGAGCAAAGGTCAAACAGATTGGGAGTCTATTCACTGGAGTTCGGAAGAATGAGAGGTGATCTCATTGAAATGTAGAGGATTCTTAAGGGACTTGACAGATGAGTGCTGAGAGGATGTTTCCCTCAATGGAGAGTCTAAGACCAAAGGGCATAGCCACAGAATAAAGGTGTACCAATTTAATACTGAGATTAACTGGAATTTCTTCTTTCGGAAGGTTGAGAGTTTTTGGATCTCCTTGGTTCAAGCAAGCGTCAGAGTCCTTGTGTATATGTGAGACTGAGTTAGATTGATTCTTGATCAGTAAGGAAATTAAGAGTTCGGGGAAAGGACAGGAAAGTGGCCGTGAGGATTGTTGGTTCAACCATGATCCTTTTGAATGGTGGAACAGGCTCTAGGGACCAAACAGCCTATTCCTTTTCTTGTTTCTTATAGTTTTATGATCTTACAATGGTTTGGCAGACAGGAATCAAAGCATGGTGAAATACAAGTTACTTTCCAAATGGCAGGCAGTGACTAGTTAGGAAACACAGGTTTCAGTGCTCAGAACCTAACTGTTCACAATGTGTATTAATAATTTAGATGAGGGAAATATCTCCAAATTTTCAGAGGACACAAAGCTGGTTGGGAGTGTGAGCTGTGAGGAGAATGCAGAAATGTTCAGTGTGACATAGACAGGTGGACTGAATGGGCAAATGTAGAGTAGATGCAGCATAATGTGGTTAAATGTCAGGTTATCCACTTTGATAGTAAAAGCAGGAAAGCTAACAATAATCTGAGTGTTTATGCATTGAGAGAGGGGAATGCAGAATGAAACCTGGGTGTCCTTGCACTCTAGTCACCGAAGGTAAGCAGACTGGTGCAGCAGGCATTGAAGAAGGCAAATGTTATGTTGACCTTCAAAGTGAGGGGATTTGAGTCCAGGAGCAGGAATGTCTTGCTGCAACTATACCTGATCTTGGTGAGACCACACCAGAAATATTGTGTGCAATTTTGGTCTCCTTATCTGAGGAATGATGAACTGGTTATAGAGGGAGTGCTGCAAAGATTTATCAGACTGATTCTAGGGATTGATATATGAGGAGAGGTTGAATCAGTTAGGACTCTATTCGCTAGAGTTCAGAAGTGAGGGGGCAATCTCATAGAAACAAATACAATTCTACAATTCTACAGGACCAGTCAGGGTAGCTGCAGGGAGGATGTTCTTAATGATGGGTGGTCACAATCTAAGGATATGAGGTAAACCATTTGGGACTGAGATGAGGAGAAATCTCTTCATCCTGGGAGTGGCAAGCCTTTGGAATTCACTACTACAGAAATCAGTTGAGATCAAAACTCATCACATGAGTTCAAGAAGGATTTGAATCTAGCACTTGGGTCGAAAGGAACCAAAGGATATGAGGGGAAAGGCAGGAATAGGCTACTGGATGTTCAGCCATGAACAAAATGAAAAATGGAGCAGGCTTGAAGGGCAGAATGGCCTCTTCCTGCCTCTATTCTGTAAGTTGCTATGGGGTGTCATCAGTAGGTGAGGGCAGGTAATGGCAGTGGTGTATGAGGGGTACAGAATGGGTGAAGAATCCTTCTGCAGGGAAGCCTGCGGGTACTCCAGCTGCTGTTATGTCTGGGAAGGCATCTAAGCCTGTCCAGGTTTCTGACACTTATTTCTGTCACTGGGAAGGGCGCCTGCAGGCTGTCCCACTGCCACTTCTGGGAACTTGGAAAATGCTGGTCCTTCCTCTCACCCATCCCTTCCTCACACCTCAAGCCACACCTCCATTTCCTACCTACTACCTCATCCTGCCTCCTTGACTGTCCATCTTCCCTGGACTGACCTATCCCCTCCCTACCTCCCCACCTATACTCTCCTCTCCACCTATCTTCTTTTCTCTCCATCTTCGGTCCGCCTCCCCCTCTCTCCCTATTTATTCCAGTTCCCTCTCCATTTTCCCTCTCTGATGAAGGGTCTAGGCCGGAAACGTCAGCTTTTGTGCTCCTGAGATGCTGCTTGGCCTGCTGTGTTCGTCCAGCTCCACACTTTGTTATCTTAACTGATCTTGAATTGTGATGACTGATGAGGAAAGAGAATGTATTATAGCTAAGTTTGCAAATGTCACAAAAATAGGTGGGAAGGCTGTTGGTGAGGATGACACAAAGTGTCTACAGAGGGATAGAAATAGAGTAGTGAGTGGGCAAAAACATGGCAGATGGAATATAATGTGGTAAAATGTAACATTATTCACATTGGCAGAAAGAATAGTGGAGCTGACTATTATTTAAATGGACAAAGGCTGTAGAAAGCTACTGCACCAAGCGATTTGGGAGTCCTCAAGCATGAATCACAAAAGAGATAGCATCCAAGTTCATAGAACATAGAACATTACAGCACAGTACAGGCCCTTTGGCCCTCGATGTTGTGCCGACCTGCCATCCCAATCTGAAGCCCATCTAGCCTACACTATTCCATGTACATCCATATGCTTGTCCAATGACGACTTAAATGTACTTAAAGTTGGTGAATCTACTACCGTTGCAGGCAAAACGTTCCATTTCCTTACTACTCTCTGAGTAAAGGAACTACCTCTGACATCTGTCCTATACCTTTCATCCCTCAATTTAAAGCTATGCCCCCTCATGCTGGCCATCACCTTACTAGGAAAAAGGCTCTCCCTATCCAACTTATCTAACCCTCTGATTATCTTATATGTCTCAATTATGTCACCTCTCAACCTTCTTCTCTCTAATGAAAACAGCCTCAAGTCCCTCAGCCTTTCCTCGTAAGACCTTCCGTCTGTACCAGGCAACATCCTAGTAAATCTCCTCTGCACCCTTTCCAAAGCTTCCACATCCTTCTTATAATGCAGTGACCAGAACTGTACGCAATACTCCAAGTGCGGCCGCACCAGAGTTTTGTACAGCTGCAGCATAACCTCTTGGTTCCGGAACTCGATCCCTCTATTACTAAAAGTTAAAACACTGTATGCCTTCTTAACAGCCCTGTCAACCTGGGTGACAACTTTCAAGGATCTGTGTACATGGACACCAAGATCTCTCTGGTCATCTACACTACTAAGAATCTTACCATTAGCCCAGTACTTTGCCTTCTGGTTACTCCTACCAAAGTGCATCACCTCACACTTGTCCTCATTCATCTCCATTTGCCACCTCTCTGCGTGAAGAAGGTGGATGAAGGTGCACCTGTGGACCGCACCTTCTTCCTGAAGAGGGTCCTGTTGGACTGTTGTGGGTTTGCTGCTGTGGACATTTACTGCCTGTAGGATTTCCCCGGAGGAGGTTTCTACGATGTAGCCTTCAGGAGTGCCAAGCTTTGCGAGCGCTTCCTGGAGGTTTTCAAGGAGAAAGGAGGTGAGGGCCCCCTCTCTGTATTGACCGCTGTCCCACTGTTTGTGATGCCAGCACAGAGGAGCCGTATGGTGACTGTACACGTACAACCCGCATGTGCCAGCAGTTGATGTCCTGACCTTCCTTGGAAGGTACGTGAAGGTGGAAGGGGACCTAACCAACATCATGGACCCCTTCGGCATCTGGACCAGTAAGAGACAGGTCAAGGTGACGCTGAGGATGGGAGTGGACGGGAACATTGTACACCCACCGTCCAGCTTGGCGATCGGCGGGAGCAAGAGCTACCTGACCCAAGCAGGGCAACCTAAAGTCTACCATGCCTGCGGTAGGTCAGGTCACGTGGCGGCCGACTGCAAATCCACCATCTGCAGGGAGGAGGGACACCTTGCAAAGGATTGCCCACAAGAAAAAAGCTGCAACCTTTGCGGGGAAGCGGGCCACCTCTATAGGGCATGCCTGCGGCGAGGGACCACCTACACCCAGGTCGCTGGCAGGGGCAATGCGGGGCAAGCCCCCCCGGGGGAGAGGAAGGCACCAGGGCCCTGCAAGGATCCCCCTAACGTGCAGGGGGGCCAGGTCGTGCAGGAGGGCCCAGCCCCGCAGGACGGACCCGAGGCCAGCAAAGCACCCCTGCAGGCTCCGCTCCCCCCCGACAACCCGGAGTCGATGGAGGAGGCGACAGGTGACCCAGGGGAGTGGACGACGGTCCGGAAAGCGAGGAGGAAGGCGCACCGGCGGGCCCAGGCACCGCAACCATCAGGCGGGAAGAGGCAGCGACAGGGGGGCTATAAGAGCTCCTCTGACGAGGGAGATTCGGAGGAGGCCCGCCCAAAGCAGAAGCTAAAGATCTCAAGGGAGAAGGAAAGCAGCATCCCGCTTCCAGGTGACAGGAGGCATCTTGAGGCTCCCTCCGACACCCAGCCACACGCTGCTGGGGCCCGGGAAGGAGAAAACAGCATGTCCCCAGCCTAACCCAGAGCCGGACTCTCCTGCCTCCGTACCCCTGATGGGGGGATGCCACCCAGAAGGCAGCACGGACAGTTTCCTGAGCCTGGTGAGCGTCCAGCAGTTAGCCTGGGCAATGGGCATGAAGGGACAGATGGAGGGGCTGGACCTTGGACTTGGGGACGGTACTGCGGTCACTGCCCACAATGGGGGTACGGGTTGCGAGCAATAATGTGCGCAGCGTCAAGTCCACCGCAAGATGTGTGTCCACGTTGGCCTACCTGACAACCGTCAAGGCGGTCCTCCTGTTTCTGCAGGAGTGCGGGATACCGCACCTCAGCAGGTACAGGAAATGGTCCGGGGCCTGGACCTGTGGGCCTTTGATCTGGTCGGGGGGTAACGACTGTCGCTCCTCGGGCCTGGTTATTCTGCTGCGGGGGCGCAACTTCATCTCTCAAGTTCAGGAGGTGGGGGGGGGGGCCTCCTCGTGGCTGATGTCACCTACAGGAACGCTCCCCTGAGGCTGACCAACGTGTACGCCCCAGCGGTACGGAGTGAGCGGTTGGCCGTCCTGCAGCGGCTTCAACCCCTGCTGGCTACGTCCAGCCCAGTCATCCTCGGCGGAGACTTCAACTGCATCATCGATGCAGATGGAAGATCGGGCGTGGGGACAGCGAGCGGGGGGAGTCAACTGGACGTCACGTTCAGATTCCTGATGGGCACGGTGAAGGACGCCAAGCTGCTCGACGTCTTCAGCACCCCTGCAGACGGACCGCAGCGGAGATACACCTTGTCGCGGCCAGATGGGTCTATCCGCTCAAGGATAGACTTCCTGTTTGTGTCACGGACGTTCTCGGTCAGGTCCACTGGCGTCGAGCCGGTGTTCTTCTCCAACCACTGCCTCCTGTTGGCCGACTGTCACTTGCAGGACGACCAGCCGGCCGGCAAGGGGACGTGGAAGCTCAACATGACTCTGTTGACCCCAGAGAACGTAGAGGAGCTTAAGAGGGAGTACGCTGGTTGGAGAACCATGAAACCCCTCTTTGAGTCTTCGGGCGACTGGCGGGAGACGGTGAAGGAGAACATCAAGAGGTTCTTTGTCCTCAAGGGTGTTTGGAAGGCGAGAGAGAGGCGGCGAAAGCTGTCGCGACTCCAGAAAAGGATGCAGAACCTGCTCCATCTGCAGTTGATGGGGGTCGATGTCATGGAGGACCTCTGCGAGGTGAGGGGCCAGCAAGCTTCACTCTTCGCCGCGGAGGCCTCCAGGATAATCTTCCGGTCCAGGGTCCGCTCCGTGGAGCAGGACGAGATGTGTTCGCGTTTCTTCTTTCAGAAGGTGCACAAAGAGAGCTCTGTGCTTAGCCAGCTGAAGGAGGACGACGACTTGGTGACGTCATCTCGGCCCGACATTTTGAGGATCAACAGGTCCTTCTATGCCGGACTGTACGATGCGAAGCCCACGGACAGCACGGCCTCTGAGTCGTTCCTGTCGTCTATCACGGAGGTCTTAGACGACGGCACGAGGGAGTGGCTGGACCGGCCGATATCCCTGGACGAGCTGACCAGAGTCCTCAAGTCCTTGGAGAGGAATAAGACTCCCGGGAGCGACGGCTTACCGGTCAAGCTGTATTCCGCTCTGTGGAACCTGGTTGGCCAGGACCTGCTGGAGGTGTACGATAGTGCGCTTCGGGCAGGGGAAATGTGCAAGTCCATGAGGAAGGGCATCATCACCCTCATTTACAAGAGGAAGGGGGAGAGGGAAGAAATTAAGAATTGGCGTCCCATTTCACTATTGAATGTGGACTACAAAATCCTGGCCAAGGTCATAGCCAACTGGGTCAGGTCTGTCCTGGAGTCGGTGATTCACCCTGACCAAACCTGTGCTGTGGCGGGCAGGAAGATCGCTGAGAGACTCGTGCTCATCAGGGATACGATCGCCTACGTGCAGGACAGGCGGGTGGACACCTGCCTCGTCAGCCTCAACCAGGAGAAGGCCTTTGACAGGGTCTCTCATGCTTACATGAGGGACATGCTCTCCAAATTGGGGTTCGGGGAGGGCATCCGCAATTGGATCTGGTTGCTCTACACCAACATCGCTAGTGCAGTCTCGATCAACGGGTGGGAATCAGACAGTTCTCCCATCAGATCTGGAGTCAGGCAGGGCTGCCCGCTCTCTCCTGCCTTGTTCGTGTGCTGTGTGGAGCCCTTCGCCGCATCCATCAGGAAGGACGTGAGCCTGAAGGGCGTGACTATCCCAGGCAGCGGAGGCCTTCAGGTCAAGACCTCCCTGTACATGGACGACGTCGCCGTCTTCTGCACCGATCGTCGGTCGGTGAGTAGGCTGTTGGACATCTGCGGCCAGTTTGAACTGGCCTCAGGTGCCAAAGTCAATAGGGGTAAGAGGGAGGTCATGTTCTTCGGGAACTGGAATGACCGCTCCTTCATCCCCTTCACCGTCAGGACAGACTACCTGAAGGTGCTGGGTGTTTGGTTCGGTGGAGCTGGGGCATGCACTAAGACTTGGGAGGAGCGTATCACCAAACTGAAGCAGAAACTTGGCAGGTGGACACTCCGGTCCCACTCCATCGCGGGTAAGAACCTGGTTGTAAGGTGCGAGGGTCTTTCAGTACTGTTGTATGTGGCGCAGGCCTGGCCTATTCCCTGGACCTGCGCTGCTGTGGTCACCCGGGCCATCTTCCACTTCATTTGGGGTTCGTGGATGGACCGGGTCCGCAGGGACATCATGTACAAAGACCTGGAAAATGGGGGAAAGGGCGTACCGAACGCCACCCTCGCCCTGATGGCTACCTTTGTGTGCGGCTGCATCAAGCTGTGCGTAGATCCTCAGTACGCAAGCACCAAGTGTCACTACGTACTGAGGTTCTACCTGTCCCCGGTGTTGCGAAGGATGGGCCTGGCCTCGTTGCCGCGGAACGCTCCGAGTAGTTGGACCGTCCCGTACCACCTGTCCTTCCTGGAGAAATTTTTGAAGGGAAACACCTTTGACCACAAGGCCGTCAGGCAGTGGTCAGCACGTAGTATCCTCGAGACCCTTCGGGAAAAGGAGAGGGTGGATACCGTCGTGTGGTTCCCCACGCAGACTGCCAAAGTCGTTTGGCAGAATGTCTCATCGCCAGAACTTTCAAACAAGCACGAGGACATTGCTTGGCTGGTGGTGAGAGGGGCTCTGCCAGTGAGATCCTTTATGCACGCCCGGAATCTCTGCGCCACCGCACGCTGCCCTTGAGGTGGCTGCGGGGGGGACGAGACTGTTGATCACCTCCTTCTGGAGTGTGCCTATGCGCAGGAGGTCTGGAGGGGGATGCAGTGGTATTTGTCGAGGTCCGTCCCGAGCAGCTCCGTGACACGGGACTCTGTGCTCTATGGGCTGTTCCCCAGGATGCACACTGAGACCAACATCAACTGCGCCTGGAGGACCATCAATGCAGTGAAAGACGCTCTTTGGTCTGCCCGCAACTTGCTGGTCTGCCAGCTGAAAGAACTGACCCCGACCGAATGTTGCAGACTGGCGCACTCCAAGGTCCAGGACTACGTGCTGAGGGACACGCTAAAGCTTGGGGCAGCCGCCGCCAAGGCGCGGTGGGGAAAGACCACTGTATGAAACCCCTCGTCCAGAATGGAAAAAAGGGCCCTATCTGGTAACTGGACCCAGCTGGCGCCTTCCCCAACTGGTCAGGGGGCCAACGGGGACTGTGCGGGGTGATGACTGCCGGGGTATTTTCTTTGCTTTGTTTTTTTTTCCCTTTAGTTGGTGTATATACCCCCTGGGTAACCTGGAGCGGCTTGCGTGACTGGGTAGGTGTATAAATATGTTTTATTTTTTGTACATCTTATGAATAAAGTATATTTTTTCAAATAAAAAAAGGTGACGAAACGTCTGAAAACTAACCTTCCAGCTCAGCGAGCAAACTCACATCCAGGCTGATACCAGGTTTGGGGAACTGTCTTATGAGGAGAAGTTGACTGGATTGAGCCTGTACTCAATGGAGTTCAGAAGAATGAAGGGCAACCTTACTGAAACATACAAGACTTTTGGGGGATTTGACAGGATAGATGTAGAAAGGTTGTTTGTTATCCTTGTGGGAAAGTCTAAGACCAGGGAGCATAATGTCAGAATAAGACTTTGCACATTTAAGACAAATGAAAAGGAATTTTTCTGTCAGAAGGTTAAGAATCTATGGAATTCTTTCCCACAGAGAGCTGTTGAGACTGGGAGATTAAGTATATTCAAGGCTGAGTTAGACAGATTCTTTTTCATCAGCAAGGGATTCAAGGGTTATGGGGAAAAGGCAGAAAAATGGAGTTGAGGATTATCAGATTAGCCATGATCTCATTGAATTGTGGTACAGACTCAATGGTCTGAATGGCCTACATCTGCACATATGTCTTATGGTTTTATAATTGGTTACTGATTGTGCTATGATGGACAGCTATGGTGATGGCCTCAATGCTCCTTAGGCAACATCGCACCTTCATATGGAGCAGAAGAACTGGCAAAGGTTGGGGTAAACAGTGGTGTAATGATAATGTCACTGGATCGAGGCAATCCAGAGTCTCAAACAAATGCTCTAGGGACCTGGATTCGAGTCCCAATGCAGCAGCTGGTGGAAGTTGAATTCAGTTCATGAATCTGAAATTGGAATCTGGTTTCAGTCATGGTGACTATGACAACTACTATCAATTGTTGTTAGAACAGTTTAGACGCGGAAATCAACCATCTTTACCTGGGATCACCTACATGTGACTCCAAACCTGCTACAATGTGCTTGATATTATGGACTCTTCCATTGGCAGCACCAGCAGTGGTGTATCTGACAGTGGGAGGCAGCTCAATGCATCCACATTGTTCCAACATTTAATTGTACGCACTTAGTATTAGAGCCCACCGCTGAATTCGGCCTGAAGCTATGGGCAGCAATGCCTGTCCTCCTTCTGTAGACCTAGCAGGGGTTTGTTGTCCATTATTATTACAAATTTACATATGTAAAGGTAATGGTGGAACCTCTTGACTCCAAATATTACTGCCAAACCTTCCATCCTTCTCTCTGCGCTTATTTATGCTCTGTATTAGCCAAAGTCCTAAATGCATAAGCTATTGGGTGTTCCTCTCCATTGGGCCACCTACGAGCTAATACAACCCCATACTTGGGAGGAGGCACTGCATGTTAATACCAGATCTTGACTGGAATCATAGAGTGCCAACACTTTAGAGGATGATGGAGTCTATAGGTGTGTGGCTGGAAAAGTACAGCAAGTCAGACAGCATCTGAGGAACAGAGGTAAATCAATGTTTGGACAAAGGGTTTTGGTCCAAAACATTGACTTACCTGCTCCTCGGATGCTGTCTGACCCACTTTATCAGCCTCACTCCTATAGACTCTGGCTTCCAGCATCTGCAGTCCTTATTTTCTCCTTAGAGAATGATAGCTGTTTCTTCACCTTCCTGAAATCAATGGCTTGGCTACATGACCATTTGCAAGGCCAACCCTGATTTAGGAGTTGTGCAAAGGTGCCAGGATAAAGGCCAGGTTATGTATGAATTTTCCATAATAATTCAGCAGCCCAGGGATAGACCTATGTTCCAGTGTAGATGTGGGAGTCGGGGCACCTTTGATCACCCTCATTTTATCTTCCATTGGGTGTAACCGCTGACATCTTGTCATTTCTGTAGTCCAAGTAGGTCAGTTGGGGTGTATGAAACACACATTTTTCCCTTTTAAGGTTTATGGCCACCTGGGAGAAACATCTAAGGACCATGCCTAAGTTCTCAAAGTGCTCCTTATTGGTCTTCCCTATTATTAGCATGTAATCTGTGGAAAGAACTGAAACAAAGTGGAGAATGTGGGTACAGTTACAGTATTTAAAAGACATTTGGATATGCACATGAATAGAAAGGTTTGGTGGGATATGGGCCAAATGCAGGTAGGTGAGACTAGTTTAGTTTGGGAACATGGTTGGCATGGACTAGTTGGACTGAAGGGTCCATTTCCATGCTGTATGTCTCTATGGGTCTATGACTGTTAGCTGCCCTCTGAAATGGTCTAGCAAGCCACTCGCATCAAGGACAAATAAGGATGGGTTACAAATGCTGGCCTTGCCAGCGATGTCCACATCGTTGAAAGAGTTAAAGGCAAAAGTCAGTAATATGAAATTCTATCCTCATACCGGGTTTGAAAGCTGAGCCCTGGAACTTACTCCATAAATTCATCAGTTTCATTCAAGCCTTTGGTTCCCTTCCCAAAGCTTTTAATTTTTGAGGGGAAATAAGGCCTCTTTATTCATCTGTGAAGCTACTGGGGTGCTTTTATGTGTTTAATGTGTTGTATCTGTGCGTCCTATTACTCTTGTTCCCGTTTTGATCAGAGGAAATCTTTATGATTTATCTTAGCCAGAGAAAGCAATAGAGGTATATGAACAGGTCTTGAAGAAAAACTCTCATGACGGACATTTGGTGAGAAAGATTGGGCGAGCATTAGTTAAGACTCACCACTACACCAAGGTATGGGGAACACATTTTTTTCTGTGTAATTGGGTTTATGTTCTTCAGCATTGCTTAGTGTTATTCATGTTCATTGTGAAGACTTTGCAGTACTTTTAAATACATTAATGTGAACTTGGGTCCTTGTTGCATTGTTTGTGACTATTGAGGAATATCATTTAGCTCCCTTGCAAGACTAAGACCTTTACTTTCAAAGTCAAAAGAAACATGAAGACAGTATATTTTGCCAAGCTATCAGACAAGAAGCTCATTAAGTGCAAGGAACACCAATTCTTAACTTTTTAAGTCATTGGGTCATAGAGATGTACAGTATGGAAACAGACCCTTCGCTCCAACTCATCCATGTCGACCAGATATCCTAAATTAATCTAGTCTCATTTGCCAGTGTTTGGCCCATATCCCTCTACACCCTTCCTGTTCATGTATCCCTTCAGATGCCTTTTAAATGTTGTAATTTTACCAGCCTCCACCACCATCTCTGGCAGCTCAGTTCATAAACGCACCACCCTCTGCATCAAAACGTTGCCCCTTAGATCACTTTCAAATCTTTCCACTCTCATCTTAAACCTATGCCCTCTAAGTTTTGGACTTCTCTATCCTGGGGAAAAGGCCTTGGCTATTCACCCTATCCAAAAACTTCATGCTTTTATAAAATTCTATAAGGTCACCCCTCAGCCTCCAATGCTCCAGGGAAAATAGCCCCAGCCTATTCAGCCTTTCCTCATAACTCAAACCCTCCAAGCCTGGCAACATCCTTGTAAATTTTTTCTGAACCCTTTCAAGTTCAACAACATCTTTCCTATAGAAGGGAGAACAGAACTGAACACAATCTTCCAAAAGTGGCCTAACCAATGTCCTTTTTTAGCAACAACATGATCCGAACTCCCATACTCAATGCACTGACCAATAAAGGCAAGCATACCAAATGCTTTCTTCATTACCCTTTCTACTTGCGACTCTACTTTCCAGGAACTATGAACCTGCACTCTTAGTTTGGCAACACTCCCCAGGTTCTTACAATTAAGTGTATGTTCTTTCTGGATTTGCCCTACCAAAATGCAGCACCTCACATTTATCTAAATTAAACTCAATCTGCCAATCCCAGGCCTGTCTGCTCATCTGATCAAGGTCCACTACACCACCAATTTTGATGTCATCTGCATACTTGCTAACCATACTTCCTATGTTCACATCCAAATCATTTTACACATGAAACTAGAAAGTTCAAGGCTCCTTGAGTCCTTTTCCTCTAGTTGTACCACTATTCTCCTGAAACTTTTATTCAATCACGGAGTGGATATGCAAGGGAGCTTCACAGCCCAGGCTGTCCCTATTCTCAACCACCTTCCATCACATGCATGTGTATTTGAAGTGGATTGTGTATCATCTAGAAATTTAATTAAAGGTGAATAGTGTTCATCTAGATATCCTTAAAGGAAGTTATCTCTACACGTAGGAAAGTGTAAGACTTACTATCTTTCATAAAACACTCATTTGACTTGGGGTTAGTTTTGACTCATAAACTACAAGGGAACAAATTGATGGTTCCCTCAAAAGGTTGTATTTATTTGTGTCTGTGCTTACAGACATAAAACGTGTATAGATTTGAAAATATTCCAGGAAAATTACCCACTTTAAGGATTAAAGAAGGGAAAAGAAATTTAACAATAAAATTAGCAGCAAATTTTTGTTACTTTACACCCAGCAAACTAATGCTTCAACAGCGTAATTGTATTCCAAATAAATAAATGCTTCAACATCCAACATTAGAATGCTCAAACATGTTGCCATTGTGATATGAAGTGTGTAACATATATATACTTCAGTATAATTTCTTTCTGAGTTTGGATTTTTGAATTTGAACTTAGTTTGCATGCCTGAGGGTGTTTAATGATTAATTTGCAATTATTTCTGTAGCCATGGTGATTTCATTAAAAATGTGACAGCAAAGTCTTACTAGAGAGTTATGGGGTATGTTGACAATGGGAGATTTCTATGAATGAATATCAAACAATTATGCATTGGGCTTTAGCTTGGAAGCACAGAGATTATGTTTTTTTTATTAGGGAAGAATTCATATCTTAGCAAAATAGTTTTAGTCTAGTTTCAATTTGGGCAGTTCTACACGTCAGCTGAAGTTAGGTGTGCAAAGCAGCTATTCTTGAGAAAGGGAGAAGATAGTTTAGAATTGTTGAAAATAGGTTACCTTAGTGTAAGGAATCTAGTCAAGGCTCCAGGCCAGAAGTGTTTAGCTAAAACACTGCAGGCCTTATTTGAAAGCTGAAAAAGTTTAAGCTCAGTTATATAATGAATCAAGGAAGAGATTCCCATTACTCGGAATTATAGCCACAGGGAAGTCAAACCCTCTGTAAGATAGAGAAAGGTGTTCTATCTGATATTTGAGTACTATAATGGAATGCTTTTGGGATTAATGGGACTATGTATTTATTGTCTGTTTTGAAACCTTTAAGTATGTGCTTTGTGCAAATATTTTTGTCTTGTTCTATTCTATCTTCATTCCTTTTTGCATAATAAACTTTTGGTTCATTGTTAAAACCAAATCTGCAGCAATGTGTGCTTATGCTACAGCAGTCCATGTCCAAGCGCACCAAGACCTTGACAATATCCAGGCTTGGGATAAAAAGTAGCAAGTAACATTCATGCCACACAAATATGAGGCAATGATCATTTCCAATAAGAGATAACCTAAAAATCATCCCATGACATTCAAGTGCATTACAATCTCTAAATCATCAATTATCAATATGACACCATTGGTCAGAAATTGAACGGGACAAGTCACATAATTACAATGGCTACAAATGCAGGTTAGAGGCTAAGAATATGCAGTGAGTAATTTGCCTTCTAACTCCCGAAAAACTTCTCACCATCTACAAGATACAAGTCAAGGGTGTGATGGAATACTCACCATATGCCTGGATGGCTACAGCTCCAACAACACTCAAGAAGCAGACACCATCCAGACATTACATATACAAACCAAGGTAGCAGCAGTATTTATCAGGATAGGTATAAGATGCACTGCAGAAATTCACCAGGGTTACTTGGATAGCACCTTCGAAATCCATAACACCCATCTAAAAGCGCAGTGCAACAGATACATGGGAACACCACCAACTGCAAATTCCAAGCCACGCTCATCCTGACATGAACTTATGTTGCTGTTCCTTCCCTGTCGTTGGGTTGAAATCCTGGAATTCCCTCCCTAATGACATTGTGGCTCTAATTACAGCACATGGACTGCAATAGTTCAAGAAGGACTTGTTCACCCCCACCTTCTTGAGGGCAACTAGGGCAATAACTGCTAGTCTGTCAGTGACATCCACATCCCATGAGTAGACTTTTTAAAAAAATGGTGAGAGCTCACCCCCATAAGACCAAACAAAACATAATCTAACATGCCACATTTTAGTCTGGGATTTTACTTGTCCAGTAACAACACCAGCTGGGATCATGGAATCCCTATGGCACGGAAGTAAGCCATTCAAGTCCATGCTGACCCTTCAAAGATCCATCGTACACAGGCCCACCTCATCTCTGTAACTCTGCATTCCCCATGGCTAATCCACTTAACCTGCATTTCTTTGGACTATGGGACAAAACCCACTCAGACACATGCAAAGACAGACAGTTGCCCAAGAATGGATTCAATGTGACGCAGCAGTGCTAACTACTGAGCCACCATGCCACCCATAATGCCAGAATACAACTACCATCTAGTCATAAAACCACCTAAGCTGACCCTTCCATTGATTGCAGACTCATTTAGGTTTCTGTGACTCAGTTGGATTCTTCCTACCCACACTTGATGCAGTTTTCTCCCACATAAAGCTAGTAAAGACCTCTGATATGTCCAGTTTTTAGATAGTGTCTCATTGGATAATATTAATAATAATTAGTAATCACTACAGAAATACTTAGAAGTTAATCATTAAGACCCCTCAGTCACACAGAAAAAGTTCAAATTCAAAAATCCAGACTCAAAGCAATACTATAATGACAGGCCACATTGTCCATTTCTTTTAAAAGGAAATGGTCCGGTTACATATTTTTTTAAACCATGGTTTGCATTATTATATTTCTTTTGCTTTCTCTGGTGACTTTTCATGACGTAAAACCCCTTATAGGCAATTATCTATTTAAATTACATTGGAACATTGTGCTGCATTGTATTCAGATCCAAGTTCTAAACTTCATAAAGGAACTCCTCTTTCTCACTGCCCTGAATTATCTCTGTTGTTCCTGTTGAGAGCATTTGAACATAGAACAGAGAACATTACAGCACAGTAGAGGCCCTTCGACCCTCGATGTTGTGCCGATCTGTCATACCGATCTCAAGCCCATTTAACCTACACTATTCCATGTACGTCCATATGCTTATCCAATGACGACTTAAACGTACCTAAAGTTGGCGAATCTACTACTGCTGCAGGCAAAGCGTTCCATACCCTTACTACTCTCTGAGTAAAGAAACTACCTCTGACATCTGTCCTATATCTTTCACCCCTCAATTTAAAGCTATGCCCCCTCATGCTCGCCATCACCATCCTAGGAAAAAGACTCTCCCTATCCACCCTATCTAACCCTCTGATTATTTTATATGTTTCAATTAAGTCACCTCTCAACCTTCTTCTCTCTAATTAAAACAGCCTCAAGTCCCTCAGCCTTTCCTCATCAGACCTTCCCTCCATACCAGGCAACATCCTAGTAAATCTCCTCTACACCCTTTCCAAAGCTTCCACATCCTTCTTATAATGCGGTGACCAGAACTGTACACAATACTCCAAGTGCGGCCGCACCAGAGTTTTGTACAGCTTCACCATAACCTCTTGGTTCCGGAACTCGATCCCTCTATTAATAAAAGCTAAAACACCGTATGCCTTCTTAACAGCCCTGTCAACCTGGGTGGCAACTTTCAAGGATCTGTGTACATGGACACTGAGATCTCTCTGCTCATCTACACTACTAAGAACCTTACCATTAGCCCAGTACTTTGCCTTCTGGTTACTCCTACCAAAGTGCATCACCTCACACTTGTCTGCATTAAACTCCATTTGCCACCTCTCAGCCCAGCTCTGCAGCTTATCTATGTCTCTCTGCAACCTACAGCATCCTTCGTCACTATCCACAACTCCACCAACCTTAGTGTCATCTGCAAATTTACTAACCCATCCTTCTACGCCCTCATCCAGGTCATTTATAAAAATGACAAACAGCAGTGGACCCAACACCGACCCTTGCGGTACACCACTAGTAACTGGTCTCCAGGATGAACATTTTCCATCAACTACCACCCTCTGTCTTCTTTCACCAAGCCAATTCCCGATCCAAACTGCCATATCTCCCACAATTCCATTCCTCCGCATTTTGTACAATAGCTTATTGTGGGGAACCTTATCGAACGCCTTGCTGAAATCCATATACACCACATCAACCAGTTTACTCTCATCTACCTGTTTGGTCACCTTCTCAAAGAACTCAATAAGGTTTGTGAGGCACGACCTTCCCTTCACAAAACCGTGCTGACTATCCCTAATCAATTTATTCTTTTCTAGATGATTATAAATCCTATCCCTTATAACCTTTTCCAACACTTTACCAACAACTGAGGTAAGGCTCACTGGTCTATAATTACCAGGGTTGTCTCTACTCCCCTTCTTGAACAGGGGAACCACATTTGCTATCCTCCAGTCATCTGGCACTATTCCTGTAGACAATGACGAGTTAGAGATCAATGCCAAAGGCTCGGCAATCTCCTCCCTGGCTTCCCAGAGGATCCGAGGATAAATCCCATCCGGCCCAGGAGACTTATCTATCTTCACCCTCTGAAGGATTTCTAATACCTCTTCCTTGTGAACCTCCATCCCACCTAGTCTAGTAGCCTGTATCTTAGTATTCTCCTTGACAACATTGTCATTTTCTAGAGTGAATACTGTTGAAAAATATTCATTTAGCGCTTCCCCTATCTCATCTGACTCCACACACAACTTACCACTACTATCCTTGATTGGGCCTAATCTTACTTTCATCATTCTTTTATTCCTTAAATACCTTTTGAAAGCCTTAGGGTTTACCCTGATCCTATCCACCAATAACTTTTCATGTCTCCTCCTTGCTTTCATCTCTCAGTGTGACACGTTCAGCATAATTAGTTTTAACACATGGGCAATGAGCATTCCTCCCATCATTAATATTCCACAAGGCATGCTGATTGAATGCCATGCCATGCTAAGACATGTTTTTATTTGACCTGCAAAAGTATGGAACAAACAAACTCAGATTGGCCACCAAGTCCCATTTTCCCTTGCACCACGTTCAATCTCTGTCTGCTGTGATAAGATCATTCAATAGAGAACAGCGATCAACTTTGGCAAGTTACTACGTGACACCTGGGCTAAGTTGTGCAATCTATATTCCCTGCTGTGCTGAATATATTTCTTATTGCATATTAAAATCTCACTTGTTTTTATATGCCAGTTTCATAAGAATGAAGCTAAATCAGAGTGATTTGTATACTTTCATCTCATTTTCAGGCTATTCATTATTTTGAAACTGCACTAAAAGTAGGTGGACAGGACTTCTTGTGCCATGACCTGGCAGAACTCCTTCTGAAACTGAGACTATTTGAAAAGGCAAAGAAAGTGCTGAGAAAGGCCCTTGAACATGATTTCAGTAAGTTGATTTATGTTACACTTTCCTGTAGAGAAACTGATGTTTACTGTAGTTGAGGGAACTTGTGCAGATCTATATAGAATTTACACCACAGACACAGACTACTTGGTCCAACTGGGTCCTTATTGGTGTTTATACTTGTCATGAATATCCTCCAAACTTAACTCTTCCTGCATTTTAAAATTCATTTATTCATCTCTAATTGGCCTGGAGATGGTGGTGGTGAGCTGCCTTCTTGAACTGCAGCGGTCCTTGGGGTGTAGATAATCTCACAGTACTGTTAGGAAGAAAAATTTTAAAACAGAACATTGCAGGTAGCTAGACTTTATTCCTTCTTTGTCTTGGCAGATTTCTCTTCCAAAAGGCCATTAAGAGATGGCGTTTTCCAACAATCAATGACAGTTTCACGGTCATTATCACCGGAGACTAGATTTTAATTTAAACTGCTACTCAGAGTATTAGCTGGCATTTAATTAGTAGTTTAGAGATGTAATCATTACACCATCGTCACCTTAAGTACTTAATCTAGCTTCCCCACAAAGGCTTCAATGCTGGTCAACTCAAGCACTCCTTGTGAAAGCGAACTCTGTATTCTAAACTCCTGCTTCTATTTTGGTGGTTTTGGTGTCACAGACTTGCATCTGTATTGTGTCAACATTTTTTAAGATGTTGATTGAAGCGAGTTTTGAGAAGATTTGTAGCTCAGGTTGAGGTTCTGGATGTGAGTTTGCTCGCTGAGCTGGAAGGTTAGTTTTCAGACGTTTCGTCACCATTCTAGGTAACATCATCAGTCAGCCTTCAACAAAGCGCTGGTGTTATGTCCCGCTTTCTATTTATCTGTTTAGGTTTCCTCGGGTTGGTGATGTCATTTCCTGTACTTTTTCTCAGGGGATGGTAGATTGGCTCCAAATCAATGTGTTTGTTGATGGAGTTCCGGTTGGAATGCCATGCTTCTAGGAATTCTCGTGCGTGTCTCTGTTTGGCTTGCCCTAGGATGGATGTGTTGTCCCAATCAAAGTGGTGTCCTTCCTCATTTGTGTGTAAGGATATGAGTGATAGTGGGTCATGTCGTTTTGTGGCTAGTTGATGTTCATGTATCCTGGTGACTAGCTTTCTGCCTGTTTGTCCAAAGTAGTATTTGTCACAGTTCTTGCATCTACAAAATACCTTGCAAGAACTGTGACAAACATTACATTGGACAAACAGGCAGAAATCTAGCCACCAGGATACATGAACATCAACTAGTCACAAAACAACATGACCCACTATCACTTGTATCCTTACATACAGATGAGGAAGGACACCACTTTGATTGGGACAACACATCCATCCTAGGACAAACCAAACAGAGACACGCACGAGAATTCCTAGAAGCATGGCATTCCAACCGGAACTCCATCACAAACACATTGATTTGGAGCCAATCTACCATCCTCTGAGAAAAAGAACAGGAAACGACATCACCAACCCAAGGAAACCTAAACAGATAAATAGAAAGCGGGACATAACAGCAGCGCTTCGTTGGAGGCTCACTGATGATGTTACCTAGAATGGTGACGAAACGTCTGAAAACTAACCTTCCAGCTCAGCGAGCAAACTCACATCCAGATGTTGATTGAAGGATATGTGTGATGTGGAGGTGCCGGTGTTGGACTGGGGTGGACAAAGTCAGAAGTCACAGGACACCAGGTTATAGCCCAACAGGTTTATTTCAAATCACAGGCTTTTGGAGCGCAGCCCCTTCTTCAGGTGAAGTGCTACACCTGATGAAGGAGCAGTGCTTCAAAAGCTTGTGATTTCAAATAAACCTGTCGGACTATAACCTGTTGTTGTGTGACTTCTGACTTTGACGGATATAAACACAAAAATGCAATGAATAACTCCACTGTCTTTCTTTGAATTAGTGTCGAGGGATCTTGACATCCCCCAATAAACTGGTGAGGTCTCAGTTTAGCTGGTCACCCAAGAGATAGCACCTCTGACAATGCAGTGCTTTCTTAGTAGTGAAGGGTCAACATTGGGTTGTAATGTGCTCAAACCCTGGAGCAGGATCTTGAGCCTGAGATCTCAGTATCAGAGGAGGGATTCTACTGATTAAGTCACAGCAAATACCACATTTCTCTTGAATTCTGTGTTGACAACTCATTGACAGCTGTATGGCAGCACATAGAGGAATGTACATCAAGTACAGTTACATTTTCTTTTTCACTTCTTGAGGCTAATGTCCTAGATCCAAATGTGCACAATGACAAACGTTACAAGTTCAAGATAATGTGTGGAAAAAGCTTCTGATGATAATTCCAATGCTCTGTAGTAATGATAGCAAGGAAGAGCTATGAACAAAATCTGTACTGTTGTGTTATCAGTGATTTAGTTTGAAACCAAAGCCGGGAAATCATTGTAAGCGGTTTTAGCAGAGCAGCATTCTTGTGGTCGCATGACATTCCTCTGCCTACTATTTTAAGAAGGGGGTTATCTATTAAAATAAGAACTTTTAAAGTAGGCGGGATAAAATGTGTGTTAAAATAGCACACCCAAAAACAATTGCACTTTCAACACAAAGTGTAATTTCAAGGCTCAAAAAGTATGGCTAAAGACTAGTAGGTGAGACACAAAGACTTATTTTGTTATGGGGTTACCACAGCAAAAATAACTCACTGGTAAAGTTTTCAGACAGCACTTTGGAGCATATTCTGTCATGTGAAGTAATTTGCAGACAATAGGAACAAAACACCATTTAACCCTTCAGCCTGTTATATGAGATCATGATTAAACTGTAATTGACCGCCTTTGCTCCATATCTCTTATCACCTATGTTTAGAAATAAAATCTACCATCTTCGTATTTAAAATTAACAAGTGGCCACATTTTATTCAGAAGAATAGTTCTAATATCTAGTATCCATGTCTTTATGTTAATATACTCTTCCTAAAGCTTGATCCAGAAGAAACAATTTATGTTCATACAATTTCAAAGCACTTAACAGCTAATGGGGTGTTTTTGAGGTGTGCTTACTGAAATTTGGGCACAACAAGGTCCAACAAATAGGTCTGTGAGGTTGTTTGAGGGATAAATGTTAATCAGGACACCAGATCAACCCTGCTGTTCTTCCAAGAATGTTGTAATGATTTATTTTACATTTGGAAAAGCTGAAAGGACTCAGTTTAACATCTCACCTGAAAGACAGAACTTGTAACAGCATAGCATTCCCTCAGTATAATATTGGAGTGTCTGGCCAGTTTATATGTTGAGGTCTCTGGACATTCTGGACCCTGTAACCTCTCTGTCAGAGACAACAGTCCTACTGTTCAGGCAAGGAAGATGAGAACATATAAAACCCCATTTCTTTAGCGGGTATGGGAATCATACTCAAAAGTGCCACGTAGACGATATCTATATCTGACATCACCTCCGTTTCACTGACTGTTTAGTTATTTTCCTCAGCTTTAGAATGTACTTGAAAACTGCAGATGATTCTGAAGTCGGTTAAAGAAGATTGTAAAAATTTATGAATCAGGTGGTCTTTAAATAACTATACTCCTCAGGGTTATCAGCCTAGTTGTCATCTATGCTGTAATTACTTCCTTCACATGAACATTGAATTAAAAAAGACAATTAATCCTTCAAATCCCTCTTTTCCAATTCTCCACTGAGAGGTCTCTCAAATTTGTTAAACCTCTAAAAAGGATGTCATCGAATGTGGTTAAAAATGCCAAGAAAATGAAGGGGTGAGGCTTTTCCTGCTCCTTCTAGGAAATCTGAGAGGTCTTTCCAACTACCTCACTACTATAATCAGCGCATTTCTGAATTTCTATCTCTTAGAGTCATACAGTCATAGAGATGTACAGCATGGAAACAGGCCCTTCAGCCTAACTAACCAGATATCCTAAATTAATCTAGTCTCATTTGTCAGCATTTGGCTGATATCCGTCTAAACTCTTCCTACTCATATATCCATCAGAAAACTTTTAAATGTTGTAATTGTATCTTGTTCCTCTTGAACTGCAAATAACCTGTGATACATACTCTTTGAGCTCTCTTTCTGTAAATTATAAAAATGATTTGGTTATCCCTAAGAATAATCTCCAATAATTTTCCAGTCCTGATGAAGGGTTTCAGCCCAAAACATTGACTTCCCTGCTTGTTGGATGCTGTCTGATCTGCTGTGCTTTTCCAGCTCGACATTTATTGACTGGTCACCCAAGAGATAGGATCTCTGACAATGCAGAGCTCCCTTAGTAGTGAAGAGGCAACTTGGGTTTTAACATGCTCAAACCCTGGAACTGGGACTTGAACCTGAGACCTCAGTATCAGAGGAAGGATACTACTGATTAATCCACAGCAAACACCACGTTTCTCTTCAATTCCCTATTGACAACTCATTGACAGCTGTATGGCAGTATGTAGAGAAATGTGCAGCAAGTACAGTCACAATTTCTTTTTCACTTCCATGTCCTATTCCTTTGTGAATACCAATGCAAATGCAGAACAGTTAGAAATGTATAATATGATTAAGCAGAGATAGCATGGCTTCATGAAGGGGGAAATCATACCCGCCAAGTTTACTAGAATTCTTTGAGGCGATAACAAGCAGAACAAATAAAGGGTAAGCAGTGGATGCAATATATTTAGATTCTCAGAAGGCAACACATATTAGGCTACTTAATAATGGACAGCAGTTTGGCTGACTAATAGAAGACAGAGAATTGGGATAAGGGGAACATTTTGGAATGGCAACTTGTAAATGGTGGGATGCTACAGGGATCACTGCTGGGGCCACAATTATTCACAATATATATCAATGACTGTGGTTAGGCCACTTTTGGAATACTGTATTCAATTTTGGTCTCCCAGTTGTAGGAACGAAGTTGTCAAACTTGATAGGGTTCCAAAAATATTTACAAGGATGTTACCAGGGTTGGAGGGTTTGAGTTATAGGGAGATGCTGGATAGGCTGGGGATATTTTCCCTGGAGTGTCAGAGGCTGAGGAGTGACCTTATAGACGTTTATAAAATCATGAGGGGCGTGGATAAGGTGAATAGCCAAGGACTTGCATGAACCTCCACCACATGTTCTATGTTCTATGACTGTTTCCTAGGGTAGGGGAGTCCAGAACTAGAGATCATAGCTTTAAGGTGAGAATGGAAAGACTTAAAAGGGTCCTAAGGGGCAACTTTTTCAGGCAGAGGATGGTATGTGTATGGAATGAGTTGCCAGAGGAAGTGGTGGAGGTTCATACAATAACAACATTTAAAAGGCATCTGGATGGATATATGAATAGGAAGAGTTTAGATGGATATGAACCAAATGCTGGCAAATGCAACTAGATTGATTTAGGATATTTGGACAGCATGGTCAAGTTGGACCGAAAGGTCTGCTTCCATGCTATACATCTCTATGACCTGGAAGAGGGAAGTGAATTTACTATGGCTAAGTTTGCGGGTTACACTAAAGTAGGTGGAAAGGCCAGCGGTGAGGCTGACAGAGTTTGTAAAGGAATATAAACACATTAAGTGAATGGGCAAAAACTTGGCAGATAGAACATAGAACATTATAGCGCACTACAGCCCCTCGGCCCAAAGAGAATATAACGCAAGAAAATGTGAAGTTATGCACATTTTAAGAAAGAATAGAGGAGCTGAATATTATTTAAATGGAGAAATTATGGAAGCCAAATGGAATTTAGGTCCCTATTTCAAGGGGAATGCAATGCAAAAGTAGGAGTGCTTTGTAAAAATATATAAAGCACTCATCAGACCACAGCTCAAATGCCATGGTTTGTTTCGGGTCCTTTATCTATGGCAAGATATTCTGGCATTTGAGGTGGTCCAGAGAGGATTCACTGGGCTGATACCAGGTAGGGAGAGACTTTCAAATGAGGAGTGGATGAGTAGGTTGGGCCTGTATGCATTGGAAATATAAAAGAATGAGACAATCTATTTAAAAGGTACAACATTCTTAGGGAATTTGACAAGGTAGACGCAGAAAGATTATCTCCCTTGGGAGGAGAGTCTAGGACCAGAGGGAATAATTTCAGAATAAAGATTAGTACATTTAATACAGAAATGAGGAAGAATTTCTTTTCCTTGAGGATATTGAATCAGTGGAATTCTTTACCACAGAGGGTTGCTGAGATATGTCCTTATATTCTAGGCTGAGATAGATATATTTTTAGTCAGGAATGGAATCAAGGGTAAAGGGAAAAAGACAGGAAGGTGGACTTGATGAATACCATATCATCCATGATCTCACTGAATGGTGGAGCAGACCAATGGTTTTATGGTCATGTTTATTAGATTAAAAACCAGTCACTGAGTTTAACCATTACATTATACTGTGGGAAGAACCAGATAAGACAGAAATTATCAGTTAGGTGACTTATAGCATAGATTTTAAGAGCTAGTAGATAATAAGAACAAGAAACAAGGAAACAAGGGAATTGAGAAATTCTAAAATCCTGGTTGAAAATGAGAAATAATTGTGAATCCAAAATAATAGTATTGCAGAATGGCAAAATAATTTGCAGGACTCTTATTTGGATTGAGAAGGAAGATGACAAAATAGATGAACAAACATAGCTATATCTTTTATTGATAAGGCAAACAGGATATCGGTCACCTCTTCTCTGGCAAGTACTATTGTTAGACATTACTCTATTTCAGAAAACAATTTAGCCACCATGATGAATGATGTCAAATATCTGATGCTTTTGGCCAGGATTTGCAGGAAGACTAATGAAGTTGAGGAAGCACTGACTGCTTTAACCAAGGTGAGTGGGCCTGAGTACTCAATCAAATGCATACATCATTCCTGCTGTGTCCTGTACTTTCAGGAGAGACCTGTTATTGATACACAAAGTGCTGGAAAAAAACCCAGCAGGTCTGGCAGCATGCAATGAGAAACAGTCTAATATGACTTACTCTTCTTCAGAAATGTAGTTAACTCTTGCTTTCCTGGAAATTATTAAAGATCAGATCAAACCCTCTCAAACTATTGTAAGAAGGTGGCCTAGGCCTCAACTTTTTCTTATTTTTAAAGGCAAATGTAAGGCATTGTGTTCCAGATACAGTTCAATTGGTGAGACTACCAGATTTGAAGCAAAACACACTTTATTCATACACTATAGTAAAAATACAAACAAAAGAAAAAGGAATTGCAATAATTTAAATCTATGGGAAAACTTAACAGAATAATAGATTATTTAATGACTAAATTGCAACTGTTACAATACATTAACATTCCAGAAACATACCCTTAGCAAAGGCAAATTCAATAAAATTGATTATCTCACATGTAATTCTCCAGTCCATAAGGAAAGAATATCAAGAGAAAATTCTGAGAGAGAGAGAGAGAACCGAAGTGTTTTGTTGAAGCAGGCAGTGATGTATAGCAGCTTCCAAACCCCAACAGCTACTGAAAGTTAAATTAAAATCCTGGTTCTGCGGGAGGTTGACCCCACCCATTCAAGCTGTTTCTATTGTTCCAGCTTTAAAAATAACCCCAACGCCCAACCAGCTGTTTATTTATTGACTTAGAACAGACTGCTCTGTACCTCTGTTTCAACCTCAATTCACAAAAAAAAACTAGGACAAAATACATCTCTTAAAGCTGTATTATCATCACAATGAATTTGATTAGTAGTAGCAGTACTATCTAGAAGATGCAATGCAGAAATTCACCAAAATTCCTCAGACAGCACCTTCCAAACCCACGACCACTTCCATCTGGAAGGACTAGGGCAGCAGATATATGGGAACACCATCACCTCCAAGTTCTCCTCCAAGGCAGTCACCATCCTGACTTGGAAATATATCACTCTTCCATCACTGTTGCTGGGTCAAAATCCTGGAATTCCCTCCCTAAGGGCATTGTGGGTCAACCTACAGCAGGTGGACTGCAGCAGTTCAAGAAGGCAGCTCACCACCACGTTCTCAAAGGCAATTAGGCGTGGGCAATACATGTTGGCCCAGCCAGCAACACCCACATCCCACAAATGTATTTAAAAAATGCATTCTCCTTTTACTTATAAATTATTACTTCATCAGGAAGAGGGAGAATTTCATCATGTCACTATACACTAGACTCAACCTCAAATCCCAAATGCAAAAGTCCAGTGTACTAGCAAAAGCAGCAGTTACTTTTTTTTGTCTTCAATGGGAGACTTGTTAATTAAAATTCTTGTGACCATTGTGAAAAGACACCGTGTAAGGTGTAAATTTTTCAAAATCAACTCTAAAGTGTTTACAAATCGTTTATTTGAAAATGTGTTAAGTTTACATTTTTCACAGATTTTAAAGAAAGGGACGAATAGAAACATAGGATGGCTACCGCACAGAGCGTCCATGTGAGACCCTCGCAATTGTATTTCAGCTAGTCCCACTCCCTGGTCGTATCTAACTTTCACTGTTTATATGGTTTCCTAATGAAACAGCTGATGGTATCTGCCTCCACTACTCTCTATGGTCATTTAGTCCAGTTGCATAAAAAAGTCCTTTCTCATGTCCCATGTTCTTTCTTTTGCAAATCTCCTTAAATCAGTGTCTTCTGAGTTTTCTCCTTTCTGCCAGTGGGAACTATTCCTCACAATGTGAATATAAGAGAAATGGTTAGTAGGTTTGCTGACAACACCAAAGTCAGTGGTCTAGTGGACAGCAAAGAAGGTTATCTCAGGGTGCAATGGGACTTTGATCAGATTGGCTGATAGGCTGAGAAGTGGCAGATGGAGTTTACCTTAGATAAATGTGAGGTGCTGCCTTTTGGAAAGGCAAATCAGGGCAGGACTTATTCAGTTAATGGTAGGGTCTTGGGAAATGTTATGAAGAAAGAGATCTTGGGATGTAGGTTCATAGTTCCTTGATGATGCACTCACAGGTAGATAGAATAATGAAGCAGGTATTTGGTGTACTGGAATTTATTGGCCAGTGCATTGAATATAGGAGTTGATAGGTCATGTTGTAGCTATAGGGTTGGAGCATTTGAGCTATAGGGAGAGGCTGAATAGACTGGAGCTATTTTCCCTGAAGAGTTGAAGGTTGGGGTGACCTTATAGAGGTTTATAAAATCATGAGGAGGCATGGATAGGGTGAACAGACAAGGTCTTTTCTTGGGGAAGGGGGAAAAAAAAGCTAGAGGACGTAAGTTTAAGGAGAGAGTGGAAAGATTTAAAAGGGACCTAAGGGGAAACTTTTTCACACAGAGGGTGGTATATGTATGGAATAAGCTTCCAGAGGAGGTGGTGGAGGCTGGTACAATTACAACATTTAAAAGGCATCTAGATGAATACATGAATAGGAAGGATTTAGAGGGAAATAGGCCAAAAGCTACCAAATGGGACTAGATTTATTTAGGATGTCTGGTCGGCATGGACCGTTGGACGGAAGGGTCTGTTTCCATGCTGTACATTTCTATGACTCTATAGCTCTATGTGTTTTGCCGAGACCAGTCTTTTCAGATGTACCAGCTTTTGTGTGCATGCCTAGAGGTAGTTTGTGTTTAGCTACTTCTCTAATAGCTACATGTTTTATAAATCTTGATGACTACACATGATAGAGAAATAGATTTATATAATCATAAGTTTCTACCTCTCACTAATTGAAATTGGGAGGATATATCCATTATATCCCTCATCTCTAAAGAATCATTTACACAGCAGCCCGTCTTCCCAAACCCCCTTCCTCATTCAATCACTCTCTCACAAAAACAGCTTTCCCTTGATCTAAACCCCTTGCTGCACCTACACCTTTGCACCTTTGAGAGACAGTCCCACCAAGGTGATTGCTGTACCTGTTCAGTGGTCTGCTGATAACACAGAGTGGAGCTGGAGGATGACAACAAAGCCAGGCAGCATCAGAGGAGCAGGAAAGTTGATGTTTTGGGTGAGGACCCTTCTTCAGAAATAGGGAGGGGGAATGGAGCTCGGAAATAAATAGAGAGAGGAGGGGTAGGGCTGGGGAAGGTAGGTGGGATGGTGATAGATGAGTGCAGGTAGGCAGTGGTGGAGTTTGATCAGTGAAGTGTGGGGTTGGATGGGTGGGGGAGAAGATGGACAGATTGTGCCAAGTCAAGGAGGTGGGGATAAGAGGGAGGTTTGGTCATGGGATGAGGCCTGCTCCTCTAGTTTGCGGGTGGTGTCATTGTGACAGTAGTGGGGGCCCATGATGAACATGTCATCCAGGGAGTGGGAGGGGGAGCTAAAGTGGTTTATGACTGGATGGTGTTGTCATTTGTCATGAACTGAGCACAGATGCTCTACAAAGTGGTCTCTGAGTCTCCACATTGTCTCACTGATGTAGAGGAGGCCACAGCAGATACAGTAAATTAAATTGATGGATGTGAAGGTGAACCCCTGTCCAATATGGAAGGTGTGGGAGCCTATAGCCCAATGGCCTAAACATGGATTTCATCAGTATCAAAATCTCCCCACCCCTCATCATCATTCCGTGACCAACCCTTCCCCTCATCCTCGCCTTCTTGACCTGACACAACCTGTCTATCATCTCTCCCATCTATCTGTCTCTCCCACCTCACTGACCAATCCCCAGTACTGCCTTCCTGCATTCTCTATCACCATGCCACCTACCCTCCCCAGCCACACCCCTCCTCTATTTATTTCAGAGCTCCCTTCCCCCTCCCCTGTTCTGAAAAAAGGTCCCAAACTGAAACGTCAGCTTTCCTGCTCCTCTGATGCTGCCTGGCCTGCTGTGTTCCTCCAGCTCCACAAAGTGTTATCTCTGACTCCAGCATCGGCAGTAGTGGTCTGCTGATCTTCTTTAAAAAATGTCACAGAATGTACACATTGTTTGCTGGGCCAATATTCATTGCTCATCCCTTGTTGCTCTTGAGAAGTGGTGGTGACCTGCTGTAGTACATTTCGTCTAGGTATCCCCCCACAACGCAGTTGGGAAGGGATGGAGTTCTAGGATTTTGATGGAAGTGGTTGTTGGTTTGGAAGGTGCTGCCTAAGGATCTGTTGTCAAGCCCCTATCATTCTGGCAATGTTTCTAGCTCCTGTGTGACTTGGCAAGCTGGTGCTCAGGCTCATGCACAGTACACACCTTCTATAGAATCTCTACAGTGTGGAAGCTGGACATTTGGCCTATCAAATCCACACCAACCATCTGAAGAGCATCCCACCCTGCATTTCCCACCACAAACACTAAGGGCAATTTGGCATGGCCAGTCCAACTCACTTGTACATCTTTGGACTGTGGGAGGAAACTAGAGGAAAACTCAGAGAGGAAACTCACAGGGACACAGGGAGAACGTGAAAGCTCCGCACAAATAGTCACCTGAGGCTGGAATTGAACCTGGGGCCCTGGCACTGTGAGGCAGCAGTGTTAACTACCCTGTCAGTGTACCATCTCTTCACATAAAGGTTTTTTCTCTCCTACACTTGCTGCTAATAGGCACATCAGTGAGATTAATTACAATTAGCAGCAACAATGGCACCATAGCTTGATCACTAGACACTTTTGCATTTGAGAAACCTGCATCATGGGAAAAGAGAAATTTGTGGTCTGAAAATCACCGTTACACAATTAAAAGACAAGAATCCCTTCGGGTCATCCGTACCCATTTGGATAATTGTACTCCACTTAGGAGCCACCAGTGACAGATCCTTCAGAATTCTGAAGACTTCTGAAGGGTGACATGGTGGCTCAGTGATTAGCACTGCTGCCTCACAGCACCAGGAACTCAGGTTTGATTCCAGCCTTGGGTGGCTGCCTGTGTGGAGTTTGCACATTCTCCCCATGTCTGTATGATATGCATATTAGGTGGATTGACCATGCTAAATTCCCACAGTATGCAAGCTAGGGGGATTAGCCTTGTGAAATGCGGGATGGAATGCTCTTTAGAGGGTCAGTGTGGACTCAATGGGGGTGAATGGCCTGCTTCCACACTATCATATCTGTCTGGAATTGAACCTGATTCTATCATACCTCCTGTTAGCCTACTCTGCTGTGCAGCCTGATAGCTCCACTGAGGGTCACATCTATCTGGCAGGCATTTGTTTTGTATTACATTGTTAATCTCTCATTTAAAATGTTTTTAAGGCTTATGATTTACAAGGACGGTTACTGAAACGCCTGATGATGGAGCAGTCAGATATCATTCCAGCTGAAAACCAGCTGGCTGCCTTCATCTGTACCGAGATAGCACACATATACGTAGATCAGCAAGACTATGACAAGGCGATCTGTTTCTATAAAGACGGGCTGGGCTTTGTCGAAAATGACCCAAAGGTGAATAAAAAGAGTATTCTTTACATACTTACAAGTACAGACGTGTCTCAATTGGGAGAGTCGACAGCCTAGTGGCATTATCACCAAACTATTAATCCAGAGACCCAGGTAATGTTTTGGGGACCTGGGTTTGAATCCTGCAATGGCAGATGATGGACTTGGAATTCAGTAATAGTCTGGAATTAAGACTCTAATGACGATCATGAAACCATTACAGATGTCAGGCAGAAAAACCATCTGGTTCACCAATGTGGGGTGTCACCAATGAGAAGGAAATCTGCCATCGTCACTTGGTCTGGTGACTCCGACATGTGACTCCACACACACAGTGATGTGATTGACTCTTGACTGCCCTCTGGGCAAAAGGAATGAGAAATAAATGCTGGTCAACTAATGCTCACAATCTTGTGACTAAAGTCAGAAGTCACACGACACCAGGTTATAGTCCAACATGTTTATTTGAAATCACAAGCTTTTGGAGTGCCCAAGATAACAAAGTGTGAAGCTGGATGAACACAGCAGGCCTCTCTGATGAAGGGTCTGGGCCCGAAACATCAGCTTTTGTGCTTCTAAGATGCTGCTTGGCCTGCTGTGTTCATCCAGCTTCACACTTTGTTATCTTAGATTCTCCAGCATCTGCAGTTCCCATTATCTCTTTGGAGTGCTGCTCCTTTGTCAGGAGGGAAATGCACATGCCCAGAATTTATAGACAGAGAGATCATTGCAAGCTAATTCCAGGCAATTAAGAGTATCAAAAGATAATACAAACGGTGTGTGCGGAGTGTCGGCAGGCTAAAGAACAAGTCTTTGCAGATGATCAAAAGTGTCAAACAATGTGAGCAAAGTGTCAACACCTGAATAACAAGTGAAGGGATGACCTATAATCCGATTAATTAAGGTAAAGAGATAATTACAAAAAATCAGAAATGAGATGGTGTTAGAGACAAATCAACCATGGCTGGAATAACACAATAGGTGTAAGAGGCACATACTGACAGTCTAACCAAAGTGACAAGTAAGCCAAAACTGTACAAACGAATAAAAGGTAGAAAGATCATAATAAGTTATCAAGGTGATGGTGTCAAAACAGAACAGTGAGGAAGATTTTACACAGAAAGGTATGGTGGGGTTACATGAGATGAGAGGCATAGATAGAATGCATTGCCGGAGACTTTTTTCCCAGGACAGAAATGGCTGTCATGAGGGGGCACAATTTCAAGGTGATTGGAGGAAGGTATAGGGGAGATGTCAGAGGTGGCCTCTTTACACAGAGAGTGGTGGGTGCGTAGGATGCACTGCCAGCAGTGGTAGTAGAGTCAGATACGTTAGGGACATTTAAGCGACTCTTGGATAGGCACATGGATGATAGTAAAATGAAGGGTATTCAGGTTAATTTGATCTTAGGGTAGGATAATAGGTCAGCACAACATTGTGGGCCAAAGGGCCTGAACTTGCTGTACTGTTCTACGTTCTATGTTCAGGTTCTATGTAGCAGGACACAAACCCAAGATCACAGTTAAGGCTGTCTTCATGAGTATGGAACTTGGCTATCAGTTTCTGCTCGGCAATTCTGCACTGTTGTGTATCTCGAAGGCTGCCTTGGAGGAGGCTTACCCAAAGATCTTTGTTATCAATGATATGTTGAAGATTGCAAAGAACATGGTGTAGTTTCTCTGCTGTGGGGAAGAACTGGATGACGAAGATTATTCAATTGGTTGTGTCATGAATGACAACAAACATCTTGCCAGGGCAATACCTACGCCTCCATGTTCTACCTGTAAACCACCTAATCTAAAACAGACCATCGTTTGCATCAAACAACCCAGCCTTTAGGAGAACAGCTACCACAACACCATGTAACCCTGCCATGGCAACCTCTGCAAGACATGTCAGATCATCAACACGGACACTACCATCACAAGTGGGAACATGACCTACCATGTACACAGTAGGTACTCATGTGACTTGGCCAATGTTGTCCACCTCATAAGCTGCAGGTAAAGATGTCCCACGGCATGGAGTATCAACAAGACCATGCAGATGCAATGACAATGGATGAATAGACATTGTGCAATTATCACCAGGCATAAGTGTTCTCTTCCAGTCAGGGAACACTTCAGTGTCAAGCACATTCAGCCTCTGATCTTCAACAAAGCATCCTCCGTGATGGTCTTCAAGGTACACAACAATGTGGAATGTTTCCCTCAAGACAAGAGTTTAATACAGTATTCCAAAAGTGGCCTAAGAAATGTCCTGCACAGCCGCAATGTGACCTCCCAACTCCTATACTCAAAGCACTGACCAATAAAGGCAAGCATACCAAATGTCTTCTTCACTTTTCTGTCTATCTGTGACTCTACTTTCAAGGAAGTGTGAACCTGCACTCCAAGGTCTCTTTGTTCAGCAACACTCCCCTAGACCTTACTATTAAGTGTGTATGTCCTGGCCTGATTTACCTTGCTGAAATGCAGCACCTCACATTTATCTAAAGTCCATTTGCCACTCCTGATCGCATTGGCCCAACTGACCAAGATCCCATTGTACACTGAGATAACCTTCTTCACTGTCATGTTTTTGTATTTGTATCTGTTATTGTACCTTCAATACGAACTTCCTTCACCCACCGTCATACGGTGGCAGCAGTGGGTACCATCTACAAGGGGCATTGCAGCAACTTACCAAGGCTCACACACCATCCTGACATGGAAATTTATCACTATTCCTTCACTGATGTTGGATCACATTCCTGGAGCTTATTTCCTGGCAGCACTCTAGTAGCACCTGTACCCGATGCACTTACTACACTCTCAAGGGCAATTAGGGATGAACAATAAATGCTGGTTTTGCTAATGACACCCACATCCCAGAAAAAAGTTTTAAAAAATAAGAATTTATCTAGACCAACAAACTTAGAATGTTTTCAGATGCAGCACAATAAGGGTAGGCAATTGCCTAGTGATATTATTGCTGGACCAATAATCCAGAGACACAGGTAATGTTATGGGGATAATAAAATGTGAGGCTGGATGAACACAGCAGGGCCAGCACTAATGTTATGGGGACCCAGGTTCAAATCCCTTCACAGCAGACAGTGGAATTTGTGTAAAAATCTGGGAAGAAGAGTCTAATGAGTGCCATACATTGTCAATTGTTTGGAAAAGCCCACCTGGTTCACTCATGCCCTTTACGGAAGGCAACTGCCTTCCTTACCTGGTCTGGCCTACCTGTGACTCCAGACCCACAGCAATGTAGTTGACTCTTAACTGCACAATGAGTAGCTAACGATGGGCAATAAATGCTGCCTAGCCAGTGATGCCTTCATCCTGTGAATGAATAAAAAAAACGAAGCTGCTGAAATAGCATTGATACCTTTTCAGATGAAGTTGGTTTCGTGCATGATATAGCAAGGGACAGAATGCAAATAGGCCAAATGGAATTGGGCTTGAGGTTGCTTTTGTGAGACATGAACATCAGCATGGTTCAAATAGGCCAAAGGACCTCTTTCTGAGCTGTAGGATTCCTATGCAATTGTGTCAATCCCTGTGATCCTTTGGGAACAGATTTTGCTCAGTTTTTATAACAATCCTTTTCATGTTCATTCTCCTAGCTGATGATAGAGCTTGCCCAATTATACTTGGCCAAAGGAGACAGTGATATGTGTGAGCATCTTTGTATCAAGCTACTGAAGAATGTTCAAAGCAACAATGATGTTAACATGGTATGTTCATTTACAAATCCTTCAGCTCCTCCTTTATAGAATAGAATCATAGATCCTTACAGTATATAAGTAGGCCATTTGGCCCATTGAGTACACACAGACCCTCTGAAGAGAAGTCACACCCAGATCCACACCTGACCCTATCCCTGTAATCGTGCATTTCCCATAGCTAACCCACTTAGTCAACACATCCTTGGACAGTCTGGGCAATTTAACATGGCCAACCCACTTAACCTGCACACCTTTGGACTCTGGGAGGAAACTGGAGCACCTGGAAGAAACCCAAGACTGTTTATTTGTCAAGATGGTTTTCTTATTTCTTATTTAGTTGATTTCTAGCCATTGGCACCTTGCTTCACTACCATCCTCCTCCTCCCTTGCAAACATCACCCCTCCTCCCTGATAACATACTACTGTTTTTTTTTCAACGTGGGGCCTCCCCACATCAAAACTCTTCGACTATCTTCCCCCAATATCTACCATTTACTGATACTGCCTGGTTCCAATCTGCTCCTCTCCCACAAATATACCTCCCACTGAATAAACAATACAATCAAATTTACCTCTGGTTCAGAAATTTGTGGAAGGAAATTGGAGGATGAAATGGAAGATTTTGATTGGTGAGCTATTGATGAAAGAAAGATATTAGCTGGGGAGAAACTGAAGTATTAATGTTGATTATAACAGTGGGGATTGGGAGATTGGGGACAGGGGGAGAAGGGCAATGATATTGTTGGGCTTCAATATTGGTACCTTTGTCATTCTTTTCCTGTTCATAGATGATGGCAGATCTCATGTTTAAAAAGCAGGAGTATGAACATGCTATATTTTATTACCGACAACTGTTGCAGAGATCACCAGGTACCTATTAGCTTTATGTTCCAATTATATATTTTTACTAGAGCCTGATCTTTGATAGCAGTCTTGTCAATGAATTATAAATTCAGTTTTCACCAGTTTATTTTTGTGGTTTTGCTATTAAAAACTCTTGCTCAAACTTTTGTACAATACAATTCCCACATGTCATGATAATGTCATTATGCATCCCATAGTGCAGATTATAACCTTGACACAACCGGTGTGAGCAAACGCAATACATTTATTTTGAGCGTGCACCTTACATTTACTTAAATAAAACTCCACCTGGCACTCCTCGGCCCATCTGATCAAGATCCCATTATATTCTGAGAAAATCTTTCTTCCTGTCCACTACACTATCTATTTTGGTGTCATCTGCAAATTTACTCATGATACCTCCTATATTCACATTTAAATCATTGATATAAATGGCAAGAAACAGTGAACCCAGAATCCTTGTGGCCCATTGCTGGTCACAGGCCTCTGGTCTGTAAAGCAACCATCTACCACCACCCGCTGTCACCCACCTTTGTTTCAATTTTGTATCCACATGGCTAGATCTCCCTGGATCCTGAGTGGTTGAACCGTATGAACTAGTTTACCATGCAAAACCTTGACAAGTGCTTTACTCAAGTCCATATAGACAATGTCTACCACTCTGTCTTCGTCAATCTTCTTTGTCACCTCTTTAATAAACTCAATCAAGTTAATGAGACACAATTTTTGATGCAGAAAAACCATGCTGACTATCCCGAATCAGTCCTTGCCTTTTCAAATGCATCTAAATCGTATCCCTCAGAATCCCCTCCAACAATGTAACCACCACTGACATAAGGCTCACCAGTTTATAGTTCCCTGACTTTTCCTTACAGCCTTTCTTAAATAATGGCACCGCATTAGCCAACCTCCCACAAAGGTCTGGGAAACACCTGATCAGGTGCCAGGGATTTATCCATCTTCATGTGTTTTAAGACAACCAGCACATCCTCTTCTGCATTATAAACTATTTCCAAGACAATATTAGATAACAAAGTGTGAAGCTGGATGAACACAGCAGGCCAAGCAGCATTTCAGGAGCACAAAGGCTGACGTTTCAGGCCTAGACCCTTCATCAGAGAGCTCTCTGATGAAGGGTCTAGGCCCGAAATGTCAGCCTTTGTACACCTGAGATGCTGCTTGGCCTGCTGTGTTCATCCAGCTTCACACTTTGTTATCTTGGATTCTCCAGCATCTGCAGTTCCCATTATCTCCAAGACAATACTATTTACTTCCCCAAGCACCCTAGCAATCATGTCCTTCTTCGCAGTGAATACTAACATGAAATATTCGTGCACTTTTGCACTCTGTCCAAAGTGTTTACATCCTCATATAATGGGGTGCCTAGAACTGTGCACAATAATCCAACTGAAGTCTAAAACGTGTTTTGTACAAGTTCAACATCACCTCCTTGCTCAAGTACTTTATGTCCATATTAATAAAGCAGATGATACTCCGTGCTTTACTTACTGCTCTCTCTACTGGCCCTGCCATTTTCAATGATCTATCCAGATATACACAAAGGTCCTTTGCAACTGCACCCCCTTAAATTGTACCCCCAGTTCACCTTTCTTCCTCCCAAAACATATCACCTTACACTTCCCTGCAGTTGAAACTCATCTGCCACCTGCCTGCCCACTCCACCGATGTCCTTCTAGAGTTCTACATTTTCCTCCTCACAGTTTATAAGTCCTGCAAGTTTTGTGTCATCTGAAAACTTGGAAATTGTCCCCTGCACACCAAGATCTAGACCATTAATATATATCAGGAAAGATGTGTCCCAATAAAAACTGAAAGAGCTGCGGATGCTGTAAATCAGAAACAAAACTACAAGTTGCTGGAAAAATTCAGCAGTTCTGGCAGCAACTGTGAAGAAAAGAATCAAACTTTTTGGGTCCAGTGACTTGAGGTTCTGAGGAAGGGTCACTGGACCCGAAACAGTTGATTTTTTCTTCACAGATGCTGTAAGATGTGTCCCAAACCTTCTTCCAACTTGAAAAATATCTGTTGACCATTACTCTGGTTCCTATTTCTCATCCCATTTTGTGTCCTTATTGCTGTTCACCCTTTAATTCATGACCTATAATTTTACCCACACTTTCATTGACAAACTGAATTTGATTGTTACTCTCATCAATACCTGCTCAAAAGAAAAATATATTCAATTCTTGACATTTCAGGTTGGGACCCTTCTTCAGAAAGATTTCTGAAGAGAGGTCCTGACCTGAAATGTCAAGCTTTCTTGCTCCTCTGATGCTCTTGGCCTGCTGTGTTCATCCAGCCTCACACCATGTTATCTCAGATTCTCCAGCATTGGCAGTTCCTACTATCGTTATATGCAATTCTTGTTTAGTTATTGTCTCTGTTCTCTATTATTTTAAAGCAATAAATCCTATATAACTTCCACTGCTTCATTGAAAATTGTCCCAATACCTCAAGTCCCTACTCCTAAAAATTAGGGATTGAAATTTATTTTGGCCTGTTTTCAGGCAGAGAACTGCAATGTTGGAATCTAAAAGTATGAGCCTCATCTGAAAAGTTTTTTGTATGCTGACGGAACATCCAGAGACAGTGATGAGGACCAATTTGGACAAGCTGTCTGGCTGATGACTGTGGGCTAGCAGCATTCCTCTGGAGTACTTAAGACACAGGAGGTGTCCTGTTCCCTACCCCTCCACTCGCCCAACACATACAAACACACACACAAACTTACAGTCACTCTCTCTTGCTCTCTCTCTCTCTCTCTCTCTCTCTCTCTCACACACACACACATACACTTGGATGGTCATTTCAAAGATTTATTTTCAAAGTATTATTCAAACATGGAATGATTGCTGCCCACGTACAGAAATCATAGCTGTGCCAACTATCCCCCTGTAAGAAGGTTTTAAATTTAACTTGAGGCAGAAATAGTTAGGACTTATCATTATTACGGACAGTTAGGCCACATGAATTCCTTCTGTAGCCAATATTCGCCAATTCTGTGCCCCAGATATCATTAAGTAAACTCATGCTAATTGTTTTCACATGTATCACAGAATCATACATCACAGTGGAGGCCAATCCTGCTCCACCCATTCTTTCACCACAGCCCTGAGATTCTTTTCTTTTCAGCTTTTCAGTTTTGAACTTCCTTTAGAACATTGCTACCAAATAAGTAATACTCTGTTTTTGTTTTTCCTCGCTTTGGGTAGACAACTTCCTGGTCTTAAGCAAGTTAATTAAGCTGTTCAGAACAACAGGCAAACTTGATAGAGCTCCAGGGTTTTTGGAGTTAGCCGAAAGGACCTCAACAAGGACGATTGTGGAGCCTGGGTACAACTACTGCAGAGGCCTCTATCTCTGGTAAATGAAGACACAATAAAGAGTGATGACACACCTGTTTGCTCCAAAACCAACCAGAGTAAGGCGTACAAACTGCAGCCCATGGGGCTAAGGAAGCCCCCAAGCCCCAGCGGTTTGGCCCACAAGGCCTAGCCTTCTGAAGGGTGTGTCTTGTTCATTAGGGCTTACATGTTTTTAAAGGTAGTTCTTAGTCCCAGGGATTTTAATACTAGATTACTCCAAAATACTAATGCTCCCTAGTATCAGAACCTTGCGATAAATGTGACTACATGTATAATTCTTGGAGCACACATTTTCCATGAGAAAGGCTGGTTAATGTTTTCATCTGGGAATTTGAAAATGTGGCCAGAATTAATACATTACTCGAAGCCCCTGACCCAATCACACCAGTCATACAGGAATATTAACAAGAGGTCCTGGTTTTAGGATATTGGGTAACAGATTTAAAACAGAAACAAGGAGAAGCTACTTCTCTCAAAGGGTCGTGAATCTGTGGCGTTCACAGCTCAAAAGAACAGTAGACACTAGAGACTATTTTAAATTCACCTGTGGGCGTCTCTGGCTGGCCACTATTTCTTGTCCATCCCTAGTTGCCCTTGCAAAGGTGGTGGTGAGCTTTCTTCTTGAACCACTGCAGTCCACCTGCTGTAGGTTGACTCATAATGCCCTTAGAGCGGGGATTCCGAGTTTTGACTCAGCGACAGTGAAGGAAAGTGATATGTTTCTCGGTCAGGATGGTGAGTGGCTTGGAGGGAAACTTGCAGGTGCTGGTGTTCCCATGTACCGGCTGCCTTTGTTCTGGATGGAAGTGGTTGTGAGTTTGGAAGGTGCTGTCTGACCATTTTTGGCTCTTGCAGTGCAGTGAAGGTTTACCAGGCTGATTCCAGGGATGGTGGGACTGGTACACAAGGACAAACCAACTAATTTAGGATTGTTTTCATTGCAGTGGAGACGATCGCAAGGGATCTTGCACAGACTTACAAAATTCTAGTAGGACTAGACATGGTAGATGCAGGGAGGATGTTCCTGATGGTGGGTGTATCCAGAACCAGGGGTCACAGTATGACGATTCAGGGTAGATCATTTAGGAAGGAGATGAGGAGATTATTCTTCACTGAAAGAGTGGTGAGTATGTGGAATTCATTAGCACAGGATGTAGTTGATGCCAAAACATTGAATGTATTCAAGAGGCAGCTGGATATAGCACTTTGGGCAAATGGGATCAAAGGTTATGGAGAGAAAGCATAATTAGGCTATTGAGTTGGATGATCAGCCATGATCATGATGAATGACGGAGAAAACTTGAAGGGCTGAATGGCCTCTTCTTGCTCCTATCTTCCATGTTTCTATGTTCAGCAGTGCATCTTGTAGATAATACACATTGATGCTACTGAGCAATAGTGGTGAAGAAACTGGATCTTTTGGATGTGTGCTTATCAAGCTGGCTGCCTTCTTCTGGATGATATCGAGCTTGTTGAATGTTGTTGGAGTTGCACCCGTCTGGGCAAGTGGGACATATTCCACCACACTCCTGACCCTGTGCCTTCTGGATAATGCACAGGCTTTGGGGAGTCATGAAGTGAGTGCTTACCACAGTATTCCTAAACTCTGTCCTGCTCTTTTAGCCATTGTGTTTATGGGGTGAGTCCAGTTGAGTTTCTGGCCAATAATAATCCCCCCAAGGATGTTGATAGTTCAGGAATTCGGTGATGGTAACACCATAGAATTTCATGGGGCAGTGGTTAGATTGTCTCTTATTGATGATAGTCATAGCCTGGCATTTGTGTGCCAGAAATGTTATTTGCCACTTGTCAGCCTAAGCCTGGATATTGTCCAGATCTTGTTGCATTTGAACATGGACTGCTTCAGTATCTGAGTCGTCGTGAATGGCGCTGAACAAAGAACAAAGAACAAAGAAAATTACAGCACAGGAACAGGCCCTTCGGTCCTCCAGCCTGTGCCAATCCAGTTACTCTGTCTAAACCCGTCGCCTATTTTCCAAGGATCGGTATCCCTCTGCTCCCTGTCCATTCATGTATCTGTCTAGATATATCTTAAATGACGCTATCGTGCCTGCCTCACTGGCAACATGTTCCGGGCACCCACCACCCTCTGCATAAAGAACTTTCCACGCATATCTCCCTTAAACCTTTCCCCTCTCACCTTGACATCGTGACCCCTAGTAATTGAATCCCCCACTCTGGGAAAAAGCTTCTTGCTATCCACCCTGTCCATACCTGTCATGATTTTGTAGACTCAATCAGGTACCCCCTCAACCTCCGTCTTTCTAATGTAAATAATCCTAATCTACTCAACCTCTCTTCATAGCTAGCACCCTCCATACCTCTCATGATTTTGTAGACTCAATCAGGTCCCCCCTCAATCTCCGTCTTTCTAATGTAAATAGCCCTAATCTACTCAACCTCTCTTCATAGCTAGCACCCTCCATATCAGGCAACATCCTGGTGAACCTGCTCTGCACTCTCTCCAAAGCATCCACATCCTTTTGGTAATGCGGCGACCAGAACTGTATGCAGTATTCCAAATGTGGTCGAACCAAAGTCTTATACAACTGCAACATGACCTGCCAACTCTTGTACTCAATACCCCGTCCAATGAATGAAAGCATGCCGTATGCCTTCTTGACCATTCTCTTGACCTGTGTTGCCACCTTCAGGGTACAATAGACCTGAACACACAAATCTCTCTGTGATAACAAAGTGTGAAGCTGGATGAACACAGCAGGCCAAGCAGCATCTCGGGAGCACAAAAGCTGATGTTTCGGGCCTAAACACTTCATCAGAGACCTTCATCCACTTCCAGCCAGAACAAAGACAGCTGGTACATGGGAACACTACCACCTGCAAGTTCCCCTCCAAGCCACTCACCATCCTGACCTAGAAACATATCACTTTCCTTCACTGTCGCTGGGTCAAAACTTGGAATCCCCGCTCTAAGGGCATTGTGAGTCAACCTACAGTAGGTGGACTGCAGTGGTTCAAGAAGACAACTCACCACCACCTTTGCAAGGGCAACCAGGGACAGGCAAGAAATGTTGGCCAGCCAGAGACGCCCACAGATGAATCATCTCTCTGATGAAGGGTCTCGGCCTTAAACATCAGCTTTTGTGCTCCTGAGATGCTGCTTGGCCTGCGGTGTTCATCCAGCTTCACACTTTGTTATCTTGGATTCTCCAGCATCTGTAGTTCCCATTATCTCAGATCTCTCTGTGCATCTATTTTCCCAGGGCTTTTCCATTTACCGTATAATTTGCTCTTGAATTGGATCTTCCAAAATGTATCACTTCGCATTTACCTGGATTGAACTCCATCTGCCATTTCTCTGCCCAACTCTCCAATCTATCTATATTCTGCTGCATTCTCCATCAGTCCCCTTCACTATATGCTACTCCACCAATCTTAGTGTCATCTACAAACTTGTTAATCAGGCCATCTATACCTTCCTCCAGATCATTTACGTATATCACAAACAACAGTGATCCCAACACGAATCCCTGTGGAACACCACTGGTCACAGTTCTCCATTGTGAGAAACTCCCTTCCACTACAATTCTCTGTCTCCTGTCGTTCAGCCAGTTCTCTATCCATCTAGCTAGTACACCCTGGACCCAATGCGACTTCACTTTCTCCATCAGCCAATTATGGGGAACCTTAGCGAACACCTTACTGAAGTCCCTCTCCAGCCCTTCCCTCATGTATCAACTTTGTCACTTCCTCAAAGAATTCTATTAAGTTGGTAAGACATGACCTTTCCTGCACAAAACTAAGCTGCCTATCACTGATAAGCCCATTTTCTTCCAAATGTAAATAGATCCTATCCCCCAGTATCTTCTCCAGCAGCTTCCCCACCATTGATGTTAGGCTCACTGGTCTATAATTACGTGGATTATCCTTGCTAACCTTCTTAAACAAGGGGACAATGTTAGCAATTCTCCAGTCCTCCAGACTCAAGGATGCTGCAAAGATGTGTGTTAAGGCCCTAGCTATTTCCTCTCTTGCTTCCCTCAATAGCCTGGGACAGATCCCATTTGGACCTGGGGACTTGTCCACCCTAAAGCCTTTTAGAATACCCAATACATCACCCCTCCTTATGCTGATGTAACCTAGAGTAATCAAACATCTGTCCATAGCCTCAACATCCATCATGTCCCTTTCCTCAGTGAATACTGCCACAAAGTACTCATTAAGAATCTTACTCATTTTCTCTGACTCCTCGCATAACTTCCCTCCTTTGTCCTTGAGTGGGCCAACATTTTCTCTAGTTACCCTCTTGGTGCTTATGCATAAATAACAGGCTTTAGGATGTTCCTTAACCCTGTTTGCTAAAGATATTTCATGACCTCTTTTAGTCCTCTTAATTCCTCGTTTCAGATTGGTCCTACTTTCCCGATATTCTTCCAAAGCTTCATCTGCTTTTAGTCACCTAGACCTTATGTTTGAGTGATAATGGGAACGGCAGATGCTGGAGAATCCAAGATAACAAAGTGTGAAGCTGGATGAACACAGCAGGCCAAGTAGCATCTCAGGAGCACAAAAGCTGACGTTTCGGGCCTAGACCCTCCTGATGTATGCTTCCTTTTTCCTCTTAGCTAGTCTCATAATTTCACCTGTCATCCATGGTTCCCTAATCTTGCCCTTTCTATCCCTCATTTTCACAGGGGCATGTCTGTCCTGCACTCTCATCAACCTCTCTTTAAAATCCTCCCACATATTAAATGTGGATTTACACTCAAACAGCTGCTCCCAATCCACATTCCCCAGCTCCTGCCGAATTTTGCTATAGTTGGCCTTCCCCCAATTTAGCACTCTTCCTTTAGGACCACTCTCATCTTTGTCCATCAGTATTCTAAAACTTATGGAATTGTGATCACTATTCCCAAAGTAATCCCCGACTGAAACTTCAATCACCTGGCAGGGCTCATTCCCCAACACCATGTCCAGTACATGCCCTTCCGGAGTTGAACTACTGACATACTGCTCTAGAAAATCGTCCTGGATGCTCCTTACAAATTCTGCTCCATCTAAACCCCTAACACTAAGTGAATCCCAGTCAATGTTGGGAAAATTAAAATCTCCTATCACCACCACCCTGTTGCTCCTACACCTTTCCATAATCTGTTTACATATTTGTACCTCTCTCATGCTCACTGTTGGGAGGCCTGTGGTACAGCCCCAACACTTACTGCATCCTTCCTATTTCTGAGCTCTGCCATATTGCTCACTGATTGTGCCCTCCATAGTGCCCTCCTTCAGTACGGCTGTGATATTCTCTTTAGCCAGTAATGCAACTCCTCCACCCCTTTTACCTCCCTCTCTATCCCGCCTGAAGCATCAACATCCTGGGATATTTAGTTGTCATCTTGCCTTTCCCTCAACCAAGTCTCGGGAATAACAATAACATCATACTCCCAGGAACATTGTGCAATCATAGCAAATATCTCCACTTCTGAACTTATGATAGAAGGAAGGTTATTTATGAAGCAACTGAAGATGGTGCATTTGAGGAGAAGATATATTTTTAATTCGTAATTGTTTAATGGATTATGGAGAGTGGCAGGAAAGCGAAGTTGAGGCTGAGATGAGATCAGATGTCATCTATCAAATGGCAGAACAGGCTCAAGGGGCTGAATTCCCAACTCCTGCTGCTCATTCTTATATTCATCCTGATCAGGGGTCGGCTATGGGTATAGCACGAGCAGGGGGATATTGGGAAAGATTTTTTTAAAAATTAATTCGTGCGATGTGGCATCATTGGTTAGGCCATCATGTATTGTCCATTGCTGATTGCCCAGGGGGCAGTTAAGAAGCAAGCATGTTGCTGAGGGTCTGGACGTTTTTTTAAAAATAAAACTATTTTTCTAATCAATGTATTCAGTGATGTTATTACATACCTCTTGAGCAGGTGGGACTTGAACCTAGTCCAGGGGTAGGGCATTACCACTGTGTTGCTGTCACATGTAGGCCTGACCAGGTAAGGACAGCAGTTTCCTTCCCTAAAGGGCATTAGTGAGTCAGATGGGTTTTTTTCCTGACAATTGACAATGGAATCATAGTCATCATTAGATTCTTAATTCCAGATTTTTATTGAATGCATATTCTACCATCTGACGTGGCAAGTTCACACCAAGGGCCCAATTACCTGAGTTGCAGGATTAATAGTCCAGTGATAATTTCACTTGGCTGTTACCTGCTCATCATATCACAATGATGTTGCCTTCTGAAACATTTTCTGGGTTCAGGGCCAGGCAGGTTCAGATAATTGATTATCTGGCTGTGTCCAAGTTGTGCAAACACTTTAAAAAGCATCCATTCCACAATCTATAAGGGCATGGGGAACCAGCATTAAAATCAGATCTTCAACTACATTCGCCTGTTATTATGTTGAAACACAAATTCCTAGGATTTTCTTCAGGACAGCACAAAGACATTGGAAATCTTCTACCCGACTGCTGATAAAGGGGTGTTGTTGTGAGTGAGCCACACAGACAAACAATTCATCTCAAGCAGAAGTACAAGCAAGGAAAGTATCATTCACTTTACTGCCCCAGGCCAAGGAAAAGAAAAATCAATCAGAATTCCTGATCTTGATCGCATCAGCTAAAAAAAAAGTCAATGTGATTGGTGGAAAACCCACAGCCTTTTACCCAGCCTGATCTTTAAGAGGACTGCACCCCCACACCAGCGTGGGTGACTATCTCTGCCTTCAGAAGTGGCCAAAGCAGCCACTTTTTCCCCCCTTTATAAATAGAAGCAAAATACTGTGATGCTGGAAATCAGAAACAAACAGAGAAAGTGCTAGAAAAACACAGCATCAAAGGAGAGAAAGAAACAGTTACCATTGCAGGTCTGGTATGACTCTTCATCAGATCTAATCTGTTTCTTTCTCCATAGTCGGCATGGTAACCAGTGGCAAAGCCAGCAATTATTGCCCATGCCTAATCTCCCTTGAGAAGCTGGTGGTGAGCTACCTTCTTGAACACAACTGAATGGCTTGCTGTACCATTTCAGAGGGCAGTTAAGCACCAACCACATTGCTGTGGGTGTGGAGTCACATGTAGACCAGAGCTAAGGATATCAGATTTCCTTTCCTTAAGGAGTTTAGTCAAGCAGTAGAATTTTTAATTCCAAATTTAATTTATTAAGTAAATGGAAATACCCCAGCCACCATGGTGAGATTTGAACTCATGTCTCCAGATCATTAGAGTGGGCTCCTGGGTCATTAACTCAGTAAAATAACCAATATACTAAAAGCAAAAGTACTGCAGATGCTGGAGAGCTGAAATCAAACAGAAAGTTTGGAGAAATTCAGCCAGTCAGGCAACATCTCAAAAGACCCTTGAGTTCCAAAGAAGAGTCTTTGGACTTGAAACATAATCCTGTTTGTCCCTCTACAGATGCTGCCAGACCTGCTGAGTTCCTCCAGCACTCTCTGTTTTATTTAACATAGCCACTATACTCTGTACCTCCATCAGTCATATCAAACTGGTTCTAGGAACAACTGGTGTGCAACTTAAGCTGGCCTTGTCAGATAAGGGTCTGATGGTCTATGAATTCTGCTGAATGGACTAACAATTTATTAGCTTAGTGAGTGTTCTTCACACACATTAAGAATGATCACTAGAACAAAGTTCCAGTGTGTAGAGGTGCCTGTGCAACCAAACTCTCCTGTGAGCCTGAGCCTTCAAAAGAGGAGCTTGCAGAGGTAATGGGAAAAAAGAAAGTTTGATTTTAAGAGGCTTTGAGAACTGCCATATATTATTGTATTTCTGTCGATAGGTATACTGGACAGCCAAATGGAGCATTGAAACATTTTAACAAAGCACGCAAGGACAGCGAATGGGGACAAAGTTCTATTTACAACATGATCCAGATATGCCTTAACCCTGACAATGAGATTGTAGGAAGCAACCTGTTTGAAACCCTGGACGAAGAATTCAGGTTTGGTGAAGCCATCCTCCTATCACATTTCATCATCTGGCTCGATGTTTGATATAACTCCGTTGTCACTAATGAGGCACTTAGCTTTTAATCAAACACAGGATAAAGCAGCTAAGACTTTGAGTAGATAGTAAGTCCTAGGTCAATCTTTGACCAAATCTTTCTTTCAGATGCTGACTAAGTTGCCACACATTTTGGATTTTTATTCCATATTTAAATTTCCAGTTCCTCTCCACTCTACTGATGTTGAAATATATTGCGATATGTTTAACATAGCTGGGACAAAATTCTGGAACTCCCTTCCTAACTATACCGTATGGACTTGAGAGATTCAAGAAGGCAGCTCATCGATACCTTCTCAGGGGCAGTTAGGATAGATCGTAAATGCTGGCCTTCTTATAAAAGAACTCTCTTTCTACTGCTCTGGTTTGATCAACAAACTCAGCTCAGACAAAAATTGAACCTGCGACTTTTCTACCAGTCTGGCTGAGAGATGAAAACCATATTTTGAAACCATCTATACCTTTTTCTAAATTTTTAAAATGGACTGACCAATATAAGCAGCACTGGCAAAGCCATAATTTGTTAGTCATCCCGAATTGCCCTTTACCATGTAACACTACATTGGTCAGAGACATTAATATTTGTACCTCTGCTGCTTTTAATTTAGATACTAACCCTTTAACTGAGCTAGCATTTTTGCTGCAATAGGAATGTCATATAAATACATTTGTCGCTTCCTTGTATCACCTGAATTAATATCTAGGCACAACATGGTACAGCTCAGATTTGTTCTGGTCAAGGAAAAGGGTAGCTTGCAAAAGACGGCTTTGGACTGGGGGAAGGTAGATTTTATTAAAATAAAACAGGATATGGCCACAGTAGACCTATCGCAGGGGGGCATTCAAAAAGGAGCCGAGGAGACTACAGGTCCAACATATATCCTTTAGAGGGGAATGTAGGAGCAATAAGTTAGACTGGCACGCAGAGTTGATGGGCTGAAGGGCCTTTCGTGCGCTGTATGAATCTACGAAATTTATGAAAATTGTTCATTGTATGGTTCTGTTTTTCCCTACTTTCTTAAAATTAAAACCCGTGAACAGTGGAGAGTCCGCCGAGAAGAGGGAGACTGACCAACTTGCAGTAAGGACAGCAGAGAAATTACTTAAGGAGTATCATCCTCAAACACAAGAAGAACAGGAGCAACGGATATTGCTGCAGAACAACTGCCTGATGGCCACAAATGATCGTTCCAAAGTGGAGAGGGCGCTCGAAGTGTTCACAGAAATGGCTTCAGTTAAGGTGAGCATTGGAGCTACTACAACACTGCGATTCCTGACACTGACTGATCAGGAGAAGCTGCACATGCACAATTTAATTCGCGCTGAGTCTGTCAGTGCACCCATCCACGGGGGCCAAGCTCTTGTGGAAATGCTGATGTCGTTCATTAGCTGCTTCCTCTCTTCCGGTGACCTGTACCCCACACTGTCCCATTACCCTCACCATCCTGCCATTTTTTTAAAAAAAAGTTATCAACCTGTTCAGGCATGTTGTTATACACCTTACGAGTATCTGGGACTTGAACTTGAGTCGCTTGGTCCGGAGGTAAGGATACCACCACTCCGCCACGAGAGCCCTTCCCCAGCCTCTCTTCTGATGCTACCATCTCTAGCCGCTTTGACGTTATATGACGGGATGCCGAAACATCGCAGCACTTTACAGCACTCACTCTTTATACCACAATGTCAAGCTTTGTTTTGCAAAACTCTAATCCAGGAAATTAGAGTGTGAGCATTCGTGAATGTTTGCAGTCTGTGCAATACTTTGAAAGCAGAACCTCTGACTGCAGTTTGCTTTGTTATTTCTGAGACTAATACGGCACTCCAATTCAGAGCGAATTTCACGTTTTAGCTTTTCTGCAGATCAGCTCCATTTAATAATCAGAAGGCTAAATCATCTTCACTTGATCTTGTGCTCATAGAGCTTTCGAGCAACCAACAGAAAGTAGTAACTACACATTACTGGATTTTATCACAGAATGTATTTTAAGAGTCAGCAATTCAGTAGTCAATTTTTAAACAAAGGGTTACATTTAATGGTACCTTTAATAAGAGACAGTGCTAGCAATTGAAGACTTCTATTCCCCAATATCCAAATGTATTTTTTTAATGGTGGGATGGGGTTTTTTGATTTAATTTGATTCAATATTGTCACATGTACCTAGTCATAGTGAGAAGTTTTGTTTTGTGCACAGTACAGGCTGATCATACTGTCCTAAGTGCAGTAGGGTAATAGGACAGAGCAAGGAATACAATGTTACAGCTGCAGAGAAGGTGCACAAAGAGTGAGATCAACATTACATTTAAAATTTAAGAGGTTCATTCAGAAGTTGACTAACAGTGGGGCAGAAACTGTTCTTGAATCTGTTGGCATGTGTGTTAAGCTTTTGTATCTACTGCCTAACAGAAGAGGGTGGAAGTGATTATAACTGGGGTGGGAGGGGTCTTTGATGATGTTGGCTGCCTTCCTCAGGCAGTGAGAAGTATAGATAGAGTCAATGGATGGAAGGTTGTCTTGCATGATGGACTGGTGTGTTCACAACTCTCTATATTGTTATATGCTATACTTTGTGTGAGGAAGTATATCCTAACCTCACCCTGAATGGTCTGGCTTTTGTTTTGAAGTCATGCTGTAACATTCTGGGCTTTCCCACTAAAGGGAATAGTTTATCTCAATTTACCCTGTCAACATCTTGAATCATCTGAAACTCCTCAGTTACATTGCCACTTAAGCTTCTATAGTCAAGGAAATTTGCTTTGTTAATGCAAATAGACGTCTTCTGGGTTTTGTATCTACCAATTGCAACATTGGAGTAACTTGGCAGAGAGAGCTTAAAGTCAAAAGCAGCGTGTGCTCAGCGATATACTTATTATGCTTAATAACAAATCTCAACAATTCAAGCATACACCAAAACTTTGTTTCTTTCTGTTGATTAAAACTGAAAAATAATGTGAAATATAACGTGCCATTCAAGGTAATACAAGGAAATTATGATGGAGTGGTAATCCCAGTTTTTGGAACTCACTGCCTGGAAGGTCGTAGACTCAGGAATCCTCAAGAAATTTCATAAGTATTTAAAGAGCATGAAAGAGCATACAAGGCTCTGGGCCAAGTGCTGGAAAATAGGATGAGAATAGTTGGATATTTGATGATCTGTATGAACATGACGGGTTGAAGGTCTTCCTTCCATGCTGTAAAAATTCTGTGATTTCATGCGACTTCATGAAATTGTTTCTCTCAAATGATTTATTTTTCAGAAGGACCATGTTCCTTCACTCCTGGCTGTAGCTCAAGCATGCATGGTCCTCAAGCTGATTCCTCGAGCCAGAAACCAGCTGAAGAGAATAACAAAAATAAATTGGAATTTGCAGGATGCTGAAGAGTTTGAGAAGAGCTGGCTCCTGCTGGCTGATATTTACATTAAAGCAGGAAAATATGACCTTGCAACAGAGTTGCTGAAACGGTGCATACAGAACAATCAGGTGAGATGTTAATGCTCAATGAAGTGAAAGTGTGCCAGTACCATATTGTCAAGGACAATCTGAATACACCTTTTTGTTTTAAACAACGCAGCCGTGAAACACTCTTACACTGCCGCATTCAAATTCAAAATTTGAACTTAGACCTAGAGAATCCAACATAGAAACAGAAATAAACTATTCATATCACAAAGCCATTTAATTACATTGTGGTCAGAGATAACGGGAACTGCAGATGCTGCAGAATCCAAGATAACAAAGTGTGGGGCTGGATGAACACAGCAGGCCAAGCAGCATCTCAGGAGCACAAAAGCTGAAGTTTCGGGCCTAGACTCTTCATCAGAGAGGGGGATGGGGAGAGGGTTCTGGAATAAATAGGGAGAGAGGGGGAGGCGGACCGAAGATGGTTAGAGGAGAAGCTTCAGGACATGATCGAGCAGTTTCAAGGCCAAAGAGATTACAAGAGAGTTGCAGTGGGAGAGAGATTCCCTGAGGTTGGTCCGGAGGGAGGCAGGTAACTTCTTCAGGTTAGGCATCCCTGGAAGAGGCTTCACAGTGAGGTTAAAATTGTGATCAGAGATAATGGGAACTGCAGATGCTGGAGAATCCAAGATAACAAAGTGTGAAGCTGGATGAACGCAGCAGGTTACCCTCCTCCCTCCGGACCAACGTCAGGGAATCTCTGTCCCACTGCAACTCTCTTGTAATCTCTTTGGCCTTGAAACTGCTCGACCATGTCCTGAAGCTTCTCCTCTATCCATCTTCGCCGCCTCCTCCTCCTCCTCTCTCCCTATTTATTTCAGAACCCTCTCCCCATTCCCCTCTCTGATGAAGAGTCTAGGCCTGAAACGTCAACTTTTGTGCTCCTGAGATGCTGCTTGGCCTGCTGTGTTCATCCAGCCTCACATTTAATTACATTGTGGCTTAACTCTGCCAAAGCTCTACTTCCCTGCTTTGTCCTACATACTCTGGTAGAAGCAGAAACCTGACCAACTATATCAACCTTGGTCAAAGGCTTTAGTTGTCCCTGTTGCCAATCTTTGGGGCAAGAATTATAGATCTTTGCAATCTTTCATGTCAAAATTTACTTCCTGATTGCCCTTCTAAATCACTCTCATTCTAAACATAAGTGTATATTCCCTGGATCTTGAATTCTTCATTAGAGAAATAGTTTCTCTGTATTGAACCTATCATATCCTTTTATCATTTTAAAAATCTCGATCAGATCATCCCTCGGTCTTCTATGTTCAAGGGAATGTATGCCAAGTTTATTCAATAAAATCTAGAGGTCTGAAGTGAAATTGGTGGTGAAACTCACAAGGTGTGGAAACATCTGTGAAGAGAGAAAACAAAGTTAACATTTTCTTCAGTTCCAGAGAAGTCATACTGGACTCAAAATGTTAATTTTTGTTTATCTCTGTACAGATGATGCCTGATCTGCTCGGTTCCTCCAGCAACTTCAGTTTTTCTTCCAAGTTTATTCAGCCTGTCCCACAGCGTAGTCCTGCAAGCTCTGGTATCAATTATTCTGGTGAATCTGCGTTGCATCTTATATTCCTCATATATCCTTCCTTCCTGAGGGACAGTGACCTAAACTGACATCAGTACTCTAAACGGAGGTTCTACACAACTGAACATTAAGAGCTAGAAAGGTGATCTGAGAAATATTCAGCCTAGTAAACCTATTTCCTTGATGGCACTAACACACAGATTCTAATCCAAAGCTGATCTATAGCACATCATTTTTAAGAGTGCTGCGAACGGGGATCGCTGAATCTAAGTGAAACCTGTGGTGGCACTGCAGCTCAGTGGTTAGCACTGCTGCCTCACAGTGGCAGGGACCTGGGTTTGATCCCAGCTTTGGGTGACTGTGTGGAGTTTTTGTATTCTCCCCGTTTCTGTGTGGATATTTCTCTGGGTGCTCCGGCTTCCTCCCACAGACTGAAGATGTGCATGTTAGGTAGATTGGCTGTGCTGAAATTGCCTGTAGTGTGCAGGCTAGGTGTTGGCCATGGTAAATGTGGGGTTATGGGGATTGGGTGGGATGCCCTTTGAAGTGTTGGATTGGCTGAATTGCTTGCTTCCACACTGTAGGGATTCTGTGAGTCATTTAACTATTCAAAATCCTATCAGTTGCTGCAGAAAGTATGACCAACAGGAAAGTGATGAACTAGTTGGCGTTAATTAGAGTCTATCCTTTCCAATATCAAAGAAGTGCTGCTTATTTTACAAGACCATGACTGGGACAGTGCGACAAATGTTACTTACAGTTAGGTCAGGTGACTGTGCTTACACCCAATAACACAAATAATAGTGACATGCAACAGTACCGTTATGTGCAGCTTCAAGAAGTTCTGCATCTTCGTATACTGCTGGAAGGTGGCACAATTATTCAAGAGCTCATTTCCCTTAAGGTGAAGTTTTAAGACTCTCACTGAAGCAATCATGAGCGAGCGAATTTTTTTCTAGTTTTTGCCTATCTCTAACTGTCTTTGAATGGAATGCTTTGCTTCATTATTTCACAGGGCAGTTAAGTGTCTGTGTTAACTGGGTAACCCTGGTAAGAATGTACCCAAGGAAGCCAGACCACATGAGGATAATGGATTTCCTTCCCTAAAATACATTAATAATGGTTTTCACAACATTTGATAATAGTGGTTTCATGTTCACCACCACTGAGACTGACTTTTTTTGATTTCAAAATTGTATTTTAGCCATAAAAATGTTTATATAGCTACAGTCACTAAAGCAGTTCAGTTCTGTACAGTAACATAAAAAGGAGCAAACAAACATTGGAATTTGACTCTGTCCAACAAACAAACCAAAGACATTTCTTACATGTAAAACTGTTTTATACTCCAGACTTTATTAATTAAATTCCACCATCTGCCATGAATCTGAACCCATGTTCCCTGGGCCTCTGCATTCCTCGTTCAGTAATGTTAGCTGCAACACCATCTCTCCATGTTTTGACAGTTTGTGACAACTTCTCTAAGTCTTTCTACTTTTACAAAAGTGAACATGAAGACAGCTCCGAGCAGTGCCCTCTCTGTGCTTCCTATATTATCTGTCCTTATTCATTGCCTCCTGCACATCCTGTATACAACATAATGCACAAAACAAAACATTCATTTACCATATTATTGTAATCAAGAAATATGCCTTGTCAATCAATTATTAGCAATTAAGATTCCTAGCGCAAATGTGGTTTGCTTTGTCAATTTGAATTTGACTTGACCACGAATGATCTGGATTTAAAATTAATCTAATTCATTATTTTCAACGTATCTTGCTTATTTTTATTTATAAACATCTGAAAGAAGATAAAGAAAGAGCCTCTTGCTCATCCAGCCTCTCCCACATTATGCCTTAGGCATCACAATACAATGTGTAATAATCTGTAACCAATACACACTTGGAATAAAATTCTTTACTTCCTTTAAATACTGCTGTCAACAAAATTCCCTCATTTTATTTTTTATCTGTCCAGTCTTGTTGTAAGGCATATGAATACCTGGGGTTTATCATGGAGAAGGAGCAGTCTTACATGGATGCAGTTACAAACTACAAATTGGCCTGGAAATGCAGCAATGAGGCAAACCCTGCTATTGGTAAGTTGATTTTGCTAATGGCAACTTTAAATATGTGAGACAGCAGGCATCGATAATATCATGATAAAACAGGTCTGGGTGCATTGCGGATATTTAAACCATGAAATTTGATGCATGAAATTGGAATTTTAAGTTTGCAGACCGCTTATCTTGATTGTTTTTGGCTTGTTGGCACTACAGTCAGTTCAAGCTGCAGGAAATTCACAGCGCAACAAGTAAGTCTGCTGTCATACTCTTTGTGGAACAGGCTCAAGATTCATCTAAGAATATAAAAATGTCACAAATAAGGACAGGAATGGGTCATTTGGCCACTTGGGCCTGCTCTGCCATATTGTAATCTCAACTCCACTTTCTTACCTGCCATACATTATTGTTGATTCCATGAGCAATCAAAATTCACGATAACTCTGCCTTGAATATATTCAATGACGTAGTCTACTACTCTTCTGTAAAGAATTCAGAAAAAGTTACCAATCCTCACAGACCATAAGACAAAGGAGCAGGCGGCCATTTGGCCCAAAAATTCTGCTGCATAATTCAGTGAGATCATGGCTGATCTGATGATCTTCAGCTCCACTTTCCTACATTATCCCATAACCCCTTTTTCCCTCAATGATTAAACATCTGTCTATCTCAGCTTTGAATATATTTAATGGGCCAACCGCAACAGCCCTCTACAGTAATGAATACCACATACTGACTAGCTTTGAGTGATGAAATTTCTCTTCATCTCTGTGTCATTTGGGCAAACCCTTGCTTTGTGATTATAGCCTCTGGTCTTACACTCTCCCACAAAGGAAAACAACTTGTCAGCATTTAACCTGTTAAGCCCTTCTCTGCCTCAGAATGCGGCTGGATGCGGTGTCTTTACTGTGGATTATTATCAGCAGGTATTCAAGATAGAATCAGTAGTTATGTAAAAACAAAACGGATTGATTAGTGTAACGGAACCTCCAGCAGCAGGTGGCAACAGCGAAGGAGGGTACTAAACAAGGTAGTGGAACATTTTGCTTTGTACAGCCATCTACAAGATTTAATTTTGTTTTGTAAAGTTTTTGCACTGTGCTGTACAAACAATAAATATTGTCTGTTTTTCCAGAGAGGTAATGAAAATCTATTCTGATCATTTGAGTGTTTTCTAACTTTAACAGGAAAAGAATATATAGATACATGTAGTCATTGACTAACCCAACGCAGCAGATAAATTTCACTTGAGAAGTCTTCAACAGAATCATAATTTGGAAGGCAGCTGAATAGTTCTGCTGGACTTGCACCAGGAGTTGGCGATGGAGCAGTCAAATGGACTCTAGCTGGAAATGAAATGTTGTCTTGGGTGGAAAGAGGACTGATGGGAGGGCAGACAGACAAAACAATTCCTCAGCCCCCCCACCAAAAAAACACTGTTTTCCCATGTATATAGTGTATATCATTCTTGATTATCCTTAATTTCCCATCATGTTTGTATGGGCCTGATGCTAGTGGATAAAGAATCCCTGATGCTTGATATTTAAACCATCTGTGCATGCAAACCTCATGTCACATGTTTGGTGTAGTTGGCAGGATTTCCACAGAATGAGCATCAAGTCATGGCAGAGGCAGTTGAAAAGTGATTGGGAACTTCATGAATACACAAGGATGCCATTTGGATTATGTAATGTGCTGTCACCTACATGTACGCGATGGCTAAAGCTTTTGGTGACTTTAATTTGCAGTCCCTCATTGTGTATCTGGATGACATACCCATCTTCAACTCGACATTTGAAGACAGCATTACAAGTCTAGACTTCATCCTAGCCCACTTGTTGCAGTTTAACTTGAAAGTCAAACTGGAGAAGTGCCAACTTTTCTAAACAAAATGACACCGGGGCGCTTTGTTACTAAGAAAGGCCTGAAGCCTGAATGAAAATCTGCGTAGTCGAAGATGGAGATGCAAATGCATGTGTCCTTCAATGTGGCTAGTTACTACTGGAGCTTGGTGCAAAGCTAGCCACAGTTGGCTTTCCCATTCTACAGTCTGATGGGGCGTTAAGAGGATGCTGCAGGGAAAGGTTGAGAAAGGAGGTACAAGGCCCAACACTTCATCAAGCATCACAGAGAGTTGGACCCCAGCATGTGATGATCCCTTTTGAAACTTGGAGCAGGAGCTTACCTCATCACCTGTCCTTGGCTATCTGCATTTCCAATACCTTCTCACACTGGAAACCAACACCAGTTTCCTTGGCCTCTGAGCAGGTCTGTCATAGGTTCACAGACAAAATGAGAGTGGTCATTGCTTATGTTAGTGTAACTCCAGTGTGACACTCAAATTGCAAGATTTGAAGTGGGCTATTTCTCAGAGGTTTAGAGACATTCTGGTTGCTGCAGTGTTTGAAGTATTTACTGACAACAACCCACTCAGAAACTTCCAAACACCCACCAAGCTGCAGCAACAGAGACCCAATGAGCCACAGAACTCACACAGTTTGATTCCAGATCCAATACAGGCCAGACAAAAGTAATACAAATACTGTCCATTCAGGCCCTGGAGCCTGCTGCCCCATTCATTAAAATCATGGTTGATCGGCTTAAGTTTCAAATTCCACATTCTCCAAATAGCTTTTGATTCCCTTACCTAACAAGAATGTATCTATTTCTGCCTTAATAATGTTTAATGTCTTCCTCACTCTGACCATATACCCTTATAACCTGTTTTAAAATGGAAAACACCTCAGGAAAAAAGGCTGTTTTTCAGTTTCAGTATAATCCATTGCCTACATTTTCAAGTATTAGCTGTGATAACTAGGGTTATTATGGATGCTTAGCTGACTTTAGGAAGGTTCAGAAACACTTATCTCATTAGATGGCAGTTCAAAGAATTTAATAAAATCTTATCATAGTGATAGTAACAAGGTCATCCAGGTGGATCTTGCAGAATATGAGTTCCCTGATTGGGGCTGTTAAACTGGTCCAATCAGGGAGCCCAGGCTGACAGATATAAACAGGAATGTCAGAGGTCTGTTCACTCCACATGTAAATAAAAGGTGACTTAGTGATGAAATACCAGCCTCTGTCGAGTTGTTTCAGTGGCAAGGAGAGAAAAGTAAGCGTCCTGAAGAAATTAGCTTGCAACAGTCATATTTGAGTTGGGGTAAGCATTCCCGTTACTTGAGAATCTTGACTTGTTTGATCCTATCAGTGAAGTCTGGGCTTACAGAGCCTATTACCTGTATGTGGAAAGAATGTGTATTTTTTTCCAGGTAAATGACATTGGGACAGAGGAAAAGCAACGAGTAATTCTCCTGGCAGCTTGTAGACCTGGATATTTTCCGGTTATTAGGAGCCAAACTTTCCCTGAGGCATGACAGACTAAAACCTTTCAAGAGTTGATGAATTTAGTTAATGAATAAAATGACCCCAAGCCTCTTCTAGTTCTGAAATGCCATCAGGTTTACTTGGCAATTTGAGAATTGGGGGAATTTGTATCAAGATTTTTGATTAGGTAAAGAAATGGCAGAGCCATGTGACTTTGGTTTAACCCTTAAAAGGTGCTGAGAGATGCCTTGGTACATGGGATTAATGATGTAACCATGCAAAAGTGCTTATTAGCTGAAGCCCAACCAGACATCAAACAGGCAGTACAACTGGCTTTATCATTGCAAAATGTGGTAAGTGGAGCATATGAGTTGCAGGGTATTCCGATGGAAGCAGACGCCCTCGCCAGGCCAACTGAGCTTGGGGAACACCACTTGAGTGAAGATAATTGCACAGCCTCACTCAGGACATATCCTGAATAGAGAGACTCTAGGTCAGCCCACAGCAAAAACCCCAAAACAAAGCCAAACCTCGGCCAAACAGTTAAAATTTTCTTCAGGATCTGGGCTGGCCAGCCATTGTAGCTGCTGCTGGTATGTGGGCTCAAGACAGCAAGAGTCCCACTAGGCCTGAATTGAACATGAGAATTCATAGGCCCGTACCCAAGGGAATGCACACTGTGGAAAATCCACCCACAACTGGTTTGGAATAGTTAAATTGCTTAGCAACATCCAAATCAGAACCAATCAAAATGACCAGAGATAATGGGAACTGCAGATGCTGGAGAATCCGAGATAACAAAGTGTGGAGCTGGATGAACACAGCAGGCCAAGCAGCATCTCAGGAGCACAAAAGCTGACATTTCGGGCTTAGACCCTTCATCAGAAAAGGGGGATGGGGAGAGGATTCTGAAATAAATAGGGAGAGAGGGGGAGGCAGACTGAAGATGGATAGAAGAGAAGATAGGTGGGGAGGAGAGTATGGGTGGGGAGGTGGGGGGGGGAGAATAGGTCAGTCCGGGGAGGACGAACAGGTCAAGGGGGCGGGATGACTTGGACGCAAGCATTGGTGGATGGGTTAGTAAGTTTGCAGATGACACTATAGTCAGTGGAATGGTGGACATTGTGGAAGAATGTTGCAGGGAGACTTGGATAAACTGCAAAATTGGGCCGAAAGATGGCAAATGGAGTTTAATACTGATAAATGTGAGGTGATTTACTTTGGGAGGAATAATAGGAAGGCAGAATACCAGGTCAATGGAAAGATTCTTGGTAGTGTGATGTGCAGAGAGATCTTGGCGTCCATGTACATAGATCCCTGAAAGTTGCCACCCAGGTTGATAGTGCTGTTAAGAAGGCTTACGGTGTGTTAGGTTTTATTGGTAGAGGGATTGAGTTCCGGAGCCGTGATGTCATGCTGCAACTGTACAAAACATTAGTGCGGCCTCACTTGGAATATTGCGTACAGTTCTGGTTGCCCCATTACAGGAAGGATGTGGAAGCATTGGAAAAGGTGCAGAGGAGATTTACCAGGATGTTGCCTGGCCTGGAGCGCAGCCTTATGAAGAAAGGCTGAGGGACTTGGGTCTGTTCTCATTGGAGAGCAGCAGGCTAAGAGGGGATTTAACAGACGTACGATGATCAGAGGATGATAGGGTGGACAGTGAGAGTCTTTTTCCGAGGATGATGACTTCAGCTTGTACAAGGGGGCATAGCTACAAATTGAGGGGTGATAGATTTAAGACAGATGTCAGAGCCAGGTTCTTTACTCGGAGAGTGGTAAGGGCATGGAACGCCCTGCCTGCCAATGTAGTTAACTCAGCCACATTAGGGGCATTTAAACAGTCCTTGGATAAGCATATGGATAGTGACGAAGGATGCTGTAGATTGCAGAGAGACATAGATACGCTGCAGAGCTGGGCTGAGAGGTGGCAAATGGAGTTTAATGCAGACGTGTGAGGTGATGCACTTTGGTAGGAGTAACCAGAAGGCAAAGTACAGGGCTAATGGTAAGATTCTTTGCAGTGTAGATGAGCAGAGAGATCTCGATGTCCATGTACACAGATCCTTGAAAGTTGCCACCCAGGTTGACAGGGCTGTTAAGAAGGCATACAGTGTTTTAGCTTTTATTAATAGAGGGATCGAGTTCCGGAACCAAGAGGTTATGGTGAAGCTGTACAAAACTCTGGTGCGGCCGCACTTGGAGTATTGTGTACAGTTCTGGTCACTGCATTATAAGGATGTGGAAGCTTTGGAAAGGGTGCAGAGGAGATTTACTATGATGTTGCCTGGTATGGAGGGAAGGTCTTATGAGGAAAGGCTGAGGGACTTGAGGCTGTTTTCATTAGAGAGAAGAAAGTTGAGAGGTGACTTAATTGATTAATCAGAGGGTTAGATAGGGTGGATGGGGAGAGCCTTTTTCCTAGGATGGTGACGGCAAGCACGAGGGGGCATAGCTTTAAATTGAGGGGTGAAAGATATAGGACAGATGTCAGAGGTAGTTTCTTTACTCAGAGAGTAGTAAGGGAATGGAACGCTTTGCCTGCAACGGTAGTAGATTCGCCAACTTTAGGTACATTTAAGTCGTCATTGGACAAGCATATGGATGTACATGGAATAGTGTAGCTTAGATGGGCTTGAGATTGGTATGACAGGTCGGCACAACATCGAGGGCTGAAGGGCCTGTACTGTAATGTTCTATTCTATAATGTTGGGATAGTGTAGGGGGAGGGGCTTAGATTAGTTCACTGGTCGGCACAACATTGAGGGCCGAAGGGCCTGTTCTGCACTGTATTGTTCTTTGTTCTATGAGGTTAGTAGGTAGGAAAAGGAGGTGCAGCTTGAGGTGGGAGGAAGGCATAGCTGAGAGGAAGAACAGGTTAGGCAGGCTAGGACGAGCTGAGCTGGTTTTGGGATGCAGTGGGGGGAGGGGAGATCTTGAAGCTGGTGAAATCCACATTGATACCATTGGGCTGCAGGGTTCCCAAGCGGAATATGAGTTGCTGTTCCTGCAACCTACGGAAGGCAGACAAGGGTGGGGTGGGAAAAATATCTTTGGTGGTGGGGTTGGATTGTAGATGGCAGAAGTATTGGAAGATGTGTTGTATCTGGAGGTTGGTAGGGTGGTATGTGAGGACGAGGGGGATTCACCCAGTCGTGAACCATTTTAACTCCCCCTCCCATTTCTTAGATGGCATGTCCATCCTGGGCCTCCTACAGTGCCACAATGATGCCACCCGAAGGTTGCAGGAACAGCAACTCATATTCCGCTTGGGAACCCTGCAGCCCAATGGTATCAATGTGGACTTCACAAGCTTCAAAATCTCCCCTTCCCCCACTGCATCCCAAAACCAGCCCAGCTCGTCCCCGCCTTCATGACCTGTTCTTCCTCTCACCTATCCCCTCCTGCCACCTCAAGCCGCACCTCCATTTCCCACCTACTAACCTCATCTTACCTCCTTGACCTGTCTGTCCTCCCCGGACTGACCTATCCCCTCCCCAATCCATCTTCGGTCCGCCTCCCCCTCTCTCCTTATTTATTCCAGAACCCTCTCCCCATCCCCCTCTCTGATGAAGGGTCTAGGCCCGAAACGTCAGCTTTTGTGCTCCTGAGATGCTGCTTGGCCTGTGGTGTTCATCCAGCTTCACACTTTGTTACCATACATACTTGCATTTGCATTAAGATGAGGATTCCTGGAAGTATGCTACAACTAATACCATGCAGAGTTTATACCAATATATGAGTCTGCCATCCAGGGTATTGTCAGCCTGTGTAATTTTTCAGCAGACAATGGAGATGGTTTTATAAAGTCTACCCCAGGTCCTCATTTATCTAGAGTAATACAGCATTGAAACAGACCCTACCGTCCAACTAGTTGACATCAACCATGCTCCCAAACTAAACTGGTCCCATCTGCCTGTGTTTGACCCATATCTCTCCAAAAGTTTCCTGTTCATATATAATTATCCAAACATCTTTTAAACATTGTAACTGTGCCTGCATTCATCACTTCCTCTGGCAGGTCATTCCACAGATGATGTGCTAATAACAGGGCGGGGTTCCGCTCACTCTGACGGAGCTGGATCAGTGTTGAGGATTTGCTATGTATAAATAATGGGTGACTTGATTATGCACACCAGCCTCTGTGGAATTATTTCACTTGTCTTTCAATGTAGTAGGTGAATGAGTGTTTGTTTTTACAATCTTTGTGTTCTGAGGGTCACTGGATTTGAAATGTTAACTCTTTCTTCCCACCAATGCTACCAGGTCAGCAGAGCTTTTTCAGTAATTTCTGCTTTCTTTTTTAAAAAAAAATCTTTGAATAGCTTTTTTTGAATGAGGGTTTTCAGTACAAACTGTATCTGGGTGATATCTGTATTAAATTGAAGTTTATCTCTGCATGTCTATTACAAAGATACAGCTGCTGATAGCTATGCATTGTGGATACTGGGTGAGTGGCTATGGATGGTGTATCTGTTTGCTGTATGAGTTAGCATGGAGCAGCATAGAGAATATTAGAGAATGTGGAGAGATATGAGGAGTAACATTATATGCTGATTGGAGGGGCACAAAAATTAATTTAGGATTGATTGTTATCAGAGAGCTGAGGTGGACCTTCTAACCAAATAACCTCTGCACTGACACTATTCCCATTTCACAATCCAAACACCTTTCCAACTGTATCTCTTAGAGACTTAAATATGGCAGGAATGAAGTTTGGAGACTGTCTCAGGCTTTGAAAGGCTGGAGTTTCCTGACCCTAAGAGGGAGGCGATAGCATCGTGGTAATGTCACTAAACTAGTAATCCAGAAGGCCAGATTAATACTCTTGGGTCATGTGTTTTGAATTTGCTATGGCAAAGGCTGAAATTTGAATTCGGTGAAATAAATGCCTCTAATAAAAGGCTAGACTACAGGTGACCACATAACCACTGCCAGTTGTTGTTGTAAAATCCTGTCTGGTTCACTGATGCCCTTCAGGGAAGGAAATCTGCTGTCCTTACCTGGTCCAGTGTATGTGTGACTCCAGACCCATGCAAAGTTACTGTCCTCAGGACAATAAATGCTGATCTAGCCAATGACATGTACATCCCATCGATGAATAAATAAGAATACCAACATCTGGGACTGTCTGTCCTCCTTACATATTGTTTTCCTATTTACCTTTACACCTCCAACATAACAGTGTACAATTCATTCTGCACCTTCTTCCGTACTATCTATATAGCTTGTAAATAGTTGAGGCCCTAGCACTGATCCCTGTGGCACCCCATCTTCTCTGTTTCTCATACACATATGCATGCCCACACACAGCTGTAATGGTCTTTTATCATGTTAAATTTGAAATGGGTTGGAGAGATAGCACCTCTGCTTGGTGTATGCTCTTGTTCATTTATCTGCCATGGAATCGTAGTCATAGAGTTATACAACACAGAAACAGGATCTTCAGCCCAACTCCACCATGCTCACCAGGGCTCCTAAACTGAACTAATCCCATTGGCCCAAATTCCTCTAAACCTTTCCTATCCACGTACTTGTTCAAATTTCTTCTAAAATGTTGTAATTGTACCTGCCTCTACTACCACCTCTGGTAGCTCGTTCAATATGCACACCACCCTTTATATGAAAATGTCACTCTTCTGGTCCCTTTTAAATCTTTCCCCTCTCACCTTAAACCTATTCCCTTTTGATTTGGACTCCCTGTCCTGGGGAAAAGACCTTGGCTATTCACATTCTTTAGAGTCATACAGCATGGAAACAAACCCTTTGTTCCAACTCATCCATGTCAACCTGGTTAACCAAACTAAACGAGTGCTATTTGCCCGGATTTGGCTCATATCCCTTTAAAGCTTTCTTTTTGTGTACTTGTCCAAATGTTATAATCGTACCTGCCTCTGCTACTTTTTCTGGCAGTTCATTCCATATATGCACCCTGGTTTATCTTACCAAAAATGTAACACCTCGCATTTATCTGAATTAAACTCCGACAGCCACTCCTTGGCCCACTGGCTCAGTTGGTCAAGGTTCGGTTTACTTTTAGATAACCTTTTTCACTGACTATACTACTAATTTTGGTGTCTCCTGCAAACTTACTAACTATGCCTATGTTCCATCTAAATCATTCATACAGATAATGAAAGCAGTCCTACAACTTTGTCAAGCTCGAAGGCCTCTAATTGTTTGTGACAGACTTCCTGCCATCCTTAATTGGTTAGCAAGCTTGCCCAGTCAGTCAAAGATCAGTAGCTGTTTCCCACACATTACGGGTCTCTGATGTCCACTCGGACCTGATGGCAGTGTTCATAAGCCGAGTGGAAAATTGCAGCACTGAAGAAAAGGGTGAAACTTGTTTCCTTCGTGGGCAGGTCAATTTCAGTTTTTCATATTTTCTTTCTAACATTCTATTTTATGATTTGTGGTGATGGCTGCTTGGGTATGCTTGTTCAGTTGTCAGCATTAGGCACACTCAGGTGCAGCACAGCTTACCATAAAGCTTGAAAAGTCTCCTCTGCTCAGCTCCAATGATGTTGCAAGTAATTACCCTTCACAGCACCAGTGTGACAACTCCCATTTCTCACATCACACTATCCTTTTGGTCTCTGGTGATAAGCAGCTACAATAACCCAATTACAGCCAGATTTGTACTGAAGATAAGTAGGTTGTCAGTACATGTTTGCCAGAAGCCTACTGGTAATTGAAGAAAGGAAACATTGAATTGAACTTAGGGTGAAAGGGATACCAATTTACTGTACCACTCAGTTATCTCAGTTGCTTCTATAATTCTTAATAGAGGATGACCGAATATCTTTGACAATTCCAATTATTTCCCTAACTCTATATTTCTCTTTTTTCCCCCCGTGTAGGTTACAAACTCGCTTTCAATTACTTGAAAGCAAAAATGTACATGCATGCAATTGACATTTGTCATAAGGTTTGTATAATTTGGAGATTTTAAATAAAAATACTTTATTCACTAAGTAGCTGTATGTACTTCTGTGAGTGGAAAAAAAACATAGACTCTGAGGATTAAGAGATTTCACAGGCAAAGGTTATTTTTCTTCAAATATTAAAAAGTTCCAGCATGATTGATCGACATTTACAATATATTGAGCAGCTGATTGGGTTGATGGCTGGGAGGTTTAGAACTAGGGAGACATATTATTATTAGTATATTAGTAACATAAATATCAGTGCCAGCTCTTTCAGGAGCGAAGTTGGAGACAGTACACAAAGGCTGGTAGAAGTTTGGAATTCTCTTCCAAACACATGACATTAGATTTATCAATATTTGTTAACCAAAGGTATTCAGAAATGGGGTGGAAATGCAATTTTGTGGAGTTAGCCATGATCACATACAATGGTGGAACAGGCTTGAGGAGCTAAATAATCCACTGCTGTTCCAATGTTTCATGAACAGTACGACTGCCTTTCCCCAAAATCATTTAGAACTTACTGCATAAGCAACTTGAGTTCCCAGCAGCATCTAGGAGACCAATTACCCATCTGAGTAGACTCCTGTCTAAAGTGCAATGATTGGGAACCCTACTGAGTCTTGCTTCAATCTCTTGGGTTTAAAATTGTACCTTATATGTCTTTTGGTTTTGATTGTTTTATCTTTCCAATTTTCAGGTGCTGAAAAATCACCCAACTTATCCAAAGATTCGAAAGGAGGTTTTTGAAAAGGCTAGAGCTTCTATTAAGCAATAAAAAATAAGGATTTTACCACAGTTGTAATTGTATAAGGTCTTAGACAAGTGGATTAACAAGCATCCAATGAAAAGAAAATTCACAATTGGGTTCATTTTCAGTAATAAAAGGAAGCTTGAATTAGTTCATTTGCCTTTTTTTTAAAAACTGGGCCTAAAGCAACTCATTAACATCCATTAAGACAAACTTGCAACTAATTTTCTTGTTTCTTGTCTTTGATTGTTGACTTCCTTACATGTGGGTATTAAGTGAGAGAGACTGGATATATTGAGTCTCAAACTTCTAAGTTAAAATCAAAGGCAGGAATGTTGTCTTGAGGCAAGCTGACGACGAGCAAAACTATTATGAGAGCCTTAGAGTTGTAGAGATGCACCGCACGGAAAAAGACCCTTCGGTTCCACTTGTCCATGCAGACCAGACATCCTAAATAAATCTAGTTCTATTTGTCAGCATTTGGCCCATATTCCTCTAAACCCTTCCTATTCATGCATAAACCCATCCAGATGCTTTTTAAATGTTGTAATTGTACCAGCCTCCACGACTTCCTCTGGCAGCTCATTCCATACAAGCACCACTGTCTGCATGAAAACGTTGCCGCTTAGATCGCTTTTAAATCTTTCCCCTCTCAACCTAAACCTATGCCCTCTAGTTTTGGACTCCTCAACACCTGGGAAAAGACCTTGTCTATTTACCCTATCCATGCCTCTCCTGATTTTATAAACCTTGAAGGCCAGCCCTCAGCCTCCAACACTGCAGGGAAAGTAGACCTAGCCTATTCAGCCTTTCCTTACAGCTCAAACCCTCCAACCCTGCCAACGTCCTTGTAAATCTTTTCTGAACCCTTTCAAATTTCACAATATCCTTCCTATAGTAGGGAGACCAGAGCCACACACAGTATTCCAATAGTGGCCTAACCAATGTCCTGTACAGCTGCGATATGATCTCCCAACTCCTATACTCAATGGGACCTTTGGACATGTACATCAAGGTCGTTTTATGCCTCACTACTCCTTATTGACCTACCATTCATTGTATATATCCCCCCCATAGACCTCCCAAAATGCATCAGCTCACACATATCCGGATTAAATTCCACCTGCCATTGCTCTGGCCAGTTTACCAGTAGATCAACAGTAGACTAGCCTGAGACCATCTGCTTCACTAGCAACAACAGCAAAAATTTTCAGCAAACTTACTACTTACATCTTCTACATTCACAACCAAGTCACTAATGTGCAGGGACAGCAAGGGTGCCAGCACCAATCCTGTCGTATACTGCTATTCACAGGTTTCTAATTACAAAAACAACCCCTTGCCTCCTATTTGCAAGTCAACTTTATATCCAGTTTGCCAACTTGCCTTGGATCCGATGGGCTCTTATCTTTTGGAGCAAACTTGTCAAAGGCCTTACTGAAGTCCAATGTAAACTACATCAACTGCATTACCCTCACCAACATATATAGTCACCTTTTGAAAAAAATCAATTGTTCAGACAGGATCTCCCTCTAACAAATCTAGGCTGTAATTCTCTGATCAATCTCTGCATTTTCTTGATTAATTCTGTCCCTGAGGATTTTTCCAATAATTTCCCTACCACAGACGTCAAACTGGTCTGTAATTACCCGGCCTATCTCTGCTGCCCTCCACTGAACATTTAAAAGTGCCAGTCGTCTGGCTGATCATCTGTGGCTGGCAAAGTATTCAATATCTTTGCCAGGACCACAATCTCAGCAGCCTGGGATACACCTCATCAGGCCCTGGAGATTTATGTACTTTTATGACTACCAATACCTACTCCTCATTAATGTTAACATGTTCTAGAACCACCCTATCCCAAACAAAATTTCCAGCAAAGTGTCTTTTGTTAGTACAGAAGAGAAATATTTAAGCCTTCACCCACATCTTCTTGCTGCATGTAGATTGCTCTTTCGGTCTCTACTAGGCCTCACTCTTTCCACGGTCATCCTCGTGCTCTTAATACCCTTCTAAAATGACTTGGGGTTTTCCTTAATCTCCTTTGCCAAAGGTGTTTCATGGCCTCTCTTTGCCATCCTAATTTCTCTTTTTTAAGCATCCCCTACATTGCCTATACTTTTGAAGGGTCTCCCATGTTTGTAACACAATATATTGAACACATGCTTTCTACTTTTTCTTTGTCCACCTCCTGATATCCCTTGACATCCAGTGTTCCCCTGACTTGTTGCCCTTGCTCATCACTCTTTGGGGAGCATATTAGCCCTGAATTCTCACTGTGCTACATTTAAACAACTCCCACTTTCCAAACATAGACTTAACCTTCAAGTAGCTGCTCTCAGTTTGTGTTTGCTGGATCTTTTCTAATGATATTGCTTTCCTGAAATGAAAGGCACATCTGGCACTGCTACATTTCTATGTGGAGAGGTGGTAATGTCACTGACTAGCAATCAGAGCCACAGCCTAATGTTTTGGGGATGTGGAGTTGGATCCCACCATGGCAGATCATGAAATCTGAACTCAATAAAATCTGTCAGATGGACCCATCTGGTTCACTAATGTCCCTTATGGAAGGGAATCTGTTGTCCTTAGCTGGTCTTGCCCACATACGATTTCTTTTTATTCATTCACAGGATGTGAGTTTCCCTGGCTAGGCCAGCATTTATTGCCCATCTGGGAGTTACGAGTCAACTATAATGCAGTGCGTCTGGAGTCACATATAGGCCAGACCAGACAAGGATGGTAGTTTCCTTTCCTAAAGACTATTAACGAACCAGACAGGTTTTTCCTGACAACCGTCAATGGATTTGTGGTCACAGTTAGGCCCTCTAATTCCGGATTCTTTACTGAATTCAAATTTCACTCCAGGCTCCCAGGAATGGATTAGATCTTTAATCGGCCTCTAGCAAGCCACTCAGTTGGAATAAAATGTTACAACACCTAAAGAAAGCAATGAAACTGGACAGACCATCTATCATCAACCTAGACACCAGAATTGCCAACAGCAAACTTAGTCCTGTTGAATTTACAAAAGCATCCTTATTAGCATCTAGGGGCTTGAGCCAAATTGAGAAAGTTGTCTCACCAACTGGTGATGCAATAGAATGACCTAATCATACTCACAGACCAATAATATACACAGAGGGTCCCAAACAACATCATCACTATCCCTGGATATTTCCTATCACATGGGCAAGTTGGGCCTACAGGAGATTGTGACCAAATGGTACACAGTCTTGCAGAATGTAGCCTGGGAGTCCTCAACATTGACTTTGCATTCAGGATGTTCTCTGGCATCAGGCCAAACATGGGCAAAGAAACTTTCTGGTGATTTAGCAGAACTCTCAATACTGAACACAAATTAAAATAAGCAGCGAGGTGGCAAGTGTGTAGAATGTACTCAGGGTGGAGAACTTTAATGTTTCGTAATCAAGGGTGATTTGGCAGCAAGACTATGGACTGAGCCAGTCGAGTCCTAAAGGATATTCTTGCTAGACTGGGTCTGCGGCAGGTGGTGAAGGAATCAGCAAGAATCATATCATAGACATCTACAGCAGTGAAAAAGGCCTTCGTCTATTGCATCCACATTGGTCAAAAGCTATACTTAATTGACCTTGTTCTCACCATCTGCCAGCTACAATGCTTCTGGACATGTCAGTTTCAGTAGAAACATTGCAGAGTCTTGTGGAGACTAAGACGATACCCTTCATCCTATTTTGATAAACTTCAGACAGTTATCGAAATTCAAACTAAGTATCTGCAAGGTGCTGTGAGTCAAGAGTAGAAGCAGAATCATACTTAATCACAACTTGTAACAATATGACCAGGCATATACCCCTTTTTAAGATCATAAGATGTAGAAGTGGACCATTCAGTATATTGAGTCTGTTCTGCCATTCAATGAGATCATGGCTGGTCTGATAACCCTCAGCTCCATTCTTCTACCTTTTCCCATAACCTTTGATGTCCTTATTGATTAAAAAAAGTCTGTCTCTGCCCAGCATATACTTAACAGCCCAGCCTTTACAGCCCTCTGCAGTCAGGAATTCCACAGATTCTACTACCTCAGAGGATAAATTCTCCTCATTTCTAAAATTTTGGCAAAGCTCTGTAGCTCAGGTTGTGGATGAGGTTGTTGACTTGCTTGCCGAGCTGGCTTGTTCGTGTTCAGACATTCGTTACCATGCTAAGTGACATCATCAGTGGAGCCTCCGATGAAGTGATGTTATTGTACTCTGCTTGGAATTTATACTGGTTGGTCTGTTACAGTGAGTAGTGTCATTTCCAGTTTTGATCTGTAATGGGTTGGCATATGGAGTCCGATTCTATGTGGGTATCGATTGCATTACGGGTGGAGAACCATACATCTAGGAATTCCTATGTGTCAATGTTGCGTCTCAATGCAACAAATTAAGAAGAGACCCACCAGCTCATCAACAGCATATTCACAGGGATTACAATCCAGCATCTGCAGTTCCTACTATCTCCCTTTCTATGCTCAGTTAAAGCTGAAGAATACAGCCTTACAAACTATAAACCTGAATAAAATGATATTGTTTTCCTGAAATGAAAGGCACATCTGACAATGCTAAATTTCTATGTGGAGAGGCGGTAATGTCACTGACTAGCAATCAGAGCCACAGCCTAATGTTTTGGGGATGTGGAGTTGGATCCCACCATGGCAGATCATGAAATCTGAACTCAATAAAATCTGTCAGATGGACCCATCCAGTTCACTAATGTCCCCTATGGAAGGGAATCTGTTGTCCTTTTATGCACTAAATCAAAAGTAAACAACACTCTTGATTCCGCATGCAGATGGCCTCAAGGACCTCCACTTCTTCCTGTCCTGCAGGCCCGACCAGTCCCCCTCCACTGACACCCTCATCCGCTTAGCTGAACTCGTCCTCACCCTCAACAACTTCTCTTTCGATTCCTCCCACTTCCTACAGACAAAGGGGGTGGCCATGGGCACCCGCATAGGCCCCAGCTATGCCTGCCTCTTTGTAGGTTACGTGGAGCAGTCCCTCTTCCGCACCTACACTGGCCCCAAACCCCACCTCTTCCTCCGTTACACTGATGACTGTATCGGCGCCGCCTCTTGCTCCCTAGAGGAGCTCGAACGGTTCATCCACTTCACCAACACCTTCCACCCCAACCTCAAGTTCACCTGGGCCATCTCCAACACATCCCTCACCTTCCTGGACCTCTCAGTCTCCATCTCAGGCAACCAGCTTCTGACTGATGTCCATTTCAAGCCCACCGACTCCCACAGATATCTAGAATACACCTCCTCCCACCAACCCTCCTGCAAAAATTCCATCCCCTGTTCCCAATTCCTCCGCCTCCACCGCATCTGCTGCTACGATGAGGCATTCCACTCCCGCACATCCCAGATGTCCAAGTTCTTCAAGGACCACAACATTCCCCCCACAGTGGTCGAGAACGCCCTTGACTGCGTCTCCCGCATTTCCTGCAACATATCCCTCACACCACGCCCCTGCCACAACCGCCCAAAGAGGATCCCCCTCATTCTCACACACCACCCCACCAACCTCCGGATACAACGCATCATCCTCCGACACTTCCGCCATCTACAATCCGACCCCACCACCCAAGACATTTTTCCATCCCCACCCTTGTCTGCTTTCCGGAGAGACCACTCTCTCTGTGACTCCCTTGTTCGCTCCACACTGCTCTCCAACCCCACCACACCCGGCACCTTCCCCTGCAACCGCAGGAAGTGCTACACTTGCCCCCACACCTCCTTCCTCACCCCTATCCCAGGCCCCAAGATGACTTTCCACATTAAGCAGAGGTTCACCTGCACATCTGCCAATGTGGTATACTGTATCCATTGTACCCGGTGTGGCTTCCTCTACATTGGGGACACCAAGCGGACGCTTGGGGACCGCTTTGCAGAACACCTCCGCACGGTTCGCAACAAACAATTGTACCTCCGAGCCGCGAACCATTTCAACTCCCCCTCCTGTTCTTTAGATGACATGCCCATCATGGGCTTCCTGCAGTGCCACAATGATGCCACCCGAAGGTTGCAGGAACAGCAGCTCATATTCCGCTTGGGAACCCTGCAGCCCAATGGCATCAATGTGGACTTCACCAGCTTCAAAATCTCCCCTTCCCCCACCGCATCCCAAAACCAGCCCAGTTCATCCACTCCCCCCACTGCATCACACAACCAGCCCAGCTCATCCCCTCCCCCCACTGCATCACATAACCAGCCCAGCTCATCCCCTCCCCCCACTGCATCACACAACCAGCCCAGCTCACCTCCTCCCCCAAAGCATCCCAAAACCAGCCCAACCTGTCTCTGCCTCCCTAACCTGTTCTTCCTCTCACCCATCCCTTCCTCCCACCCCAAGCCGCACCTCCATTTCCTACCTACTAACCTCATCCCACCTCCTTGACCTGTCTGTCTTCCCTGGACTAACCTATCGCCTCCCTACCTCCCCACCTATACTCTCCTCTCCACCTAATTTCTTTTCTCTCCATCTTCGGTCCACCTCACCTTCTCTCCCCATTCCCCTCTCTGATGAAGGGTCTAGGCCCAAAACGTCAGCTTTTGTGCTCCTGAGATGCTGCTTGGCCTGCTGTGTTCATCCGGCTTCACACTTTATTATCTAACACTCTTCCCTTCTGTATCATATTCCCATGATGCTCGAAATTCCCAACAACACATACTCATGTGGCCTCTCTCACACTCAGATGTGCGCTTCTGTGAAGCTTACTGATTCTATTCAACCACTCCTCATAAGACAATCCATCCATACCTGAGACCAACATAGTGAACTTTCTCTAGACAGTTCAGAGGACTTCAACATATATTTCCTTAGATAGAGGGGCCAAACCTATTCCCAGTATTCCAGCTGCAGTTTGATTTGTGCCTTGTGCAGTTTCCCATTAGCCTTTAATCCAATTTGTTTCCTTAGTGCTTTTCCACTAGTGATAGTTACTGTGATTACTGCCTCCCCTCCTTTAATACCCTGCTTATTTAGTATTTTTGGAGATGTTAAGAAAGTCCTATACAGTGACGCCTTGATCCACATTCTTGCAGCTGCAGCTCCAAAACACCCAAGAAGTTCTCCACCATCCAGAACAAAATGGCCCAACTGACTGGCACCCAACCCACGTGCCAATCACCTAGATGGGTTACAATAACTTTTGAAGCCCATCGTGCCCCAAGGGCCCTCCCTCAGCATCCCCAATCCTGACTCATTGGCAGTTCTTACTGTTCCTTACGTGCGAAAGTGGCGCTTCTCCCACTCCATGACACCCAGAGCATAATTCACACGCTCCCTGGGGTCAGCAGGCGCAGCCGCCGGGAATTCAAACTGGACGGCGGGGTGTGCGCAGTACCGGAAATGACGGCTGGTGTCGAGTTTCCCGGATGCGGGCACTGACTAGGGAAGGGCAGGAGGAGGCACTGTGAGCCGGCGACGTGACAGGGCCGCGGCGGTGGATGAGCGGTGCCACTTTCACATGCTGGTACGGCATATTTCAAATCTCATCGGACGACCAGGTAGAAGCCGGGGGGCGTCCCCCGTGATATTTACCTTTCCAGAATTCACTGAGCTGAAACAAAGTGTGTTCAGAGGCGGGCGAATAAGTAAAATGGGCAACGGCTTACTGGAACGTGCCCCTGGGAGCCCGTGCGGGGGCGGCGGGATGTTCCGCTCCGGGAGGGCGTGCCTGATTGGGCGGGGCCTCGGGTCTCTCTCCTATTGGTCAATCAGTGTATCAATCATCCAGCTGCTGCACTGCCCACAGGCAGGGGCGGTACGTAAGCTGTGTGGCCACCAAAGGGTTCGATGTTGCAAGCAATTTCCCTGCACCCTTTTCCTCTTTATTAAGAAGCCGTGACATTTTTAAAAGTTAAACATAAGCAAACTACTTTCACACATTGTTCTGAAGAGAAGGTGGCTCCGTGGTTAGCGCTGCTGTCTCACAGCGCCAGGGACCCGGGTTCGATCCTAACCTCAGGCTACTGTCTGTGTGGAGTTTGCATATTCTCCCCGTGTCTGTTTGGGTTGCTTCCAGGTGCTCGGGCTTCCTCCCACAGCCCAAAGATGTACAGGAGGCTACGTGGTTGGCTATGCTAAATTGCCCGTAGTGTCCAGGTATGTGCAGATTGGCGGTGGGGGTGGGTTATTCTCTTGTTTGGGATACTCTTGAGTGTCAGTGTGGACTTGTTGGGCCGAAGGGCCTGTTTCTACACTGTAGGGATTCTATGATTCTAAGTCACATGTGACTCAACGTTTCCAGTATCTCTGGAGCTTCCTTTTTTGCCCTTAAAGTCCCTCCAGTCTTCACCAGCCTCACTCAGTAACTTGAACACACAATGTTATCATCAATTTTTCCACGTGTGCTTAATTGAATCCAAGAATTACAACTGAAAAGCAGATAATGCGCATCCGCATCTGAAATGAAAACATAAAATGCCTCAGAAGCTGGGGCGGGAGGCAATCTGTGCAGAGAGAAGCCAAGTATTTTGAGTCCATTGTGACTTCCAGTTCTGAACAATTAGAATTAGAAATGTTAACTCTTTCTCTGTTCCTAGATGCTGCCAGACCTGCTCTAAGTCTTTGTTTTATTTACTGCCTTAAGCTTGATTATCATCCTGCTTCAGAACATTGGCTTTTCTGAAGAGGAGCCATTCTGAGGTGCTAAGCCTCTCACCACAGATACTTATTTACTGAGACAACACAGTGTGGAGCTGGAGGGTCACAGCAGGTTAAGCAGCATCAGAGGAGTGGGAATGTTGATGTTTCAGGTTAAATTTCCAGCATGTACTATTAATTTTCTTCTACAGGAGTTAGAAGTATGATCCTCAATGGATTACTAAACTTTGTTGACCTAATCTCCCCTTTTCCTGCCTGTTCTCTGTAATACTTGACACCCCTGTAATATTTCAAAAATCTTGCATGTCAGCTTCGGATATATTCAGTCCTTGTGAGGTGGATAGTTCCAAATGTGTACAATCCACTGAAAGTAGAAATTCCTCATAATTACTGTCTTAAACGTTAACTCCTTATTTCTGAACTGCCTCTCAGGATTCCCCCATGATACATGCTTTCAGCATCTATCCTGTCATCCTCTGTCAGAATCTCAAGAATTTCAATAAAATCACCTCTCATTCATATAACTTCAGAGCAGGAGTATGCCATTTAGCCCATCATGACTGATTCTCCATTCAATAAGATCATGCCTAATCTGATCGTGGTCTCTGCTTCACTTTCTTGTCTGCATCCCATAACCTTTTACTCCCTTGTCTGTTAAAAACAAAACTATCTAATTCAGGCTTGAATAAATATAAAGATGGCAGTTATTCATCAGCTCTGATAGTCATTTCTGATTTTTATTTAAGGGTAGAAATGACTACCAGACTCCTGAGCCCACATAAGATCATGATTGCAGACAAACCTACACCAGCATTGTGCTAAATGTTATCAAAGACTGAGGTCTTCAGACTTTGACAGTAAACAAGACCAGCGTGATATACAGAATATTATGCAGCGAGTGCAATAAACATTACATTGGGTAAACAGGGAGGAAACTGAAAACCAGGATACACGAATACCAGCTGGCAGTAAAAAGACACATCCAATATTCACTTGTCTCAATACACACAGACAATGAGGGCCAAAGTAACCATATTGGGACAAGTGAACACCAGACATGCAAGGGAATTTTTGGAAGCCTAGTTCTCAACACGGAATTCCATTTAGAAACATGTATACAGACTGCTGGTAAAACAACAGAACCAGCGGCGACAAGACATCACACCAGGGGATCATATAAATCCAGAAGGAAGCAGAACACCAACACTTCAGTCAGAGGTTGCACTGATGTTGCCTAGAAGGGTAACGAAACATCTGCACACCACAGAACAAGTGGCTTGGTGAGCTAACTAACAGCAGCATCCACAACACAAGCTACAAATTTTCACTAAGACCTTAAAAATTTAAAGACTATGCCTCACTACCTTTCGGGGAAGAGAATTCCACACTAATGACCCTTTGAAAAAGAAGTTTTGCCTCTAAAAGCTGTTGCAACAAGATCATCTCTCATTCTACTAAACTAATGATCATAGGCTTATCCTGTTCAATCTTTCTTTATAAGTCCTCCATCCTGTGAATGAATGGAGATAGCCTTATCTGAGCTGCCTCAAAAGCACTTATGAAATGAGGAGATCAGAGCTGAACAGCGTGCTCCAGATGTGATCTCACCAATGCTCTGTGCAAGTACAGTGAAGTACTTGTGTTTTATTACATTTACCTTCCTAATTACTGCTGTACTTGTATAATAATATTGTGATTCATGTACCAGGACAAATGCCCCTCGATCACTGAGGTCTCCAGTCTGTCTCGCTTTTTCTAGTGAGTAAATCTCATTGAGTACAGGCCCAACTTGTTCAGTCTGTTCTCAAGAAAGCGTCTTCATTCCAAAAACGAACCCAATGAATCTGCTCTGACTATCTTAAATACTAATACATTCCTTCTTAAAAAAAAAGTAGACCATAACTGTGGACAGTGCTATTTCAAATGCCATGTCACAATGTCCTGTGCAGTTTAATCAACATTTCCTTACTTCTGTACTCCGTCCTTCTTGCACCAATGGGCAACATTTGATTTGCTCTCCTGATTTATTGCCGTATCTGCTTGTTAATGTTTTGTATTTCAAAAGGTCGCCCAGGTCTGTCTCCACTGCAAAATTTTGTGGTCTCCAGTTACTTAGTATTTAGGTTTGCTATTCTTCCTACTAAAGTGCAAACTTGATGTCCTTGAAAAAGTTTTTTGAAGATAAATGAAATAGTCGATGATTCTGAATGCAACACCAGAAAGGGTAACAGAGCAGATTCAGGAATGACATTCAAACATCAGTTGGAGCTGCAAATAGAAAAGAAGTGCGGCGCTATGTGGAAAGAGCAGGACTGATTGGATGGCTGTTTCAAAATGTTAGGGCTGGTATAACTGACCTCATTTTATGGTTCTTCAAATCATATTTTAAATCAATGTGCATTTAGGAGGTGCATTTGTCTTTGTCTTTTGCTGTCAGTTGGCCAGTAGTTCACAATAGGTGACAATCTGCATCCTGGAAACAAAAATAAATGTTATTAAGTACATGATTTTCAGCATTTGACATGTCAAAAACATTAATCATTTTAGAACTTCTGGAAAAGAGTCATATTGGACTTGAGGCATTCACTCTGTTTCTCTCTCCACAGATGCTGCCAAACCTGGGGGGTTTCTCCAACAATTTGTTTTTATTTTATATTTCCAGCATCTGCAGTATTTTGCTTTCACTTTAATGTTTTGGGTTCTGTTCCTTGCCAGAGCTATAAAACCTGTTTCTTATGTCCCCCTAGCATGGCCTGTCTTCCATTCCTTGCTTTGTCACTCGTGAAGTTCTGCAAGAATTCATCACTAGTTTTCTCCTCCACCTCATCTCCATTCCATTCTTTGGTGACACCATCTGCTGAGGGCAGCTTTTACATATCCATTGATATTAGTCCACTACCTCATCACCACTTCTGATGCTTAGAGGTTGGTAGTAAGTTCTTCCCTAACCAGTGAAAATCCAAAAACAAAAAATTGGTTTATTGAGAAATTGCTGCCCAGCTTTTTAAGGTCATAGAACTTTTATATTTTTCAGAACTTTTAAACAACACATCAAAGAAAGAATCTATCTATTGCATTTGCCTGTGTTTTTGTATTCTTATCCATGTTTTGCACTTGTGCAGGATTTGTGGAAGAGATTTTCCCAGGTAAAAGTAGATATAGCTCATGAGTGAGGTGATCAGAATTGTTTGCAGTTATAATTTCAGCACTTGATACTGAATCTGAAATAGGGAAGAGCTTCCAGCATTTCCTGTTTGGTCAATGTATTTTTAGGGATTTTAATATATAATTTCACTTAACGTGTGCCACTGAACCCTATGACATGGACAGCATTCTACATCAGTGCTGTTTTATTAACATTCAAGGTATCAAGTGTATTAACTCAATAAGGTAACTTGCTTATTTCTGTGCAGAAACCACAATGGTATACATACGCATGCATATTTTTGTAGTTATAATTTTATTTGGCAATGTCTAAACTAATGGATGCATCATTAACTTACTGGGTTTAATGACTGTCACTGACTGACTGTTCTGACTCGAGAGAGTGGTTAGTTTTGACGATTTGCTGATTGGTGGAATGTTGGAGTTGTAACTGAGATGATTCAATGAAGTGAATGATTGTTCATAAATTAGTCATAATTTAATTTCATAACAGTTGCAATTTCTGGACTGAAACTTAATTGGTAGCACATGATACTCTGTATATTGAAATATATCTCCTGAAGCAGGACATTAGGAAGCTCAGAGGAACAGGGATCTTTGGGTGTTTGTCCACAAATCACTGGAAGTGGCACATCAGCTTAATAGGATAGTTAATACAGACTTACATACAGATGAGGAAGGACACCACTTTGATTGGGACAACACATCCATCCTAGGACAAGCCAAACAGAGACACGCACGAAAATTCCTAGAAGCATGGCTTTCCAACCGGAACTCCACCAACAAACACATTGATTTGGAGCCAATCCACCATCCTCTGAGAAAAAGAACAGGAAGTGACATCACCAACCCAAGGAAACCTAAACAGATAAATAGAAAGCAGGACGTAACACCAGCGCTTCGTTGGAGGCTCACTGATGATGTTGCCTAGGATGGTGACGAAACGTCTGAAAACTAACCTTCCAGCTCAGTGAGCAAACTCACATCCAGAACCTCAACTTGAGCTACAAATCTTCTCAAAACTCGCTAGGATAGTTAAGACGACATACTGGATACTTGCCTTTACTAGTTGATTATTATAAGAGCAGGGAGGTCATGTTGGAGCTGTAGAGTTTTCCGTAGGCCATAGCTGGAGTACGGTGTGCATTTCTGGTCGCCTTACTGTAGGAAGGATGTGATTGGACTGGAGTGGGTACAAAGGAAATTCATCAAGATGTTGCCTCGAATGGAGAATTTCAGCTAAGAGGCTGGATAAGCGCGGTTGTTTTCTTTGGAGAAGAGAAGGTTCGGAGGTTGGGGGTTGTCTGGTAGAGGTGTGTAAGATTATAAGGAGTGTGGATAAGGTAAAAACTCACTAGCAGAGGGTCATAATTTTAATGTGAAAAGCGGGAGACTCGGAGAGATTTGAGGGAAAATCTTTTCGTGTAGAGACATGTTGAAAGCAAAATGCACTGCCTTGGAGGTCACATGTCACACGACACCAGGCCAGAGTCCAAGTTTATTTGAAAACAGAAGCTATAACCTGGTGCCATGTGATTTTTTTTTTGACCGTGATCACTCCAGTCCAACACTGGCATCTCCACATCTTGCCTGGGACAGTAGTTGAGATAGAAACCCCTACCTCTATTAAAAAAGTACATGGATGAGTTCTTGAAGTATCATAACATTCAAGGCTATGGACCTCTTGTAGGAAGTAGTGTTAATAGGCAGATGATTTGTGGACCTGAGATTAAATCCCACAAAGACGGGTGGTAGAATTTTTAATAAATCAATAATCAAACAGTTAGTTGCAGTAATGATGAGCATGGATCTGCCAGACTGTCATTAGAAGTCTTATTTCACATATTCTTTTGTGGGAAGGAAATCTACTGTTCTTCCTTGGTCTTACCTGTGACATGACTCTGTACCCACAGCAATGTGGTTGACTCTTAATTGCTCTGTGAAATTATTTAGCAAGTCGTGCAGTTATATAAAAAAACTACAAAAAACTCACAAGAATAAAATAATAATATGCACCTTGACAAAAGGCGTGTCCAATTCAGTCCACCCTAAAGAATGTGGACTGCAGTGGTTCAAGGTAATGTCTCACTCATCTTCTCTAGGATTAATAAAAGTGGGCATCAAATTAGCAATGGTCATGTTCAATTAACAAATAAGTGAAAATTACCAAATGAAACTCCTCAAGAGATAGTAAGAACTGCAGATGCTGGAGTCCGAGATAACACACTGGAGCAGGAGGAGCACAGCAGGCCGGCAACATCAGAGGAGCAGGAAAGTTGACGTTTTGGGTCTATACCCTTCTTCAGATATGAGGGAGGGGGGAAGGGAGCTCTGAAATAAATAGAGGGGGTGTGGGGCTCAGTTAGGTGGGTGGGATGGTCCCATCTGCCTTCACCAGCTCCACCCCTCTTTTCACTATTTTGTGAGGGGTGCCCAATAACAATATTTCTTTTGCACTAGTGGCCTAAAATTTTGCTGAAGTACCTGGAGTAGGGATTGACGGTATGGCTGTCTGACTGAGGCGAGTTTCCTAATCTGTTGCATAGAATAGATTTGATTTAGTCATTAGTTAGCTTTTGTAAAACTAGTTCCAAAGACCAGGGGCTGAATTTTAAAAATGTGTTTGCGGTTGCATAGTCACATGTAGCATCCTTATTTTGTGGGTGAAAGCCAACAGGGGTTTAAATTTTCCTTGCATCACTGTCTGCAAATGTAAATTTGCAAATCTGCAATGTAGTAGTGAATGGCGAGGCAATGGCTTGATGGTATTATCGCTGGACAGTTAATCTAGAGACCTAGAAAATGTTCTAGAGACCCAGGTTTGAATCCGGCCACAGCAGATGGTGGAATTCGATAAATATCTGGAATTAAGAGTCGAATGGTGACTGTGAAACTGTTGTCAATTGTCAGCAACTCCATCTGGTTCACTTATGCTATTTAGGAAAGGAAACTGCCATCCTGACCTGGTCTGGTCTGGCCTGGCCTTCATGTGATTCCAGAAAATACAGCAATGGGTTTCACTCTTTTTCACTCTCTTCACTCTTAACTGCCGTCTGGGCAATTAGGGATGGGCTTTAAATACTGCCTGGTCACTGATGCCCTCATCCCATTAATGAATTAAGGACATGCTTTATATAACAGGAAGGGCGAACAATAAAATCTTCAATGAAAGTTAAGTATGTTATGGGATACGCATGCATTAGATTTTTAAGAGCATCTGACTAAAACTTTACTGAGGCTTGATTGCGTTCATGATGTAAATTAAATTTGCCTGTGTTGGAATATGTGTTTTGGGAAGGGTGCTTCTGTTTTAAGAGAAGTACAGTAGCAGTGTGGTATGTGACAATTATTGAATTAATCAGTAACAGCGTACACACCGGAAGTGACTGCTCTGCGTGGTGCTTGCTCTTTGCTGATTCGCATGCACTTTCCAAGCGGAATTGTATGAGTCTGTTTTTTGCAGTTCATTTTGCACAACTCCATGTACGTCAACCGTGTTATGAAACTGCTCACTGTGGGTTGTGCTTTGAGGACTAGACCATGCCGAACAGCACAGAGAAAAGGTAAGCATCCTTAATGTACTAACTTTTAATGGTGTCTCTAAATTAAACTTCTTCACTTATCAACAGATCAGAGCGTAACAGGTTTAATTTAGAGACTCATTGTGACAATTCTAAATTATAGCTGTGGCATTTGTGTTCCTAACTTTATGAAGACTTTGGTGATGAAGTTGGCACTTATGATCCTGGCTGATGGTGATACTGGCCAAAACAGATTTGAGTGAAACTTGGCTTGATAGGTCATGAAAGTTACTTTTGTTTTATTTTTTGAACCTGGTCAGTCATAGAAATGTAATCACAGAAACAGACTGCGCTGACCAGATATGCTAAATTAATCTAGTCCCATCTGCCTGCATTTGTCCCATAACCCTCTAAACCCTTGCTATTCATATACCCATCCAGATGCCTGTTATAATGTTGTAATGTACCAGCTTCCACCACTTACTTTGGCAGCTCATTTCATACGTGCACCACCCTCATTCAGCATGATCATGACTGATCATCCAACTAAGTACCCTGTTACTGCGTTCTCCCCAGATCCTTTCTCCCGTAGTACTAAGAAAGGAGGACAAAAAGGAAAGAGAAGATACATTTACAAATTACTTAAAATCAAAGATATTAATATTAATTTGTGTGAACTAGAACAGAGAACATAGAAAAGTACAGCACAATACAGGCCTTTCGGCCCACGATGTTGTGCCGTGGATTAATCCTAATCCAAAAATAAAATAACCTAACCTACATTCCCCTCAATTCACTGCTGTCCATGTGCATGTCCAGCAGTCGCTTAAATGTCAATAATGACTCTGTTTCCATGACTACCACTGGCAAAGTATTCCATGCGCTCACAACTCTCTGGGTGAAGAACCTCCCTCTGATGTCTCCTCTATACCTTCCTCCTAACACCTTAAAACTATGACCCCTCGTGGCAGTCAATCCTGCCCTGGGGAAAAGTCTCTGGCTATCGACTTTATCCATGCCTCTCATTACCTTGTACACCTCAATTAGAGTTAATTAGCCGAATTAGAGTCCAGTAATTCAAAGTTCAGTGAGTTTTTTCAGTTGGCTCATCTGACAGAATCCTTTTCATAGGAGTTTGGATGTTGGTGGTTGTAGTGGAAGGCACTCCAATATAATTTTTGTAGACTGGGAATTAGTTATCTTCCAGGTGAATTATAAGATTCTTTATAGAATTAAGGATTTGAGAGAAATTGGAGGTCTGACGCTACTGAAGTTCCTCAGTTCTGAGGAAGGGTCACCGGACCCGAAACGTTAACTCTGTTTTCTCGTTCTCAGATGCTGCCAGACCTGTTGAGCTTATCCAACAACATTGTTTTTGTTCCTGATCTCTGGCTTTGAGTTTGTGATTTTCTTTTGAACCATACATGTTGGGGAGGTGCATTTGCTGTAGCTTCATTGTTTGACTAGAATGTCTACACGGTACAAGGTATGACATTCCACAAGGATGATGAGTTAACATTTGTCCACTGGAAAGTTCTGAAAAGCACATTATGATTGGAGCAACCGTTTTAAGTCCAGCGAGTATGCATTTTTAAAATATTTAAACAAGAGAGTATAATTTTAAAAAAAAACTCTTAATGCCTTCTGGACATGACACTCTGTAAGTAAAAGTACAACTTGAATTTTTGTTAAAAACCCTGCATTTATAAAGGGCTTTTCACAGTCACTGGGCAATTAAAATTGCTTTAGCCATTGGGGTATTTTTGAAATGTATTAACTATTGTGATGTAAGAAATGTGGCAGCCAATTACTCCCTTGCAATGTCCCACAGAACAGCAGTGTGGTAATGACCAGATAATCTGTCTTTGTGATTTTGTTTGTGGGATCGATTTTCACCAGGAACACAGGAGATCACTCACTGCTCTTTATTAAGAGCAGAACCATTAGTTGGGGGTACAGATATCATGGTTTTACTGGGACATTTTCAGGTTTTCACTAAATGCTCCAGTGTTCTGATCATTCTCCCCAAGTCGTTCAGATATCCTGGTTATCAGCTTTTCCCGTATGTGAGCCGAATCAGACTTTTCTGTAAGCACGTCTTATGTATGGCATCAGCAAGTTGTCACTTTTTGTCTCTCGCGCTCTTGTCTCTTCTTCCCCATTCTGAGCCTGAGTCCCTTTAATCCAGTCGTTGACTTCTGGTGATGGTCAGCAAACCCAAATAAAACTCTTATGGTGCTGCACCCTGGAAATTGGAATGCAGTCTAATTGCCAGGGTGCCCCTGCATATGCAGTAATCCAAAGCCAGGAAGGAATCAGCTTTAGGTAATGACAGAAGATGTGCCAGTTTGGCAGCCACACTTGAAGAGTTTTTCACTGGCTGTTATGTGTAAAATGATGCAAATCGAGAAAAACAGTCCTGCTGATTTCCCAGTAAAAAGCCGATCATTCTAATTTATTATAACCAGAAAACAGCATCAGAAATTAGTTACAATACACTGGAATAGTTTGGGAAAATTGTAGGAATGGGATGGAAGCCCCATTCAATCGATATAGGCACTCACAAAATTTGGAGCACTACTTGCCAATGCTTGCAATGAGAATGCTCATTGGAAAGGCTGCGAAATCGGCAGAGCTTTATTTGCTGTTCAATGCTAACTTACATATTTTAGCAGACCAGCAAAGAGAGCCTGAAACTGCACCTACTAACTGGTTTTATTGGATTCTCCCTGTTTAGTTTCATTTAGAAACAAACACTTGCTGTACCTGATACATTTCATGTCACTCCAGTCTATGGATACACATCCCCTCTGGGGGTAAAAAAGCTTTTCTTGCTTTTGCTTTTAAAAGGACAGAATGATGGTAAATTTCTTAAAGTTTAAAATTTCTTTGTGGGTGAAAGCCAGCAGGGGTTTAAATTTTCCTTGCATCACTGTCTGCAAATGTAAATTTGCAAATCTGCAATGTAGTAGTGAATGGCGAGGCGATGGCTTGATGGTATTATCGCTGGACAGTTAATCTAGAGACGTAGAAAATGTTCTAGAGACCCAGGTTTGAATCCCGCCACGGCAGATGGTGGAATTCAATAAATATCTGGAATTAAGAGTCGAATGGTGACTGTGAAACTGTTGTCAATTGTCAGTAACTCCATCTGGTTCACTTATGCTATTTAGGAAAGGAAACTGCCATCCTGACCTGACCTGGTCTGGTCTGGCCTGGTCTTCATGTGATTCCAGAAAGTACAGCAATGGGTTTCACTCGTTTTCACTCTCTTCACTCTTAACTGCTTTGGGAAGTGTCAGAGTCTGAAGGAAGCTGGGTGGTCCCAGGCTTGAGTCACTAAAAGCTAGAGTTCAGGTGAAACAGTCAATAAGAGAGACAGTGAGGTATGTTGGCCTTCATCACATGGGGATTTGAGAACTGGTGTAAGGATGTCTTGCTGCAGTTTTATAGAGCCTTGTTGAGACCATACTTGGTGTATTGTGTACAATTTTGGTTGTCTTGTCTAACTGAGGATATACTTGCCATGGAGGGAATGTAGACAGAAGTTAACCAGATTAACCCTGGGTTGATGAGATCGTCTCATGAGGAGAGGGTGATGGAAAATGGCCTGTATTCTCAAGAGTTTTGAGGAACAATCAAATTGCGATTTGGAATGTTCTATAGGCCATAGGATGGTGGATGTCCTTAGGATCTCACCCCGATTGGTGAATCTGAGAATAAAAAGAAGGCCATTTAAAATACAGAGGCTGCAAGAGCAGGTCAGAGACTAGGAATACCATGCCAAGTAACTCACTTCCTAACTCCCAAAACCTGCCCACCCTCGAAGGCACAAGTTAGGAGTGTGATGAAATACTCCTGCTTGCCTCAACAGGTGCAGCTCCAACAGCACTGAAGAAGCTTGACACTATTCGGGACAAAGCAGTCTGCTTGATTGGCACCACATCCACTCCCCCCACCACTGACTCTCGGTAGCAGCAGTGTGTCCTGTCTACAAGATGCACTGCAGAAATTCACCAGGTCCTTTGATAGAATGTCACAAACCCGTGACCATTTCCATCTAAAAGGACAAGGACAGCAGATACGTGGGCCTCCTGAAAGTTCACCTCCAAGATACTCACCATCCTAACTTGGATAGATATCGCCATTCCTTCATTTTGTCTCTGGGTCAAAATCCTGAAATTCCCTCCCTGAGGGCTTTGCGGGTCTGCCTACAGCATGTGGACTACAGCTGTTCAAGAAGGCAGCTTATCACCTCCTCGAGCAACTAGGGATGGGCAAGAAATGCTGGCCAGCCAGAAAAGCCCATGAAACATGAGTGAATTTAAAAAAAGTCAGGTGGAGATAGTGTTTGAAAAAAAAACTGCATTTATAGGGTGGTGGATCTTCATAGTGCCCTGCCCAGAGGGCTGTAGCAGCTGAATCATTAAGCAGGTTAGATGTAGGAAAAGTACATTGTGTATACAGATAACACCAGGGGATGTGGAGATAGTGCTAAAGAAATGACACAGATGATCAGGCATGATCTAATTGAATGTTAGAACTAGATCAAGGAACTGAACGGTTTACCTTTTATGGTTCTATTCAGAATGAATACAATTAGTTCCTTTAAAATTAGCTGATTATAATTTCAGCAATTACCGTGAAAAAGACTTCTTTGTTTGGAATACAGTTTTCATTGCAATATTATAACTCTTGCTTGAGTCTCTGCATTGTGGTTAGATTCTATGCAATCTATATAATCTGGAAGATATTAACTGTTTACTTACTTCACTTCTTCAATGGATGCTTCTTTCACATTTTGCCAGTTTACTTCAGGTTGTTGCAATGCTGCTTGATCACCCTTCTGTATCTTCTGGCAGTCGCCATGCATAATCTTGCTCTTTTATGTTTAACTGAATTATTCTACCTGATCTTATTCATTCCTCATCTACCTGTCAGCAGGATCTATATCATGCGTCTCCCCACCATGTTCTTTCTGTCTGAAACAGATGACCATACCATTCCACTTTCTCCAATGGTTCTTGATCTTTCCCTTACTTGGAACTCCAGAGTTGCATCTTGGCATCCACATCTCATTGGTATTCTGACATTCCTTTTCCTTAATTTTGCCCATATTTCACCATCTTATGACTTCCTTCCTTTTACTTTCAGTGGCGGTCTTCTATCTCTCAACAATTACTCTGCATTTCTTCTAGTCAGTCTAGCCTGAGCTAATTTACCTTTCACCTTATGTTCATCTTCTGACACCACTAACCAAAGCACTTGAAACCAGTTGCCTTTGTCCACATCTTTGCCCATAGTTTTGCAACTTTACTCTAGTCCTCTTCCCTAGGCTTAAACTGGGGTTGTATACTGGGTCTTAACCTTGTCTTCACAACCCAGTTTTCTGTGTATCATTCCCACCGCTTGGTTTACTTCCATCTGCAAGTATAATTATCAATCAGTGAGAATTTTTATGGCATTCAGGAAGGGGAAGAAACTTGGTGCCAGTCCTTGGTCCTATCCAACTTTGATTCTGAAACTCTCACTTTCCCCACACATCTTGCCCTTGTCCTGCAGTCCTTGTAGATATTTTGAAATAATTGTGCATAATCTGTACACACTGCTTAAGGATTCTACAGATTAATCAATAGATTCATGGTTGATTTTTATTTGACTGCTTTACTAAAGTGTTTAGAATGGAATCTAGTGAACCTTAAACTTAGCCCACAGCTATAGCACACAGTTTTCAAATAATTGTCCCTCCTGCAATTGTTATCTCATTCTTTCATTCTGGTGTTTTTTTTTTCATGCTACCCTATTCCTTTCATCCCACTTTTTCCATCCCCAAAGACCTTCAACCCTCTGAGAGGAGAAATTCTTCCTCATCTCTTTCTCCTGACATTATGCTCTCATCCTAGACTCACTCATGAACAGAACCTTCCTCTCAGCATTTACCCATTCAAGCCCCTTCATTACCTTTGTTTCAATGAGATCACCTCTCATTCTTCTAAATTCCAATGTGTAATTCCCAACCTGTTTAACTTTAGCTCATACGACAGCCCCTTCAATGGGGAGGCAATGCTCTTGAGGTTTTGTTACTGGATTCTAAACCAAGAGACCCGGATAATGTTCTGTTGACCTAGGTTGGAATCCTGCCATGGCAGATGGTGGAATTTGAATTCAATAAATATCTGGAATTAGGAGTCTAATGATGACCATGAATCCAGCCTCATTTGTCAGGAAAACCCATCTGGTTCACTGTCCTTTAGGGAAGGAAACTGCCATCTAGCCTACATGTGACTCCAGACCCACAGTAATGTGGTTGACTCAACTGTCCTCTGGGCAATTAGGGATGGGCAATAATTGCTGCCTGGCCAGCGACGCCCTCATCCTATGAATGAATAAAGAAAAGAGGAAACACTGGGGATCGTCCTTGTGGACCTTGTTCTGAACTGCTCCAATGACATGATATCTTTCCTTAAATAAAGAGACCAAAACTGCTGACAGTACTCCAGATATGGTCTCATCAGCACCTTGTATGATTGCAGTGAGACTTTCGTACAATTATTCTCCAACCCCACCTTAAAGCAACGGCCAACATTCTATTAGCCTGCTGCACCTTGTGCTAGCTTTGTGTTTTGTACATGAAGTAACCCCATGAAGTCACTTTAGCGTGCAGATTTCTGCAGTTTTTCACCATTTAAATGTACTCTTTTCTTGTGTTCTCCATTCCAAAATTAACAATTTCACATTTTTCCACATTTTACTCCATTTGCTTATATTCTGTCCACTTATGTAACCTATAAATATCTTACTGTAAACCGTTTGAATCCCTGTCACCACTTGCCATTGCACCTATATTTGTTGTCTGCAATTTTGGTTAAAATACATTCACTTCCTTCCTCTAAGTCATTAATAATATATTGTCAACAGTTGCAGTCCCAGTACTGGGAACCATAAATCCCTGCTGCTTACAGGTTGTCAACCTGAAAAAGAACACCTTATCCCTGCTTGCCGTTTCTTGCCCATTTAGCTATCTATGTCAATACACTACCTCCTACACTGTGAGCTCTTAGGAATTAACCTTTTGTGAGAGATGCCTTCTGGAAATCCAAAAGCAATATATCTGATGGTTCCCATCTATCCACTCTAGTTGAGACTTTCTCAAAAACTCTAATAAATTAGTCAGACGCGATTTCCCTTTCATGAAGACATGCTGACTCTGTTTGATTCGACAATTGTCCAAAAGTGCTGCTGTTACTTCTTTAATTTCAACACTTTTCCAACAGGCTAATGCTCCATGTTAGGCTAATCAACCTATTGTTACCCCCATTTTGTCTCCCCCTCGTTTTGAATTGGGTTGCCACATTGGCAGGTTTCCAATCCTCCGGCATCTCCACAATGTCCAAGGATTTTGGGAAAGTACAACCAATGTATTCACTTGCTTCCATTTGTACCATACACTGCCCACTAACTAAATCCACCAATGGACACCACTCTTAACCTATCAAAACAATCTAAATAGACAAACTGAGCATTGTGTGTTATAAACCCACTGGTTCACTAAGGTCCTTCGGGAAAATGAGTCTTCTTGAACTGTGTGATTCGTCACGCCTTCAGGGTAACTAGGGATAACCAATGAATAAACTATATTGGACTAACTTGTGTTTCAAGGAAGTCGATGAATGCACCATCCGACCTATGCTCACTGATCATCTTTGGACTGATACAGCCTCAACTTAATAAATAAATAATTCAGCCTAGTTTTAAAATCTGTCCATAGCCTTGTCTCTTCCGGTCTCTACCTCTGAAACCTGTGCAAACTCTAAAACCGTGACAGATTGCACTATATTTAAAAATGCTGTGTTCACTTTTATTCATTGTGAGCGCTGTGATTGAATTTGTTGAACATAATTGCTTCCCAAGCTGTTGTATTTTACAGAATAATCTGTAATGTTATACCTAAGTCCTGAATGTGTGCTTTTGTGATTGTACTTTACACTAGTTTGGCAGTGGAAGGAACAATCACCAATGGTAGAGTAATTAAAATAAAAAGAGATTAACAGGCCAGAATCAGAGGAATGCAGAGATCTCTGAGCTTTGTTAGATTGAAGGAGATTATACAGATAAGGTGAAGCCATTTGAGGAATTAAAAACCAGGTTGTAAGTGTAAAGTGTGAAGTACAAAGTCGGCAATCTGATTTTGGCAACCTGTTGCTTTAAATGGACTTTGCTTTGGAAGTCAAGTGGTCAAAAGACCACTGTTTCATGTGCAGCTGTCTACGTGCAGTTCATAAATTGCTCCTTGTTTACATCACATTTTCCAGTGTAACTGGCAAATCAGTCATGACGGGAATTATTGAATTTTGCTGTCAATTTTTATGATGTAAAGAAGTATTTCAGTTTTCTTGGGACTTGGTCAGAATTTATTTGAATATTGGATTTAAAGATAACTGGTTAATGAGTAACACTATGGGACATAATGAAGAACAAATTAAATCCTTAAGGAAGGCATAATTTAAAAATCTTGCACAATATACCTGCGATAAAGCTTACCAGTCAAAGCAAATCTGCACAAATATCGTGCAATGTTCACTGTTTTTCACTACCACTAATAGGAGACATAATTAGCTATGGAGAAAGGAGAGTTTTGTAGGCTGTAATCTAAACTGCATAAAGATTTCTTCCAACTTAGTTCTCGTTGACCTTCATTAACACCCTTCTGTCAATATTATTTTTTAAAATTATAACCTGGTTTTTAATTCCTCAAATGGCTTCACCTTATCTGTATAATCTCCTTCAATCTAACAAAGCTCAGAGATCTCTGCATTCCTCTGATTCTGGCCTGTTAATCCCTTTTTATTTTAATTACTCTACCATTGGTGATTGTTCCTTCCACTGCCAAAATACTACGTTCTAGAATTTTCTCCTGAAATCACTCTTGCTTTGCCAGTTTAAAATGCTTTCTAAAACTTGCCACTAGCTGTGCTGATATCTCCTTACGTGGCTTAATATTGCGTTTGACCATCGGTTGCTCCTCTGAAATGCCTCACGACATTTATGACTCTAAAGAGTTGGTAATTTTGTACTGCGAGCAGGATGGACTATAGCTTGGTTTGTTAGGTGTGGTCCTCACTTTGAAGTCTTGCTTTCTGCCTTGGGTTGGTCTTTCTATTTGTATTTATCTCACTTTTCAAAGTTGCAATTTTTTTTGTATGAGTTTTTTTGGTTCCTTTTGTGCATCTGATCGTTTCATTGCGTGTATGGTATCTGAGGGTTTTGGATATGAGAGCTAATTATATGCGGATTTGATGGGTATTTTGGTAAGCAGTTACACAAGGTTGGATTTTTGTTTTGTTTATCAAAACACCAGCAACCACAAACTGCAGATGTTGGAGATCAGAAACAGAAATTGCTGGGAAAGCTCAACAGGTCTGGCAGAAGAAAGCAGAGTTAACATTTCTGGTCCTCTGAAGAAGACCCAAAACTTTACCCTGTGTTTTCTCTGCGCAGATACTGCCAGACCTGCGGAGTTTTCTCATCAATTTGTTATTATTTCTGATATAATATTTAACTTGTCTTTCTGATTTTCTGGTTCTTGGCTAACGGTGGGTATCCTGCTGTGAGTTTACTGTATCCTATTATGTCATGAATGTTAAGCATTTCTGTTCGGGTTTGGAATTAATCATTTAATGTACATTTTAGCTTGCCTTGATTATAGAATGAGTTCCAAGTAATCTTTTAGTTGCACTTGGCCCTAATCTGAAAGATAGCAGAGTCAAGTGAGGTTCTCATGAGGGTACTCTAAGTAAGTAGTCATTAACCTACTACTTACTTAATGCAGTCAGGAAGTCAGTATTTATGTGTATTTTGAAAATGGACATGTGACAACTTAACCTGATTGCAGTAACAAATTTCATTCCTTAAGATTGTTAGACTCTCTAAATTCTGTATATTTGGTCATGCCTAAAATCAAAGGCTAAATTTTACCAGCCCCTGAATGACAAAGACAATAACGAGTCAGCTGGGAGAAAATGGTCAATTTAACACACCTTGCATTCCTTTTTCTGTGTCTCCTATCTCTTCTCCACTTTTCCCCCCCCCCCAAACCTCCGATGGTATTTGACATTTGGACCAAGGGAGCAAGATTAGTCCATTTGTGTTCCATAGTACTTCTGTGCTATTTGTTAAGATAATGGCCAATCTGAAAACAGCTGCACTTTCCTGTTTACCATCCCATCGCAACATCCCTTGACCCCTTTGAATATGAAAAATCTGTGCAATTCAGCCTCAAGTATGGACTTCAGTAAGGCATTTGACAAGGTTTTTCATGATCGACTGGTTAGCAAGGTTAGATCACATGGACTACAGGGAGAATTAGATATTTAGATACTGAACTGGCTCAAAGGTGAAAGAGAGGGTGGTGGTGGACGGTTGGTTTTCAGACTGGAGGCTATGACTAGCGTCTGCCACAAGGATGGGTGCCTGGGTCCACGCCTTTTCATCTTTGATGTAAATCATTTGGATGTGAACATAATAGGTATGGTTAGTAAGGTTGCAGATGACACCAAAATTGGAGGTGCGGTGGTTACCTCAGAGTACGATGCAGTATTGATCAGATGGGCCAATGGCCTGAGGAGTGGCAGATGGAGTTTAATTTAGATAAATATAAGGTACTTCATTTTGGAAAGGCAAATCAGGGCACGACATATGCACTTAATGGTAAGGTCCTGGGGAATGCTGCTGAACAAAGACCTTGGAGTGTAGGCTCCTAGTTCCTTGAAAGTGGAGTTGCAGGTAGACAGGATAATGGAGAAGGCATTTGGTACGCTTGCCTTTATTGGTCTATGCATTGAGTATAGCAGTTGTGGCTCTACAGGACATTGGTTAGGCCACAATTAAAATAGTGTGTGCAGTTCTGGTCTCCCTGCTATAGCAAAGATGTTGTGAAACTAGAAAGGGTTCAGAAAAGATTTACAAAGATGTTGCCATGGTGAGAGGATTTGAGCTGCAGGGAGAAACTGAATAGATGAGCGCTATTTTCCCAGGAGTGTTGGAGGCTGAGGGGTGACGTTATAGAGGTATATAAAATCATGATGGATGTAGATAGGGTAAATAAACAAAGGCTTTTCCCCAGGGAGGGGAAGTCAAAACTAGAGTGCATAAGTTTAAGGTGATGGGACAAGATTTAAAAGGGGCCTAAGGGGCACTTTTTTCATGCAGAGGGCGGTGCATATATGGAACGAGCTGCCAGAGGAAGTGGTGGAGTCTGGTACAGTTACAATATTTAAAAGGCATCTGAATGGGTTATGAATCAGAAGGATTTAAAGGGATATGGGCTAAATGCTGGCACATGGGACTAAATTTATCTAGGATATCTGGTTGGGATGGATAAGTTGGACTGAAGAGTCTGTTTCCATGAGAATTCTATAGACCAATGTCCCTCAAAGTTCTCCTCAACTCCATCTTAAAAGAGAGACCTGACTTTTTAAATCACATTCCCTAATTCTAGTCTCTCCCACAAAAGGAAACGTCTCTCAGTAATCACACTATCGAGTTCCCTCACGATCTTCTTTGCTCCAGTAAGGTAATCTCTCATTCAACTATACTCAAATAGATGTAGGCCCAAACTGTACAATCTTCATATAGTAAGCCCTTCATCCTAGGAATGTGTCAAATGAACTTTTTTCCTGAATTGTTTCTAATACAATTATTTATTTTTCAGACAAGGGCACCAAAACCGTATGTAGTATTTGAGTGTTTTGGAGCGCTGTGAACACTTGTGATTTCAAATAAACCAGTTTGACTATAACCTCATGTCATGTGACTTCTAACTTTGTCAACCCCAGTCCAACACCAGAACCTCTACAAAGTGGACAAGTTCACATTTTCCCAAAATATTGGCATTCCCATTTTTGACCACCACCTTATCTCTATTTTTGTAGATTCCTCCTTCTGACAATTTACCTTCCTGTGCTGGTAACCTCAGCAAATTTATACATTCAGTGACTTTGGCCAAACTATTGATATAGCTTGAGAAAGGAAAGCAGCAGAATGGAAGGGTGAACTAAAAGCTAATGTGATTCAGAAGACATGGAAAGAAAGGTTACGTTGAGGGGTGGGATGGGGGAAAAGAATAAAGGACAAGAAGAAATGCATCTACCAATGTAACTTCAAACTAAATTGTTCCTTTTCCAGGCCAGCGAAAGTGATTGATGTTGCATTAACAACTATCACTACTCCTTCAAAGGATAGTTGCACTGTTGCCCGCCAACCAAATTTCCTGCAGAAAATTTAATGAGTAGTTAATGTTCCCTGTTTTAAAAAATAGTCTCATAATGGAATGCCATTAGCATGAAGCAGCTATAACTGCTGTCAGTTGATGGTGGAACCTGCCTCTCTTCACCTTGTAAACGTAGTGCCTGATGTGCAAATTACTCACGACAGCACTGTTTTTCCAGTATGATTGGACCTGTCTATTCAGCTGATCTAGCTGGATTTTGTAGATTCATAGAATATAGGTTCAGGAGTAGCCCATTCGGTCCTTCAAATCTGCACCATCATTCACCCTTATTCTTAGACTGTGACCGCTAGTTCTGGACTCCCTCAACATCGGGAGCATTTCTCCCACATCTAGCCTGTCCAGTCCCATCAGAATTTTATATGTTTCAATGAGATCCCCCTCATTTTCCTGAATTTCAGTGAGTATAAGTCCAGTCTATCCAGTCATTCTTCATGTATGATTATTTTGAGCAATGGTGGCGTCTTAGAGTTTGGTGTTCATGTATCCCTGTTCTTTTGAGGTCTTCATTTCAACATGTTTGGATATACATGTAGATTTTTAAATGAGATAATTACTGCTTTCTAATTCTGAATACTTTTGTGCTGGTCATTCATCAAGTAGCCTTTCATGTGGTGTAGACAGTAGAAGTGGGCTGTTTTATGAAAATTGAAGTTTGGTTTTTTCAGCACAAGGAGTATGTTAAAATTCTGCTACTCCTTTTTTTCTGTAACATCTGAAATCGTACTGTCAAGAGTAGGGTTCAGTATTAGATTGCATGTTTAGCAAAGAAGAAAAGAACAGTTCAAATGTATGTTCATCCATTTTATGATCCAATTTTCCTTAATTTATTGTGAGAAAAAATACCTACAAACGTGAAACCCTGTCATTTTTCATAAGGTTTCTGGGCACTTCAGTAGTTTTGAAATGGGTTTCTGAAGTGCATGCATTTCTTTTAAAGAGAGTTAACCTCAAGCTCGCTCCAGATTAGCTGCTTGTCCTGCTTGAAGATTTAGACTTGCTCACGTGAGCAAGTCAATCTGTAATTCATTAAGACTGGAGAAGTACAACACTACTACAGCACTTTGTGCTTTAGGTGTTGTCAGAGCTTGTGCTTGAGCTTGTGCTTGAACTGAAAGCAGTAGCCATCAGGGGCCAAACAAGTATATGAACGGTAAGCTAACTGTGAGCAAGTAAATGAAATAATGTTGCACCTGTTAAATGTGAGTACTGGGAAGCAGGTTATTTTTTTTAATGCAGTCCACAGCATTTACTGTTGTATACTGAGCACAATGTTAATGTTCATAGAGGCTCCTGTTGGTGCAACTTTGTCAGGAAATTTCACTATTTGGTTAGGTTCCCTCCTCAAATTGTCCCCTTTAAATTTTTGCGAATTTAAATGCTTGTATCCTCTTTTGTAAGGATCAGAATACTATGTTTGGCAGCAACAGCTTAAAGGATTTTTCCTGTAAGGTCTTTCCATGGCCCTGTCAAGTACTTGAAATTAAATTTTGAAAGAAATTGATGACATGAAGATTTTCTGTTATTTTTAGGCAAATAGGAAATGTGTTTGTTGCTTTTAACATTTTGTTACAGCCAGCAAATGTGGAATATTTTGAGTGTTATAAACTTGTTGTTTTTCTCAAGTTTTCAGTGGCTGTGCAGGAATTTTAATGTAAAAGTGAAAAGTTTGAGGTTGAGATGTTGCTATAACATGAGTCTTGTGTTTGTAAATTCGATTTGGTGTCTGCTATAACACGGAGATTGTGAACAATGGCATTTGCAAGCGTGAGGAATGGAATCAGTGGCAAAGAGGTGAATTTTGTGGTGAGAGCCAAAATTAATGACTTTGGTCTTTTCAAAATTGAATTGAAGGAATTTTCTGCTTATCATTGGGTGCTGGGTGTCCGTCAGTTATTCTGGTAATTTGATTATTTTTGTACTCATTCATGGGATGTGGGTGTTGCTGGCTGGCCAGCATTTTTTTGACTGTCTCTAGTTGCTCTTGAAAAGGTGGTGGTGAGCTTCTTCACTGAACTACTGCAGTCCATATTCTGTAGGTTGATGCACAATGCCTGTATGGAGGGAATTCCAGGATTTTGACACACTAAAGGAACGATAATTATATTCCCAAATCAGGATATTGAGAGACTTTGAGGGTAACGTATAGTTGGTGGTGTTCTCATGTATATACTACCCTTGCCCTTCTAGATGGAAGTGACCATGGGTTTGGCAGCTGCTATCTAAGGATCTTTGAATTCTACAGTGTTACTTGTCAATAGAACAGACTACCGCAACCGAGCTTCAGTAGTGGAGGGAGTGGATGTATTGCTAATCAAGTGAGCTGCTTTGTCCAGGATGGTGTCAAATTGCTTGGATATTGTTTTAGTTGTAGCCATTGGGCAAGTGGGGAGTGTTCCATCACGCTCGCCATTCGTGTCTTGTAGATTGTGGACAGGCTTTGAGGCAACGAGAGCTGAGTTACTTGCTGTACTTGAGAATTCTACCCTTTGATCTGCTCTGTAAACACTACTTATATGGCGAGTCCAGTTGAGATTCTGGTTAATGGTAAACCCCAGGATGTTGTTAGTGGGAGATTCAGTGATGATAACACCATTGAATGACAAGGGCTGGTTAGATTGTCTCTTATGGGAGATGATCATTGCCTGGCTTTTGTGTGGCACAATTGTCACTTGTCAACCCAAGCCTGGATGTTGTCCACATCTTATTGCAGTTGAACATGGACCGTTTTAGTATCTGCGAAAGTTGCTAATGGTGTTGAACATTGTGCAATTGCTGATGAGCATCCCCATATCTGACCTTCCATTGGAGGGAAGGTCATTAAAGCAACTGACAATGCTTGGAAACCATCCCAAGGTACTCCTGCAGAGGTGCCCTGGAGCAAAGATGACTGTTCTCTAACAACCACAACCATTTTTCTACGTGTCAGGTGTGCCTGCAATGAACAGGCATTTTTCCCCCGATTCACATTGGTTTCAGTTTTGTTAGGGCTCCACTCGGTCAAATGCAGCCTTGATATCAAGGACTGTCACTCTTATCTCACCTCTGAAATCCAGCTGTTTTGTCCATGTGTGAATGGAGGCTGTAACAAGGTCAAGCTGAGTGGCCCTAGTAAAACACAAACTGGTGTCAGTGAGCAGGTTATTGCTGTGTAGCTGCTGTTTGATAGCACTGTTGATGAAACCTTCCATCACTTTACTAATGATCAAGAGTACATTGGTGGGGTGGTAATTAGCCAGGTAGGATTTGTCATGCTTTGTGTACAGGACATACCTGGGAAATTTTCCACATTGCCAGTGTTGAAATTGTATTGGAACAGCTTGGCTCGGGGTGCAGCAAGTTCTGGAGCACATGTCTTCAGTACTTTTAAGCAGAATATTGTCAGGGCCCATAGCCTTGACATGCCTCTCCGGGCATGCCCTCCTGCACTCTGCATCAAAGCAGAACTGATTCAGTGACTTGATGGTAATGGTTGAGTGGGGGATATGCTGGGATTGTGCTGGAGTACAATTCTGCCGTTGATGGTCTCCACAGTGCCTCATGAATGCCCAATCTTGAGTTGCTAGATCTGTGTGAAGTATGTCCTGTTTACCTTAGTTATAGTGCCAAACAATGTGATGGAGGGTATTGAGGAACGTGAAGGCCGGACTTTATGAGGACTGTGCTGTGGTCACTTTTACAGATATTGTCAATTACAGAAGCATCTACAGCTTGCAGATTTGTCAGGATTAGGCCAATTGTGTTTTCCCTCCAGAAGCCGTGTACTTTAGGACCTGACTAGCTCGATCAGTTGTGCTGCTGCTGAGCCACCCTTGGCGGTGGCCGTTGAAATCCCACTCCCAGAATACATTTTGCATCGTTGCCACCCTCTTCTCCCTCCAAGTGTTGTTCAACATGGAGGAGTACTGATTCATCAGCTAAGGGAGGATGGTACATGGTAATCGGCAAAAGGTTTCCTTGCCCTGGTTAACCTGAAGCCTTGAAACCTTGTAGGGTCCAGCATCAATGTTGAGGCCTGTCAGGGCAACTCCCTTCTGACTGTATATCACTGCTGCCACTCCTGCTGTCTTACCAGTGGGACCAGGACAAATCCAGGGATGGCGACGGTGGTGCCTATGAGTAATGACTATGTCAGGCTGTCACTTGACTAATTCCAGATATTAGTATGGAAGACTACAGGGTCAACAGAACTTTTTTTTACTGCTGTTGTGCCTAGGTCGATGCTTAGTGTTTCATCTGGTTTCAATTCTTTGTTGAGACTTTGTAGTGAGCTATACAACTGAGTGACTTGCTAGGCCATTTCAGAGACAGTTAAGAGTCAACCACATTTGCAGTGGGTCTGTAGTCAACCAGATCAGATTTCTGCCCCATGAGGAATTGAAGAAATTGTGAAAGAAAAAGTTATAAGCATTTAACATCCTTGGATAAGTGAAGAAATGAGAGGAAGGAATATACCTATTCTGAAAACTTGACATCAATGCAAGATTGTTCTTAATCAGAAATGAATAGCACCTGAACTGGAAATCTATCTCAGTTCATCACTAAAACTATTTGACTTCTGGTTACTGCTGTGTCACGTGCTGCTGTAATCCATTTACTCATGCCGTGAATACTAGACACCCAAATCAAGTTTGAAGGGTCTAGGCCCGAAACGTCAGCTTTTGTGCACCTGAGATGCTGCTTGGCCTGCTGTGTTCATCCAGCTTCACACTTTGTTATCTTAACCAAGTTTAAGTAATAGCAAGATGGCAGACAGGGCATAAACTTCACACAGTGTTGCTACTGTCTGGACTATGGTTTTAGTTTTATACGTCCTTTTGCTAACTTGAAGTTATTAAAAGGAGAGATTAAAAGGCCAAAGTGTTGGATTAAGTGGTAGCATTCATTGAATATAAAGTGCACATGTTGCAAAAGGCACATGCGATGCAAAAGCAAATGGCAGCGGCAGATGAATTTTGAGACATTTTGACATCCTGTGTTTCAGGTGAATCATAATTGTGGCTGTTTGAAATGTTTACTTTTCCAGTCATTTATCTACCAAGAACTGAAGTGGAAGATTCATCTTTCGGAACTTGAGTTTATGGTTTTGAGCTATGTGATTTGTTACATATTCCAAGATGGTGATGGAGTAAGACAGCTGAGTCAGAGCTCGCCTGCTCCATCTGTTTCATTTCCTTCTTCTGTTCCTGCTTGTTTTTCTTCTTTCTTACCTCCTATCCTCATGCAGCATCATTGATGTCCCAGGTGAAGCAGGTGTGGACTCTGGGCCTCAAGGCACAGTGCGATCTCCTGTGCACCACAACCTCTGCTTGGAAGAACTGTAATTCTTCACCTTTCATTTCTTTGTACTTTATAATTTATTCCAAAGATTTTGTATTTAGATATCTCTTGTACCTAAGATGGCACGGAGGTCTGTGATACTGGACTTTTTTTTTGTTTTATTCTTTTGAGTCTGTACCTAGGCACCTTTTTGTACCAAAACTTGCCCCATAAGCAGTGACTCTTAAACTTCTCACTGTACTCATTGTGTGACAATAAACCTGGTTCCGGTTCTAGTTCTAATTCTAATTGTAACTCTATTAATTATAGGAGTGCGAGTAGATTGGCTTTTGTAGTGTTTTTCTCTCCTTAGGAACAATTTCATTGATTTTTGTGCATGGTTTTTTTGTGTGACCATTCTCCAGTCATTTGGTTTGCTAAACTAATGACTTTATTCGGAGACATTACCTTTTTTGTTGATTTAAGTTTACTGTTGTTCATGAGACTCAAATATGCTTTGTTAGATGTAGATTATTTTCTGTATTATGATTAAGTCATGGAATGAATAGATTGTGTTGTTATAAAATAGAATATTTTAAGTTCAACTATCTCCAGTGCTTTTGCTGATTAGTGATGTTAGATACTTGGTTCCTCAGCCAACACGCAATTAGCAGCAAGTGTAGGCAATTCAGCCTCTCCTACCGGCTCTTCATAACCCTTCACCCAAATACTAATTAAAAATCTGTCTATCATAGGAATGTCTATCATTGGATCAGGAATAGGCCATTCACCCCCTCGAGCCTGTGCCACCATTCAAAGACAGCATGGCTGATCTGTGGCCTAAGTCTATATACCTGCCTTAGGCCCATATCCCTTAATACTTCTGCTTAACAAAAAAAATTATCTGTCTCAGATTTACAATTAATATCTGATCGTGCATCCACTTCTACTTCTGGAAGAGAGTTCCAAGCACCCTTAGCATATAATTGTGCTTCCTAACATCTCTCCTGAATGGTCTGTACCTGCTTCGACTACTACTTCTGGAAGTTCATTCCACATTTTGGGAGGGGTGGGTAATGGTAAGGGCATAAAACTCAGAACTGAGGCACCTCTCTGTGATGAATGTGGTAATTGGATCCTAGAGAAGATCTTTAGTTCACCAGCGGCGTCATCTCATTCAGTGATGGAACCTAATGCTTATGTATGGGCTGGAATTCTTTCTGTGCAACTTCAGACAGTACTGGAGCCATCAGCTGAGTTATGTATAATTTTATTTTTAATTTTCCAGTAATGGCAAAACCCAGACCAGTGGTAATTAGTGGACCTTCTGGAGCAGGCAAGAGTACTCTGCTGAAGCTACTTTTTGAGGAATACGATCAAGTTTTTGGATTCAGTGTCTCTCGTAAGTAGCTCTTTTAATGCTTCTCTTTCTAGCTGAGTGTTTGCAAAGCAATTGTCTGTCACCAGTGATCTTAACCTGCTTAATAGCAGCAGATATTCATATTTCAGATATGTGCAGAAATTACAATTTGTGCTGCTGTGAAAATAGAACTGAGTTCACAGTGAACACTCCAATGTGTTCTGGCTGAGAATAGGTTCAAATAATTTTAATTTATTCTGAATGTTCTGAGCAATGTTTATGGTCAGATTCATAAATTATTAATTTTTTTCCAATGAATAATATTATTATGTTTGAATGAAAACCGATTAATTAGACATTTTCAGGGGGCATTTCTGTTGAGACTGGTTTTCTAATGCATATGGTAGGATAATTGGGCTTGGTCGTTTGTGAACATACTTTGTTCTAAGTGACATTTGCTTGATGATGTGAATTGTTTTACAGATACAACAAGAAATGCAAGGCCAGGTGAAGAGAATGGTAAAGGTGAGCACCCATTTTGTTTAACTTAGACTCCCAGAATCTCAAAAGTTTATCAAAAAATGTAAAGTTCTTGTAGGGCATAAGTGGATCCTTTGCTGGTTGGCAAGATGTGCTGAATGGTGTGTTTTATAGATGAGTTTATTGTTTTTATAAATGACTTTGGAACTGCCAAAGGTATGGTTACCAAATTAAGTTTCCAGCTAAAACATGATCCATTTATGTCTATTTTGTTCCTTGTTAACATGTCAATCTTCTTTTCATGTGAATGTGTTATACCTCCAGCGTGAGGTTTTTTTTCCACAATAACCTTTGTGTCACCTTCACGGCCTGTTTCCTCAATGTTGTTGGGTCAAAATCCTCAAATTCCCTCCCAAACAGCATTGTAGATCTACCTACAGCACATGGACAGCAGTGGTTCAAAAAGACAGCTCCCCACTACTTTGTCAAGGGCAACTAGGTTAGGGCTTTCAGTCCAAGATGGCGGTAGAGTAGGACACTGGTCAGAGCTCCTCTGTTTGCCAGGTCCTTTACCTCTTTTCCCTCTTTTTTTGTTTAAATTCCTTTTTTCCCCTTTCTTCGTTCCCCACCACCAACCCTGGAGTGTATGGAGTTGTGGAGGACTGGAGCGACCAGGCTGACGCCCGTGGAGGAGAGGGGCGAGCATGGGCCAAGACCCACAGAGAACCCACGAACAGTGTGTCCTTGAGCCCAGTGAGCCCCAGAGCACTGAGCAGTGAGCCCTGGAGCAACACGTGGACTGCGAGCTTGGAGCAGCATTGAGAAGAAGCCCTGCAGCAGCACATAGGATGCAGCCACCTGGAGCAGCATGCAGGCAGCTAGTCCTGGATAGAGACTGGTGTGAGGGGTCAGTCCCTCACCTTAGAATGCTGTAATGTTAACCCCTTAATATATTCCTGTATTTAACTTACTTTCAATTACATAATTATGCAACTACTTTAATCCCTCTGCTGTATCAAAGAACCGTACCTAGGTACTTGTATCTAAGATGTCACCATAAGAAAGCAGACATTGGAAACGTTTTTCACTGTACTCCTGCAAAGGGGCACATGTGACAATAAAAGGATATTGTAATGAATATTGGCTCAGCCAGCAATACCCATATCCATGAGTGAATTTAAAAAAAACTTTGGAAAATCTAAGTACAATGCATCCACTGTTTCCCCTTTACCTTTATCACATTACTTTATTCCTCCTCCTTGAACTCCAGTAAATCGGATAAACAAGATTTTTCTTTCCCAAAAGGACTTTGGAAAGTTCAAGGTAATCAAGCAGAGTCAACAAGTGCCCTGCCTAAAATATTTGTAATGCCAGTGGGGTAAATGAAAGTTGTTATATTCCCGTAGCTGCTCTGAGGTTAGAGAGGGCTGACTAGTGGTGGTTTAACCTGAGTGAGGGGTGAGGCTGAGAACGTGATACCTTCCTAGTGACCTCAGCTGGTGTGGGAATTGAACTTGCACTGTTAGTGTCTAGTCTACATCAAAAACCAGCTGTCCAGCTGACTGAGAACCAACCCCTCTTCTCCCCATATCCCCGCCGCCCCAAACTCTTATCTTTCTTATAACAGATGTCTAGCTAAATGACTTATAGGTTCCTGCTTTCTGATTCTCCCCCCCCCCCCCCACTTTTTTTAATAGAAAAAATACATTCATTGTTTTTCAATTTAATGAACCTTTCCTGAGTCTCAAATTTTGGAAAATTAAAACCAACGAATGCACTAACTATCTCACTAGCCACTTCTTTTAAGATGCTAGAATGGAGTTGATTAGAAGTATCGGATCTCATAGAAACCTTGATAATTCTAACAGGATTACATTGGGTAGATACAGGATACATGTTCCCAATGACTGGGGAGCCCTGAACCAATAGTCACAGTTTTATGATATGGAATAAGCCATTTAAGACTGAGATGAGAAATTTCTTCACCAGAAGTGGCAGGCCTTTGGAATTCTCTGCCATAGAAACCAGTTGATGACAAAACATTCATTATTTTTAAAGACAAGATAGATATAGCTGTTAGGGATCAGAGGGATATGGAGGAAAAGCTGGAACATTGTACTGTGTTGGATGATCAGCCACAATCATATTGAATGGCATGTTCCTGTTCCAATTTTCATAGTTTTTAAGTCCATTGGTGACCGGGGCTTGTCAGACTGCAGTGCTGGTGATTTACTTGGTACCATTTCCCTGGTGATTATAATTTTCTTGAGTTCCTCCGTCCTTGCATTTCCTGATTTTAATTATTTTTGGGATGTTACTTGTATGCTCTACATTGAAGACCTGTTATTGGTCACTTTGTTCATTTATTTTTAAAAGTGCATACAGAAACTCTTACTATCTCTTTTTAAATTTCTAGCTGGTTTTCACTATACATTTCCAATTTATTAATCTTTTAGACATGCTTTGTTCTTTTATATTCTGGCCAATCTTCCGACCTGCCCACTCACGTTTGTATAATTATATGTTTTGTCTCTAGGTTTGATACTATCTTTAATTTTTTTTAGCTAATGTTAGCTCTTGGGTGCTCCGTTTGGAATTTTAGAGCATTAGATAAAGGAGCAGAATTAAGACCGTTCAGCTCATTGAGTCTAGCATTCAATCATGGCTGATCCATTTCTCAAACCCATTCTTCTGTCTTCTCTCCATAACTCTTAGTTCCCTTACTGTCAAGAACCTATCCATCTCTGTCTTAAATACATTCAATGACTTGGCTTCCGCAGCCTTCTGTGGCATTGATTCCACAGATTAACCACCCTCTGGCAAAAGAAATTCCTTCCTATCTCAGTTCTCGAGTATCGTTCCTACACAGTGAGGCTGTGCCTCAGGTCCTAGGCTCTCAAGGAGAAACATCAGCTCCATGTCCACTCTATCCAGGTCTCTCAGAATGCTGTAATTTTCAATGAGATACCCCCCTTGTCTTTCTGAGCTCCATGTGCAGATCAAGAGTTGTCAACCAGTTTCATTTACATGCCCTTCATCTCCAGAATTAATCTTGTAAAGCACCTTTGGACCCCCTTCCAATGCCTGCAGATTTTTCTTTAGATACAGGATCATAAACTGCTCAGAATATTCCAAATGGCGGTCAGACTAGACCCCCATACAACCTCAGTATTGCATCTCAGCTCTTGTATTCTATAGCCTTTTGAAATAAATGCTAACATTGCATTGTCTTCCTAGCTGCCTGCTGAACCCTGCATGTTAACCTTTGGAGAATGCTGAACTAGGACTCCAAGTCCCTTTGGGCTTCAGATTTCAGAAGCCTTTCCCTGTTTTGTTTTGTCACTCTTCATTGACCTAAGTTTAACCTAATTTTCCAATTAATTTTAGCTACCTCTGTATACATGCCCCTTATTTAAGTAAAGCCTGCTATTCTTGGACGCACTCTTCCACAAACTGAATTTGAAATTCATTCAAATTATAATTGCTGCTGTCTAGATGTGCCTTCACAATGGGATGATTGATTAATCCTAGACTGTTGAATAATACCAAGTTTAGTACAGTCTATTCTTTTGGTTGTCTCTAGAAGGTGCTGTTTGAATTTTCTCAATTCCTCATCTGGCCACCTTTGCCCTTTGATTTCCAGTGTATATGCAGATCAGAATCCCCCATGATTATCACCATACCTTGCTGACAGGCTCTAATTATTTCTTCCTTTTATACTCCATTGTGCTATGTGGTTATTGGTCACCATTTCCACTAGTAATTTCTTGCTTTTATCGTTTCTCACCTCAACCCAAACTCTTGCTGCCTCCTGGCTTTGTGAACTTGGCTGATCGATCTCCATTGGTAGTTACATCATCTTGTAATATCACAGCCGCCCTCCTCCTCTTCCCTAGCCTCCTGTCCTTCCTAAATGTCACATATCCTTCAATATTTAGGTTCCAATCCTTGTCATTTCTGCTCTCATTTATCTTTGATGGCAATAAGATTGCACTTACTTATTCCTATTTGTGCATTGAGATAATCTCTTTTTTGTTTCAAATACTAAAACAATCCTAAGGAGCATTTAGTTTTCAGATGTCCACTTTTCTTTTTAAATTTGCTTTAAGGATTTCTTTAACTTTTTACAGACTAGCTGATGTTCTCTACTCAATGGAGAAAACAAATGACCAAAATTATTAAGGTTAAGTCTTGTTGGTTTCTGAAATAAGTTCCAAATTAACTTTTCTTTATAGAATTATTAAGTTAGCATTGAATGGCTTCTATTTTGCCCCTGCACAAGAATTTTCTATCGCACGTATCGTGCTGTATACTTTTAGATGTGGTGAGGCTGAAAATAATGATAATATTCTTTTCCTTAAGAACATCATTTTGAGTACTAAGGCTCAGCTAGTCTGGATTATATCTGTAAGTCTGCAAAATATTGCCTGCGAGCTTTGTAATAATTCAAGTGTTTGTCCTGCGTACACTACCTAGATTACTATTTTGTATCGAGAGAGGAAATGCTTCGTGGCATCGATTCAGGGGAATTTATAGAACATGCTGAGTTCTCGGGAAATATGTATGGTACAAGGTAGGTGTTGTGATCCTGAAGGTAACCTGTTCATTAGGAGGCCTGGGCACTTTATTACGAGTGATACCTTCGACAAAGCAGCAAAACTTGGCCTTTCAGTCTGCTCTGCCATTCAGTGAGATCGTGGCTGCATTTGATAATACGCAATTCCACTTTCCTATCTATTTTCCATAACCATTGATTCCCTTACAGATTAAAAATGTCTCTTTCAGCCTTAAATATACCTAATAACCTAGTCTCCACAGCCCTCTGTGGTGTTAAAAAACAAATTCCACAGATTCACTACCCTCTGAGAAGAAATTCCTCTTCCTCTCTAAATGTCTGACCCGTTATTTTGTGATCTTGTGCTCTGATGCTAAACTATCCCACAGTGGAAACAACCTTTTCTGCATCTATTTTGTCAAGTCCCCTAAGAATCTAATATGTTTCAATAAGGTCACCACTCATTCTGTATTCCAATGAGTACACGCTCCATCTACACGACCACTTGAAAGTCCATCTGTACCTGCTAGCCTAGTGAACTTACTCTGGACTGTCTCAATCGCCAATATATCTGTCTCTAAATAAGGGGCCTAGAACTGTTTACAGTATTCCCAGCTGTGGTCTAGCTAGTCCCTTCAATAGTTTTAGGAAAACCTTCCTACTTTTACACTCTGTTCCCTTTGAAATAAAGATCTAGATTTCTTTGTTCTGTAGTTTTCTGCAGCTTTTCTCAATTTGTATCATATTCAGTTCTTCTGTTCTTCCTGCCACTTCCTATTTCCTCGCATTAGGTTCCATGTGCCAGGTTTTTGCCCTCTTGCCTAATCTGCCTGTATCCCTCTTTGTGTCATTCTTGCCACATGGCTTCCTGCCTATTTTTATGCCATCTGCAGACCTGGTTATAGTACATTCACTTTTCTTCTCCAAGTCATTAAGATATTGTAAATAACTGTGGCACTAATACTGAGCTTTGTAGCACACCACTAGTTATAGGTTGCCATTCTGAAAATTTCCCACTTTATCTTCTCTGTCTTCTATTAGTTATACAGACCTATATCCATGCTAATAAACTACCCCAACACCATGGCCTCTTGTTAAGTATTTGATTGTGCCATACCTTATCAAATGCTGGGGGAGGCAGTGTCTAATGGTATTATTGCTGGATTTATGGTAGAATTTGAATTCAGTAAAAGAAACAGCAGCATTCGTTGTCAGAAAAACCCATCTGGTTCACTGTCCTTTCGGGAAGTAAACTGCTATCCTTACCCAGTTGACATGTGACTTCAGACCCACAGCAATGCGGTTGACCCTTAACTGCCTTCTGGGCAATTAGGGATGGATAATAATTGCTGGCCTAGCCAACGATGTCCTCATCCCATGAATGAATTTTAAAAAATCCTTCTGAAAATCCAAATATATTCCTTCTTCTCCATTTTCTGACCTCTTTGTTCCCGCCGAAAATAATTCTCTTTTGTTTAGGTTAGTTATCACAAATTAACGCACATATGTATTTTTAATCAACCTGCTGTAATTACACATCTCTGGAGCAGGTGGGACTTGAACCCAGGCCTCTGGGTTCCAAAGTGGGGACACTACTGCTGCACCACAAGATCCCTCTTTAAATGTTTTTCCCTGGTTTTGAACCAGGGCTCTTTCACGTATAAAGTGAATGTGATGAGCACTACACCACAGAAATGGTTGACTTACCTATATTGTGATATTTAATCATGTTCGTGATATTTACCATTGGTGTTCAAACACAAATTAATGTATATTGGGCAAAGAGTTGTCAATTTCTAAAGGTTCTCAAAATAGGAAGCAGAAAGCTGCTAATTCAAATTGTGCCAAATCCCCTTTAGAGTTCACTCAACCTTTTAAATGAGTAATCCATTTAGTAACGTCTGGCAGCTGTTGTATAGTCTGTTAAGTGCTCAGCAGTTCTATCTTTGAGCATATGTGAACAGCATAGGTCCTTTATACTCTGACTCGCCACTAAAATGGCAGCATGTGACCTGGATTTACAGACACTTTAACACCTGCGCCACAACCTGCTGGCCAGCAGCATTGACAAGATGCCTCCACCAGCTGGTGCCCTGCTGCCACAACCGTATGTTCAACCAACCACCACCTCCCCCAAAGAGTGTTGGGACAGGGAAAAGCTGTAAAAGGAAAGATAAATCACAATAGTCAAGGGAGAAAGTATGTTCTGCACCTTAACAATGTTGCAATGTTATTAGTAACAAAAATATCAAAATAATGAAAGTTCATCTGATTGAAGGGAAAAACTACAAAGGACAAAAAGGAGAGTCAGCATCTGAAAAGGATGGGTAAAATGTGATTATCCAAGAGATCACACTGAGACAGGCAATCCAAAGATCAATTTTCTTAGGCTGCCTTTCACACGTTGCGTCATTCAGCATCTTAAAACTTTTTCTGCCATTTGTTTGGATTATGGCTGGCCTGTATTAACTTCATTAACCACCTTGCTTCTGTATCCCTTAATACCATTATCTAACAATCTTATCAATTTCAGTTTTGAAGTCTTCAGCTGACCCCTAGCTTTAACAGGTTTGGTTGAGAGTCCCACATTGGGAGGTGATGGTGTAGTGGTGTTATCTCTGGATTATTAATCCAGAGATCCAGGTAATGTTCTGGGGAAATGGGTTTGAATGCCACCATGGCAGATGGTGGAAATTAATTGCAATTTTAAAAAAAAGTCACGAATTAAGACTGTAATGATGACTATGAAACCGTTGTCAATTGTCAGAAAATCCCATCTGGTTCACAAATGTCATCTTAGGGAAGGAAATCTACCATCCTTACCTGGTCTGGCCTACATGTGACTCTAGACCTGTAGCAATGTGATTGACACTTAATTGCCCTCTGTGCTATTAGGGATGGGCAATAAATGCTGGACTAGTTAGTGACACCCTAATCCTGTTGAATTTTTAACAAAATATATTTCTAATAATTTGTGTGGAGAGGTAACTTTTGTCAACACTTTTGAATGGCTTATGGCTAATTTTAAGATTCTGACCTCTTATTGTGGACTGCTGCTATATCCCTCAGTAAGAAGAAATGTACTTTCTGCCTATCTTATAAAGTGCTTTAGTCACTTAAATATATCACACCATCATCTCTACATTCAAGAGAACATAAATCTTGTCTACTAATTTGTATTTTGAAAATATTCTTGTAGATTGGTGTTGTGTTTTGGGTTCATGTTTTAATTGAAAAACGTACATGGGAAGTTTATCTCTTTGAATGATATCAGCATGTGACCTGATAATAAATTGACATTTTTTTCCACTTTCAGTAAAAAAGCTGTGCAGGAGGTACAAGCCAGAAACCAAATCTGTATTCTGGATATCGACATGCAGGGTGTGAGAAATATCAAAAAGACCGACCTGTGCCCAATTTACCTTTCCATTCAACCACCGTCATTTGAAATTCTTGTAAGTGAAGTGCCGTGACCTGTCATTGCCATTAGACTGAGGAGGTTCTTTTCGTGAAAGCCAGTTTTAATCAGACTAGTGGAGTGGTGTGAAGTGTCTTTACTTAAAGGAATACTCTTTAAGTGGCATCATAAAAATCTCATCTGCAGCTGATGACTGGATGGATATGGAAAAATTTGTGGTTTTTGTTTTTATTTTTAATCACTGAGTCCTTGGATGCTGCTTGTTTTGGTACGTCGGTGCTCTACCAAGGATCTGTTTGTGGAAGAGAGTTCCAAATCTCTACTGCCCTTTGTGTGTACAGTGATTCCGACATCTCTCTTGAACGATCTGGTCCTAATTCTCAGACAAAGCCCCTAGCTGTGGAAGTACCTTATCTTTACTGATCCTTTATTTTACTGTTTAATCCTGATTACTTTGATCAGATCACCCTTTAACCTTCTAAATTCTGCAGAAAACAGGCTAATTTGTATAATCTCTCCTCATAACTCAACTCTTGAAGCCCAGATATCATTCTTGTAAACCTACTTGTACTCTAAGGCCAGTATATTCTTCCTCAAGTGCTTACAGTACTTCAAGTGGGAGATAACGGGAGTTTTGAGTAACTGCATTGTTAATTCTGCATCCTTGTACTCCAGTCCTCTGGTTTAAAGACCAACCTTCCATTAGCTTTATGATTATTTTCTCACCTGTTTGCGGCATTTTAAAAGTCTTGGCACCTGAGTCCACACGTCTCTTTTGCACTTGTACTGTAATTAACTTCACAACATGTGGAAAATACCCTGATCTATCTTTTCTAATTTCAGAATGGATATTCTCATGTTTATGTTGAACCCTGTCTGCCACAACTTTGCCCATGTACTTAGTGTTTAATTTTATACTATCATCTACACTGTCTACAATGCTGTCTGGCTTTGTGTAATTAGCAAAGTTGGATATATGACTTTCTTTTTCATTATCCCAGTCATTAATAAATAATGTGAATAATTACGATCCTAATACACATTGTTCTGGGGCACCACAGGTTACTTCCTGCAGATTCGAGTACCTACTAATTATCTGTAACTTGTTGCCTGACACTTCACCAATTTGCCTTCCGTTCCATGGGTTTTACCTTATTAACAGTTTCTTGTGTGAGCCAATATCACATTTCATGTAAGTGCATCCATAGATATTCCCCTGTCCACTACTTTAGTCACCTCCTCAAAAATAATTTAGTGAGGTTTGTCAGACATGACTACCTGTCATGAATCCTGACTACCGGTGAAGAATCGGTGACGGCGCTCCCTGATTTAACTGAAAACTTTCAAGGTGTTTGGTTACCCCATCCTTGATTATAAACTCCAACAAATTCCCCACTGCAGATGTTAGGGTTTATAATCTCAAGTAAATCATTAGATCTGCTAAAAAGTGAAAAATTGTCCACAAGAATTAAAGCCTGTACTACTTGTTTGGCAATACAGACTATCTCTGAAACTTTCAAAGCAAGTTATCTCATACACAGAAGTTCCAACTTAAATTTATCACTGGAGTCTCTGGTAACCTTGACATTACTCCAACAAATTGATAACAACGGCAGGAGATCTGACACCCCTGTTATTGCTCCTCTTGCTCAATGTGAGAGCTCAGGAACACGGCGGACGTCCCTGACTCCTCCACATGCAGGAAGTGTGTCCAGCTGCAGCTCTTGTTAGACCTTATGATGGCTCTGGAGCTGCGGATGGACTCACTTTGAAGCATATGCGATGCTAAGGGAGTCATGGATAGCACGTTTAGCAAGTTGATCACACCGCAGATTAGGATTGCTGACGAAGAAAGGGAACAGGTGACCAAAAGGCAGAGGAAAGAGCAGGAAGGTAGTGCCGGTGTCCCCTGCAGTCATCTCCCTCCAAAACAGGTATTCTGTTTTGGATACTGTTGGGGGAGATGGCTCACCAGGGGAAGGCAGCAGTAGCCAGGTTCATGGCACCGTGGCTGGCTCTGCTGTACAGAAGGGCGGGAAAAAGAGTGGAAGGGTGATAGTCATTGGAGATTCGATTGTCAGGGGAATAGTTAGTCGTTTCTGCGATCGAAAACGAGACTCCCGAATGCTATGTTGCTTCCCAGGTGCACGGGTTAGGGATGTCTCAGATCGGCTGCAGAACATTCTGAAGGGGGAGGGTGAACAGCCAGCTGTCGTGGTGCATATAGGCACCAATGATATAGGCAGAAAACGAGATGAGGCCCTACAAGCAAAATTTAGGGAGCTAGGAGCCAAGTTAAAAAGTAGGACCTCAAAGGTAGTAATCTCAGGATTGCTACCAGTACCATCTGCTAGAGCAGAAATGAAAGAATAGCCAGGATGAATGCATGGCTTGAGAGATGGTGCAGGAGGGAGGGTTTCAGATTTCTGGGACATTGGGACCGGTTCTGGGGAAGGTGGGACTATTACAAATTGAACGGTCTACACCTGGGCCGGACTGGAACCAATGTCCTTGGGGGTGCTTTTGCTAATGCTGTGGGGGAGGGTTTAAATTAATGTGGCAGGGGGATGGGAACCAAATACTGGACAGAAAGAAGGTAGTAACTAAAGCCTGTAGGGAACTAGATAATGGAGTCAGCATGACTAAAGGGAATTGTAGTCGGGGAGCAGATGATGAACACAAAGGGACAGGTGGTCTGAGGCGCATTTGTTTTAATGTGAGAAGTATAGTAGATAAGGTAGATGAGCTTAGGGCTTGGATCGGTACCTGGGAGTATGATGTTATTGCTATTACTGAGACTTGGTTGAGGGAAGGGCATGATTGGCAACTATTTGTCCAAGGATATTGATGCTTCAGGCAGGATAGAGAGGGAGATAAAAGGGGTGGAGGAGTTGCAATACTGGCTAAAGACGATATCACAGCTGTACTGAAGGAGGGCCCCATGGAGGACTCAAGCAGTGAGGCAATATGGGTAGAACTCAGAAATAGGAAGGGTGCAGGAACAATGTTGGGGCTGTACTACAGGCCTGCCATCAGCGAGCATGAGATAGAGGTACAAATATGTAAATAGATTATGGAAAGATGTAGGAGAAACAGGGTGGTGGTGATAGGAGATTTTAACTTTCCCAACATTGACTAGGATTCACTCAGTGTTAGGGGTCAAGATGGAGTGGAATTCATGAGGAGTGTCCAGGAGGGTTTTCTAGAGCAGTATGATGGTGTTGGGGAATGAACCCGGCCAGGTGGTTGATATTACAGTTGGGGACTACCTTGGAAATAATGACCACAATTCCGTAAGTTTTACAATACTCATAGACAAAGATGAAAGTGGTTCTAAAGGAAGAGTTCTAAACTAGGGAAAGGCCAACTATACCAAAATTCGGCAGGAACTGGGGAATGTAGATTGGGAGAAACTGTTTGAAGGTAAATTCACATTTGATATGTGGGAGGCTTTTAGAGAGAGGTTGATTAGAGTGCAGGACAGACATGTTCCTGTGAAAATGAGGAATAGAAAGGGCAAGATTAGGGAACCATGGATGACAGGTGAAATTGTGTGACTAACTAAGAGGAAAAAGGAAGCATACATAAGGTCTAGACGACTGAAGACAGATGAAGCTTTGGAAGAAATGAGGTATTAAGAGGGGACATGAGATATTGTTAGCAAACATGGTTAAGGAAAATCCCAAAGCCTTTTATTCATATGTAAAGAGCAAGAGGGTAACTAGAGAAAGGATTGGCCCACTTAAGGACAAAGAATTATGCGATGAGTCAGAGAAAATGTAACGAGTACTTTGTATCGGTATTCACCAAGGAGAGGGTCATGACAGATGTTGAGGTTAGGGATAAATGTTTCCTTACTCTAGGTCAAAACGGCATAAGGAGGGAGGAAATGTTGGGTATCTTAAAAGGCATTAAGGTGGACAAGTCCCCAGGTCCGGATGGGATCTATCCCAGGTTATTGAGGGGAGCGAGAGAGGAAATAGCTGGGGCCTTAACAGATATCTTTGCAGCATCCTTAAACACGGGTGAGGTCCAAGTGGACTGGAGAATTGCTAATGTTGTCCCCTTGTTTAAGAAGGGTAGCAAGGATAATCCAGATAATTATCGACCGGTGAGCCTGACGTCAGTGGTAGGGAAGCTGCTGGAGAAGATACTGAGGGATGGGATCTATTCCCATTTGGAAGAAAATGGGCTTATCAGTGATAGGCAACATGGTTTTGTGCAGGGAAGGTCATGTCTTACCAACTTAATAGAATTCATTGAGGATGTGACAAAGTTGATTGAAGAGGGAAAGGCTGTAGATGCCATATACATGGACTTCAGTAAGGCATGTGATAAGGTTCCCCATGGCAGGCTGATAGAGAAAGTGAAGTCACATGGGGTCCAGGGTGTGCTAGCTAGATGGATAAAAAACTGGCTAGGCAACAGGACACAGAGAGTAGTAGTAGAAGGGAGTTTCTCAAATTGGAGACCTGTGACCAGTGGTGTTCCACAGGGACCTGTGCCGGGACCACTGTTGTTTGTGATATACGTAAGTGATTTGGAAGAAGGTGTAGGTGGTCTGATCAGCAAGTTTGCAGATGACACTAAGATTGGTGGAGTAGCAGATAGTGAAGGGCACTGTCAGAGATTACAGCAGAATATAGATAGACTGGAGAGTTGGGCAGATAAATGGCAGATGGAGTTCAATCCGGGCAAATGCGAGGTGATGCATTTTGGAAGATCTAATTCAAGAGCGAACTATACAGCAAATGGAAAAATCCTGGGGAAAATTGACGTACAGAGATCTGGGTGTTCAGGTCCATTGTTCCCTGAAAGTGGCAATGCAGGTCAATAGAGTGGTCAAGAAGGCATACGGCATGCTTTCCTTCATCGGACGGGGATTTGAGTACCAAAGTTGGCAGCTCATGTTGCAGTTGTATAAGACTGTGGTTCGCCCTCATTTAGAGTACTGCATACAGTTCTGGTCGCCACATAACCAAAAGGATGTGGATGCTTTGGAGAGGGGCAGAGGAGGTTTACCAGGATGTTGCCTGATATGGAGGGTGCTAACTATGAGGAAAGGTTGAGTAGATTAGGATTATTTTCATTAGAAAGACAGAGATTGAGGGGGGACCTGATTGAGGTCTACAAAATCATGAGGGGTATAGACAAGGTGGATAGCAAAAAGCTTTCCCCCAGAGTGGGGGACTCAATTACTAGGGGTCATGAGTTCAAAGTGAGAGAAGGAAAGTTTAAGGGAGATATGCGTGATGGGTGCTTGGAACGTGTTGCCAGCGGAGGTGGTAGACGCAGACACATAACTGTCTTTTAAGATGTATCTGGACAGGTACATGGATGGGCAGTGAACAAAGGGATACAGACCCTTAGAAAATAGGTGACAGGTTTAGACAGAGGATTTCGATTGGCGCAGGCTTGGAGGGCCGAAGGGTCTGTTCTGTGCTGTAATTTTCTTTGTTCTTTGATGAAAAGTTAATTGTATACTGAAATGAATTCATCTGGAATTTTAAAGGTTAACTGAATCTGCAAACCTCATTTTTAGGAGCAACGACTGAGACAGAGGAAAACTGAAACTGAGGAAAATTTGCAAAAGAGGTTGGCAGCAGCCAAAATGGACATGGAACTCAGTAAGTATTTGAACAAATACTTGCTGATGTTAAATGTGTATGCTTGTACAAATAAAACATCCTGTTTATGATGGTGGCATGTAGCATTAGCAATGCAGAATACTGGATGTTGCTAAACTGCATATTATAATGTAGCTGTATTTGAATGGTATTTAAATAAGTTTAAAGGATAAGTGGGTGCAACACCTAACTGTTGCTCTGATTTTTAAAAACTGAAAGAACTGCAGATGCTGTAAATCAGGAACAAAAACATAGGTTGCTAGAAAAGCTCAGCAGGTATGGCAGCATCTGTGAAGAAAAATATCAGTTAACATTTCAGGTCTGGTGACCCTTCCTCAGATCTGATGGTGGCTGGGAAAATATTGGTTTATATGCAGAAAAAAGAGGAGGGGAATGGGTTAAGGAGTAAACGATAGGATAGAGCCTAAAGAGAGAAGTGCAGTTGACAAAGGAGTTGATACCGATCAGGCTGGGAGGGTGAATACTTGTTAATGGATGGTGTTGGGGATGAAGGAAGAGTTGACCAGGGCATCCCAGAGGAACAGTCCACAGGGGAAATGGAATAATAGCACCTCATCCCACTTGGGAACCCTGCAGCCCTCTGGACTCAATATCAAGTTCAATTTTAGGGCCTAAACTCTCCCATGTGCTAGCCCCCCTAACTCTCAGACCAGGCCATGTTATCACGTAACCTGCCATTGCACACTACCTATTGTTAGTCACTAACAACTATTCACTTTCCCAGCCAAATCGTTATCAACTCCACTGTCTATCCAACTGCACTTCTCTCTTTACAGGCTCTATCCTATTGTTTACCCTCTTCCCCATCCCCCTCCCAATTTTCTGTATATAAATCAATGTTTTCCCTGCTACCCTCAGTTCTGAGGAAGGGTCACTGGACCTGAAACGTTAACTCTGACTTTTTTTTCCACAGAATCTGCCAGACCTGCTGAGCTTTTCCAGCAACTTCTGTTTTTGTTGCCTCTATTTTTTAATCATATCATAGAATTTTTTGAAATAGAAATAAATTGGGATGGAATTAGAATGATCAAAACAATGAAGCATGTCTGTGATAAATCTTTGTTCTGTAGGTAAAGAGCCTGGTATATTTGATGAGGTACTAACTAACGATGTATTAGAAGATACCTATTCTCGATTGAGATCGGTTCTTATTGAGGTGAGTTAACGGCAGATCAGCCTGCACATCATATCTTTAGTGAGAGAACATTTATCTGATAGTATACTATATCTTTATGCCTATTCTAAATAGTGATTGGTTTACAATAGTGGGAGCAAAATAGTTTGCTGTAAAATCAACTGGACGATCACTCCTGAGATAATTGCAGCATTGTTGTATAATGTACATGGTGCTTTATAATAGTCTTGTCACTTTTGTTGCACTTAGAAGACCATTTCCTTTTAATCTGGACCCAACTGTATTCTGTTTTTAAAAACCGAAAGAACTGCGGATGCTGTGAATCAGTAACAAAAACACAGTTTCTGGAAAAGCTTAGCAGGTCTGGTAGAATCTGTGGAGGAGAAAACAGAGTTAAGGTTTCAGGTCCAGTGACCGTTGCTCAGAACAGTCACCGGACCTGAAACGTTAACTCTGTTTTCTCCTCCACAGGTGCTGCCAGACAGGCTGAGCTTTTCCAGGAATTTTGTTCTGGCATTCTGTTTTTACACCATTTTTTTTCCCTCAGTTTGCTGCCATTACCCTCCTTTTCAAAAGGCAAAAACTAGTATTACAGCACAGTTCCGAAACTTGTCCCCAGTTGAAATGGATTTGTCCTCACCTCGCGTGCTCTAATGAGTTTGAATTCTAAATTCCTTTCCTTCAATAATACTTCTGTGAAAGTCTACTGGAATGCCCTCGTGGATGGTTCATCCTGTCAGTCAATCCTTTGAGTTTCCACAATCTTTCAGAGGAGAGAAATGGCACTAAGTATTAGGAATGAATGCTTCAGTTTATAACTTTAAGCACCTAGTCAAACAGATACATCCTCCTGTTCCAAGTATCAGGATCACCTCAGCTATTCGAGCCTAAGCATAACCATCTTGAAACAACTTCCTTCTTTTTAAACAAGAATTTAACACATCACCATCTGTTCACTAAGGCTGGCTAGCATACTGTTTTCACGGGTGATGTCTTCCAGAAGAGACAACATTTCACAACCTCTGCACTGCAGAGTATTCTAATGTCATATTTAATTCATTTGTTTAGCCTTGAAAGTGTTGAACATTAAGTTAATAAACATTAAGTATTAATATTGAATACAATATTCAGTATTAAGTATCTGAGAATTTTGCAGTCCTGCAAGCACAAGAGAAGGAACATTTCTAGAAAGAGAAGTGTAAGGTTCCAAAACCATCAGATGAAGAACCAGCTGTTACACTTTGGTTTAAAAGAGAGCCTTCGTTTCTTCATATATTGTCATGGGATTATTAACACCCTCCAACATGCAACAGCCCTTGGCAGTGCAAAGACATGTGGAAACTTGAAGGAAGACCAATTTAGATTAATAAAAATATATTGTATTTTGAGTTGTGCTTCACTTTTTGTGATTTTCTTAAAAAAATAACTTCCTTTTATCTTGTTTTGTTATAGGAAATCCAAAAGGTGAGATCCTTGCACAACTGAACTGTTCCAAACTCCATCTCGATCAAAAATGTTAGCAGTATGTTCCCATAATGTATACTAAGTGGGAAAATTAAAAACTTCCAATCAAAGTATTTATGTATGTATTTAACATCTTAGTGCGTGCTTTATTTTTGTTCGTCTGCTGCTGTTGAACTGGCACCATTTTTTGCCAGTGTCTATTGTCCTCTGGATGTTTTATGAATAATGGAACACTTTTTTGATATAAACAAAACTGAGGCATGTGCTCACTAATAATAAGCAACTTTCTTTCTGTAATGCTTTGCGGAAACTACTTGTGCAATTTTTATAGCTTGTGTTTTTAAAAGTGTATATACAAGAAAGCATTATACTATTGACAGAATAGAGACTCTCAACACAGGTTGCTAGTACTGTTGAATCAGTAATGTATGTAATTGTGGACGAGTAAACATATGGTAACTGTATCGATGTAGGAAGAGAGATGTCAGTTTTTATTTTGAGTTCCCCCTATCAAGCAAAATTAGATGTGTTTACAATTGTCTTTGGGATTAAATAAAACTAATGAGGAAAAAATGAAATGTTGTGCTTGTTTTGTAGCTAAGACCGTTAGGGTAATGACCACAGTTATGAAACAAGTACATGTACAGCAAGTTGTTCACTTGGCAAGGAGTATCTATAGCAGGAGTGTAAATGAACAAGTCAAAGTGGAACGTGAAGGCTGTTTGTAGACCTATGTACCATTCAAAGCTGAGGAAAGAAATCCTTACATGCAGATATAAGACAGTCAGGTATTATGTCACTATTTTGAAGCGCAGCAAGTGGATTATCCCCAGTGTCCTGATCAATTTATTCAATCAACATTACTAAAACATGTCATTATTGCATTGCTATTTGAGGGAACTTGCTTTATACAAATTGGCTGTTGTTTCTCCTGTGTTACAACAATGATTACAGTTCAAAATACTTAATTTGGCTGTAAAAGTGTTTGAGATGTCCTGCTGTCATGACTGATACTTAATGTAGGGGGTGAAGATGTGAGTGGAAAGCTGGGAAAAAGCAACCTCTTGCAGTTCATGAGACTGGTTTTAAAAAAAAGTCATCACCAAAGGTGCCAAATTCCTTTACTGCTTGGTGTCTGAACTGTGTCCTACCCAGGGTGAACATGCAAACATCACCCTGGGTGAGAAATGAATCCAGGTGCGCTGTGAAGGAGTAGTGCTATCCACAAAGCCACCGTGCTACTCCTAAGAGGAAAATCTTCAACAGCTTCTCAAGCGTCGTGGTCAAGTTGAAATTGCTGAAATTTCTTTACTGTTACGATTGTCCAGAAACAACTTTCATAAATTAAGTAATTTTAAATCAATTTGTAAATGGCAAAATTTATTGAAAATATGAAACACATACACGCTTAGAATATTGACTTTCCATGCATATTATAGTTCTGTATTTAAAATACTCTTAACTCGAAAGAAGCATTCTGAAATTGTTGTCTACTTAAGGTTCTGTTCTTCTTAAACATGTCTGGATCATGACAGCACAGATATTCGTGAAGTAGCTCTACTTTTAAATTTGTAATTCCAAAAAAAAACCTGGAATTGGTTGAACCTTAAGAGATTTGCTTTCCAAAAACAGATAAAAGTAGAGCAAGGTATCAAATCAGAACAATGACAACTTACATTGAGACTGCAACATTAATACAGAAACCCCTCTGCCAACTCAAATGCATGTGGAATTTGATAATGTCACTGAATTTGAAAATTTAGGCCTTTTAATTATCCAGGTATGCCAATATAAGTGGCATAATCTGTACCTTTTAAAATTTAATACTATTTTGCTTTCATATGGCTTCTAATTGCTAGGATATGTTGAAGATAGCTGTACAGTACTGTTAATCAAATCTGTTAGAATGACTGGGTAACTAATTAGGATAGTAAGAACTGCAGATCCTGGTGTCAGAGATAACAGTGGGGAGCTGGAGAAACGCAGCAGGCCAGGCAGCTTCAGAGGTGCAGGAAAGTTGGCTTTTCGGGTCAGGACCCTTCAGGAAAAAAACGTCAGGATTGCTGTTTTCAATGGCTGAGAATGGAAGCAATTTGACAGCTCCATCTTCTGTTGATTCTAACACACAAATTACATATTTGCAGGGTAGGTTCTTGTATATCTCAAAAGCAGTGTTGAAAGCAGGAAGTGAATACTGAAGCATTCATAAGGTGTTAAACACAACTGTCTGTATCTTTGGGATAATGAAATTTTCCCCACGTATTCATTTTTCAGGATTTGGACATCACTGCAAAGTTGCACTGAAGCCTTACATCTTGAACTGATGGCAGAGATCAGTTAAGCATTTTTTTTACAAAAGATAAGTCATGTTGACCTCTCAACATTAACTGTCTTTGTTTCTCCACAGATTCTGCCAGGCCAATTAGGTTTGTAGAGTCGATTCATACTGCATAGAAACAGCCCCATCTGTCCAACCAGTCCGTGCTGACCATGATCCCAAACTAAACTAATCTCACCTCCCTGCCATTTTATGATGTTAACATTCTTTGTACGGGACAGGACTTAGGATAGGTTTTCCTCCCGAAAGAGCATTAGTGAGCCAGTGACATCCAACAGCTTCGAGATTACTGACGATGCTTTTTTTTTAAAACTAAAGGTTAGAACAGAATTTGACTTCTTAAACTGATATGGTAAAATTTGAACTTGCATTATTTCAAGCCTCTGCAACACTAGTCCGGTAATATAAAAATTAATACTTGTATACAATTTCTGAAATGTCAGTCTATTTAAATGTTTGCAGTGAATTTGTTTTCCAAGCTTTTGTGTGATGTATTTCCTCAAATAATAATATTTTTTCTCCATTGACCGGCTCACCACGTTACATTTTTGATTATATGCTTCCACCTGTTCCAATGTAGCAAAGAATTAATTACAATGATGTGTTCCTTTACCATCCCACTAAAGCCCACCCATGCTGCCTCATGGCGAAGGGGCCAGCATTCAGATATGTTCAGTAAAGGAAGGGAGGTGGTGAGAGGCTCTCAGGACACATGCTAATGCAAAAAAAACCCTTCATTTTTCATGCTACAACTGTAGTTAATTTAAATTTTTACCACTCATTATTGGATCGACTTCTCTTGTGCACTAATGCTGCTAATCAAACTGTTTAAATGTATATTTATTCAAGTCTGGGAAAACATAAGTTATGGCTTGCAAACTAATTTTCCATCATGGCATACCTTCTCCAACTTTGCAAATTAAAAACAGATCAATTAAAGATATTTGGATATTTAATCCCTTTTACAGATTGCTCTTTATCACTGAAACATGAGCACCTCGTGCTTTGTACTTAGAAGCGTCCTCCGTTTCTCACGTTGTTTTAGATAATTCCTGAGCTTTGTTGTTTGAAAGAAAATTGTCGAACGTCTTGGGTTCATTTGTGAGTTGTCTTGTAACCATGGGAATGAATGACATTCAGAGGCACATGGCCTCCCCCTGTAACATACCATATGGAAGAAAAATGTAGTTGGCTCATATGCCATGATACACAAGCAACCTTAGAGCTCCTCACAGTTCTTAAAGAGGACTTGATTGTTTTTCTTTCAAATTATTCCAATTCCCCTTCCCCAGTCCTAACTGAAGGTTCCAGGGCTTCAAAGATGCACTGGTATCTTGTGGCTTATTCCAGAAGCCATTATGACAGTCACTACTGTCAGACTACTCAGCTATGGAGGACCTCACAGGTGAGTCTGATTTGTCTTTGACAAGTCTTAATAAGTAATTGCTCCCAGCAGAGGTTGGACTTGAGCATGATAAATTTCTGCCCTAACTAAGATTAGTTTAGGTTGGATAGAGGACCCAAATTGTGTAGCTTGTCTTGGAGTCATTGGCACCTAATTTGATTGCCACAAGAGGGGCATGTGACATGCTGATTTTAGAACCTGAAATTTCCTTATTCATTTTGAGAAAAAGGATTCTGTTAAATAAATTGAAGTTTGCCCTCAGGAGTTAGCTTAGTTTAGAAATAATTTCATATACAACTTTAAGGAACAATGGTGTCTGAAATATCTAAAATAAAAATTAAATGACTTCTGCCTGGCTATTAACTTGAATTTGAGGTGGGGGGCAGGAAGTTACTATTTTACTTTTCCCCAACCTTCAGCAGCTGGTGCACATTCAATACTTTTTAAAAATATTTTGTTCCTTTATGAGGATACAGTTCTTTAAACTGGTTTGGGCAGATATAGGTAATACATTCAATTTATAACTTGACTAGTTGATAGAACTACAGCTAACATCTGAGTGATATTTCTCAACTTGAAATCCTGATTAATTAAGCTACGATAAAGACACCAGAGCAGCTGATGTTTTACAGCTATAGAACTGATGGACACCAACCATGTCAGCAATTAATGTTTGTTTCATGAGCCAGTCACTTCCTTTGTGGAAGAAGGTACTTATAATTTAGTTGGCAAATCATGAACTTAGAGTTGCAGAGAGAGCTTTAAGTGGATGGTGTAAGGAAAGGGATGGGAGAGGACAGTTCAGGAATGATGTGTCTACAGAGTCAGTTTGGGTTGTGGTCAGGAACAAGAAAGGAGTAGTCACTTTGGGGTTTTTTTATAGACCCCCTAATAGTTGCAGAGAAGTGGAGGAGCAGTTTGGGAGGCAGATATTGGAAAGGTGCAGAAGTCACAGCGTTGTAGTCATAGGTGACTTCAACTTTCCAAATATTGAATGGAGACTTTTTAATTGCAATAGTTTAGGTGGAGCAGATTTTGTCTAGTGCTTTCAGGAAGGATTCCTGACACAGTAAGTAGATAGACCAATATGAGGAGAGATCACTTTGGATTTGGTGCTTGGCAATGAACCAGGCCAAGTGTTAGACCTGTTGGTAGGAGAGCATTTTGGCAGTAGCGATCATTACTTCGTTACTTTTACAATAGTCATGGAAAAGGACAGGTACGTACAGCAGGGTAAGATTTATAATTGGGGTAAGGGTAATTATAATTCTGTCAGGCAAGAACGGGTAACGTAAAATGGGAACAGATGCTGTCAGGAAGAACACTATAGAGATGTGGAGATTATTTAAGGAATGTATACTGCATGTGTTCTATATGTTTGTCCCAAGCGGGCTGTGAGGATGCTGTCGAGTGAGGGAGCCTCAGTTCTCAAGAGAGATCAAATGACTAGTTAAGAGGAAGAAGGATGCTTATATAAGGTTTAGGAAACAAGGAGCTAAAAGGCTCTAGAGGGATACAGGTTAGCCAGGTAACAGCTGAAGAAAGGGCTTAGGAGAGTTATAAGGGGGCATGAGAAAACCTTGAAGGATAGGATCAAGGAAAACCTCAAGGCTGTTTATATGTATGTGAGGAATGAGAGAATGACAAGAGAAAGAGTAGGGCCGATCAAGGATTGTAAAGGGAATTTGTGCACGGAGCCTAAAGAGTTAGGACAGGTACTTAATGAATACTTTTCTTCAGTATTCACAACTGAGAGGGACCTAGTTGTAGGGGAGGCAAGTGTGAAACTGGCTGGTAGGTGAGAGAAGATTGATGTTAGTCAGGAAGATGTGCTAGGAATTTTGAGGAAGTTGAAGATAGATAAGTCCCCTAGGCCTGATGGGATTTATCCAAGGATTCTATGAGAAGCGAGGGCTTTTGGCAATGATCTGTTCGTCCTCACTGTTCATGGGTGTAGTGCCAGAAGATTGCAGAACGGCAAACGTAGTTCCCTTGTTTTAAAAAAAGGAATAAGGATAACCCTGGAAATTATAGGCCAGTTAGTCTTTCTTCAGTGGTGGGAAAATTACTGGAAAGGGCTCTGAGAGATAGGATTTATGATCACTTGGATAGACATAGTTTGATTTGTGAGGGGTAGATCATGCCTCACAAACCTTACTGAATTCTGTGAAGAGGTGACCAAACATGTGAGTGCAGGTATAGTAGTGGATGTGGTATACATGGATATAAGTAAGGCGTTTGATAAGGTTCCCCATGGTAGGCTCATGCAGAAAGTAAGGAGGCGTGGGGATAGGGGGAAATGTGGCAGATTGGATTTAGAATTGGCTGACCCTCAGAAGACAAAGGGTGGTCGTAGCCGGGAAATATTCAACATGGTTCTCAGTTACAAGTGATGTACTACAAGGATATATCCTGCGTCCTCTTCTATTTGTGATTTTTGTAGATGATTTGGATGACAGAGTAGAAGGGTGGATTAGTAAGTTTTTGGATGCTACAAAGGTGGGTTGAGTTGTGGATAGTGTGGAGGGCTATTCCAGGTTACAAAAAGGACATTGATAGGATGCAGAGCTGGGCTGAGAAGTGGCAGATGGAGTTTAGCCCTGAAAAGTGTGAGGTGATTCACTTTGGAAGGACAAATCTAAAAGCAGAATACAGGGTTAACGGAAAGATTCTTGGCAGCGTGGAGGAGCAGAAGGATCTCGGGGGTTTCATGTTCACAGTTTCCTGAAAGCTGCCACCCAGGTGGATAGAGTTGGTAAGAAGGTGTATGGTGTGTTAGCTTTCATTAATACAGGGATTGATTTCAAGAGCCGTGAAGTTATGTTCCAGCTGTACAAAACCCTGGTACGGCCACAACTGGAGTATTGGGTCCAGTTCTGGTCGCCTCATTATAGGAAAGATGTGGAAGCGTTGGAAAAGCTGCAGAGGAGATTTACCAGGATGTTGCCTGGAATGCAGGGAAGGTCTTATGAGGAAGGGTTGAGAGAGCCAGGGCTTTTCTCTTTAGAATGACGAAGGATGAGAGGTGATTTGATAGAGATGTACAAAATGATCAGAGGTATAGATAGAGTGGATAGCCAGAGTCTCTTTCCCAGGGTGGAGGTAGCTATTACGAGGGGGCATGGTTTTAAAGTGAGTGAAGGTAGATATAGGGGAGATGTCAGAGGTAGGTTCTTTACTCAGAGTGGTAGGGGTGTGGAATGCATTGCCAGAGAGGCAACGAGGCCAAGAGAGACTTGGTTTGGAAGTTGCTGTGTAAGGTTCTTTGGCAAGTTTCTGCAGTGCATCTTGTAGGAAGTACACACTGCTGCTACTACCTGTCTGTAGCAGTGACTGGCACAACATCTACAGACAATCAGACATGCTGCGTTGTCCTGGATGGTGTAAAGTTTCTTGAGTTGTTGGAGCTGCATCCATCCAGGCAAGTGAAGAGTATGCCATATTATTTGTGCCTTGTAGATGATGGACAGGCTTTGAGGAAACAGGCGGTGAGTTACTCACCACAAGGTTCCCAACTTCTGACCTTCTATTTGCATGGTGAGTCCAGATCAGTTTTTGGTCAATGGTAATCTACAAGATTATATAGTGGGGGATTTGGTGAAGACAATGCCATTGAATGTCAAGGTGTGGTGGTTAGATTATTGAAAATGGTCATTGACTGGTATTTATATGGGTGTGACTGCTAGTTTGATTTGATCTATTGTTGTCACATGTACCCTAAGTACAGTGAAAAGTTTTGTTTTGTGAGCAGTACAGGCAGATTATAGCAAACAAGGACATAGAGATCATACGGTTCTTAGAGCAAGGCATACACAGTAATGGCTGCACAGGAAATGCACAAAGCAAAGTCTACATTAGATTTGAAATTAGAGAGGTGTTTGTCACTTTTCAGCCCAGGTCTAGATGTTGGCCAGATCTTGTTGCATTTGAACACTAACTGCTTCAGTATCTGAGGAGTTGTGAATGATACTGGTCATAGTACAATCATCAGTGAACATTCCTACTTCTGACCTTGTGGGGGTGGGGGGGGAGGAGGAAAGGTCATTGAAACAGCTGAAGATAGTTGTGCCTAGGACAGGACCCGGAGGAACCCTTAGAGCTCTTGTGGAATAATGGTAGTGCCTCTTGGCCACAAAGGCCTGGTTTCGTCATGCACCTGCTTCAAAAGTTTCTCGTGACGTATCTGAACAGGTTAACTTTTTTTAAAAATCTGCTCCCAGGAACCCCTCCAGACATGTCCTGGAGCTGAGATAACTGACCTCTAACATTCACAACCAGCTTCATATGTGCAGGTATGACCCAAACATGGGAGCTCTTCCTCCAGATTCACACTGACTCTCATTTTGCTAGGCTGCAATAAGGTCAGGTGGCGAACAGCCTAGGTGCAAACTCAAACTCCATTGAATGGCAGAGTGGGCACAATGGACCAAATGGTCTTCTGCTCCTTTTGTTATGTACTTAAGAAAAGCAAGTAAAATTAATTCTCACCCTGGATTAACACACAACGTATTCTTTAGAAACAAAATTGCTCCTTGTGAAAGGCCAGCATAGCATCTCCCGAGCTTGATCTTCCCTTTCCTTATATTCTTTTCTTTGTCACAATCTTTATCAGATCTAAAAGGACAATCTGCACTCAACCTATAAGAGAATGGACAAAAAATCCATTTGGCAATCTTTGCATATATTTGATTTGTATTCCTCAATTCTTTCATTGTTTCCTCCCATTCCCCCCAACCAACGCATTACTTTAAAAGACAAACGTATGTCCTGTTGTTCGAGGTGCAACTAAGTCAATAACTGTTAGTACTTGGGTGAAAGCTTCCCAGGTGAGTCACCATTTCAGCTCCCATTCAATATTGGAAAACACTTCTACATTGTGCTTTTGTGTTGCTCCTTGAGTTTAGAAACATAGGGGACATGTGTGACATAGGGGAACATAAAGGATTGTGTTGCTTTATGTAATCTGAACTAGTTGGGCTGTTACAAACATCCAACAAATTTTACCAGATTTATTAATTTAACCGCACAACATAGAATTAGTACCAAATAGTTTCTAGTCCAATACCCATTATCACTACATTATCATTTTCTTTTGTAAATTCTCTTATCCTTAAGGGAAAAAACAGATTTCATAATTTAATTTTTCTTTTGCAAATGATGGGGATTGGGTGAGAGGTTGGATGGATGTGGAGTCATGCAGTATGTGTAAATTACTAATTTTTACAGGATTTAGTAAATCAGAGGTGTTGAGCCAAACAACTCACATTATAAAAGTTAGCACACCAACACCCCAGATATCTGTCTCCGGAACAACTGCCTTCCCTTCGAGAATTTCTGGAGCTGGAAAAGGAAAGATTTACAAGCCTTTTAAACTGTAATACTATGTAATATAAAATAAGTATATGTGAAAAATGCATTTAATAATCAATCAATCTTATTGATATCCAAATTGGAATTGTTATTCATCTCCATTTTATTGAAAACTCAGACAAAATTGGATCTGTGTCATATAGATAGCATTTCCAGTTTTTAAACCGGTATTTTAAGAAAATCTTCAGCATGTCAGGAATGGAAATTCCATTTAAGAATGTCTCTTCCAAATGCCTTGTACTCTCAAGAGGAAGAAAATTGTATAGGAGTGTAAAAAGATCTATTTCTTTACTTTTAAAAATCTATCTCCTTTTGTCCATCAAAACAGACTATTAATTTGCTTTTTAAGAGCCTATGGTCATGTTGCAGAAATGAGCTGTTCCAGCTACTCCTGACAATAAAGTAAATTACACTTGCAAGATCATAAGACATTATGTTTCAGGCTGACAATTTCTTTTTTACCAACAAAGGAATTAAAGTGGATGCACGATAAGTAGGAAATTGAAGTTAAGGCTCCAACAGTTCTGCCATCATCTTGTGAATAGAGGAGCCGACTTGTTGGGCCAAATGTCATAGTTCTGCTTCTGTCTATTATGATTGTAAATTAAGAAAATGTATGATGCAAAATATGATGATGAAACCTATAGATAACTGCTCAAGAAAGCAAATGAAAGAGTTTGGTCTAAGTGTACCCTGTAATACAATGTTGAAGGAACAGTGGATTCAGCATCTATGTATGACCAGTACATTTCACAAGTTGAACATTTTATGACAAAGCAGGCTGTTGCTACGAATAGCTAGAAGTTAAATCCTTTCAGCTCTCCTGGGTTGGTTTGATTCTCACTGTGTTTGATGTGAATTACTGGGCAGCATTCACAGCTCTGAACCAAAGGTTTCTAAGTTCAATTTTCCCTCCAGAGACCTGTGTGCAAAATCTAGAATGACACTCCAGTGAAATACTGATAGACTTTAGGAGATGTTGTTTTTCCGGCCAAAGATCTGAGGTAAATCTAAGCACTTCCAAGGAAGCCAGTGCCGCCTCGTGTATTGGTCAATATCTATTCTTAAATGACATCAATATTAAAAAAAAAACTGATATTTTCAATATTCATAAAATGGTCGGCAATTGGAACAGGAAAAGGCTCTTCGGCCCCTCAAGCCTGCTCCACCATTCAGTAGGTTCAGGGCTGATTCAACATTCCTCATGTCCACTTTGTTGCTGTTTCTCCACAACAATAGATTCCTGATCATCCAGGGGATCAATCTCAGCCTTAAGTATATACAAGGACTCTGCCCCCACAGCTCTCTGTGGTAAGGAATTCCAAAGACTCAACCTGATGGAAGATGGGAGAAATTTTAAGAGCTGTTCCCTTTTTGAGGTATTTTCAGTGTTGGGAGCTGATTTCCTTGAATTCTACGAGTAGTAATTACTGTTTTATAAGCAGTTGCATTGTTTTGGAACTTTCGGGAGAAAAAATCTAAACAACTGCACTTTAAAAAGGAGGAAGGCAGATGAAGGTAGAGCCCATGTGCGAAGTGAATGAGACAGAGAAATAAACCTGTACTGCTGTCTGACGCAGCAGTGAATCTGCACAGCTGACTGTTCTGCTGTTTGGCTTCAAGTATTTCTGGCATCGGAGTTTGTCTAAGAAACATTAGCAACAGTGAAATTCACAGGTAACCTTAGAGAAACCTATGTGGGAGACCTTACAGCAAGGGAGCAGATAAGTAGCTTTTTAAAGTGTGACCTTGCTGATATTTTTGTAAATTTACAATAGTGAGTAGATTGGGTTCCTTTTTGATTAAATATTTCATTGAGATCTGTCTCTTGATTAAACTTTAAAAATATAAAACATAAGTTACTAAGTTAGCCTGGAGCAGTGTATTTTTGGAGCAGGAAGACTGTGCTATTTTTGGGACGGTAGATTGTTAAGGTGGAAAAAGTAGCATTTAGTAGAGTGATGTGCTCTTCCTGTCAGATGTGGGACAACAGGGAGAGTTTCCATGTTACTGATGATCATGTGTACAGGAAGAGTATTTGGTTGCAAATCCTACCTGATCACATGGATCAGTTGGAACAGCAGTTACAGGCAATGAGGAATTTACAGAAGCTAGGGTGTGTGATGGATGGCATTTGCATCAAGGGAGATAAACCGAAGATACAGTCAGGTAGATGGATTATTTGCAAGAAAGGTACAAGAGGGAGGCAGATTGTGCAGGAGTCTCCTGTAGCTATCCCCATCTATTGTTTTGGAAAATGTAGAGGATGATGGACTCTCAGGGGAACACAGCACTGACAGCCAGGTTTCTGGTACCGAGACAGGCTCTAATATGACGAGGGGTGCGTCAGGTTCCAAGCGATCAATTGGATAGGAAATTTCCTGGTCAGAGGCCCAGACAGATGTTTCTGCAGCCAACAGCAAGACATCGGAATGGTATGTTTTCCTCTGCTACGATCAAAGATTTCTAGGTGGGGATGCAAAATATTCTCAAATGGGAACAGGACCAACAGGAGGTCACTGAACACATTAGAACTAATGACATATGAAATGTATATGTTTCTGAGGAAAGAATAAAGGAAGTTAGGCAGGAATTTAAAAAGGAGGTCCTTGAGGGTAGTAATATCTGGATTACTCTCAGTGCCATGAACTAGTGAGGGTAGGGATAGGAGGATATAGCAGATGAATGTGTGAGTGAGGAGCTGGTGCAAGGGAGGAAGATTCACATTTTTCGATCATTGGAATGTCTTCTGGGGTAGAAGTGACCTGTATAAGAACGACAAATTGCAGCTGAATTGGAAGGGACTAATATACTGGTGGGGAGAATTGCTAGAGTTGCTCGGGAGGATTTAAACTAGTAAGGGGTGAGGGGTGGGGGTTGGGATGGGATCCAGGGTGATAGTGAGGAAAAAGATCAATCTGAGACTGGTACAATTGGGAATGGAGCAAAGTCAAACAGTCAAGGCAGTAGCATTTTTGATTATAGATAACATTATGGCTGTACTTAGAACATAGAACATAGATCAGTACAGCACAGCACAGGCTCTTTGGCCATGATGTTGTGCTGACCTATTGTCTTACTAAGATCACTCTACCCTGCATACCGTACATTTTACTATCATTCATGTGCCTATCCAAGAGTCACTTAAACGTCTCTAAAGTATTTGGCTCCACTACCACTGCCGGCAGCGCATTCCACCCACCCACCACTTAGGGACGATATTCCTGGGAAAACATCCAGGGAAGACTTAGGGGTGACCTGTATCTGGCCATGTAAGGTGATTTGTATCAGAACATACTAAGTGGCCCATACCTAGTTACAAATGGCTAAGCAAAACTAAGCAACCTGCTCACACAAAGAAACACAATGGTACCTTTGAATTGAACTGCTAGGTCAGTAAAATAATGCTGTATGTTCCCATCTGAGACAGTTCTGATAAAAGGATGCCTTAGGACAGATAAATGACCATTTTTAGCCTTACTAATGAAAGGGTGATTGTTCCAGTAAATGAATAACATCAGGTACTAGATTAAGTCCCTAAGCAGTTGCAAGGATGGCAGTTAGAGTTATTTCATAGTAAATAGTTGCTTCTTTGAAGCTACCTGCAATATTAAATAGTTTCTAGTTAAAAATACTTTAATCATAGATGTTGGTTTCAATACATAAACAGGAAATAATGGAAGCATGAAAAAACATTTAAGCCTAGATGTGAAGATTAACTAGCCTTAGAAGACACCTTCTCATGCCCTGAACAAGATAGATTGCTCAGAACCCATAAATTACAAAATGCTAATAGTAGAAGTGGTTGTAAAACGTTATACTTTATAATTAACCTTATAACAGAAATAAGCCTTACAGTAATTAGTTAAATCTAACTGACTTTTTATTTTAACATTATATAATTGGGACAGTGGGAAATATTAGAGGAATGGCTGAATTTGATAAAATAAAGCACATGTAGTACAATGAATAATAGAATTCACGCTGTCCTTAAGAGATAAGAAGCCTGAGACAGATCTGAAGGAGTGTAGCCAGTAAGCCTTTGAAATGTGAATGAATAGGATGCATAAAGATCCCAAGGCCTAGAGATTACAAATGCCATAAGATCATGGGAACCTGGAGTTGTCCGTAGGAATGTCCATCATTGATTAGGTGAGCCATGGGATTGGATTAAGAGGGAAGGATTTATTACATTATATTTGATCACTGTAATAAAGTGTATACATATTGTATTTTCACTGTAAAAATCAAAATGTGTCACTGATCTCCCTTCTGATTTGGTAAGATTCTTTGGCCCTCTCCTTGCATCAACCAGTTTCAGCTTCATTAAAAATCTTCCAATTGCCTGAATCCTGCCTGCCTCCTGAGTTTTTGTCCCCGTTCAGGGGTATGCTCCTATAGAAGTTATTTGGGTGGAACTGAAAAATAAGAAAGGGATGATCACCTTATTGGGATTGTACACTAGGCCTTCCGTGAAAATGAGGAATAAATTTGTAAGGAGATCTCAGTTATCTGTAAGAATAAAAGGATGGTTATGGTAGGGGATTTTAACTTTCTAAACATAGACTAGGACTGCCACAGTGTTAAAGACTTGGGTGGAGAGTGTGTACAAGAAACTTTTCTGATTCAGTATGTAGATGTACCTACCAGAGAAGGTGTAAACCTTGAACAACTCCTGGGAAATAAGGTAGGGAAGGTGACTGAGCTGTCTGTGAGGGGACACTTTGGGGCCAGTGACCATAACTCTATTAGTTTTAAAACAGTGATGGAAAAGGATAGACCGTATCTAAAAGTTAAAGTTCTAAATTGGGAGGAAGGACTATTTTGACAGTATTAGGCAAGAACTTTCAAAAGTTGATTGGGGGCAGATTTTGCAAGTAAAGGGATGGCTAGAAAATGAGAAGACTTCAAAAGTGATATAATGAGAGTCCAGAGACAGTATGTTCCTGTTAGGGTGAAGGGTGAAGCTGATAGTTGTAGGGAATGCTGGATGATGAGAGAAATTGAGGTTTTGGTCAAGTAAAAGAGGAAGCATATGTCAGGTATAGACAACAGAGATTGAGTGAATCCCTGGAAGAGTATAAAGGTAGTATGATTATATTTAAGAGGGAAAACATGAAGGGGAAAAGGGGGTCATGAGACAGCTTTGCCAAATAGAGTTAAGGAGAATCCAAAGGGATTTTACAAATACATTAAGGACAAAGGGTAGAGAATAGGACCCCTTAAAGATCAGCAAGGCCACCTATGTGTGGAACTGCAGGTGGTAGGTGGAAATACTAAATGAGTATTTTGCATCACTCTTTACTGTGGAGAAGGATAGCCACAGGTGAGGTGCCAGAAGACTGGCTAACCTGGTGCCACTATTTAAGAAACGTGGTAAGGAAAAACCAGGAAACTACAGACATGTGAGTCTGACATTGGTGGTAGGTGAGTTGTTGGAGGATATCCTGAGGAACAGGATTTACATGTATTTGGAAAGGCAGGGACTGATTTGGGGTAATCAACATGTCTTTGTGCATGGGAAATCATGTCTCACTAAATTAATTGAGTTTTCTGAAGAAGTAACAAAGAGGATTGATGAAGGCAGAGTGGTGAACATGATCTATGTGGACTTCAGTAAAATAAAGTTGCTCATGGTAGACTGGTTAGCAAGGTTAGATCACATGGAATAAAGTGAGAACTAGCTATTTGGATACAGGACTGGCTTGAAGGTAAAACACAGAGGGTGATGGTGGATGGTTGCTTTTCAGACTGGAGGCCAGTGTGCCACAAGGAATGGTGCTGGGTCCACTGCTTTTTGTCATTTATATAAATGATTTGGATGTGAACATAGGAGATATGGTTAGTAAGTTTGCAGGTGACACCAAAATTGGAGGTGTAGTGGACAGTGAAGAAGGCTATCTCAGAGTACAACAGGATTTTGATCAGATGGGCCGAGAAGTAGCAGATGGATTTTAATTTAGGTAAATGTGGGGTGCTCCATTTTGGAAAGGCAAATCAGGGGAGGAATTACACACTTAATTGTAAGTTCCTGGGGAGTGTTGCTGAACAAAGATTTTGGAGTGCAGGTTCACAGATCCTTGAAAGTGGAGTCACAGGTAGACAGGATAGTGAAGAAGGCATTTGCTTGCCCTTACTGTAGTTGGGAGATCATGTTGCAGCTGTAGAGGACATTGGTTAGGCCACTTTTGGAACACTGCATCCAATTCTGGTCTCCCTGCTTCAGGAAGAATATTGTGAAACTTGAAAGAGTTCAGTAAAGATTTACAAGGATGTTGTGAAGGTTGGAGAATTTGAGCTATTGAGAGATGCTGAATAGGCTGGGGTTATCTTCCCTGGAGGGGTGAGGGGTGACTTTATAGAGGTTTATGAAATCATGAGAGGCAATGGATAGGTGAAGGTCTTTTCCCCAGGGTAGGGAGTCCAAAACTAGAGGGCATAGGTTTAAGGTGAGAGGGGAAAGATTTGAAAGAGAGCTAACAGGCAACTTTTTTATGCCAAGGGTGGTCTGTGTGTATGAAATGAGCTGCCATAGGAAGTGGAGAAGGTTGCTAAAATTACAATATTTAGAAGGCTTCTGAATGGATATAAAAATAGGACTGGATTAAAGGGTTTAGTGTTATGGGCCAAATGCTGGCAAACAGGACTAGATTTATTTAGAACATCTGGTTAGCATGGACAGGTTGGACCGAAGGGTCTGTTTCTCTCCTTTACATCACTATTAGTATATAACTCTGAGAGAAGAAATTCTTCCTTATCTCACTCTTAAATTGAGGCCCTTTTATTTGACACCCTCAGGTCCTAGGTCTGAGGGGAAACATCCTCTCAAGCTCCTTAAGAATTCTATTTATTTTTTCTTTATTCATTCATGGGATGAGGGTGTCGCTGCCCAGGCAACATTTATTGCCCACCCCTAATTGCCCAGAGGGCAGTTGAGAGTCAACTACATTGCTGTGGGTCTGGAGTCACATGGAGGCCAGACCAGGTAAGAATGGCAATTTCCTTCCCTAAACAGCATTAGTGAACCAGATGGGCTTTTCCTGACAATCGACAATGGTTTCATGGTCATCATTAAATTTTTAATTCCAGATATTTTATTGGATTCAAACTCCACCATCTGCCATGGTAGGATTTGAACCCAGGTCCCTAGAACTTTATATTGGGCCTCTAGATTAATAGTGCAGTGATAATACCACTAGACCATTGCCTTCCCTGTACGCTTCATTTCTTGTTCTTCTAAATTCTAGTGAACAACCTTTGCTCATAAGACAGTCCCTCCATAGCAGGAACCATCCTTATGAACCTTTCATGTATTGCCTCAGATGAAATGATACCTTTTCTGAATAAAGGAACCAAAACTGCTAACGGTACTCCAACTGTAGTCCCTCCAGCACCTTGTACACTTGCAGTAAGCATTCCCTATTCTTATATTCCAAACCCCTTGACATAAGGGCCAACATTCCACTAACCTTCCTGATTACCTGCTGCACCTATGTGACAGTTTTCTGTGTTTTGTGCATACTTGCCCTCAAGTCTCCTTGTGTTGCAATTTTCTGTAGTTTTTCTACGTTTAAATATTCTTTTATTCTCTCTTCCAAAATGGAACAGCTTCACATATTCCCTCCTTATACTTTATTTACCTACATTTTCCCACATAATTAAGCTGTCAATATCTCTCTGTAAACTGTATTCCTCTTGCAATCTGCCTTTCCACCAATTTTTGTGTCATATGCAAATCTGGCAATAATACATTCACCTCCTCCCTCCAAGTCATTCATAGATATGTAACAGTTGTGGTCCCAGCTGGTCACAGGTCACCAACCTGAAGACGATCCCCCTTTCCCCACTTGCATTGAATCACAGAATCCCTATAGTGTGAAATCAGGACATGCAGCCCATCAAGTCCATACCAACCCTCTGAAGAGCATCCTACCCAGACCCACCTTCCCCCACCCTATCCCCGTAATGCTTCATTTCCCACAGCTAATCCACCTAGACTGGATGCACCTATGGAGCATGGGAGCAAACCAAAGCACCTAGACAAAACCCATGCAGGCATGGAGAAAACTTGCAAACTCCATGCAGACAGTCAATTGAACTCGGGTCCTTGGCGCTGTAAGGCAGCTATGCTAACCATCGAACCACCATGCTATCCCTTGCAGTTTGCTGTCCATTAGCCAATTCCCTATCCATATCGATCTACCTGTAACACCATGGGCTCTCATCTTACGATTTAACCTTTTGTGAGGTACATTGTCAAATATCTTCTAGAAGTCCCAATACAACACATCTACTGGTTCCCCTCAATCCACTCTGGTTGAGATGTTCTCGAAAAAGTTCAAATAAACTTTTCAGACATGATTTTCCTTTCAAAAAATAATGCTGACTCTGCTTGATTTGATTCTGATTTTCTAAGTGTTCTATAACTTCCTTAATAATTTATTCCAATCCTTTCCCAAGAATATATGTTGGGCTAATCTGTTTGTGTTTGTGGAATATTACTGTTCTCATGTTAGCTATTACATTTCTTACATCACTACATTTCATGATGTTCTGCAGGGTCACTGACATGAAACGTTGGAATTATTTCTCTCCATCTCCATGCTGCCTAGCTTGCTAAGTGTTTCCAGCATTTTCCGTTTTTCTTTATGTTTTCCAGCATTGACAACATTCAGCTCTTTGATTATTGACAACACTTTAGTGGCTGTCATATGAATGCAAGCATTTCTTTCTGACTGGCACATGAAATAAAAGCAAGCCTCACCCATATTCTCCACAAAGTCTCTGCATTTTGCCACCAAGACAGGATGGCCTGGTAGTAGCGTTTCAGCATTGCCGAAATCCAGCAGCTTCAATACATTGTGTTCCACAATTATCATGTTCTCTGATTTCAAATCAAGGTGAATAGTATGATTGAGGTGGAGATATTCAACAGCACTGAGGATTTGTGTGAGCAACTCCACCACATGGTGCTCAGTGTAAGAAGTCCTACAATAAAAAGACAAAGCAACATCAGACTAAAGTGCCATTCACCAGTGATTATGTAAACAATTTTTTTCAGTTATACCTTTCAAACCAAAAAATGCACCAAGTTCTCCTAGATTCATAACTGCTTGAAAGAAAATCATTGCAGAGAAAGAGAAAGTACAGGACTAATGTTATATTTCATTGGGGTAGCACACTGGAATTCAAGCTCCACCATTTCTATAGTCACAAAATTTAAAGATTTTTTAAAAAAAGTACGCATAATTCCCCAATTTACCTGTCAGGTAGACCCAGGTTCACAGAAAACATAGTCTGGGTATTTGTACTTAACAAGAATAACTATTTATCACATATGAATAGATTCTAATTACAAATAACAATTATGAATCATCAGCATATAATCGGTTTTGATTTGATTTGATTTATTGTCTTGTGTATCTACAGTGAAAAGCTTTGTTTGAGAGCACTACAGACAGATCATAGTAAGCATGGGCATACAGATAGAGGGTAGCAAAAATGCTTGGACAGAGTAAGGCATACAGGTTACACTGTCAAGGTCAATATTAACATGATCAACATTATTTGAAGTTAGAGAGTCCATTTATCAGTCTAATAATGGCAGGAAGAAGCTGTTCTTGAACCTGCTGGTGCATGTGTCCACGCTTGTGTATCTTCTGTCTGATGGAAGAGATTGTAACAGAACACATAACTCTTTTAGTTAAAATTCTAATCCCTTTATATCCTGCTGCATGGATCCCCCCCACCGAAAAAAATCACTAGACAGAAACAAATAAAATGGGGCACCAGGACAGAGGAAGACTGAGAAGACAGTTCAATGGTCTCTGTCCACAAGGGTTCGTTAGAATCTAGAAGAACAAGATGTGACTTCATTGAGCCATACAAGATTCTTCGGGGACTTTACAGGGTAGACCTGGAAAGGTTGTTTCCCCTTATGGGAACATCTAGGACTACGGAAATAATCTCAGAGTTAGGCCATTTAAGACAGAGATGAAGCAAACTTTCTTCACTGAGGGTTATGAATCTGTGGAAATCCTTACCACATTCATTAAGTATATTTAAGGCTGAGGTAGTATTTTAATCAGTATGGGAATCAATGGCTTTGGGGAAAAGGTAGAAATGTAGCATTGAGGATTACTAGGTCAGCCATGATTTCATTGAATAAGTGCAGACTTGATGGGCTGAATGGTCTACTTCTATTGTTATGTCTTAACGTCTTTTGGTTTGTCAGGGCTGTTGTTCTTTGATTTTCCTTGTCCAAGAAGTTTCACTTGCTTGAATGAAGCACATGGTGACTGATTCAAACATACAGTCTCGGATTTTCAGCGACTAGAAGATAGTAAGGACTGCAGATGCTGGAAGTCAGAGTTGGAGCTGGAGGAACACAGCAGGTCAGACAGCATCAGAGGAGCAGAAAAGGCAATGTTTCAGGTCTGGACTTTTCATCAGGACTGGAGAGAGGGAAGGGAGCTCACAAATAGAGGGAGGAAGTAGGGCTGGAGGAAGGTAGGTAGGATTTACCTGGAGATCTAAATACACAAAAAACAGAAATTGATGGAGAATCTCAGCAAGTCTGGCAGTTCTGTGGACAGAAAACAAAGTTAATGTTTAATTTCCAGTGGCCTTTTTTCACCGAGATTGGCTGTGGAGGCTCAATTGTTGAGTATCAATATATTAAAAATATCAAGTGATATGGGACAATGAAGGAAAACATATTTGAGGTAGAAGGTCAACCATGATCTGGCTGATTGGCAGAGCAGGCCCAATAGGCTGAATCAGCTAGTTATGCTTAGTTCTGTTCCTAAACTGTCCAAAGGCAGAGCTCAGGAGTTTATGCAACTCTTAACTGTGGTCTACAGAGGTGGAAGTCAATACCTCGTCTAGAAATGTCTAGAACAAAACATGGCCCTTAAAGCCAAGTTTGTTGGCCTGATCTATGTCTTTGACAGGGTGATTAGTGTCAATCTTTGACAGAGCATTTGAATCTGGAATAGACTCACATGATCAAAGGTAGCACTACAAATCTCATTTTGAAGGACTCAGTTAAGAGTTTTGATATCAACTTTGAGTACTGGGAGAAGCTCACTCAGACTGCTGCACCTGGCACAACCAAATCAAAAATGGTATGGTCTGTCTTATTCAAAAGCAAAAGCACGTCAGAACAGGGGAGAAAACGTAACAAGACCAAATCACAATTCAGCCAAAACTCAATCAATTGTGGAATGCTTTCCAGTTTGTTGCAGAGCCTTCTGGGCACATGCAGCCATAGCAGAAACCTACACACTCACCAGGATCAGACTAAATGCCGCTAATGATGAACACAGTCATCCTTGCTTTGAAGGACAAACAAAATCCAAATAACAGCATTTTTACATCAGGGAAACAGCAGCGCTCAGGAGCAGAATAAAATTTTCTGTAGATAGCGGGCAACAGAACTGTTCCATCCTTACCTTTCAGCCAAATGGTGAAACAGCTCTTTTCCTTCACAGAGTTCTTGGATCAGAACTAAGTACTTAGGTGTGATGTAGGCACCATGAAGCTGAACAATATTGTTGTGATGGAGCTTCTTTAGGGTTTCATACTCCTTCAGTACAAATGGCTTGTTCTGCTTCTTGTAAGGAGTAATTTTAGCTGCAAGAGACTTTCCTGAGGAGTTCTCTGTACATGTCTTTATGATGCTGAAGCGCCCTCTTATTAAAGAAAAAGAGCGTCAAATTAAAATATAGAATAATCTATTGAAATTAATTAATTTAAAATAAACTAAATCTAGTAATAGTCAAAAGTACTCTTCAGTGTGATCGTCATCCTGCTCCCAGTGTTTCTTAACACCACCTTGCCTTGTTCTTGCTCTCCTTCCAACAAAAACCTCAAAAAATCTACAGCTTTGAATTTCTTTGAACCTATTTAAGTTCCATCACTTAGTGTCCATTAGGGGCCCATTGTATATGTATCATCAGGATTTCTACAGACTTTCACCAAAGTTAAAGCAGTAGAACACAGAGGAAAATCCTGGTCCTTTGACCTTTAATTTGGTGAACTTCCAAGAACTTACCCAGTTTCGCCCTAACAAAAATATCCCCAGTGTTTTGTTCTCCTCTGTCTCTTTGAGAGGTTTTCCTTCTGAGGGTTGTTAAATAATTGCAAGTTGCTGCAAACTGTTGACTGTTAAAAAGACAGGAGTTTAGCAAGGAAGTTATTTTGCTGGGTCATTTTGCTTTTAAAGAAAATGTCTCTTCAATTTCTGTTTCATGCTCTGGACTAAGGGGAGATACTGTTGAAGTAGTACTGTCATTGGAATAGTGATCCAGAGATCCAATTCAATTTCTGGGAACAAATGGTATAATTTGAAGCAAATGTATAAAGAGTCTGAATTGATGTACAAAACGGAAACAGATCCCTTGGTCCAACTAATCTATGCAGACCAAATATCCTAAATTAATCTAGTCCCATTTATCAGCATTTAGCCCATAAGCCCCTAAACCCTTTCTATTCATATACCCATCCAGATGCCTTTTAAATGTTGTAAATGTACCAGCCTCTACCACTTCTTCGAGCAGCTCATTACATACATGCATCACCTTCTGTGTGAAAGCATTGCCTTGTAGGTACCTTCTAAACCTTTCCCCTCTCACTTTAAGCCTATGCCCTCTAGTTTTGGATTCTCCTACCTGGAGAAAGGACCTCGACAATTCACCAATCCATACCCCTCATGATTTTATAAATTTTTATAAGGTCACTGTTTAGCCTCCGACACTCCAGGGAAAATAGCCCCATCCTATTCAGTCTCTCCTTATAGCTCATACCTTCCAACCCCTACAACATCCTTGTAAATCTCTTCTGAGCCCTTTCAAGTTTCACAACATCTTTCCTATAGCAGGGAGGCCAGAAATGAACACAGTATTCCAAAAGTGGACTAACCAATGTCCTGTACAGTTGCAACATGACCTCCCAACTCCTATACTCAATGCACTGACCAATAAAGGTAAGCATACCAAACACCTTCTTCTGCCATCCCGTCTACCTGCAGATCTACTTTCAAGGAACTATGAAGCTGCATCCCAAGGACTCTGTTTGGCAACACTCCCTAGGGCCTTACCATAAAGTATATAAGTCCTGCATGATTTGTCCGACCAAAATGCAGCACCTCACATTTATCTAAATTAAACTCCATCTGCTATTCCCTGGCCCATTGGTCTATCTGATCAATGTCCCATTGCACTATGAGGTGACCGTCTTCACTGTCCACTACACAGTCCACTGTCCATTTTAGTGTCATCTGCAAACTTACTAGCCATACTTCCTATATTCACATCCAAATCATAGATGACAAAAGCAGTAGACCCAGCACAGATCCCTGCAGCACACCACTGGTCACAGCCTTCCAGTCCAAAAAGCAATCCTCCACCACCACCCTCTGTGCCCTACCTTTGAGCCAACTTTGTATCCAAATGGCTAGTTCTCCTAATCTAAACTTGCTAACCAGTCTACCATGCATAACCTTGACAAACACCTTACTGAAGTCCATATAGCCAACATCCACTGCTCTGCCTTCATTAATCTTCTTTGGCACTTCTTCAATAAACTCAATAAAGTTGTGAGACACCATTTCCCACGCACAAAGCCATGTTGACTATCCTACTCAATCCTTGCCTTTCCAAATACATGTAAATCCTGACCCTCAGGATTCCCTCCAACAACTTGACAACCACTGTCATTAGGCTTACCTTTCTTAAATAATGGCACCATGTCAGCCAACCTTCGGTCTTCTGAAACCACACTCGTGGGCTGTCAGTAAGACAAATATCTCAGCAAACAGCCTACACTATTGTTGTTAAAACCCATTTTGTTCACTAACGTCTTTTGGGGAAGGAAATTAACTTTATTTGGTTTGATCTTCATATGACTCCAAACCCACAATATTGTCATTGACTCTCAACTGCCCCCTGAAATTGCTGAGTAAGCTACTTAGTTCAAGGGTAATTAAGGATGGACAACAAATGCTGAACTGGTCAGCCATTTCAACATCCCATGAAAGGATAAACACAATACCAACTCCACCTATATGAATTATCCTGTAAACAGTACAATCAAATTTGTCCATGTTAACCTCACAGTATGTTAAGCATTACTCTGATACCTGTTTATCTCTGTGAAAAATGTGTATGTCTGATGCACTGGCGCTGGCTTTTCTCCATGTACACTATGTGACTGTACTTCTAAAAAGAAAGAAAAGTCAAGAAAATGTATAAAATGACATTTCAGAAAATAAATAAACTGAAGTCATGTTTTTGATTGGGAATATCAACAAAAAACTTGAACCTGTCTATTAGCAACATTTTAGAAAACCTACTATTGATTTTGCTTCTTTATTTGCAATCTTTGAGTGGACTCTATTTGGTGTTTTTTATCGCTGCAGTTTATATGATAACCTGTAGCTGACATAGACCAATGCAATGACTTCAGTTTCTGCGGCATCAGTCACTGTTCAGAAATTATGAATGCCAAGTTATGACTTTTTCAACTTTCTTAATCTTGTACAATAGTGACAACTGAAAGTTAGATATGTAAAAGGAAGTATATCTGGATAAGCCTCAGCCTCATCCAGAAGAAAATTTCTACATTAATATTGGCCAGGATATGAGGGATAACTCCTCTGGTCATCTTTGAAATAGCACCATTCAGCTATGAACACTGATGTATCCTTTGTTAACATCACATCTGAAAATTGGCACTCCAATCAATACAGTAGTGCATTGGAGTGTCAGCCTCCATTCTTTAGGGTCACGTTTTAAAATAGGACTTAAGCTGACAAAGCTCTGATCAGAAGCAACAGTGCTTCCTGCTGAGCTACACCTGACACTTTGGCAAAATAGGGTAGGAGGAGGCATGTGTGGAGTGCAAACACCAGCTACTAGTTCTACATTGTGACATTGAGTTATCTTTCAGGTAAAGTCAAATAGTCATACGCTGTATAACAGGTTCTTACAGACCAGCGTTATCAGCTTACCTGTCTTTCCTATGATGACTTCAGAAGACGGTTGACTAAACTGTCCTTTACCAGCTTTGTTGACATATGCTATTCTATATGAATATGTTTCTCCTTTACGCAGATCACTGGCATAAAAGCAGGATTCAGAAAGGTCAGATGCCACATTTGTCCACTCTTCACCTGAAAAAGATATTAATTGAACAAAATAAAACTTATGAGGTCCTAAGGTGCAGTTCAAGAGCAAAGGATGTTACTGGAGCTGCAACTGACATACAAACAAGATTAGACTAAATAGGACTGATCAAACAAAAGTGGATGGAATTTTATCTTTGATGATCTTTTTTGGTTCGAAACCCAGAAACAGTTATAGCACATAAGAGATCATATGGCTCATCATGCCCATGTTGATAGAGAAAAGAATTGTCCACCCTAATTTCAAGTCTGGGACCAGGGACACTATTTAAAAATAAGAGGTCTTCCATTTGAGATATACTGTACATTCTTTTCGCTAAGGTCATGAATCAATGGAATTCTCCACCAAGATCAACGGAGGCAGGGTCATTAAATATTTTGAAGGCAGGTGTAGATAGATTCTTGACTGACAAGGGACTCAAAGAGTCTCGGAGCAGGAAGGAAGGTGTAATTGAGGATTCTAATGTTGATTAGGCAAAGTTTGATCAGTGATAGCATGGCTTTGTTAGAGGGAGGTTATACCTATCATCTTGAATTTTTCAAGGTAGTGACCAAGTGTAGATGAGAGTAGGGCAGTTGAAGTACTTCATATGGATTTTGGCAAGGCCGTTGCCAAGGTTCCACATGGGAGACTGCTAAATAGGAGCACATGGAATCCAGGTTAACTTGGCAAGTTAGATCCAACATTGGCTCAGTAGTGGGAGACAGAGGGTGCTGGTAGATGGGCTGTTTGTGTGACTGGAGTCCCGTATGTGGCAGCGCATCACAGGAATCAGTCTCTTATTGGGTCTCTTATTGTTTGTGGTATTCATAAACTCATATAGATGAGAATATGGGGGAGATGATAATTAAGCTTTCAGATGACACAAAGATTGGCAGGGTGGTTGACAGTGAGGAAGTTGTTAGGTTACAGGAAAATATAGACGTGGTTGGGCAGATGGGTAGATCAGTGCCAAATGGAATTTAACTCGAATAAATGTGAGATGGTGCACTTTGGAAGAAAGAATAAGACAAGGGAGTACTCAATGAAAGACAAGACACTAGTAAGTTCAGGTGAAGAGTATGTTCTTGGGTGCTTTTCCACAGATCTCTGAAGATGGCAGGACAGGTTAATAGGGTAGTTAAGAAAATTTACAGGATGCTTGCCTTTACCAGTCATGGCATAGATTATAAGAGCAGGGAGGTCATGTGGGAGCTGGACAGAATTTCAGCTTGGCTACAGCTCAAGTACTGTGAGCAGTTCTAGTCATTAGAGGAAAGATGTGGTCACACTGGAGGGCATGCAAAGGAGGTTCACCAGGATGTGCCTGGGATGGAGTATTTCAGCTCTGATGAGAGGCTGGATAAGCTCAGGTTGTTTTCGTTCGAGCAGGAAGGGCTGAGGGGAGACCTGAGAGAGGTGTGTAAGACTATGAAGGGCATTATCAAGGTGAACAGAAAGTATCTACAGCCCTTAGTTGAAGGGTCAATAACAAGAAGGCATGATTTTAAAGTGGAAGGCAAGAGGTTTAGAGGGAATTTGAGGAAAAGCTTTTACACCCAGAAAATGATAAGGATCTGGAATATACTGTCTGGGAGGGTAATTGAAGAGGGAAATCTCAGAATTTTTAAGAAGTACATGGATGAACATTTGAAGGGTCATAGCATTCAAGGTTATGGGCCTAATGTGGGAATGTGGGTCTAGTGTAGCTAGTGGATATTTTTGGCAGTTATAGACTTGATAGGCTGAAAGAGCTGTTCTGTACGGCATGATTCTAAGAGTGCGAGATGAAAAGCTTTGATAAATTGGGTCTTTTTCCAGCAATACTTAAGTTCTGTACTACGAAATGATTATTTAAGATTATAATTTATTCACATTAAACAGTTTAAACTAATTTTCTAAAATGAAACTGTGTCAGTTATAAGTGAATTGTCACATTTTACCAATTGTACAGTTATCAGCTGGCTATGTGATTCTGTGCCAACCAGCGTACCCTTTCTTTTACACTCAATAATATACATTATTGGAGTGTTAGCGACAAGTGGCTTCCATATCACTAAAACACCATCTTCATAGACTTGTGCTACTTCAGGGGAATCAGGGCGACAAGGCACAGCTATAAATGGAAAGAAAGTGGAGTCAATTTAGCTGGAGAAAGAAAATTGCCTGACTGTTCACCTTTTTTTAAATGTGCACTTATCAAATACACATTCTGTCAATCTCTTTAATCATTTACAACAACTTTATTGTTCCTTTCTCTGATTTTTATTCTCTCTTGCAAAACTGATTTTCACATTTGAGTTCCCTTTAATACTTTACCCAAGTGATCATTTTACATGTGAAAATCTCAACCCCCAGTGAGGTCTCTCGATTCCGTGATCGGTCAGTGAGCACTCGCAATCGGTCTAGTTGTTTAAGACTTTACTCTTTATTTCTTTATACAGCCGGGTATAGACCATCCGGAAACACAGAAGTTGAGCACTTCCGTATTCCTCGGAGGAGCTGCACACACAACTTAATACAAAGACATTTTTATACTTTTCTTAAAGCAGGGTACATGGCGTGATCTCATAGTGTATTCAAACAATTACCAATCCATACATGATATTGGTTCACTGACAGTTATTTAATCCAATAATATTAACTGGTAAACAACTTAGGTCACAACGCTTCGGTTACTTTTTATCTCGCCACATAGTGCTGCAACATTTGCACTCGAAGGTCAGTTAGAACGGTTAGTACTGCATTATCTCATCAAGTTACCTCTGTATTCTAAACGGCGCATTGTCTGCTAATCTTTCTTTAGTTATTTATGCAGCTCCAGCAGAATTTACAGTTCCCAGGCTAGACGCCATTTTTGTTGTGCTGACTTGCATCGAGAAGCCATCTTGTTGCCGTCTAAGTTACCAACAGCATTCATCAGGCAGTTGCTCCTAGCTGCAACTAGTCACGCAGGCGCAGGTCATGAGCCTCCATATCCTAGCCTAGGCTGTATCAAAGTTTCAGACTCTCACATGCACTCTCAGAGTTAGATACAGTTGGGCACACACACGCAGAAGTATACAGAGGAACATTTACCTGCAAGATTCAGCATGCAGCAAGTTGAAGCTCTGCCTAAGTGGTTTTCCGCCACACATGTATATCTACCAAGATCATCCTCTGTTACATTTAGGATAGTTAGAAGCTGGCAATTTTTGCTGGTGGTTGATGTCTGTATCCGATCACTGCAGCACACCAACTGGTCCTCTATAAAAAAAAAACCAAAAATGAACTAAATACAATAAATTGTTTAATGTGAATAAATTACAATTTTAAACACCCAGGTTTCCTCCCACATTCCAAAGATGTGCAGGCTGGGTGGACTGGCCATGCTAAATGGCCCATAGAGTTCAGGGACTGTAGATTAGGTGGATTATAGGTGGATGGGTCTGGGTGGAACGCTCTGAGAGTGGTTGGGCCAAAGGGCCCGTTTCCATATTGTAGGGATTCTATGATTCTATGAAAAGAAATAAAATTTTTCATTGTTTTTTCTACTGATTTTGGATATTTTGTCATGGTGTAATAAAATGTAAAGTGCTGAAAGTGAAGTGCCAGTAAGATTATATCTGTGGAGGTAGAAACAGAGTTAACATTTTATTTTAAATGACCTGTATCAGAAGATTCTAATAAAAGACCATCAACCTGAAACACTAACTTCTTTTTCTCTACAATTGTTGCTTCACCTGCTGAGTATCATCAGCATTTTCTCTTTTTACTCCAGGCCATTCTCTTTTGCTTTCAATTCCTTTTATGTTGTTTGCTTTCAACTCATAAGAGTTGTACCACATAGGACTTAATCAAAATGAAACATGCAAAAATACACTCGACTAAAACTGACATTTGTACAAACAAACAAGAAGACAACTTATCATACACACGTAATATTACAATCCCAGTTGACTGCAGTCTACTAAAAACGTCAGTATGAATGAAATCTGGCTTAGTGTGTCCTTTTTTTGTTTTGTTAGTTAATGTGGTGATTAGTCACAGAAACATATTCACACAAGGCTAGGATTTTCTTTAAAAATAGAAGTATCACTACACAAAAGGAGAAAGCAAGCTATCTAACGAGATAAACCAAGTAGAAGAGATAAAATACACAGGAAAACAAGGTTCCAAACTTTCTCTTTGATGTTGTTACAGACACTTAATTCCAGAGAAATTACACCCCAAACTCAAGTTTTAGGGTTCTATTTAACAGACTCCCTCCAAGTTTCTTTGCTGTGATGAGTTCAACACGAACTTGCCACAAATATGAGAAAATAAGCTTCCTCAGGCCTATTAACCTGCAGATTTCTAACCAAACTCTTATGTTTTGGAAGTTTCACAAACTTAAAACCCTTCTGCCATGGTTAGAGGTGATAGGAACTGCAGATGCTAGAGAATCCAAGATAACAAAGTGTGGAGCTGGATGAATGGTAACTGTTTCCAGGGTAAGTGTGACTTCCTTGAACTGCTTCTAAACTCCTCCTCGGAAAAAAATCAAAATTTGCTTCTAAATTCAACCCTGTCTTCTGAATGGAAAACAGAACTGCTAATAGGCTTACATACTTATTCTATCCGTAACAAATCTAACAGTATAAACATTTTTTCCATTAGCACTACAAGGGATGAAAGTCATCCACTTTCTGTCATAATGTTGGATTTAATCACATCCCGGAAGCACCCTCTGACCTTGTCTTTTTAAAAGTAATCCTTAAACAGAACTAATACCTCTATTTTGAACTTACAGTATTTGAAATTACCTTCCTTTCAAATTCTCCTTAATTTGTTCATGGGATATGGGCATTGGTCGCTGGGCTAACATTCATTACTCATTCCCAATTGCTCTGGAGGATGTGGTAGTGATCTGGCTTCTTGAACTGCTGCTTCCCTTGTGGTGAAGTGACACCTATAGTAGTGTTTAGAAGGGAGTTCCAGGATTTTGATGTCGCAACTATGAAGGAGTGGCAATAAATTTCAAATCAGGATGCTATGTGGCTTGAAGGTGATCTTGCTGCTGGTATTGTTCTCATGCATCTGCAGCCCTTCATCTTCAAGATCGCAGATGTTGCAGGTTTGGAAAGCGCTGTCAGGGATCTTAAGTGAGTTACTGCAGTGCATCTTGTGGATGGCACACACAGTTGTCACTGTGTGTCAGTAATAAAGAGAGTGAATGTTGAAGGTGGTGGATAGGGTACTGTACAAAATATTGCTTCCATATTACTCTTGCCCATCCAATTTGCCTAGTTAATATACAGATTATAATCATCCATGATATTTATAGTGTCATTCTTATATTTTTCCATTTTTCTTGATTTATACCTTTCAGTGCCTACAGTGAGGCAATTTTTCATGTACCCATAAACAACCCTACCTGTGGTTTCTTTTCCTTGCCATCCTCTATTTCCACCTAAACTGATTCCATGTCACAATCTATTGCACCTATATCATTCCTTACCACTGCACTGAAACCATCTCTTTATAACACTGACCCATCTCCTTTTTCATTTTTGCCTATTTTTCTGGGCATCTTGAATATTCAGTTCATAGCCTTTGCCACCATTTCTCTGTAATAGTTATAAAATCATAATTATTTATCTTGTGTTGTCAACTCATCCAACCCATTACAAATACTGCATACTTGAAAAGCTTTAAGATTTGACTTCTTACCATTGTTACTTATTCTGGTTCTACTTTCTACTGCACACATATTTTCTGCTCCTTCCTGCCAAGTAACATTCGAGACACACAGATGCCAGGTTATGATTATCACCAATAAGAGACAATCTAACCACCACCCTTTAACTTTCAATCGTGTTACCATCATTGATTTTCACACTATCAATATCCTGGGGGTTATCATTGACCAGAAACCCAACTGGACTCACCATATAAACAAAGTGGCTACAAAAGCTGGTATGGCTAGGAATAATGCAGTGAGTAACTCACTTCCTGACTCCCTGAAGCCTGTCCACCATATACAACACACAAGTTAGGAGTGTAATGGAAAGTTCCCCACTTGCCTGGATAAGTGCAGTCCAAACAACAAGCCTGACATCATCCAGGACAAAGCAGCCCACTTGATTGGCTTGACATCCACAAGCATCCACTCCCTCCACTACTGACGCTCAGTAGCAGCAGTGTGTTCTTTCTACAAGATGCACTGCAGCAATTCACCAAAGTTCTTCAGACAGCGCCTTCCAAACCCACGACCACTCCCATCAAGAAGGACAAGGGCAGCAGATATATGGAAACACCACCACTTTCAAGGCCCCCTCCCAGCCATTCACCATCCTGACTTGGAACCAAATCACTGTTCCTTCAGTGTGCTGGGTCGAAACCCTGGATTTGTGTCCCTAAGGGCATTGTGGGTCAACCCACAACATGTGGACTACGGCGGTTCAAGAAGGCAGCTCACCACCACCTTCTCAAGGACAGCTCAAGAAAGGCAATAAATGTTGGCCCAGCTAGCGACACTCACATCCCCAAAAAACGAATAAAAAAACTTTGATTATTGTTCACCTCTTCACTATTCTGCACCTCTGCTCTCTTCTTTATTTTTGATTTTGTTAAACCTACTTTCAATTGAACACTACCCTCCACTAATTGACTGAAAGCATCATGTACAATCCTAGTTATATAATTTGCCAGGACACTGGTTCCAGAATGGTTAAAATGAAGTCTGTTCCAATGGAGCATTATTCTCTTTTCCTCAGTACTGGTGCCAGTGCCCCATGAATCATGACAAATTCCTCCCGCACTAAACTTGGAGCCATGCATTTACCTCTGTAATCTTATCTGCCCTATGAAATTGCAGTTGGTTCAGGTAATAATCCTAGATTATTATCTTTGTGATTCTGCTTTTAATTTAGTCTTAGCTGCTCATAATAGTTCTTTCCTCATTCTAAATCATTGTACCTCCATGGACCATGACAACTAGATCCTTTCCCTCTCACAATCCCTCCATTCTAACAATTAATTTGGTGAATCTCAGGTGCATTCCTTCTATAATAAGCAGATCTTTACGTAGGCAAGGAAACCAAAGTGGTGCACAATATACCAAGGCTCAGAGCTACTGCTTAGTGTCAGAACAGATTCTTCCAATGGTTATTACATCAAAACTGCTCACTTACCTTGATGTATTTTTGTGATCAGAGTTCTGGTCACGTCCTGGTGCCTCCATAGCAGTCTGCCATTGAGGCCTTGACACAGGTCAGGAGGGATGAAGTAAAAACACATATCACCGATCCCGCCCACGCACATAAGGATACAAAGCACAAAGAAAATTACAGCACAGGAACAGGCCCTTCGACCCTCCAAGCCTGCACCGATCCTCTACCTAAACCCGTCGCCTATTTTCCAGGGATCTGTATCGCTCTGCTCCCTCCCCATTCATGTATCTGTCTAGATACATCTTAAATGATGCTATCATGCCCACCTCTACCTCCTCTGTTGGCAATGTGTTCCAGGCACCCACGACCCTGTGTGTAAAGAATTTTCCATGCATATTTCCCTTAAACTTTTCCCCACTCACCTTGAATTTGTGACCCCTAGTAATTGAGTCCCCGAATCTGGGAAAAAGCTTCTTGCTATCCACCCTGTCTATACCTCTCATGATTTTGTAGAGTCAATCAGGTACCTCCTCAACCTCCATCTTTCTAATGTAAATTATCCTAATCTACTCAACCTCGCTTCATAGCTAGCGCCCTCCATACCAGGCAACATCCTGATGAACTACCTCTGCACCCTCTCCAAAGCGTCCACATCCTTTTGGTAATGTGGCGACCAGAACTGTACACAGTACTCTAAATGTGGCCGAACCAAAGTCTTATACAACTGTAACATGACCTGCCAACTCTTGTACTCAATACCCCATCCAATGAATGAAAGCATGCCGTATGCCTTCTTGACCACTCTATCGACCTGTGTTCCCACCTTCAGGGTACAATGGACCTGAACACACAGAACTTTCTGTGCATCAATTTTCCTCAGGGCTTTTCCATTTACTGTATAGGTTGCTATTGAATTGGATCTTCCAAAATGCATCACTTCGCATTTGCCTGGATTGAACTTCATCTGCCATTTCTCCGTCCAACTCTCCAATCTATTGATATTCTGCTGCATTCTCCAACTGTCCCCTTCACTACCTGCCACTTCACTAACCTTTCTGTCATCTATAAACCTACTAATCAGCTCATCTATACCTTCCTCCAGATCATTTTTGTATATCACAAACAACAGTGGCCCCAGCACAGATCCCTGTGGAACACCACTGGTTCTCCATTTTGAGAAACTCCCTTCCACTACTACTCTCTGTCTCCTGTTGTTCAGCCATTTCTCTATCCATCTAGCTAGTACACCCTGGGCCCCATGCGGCTTCACTTTCTCCATCAGCCTACCATGGGGAACTTTATCAAACGCCTTACTGAAGTCCATGTACATGACATCTACAGCCCTTCCCTCATCTATCAACTTTGTCACTTCCTCAAAGAATTCTATCAAGTTAGTAAGACATGACCTTCCCTGTATAAAATCAAGCTGCCTATCACTAATAAACCCATTTTCTTCCAAATGTAAATAGATCCTATCCCTCAGTATCCTCTCCAGCAGCTTCCCCATACCAAATGAGTCTGGAAAACTTTTAAAAGCGGGAGCAAACAGCAACTAGCTAAGGCATCAAATTGGTACTGTGGCAAGTGAGCAGGTGATTAGGACGGTAAAGAGGCAAGTGGACAGGTGTATGAGGGGATAGATGGGTCGAGAATGGTAAGGGGACAGGTGTATATATTGGGAAGTGGGTAGGGAGACAGATTGGTAAGCTGGTAGGTATGTAATGTGGCAGCGATTAGGATGTTAATATGGTGGGGGCTAGGATGGCAGGCCAATTGGTGGGTAGGGTGACGGATAAGTGAATGAGGACTTGGGCTAGGTAATGTGGAGTTGATTCGAGAGAGTTATGGGTTGGCTTCAGATCAGGACGAAAGAGCGTACTGGTAGCTAATTAGGGTATGGGAGGAAAGGAATTTAGATTGGGTCAGGTCTTTCGGGTGTCCACAGGACAGTTGCCAGAATGGAAAAGTGGGCCAAATCAATTTTGTAGTTCGTCAGGAATTAGATCAGGTTTTAATTGCTCTATTTTTTCCTGTGTGACAATTAATTCAAGTGTGTCAGAACTTTCTGATGTTCTTGACTCTAACTCAGAAATGCATGCTTTATCAGAGGATCCAAGTGTTGGTTAATTGCACATTGGCAGTTTCTAATTCCAGGTGGTTTACTGTGGAGTCAGCTGCATGGAATTTCTGCCTGGTCCCACTGTGCCACTACTATTAAACTGCTGCAACAACTGTCTTCCCACTGCACTGATCAATGGATTAGCATGAAGACATCCTTATCCTATACTCACACTTCTACATATTGGATCCCACCTGCCAATTTTCCTCTCCCACTCCTTAGACAACAAGTCCATCCTGGGCCTCCTGCAGTGCCCCAATGAAGCCATCCAAAGGTTGCAGGAACAGCAACTCATATTCCGCTTGGGAACCCTGCAGCCCAATGGTATCGATGTGGACTTCACAAGTTTCAAAATCTCCCCTTCCCCCACCGCATCCCAAAACCAGCCCAGTTCTTCCCCTCCCCCCACTGCATCACAAAACCAGCCCAGCTCTTCCCCTCCACCCACTGCATCCCAAAACCAGTCCAACCTGTCTCTGCCTCCCTAACCTGTTCTTCCTCTCACCCATCCACTCCTCCCACCTCAAGCCGCACCTCCATTTCCCACCTACTAATCTCATCCCGCCTCCTTGACCTGTCTGTCCTCCCTGGACTGACCTATCCGTTCCCCACCTCCACACTCCTCTCCACCTATCTTCTCCTCTATACATCTTTGGTCCGCCTCCCTGTCTCTCCCTATTTATTTCAGAACCCTCACCCCATCCCCCTCTGATGAAGGGTCAAGGACCGAAACGTCAGCTTTTGTGCTCCTGAGATGCTGCTTGGCCTGCTGTGTTCATCCAGCTTCACACTTTGTTCTCTCTGCCAATTTTCCCTCACTCATTTTGCCGCTTTAAATCCACTTGAACCATCTTTGCATCCTCTTCACAATTTATACTCTGACCTAGTTTTGAATCAGCTGAACACTTGGAAATATTAATCCCATATCCAAGTAACTGATGTAAATTGTGAATAGATGGGACCCAAGCACCTTTTTGAGAGTGTAGAGAGATGCAGAAAATAATAGATCTAACCTTTAAACCACCGTATGTCAGGATTTGGACACCCTTGAGGTCTGCAGGACAAGGTCACAGACTGACTCAGAAGAACTGATTGGTCCACAAGACCTTCAACAAACGATGGTGCTGAAAGGAAAAATAAAAAGGCAGCCAATAGTCCAAGAGTAGGAAAAGAATTGACAAGAATCGATAAGGTTAGTTTGCACAAATTGTTCAAATATAGGGGAGGCAAGTCAAACCTTGGGCACAGCTTTACATTCTCACAGTCAACAGAAAGACAAGAGAGTGTAAAATTGAGCATAATGTTTTTCTGAAACCGAACCATCCTCCACCAATTCCCAAGCAATTTTGTGCATTGTAAGGATGGAGGCATGACTAGGACCCTGCCAGATCTCACTCCTGATCTCACTGGCCAAAAAAAAGGGAATATACTTTTCTTATGGTTCCTCAAGGCCCATTGGTGCCATTATTCCCCACCCCCGTCCAGCCAAAATGTTGCCCTGCAATCTACCTCCCCATCCAGCAATGGTCACGATCTCCACTGGAGTTTACTGAATTACCAGATGTGGTCAGCATTCCCAATGGCATTGCTGAAAACATTGAACTATGGTTATTTAAGTGGTTAGCAACTCTCAAAAGCAGGGTAACTTCTCAGAATGGGGTGGAAGTCTGATCCTGAGCCAAACAGTATCCCTTTGACAGGCACTCTCATCTCACGCCTGGAATTCAGCTCTTTTTTGCATGTCTGGACTGTAATGAGGTTAGGAACTGAGTGGCTCAAGCAGAACCATGCATCAGTTAACTGGCTATTGCTGCACAAGTGCCATACAGTAGCACTGTTAACAACCCATTTAATCATTATGCTGACAATCGACAGTAGGCTGATTGGATGGCAATATCAGGTTGGATTTGTCCTGCTTTCTGTAGTCAGGACATAGCTGGGCAATTATCAACAATGTAAGCAGAAACAACCATTGTAGCTGTACTGGAACAGCTTGGTGAGTTTCAGAATACAAATTTTAACATGGAGTGAATCAAGTTGGCTGAAGATTTACATCTGTAATAGTGGAGGCCTCAGGAGGCAGCAGAGAATAATGCATTTTTCTTATACTTTGACTCTAAGTTAACTGTTGAAAGTCTATTCATTTAACAGGATAGTCCATCATCAGGTATGTTGTGCTACTACCTACTCAGTTTGTTCAGTGTAAAACATGAACTATTGAAAGACGTTTACGTTCAGCAGCAATACCTTTTTCCTTTGCTTTCGAACCAGGTAGCTTCAATGAAAACAGTTTTGATTTTTTCTTCAAGAAACTGCTGGTTTTGTCTCGAGTGTCTGTTGATTGCTGTTTCCCTTGCTGTTTTTCTGTGTCTATAAAGAATTACAATATGGTTATTTTCATTTCATTAATAAGGTAATCTTCATAGTCTTTCATTAGGATACAGTAATTCATGTTCAAGTTTGTATGCAAGAAATTATTTCCACCATCTTCATCTACTATACATTTAATGGGTTATTCAGCACTGGCTAAAAGGAATTAGGTAGCTATTCAAATTTTACAATAACATTTATTCCCCTTGTTATGTGATCACTTATTTCCCTGAAACTTTTTTTAGCTAGGAAAGCAAACTAACCCACCAAATTAAACAAATAGATTGTAAAGCATTGCCAGAAACAACATACATTTTGTACCCACTGCCATTGAGTTTCTATGATCAGATAGGAAAAGACCATAGGATATAGGAGCAGAATTAAGCCAACTGGCCCATTGAGCCTGCTCTGCCATTTGATCATGGCTGATAAAGGCAGATAAGTTAATTCTATTAAATGCCCCATGGTCTCTGCCAGTCTAATTCTTTAAGAAGATATTAAAGATGGAGGAATGAAATATTATCGACAAAATGTGCATAATTTGGCAATCAGATTCAAGTGTTGTACGGATCTAAGATTAATTTATTAATTTGAGGAGGGATTTAAGTATAATGGCTGCTGTGGTGTGATATTTGGTGTTTGCTTTATACACACCAACCTAGAAAAATAATTACTTCAAGCCAATGTCCTCAAATGAAAGCTTCCACCGCCCTAAAAAAGCTGACCACTCAAGAATGGGCCTGAGGTGTGGAACGAACAATTGTATAAGTTTTGTACTTTAGGTAGAAGTCTAGTCACCACTTCTTCATTTGTATTCAAATAAAAATGACGTATCAAAGGGACAGCTGAACATTTAAGGCACACAACTGGCATCATGTTTCTATGAAGGCCTTCAGGCATGATTCACTGGAAACTTTTGGATGCTTACATTAACAATGGTGATCTAGAAATTAGATTGCCCTGATCATACAGACAATGAACCTCTAAATGGACATTAAATGTGACTGTAAGACAATAGAAGCTTGGTAATCCAATTACTGTGGTTTCTAGGAATAGTCATAAGAGATTGTGTATTCTGCTGTCAGATACATTTTCTGAATTGCTTTGTGTCTAGTGATACCCATTTTTCAATTTTTAAACATTAACATCCAAAATCCCCAAAATTTAATGAAGATTAATTAACTGTTTTAATAAATGCGATGTGGCTCTTTCAATTGGTTAACTTTTTGTAAATAAGAAGTAAAGAGAAAAAGTCAAACCAGGAGCTGCACAGTGTCCAATGCAAACAAGAAGGATTATAGAATCACAGAATTGTGACAGCAAGGAAAGAGGTCATTCTGTGTGTTGAGACAGAGCTGGGTCTTTGTCAGAACAACTCATCTGGTCCTAATTCACCATCTTTTCCCTATAGCCCAGCATATTTTTCCATTCCATTATCCAATTCTCTTTTGAAGGCTTGAATTGAATCTGCCTCTGCCCCACTCTCAGATAGCGAATTAGACACACATAGATCAAGTAAGATCCTAATATCTGTTAATTTACTTAACCTGATAAGGTACACTGAAGGTGAACGGGGAGATCTTTAAGGTTATCAAAATCATTGATAGGCTAGACGGAGAGAAATAATTTTCTTGTTGGGTGAGTTTGAATTAGGGGGAGTAAACTTAAAATTAAAACTCTCTCTGCAGGATTCCATCTAAAAATAAGATAACAACTCATAGCCAACAGGTGTGATTCAAAATAATCATGTTATTTTTTTCAGAGCCTGCAATAGGTTATGATAACATACCTCATTTCTTAAAAAAAACATTGATGGGGTAAGGGCGTCACTGGTTAGGTCAGCATTTATCCCTAATTGCCCAGATGGCATCCACATTGCTGTGGGTTTGGTGTCACATGTCGGCCTTCCCTAAAGGACATCAGTGAACCTGATGGGGTTTTCTGACAATTGTCATTGAATTTATGGTAATAATTAGTCTTTTAATTGCAGATCTTTATTGAATTTATATTCTACCATCTGTCTTGGCAGGATTCAAATCTGGTCCTCACACCATTACCTGGCTCTCTGCACTAACAGTCCAGCAATAACATTATCATTTCCCCCAAAAGGTCTCCCTCCATTTGAGTCAGGAGGCCTTTGTTCAAATCCCATCTGCTCCAGAGGTGTGTAAGAATATCTCTGAACAGGTTGATTAGAAAAATAGGTTAATAAAAAAACTACATGGGCCATGGGGGATCCTCTTGTGGCGCAGTGTTGCTACTCCTGAACCAGAAGCCCCACCTGCTCCAAAAGTGTGCAATAATATCAGAAGAGGTTGATTAGAAAATATAAAAAATCATGAGCCACAAAGACAGGATTGTGAAATTATTTTTGTCACACATTACTTGTGGTGGAAAAATATATGACTATTTATAAACTTTGACTTCTAAATTTGGGTGCAGCATAAACTGTAAAACCATCACGGGAATAGCACTTAATAGATCAGCATGCTTGGGGGGCTTTGATTTTGATCAAATTGGCTGCATTGTAAATTTGGAAACATTCTGATATTAACACTCACTGTCATGAATGCAATGAACAATTCCAAAGTAAATTGTTTAATTTGTGGCATTTGCTTTGCACTTACTTTCTTCATACGATGTTAAAGGGGGTATCAGTGGCATTTTCATAACTTCCATGTACTGGTCCCCAGATAATTCTTCATTATTTGGATCTACACTTCCCTGGGACTCAACCACCTTCCCGTGTTTTCTCTCTCTCAGTTGAGGTTTTTCTTTGCTTCTCATCCGCAATGAAAACCGAGCTGGCAACGTCTGACTTTTCCTTGCACCCACTGTGGTAGGCAAATGTTTGCTTGCATTTAAATCCCGCAACACAGATAAAGAACTTTGACTTTCTCTTCCATCATCATCCAAATATTGCAAACCTTTATCCCAATTTAATGAAGCAGACCTCCTAAATAATCTTAATAGACTAGAACTACCAAACATTTCTGAAGTAGTCTTTGGCAATGGGTCAGTGTGGGTTTCACTGATAGTTAGACTTGTTTCACTTGAAGCAGTTGGAGATTTTGCATCCTTTTGGCTTTTGAATGCTTTTCTTAGACTTTCAAAACTTTGATGTATCACATTTTCCAGTGAAGGTCTTTTAGATCTTTTTTTAATTTTTGTTTCTTCTTCCTCGATATCAGAAGCTGTCTCATCTTCTTCAGTATCTTTGAGCAATTCCAATAAATCTGATTCTGATTCATTAGCAGTCAGATTCCAGGAACATTGATTTGCTGTTTCAGCCTCATCACATAATATTTCATATGAAGTGGTTGGTGTCTGATTTAACTTTCCTTGCAAAGGACTGTCCTTTTTGGCCTTTTCTTCTTTTGAAGGAAACAGCCCTTCAGATGTCCATGGCACAGACAAACTCTCTACTTGCGAAGTGTCCTTATGTTCAGACCTTTCAGACAGAAATGAGGGGCAGTGTTCAAACTCTAGACCATAACTGTATGGCTCAGACAGATCAAAGTAATCTGTGCCTGGTTCTACCATGTCAAAATGTACAGAACTGACATCTTCACTTGAACTCTGTTCCTGTTGTTCAGATGTGACAACTGAAGCAGCAACAGAAGAGATTTCACTCTGCAACGCTGAATCCACAGGACATTGAAAATGAAAAGACCTGATTCCAGAAATATCTAAATGTGAGTTGCCAGGCTGAAAACAATCCTGCCTTTGTGATGTTGTAGACTTCAACTCTGGACGTTCAAAGACAGTTGAAATTTTTTTATCTTTAAGTGGCTGCAAAAATTCACTTTTTGTGGTTTGCAGATCTGATAGACTCTGAGGAGAAATGGCCACTCTGGGCTCTATCTCTGAATACTGACTGGTTTTCATCTCCATGTGCATCTCCATATGTTGCTTTTTTTCTGATGAGTGTAAAGAAGCTGCATCAGTTTGCACAGATTGGTCTATCCCAAAGGGAATATTTTTCACACGGCATTCTGAAATATATTTTACATCTGTTAGAAAGGAGTCCTCATCTGATAAGCATACCGTGTCACTGATTATGCTTTTGCACATTGCTGACTCCTGTGTATCCAACTCTTCTGCATCCAGGGAAATGTGCTGCGATGTTAAGGTATCACTAACAACCTCGATTGTATTGGATTTTGGATCTGACAGCTCTGGAGATGGTTCTGGTATTTCACTTACAGATTTTTTTACTATAGTCGGAGCTAAGAACTCTGCTTCATATTCATCAAACGACTTACTCTTCCTTGACTTTTCCTTGGAGGGATAAGCTACAATATTGCTGTTATCATAAGATACTGATCTTGTCAACTTTCCAGAGCTGTGGCTTGAGATTTCCTCAACTCTTTCAGCATCAAATCTTCTGTTCTGTAAAGGCATCTGAATGCACTCCAGGAGTGGTTGACGTAGACCACTCACCTTTCCTCTTGTGTAACCTGCCTCTATAAAACGTCTTCTCGTCCTTTCAAGGTTCCTTGTGTACTGAGCATTCACAGTAGAAAGATCCCGACTCTCCAACGTATCGCTGCAGAAAGTACTTTTGATAAGACAATGTCTTGGTAAAAGTCTAGGTGATGGTTTGGAGCTCATATCCAGTAGGCTGCTTTGTCCTGATAATTGACATGTGAGAGTATCATCAGAAGAAATGCCTTGCTTTAAACTGTGAGCTGTTGCTCTGTCCACTCTTGAGCTGTCTAAAGTTTTCTCGGAAGTAGCTTTGGAAATGGGATGCTTCAAGCCTTTAACATTTAAATTCAGATCATCACAAGTTTCAGAATAATTATCCTGTGCTTTCATATCCTCTCCACACTCTGCATCTGCTTTGTGTGTTATATATGCTTGTTTTTCAGCAGCACTGTTTCTAGTTAGAAGTGCCCTCTCACTTTTTTCTTTACTGATATCTGGATCCGCAATGTCTGTTGAGAAAGAAGCAGACCAAGGGGTTTCACAGAATTCATTTTCATTTGTAAAATATTGAGCAAATACAATCTGATTGGCTTCTGGAGTACTGGTTGAACAGGGGTCTGTCTGATGGGCGCAGTCTTCAAAATCAGAAGAAGAAGCGCTAGTTGTTGGTGAGTTGCTTTCTTCCAGTAAGTGTCGAGACATGCCAAGACAAAGACTTTTGGAAGTCCCTTCTAAAAGTTCAGGAATAGATCTCATTACTAGCATTGGCTTGTAGCTTATAGGGGATTGCTGGAAATAACATAAAAATAACATAAAAATAGCAAATTTAAAGACTGAAGAAAATATTCATTATAAAAACAACCTGACATTTTAGTTAAAAATGCCAAAAAAATCTATTTCTTTCACATTAGATTCAAAAACACGTTTCAGAATGAATGTAAAAAGTTCTAACCTTCTTAAAATAATAGGGATTCTCTAATTTTGAAGTAATTAAGGGGAGGTGGCGGCAAGATGGTCTTGTCATTGGTCTAGTAGCTCAGAGACTCAGGCTAATGCAGGGAGAGTTGGGACTACAACTCTTATACATTAATGACTTGGACAAAGGAACTGAGGGCAATGTTGCCAAGTTAGCAGATGTCACAAGATAGGTGGAGGGGCAGGTAGTATTGAGGAAATGGGGAGGGTGCAGGACTTGGGCAGGCTAGGAGAGTGGGCAAAGAAGTTCCAGATGGAATACAGTATGGGAAAGTGCAAGCTAATGCCCTCAATCCCTTTCTCCCCAACAAAAATAAAGAGTGAGTCCCCTGGTCCTCACATACTACCCCACCACCCCACCAATCTCCACATCCAGCACATCATCCTCCACCATTTCTGTCATCTACAAGCCAACACCACCAAAGTGATATTTCCCTCCCTGCCCTTCTCTGCCTTTTGTAGGGACCACTCACTCCATGACTCCCTCGTCTGCTCCACATTCCCCACCAAATCCATCACACTGGGCATCTTTCTCTGCAACCACAGGAGGTGCTACACATGCCCCTACACCTCCCACCCAGGCCCAAGACAAACTTTCCATATCCAACAGGGGTTCACTTGTACATCCTCCAACCTCGTCTATTGCATCCATTGCTCCCAATGTGGCCTTGTCTACATTGGTGAGACCAAATGTAAACTTGGTGACAGATTAATGGAACACCTGTGCTCTGTATGCTATAATCAACAACACCTTCTGGTTGCTAACCATTTTAACGTCCCCTCTTACTCCCTGGGTGACATGTCCATCCTGGGCCTCCTCCAGTGCCACAATGATGCCACATGCAAACTGGAGGAACAACGCCTCATATTCCACCTCAGCAGTCTATAGGCTGATGGCCTAAACATAGAATTCACCAGTTTCAAAATCTTCCCAACCCTGGACTCAACCCACGTCTGACCCTCCCTCTCATCCTTGCCTCCTTGACATGACACAACTTGTCCATGTTCTTCCCCACCTATCCACCCCAGCCTTCCCACTGACCAATCTCCAGTACCCTTACCTGCATCCACCAATTGCCATCCCACCTACCTTCCCCAGCCCCACCTCTCTTTCCTCTATTGATGTCCCAGCTCCCTTTCCCCTCCCCAGTCCTGATGAACGGTCTAGGCCCAAAACACGGACTTTCCTACTCCTCTAATACAGTCGCGGATGCTGGCAATCTGAAACAAAAACAGAAATTGCTGGAGAAACTCATCATGTCTAGCAGCATCTCTGGGGAGAAAGCAGAGTTGACATTTCGAGAGTGGTGACTCTTCAGCAGAAATTATCCTTTAACATGTGGCAAAACAGATCATTATTTACTGAATCACAAAAACAATTTATACTCCCACTAAACTGAAACACACACATATTTAATTCACATATAGGTCAGACAAGATATATAGTTTTGTAGGAAGATTGTGGGTGGAAAAATTTAGGAGAAAAGGAGTAAAGTCTGTGGGTTAGGAGCCCAAACTACAAATGGAAAGTGAGGTAACTTTCTCAGTTAGTTTTTGGCTCTTGGCAATGATATCACATTGCTGTCAATCACAGTAATCTTCAATTTGGTAGCTGGTCATTTGGACCTAGGTTTTGGCTTGAGTTTGACATTTTCACTTTGCAGAGTCTTTGAGTAGTATATCTTTTCCAATCACAGAGAGAGAAGGAAAATTCTGGCTTGCAAGCAGGCTTTTAGAGATCTAAGATCCTAACTGCTCTCTCTATAGAACATGGAACATTACATTACAGCACAGTACAAGCCCTTTGGCCCTCGATGTTGTGCTGACCTGTCATACCGATCTGAAGCCCATCTAACCTACACTATTCCATGTACGTCCATATGCTTATCCAATGACAGCTTAAATGTACCTAAAGTTGGCGAATCTACTACTGTTGCAGGCAAAGCGTTCCATTCCCTTACCACTCTCTGAGTAAAGAAACTACCTCTGACATCTCTCTACTCAGTTCTGTGACAAACTGCTAATTAAAAACAAAACCCAAAAGCTGTTGCTGTACAGTTTACTTTTCTCAACCCAGAGAAACCTGTTGCCACCATGTCTACACTGATCTACTACACTAATTCCATTTACCTGCACTTCATCCATACCTATGATGCGCAGACATTTTAAGTGCTCGTTCAGATGCTTCTTAAATATATTGAGAGTACTTGCCTCAGTGAGTTCTATATTTCTGCCATTCTCTGGATGAAAAAAAATTTTTCCTCACATCTTCTGTAACTTACTCCTCACCTTATACTTGTATCCTCTGGTCTTAGATACATCTGTCATGGGGAAAGATTCTCACCATCTAATCTATCCATGCTCGCCCACTAGCAGTTGAACCACTTGTTTGGCTTCATTCCCAAGGATTAGGTCCAACATTGCCCCATCTTTAATTGGTCTGTCTACATACTGACACTAACACCTCTTGTGGGTTCACTTTACACATTCCACCCCTTTCACATTAAGACAATAAAATCGATGTTAGAAAAGTTGAAATCCCCAACAACTATAACCCTATTCCTCTCACACTTTTCTGTAAACTTTCTACATATCTACTGCTCTACCTCCCTCTGACTGTTGAGAGGCTTGTAATATAAGCCCAGTAATAGTCCCTTCTTATTTCTAAGCTCTACGCTGACCCTCACGTAGAGCTTTCTTGGACATCCTCCCTCATTACTTCAGTGATGGTTTCCTTCAACAATAATGAAATGCCCCCACCTCTCTTACATTGCCTCTATCATGCCTAAAATGTCTATACCCTGGAATATTGAGCTGCCAGGCCTGCCTTTCCTTGTCTCATTGATTGCAAAATTACAATATTCACATGTGCTGATTAATGCTCTTTGTTCTTCTTCCTTACCGTTCAAGCCTCTTCCATTAAAATGGATACACTTTAGCTGTCTGACCCTCCAGTGTGCCTTTTCCTGCCCATGCTTTCTTCACCAACTGGCCTGTCCTTTCACTCCTTCAATATCTGATTGAATCTTGCTCTCGAATTATATCTACTCTGTGCCCTATCTCCCCACCAAATTTAAAACCTCTCCAAAAGCACGAGCAAACCGCACAGTAAGGATATCGGACCCTTTTCTGTTCAGGTAAAATCCACCCAGTTTGTAAAGGACTCACCTACACCAGAAGACGTCCTAATGATCTAAGAATCTAAAGCTATCCCTCCTACGTCATCTCTTTAACCACACCTTCATTTGGCTTAGCTTTCTATTCCTGTGAACGCATGTGACATTGGAAATAATGTGGAAATTACACTTTAGTAGTCTTCCTCTTTAATCTCCTACTTAACTCTCTGAATTCCTGTTGTAGAACCTCATTTCTTTTCGACCCATGTCGCCTATGCCATGATTGTTGGCTGTTCATGCTCCAGCATCGAACATCCTGCAGCCATTCTTGGACATCCCTGACATTAGCAACAAGGAGGTCTGACAAAGTATCAACTCTAGTTTCTTCCAAAGTCATACACTTAGTAATCAAGAAAAGATCTGATAGATTATGTTCAGCTTCTGACTAGATTTTCCAAAATTCTGTGGAAAGAAAAATTATTACCACCTCTCCCTTACTATGCTGGGTGGTTCTCAGATTTCTGTGGGATAGCAACATACTGCATCCAAAGAAAGGAAGCTGTATGGCTAAAGTTATGCCCTCCTTCTAAAATTTGATTTTAGACAGGACTGTAAAATGTGCTTGTTCTGTGGATGGTTCTTACAGAGGCAACTGTAACAGAATAGGTGTTTTCTTGGTTCTTACAGGGAACCATTGTAACAGAATAGGTGTTTCTTACCTGCCACTTGCTCCTTGAAATAAAGAATTTCAACTTTTTTGTGCTAATTGTCCAAAACGCCTGGAGTTTCTGTTTTTCCTGGAAATGAAGTCTGAGTTACTAAGATTTCTGATTCCTCACTATACAATTATACAGAGGTCGGTCTGTTAATATGTAGTTTCTTCATTTTGTGAGAAAGGTAAGAACTGAAAAGGATAGTTGATGACGGACGCATGCCACCTTTTCATAAAGTAACAAGATTAACATCCCCCACCCGATATCCTTTAAGCATGTCTCTTATGGAAGTTCACAGAATCATAGAGTCCTCACAGTGTGGAAACAGGCCATTTGGCCCAAAATGTCCACGCTGACCCTCCAAACAGCATCCCACCCAGACTTATCCCCTTAACCCTGCATTTTCCATGGCTAATGCACCTAACCTACACATCTGAACACTATTGGTAATTTAGCATTGCCAACAGACCTAGCTTGCACATCTTTGGACTGTGGGAGGAAACCAGAACACCTGGCAGAAACTCATGCAGGTACAGGAAGAACATACAAACTCCACACAGACAGTTGCCCACGTCTGGAATTGAACCCAGGTCCCTGGCACTGTGAGGCAGCAATGCTAACCACTGAACCACTGTGCTGCCCCTGAAACCCTGACAACACTCTTTAGACAAAGTGTTGCTCTTTAATTTGTGTTTTTAAAACTTTGTTGAATTTGCACATTTGTACATAAATTTGATTTCAGCTTTGACTTATTGTCAGCCCTTAAAACACCTTTGGACTGTAAAACATTGATTGATTTATTAGAAAGAGCAACTTGATCAGTCTTTGCCAGGGCTTGGGAGCTTAAAAAGCTCAGGCTTGAGTTTTAGAGTTTCAATCTCTATGGAAGGTGAAAATACAGATTGGGAATTGCAGAAAATTGGTGAGGAACAAAACAAAAATGAAAAGATTGATTGAAAGAGGTAGTGTATTTGAATTTAATTTTATTATATGATGCACAGGTGATTTTGTCTGTTAGACATCTTGCGCTCGGTTGTTTTCTTTTAGTTATGGCTGGCATTGGTAGATATGTATAATTAAGCAATCGTTTTTAATGACGGTGTCTGAATTTTGTGCTTATGAAGACTCAAATTTCTGAATTAAGTTAGCTAACTCACTGGGTTTAACACATATGCTCTTGTACCTTAGGTAACAAGGTGTAGAGCTGGGTGAACACAGCAGCCCAAGCAGCATTACAGGAGCAGGAAAGTTGACATTTCGGGCCTACTATCTCTAGAACTTTAGGTATCCTTGTTTCAACTGTCACAGCGCCTTTTTTTTACATCACCTCAGGTCTTTAGCTTTAGGCTGATTGTAAGGTTATTTTCCTGTTTTCATTCGAAAGAGCTGATTAATGACGTTGTGAACCTTCATGGCACACTGCAATCTAATAATTGGAAATTTTTATCCTCATTCAGAGCATTTAACTTAGTGCACAATCCCACAGTAACAAGTTAGCTAATGAAAACAAGCTTTGTGAAGGCATATTAGCCATCAGCCACGGTATGGGCACAGCTGCTGAGCACTGAAACAGGAAACCCTGTAGAAAGGGTATGACAATGGCAGAGGTACAGGTGTGCTGCCTGGAGTTTTACAGAAGAAGGATATTGTGATTGTACAATCACCAGACAAAGATATAGAACTTAGTGAAGTCTGTTGATTATAAATTAAAGTACAAAATAAATTATTCTGAACTACGGTGGGCAAATTAGAGGGAACTATTGGATTACATCCAGCAAATTTTTGTGCAAGTATAGAAGAAATAGTTCAGGATCTGGCTAAATTTTTCAAAATTCTGTAGAAAGAAAAAGTATTCCAGAGTATTGAGGTGAAGAGAAAGGGTGTGATTAGAGAGAACAGATCCAAAGGCTGCCATGATGTAATGGGAGCCCACTTCCTCATTTTTAAATTTATTGCCCTGGCATTCCAAACTATCTCCACCTGTGATGGGAAGGTTAATTCTGAGGCCAGTTACTCTCTATTTATCATAAAAATCCCACATAATGTTTATTAATCTTTAAGATTACTGAATTATTTGACTAAATAATTGTGGATTGTTTTCATTAGTCAATGTAATGTTAATACATGAATTTGAGATTATCACAGAGAGATCTGCAAGGAAACAAGAAAAACCTCTTTACAGAGAGGCTGAGCTGACTATAGAACACTCTTACTCAAATCACTGTCAAAGCAGAGCTGTTGAGTTAAGTATTTAGCTATTTGTAAAAACAGAAATGTTAAAGCATATGCAGTGAACAGAAGAGTAGAATTAAGCTAATCAGGTCATGTGGAGAAAAGAATTGGCACTGAGATGATGGGCCAAATTGCCTCCTGTAATAATTCTATTCAAGCAGCTAATGTGAAGTTTCTTTTTGCCAATGAAGCGACAAATTTAAGTTTTTACTCCATTTACTGTTCAGTGCTCTGCCGCACCACACTTACAATTTGTCCAACATCGCTATTTTACAAATGTAAGTTTCTGAATGTTTACATTTGTCTATCTCCACTTTTTTCTGCACATAATGTATAGCTGTAATAACAATAGGTAGTAAAGCAGAGTTGGTACTTTGTTATTTTTGTTTAAGTTGTGAAATGACATACCTGAAACCACTGTTCTTTCAAGCATTCAGATGCTGTTGGCCTATCCCTAAAGGATGGAAACAAAATAACTCTTACAAAATTACTCCATTGAAATAACTATATTTGAATAATTAGATATCTGCAAGTGCAACAGATATTACAAGTGTCACTAAAAATGGACTACCAGCATTCAACTTGCAAGTTCTGATATTTATACCAGAGATATTCATGGACAAAAGTGGGTTATAAAAAGGACAAAATATAGACTTAAAATAGCTGCTCTGATCACTCGATTACAGGTTGAGGCAAACTTTGTGAAACCAGTATTACGTACAAAACGCGCCCATACTGATGAGGATTTGGAGATCCTGGTGAACAGGTTGGAGGATAGAAAGGTACTGTTTTATCCTACTGACCACTGCAGGAGACCATGCAAACAGACCCAGAAACCCTGGAGCATGATAGCAATCCAGGTTGGTTCCTTCTCTTATACATGCACTAGCAGTAACCAATGGAACTTGGTGAAAAAAAAATCCAGTGCCAGAAACCCTCAGCTCCATCTTTGAAGAGGAAACCAGTAAACCTTTAGAGGATTCACTGGCAAGGCCTAAATCGGTGCATCTTCCACCAGCTCAGAGACCTTCAGCCCAATGGGTACTCTATCTAGATTAAATTTGGGAGCAGAATCAACTGAGCACATTATTTTTGAAGAAGGGTCCAGACCCGAAATGTCAGCTTTCCTGATCCTCTGATGCTGCTTGGCCTGCTGTGTTCATCCAGCTCTACACCTTGTTATCTCACATTATTTATGAATCATTATGAATCATTCCAGAAACATTCCAGGTCTCAGATACTCAGAGGACTCCCAAAGACCAAATATTAGTTCACTCCCAGGCAGATGATGATCCCATTGTCTCGACCATTACCTACTTTCTTGGCCATTAACAATGTTGTGAAAATGCAAACAAACATAGGTACAGTGAATTTGTCAGAGGTACTTGGTAAGCTGGACTGAAGGATTGAGGAGCACATGAACGTTTCAGTACTGTGCTGGCTCTGGCATGCATGTGCCGGGCAGTCTCCATGGGCAGGATAGCACAGCCATGGTGACTTAGGTCAAGCATTCTCAGTGTCTGCTGCACAGATTTGTACTCTTAACAATTCAGTCAAAGGTGCTCAGCATCAACTGCCATGTGAGAGAGGGACAAAAGATCTTGACCTCACTCTGGCAGCTTCTTTGGTGCAGGAAGAGAGAGTGGTGCCAGTAGGTACTCATAGGCAAGAGAAGCCACACTCAGAAACTCCCTCAACAAACACCAGGGATGTCCAGCTCCTCCACTCCCCACTACCTATGATTTCAAGAGAAATTCAAACTGATGAATGTGGACCAACGTCTGGGTAGGAGACTCTCAGTGGGCCTGTTTTCTCCAGGCCCAAATGCCCCTGGTGATAACCACACAGTTTTCCAGGCAACAGAGCCAACTGCAGAGTAGACGCCCTTCGTTTTAACAGCAGAGGTTGTGACTATACTCACATTTAATGAGAAGGAGAGAAAGAAAAAGATATGCGAGATCACATAGTTGGTACATATAAATAAACTGAATGTAATTATTACTTCACTCACACCCTTAAAATGCCAACAGACCCATATGAAAGATGAGCAGCCTCTTTAGAAATCTCAAGGATAAAATAAGTTATAATGGCCAAAATTGCTTAACTCTCATGAGAAAAGGCCACAATGACTGCAGATAGACTCAGAGATTATGGAGCTGTGAACTGTAACATTGATAATTGTAGCTAAAGTGTTGCACTTTTATATGGACAACATTGAGGCTAAAGGCAATGTGCAGTTATTGTGCTGGTGTCTGGCACACATCATTCCACACATACACCACTTTGTGAGTGGAAGAACAGTTCATTCTAGCTATTAGCGTCTCAAGGGGATGCGCTGCATTCAAGCCTGGGAGATGTACAATGGGCAGCTCACCTGTCTATGCTCATTGAAGATTGCATAACTTGATGAGTAGATCTCAGAGGTCTTTGTTAGGGGCTCAAACTTTTTTACAATTTACGTCAATGGCTTAAATGAGGGAGGTGAAGTCATGGTAACTAAATTCACTAAATAAACTAAATCACACCCAGATAGGTAATAAACGTTTCCCTGTAACTGCAGGAGGTGCTACACCTGCCCCTACACCTTCCTCCTCACCTCCATCCCAGACCCAAAAAAATCTTCCACATTAAGCAGATGTTCACCTGCACATCCACTAATGTCGTCTATTGTATTTGCTATTCCCAATGTGGCCTCCTCTACATCAGGCAACCAAGCGGAGGCTTTGAGACCACTTTGTGGAGCACCTATGCTCAGTTGATGAAAAACGACAACACTTCCCACTCGCAAACCACTTCAAGTTCCCCTCCCACTCCTTGGATGACATGTCCATCCTGGGCCTCTGCCAGTGCCACAACGATGCCACCTAAGGCTGGAGGAACAGCACCTCACATTCTGCTTAGGAATCCTGCGGCCCAATGGTCTCAATGTGGACTGTACAAGCTTCAGAATCTCCCCGACCTCATCCCAAGACCAGCCCATCGCGTCCCTGTATCCTTGACCTGTCCATCTTTTTTCCCACCTATCTGCTCCTTCCTCCTCACTGACCAACTCCCAACCCAACTCCCCACCTACAATCACCTTTACTGGCTTTATCCCTGCCTCCTTGACCAGTCCATCTTCTCTCCATCTATCTGCTCCTCTATCCACCTTCTATCATCGCCTCCCCCTCTCTCTATTTATTTGAGCCCCCTTCCCCTCTCCCATTTCTGAAGAAGGGACCAGACATGAAACATCAGCTTTCCTGCTCCTCTGATGCTGCCTAGCCTGCTGTATTCATCCACCTTGGTATCTCAGACTTCAGTGTCGGCAGTTCCTATTTTCTCCAGGTAATAAGGTATGTTGTGAAGACATAGGGAAGTTGCAGACAAATATAGATATGTTGCGTGAGTGAGCAAAAATCTGGCTGATGGAATATAGTGGAGGGAAATCTAATGTTGTTCACTTTAAAGGGAACATAAAAAAGTGTTACTTGAAGGTGAAGAACTGCAGAATTCCAAGATACTGACGGAATTAAGTGCACGAGTCATAAAAAATTAGCCCTCCACATTATGTGCAGCACTGCATACTCATAAGATGCTATCCTTTAGTATCGGGGAATTGTGCATGAAAGTAAGAATGTTATACTCCAGCTGTAAAGGGCATTGGTGAAACTGCATTTTGAACGCTATGAGCAGTTTTGGTCTCCTTATTCAAGGAGATATGTAAATGCATTAGTTATGGTTCAGAGGTAGTATACTAGATCAATGGCTGGAATGAGGGGGTTGTTTTAGTGGGATAGGTTGGACTTGTTTCCACTGCAGTTTAGAAGAGAGAGGGTGACTGGGTTGAAATATATAAGATCCTGATAACTTGGAAATGTTGGACATGGAAAGGATGTTTCCTGTTGTAGGAAGCACTGATTTACAACTAGGATTGCACTTTCAGGACAGAGATGAGGAGAAAATATTCCTCTCAGAGGATTGTGCAACTTTGGCATTTTCTGTGTCAGAAGGTGATGGATGCAGGGTGACTGAATAACTTTAAGACAGAAGTGAATAGATTCTTGTTGGGCAGGGGAGTCATGGGTTATCAATGCTGGATGGGAACGTGGAATTTGAAGTACAAGCAGATTTATCATAATTTTCTTGAATGGTAGAGCTTGGTCAGGGCCTGATTGGTCTACTTCTGCTCCTATTTTGTGTGTTTGTATCTCATAACTCATTGGCCTGCCAAGCTGCACAAAGATTGCACATTTAATGCTGTCCTACAGGATGCTCAAGCATTTGAGGGTAGCTTAGCAGTGAACTTGCAATCTGAAAACATTGACGCCTAACTGATGATGGAAGAGTCAAAAGGAAATGGCTCAGGATTCTCTTCAATCTGTTGCCTATCACAACACTGAATATGTTATACTGAGTGAAGACTTAAGTGCTACCTAACCTTCGTATTATGCAAGAGTGTGGGAAGCGTGTCCTGCAGTCAGCATTGAAGAGGTCTCAGAAGAGGGTCCCATAGTCGCATCGCGGTGAGGTAGTTTGGGACGAGTGACCCGCCATCAGCATTGGAGTGAAGCAGTCTGGGAAGAGTGTCCCACAATGAAACAGTCTTGGAAGAGTGTCAAAAAGTGACTTGAGGCAACAGGAAGCAGCTGATTAGGTGAGTTAGGTCAGGTGAGTATTTCTACTACTTTTATTGCTTGTAGTTTGTGAAGCATTTATTTTAGATTCATAGTTTGTAAGAGGAGTAGTGTACACGGATCCACAGAAGTTCCCAGTGACCATTCCCGTTTGGATGCTGTTGAAGAGAAGTAGCAACAGCCAGGTTCATTGGACTATGGTTGGCTCTGCTGCATGATGTTAAAGATGCCATTTAACATGTATGTGGAAAATCAGGATACATTTCTTTCGAGATAGTCTTTCATCAGATACCTTTTTTCACCTTTCCCATCACTGCCCATGTCACCCCAGTGGAGGGAATACTCTGTCTCATGGTCACCGATAGTGCAGCCTATATGAAACTTAGTGTTCCCACTGGTCACATGTATGTTTAACTTTTAATTTCACTGAGAAGAGAACTTGTACCTGGGGCATTAATTAAACCTCAATAACAAATTAGAAAGGAAATCAGAACGCTGTGGCTTTTTTATTGGACATTTTTTTTATATTTCTCATTTTTAATTACACTGACTGTTTTCCCAACTGACCTAATATGGATCAAAACACGCTGAACCACCTAAGCTCTTGTGACACATTTTTCATGCTCCCATCAGAAAATAAAACTACTGAGGATTTTGAGTTTGTTTACAAGGTTTGTCGGTTACACCAGCTGCCACTGATAGATCAGTTTAATTATTTAACAATGTACCGCGGATATACTGTTCCTTCTAATACCAAACTTTCATGATATTTCTCAGGAATAAAGATGTCAGTCCTAGTTTCAGAACCCTGGCAAAGACAGTGTGAGCTATCCCAGTCTGTGGCTATGTCTGCCTCTGTAGCTCGGCAAACAGAAATGTTGAATTTGGTGCGAGACCCCACTCATCTGCTGTCATGTTTAATGGATCCAGGAGGAGCAGGAGTTGCCGACTTGTTCGAAAACATATGCCCCTCACCTTCTCCCTTATGGCTAACTTGCTCCAGGAGCAAATCTCCAAAATACTTGGCTTAACCCAGTTAGAAACTTAAAAACAGGAGCATTGAGCTACTTGATAATAAAATGTGAGGCAGGATGAACACAGCAGGCCCAGCAGCATCTCAGGAGCACAAAAGCTGACGTTTCGGGCCTAGACCCTTCATCAGAGAATTGAGCATTGAGCCACTTGAATCTGTTTTGGCACTTAATTAATGAAATCATAGAATCATACAGTGCAGAAAAGGCCTTTCGGCCCATCAAGTCTGCACTGACACATGAGAAATAGCAAATCTTAAACCTAATGCCCTTTACCAGTACATGGCCTAAAGCCTTGAATGTTATAATGCACCAAGTGCTCATTCAGGTACCTTTTAAAGGATGTGAGGCAATTTGCCTCTATTACCCTTTTAGGCAGCATAATTCAGACTATCACCACACTCTGGGTAGGAAAGCTTTTCCTAACACCCTCCACAAACCCCCTGTCCCTCACTTTCAACCTGTGTCCCCTCATGAATAACTTTTCAATAAAGGTGACCAGCTACTCCTTACCCATTCTATCCATAATCTTGTACACCTCAGTCAGACCTTCAGTCTTCTCTGCTTCAATGAAAAAATCCCAAGCCTATCCAACCTATCCTCATAAGTTAAATTTCCCATCCCAGGCAACATCCTGGTGAATCTCCTCCGCACTCTCTCCAGTGCAATCACATTTTTCCTGTAATGTGAACTGCACACAGTACTCTAGCTGTGGTTTCATAAAGTTCCATACAATTCCAACATGACTTCCCTGTCTTTGTAATCTATGCCTCCACTCATAAAGGCAAGTGCCTCGTGCATTTTTTACCATCCTCCTAACAGGCCATTTGCCTTCATGCCCTTTGTGCCATAGAACTTACTAGTGTAATGTCGTTCACTGAATAGTTCCTTGTCAAATGACTCCTTCCAAAGTGTATCACCTCACCTTAGATAAGGAACTTAACTCTATCCACCCACATAGTTCCCTTCCCTAATAAAAGCACACTTCTGATCCAATAGGCTTCAAGTTTCACATACTCCAGAAATGTGTAATAACATTCCTGAACAGGCTGAGTAGGAAAATATCTACTCAATCAGGTAAATGGGTACAGGACGTTCTTATAATTGAAAAATGCTATTTTCCTCCCTTTTTCAGTTAATGTAAAAAAATTAAGACATGCAATCACAGAAAATCAAATTAAGATAGAGACACAACAGTGAGATAACACTTTCAATTCATAGCAATAGTCAATACCAATTTAAACTCACCGTGGACTTATTCTAATTATTCTTGTAATGAAATTTTGAGCATCTTTACTTAAACAATCTCGATCACGCTCATCCCATGAAAAAGATCCTTCTTTCACATTTGTAAGTGTGGCTCTGTCATTTTCACCAGCAAATGGAGAACTACCTGTCAAACTTTAATGAAACACACATACATAAATTAAGCAGCATGCTGTTCGACCCATGAAATATTATTAACATTATGCAAACAAAACCTCAGAGTACTCCACTCCTGGTTGTTCAAACACAAAATAGAAAAGAACAAAGAACAGTACAGTGCAGGAACAGATGCTTTGACCCACTAAACCTATGTAGATACATGAAGCCTTACTAAACTAAAAACCTACTGGTTGTTCTCTACTGGTCCGTAACCCTCCATACCCTGCCTAATTATGTATCTGTGAGGATGCCTCACATTGATGTGTGGAGCTGGACGAATACAGCAGGCTAAGCAGCATCTTATGAGCACAAAAGCTGGGAAGGGTCTAGGCCCGAAACGTCAGCTTTTGTGCTCCTAAGATGCTGCTTGGCCTGCTGTATTCATCCAGCTCCACACTTTGTTGTCTCGGATTCTCCAGCATCTGCAGTTCCCATCATCTCTTAAACATTGATATTGTCTCTGCTCTACAACCTCCTCTGCAGAACATTCAAGGCATTTAACATCCTCTGTCTAAAAAAAATTGCCTCTCACATCTCCTTTAAACTTTCCCCATATGATTTTGAAAATCTGCAAAGCTTAAACAGTTATTTTAAAAGGGTATAGAATTACACAACATTCCTATACTAATCATTAATATTACACTTATTCTTTACCAACTTCAGCCACTCATGGGTTTATTGCATGTTTTTATTCATTCACGGGATATCAGCTTCAATCACATTTGTTGCCCAGCCCCACTTGCTTTTGAGAAGGTGGTGGTTAGCTGCTTTCTTGAACTGGTTCAGTCCAAGTTGTGGGGTTTCCAGGATTTTGACCCAGTGACACTGAAGGAACGCTGATATATTTCCAAGTCAGGATGGTGAGCGGCTTGGAGGGGAACTTGCAGGTGGTGGTTTCTCATGTTTCTGCTGCCCTTGTCCTTCCAAATGGTACAGGTCGTGGAGATGGAAGATGTTGACAGAGGAGCTTTGGTGGGCTGCTAGACTGCATCTGAGACGGTACACACTGCTGCCACTGTGCAATACAGTGAATATTTGAAGTGGCGGATGGGCTGTCTTAAGAAGCATTTAGACAGACACACGAAAAGGAAATAGAGGGATATGGACCATGTGCAAGCAGATGGGATCAGTTTAGAATGGAATCACTGGTGGCACAGACATGGTGAGCCAAAGGGGTTTTTCTTACTTCTTTAATCATTCACAGGATGAGGGCATTGCTGGCCAGGCAGCACTCATTGCTTATCCTTAATTGCCCAGAGAGCAGTTAAGAGTCAACCCCATTGCTGTGGGTTTGGAGTCACATGGGCCAGACCAGGTAAGGATGGCTGTTTCCTTCCCTAAAGTATATTAGTGAACCAGATGCGTTTTTCCGACAATCAACAATAGATTTACAGTCATCATTAGACTCTTAATTCCAGATATTTAATGAATTCAATCTCCCCCATCTGCTGTGGCGGAATTTGAACCTAGGTCTCCAGAACATTATCTGGGTCTCTATACTAACAGCCTAGTGATAATACCACTAGGTCATTGCCTCATCCCCTGTTCCTGTACTGTTTTATGTTTTGTCCTGAATGGTGCTGAGCTTCTTGAATGCTGCTTCCAGCTGTACCTATCCTGAAAAATAGAGAATAATCTATCACAATCCTAATTTATAGATATTGGAATCAGGGGGAGGTGCAGAATGCCCAGTCATTGATCCTGTCTTGTGGCCACAGTATATGCATGGCTGGTCAAGTTCAGAATTAGATGATCCAGTTCATTATTAAATGATAACTCCTATGGTATTGATAATGGGTGATTCAACGATCGTAATACCATTGAATATCTATGGTAGGTGGTTAGATTCTCTCTTATTGGATATACTCGTTGCCTGGCACTTGAGTGACAAGTAATAGTCATGCCACACATCTGCTCAAAACTGAATCTGATCTTGTTGCACCTGGACATAAATTGGCTCAGTACCTAGGGGTCTGAGAATCTGAGAACCCTACTGTTGGTGCAAAGTAAGGGGAGGCAGTGGTATGGCAGTCATCTCACTGCAGTAGAAATCCAGACCAAAAGGCTGTAACATTCTGGGAACATGGGTTTGAATTCCAACCACAGCAAACAGCGATATTGGAATTCAATAAAAATCGAGAATTTAAACCTAGCCTAACGGTGACCATGTAGCCATTGGCAATTGTCATAAAAACACATCCAGTCCACTAATGATCTTCAGGGAAGGACCTTTGCCTTTCCTACTTGGTGCAATCTTAATGTAACTCCAGAGCCACAGGATTGCGGGGACTCTTAATTGCTATCTGAAATGGACTAGCAAACCATTTGGTTCCAAAGCAATTACGAATGGACTATAAATCATGGATGCCCACATCCCATAACAAATAAAACAAAGATTAAGAACTTTCTGTTGAGCTAAGTTAGTTGAACTTATTTTGTGTGCATATTGTACTCAGTATTAATATCCCAACTGATGGTAATACTGATCAAGTTAAATCCCTGAATGAAACCTGGCTTGATAGAACATAATTTCTATGTTTGCTATTTATTTACCATGGTGGTCAGTCAAAGGAGACTGTCAAAGTTTATTGTATAGAAAAGGAAAAAAGCACGAACTGTAGCACATTACGACCAGCCATTCACTTATTACAAATATCAGAAAGAAATATCCAGCCTTTTACCCCAACAACAACTTCACAGATACTCGAAAGCTCTTTCAAGGGTCACTTTCTCTTCTCTTTAAAGATTCTTGTTCAATTGGCATCATAATAACGTTTCTTTTTGGAAGAAGTCTGCATTCACTTAATGCTGCTTTTTTAAATTAATTTCTTTTTCTGAGACCCTTAAATAAATTCTATCTCTGCTAACATTCTTTAAATTGAATTCCTGAAACTCATGAATTTCACAGTTTTCCATTTGTGGCTTCCTTCTAAGAAACTCACGGCCCTTGCTCTCTGAAGACTGCTAAACTAACAGCACGTCTGCTGTTACAGAATGAGCCTGCATGATGTCTGGCTGTCTCTGGATTATTCTATACTTCTGTGTTAGAGAACTCCTGTCGCTAGGCAACAACATGCTTTTATTTCTAATTTTTTTTCTAATACACTGAAATATTCCAGAAGGGTTTCAAAGGTCTTTTTATTTCTGTGCAAACAAACCTTAAGAACAACCTAACTCCACTCACAGAGCAAATCCAAAATGAAATACAATCTAAATCATCCCCTTTCTTGGCACAAATAATATAGAAATACAAATCAAATTTAAAGCTATACATCATTTATCCATTATAGAATCATAGTTCTCAAACAACAATATATTATAAATCTTCATCACATTCAGGTATAAAAAGAAACAAGTATTAAATCATAAAATGTTGAAATATCCTTCATATAGTAAAACAGAAATTAGTGTTGCTCACACTGCTGCAGTTTAAGAATCTTTTAATCTTCATACAGCCATAACATAAGAGTGCAATGTGCTGGTCAGTGTAGTGGGTCAAGGAAAACGTACATGACAGATAACAAAGGATAAGATTTCTGAGTGGGTTTCCTCTACCTTCAGTAGAAATTCTGGGAAAATAACACTTTGAATCATTTGTCTAGAATTTCTAACAGTGTCTCAAAGTTATAACAGGAGATCAGGAGAACCAATATTGAAAGTTTACTTCTTGAGTGTTATTTTCACATGTAAAATCCACAGGCAGCAGTGAAATTATCAGTTTAGATATTGAAACTGGCTCCTAATTGGAATTCATGAATAGCAAATACACTGAGTGCCGGGATTTCTATCCTGGACAGGTATTTGTTAATGGGCCACTCTACTCATATGAGCTCAAAAAAAGTTGTGTAATTCAAGAATAATAAAATAAATTCTGTCTCACGGTAATCTGGTTGTAAGCACCACTTGCATACAATGCAAATATCCTCTTTGTGCAGGGTTAACCTTGAAGAGTAAAGTTTCAACGGTGATCCATATTAAGTATTCCTACTTCCAACTTACTCTTCTTTTGTCACTGAAGAGTATTCCTGTGACTTTTGGAATTGCAAGTTCAATTCCCACTAGGTACAATGTACAAAGTAATTCTTGCTCAGAAAGGCTACAACATTGGCAAAATACAAAAAAGAAAAATCAGTCAGGGAAGAAACTGGGGAATAGCATGATTATTGAAGGGCAGAAAGAGGTCTTTGGTCTATGCTGCATCAGACTGATAAGAATCTAATGCTGACACTGAGTTCTACACACAGACTGGCTCCATTCCCCGGCACATTGATCTCACTGAACAAAATAAAAGACATTTGTTTCTTTCACTACTCCAAAGGACATACCCCAATATCATGATTTATCTACAACTAAAATCAATGGGTAGAAAATCAGGGACTGGACGTAGTGGATTTCTCAATGTACTCTCTGAGGGTTGGGAACAAATGAAGCAGAAATTCTCAGTAACAAAAAACATGCCAATCTGGAAATTAAAAATACAAGATTTAAAGTTGCACAGAAGTCATCTTACTTACCATAAAAATGTGATGACACCAATAGCCCTTTATGAAAAAAACACATTAAAACAGTGAGTGCAAAATAGATTTTAAAAATCTACAGCATAGTTCTGAATGAAAAGGTTACAACTGAAACAAGCAACATAATTTCTAATCCCTTTGTCTCTGGAAGGAATCATTGCAGCTGGCTTGGTGGTTTTCAGCATATTAATAGCTAATGTCTTTTCCAGTTAATTATCCCCCCACTCGGAGGAAGTAAGGAGTGCCTGAACATAATTGCACAGGTAGAACAGCCTTCTGAAATCCCAAACATTATTCTTCAAGTGTGAACTCCGAATGTCAACATTACTGCTATAGAACTGGTATTATGATTTAGCATTTACTTTTTCTAGAATCGGGACATTGGATAGTAGGCTTTAGCTGATATTTTCCCTTCCACGTAATAAAAGGTTTGCTGAGGTAATCTCTCCAGCCTCTTATTACTATCAGACTGAGATTAGGTCATTCTATCTAGGTCCTAGTCTAACCTTAGACTTTTTCTGATATGAAATGCTGTTAGCTAGGTTGTGGTACTCTTATCCACAGTTTACAGAGTTGTCCTTCATGTAAAAATAACCCTAGGAATGTAGGATGTCTGAAACTGTTAGCTTCTGTCTTCATCACTTGATCTTCCAAGTCTCCAGTATCTTACCATATATCAGTGGCAGTTGAAATCGGATCCTGGGAGACAATCTCAGGGGCCACAAATTCCGGGCAACCGTACTTGCTAAACTGCGGCTGGACTGGTGAGAGTTCTTGTGCAAATCCAAAATCACATATCTTAACATCATCTCTTTCTGGATGCACCATTAGAATGTTAGCAGGCTAATTAGACAAAAGAAAAATTACATCACATGCCTGTCAGCAACAAACTACATCATTACTACTCACAGTAGACTGTGCACTCTTCCACAATCTTTGTGGCAGAGAATCAGAGATATAAAGCAGAACTTTCCATTTTGAAGTTAAAGCATGCCATCAAGTGTTTTGGATGTCATCATATCCACCATTGTCCAGAAGGAATTATTTTGTGCGATTTCAGTTCATTATCTATACAAGTATGATGTGTGAGTTACTCGCAAGCAAGTTGGATGTTCTCACTACTGACCAGATGTTGGAGGTTGAAGGTTCTGACGCCATATATAAAGGCCACCTGGACACTATTTTATATTCTGCAAACTAGGAACCTCGTTTCAGCATGTGGTTGCCTCTAAGAGACCCAAAAATACCAGTCAGGAAGGCTCTGATTGCACCAGGTTTACTGATCCTGCTCTGCAGATGCTGTTGGGCAGGATCACTGACAGAAAGGTCATCCTCTTTCTGCAGACAGCACCACAAAAGACACTATTAGACCTGTCCTGTTTGGGCAGAGATTGCAGCGCAAGTTGGTGCCACTGGCCCCCATAAAAGGGACTGCACACAGTGTGGGAGAGAAGTCAGCCATATCCTATAATATTCTGTTGCTGAATTTCTTTCAAACTCAATGATAACCCTATCCATGCACATTAATGATCCTGACTGCCTGTAAAATAGGTAAAAAAAAATGTCTCCATGTGGCCTTGGAATGAATCTGATACCAGAAGGCCCCTTTTCACATTACCCTACCACCATCTCACCACCCTCCCATAGGAACTAGCAGGCTTTGTCTTGTGTGAGAGGATATGGCAGCTAAAGAAGACACTGTGGCTGTTTCAACTCGATAAAATAGATGACAGGCATTTGCTGGTTCATGTCTCAAGGCAATGCCCTGACCAGTCAGACTCAGCCTTCCAGGTTTAAAACTTAAACAGTGCCTGGCAGTTAACTGTCAATCTGCACATTTCAGAGCAACACCTCTATTTATCAGAGTCCACCTGCCAACCAATGAGAACGGTCCTCTCATGCAGTGTAAATATTGGTTTTCTTCTTGATATTGTATTGGTCTTGATATGGTATTGTTGTGAATTGTCCTGATGAGTTCAAGACAAAGAGTTTTGATAAAATGTATCTTTTTTTTGCAATGATAATTCACAGCGAATGGGTTGAAACATATCAAGATTAATGCTGAACTTTGGAAGTCTAATCTGTACTCAGTATCAGAACTTAATTCAAACCTAGAGCTGAACCTTATGTTTTGTTGGCTAAGTTGGAACTGCATTGAGTATTTTTGCATTCTTTTGCCATAAGGCCTCACCCTAGCTTATCAAATTCACCATGATAATTATCTATCTTGCCCCTGTGGCATCCCTCATGTCCGATTTCCACCTGAACTTACCATGCATCATTCACAACAACTTGCTACTCAGCACATTGCCAACTGTGCCATCTTTAAAACCCGATATGCACTTGGATGAGTACTTGCTTGTTGTCAAGACAGAATCTGAACAATTTGGAGAAGGGAAGATAGTACGTTTCTCTGATAAGGACCTGGAGGTCCAGGTGGAGAATGTGGTACAAAAGACACATGCCTTCCTGGAGGAATGGCAGAGGAGGCTGCACTACCAGATCCTGCAGCCCGATCTATGGTCGACATTCAGGTCAGTACCATCTCTACAGTGCAGAGGAACAGCCAGAAATGCAGAAAGAGGGTCAATGACCTTCTCCCCTCTAACAGGGTAAATGTCACACTTTGTCACTTGGCACTCACTCTATCTTTGCTACTGTATCTCTCTCCTACAAAGATCCTTCACTCATTTATAAGACTCATGCACTCTTACCATTGCATGCAACACAGTTCCTAACCCTACAAGCTCACTGTGTTGATCCTTAGTCTTCCGACTCCCCACTATTTTTCCTCCATGTGCACCAGCACTAACTGCTGTATCATCCACTGTAATTTCACTCATTGGTCCCCTGTTGTGTATCACAGGAAAAGACAGCCAATACCAGAGCAGAGAGGACTCCTAGGGTGGAGGGGTGTCTGATAGCCCATACAAGGAGAATCCAGGCCCATGCTGGAGAGGATTGGGTGTGTTCTTGCAGGAAGGTAGAACCATCCATGTCCCACTAAGCGAGTGGGTACCACTCTTCATTCCATAGCAACTCTCACATTAAACCTCGCAGTCACTCTAGTTTGTCCTCAGCCTCTGTGGAGAAATGGTTCCATTCTCAACCTCTGAGGACAAATGTATCAGGCCTCAGAGGAAGCATTGGCAAGGCTGTCTCCTGCACTCCACACTAATCCAAAAACTAACAGCTGGGTGGAAATGTCATGTTTTGAAAATGTGGGAGCACAATTTAATGAGCACCTTACTGCAATAGTTCCACAGCTAGCTGAGGAGAAACTGCCCAAGTCCATTGGCATTTCGAGAACTGCCAGGCACCAAGCACTTGCTCAGCACAAGGCAGAAGACGACCCTCCTGCATTGTTGAAAATTACACACAGGATGAAGCAGTGATGGCAGACAGGCATATGAGATTCAATAGTTCATATTGCCTAAAAGGTGCAGGAGTGCAGTGAATCCTGAGACCATCTGACGCCTCCATGGTCAGGTTGCCTTGGAGAATCATTTTTCCATGTTTTTCAAAGATAGCGGCAATAAACTAGGCAGTGTCTGGGCTCCTCAGCCCGGGGTTCATCCATTCCATCCTTTTTCTTTTATTTTTCTTTTCTCATTCTTTTTCATTTTCTGTTGCGGTTTTTTTTTGAAACAAATCTTACCTTGCAGTGGCGGTGACACCATTGGAGTGGCTGAGGGCTGAAGCACAGTGGCCTGGAAGCCTGAAGACAATAGGAACGGCCAGCATGCCCTGAACACAGCAGGGATAGTCAATGTGCCCTGAGTGGAGTGGGGACGGTAGGTGGGCTGGAGGCCTGAGTGGAATGGGGACGGTTGTTGGATTGGTGCATGATCAGCAGCTTGTGAGCCTGGTCAGATCACATGTGGAAGACCCCTGCATTGATCTACTACAGGCCCTTTTATAGAAAGATTGTAATGTTTATCTTTTTTAATTTTAGTTTTTACTTTTCTAACTTATACAGTATAACTGTATGGTAATGTAACATTTTTTCCTTTATCTCTCTATTTTGTATTTAAAATTTGTACCTAGGTACTTTGTACCCAAGATGGCGCCATGTGGGGCAACATTGTAAACTTTTCACTGTGCTCCTGCACTTCTTTACTTGAGTAAATGTGACAATAAACTTCTAAAAGCAGGCCCAACCTCCTCAGGGACTGCTGGAGAGGCACATACACCTGCACTCCATTGATTTACCCAATGGCCCCTAGGACTGAAGTCACGGTGACAGGAGAGGGTGGAGTCCTAACCAACTCTCTGCACTCATGTAAGAGGCTGCCCTTGACTTACTGTGCTGGGACCTCCCTGACTGACAAGCTGCTTGTTTCTGTGGCTGTGCTAAGTGCCAAGGCAAGGATGCTGTAAGCATGCAGGTAGGCACGAAGTGAATGAGTAGTTGACAGCAAGTGAGCATCCCTGAGAAGCAGCCTGGTGTAGTCTGCAATTTGGGTGCCTTTCCCTATGCACAAAGTGTCTCTGCTGAAGCCTTTCAATGCTAGTTGCTGACGCACCCTGCAATGCAAGTGTTTACACTAACAGGGAACAGTAGAAGTACCAGGATAGTCATGGTGGGTTGGCAGATGCTAATGTCCATGGAGGATGGATGAGAGCAGTTTGCACCTGTTGATCATGCCCTGGGCTGTGGTATGGTAACTTGCTACAGAGAGATTTGTTTAGAGAAAGTGGTGAGCTGAATCCGTAGCACGTACTGTGAGTTTCTTTGTCGTCTTCCCAACATTTAGTTTGTTTGGAAAGTTTGGTGAGATGAGAGGCTGAATATTAATTAGGTAAATGAAAGCAGCCAATGCCACATCTCAACAAGCATTAATCCCCGTCAACGGATATCTTGCGTATCCTCCCTTTTGAATATACAAGGCCCACTGATGCAGTATTCAGGCAGTCACAGCAAAACATTTGGAAGTTACTTCCATTGTACAGGTTGGGAGCTGACACTGCTTAGATAACTCTAATTGCACTAGGTGACAAGTCACATAATTGGCAGACTGTAAATGAATTATTTGAGACCGTGTTTCAAAAACAAGTGCTCAGACAAGACAGGAGGAGTAGGAGTGCTCTGTGGGTAAAACAAAATACCACGTATGTCAGTCAATGGATAGGGTTCCCCACATTCTTTCTCTATCCCCTATGTTATGCAGACTGCCAACATGTTTGGCTCGTTGAGTCAATACTTTTTGACTGTTTGGGTTGGTGATGTGCTCATTATTTTGCATTGCTTTGACTGTCCCAGTAACCGTTTTGTGTGGGCATAGTGGTAGCAGAGCTGATTCCAGTAGGTTCAGGTACACATTATTCCTGTCTGTTATTAGACTGATGAATGGACTCTCTAGCCTCAATTAATGCTAATCTTGCTAATGCTGATCTCACCTAGCGCACGCCCTGTACAATGTAGCCTATATGCCCCTGTCTAAGTCATTTACAACTTTGATCTGTACATCCTTACTTACTATGATCTGCCTGTACTCCTTGTAAACAAAGCTTTTCACTGTACAATGGTACATGTGACAACCAAACAATCATGCCCAACTTGTGCATAATCTTAGCTTTCATTACACTTTTAAATTGGTACTGATGGATAGCTCCAATAAAACTGAACAAGGAAATTACCACTGCTGATTTAATGTATTCTGTCATTTACTTCAGCTATTGCACAAATATAAAACATAGAATTACTTGAGAAAATCATAATAAGGTGAAGGTGTAATCAATACTTTAATACTGAAAGGAAGGAATTCTTACTTTTAAGTCAAGGTGCAGAATCTTGTTGTCATGGAGATACTGAACCCCTTCTAAAATCTGCTGGATATAGTATCTAATCTGGACAAAACAACAAAATATGAAAGATTAACCAGACAGCCAGATGTTGATCACTGTTAATTATGTAATGGACTGAAAGCGATACATGTCCTTGTATAAGCTAATATGTGATGATTTATGGCATGCCTCCATTTCAATCTCACAAGCTCAACAAACATCAAAAGGTCGGTCATTAAAATAAAAAAAACATGCAAAATGAATTCACATAAAACATGATGGAGTCAGTGAACACAGATCCTAGACTAATCAAACTCATCTATCTATCCATGTTAACTTCTCATAATTTTATAATAATGTAAACATAGGCTGATGGTGAAACTTGGAAATAAATCTTACCTCAGTTTCTACAACCATATTCCTTTTGAACAAATGGTCCAACAGTCCTTCGTTAGAGCACCTGTTAACTTATCTCAGGATAACAAATATAAATAACATGAAGAGGAGATGGCTCACACAGCCAACATGCATTTCTTAGTAGGCCTGTTTTTGCTTTTCAAAAGAAGGAATGAGGATACCACCTAATTTCTGCATCATTTTTGATCTGTTAGTAAAAGATATCACTACACCTTCTATCATCTAGAAGAAACGGCTGCAGATACACGAGAACAGCATTACCTGCAAATTTCTTCCAAGTTACAGACCACCGTATGTTGCAACTATGTCGCTCGTCCTTCACTGCCGCTGGGTCAAAATGCTGGAACTCACTACCAGAAAGCACTGTAGCTGCACTTACATCACATGGACTGCAACGGTTTAAGATAACACATCACCACTTTTTAAAATTCATTCACAGGATGTGGGTGTCACTAGCTAAGCTGACACTTATTGCCCATCCCTAATTGCCTAGAGGATAGTTAAGAGTCAACCACATTGCTGTGGGTTGGGAGTCATTTTCACGGCCAAACCAGAAAGGGATGGCAGATTTCCTTTTCTAAATGATCTTGGCAAGAAGCGGTAAAGAGAATCCCATGGCAAGCTATACATACATTAAAAACAAGAGGCTATCTAGGGAGAATGTATGACTACTCAGGGATAAAGGAGGGAACTTGAGCTTGGAGTTATAGGATGTGGGCGAGACCTGAAAAGAGTATTTTGCAAAGGTAATTGCCCCGGAGAAGGATATGGAGGATAGTGGGATTAGTATGGAGCACGCTGATATGCTACGGCATTTTGAGATCAAGAAAGAAGTGATGTTGGGTCTCTTGAGGAGCATTAAGGTGGATAAATCCCCAGGGCCCAGTGATATCTACCCCATGTTATTGAGAAAGGCAAGAGAGGAGATTGCTGTGGCCTTGACCAAGATCTTTATATCCTCACTGGTCACCAGAGGACTGGTGAATAGCAAATGTTTTTCCTTTGCTCAAGAAGTGAAATAGGGATAACCCAGGAAACTATAGAGCAGCGAGTCTCACATTGGTGATTGGAAAGGTATTGGAGAGAATTCTTTGGGATTGGATTTACATGCATTTGGAAAAGCCTGGCCTAATTAGGGATAGTCAGCATGGCTTTGTGCATACTAATTTGATTGAATCTTTCGAGGAGGGTGATGAAGGTGATCAATGACGACAGAGCAGTAGATGTTGTCTGCATGGATTTTAGTTAGGCTTTTGACAAAGTCCCTCATGACGGCTCATCCAGAACATTAAGATGCATGGGATCCATGGTGACTTGGATTCAGAATTGCCCTCCCCATAGAAGGCGGAGGATAGTGGTGGAAGGGTACTTTTCTGGCTGGGGGGTCCATGACTATGGTGGCACAGTGGTTAGCACTGCAGCCTCACAGCACTAGGGACCCGGGTTCGATTCCAGCCTCGGGCATCTGTGCGAAGTTTGCACATTCTCCTGTGTCTATGTGGGCTTCCTCCGGTTTCCTCCCATAGTCCAAAGATGTGCAGGCGAGGTGGATTGGCCATGCTAAATTGTCTGCAGTGTTCAGGGGTGTGTGGGTTATTGGGGGTTGAGTCTGGGTGGGATGCTCCAAGGGGAGGTGTGGACTTGTTGGGCTAAAGGGCCTGTTCCCACACTGTAGGGTGGGAACAGGCCCTTTGGTGTTCCACAGGGATCCACACTGGGACCTTCACTGTTTGTGACAGATATGAATGACTTGGATGAAAATGTAGATGGGTTGATTAGTAAGTTTGCAGACAACACAAAGATCCATGGAGTTGTGGACAGTCGAGCAGGATATAGATCAGTTGCAAATTCGGATGGAGAAATGGCAGATGGAGTTTAATCTGGGTAAGTGTGAGGTGCTGCACTTTGGGAGATAAAATGATAAGGAAAAGTATACAGTTAATGGCAGAACCCTGAACAGTATTGGTGTCAGAGGGATCTTGGGGTTCAAGTCCATAGCTCCCTGAAAGTGGCCACACAAGTAGATGTGGTGGTAAAGAAGGCATATGGCATGCTTGCCTTTATTGGTCGGGGAATTGAGTACAAGAGTCAGGATGTCAGGTTGTAGCTTTGTAAGACTTTGATCAAGCCACGCCTAGAGTATTGCATTCAATTCTGCTTGCCACATTACAGGAAGGATATGGAGGCTTTGGACAGGGTGCAGAAGAGGTTTACCAGAATGCTGCCTGGATTAGAGTGTATGAGCTATAAGGAGAGGCGAAAAAAACTCAGGTTTTTCTCTGTGGAGCAGCCGAGGCTGAGGGGAGACTTGAAAGAAGCCTACAAAATTATGAAATGCACAGATAGTGTTGATGGTCAGAAAAAATGTTATCCCAGAGTTGTAATGTCTAATATTAGGGGGCATGCATTTAAGGTATCGGGGGAAAGTTCAAAGGAGATGTGAGGGACAAGTTTTTACACAGAAAGTATTAGGAATCTAGAATGTGCTGCTGGAGTAGTGGTGGAGACTGGCACCATAGGGGCATTTAAGGGACTTCTAATTAAGCACATGAATGTGCAAGGAACAGAGAGATATGGACCAAGGACAGGCAGAAGGGATTCGTTCAATTTGGCTTCGTGTTCAATACAACATCGTGGGCCGAACAGTCCGTTCCATTGCTGTACGGTTCTAATTAAAAGACATTAGTAACCCAGATGGGTTTTTCCACTAAGTGATAATGGTTTCACAATCATGATTAGACTCTAAATTCCCGATTCCTTCTTGAATGGAAATTTGAACCCTGGGTCCCCAAATTATTATCTGGGTCTCTGGATTAACAGTCCAGTGATAATACCACTAGGCCATCACCTATCTACGCAAAATGAAGATAATTTTTCAATAAAAAAAACGCGTAATAAGCCATACGCTTGACCTGCGATATTTTAATTAAAAACTTACTGACTCGTTGAACCTAACTGGCTGAAACATCTAAATAAAAACCGAAAGAACTGCAGATGCTGTAAATCAGGAACAAAAACTCAGAACTGAGTTCTGAGGAAGGGTCCCCAGACCTGAAATGTTAACTCTGATTTTTTTCTTCACAGATGCTGTCAGACCTGCTGAGCTTCCAGCAACTTCTGTTTTTGTGGCTGAAACATCTGCTCCCCAACTCTTAACAACTAATTTTTATCAGCTTACTAACTCTTTCTAATTACTTTGTGCATGCTACATCTCCAGCTTCCCATTCTTCACATTTGCCTCTGTTCTCTGACTCCTCTCCCAGCTGTTGTCTTGCTTTCCAACCCTCTGGCTTGCTGCTTCTTTCCTGATGCTCACATTCACTGACTCTGTTCCTATGTTGCTCGCATACTCTTGACATGTTAGCATAATTTAAAAAAAAGTAAGACTTCTTTACATCCATAAAAATTATACAAATAAGGGCAAGATACATTTTTGGGTAGGCCATGGATTTTCAGTTGGATAATATAGTGATTGCTCAGACCCAATTCAGGTCTCAAAAGTGGCTTGTTAATGACCTCCATCTACTTCAATTAAAGGGAGGGATTAATTAATTAGTTTGGAAATTAAGAACTTATTATAAAACAGCAGACCACAGTTTGTATAAGTGTTGACTATAGATCCAATGAAAGAATTCCAAGTGATTACTGTGACAGAAGCTGGAAGAAATAAAATCTTCTCAGGTGGTGGCTTTCCTGTATCTTGTATAAGTGACTCAAATATGGACAACAAGTCTGCCCTCACTCAACATGTATGAATCATTGAATAGTAATCAAGAAGATAAATAATACCTTAATTTTTGTTTATTTCCTGGCCTGATTGCACCAAGACCTCTAGTGTCACAGCTGCTGAAATGGGCAATCTCAGCAAATATTAGGGACATTCCTGCTCTGCCTGACACAAAGAAACTCATCTTCTTTAGTGGTATTATTTCTTCATATTTAGACATGCATACAGAATGAAATTAATTAAAATAAAATCAGAGATCCAAACTTTAATAGAAATGACAAGAAAGAAATAAACAGATTAACGTCACAGAAAGGATACATTTCCAGCACCAACACAAGTGTTCGCTTGGTTTCAAATCTATCAAGTAAGCAGGAGATCTTTGGATGGTTAACTTTGGATAAGATTGCAAGTTCTTCATAAGCAAGTGACCTGGTACTTTTTCTGAGTGGAATAAACTTAGCTGCGCATGAAGTCCCACTCTGTTTATTCACAACTCTCTTCACAAAGCTGTGTGAACCTCTTTAAGAAAAAGGAAAACAAAATATGCTTACTTCCTTTTTAATGATGTTTTTAAGTATGCACTGTATTGACACCCTTTGGTAATTCATTAGCTTTGAGAATCAGTTCTTCCCACTGACATACCATGGTTACATTGTGTCTCAATGAGGATGCACCTGCAACAATTTCCAAGGCTTTACAAACAACACTTTACAAACCTATCATCTCCATCAGTTCAAAAAGACAAGAGCAGCAGGTGCATTGACATATTACTAGCTCCACACAGGTTGTCCTCTTCACATGGCAATATTGTTCCTTCATTTGTCGAGAACTCAAAATTCTGGATGTCCCTAACAACAGAATGGGTGTGCCTACAGTGCACAGACTAGCAATTCAAATTAACTTTCCACCACATTCTCAAGGGAAAACAGAGATGCTCAATAAACACTAGCCTTTGCAGAACATTCAAACATATGAAAGGAATTCTTAAAAATCACAAAAAGGCTGAGCATAATTTAATGATGAGCTGATTTTATTTTGGCAGCGTCTGTGCAGAAGCAGAATCCAATATGCATTGCAGTATACATTCTTATATCAATATTTTCTCAATAATATTTAATTAATAATGAAAACAATCAAATAATTCATTATAAAATTAACAAGTCATTTGGTATTACAGCACTTGAGTTTTGTTGATTTTTTTCATCAAAGTTTGGCATCTTGCACTCATGAGGACAGTTTGCAAATAGGACTAAAGCAAAGGAAAAACATCATTATACTGAATGAATGGAGTGTTGATTGGCAGCAAGTGGATTTTGGTTGATGGAGGCGGGACCATTTCTTTCGTTGTATTGAAACAAGAGCAGTGTGTGTATGTGTACTGTCTGCCTGTAAAGAACAGACTCAAGTATATTAATTTATGTAGTCTTCAGGAAAAACAAGTGTGCCAAGTCATGAGGCACAATAAGTATCATTTTTAAAATTATTGTTTATTTTTATAATTATTGTATTACATACAACATATGTAAAATAATAATGTAATTATGAATATATTTTTATTACAAAATATTTTTCTTACATTTATCTTAACATTCTGGTTTTCTCCCACAGTCCAAAGATGTGCAGGCTAGGTGGATTGGTCATGCTAAATTGCCCGTAGTGTCCAGGGATGTTTAAGTTAGGTGGGGTTAGACATGGGAAATTAGGGGAATGGGTCTAGGTGGGATGCTCTTTGGAGGGGCGGTGTGGACCTGTTGGGCCAAAGGGCCTGTTTCCACACTGTAGGGATTCTATGATTCTGTGATATTGCTCATCCTTAGATGCTGAGAGAGCAGTTAAGAGTTAACCAAGTTAATGTGGTGTTTGAGTCACATGTGAAAAGGATGGCAGATTCCTTCCCCAAGGGCCACAATGTGAACCAGATGGATTTTCATATCAATCATACCGGTTACGTGGTCACAATTAGGCCAGCTTTTCATTCCAGATTTTTATATTATTGATTTCAGATGTCTCCATCTGCCATGGTGAGATCTGAACTTATATCTCCTGATCATTAGCATGAAGTTATGGATTATTAGTCCAGTCACATTGCCACGCTACTATTGCCTCCCCTTGATATAATATGAAAATAAAACATACTATTAAAAATGTATTTATTTTGAAAATGATAAATAATACTTACATTTCTTATACTACGTATGTATTGCTTATAAAAAAAAGTTCCTGTGTAAGATGAAAAACTTCAAGATAACTAGTGACTGTAATAACGTCAGCCAGGTGAATCTCAGAAAACATGAGTTGTCTGATTGGCGCTGTTAACTTGTTCCAGGGAGGGACCCCTGGTTGATAGATAAGAATAGGCGTGAAACACATCATGCTCACTCTGAGAGCTGCCTATGAAGGAGCTGGATTAGTGTCAAGGACTCTCGCGTGTAAATAAAGGGTGATTTGGTGACAGGATACTGGCCTCTGTAGAGTTGTTTAAATAACCTGGTCAGAGACAAAAAAAATTGCAGATGCTGAAAACCAAGGTAGACAAACAGGAGGCTGGAAGAACAAAGCAGGCCAGGCAGCACCTCTAGAAAGATAATATCTGAAATGTTGACTGCTCCTTTCCTCCAGATGCTGCCTGGCCTGCTGTGTTTTCCCAGTCTCCTGTTTGTTCATCAATTTCAATAATTATTTAGGTTGTTTCTTTAAGGTTTTTGCCGTTTGTCTATTGAAGTTATGGTGGGAACTCCTGGAAAACTTCTAGGTGCAGATGTATGACAAGAACATCAGGTTGCATTTATACAGCACCTTTAATGGAGCGAAACAACCAAGAGTGCATTACAGGAAATCTATCAAATAAAATTTGATACTGAGCCACATAAGGTGGTATTGGAACAGATTTTGGGGAAACAAGAGGAGAGTTACTCACTGCAGAACTTCCACTCTCTGAACTGCTCTTGTAGTCAGTATTTGTATGGCTGGCAAAGTTCAATCTCTAGGCAACAGAAATTTCTAAGTGTGTTGATGGTGGGGAATTCAACAATGGTAATTCTACTAAACATCAAGGGAATGTGGTTAGATTTTCTATCATGGGAAATGGTCATTTCCTGGCATTTGTGTGGACGCATGTTACTCACCATTTATGTTCATAAACTGAGAACACCATTAAAGCTGTGCAGTGTAGTAAACCTGACTCTTGCCTGGCAAAACTGCCAACAGATTATGCTGATACCTGAAGGCTCCTCCTACCTGACTGTAAATATCAGGGGTGAGCTGGTCTCTGCCTTTAATTGTTACAAAATGGTACTAGCACTCCACTGTAGGATGAAATCTTGTCTTAGAGTTGCTTGTCAGTCAGAGGTAGGCAGCTCTGCGGTATTAGCAGCACTACTGGGAGTACTACCCATAGCTGGTACTACATCAAGCACATGAGGAAATATACAGAATTGGATCGGACTCCATATAATTCAGTGCTCTAGTCATGGCTGGGCTGGCAGACTGAGATGAGAGGGATGAGGGGTAATTTGGACAGCATGGGGAAGGAGAATGGACACGAGGAGAGAAAATTCTGGGTAGAGGGGCTCCCCTATTGACATCAGTAAGTAGAATGCGCCTTCACCTGTCAAACCTGACACCATCCTAGCTAGACCATTTTCAGTGCCCAGCAGCCATCAGCCTCTCCTGCTGCTCACTAAATCTGATTGGCAGCTGTAGGGTGATGCTCTCAATTGTGTGAAGTAAAATCCAGCCCAATGGAAACAAGATGTTTGGGTAGAAATTAGTATATGCTTGCTGGTGAGAATTTGGTACAGCGAACAATTCCTGTTCCAGAACATGCACATTCTAGACCTGATCAAAAATGGGCTTTGGATGTCATTTAAATTAGACTGGGGACGTCTGGATGCTAGTTGCAAACTCCAAACAGTTTTGAATGAAGCAGACATCGACTTTGAACATTTATATTTAGGGAGCCCAGAATTGAGAGTAGCCCTGAAGCAGGTGTTTGGCCCATTCATTAAATTAAAGCATGTTCTGGCTATGTGCCCGTTGATTGCAAAAATAATGGGCTTAACAAATTTACCAGTCGGACCAATAGCTTTGCAGATTTACCATCAAGCTATCCACTATAAACTTGCACCATTTGCAACTGTTTAATACTTGAAAAATGGGCTCAATGTATACCACCTTCTGCCCTGATATCTTTAAGGCATGTGGAACTAAAATTTTGAAGGGTTATACTTTTATAGGCAATGAGGTTTTAAAACCTACTTCACAGATGTAGTGATATAATGCTGGAAGATAGACTTCATAATGACTTATTTTATTTGACTTCTTTTGTGGATAGTCAAGTCATTAATGTTTTATTAATTCCTATTTTAAGAAGGTTGTACTATGATTAATTAAGATTCTGTTGATTGCAATCAATGCTAGCAAGAGTAAATCTAATGGGAGCAAGTGCAATCATGATCACGTCTCTCTGAATGAATGTTATTATTGTATTAAATAAAAAATGAAAGAACTGCGGATGCTGTAAATCAGAAAACAGAGTTCTGAGGAAGGGTCACTGGACCTGAAATGTTAACTGCTTTTTCCTTCACAGACATTGCCAAGCTGATGCTGAGCTTTTCCAGCAATTTCTGTTTTGTTTCCTGTAATTATTGTATTACCAGCTATTTTCCATTGATTATTTACCAACATAAAGGTCTATTCTTTGGTCTGAGAAGCTTGCAATTGAGATAGAAATGTATTTAGTACTCTATTTAACCGATCAATTACATTTATTAAAGAGCAGGAATAATTGCAAAAACCAATGGCCATGACAGGTGAAGGGTCTAGGCCCGAAACGTCAGCTTTTGTGCTCCTGAGATGCTGCTTGGCCTGCTGTGTTCATCCAGCCTCACATTTTATTATCTTGGAATTCTCCAGCATCTGCAGTTCCCATTATCTCTGAGGCCATGACAGGGAGGTCTGATGGTGCCACTCAGGAGCGTTTAAACTAGAGTGGCAGGTCCGTTAGTATAAAGACTGGGGAAGAGCTTGAGATTAAGGTTAATATAGCTAAGAGTAACAGCAGTCAGGGAGAGGTTGCTGAGCTCAGCTGAATTGGAGGCTTAGACTGTGTTTGCTTCAAGGCACGAAGTATAACAGGTAAGCATATAAACTTTGACCGTAGATCAATGCATACAATTATGATACTGTTGTTATCAGAGACGTAGTTGAAAGACGGACAGCAGTGGCAGCTTAACATTTTCGGATATCGATGTTTTAGATCAGACAGAGGAGGAAGCAAAGAGCTACATTACTGGTTAGGGAGCATGTCACAGCTATATCGAGGGATGACACATGGAGGGATCTTAGAGCGATGCTTTATGGGTAGAGCTCAGTAATAGGAAGTATGCACTCACAATGCTGGAATTGTTCCACAGACCTTCCAGCAGGACACAGAGGAAGAGATATATAATCAGATTCTGAAAAGATTTAGAATTTACAGGGTTGTTGTGGTAGTTGATTTTTAACATCCCCTATACTGACTGGGACTTCCATCGTGCGGGGGTTTGGATGGGGAGCAATTTGTTAGGGGTATCCAGGTGTGTTTTTTGAAACAGTATGTGGATAGTCCACTGAGGGAGGGGGCCATACTGGACCTGGTATTGGGAAATTGGCCTGGCCAGGTGATCAAAGATTCAGTGGGAAGCATTCTGGGTAGTGACCATAATTACGTATATATTCGGATACTTATGGATAAAGACAACAGTGGACCCCATGAAAGTGTTAAATTGGGAGATGGCCATCAACTTATTTGGAATATTGCGTGCAGTTTTACTCGCCCCATTACAGGAAGGATGTGGAAGCATTGGAAAAGGTGCAGAGATTTACCAGGATGTTGCCTGGTGTGGAGCGCAGGCCCTCTGAAGAAAGGCTGAGGGACTTGGGTCTGTTCTCATTGGAGAGAAGGAGGCTAAGAGGGGATTTGGTAGAAACATACAAGATGATCAGAGGATTAGATAGGGTGGACACTGAGAGTCTTTTTCCGAGGATGATGACTTCAGCTTGTACAAGGGGGCATAGCTACAAATTGAGGGGTGATAGATTTAAGACAGATGTCAGAGGCAGGTTCTTTACTCAGAGAGTGGTAAGGACGTGGAACGCCCTGCCTGCCAATGTAGTTAACTCACACATTAGGGGCATTTAAACAGTCCTTGCATAAGCAAATGGATAATGATGGGATAGTGTAGGGGGAGGGGCTTAGATTAGTTCACAGGTCAGCGCAACATCGAGGGCCGAAGGGTCTGTTCTGCGCTGTACTATGTTCTATGTTCAATGACCGAATTAGGCAAGAATTAGCAAATATGGATTGGGAATTGCTGCTTGATGGTAAATCCACGTTTGACATGTGGGAGAGATAATGGGAACTGCAGATGCTGGAGAACCAAGGGTCTAGGCCTGAAAGGTCAGCTTTCGTGCTCCTAAAATGCTGCTTGTCCTGCTGTGTTCATCCAGCTCCACACTTTGTTATCTCTGACATATGGGGGTCTTCTAAAGACCAGTTGATTAGAATGAAGGATAGGCATGTTCCTATGAAAATGAAGGACGGGAATTGCAGGATTTGGGAACCTTGATGACAGAGGAAATTATCAGCTTAGTCAAAACAAAAAGTATACCTAAGTTCTAAGCAACCTAAAACAGACAAAGTCCTTCAAGAATATAGAGAAAATAGGAAGGAGCTCAAATGGGGAATTAGGAGGGCTAAAAGGGGCTTGAAATGTCCTTGGCCAGCAGATTAAGGAGAACTCCAAGGCATTTTATACATATATTAGGAGTAAGAGGGTAGCGAGGGAAAGATAGGCCACTCAAGGTAAAGAAGGGAAGTTGTATGTGGAGCTGGTGGTTGCAGTTGGCTTGTGATGCAGAATGATGCCAACAATATGGGTTCAACTCCTGCAATAAGCCCTTTCAAACAGCTGTGAACATTTCAGCAATATTGATTGATGGATAAATATTTCAGGGTGGCATGGTTGCTCAGTGGTTAGCACTGGTGCCTCAGTGCCAGGGACGTGGGTTCAACTTTGGCCTTGGGTAACTGTCTGTGTAGAGTTTGTGTGGGTTTCCTCCAGGTGCACCAGTTTCCTCCCACAGTCCGAAGATGTGCAGGTTAGGTGGATTTTCCATGGGAACTGCAAGGTTACAGGGATAAGATAAGAGGGTGACTCTGGATGGGATGCTCTTTAGAGAGTCAGTATGAACTTGATGGGTCAAATGGCCTGTTTCCACACTTTAGGCATTCTATGATGAGTCAGAGGAAATGGGTAAGATCCTTAATGAGTACTTTATGCCGATATTCAACTAAGAGAGGGATATGAGGGATGCTGAAGTTAGGGAAAAGTATATGAATACTCTTAGCCAGGTTGACACGATGAAGGGACCTGTCATCCAAGGTTCCCAAATCCTGATGGAGGAAGAAGCATTGAAATGCATTAAAATAAAAAAAATCCCTGGGGCCAGATGGGATCTATCCCAGAATACTGTGGGAGGCAACAGAGGAAATAGCTGAGACCTTAATAGACACATCTGCATCCTCTTTGGTTTCAGGCGAGGTTCCAGAGGACTGTAGAATGGTCAATGTTGTTCCTTTGTTTAAGAAGGGAAACAGATAATTCACGTAATTATAGGTCATACAGCCTCACGTCAGTGGTGGAGAGCTGTTGGAGAAGTGACTGAGAGACAGGATTTATTCACATTTGGAAGCAAATGGTCTTGATAATAATAGTCAGGAGTTGCACGACACCAGATCATAGTACAACAGGTTTATTGCAGATCACAAGTCTTGGATGTGCTGGTCCATCTCTAGGTCAAGTTGAGGGAAGGTCACAGGCGCATAATTATGCGGAGGGCTGTTCTAGGTTACAAAGGGACATTGATAGAATGCAGAGCTGGGCTGAGAAGTGGTAGATGGAGTTTAACCCTGAAAAGTGTGAGGTGATTTATTCTGCAAGGACAAACTTGAAAGCCTAACCCTAACCCTAACCCTATCGCAGGTTTAACGGAAAGATTCTTGGCAGTGTGGAGGAACAAAGGGATCTTGGGGTTCATGTTCACAGTTCCCTGAGAGCTGCTACCCAGGTGGATATAGTTGTTAAGAAGGTATATGGCGTGTTAGCTTTCATTAATAGAGGGATTAAGTTCAAGAGCTGTGAAATTATGCTCCAGCTATAAAAAACCCTGGTTCAGCCACATCTGGAGTATTGTGTTCAGTTCTGGTCGCCTCATTACAGGAAAAATGTGGAAGCATTAGAAATGGTGCAGAGGAGATTTACCAGGATGTTGCCTGGAATGGAGGGAAGGTCTTATGAGGAAAGGTTGAGAGAGCTAGGGCTCTTCTCTTTAGAACGACGAAGGATGAGAGGTGACTTGATAGATGGTGTACAAAATGATCAGAGGTATCGATAGAGTAGACAGCCAGAGACTTTTTCCTCAGGTGGAGGTAGCTTTTACGAGGAGACATAGTTATAAAGTGAAAGGAAGTAGAGACGCCAAAGTTAGGTTTTTTACTCAGAGAGTGGTTGGGCATGGAGTGCATTGCCGGAGAGGGTAGTGGAGTCGGTCTCATTAGGGGCATTTAAACAGCTATTAGATAGACATATGGATGATCGTACAAGGCAGCGGTGGAGGTTAGATAGACCTTAGATTTAGGGTAAAAGTTTGGCACAACATCGTAGGCTGAAGGGACTGTACTGTGCCGTACTGTTCTATATTCTATAATTTATATAAAGAGAGATATTGGTAGGATAATTCCAGATAATTAAGAGTGCCAAAAGGTAAGTACAATAGTGTGAATGAAGTGTCGACAGGCTGACTAATGAATATTTGCTGGTGATCAGAAATGTCAAACAGTGTGAATAAAGTGAAGGGATGAACTATGATCCAATTAATTAAGTCAGCGAGATAATTACAAAACAAAATCAAAAATGAGGTATTGCACTCACATTATTTGTACTTATCTTTTGAACACTTAATTACCTGGAATTACCTTGTCACATATATATTCTTTCAAAGAATCATAGAATCCCTACAGTGTGGTGACAAGCCCTTTGGTCCAACAAGTCCACACTGACACTCAGAGCATCCCACCCAAACCCATCCCCCTAATCTACACAACCCTGAACACAACAGGCTAATATGGCCAATCCACCTAACCTGCACATCTTTGGACTGTGGGAGGAAACTGGCGTGTCCGGAGAAAACCCGGGCAGAATGTGCAGAATCCACACAAACAGCTGCCTGAGGAACCCAGGTCCCTGGCGTTGTGAGGCAGCAGTGCTAACCACTGAGCCACTGTACTGCCCTCTCTCTTTTTCTTCTTCCTCTTTTTCTTCATGCTCTCTCTTTCTCTTCTGCATTCTATCTCACCATCTCTTTTTCTTCTCTCTCTCTACTTTTTTCATTTCTCTCTCTCTTTTTTCCCTTTCTCACTCTTCCTTTTATCAACTTCCTCCCTCTCTCTCTCTTTTTCTTCTTTCACTCTCTCTTTTACTTCTTTTTCTTTCTCTCGTTTCCTTTGTTTGCCTGTCTGTTTCCCTCCACTTTGCCTGACGAGGAAGCAGCACTCTGAAAGCTTGTGATTTCAGATAAATCTCTTGGACTATAACCTGTTGCCATGTGACTTCTGACTTTGCCCACCCCAGTCCAACACCAGCACCTTCACATCATTGTTAGTGATAGACAGCATGGGTTTGTGCAGGGAAGGTCATGTCTCGCCAACTTGACATGAACGACTTGACAAGGTCACAAGAATGATTAATGAGGGAACAGCAGTGAATATTGTCTACATAGACTTTATTAAGGCATTTGATTAAGCACCTCACAGCAGGCTGATACAAAAGGTAGAGTCTAGGGTATCAGAGGTAATGGGAACTGCAGATGCTGGAGAATCCGAGATAACAAAGTGTGGAGGTGGATGAACACAGCAGGCCAAGCAGCATCTTAGGACCACAAAAGCTGACGTTTCGGGCCTAGACCCTTCATCAGAAAAGGGGGATAGGGAGAGGGTTCTGAAATAAATAGAGAGGTGGGGGGAGGTGGATCGAAGATGAAAAGAGGGGAAGATAGGTGGAGAGGAAAGTATAGGTGGGGAGGTAGGGAGGGGATAGGTCAGTCCGGGGAGAACGGACAGGTCAAGGGGGCGGGATGAGGTTAGTAAGTAGGAAATGAAGGTACAGCTTGAATTGGGAGGAGGGGATAGGCGAGAGGAAGAACAGGTTAGGGAGGTGGGGACGAGCTGGGCTGGTTTTGGGATGCAGTGGGGGGAGGGGAGATTTTGAAGTTTGTGAAATCCACATTGATACCATTGGGCTGCAGGGTTCCCAAGCAGAACATGAGTTGCTGTTCCTGCAAACTTCGGGTGGCCTCATTATGGCACTGCAGGAGGCCCAGGATGGACATGTCGTCTAAAGAATGGGAGGGGGAGTGGAAATGGTTCGCGACTGGGAGGTGCAGTTGTTTATTGTGAACCGAGCATAGGTGTTCTGCAAAGCAGTTGCTAAGCCTCCATTTGGTTTCCCCAATGTAGAGGGAGCCACAACAGGTACAGCGGATGCAGTATACCACATTGGCAGATGTGCAGGTGAACATCTGCTTGATGCGTAAAGTTATCGTGGGGCCTGGGATGAGGGTGAGGGAGGTGGTGTGGGGGCAAATGTAGCACTTGCTGCAGTTGCGGGGAAAGGGAGTCATGAAGAGAGTGGTCCCTCCAGAAAGCAGACAAGGGTGGGGATGGAAAAATGTCTTTGGTGTTGGGTCGGATTTCAGATGGCGGAAGTGTTGGAGGATGACGTGTTGGATCTGGAGGTTGATGGGGTGGTATGTGAGGACGTGGGGGATTCTGTTTTGGTTGTTATTGCAGGGAGGGGGTGTGAGGGATGAGTTGCGGGAAATGCGAGAGACATGGTCGAGGGCATTTTTGACCACTGTGGAGGGGAAGTTGCAGTCCTTGAAAAATGAGGAACACAACCCGAAGGTTGCAGGAACAGCATCTCATATTCCGCTTGGGAACCCTGCACTCGAATGGTATCAACGTGGACTTCACAAGCTACAAAACCTCCCCTCCCCTGACCGCATCCAAAACCAGCCCAGCTCGTACCTGCCTCCCTAACCTGTCCTCCCACCTATCCACTCCTCCCACCTCAAGTCCCACTCCCATCTCCTACCTGTTAGCCTCATCTTGCGTCCTTGACCAGTCCGTCCTCCCTCGGCCAACCTATCAACTCCCTCACTCCTCACCTACACTCACCTTCACTGGCTCCAACCCCGCCTTTTTAACCTGTCTGTCTCCTCTCCACCCATCTTCTCCTTTATCCATCTTCTATCCGCCTCCCCCTTTCTCCCTATTTATTTCAGAATCCCCTTCCCCTCACCCATTTCTGAAGAAGGGTCTCGACCCAAAACAACAAGGTGAGGAGCTGAATAAATACAGCAAGCCAAGCAGCATATTAGAAGCAGGAAAGCTGACCTAGACCCTTCTCCACACCTCGTTATCTTGGATTCCCCAGCACCTGCAGTTCCTATTATTGCTAGACGTGAAACGTCAGCTTTCCTGCTCCTCTGATGCTGCTTGGCCTGCTGTGTTCATCCAGCTCTACACCTTGTTATCTCAGATTCTCCAGCATCAGCATTTCCTACTATCTCAGTACTGGTAGGAAGGTGCTTTTTGGAATGGAGACCAGTAACCAGTGGTGTTCTGCTGGATCAGTGCTGGGACCTTTTTTGTTTGTAATATGTATATAAATGATCCAGAAGAAACGTAAGTGGTCTGATTAGTAAGTTTGCGGGTGACACCAAAATCGGCGAAGTGGCAGATATCGATGAGGATTATCAAAGGATACAGTGGGATGTAGATTGCAGATTTAGACAGAGAAATGGCAAATGAAGTTTAATCTAGACAAATGCAAAGTGGGTAGTCAAGTGGCTTTTTCCCCAAGGTGGAAAGGTCAACCACAAGAGCCCACAGGTTCAAGTTGAGAGGGGGAATGTTTAGGAGAGAAGTGTGGGGAATATCTTTCACACAGAGTCGGGTGGGTGTCTGGAACCCACTGCCACTGGAGGTGATGGAAGCAGGAACATTAGCAACATTTAAAGTATATCTGGATAGGCACATGAACAGTAGGTGAACAGAGGGATAGAAACTGCGCATGGGCAATAGGTAAATAAGGGTTTAATAAGGGTTAGGAATTGGCGTAGACTTGGTGGGCCGAAGGGCCTGTTCCTGTCCTCTATTGTGCTTTGTTCAAACTTCAGTGGTAGGCTTGAATGATAAGGGACTCATTCAATAATGATAATCTGTATTTTTGTATTGTGTTCCTACAATATACTATCACTGACAGATCAGGGATGGTGCATTTTTATCAGTCATCTTCTGAACAATTGACCACAAAGAATGCGTTACTTGGAGAGCTTAAAAATGCCCAAAAATTGTATTTACCTTCCAACATCTTCTTTGACATCATAATCAGAATGCAGTTTTCTTCTCCCTGTTCGCTTCATGGAGCACTCTTCCTTGACCTTTGTTTCTGAATTATGCCATCATTTTCCAAGAAAACAATATTAGGATGTAATATTGTAATATTTGCTTTTACTTTGAAAACACTGTAATAGTTAGGGGGCATGCAGAAATACAAAAAGAAAGCAATGTTGATTTGAGAAGCAAGCACATGAACACTATGAGAAATAGTCCCCAAATTTCAGTTATGCAATCATTTCATAAATAGAGGTTATGATGTCACGTCTAGGTGGGTATCAAAGTAACATTTAAAGAAAGACAGGGAATTCTCCTAATGCAATGACTACTCTACATCCCTTGCTGTGAAAAAGGCAGCAAATTACTTGGCCATTAATCTTATGAGCTTTCTCTGGGAGGTTGCTGGCACAGAATGGCTGACTGATTTACTTACATAACAATCAGGAGTAGTTCACCAACTAATATGTTTTGGATAGCTGTTTTAGGAACATAGAATCAGGACAAGGTCATTTTTCAGCTTGAGTCAGATCCACAGATGCATAGAGATGTACACCATAGAAATAGGTTCTTCGGTCTAACCCGTCCATGTTGACCAGATACCCTAAATAAATCCAGTCCCATTTGTCAGCATTTAGCCCATATCCCTATACACCGTTCCTATTCATATATCCATCCAGACACCTTTTAACTGTTGTAATTGTACCAGCTTCCTCCACTTTCTCTGGCACTTCATTCCATACAATGCATCACCCTCTGCAAGTTGCCACTTAGGTCCCTTTTAATTCCTTCCCCTCTCACCATAAACCTGCGCCCTCTAGTTTTGGACTCCCAAACCCTGGGAAGAGAACTTATCTATTTACCCTATCTATGCCCCTCATGATTTTGTAAACCTCTATAAGGTCATCCCTCAGCCTCCAATGCTCTGGGGAAAATAGCCCCAGCTTATTCAGCCTTTCCCTATAGCTCAAATCCTCCAACCCTAGCAATATCCTTGTAAATCTTTACTGAACCCTTTCCAGTTTCACAATATCCTTCCTATTGCAGGTAGACCAGAACCACACGCAGTATTCCAAAAGCGGCCTAAGCAATGTCCTGTACAGCTGTAACATGATCTCCCAATTCTATACTCAATGCACTGACCAATAAAGGCATGCATATTAAATGCACCTATTTATGCAATTTAGATTAGCAGCCTCTCCTGATCATAACATTTAAGGATGGCGTTTTGGTGCTTGATTCATTTGCTCCTGACTAGTACCAGGTGGGGTCACTTTTGGAGAGTTTAGTAGGTCATCCAGATCTTTTCAGGGTCAGCGAATGGACATTCAAGAGTCAGAGGCAGTTTTACTCAAAATGAGATAGTGAACGAAAGTTGATTGGGTGCAACAGAAGTAGAAGCTTGCCATCTTCAGGCTGTTGATTAATTGAATAACTAGAAGTGGGAGGAGGAAACTTCAGGCAGCAGAGGTACTTCAGGCAGTCATAGTTTAGGAGAAGTCCTGAGGAGCTGAGAAGATGATGGACATTTGCTGCTTTGGTGTTGGAGGGACTGGAGCAGCCAAAGAGTCTGTTCATATAGCTAAAGAGTTGCAGGTGGCTCTGAGGAACTGGGCTTCATTTAAATCCAAGGAGCTCTTTGTTGCTGAGAGTGGGGATGAAGGAAGTCCACAAGTAATGTTAACTTAGTGACAGTGAGAAATATTGGAGCTTGGAGAAACCAAAAAGTCGTGTCAGTTTAATGAAGCTAACTGTCTGTGAAAATGCTGGAAATATGTAGATGTTGGAGTGCAGTGTCAGGAAACAGTGGAATGCAGAACTGGGGGAGAAGACTGAATTCTCTGAATGTGCGCAGTTGTTGAGCCAATACATGACTAAGTAGTCTTTGACCCAGTTTCAAAGCTAGATCTTTGGAAGTGTAGAACTGAAATTTCAAGGAGCAAAAGCTCTTAGGAGATTTGGTGATCAACAATGTAGGGGTTGCTGAGAAATCTGTGGGAACCAGTTTGACTGCATTTGTTTTTTGATGTGTTCCATGTTACTCTTATTTACCTCATGACAATTTTGAATGTTACAGTGGAAGTTATGTATATAGCCTACATAATTATATTTTCTAATTTCATGTAGTTTTTTTTTTTAGTTCAAAATTGTGGAATCTGTGGCTTTGTTTTTCTTGAGTAAGTACCAGGATCTCAAATCTTGTCCACGTTAAATAAAATACTCATTTCTAATTAGATTGTAACATTATTAGTGGTCTTATCCAGACACATAACAATGTTATATCCTGTGTATCATCTTCTTACCTTCTCCCTTATCCTGCCTAAATCCCATGAAACAACCCATATTCTCATCATAATTCTCCTCCAAGTAGGTTCTGTGTTATCAGCAAATTCGGAAATACTTAATTTGATCCCAACATCCACATCAAGAATGCAGAGCCACATTTTAATCATTGAGGTGAATGCGTAAGAGCAATTATAAAAAAAAAGATTTATTCATAACCTTCCATTGCTCCCCCTAGATCTGTCAATCATTCAGACCATTGAAAGATTCAGTACCTGAAACCACTAGGCACCTGTACATATTCAATTTGTGTAAGCAACCATTGAAAAATTGATGATAAAGATCAGAGAGCCAGAGCTGTCAATCAAGTGGGACCTCAGGTGTTCCAAAAATCTAATGGTTTTCTGGGCTCTCAGCCAAGCCTTTTACACATGTAACTGCTACTGTAGAATTTACTGCTTCCACAGAATGTGTTGTGGGCGAATAGGCATGAAACAACCACATTGTGAGATGGAGTGGTGAGGGAGGGGGGTTTATGGTGCGCAAAGATAGATAGATAGAAGGAGGAGCATACCTTTGTCAGGGGGTCATGGAGTTGATTGGGGGCATAGCCATGCACGGAGAGGGCCTTTTGTCCTTCTCTCTCCAAATTCAGACTGCTTTTCCACAACACATCTGAGATGCCCTGAACCATGACCCTTCAGGACCTTAAAACCCATGACCACTTCCATCTAGAAGGACAGGGACAGTAGGTAAATAGGACCATGACCACCTGCAAGTTCCCCTCCAAACCCCTCACCGTCCTAACTTGGAAATATATCACCATTCCTTCACAGTTGCTGGGCCAAAATCCTGGAATTCTGTCCCCAATGGCATTGTGGGTCAAACCGCAGCAGGTGGACTGCAGCAGTTCAAGAATGCAGCTCACCACCACCTTGTGAAGGGCAACCAGGGACAGGTAATAAATGCTGGCCCAGCCAGCAACATCCATATGCAATGAGTGAATAAAACAAAAAGTCAGTACAGTGTTAGCAAGAACTGCAGATGCTGGAGTCAGAGTCAACTCATCGTAGACCTAGAGGAACACAACAGGCCAGGCAGCATCAGAGGAGCAGGAAAGTTGACTTTTCGGGTTGGGACCCTTCTTGGCATCCCATCCACAAACTTCAATATTCATTTCTCATCCGTTGATGTTACTGAAGATGCTCTTCAGAAATGAAGATGAATCCTGATCTGAAACGTCAACTTTCCTGCTCCTCTGATGCTGCCTGGCCTTTGTGCTCCTCCAGGTTCACACTGAGTTGACTCTGACACCAGCATCTACAGTTTTAGCTAACTCCTGTCCTTGAGCTGTTTAGCTCCTTCAGTTTGTTAGAGTTAGGCTCAACTATCAAAATGGAAAGTACTCCATTGGCTCAGGCCTTTATTTAACATTAATCAGCACACGGAGCTGTCTCTTGATATTTCTCAGATACCATTTTTTACTTTTCCATTTCTATAGGTATTCCTGAAGTACAGAGTGCAGAACATAGTGATATCCAGAAAGTCAGCACCTCAAAACAGTTTCTGTCACTCAAACCACCCGTTCTTAGCACTAGCACAGGGACGTGTTGTTTATTTTTCACTTAAATACTTAATTTTATCCCAACATCCACACCATGAATGCAGAGCCACATTTTAATCATTGAGGTGAATGTGTAAAAACAATTATAAAAAAGAGATTCATTCATAACCTTCCATTGCTTCCCCTAAAACTGTCAATCATCTCGACCATTTAAAGAAAGAAAAAGGACTCAACAATTCTCAACAACGGTCTCTCTGATGGGAAGTTTGAAAGTGCAGATGAATTTACAAATATAAAGAATAACAGACAGGAAAGAAAAAAACCTTTCTCATCTATACCATGTGCTTGTTCTGAGAAAAATGTAACACCTTGTGAATTAAAACACAAACACTTCCCAAAGCTTTTGAAAACCGTATGATCCCTAGGAGGGGCAAAAAGGAGACTTACCTGTTCTAGTGCTACGAAGAGGTGGTGTAAGTGGCAGAAATTGTTGTGATGTGCTAACATTCTGGGTATCAATAGGTTCTGCACCTCGTTCTCCAAGAATACCTACAGAGATAGAAAAGAAATAAATGTATACAGTCATTTGGCAGTAGAGAACTGAAATACTGCTGAGAAAAGTCACAATTTGTCAAAGCTTTTCATCCTGCACTCAACAAAACATTCATAAGAAATAGCAATTTGAGTGGAAAATCAACATTTATACTGTAAAAGAATGCTGCTTGGTTAGCAACTGCATTCTGGTGGAGACATTCCCATGGAGAATACAACAGTTAATGATGACTGGCAGTTAAATGACAAGATCTCTATAAATTTTAAACATGGTAGGTTGACTCTGGTGAAGGTATGACCTGAGAAACGAACTAATAAATGGCTGTCAACTATAATGTTAGGTTGTAATAATTGTGAGATGTGGAATTTGTACTTGTTCTTTTCGTCTGTAAAGAGCAGGACCCTGTGTATTAATAAATGTCGCTTCTACTTTGTGCAAGAGTGCCAATTACAAGCTTGACTGACAATACTAAATCACTGTAAGCATAATTTTTCACACTCTAGTATATCCAACAAATGTTGTCTAATTGCAGGATCACAACTAATGTTGCACACTGTGATCTTTGGGTTGGTTGGGTATGGCTAACATCTTGGTTACTTGTGAACAGCCAAAACAATATGCTATTCGATATGAGATAATAAAATGTGAGGCTGGATGAACACAGCAGGCCAAGCAGCATCTCAGGAGCACAAAAGCTGACGTTTCGGGCCTAGACCCTTCATCAGATTCACCAATCTTTGAAACATATGGCCTATAGATTTAGCATCACACCAACACTGTTATTCATATACCAGTTATTCATTGTGTGATAAACAAAATGTATTTTTGACTTGACAAGAGCATCCTGCGGGCAATGAACACCAGTCATGTTGCTACTGCAGAGTCACAGCATGAAAACAACCATCACTTGTTGCTCAAACTCTTATGATATTTACTATTCAAGACATCTTAGGTAGACTGGCTCCTTTCAGGACCAAAGTTCATTGCATTAGTTTGTGTGATATATGATCATAAATGATGTGATCAGTGTGACCACTAACCCACAAATTGGCTTTGATGTGCCCTATTTCAGCAACAAACTGTGTAGTGAATGAATGGCCTAGGCTTTCAGCAAGGTAGGCAGCGGTATAAGGATCTGTAATAGTTTTGATTCAATTTATGTGCCTTATGTGAAAATTTTAGCTGAGATTTGTGAAAGTTACTGAAGCCACAAATGCCACAATATTTCAGAATAAAAGGTGAAGTGCTTTTTGCTTCAGCCTATTCATCAGGCTATTATTTTTGCAGACGGAAAGATCGCCAGCATGTGATGGAAATCAACACTTTTAAGGTTTGGATAATGCAACGTTCAATAGTGACAGGGAATTAATGAAAAACATATAAAACAAATATACAAAATCAGGGAGAAGTCTAATATTGTGGTCTGAATGAGAATTAGACAAGCCATTGGACAATTATGACTTAAGGTGGATTTTGATAGGACAGTACTAGCCTGTCAACTGCACATCCACATGCACAAGAACGGTGTAAATGTAATTGAAAAAGATGATTTAATGCTACAACCAGACGATTTGGGAATACAGGGATAGAAATTGACCATAAAGTCCATTGAGCCTTCTACTCAAATAGATTATGACTGATCATCTTCTTAATGTCTCTTTTCCATACAATCTGCATATTCCATGATGTCATTAGTCTCCAGAAATCTATTGTAATAAAGGCCCATATATGATTTACCATCTTAATTGCTTGCTGAATGTTCATGCTAACATTTAGTGACCTATAAACAATGACAGCCAGGTCCTTTTAGATACCTACAGTTCCCAACCTCCCATCAATTAAGAAATAATCTGCCTTTCTGCTTTTATACCTAAGTGAATAACTTCACACTTACTTTCATTATATTTCATCTACCACATTCTAACTGATTCACCTAACCAATACAACTACTCTTGAAGCATTCTTGTATCCTCCTCACATCTTTTGTTCTGACTCAGTTTGGTGTCACCAGCAAACGCAGAAATATTGTAATTAGTCCTCATTCAAATTATTTATAATTGTGAACAGCTGTGAACCTACTTGAAACAACCTGCCATCCTCGAATGTTCTGCTTATTCCAACTCTAGTATTGTGGAAAAAAAATACTCATTTGTTGACATTTCACCAAAATGTGCTTTGTTTTCAGCAATACTTATATTCTGTACTACAAGATGATGATTTGTAATCCCATGCTCTGATTTTAGTTTGTTATCCAATTCTAAATCTATATTGTAAATCACTTCTAATCCCCTGTATTCCAATTCTATTTGCAAACCTCTTTACCTTATCCGAAAACCTTCTGAAAACCCAAATATACAACATCTACTGAGTCTTCTTTATCAATGTTACAAGGAATAGCCTCAAAAAAAAACTGTGACACACTTGTCAAACATGATTCCCATTTCAGAAATAAATGTTAACACTGCTCAATTGTACCATTCTTTTCTTGATGTCCAGTTACCACATTCTTTAAAATAGATACTGACATTTTTCCTACCACTGACACCAAACTAACAGGTCTCCAGTTTGTCATTTTCCCTCTTCCTCCCTCCTTAAAAGTGAGAATATATTTGCAATTTTACTGTCTGTATTAACCTTTACAGAATCTATAGAATTTTGAAAGCTAATCAATGCATCCTCTATGTTTCTACACAGTTTCTTCAACACAGTGGGTTGATGCTCAACTTGTCCAGTTGCTAAATCCATTTACTGGGTGATAATCTAAATAATTGCTTTAAACATTTTTGTAGCTACAGAATGTATTGCACTGCTAAGAGATGTAAACCTAGCAAGTACATTAGGTTCTGGTTGGGACTTGAGTTTTGTCTCATTATTTATTGTATTGTTGCATCTGAACATGAGTGACCTGGCAAAAACAGAAAGTCAGTCCTACAATACCTGTGAAGGGACAGAAAGACATTTATACTTAAGTGCTGAAGACTGCCCGATGTTGTCATGTCATACTACTGCACTTAGATCACCTGAATGCTCTCGTGCAGCCAAATGCATGTGGTAGCTCTCTGGATGTTCCATGTATAGGTGCCTCTTGAGTTCAGGTAACATGCGCATTTCTTCTTCCCTGTTATCAACTTCCTCACCTAAAATCCTTGCCAAAGATAGAAAAGCAAGTGTTAATGAAAAACAGAGACATGTTGTATCAGCATAAAAATTATACCTTCAAAAATTAAGAATTTGTGATAGTGAATATATAATGAAGTAAATTAGCATTTACAAATATATGTTTTTATTTCACTTTAAATTACTTTCCTCACATCTTACAAGAGCTTTGGCAATTCTTTTCATGTGGATTTGTAAAAGCATATCTAACTTAATTCTTTGACAAAGTCACAACCAAGCATGTTGAATGGCATGCTGTGGATATTATCTAAATGGATTTTAAGAAAACACTTGAAAAGTGCCATATAAAAGGCTGATTAGCAAAACTGAGCATCATAGGGTTTAGTCAGTGTCAGGTCAGAAAGTTGTAGTAAATAGTTAATTTTCAGACTGAAGAACAGTACTGTTCTTTTCAAAGGTTAGTTCTGGGACCAATGCTTTTTTGATACATTGCTACGAATATGTATCTTTATAAAATGGTCATTTTTAAAATGTCGATGAATTTTAGATAATTAGGAATGTCTTAGATAAGAAGGATAATGTGATCATAATAATTCTGAGCCCTTACAAAAATAATCAAATGACAGGTTTTAACACCTGAGTACAAAAGAGGAGCAACTGTTTTTGGACAAAGGAACACAGACTCAGAGAGACTGGGAGAGGCAGACTGAAGCAGTAACTCCTGTGAAAGGGAGAGAAAAATGTAGTTTTCATGTTAGCCTTCAAGCAGGATGATGGTGAGAATGAACTCTCTGCTTGAAGAAATGACTCCTGTGCAGATTTAAGAACCAACAATCAGCTGTGTTGGTTTTGTTGCTGGAAGTCAATTTGGTGCTTCTCAGAAGGCTTGAGTGAAACAATTTCCAAAGGACACCAGAAGATCCACCCTGGTTTGGTAGGAAGGGAAATTGCTAAAAAGGCAGGAGTCTGGAGCTGAATCTTTGAGGCTACATATCTACTGGAAGCGTGGCAGATTGCACAAACAGTGCTTTGTAAAAACTGAAAGAACTGTGGATGCTGTATAACAGGAACAAAAATAGAACTCGCTGAGCTTTTCCAGTAGTTTGTTTGTGTTAGGTAGATAATGGGGAAATACCTTTCCAATGCTTTTGATCTACTACTTACCTGTTAAGTAATTACAGACTATATTAATTTTAGTTTTGTTTTGTTATTATAGAAGTCTTAAAACATTAAGTCTTGGGCTGCAATTTTTTTTGTTAGATGCTGAGAAATTTACATCTGTTATGTACATGTGTATATATCATGTCTTAGGATTTTATAATACACAGTAACATTTTAAAATAGCTCGTGATATCAAACTTGGAGGTATGCTGAAGAGCGAAAATGGTACTAGTAAACTATACCAGAATATGCAAGATGAGGAGAATGGGCAAACAAGAACTGAATGCAGAGAACTGTGAGATGATGTAAACAGGGAAAGGAAGAGGCAATATAGGATTAAAGGCCCAACTTCAAACAGCGTACAGAGGTAGAGGTACCTGGGTCACAAGATACATTGAAAGAGTAGTTAGCAATGAATGTGGATTTGTGGGCTTCATAAATATAGGCATTGAGTACAAAAGCTGAGAAATTATGCCATATCTGGTAAAGCCACAACTGGAGTACTATGACAATAAAGTGCGAAGCTGGATGAACACAGCAGGCCAAGCAGCATCTCAGGAGCACAAAAGCTGACGTTTCGGGCCTAGACCCTTCATCAGAGAAAGCGTACTATGTTCAGTTTTGATCACCACACTTTCTGTAGGAATTTAGCTATAAGGTTAGATTGGAGAAGCTGGGGCTGTTCTTCTTGGGGCAAAGAAGGTTGAAGGGATATCTGGTGTAGTTGTGTGTTGTAGTAGAAAACATATGACAGATTTAGAACAGGGAAATAGAAAAGGAGTTGTTGACATTTGCTGACTGTAGAAAGATTAGGGGACACAGGTTGAATGTAAGGCAAATGGGATGCAAGGAAATATTTTTTAATGAGATAGTTCATAATGACTTGGAACTCTCAAATCAGGCTAATATCACCATCCTGCTACCCACTGTTAATAGGACAGTAGAACATAGAACAGTACAGCACTGAACAGGCCCTTCAGCCCACGATGTTGTGCCGACCATTGATCCTCATGTATGCACCCTCAAATTTCTGTGACCATTTGCATGTCCAGCAGTCTCTTAAATGTCCCCAATGACCTTGCTTCCACAACTGCTGCTGGCAAAGCATTCCATGCTCTCACAACTCTGTGTAAAGAACCCGCCTCTGACATCGCCTCTATACTTTCCTCCAACCAGCTTAAAACTATGACCCCTCGTGTTAGCCTTTTCTGCACTGGGAAATAGTCTCTGGCTATCAACTCTATCTATGTCTCTCATTATCTTGTATACCTCAATTAGGTCCCCTCTCCTCCTCCTTTTCTCCAATGAAAAAAGTCCGAGCTCAGTCAACCTCTCTTCATAAGATAAGCCCTCCAGTCCAGGCAGCATCCTGGTAAACCTCCTCTGAACCCTCTCCAAAGCATCCACATCTTTCCTATAATAGGGCAACCAGAATTGGATGCAGTATTCCAAGTGCGGTCTAACCAAAGTTTTATAGAGCTGCATTGCAACAAGATCTCACGACTCTTAAACTCAATCCCCCTGTTAATGAAAGCCAAAACACCATATGCTTTCTTAACAACCCTGTCCACTTGGGTGGCCATTTTAAGGGATCTATGTATCTGCACACCAAGATCCCTCTGTACCTCCACACTGCCAAGAATCCTATCCTTAATCCTGTACTCAGCTTTCAAATTCAACCTTCCAAAATGCATCACCTCGCATTTATCCAGGTTGAACTCCATCTGCCACCTCTCAGCCCATCTCTGCATCCTGTCAATGTCCCGCTGCAGCCTACAACAGCCCTCTATACTGTCAACGACACCTCCAACCTTCGTGTCGTCTGCAAACTTGCTGACCCATCCTTCAATCCCCTCATCCAAGTCATTAGTAAAAATTACAAACAGTAGAGGCCCAAGGACAGAGCCCTGTGGAACACCACTCACCACTGACTTCCAGGAAGAATATTTTCCTTCTACTACCACTCGCTGTCTTCTGTTGGCCAGCCAATTCTGTATCCAGACAGCTAAGTTCCCCTGTATCCCATTCCTCCTGACCTTCTGAATGAGCCTGCCATGGGGAACCTTATCAAATGCCTTGCTGAAGTCCATATACACCACATCCACAGCTCGACCCTCATCAACTTTTCTCGTCACATCCTCAGAGAACTCGATAAGGTTTGTGAGGCATGACCTGCCCCTCACAAAGCCATGTTGACTGCATTTAATCAAGCCATGCTCTTCCAGATGGTCATAAATCCTATCCCTCAGAATCTTTTCTAACACCTTGCACACGACAGACGTGAGACTTACTGGTCTGTAATTGCCGGGGATTTCCCTATTTCCTTTCTTGAAGAGAGGAATTACATTTGCCTCTCTCCAATCCTTAGGTACGACTCCAGTGGAGAGCGAGGATACAAAGATCTTCGCGAGTGGCGAAGCAATTGCATTTCTCATTTCCCAAAGCAGCCGAGGACAAATCTGGTCCAGGCCTGGCAACTTGTCAATCTTAACGTTTGACAAAATTTTCAGCACATCAGCTTCCTCTATCTCTATCCATTCCAGCATGCACACCTGCTCTTCAAAGGTTTCATTCACTACAAAGTTCGTTTCTTTCGTAAAGACAGAAGCAAAAAACTCATTTAGGGCTTCTCCTACCTCCTCAGACTCCACACACAAGTTCCCTATGCTATCCCTGATCGGCCCTACTCTTTCTTTGATCATTCTCTTATTCCTCACGTAAGTGTAAAATGCCTTTGTGTTCTCCCTAATCCGTTCTGCCAAGCCTTTCTCGTGCCCCCTTCTGGCTCTCCTCAGACCATTTTTGAGCTCTTCCCTCGCCTGCCTGTAATCCTCTAGAGCTGAGCTTGGGCTCCATTCGTTGTCAGTAAAGGGTGCCTCTGTGAAAAATGTCAATGTGATCCCACTTCACACATGCAGGTCGGAACCGAGATATAATCTTGACATGAGGACTTGGTCCCATTGCCTTACAACAAAATAGAGTCCTCTGATTCTAGCTTTAGAAAATTTAAAATGTCTTGACTATGAAATCTGATTTAACTAATTAGATAGAAAATCTATCATGACTAAACTGGAAGAAAATGCCAAATATTTCTCTTCTTGATTCTTGTTTACCTTAAGAATGTATGTTATGGTTGTTTGGTAGTGCAGGACTTGGGAACTATCAAACAAAGACATATTTTGTCAAAGCCTTTTGTTTTGAAATCATCAGGACATTTCGCAAGATTTCAAATTCAAGGAGAAAACCAACATTTCCATGGTGAATTCTTGAATATTGGCTTACATAAGATTGAGCAACCGGCGATGCTAGCAGTTTCACTCTAAGACTGCAGAACCAGGGGTTTTCATGCAGTGGACGTGTCTATACCTCTAACCAAGGAGGTTAATGTTTGTGAAAGGAGAGTTCTGATTGGTTAGAAAGTAGGTTTTAATTTTTAGAGGCCTTGCCATGAAGAATGCATCCATTAATGCTGATTCATAGCTAACAGCCAGGTTTAAATTTTATACCAAGCATACTCTGGGAACTGCCCTGCGAAATGAACCAGCAAATGGCCATCACCTATTTTGTTGAATTAAAACAGGTGCAATGCATATACAAGATAGTAAAATGCGAGGCTGGATGAACACAGCAGGCCAAGCAGCATCTCAGGAGCACAAAAGCTGACGTTTCGGGCCTAGACCCTCCATCAGAGCTCTCTGATGAAGGGTCTAGGCCCGAAACGTCAGCTTTTGTGCTCCTGAGATGCTGCTTGGCCTGCTGTGTTCATCCAGCCTCACATTTTATTATCTTGGAATTCTCCAGCATCTGCAGTTCCCATTATATCTGCAATGCATATACATATTCTTTCTGTCTTCAAAGAACATAGTCTACGGATCATTACATGTAACTTCCAGTTCGACATTCTGCGAGCCTGACTGACAGTGCTAAATTGGTTGTCAGGTCTTGCAAGTTAGGACTATCCAGCAAATACTGTCCTTTTGCAGAACAGCATATAATGTGATACGCTGTGCTGTGAGTTTTGTAAGTGTGGGCTGATTGGGTACTGTCAGTACATTGCTCGGTGTGAATTGCTGAATGAACATGCTATTTGAAGCAAAGTGGCAGGTTGGGACATCTAGTCTACGTACTTGGCATCATACGACCACTTAAATGCATTTACTACATTACTCAGTTATGTGATATTAGAATGTCTATTTGGCTTGATACCCGATGGTGGAGGGTAGTGAACTCCCTGCTAACGCAGACTGATACTTTCTAATCAACCTATTCATAGATGCTATTACACACCTCTGGAGAAGATGAGACTTGAACCCTGGCCTCCTAAAGTAGGGATACTGCCAATGCACCCTAAGAGCCCCTGCTACTGCACAGTCTTATGGTAAAACAGCTAGCATCAGCTGTTACTCAAACTTAAATAAATTGTGGTCAGAACTGCCAATTAGCTGTATGGCAATGCCTCTACCAATCACAGTCCATCTGACAACCAATCAAGAGGTTTTTCCCTTCAATGTGTATCCTTATGAAATGTTTTGATGAACTTAACACAAAAAGCTTTGATTAGATGTGATTTTTTACAATACTGAAGAGTGTATGCTATTAGTGTGGTTTCAAATTGTCAAGTTTCCAATATTAAAATGTTGTTATATAATTTTAATTATGGTTTATTTTACTTCCTGTTAATACAAGGAAGATGCAGCTTATTTTTTATTTAAAACTTGCCACTTTTCACAATGTTTTACATTTATGTCAAAGGTTAATTGCAAAGGAGAGGATACCTTTTAAAAACATCTTGCTCAATAACATTTCTGCGAGCTGAAAAAGTTTTTCTTTTGAATGTGGTTGGACTGAACTGTACTTCACGCAGCTTCTTCACAGTAACATTTTGAATGTTCTCACTCTCCAAATCTATGAATGAGCAAAATTGGATTAATAAAAAAAACATGGAAATGATAAAAGAAGTCATCCAAAACTACCCTCTCATGGACTTTGTCTCACGGTAATTCTGAGCAGCAGATCAACACTTTAAAAGTGTAAAGAAAGTATAGTGCATGGATTACTTAGAACAGTGTCAGAGAATTTGGCATATGGTATAGAATTTTTCAAATGGATCTACCACACTTGCTTTAATGATGAATGTCTAAGAGCTTGAGATTGCAGAGATATGTTAGTGGAATAGTATCATATATACCATATCACGCAAGTATCTCCTACTATTGTGCCCTTTTTAAGGAAAACATTTTTAGACTGCATACCTTAATTATTATATTTATTCACTTAGATGTACAATGATGTAGTGGATTGAACAAATCTGGCAGTGCACCTCATCAATATTTCTATCACTGTTGTGTTTACAGATTGATTACAAATCTATTGCATTTCATACCATCCTGCGAGTTGTTAAATCTTGTAAAATGGTTTCGCATTTACCTCAGGAAATATCAGAAATAACATTGAAATGTTTTCTTTCCATGTGATTCCTTAAGTAACAGTACCTCACAGAATCAAACTTTAATGTTGTCTACAAAATAACTGCATTAAAGAAAACAAATGTTGACATCGCATTTTATTTGCATGAAAACAATTTATTTGAGATTTAAAACATACAAATGAGGTTGCTGAATGGTGAGTTATTAAGCATCAATAACTTTCTAAAAGTATGGCCTGTAGCCAGTTGTAACATTATTTTAATGGGACAAAGAATTAAAGGCAATGTCTGTGCTAGTCTGAAAGTGCCTCATCTTGTGTGATCTCAGAAGCTGTCCGATTCAGCCTTGGTTAGTACTTAAGACCATAAGACACAGGAGCAAAATAGGGCCATTCGTCCCATTGAGTCTGCTCTGCCATTCCATCGATGATATGTTTCTCAAGTCCATTCTCCTGTTTTCTCCCTGCAGCCCTTGATCTCTTTACTAATCAAGAACCTATCTATCTCTATCTTAAATATACCCAGTGACTTGGCCTCCAGACCCCTCTGTGGCTAGGAGTTCCACAGATTCACCACTCTCTGGTTGCAGAAATTCCTCCACACCTCAGTTCTAAAGGGTCATTCCTTCACTGTAAGGTTGTACTTTTGGATCTTAGTCTCTCCTACCAGTGGAAACATCTTCTCCACATCCACAGTATGCAAGTTGTTCAATATTCTGTAAGTTTCAACCAGAACTCGTCATCCTTCCATCAAGTATAGGCCCTGAATCGTCAACCACTCCTTGTATGACAAGCCCTTCAACCCCAGGATCATTCTTGTAAGTCTGCTCTGAACCCTCTCCAATGCCAGCAAATCCTTCCTTAGATACAACGCCTAAATATGCTCACAATATTCCGACTGCATTCTGACCAGAGCCTTAAACACCTCAGCAGTACATTTCTGTTCTAGTGTATTTTTATTCATTCATGGGATAAAGCCATAGCTGGATGGACAGCATTTACTGCCCATCCTTAATTGCCCAGACGACAGTTAAGTGTCAACCACATTGCTGTGGGTTCTGGAGGCACATATAGGCCAGACCAGGTAAAGATGCCAGTTTCCTTCCCTTAGGGACATTAGTGAACCAGATGAGTTTTTCCAACAATTGACAATGGATTCATTAGGTCGTCATTAGGCTCTTAATTCCAGATTTCTTTTTTATTCATTTCAAATTCCACCATCTGCCATGGCAGGATTCAAATCCAGGTCCCCAGAACATTATTTGGGTCTCTGGATTAACAGTCCAACCATTATGGCCATTGTCTCCCTGTGTATTCTAGCCCTCCTGAAATGAATGTTAACGTTGCATTTGCCTTCCTAACTAAAAATGGAATCTGCAAGTTAACCTGAAGAGAATCCTGAATTATAACTCCCAAGTCCCTTTGTGCTTCAGATTTTTGAAAGCTTTTCCCATTTAGAATCTAGCCTATCCCTTCATTCTTCCTCCCAGAGTGCATAAGCCCACACTCTCTCACAGTATTCCATTTGCCACTTCTTTGCCCACAGATCTAGCCTGTCCAAGTCCTCCCATCGCCTCCCCGCTTCCACAACACTACCTGTCCCTCCATCTATAATTGTATCATCTGTAAACTGAGGAACAATGCCTTCAATTCCTTTCTCCAGATCCTTAATGTATAACGTGAATAGTTGTGGTTCCAATACTGACCGCTGCAGAAATCTACTTGTCATCAGCCGTCATCCCACTCTCTGCCTTCTGCCAGTCAGCCAATCTTCTATCTAAGCCAGTATCCTGCCCCCAACACCATGGGTTCTTATCCATAGGCTATGGATGGGAATGACCTGGAAATACCAGGGGCAGTAGATTTGGGATGCCTGTGGCTGAGTGGTAATGTCCCTGTTTCTGTGGTAAAAGTCCTGAGTTTAAACCCCACCTACTTCAGAGCTGTGCCATAACACGTCTGAACATGTTTCTTGAAAATATCAAGAAAGGAAGTGAGTTAAGCTTTACTGGGGAGTAGCTGATTAGTTAAATAGGTAAACCGGTTCAGTCTGGTTCTTACACTAGTTGCAAAGAAAGAACTATAGAGGTTTCTGAGCAGTTTGGAAGTGCTGTGGAGCTTTCAAATAGTGCTTTTATTCTTTCAAATTTTTATGTTCACTATCTAGTACCTGGCTCGATGGGCCGAATGGCCTGACTTCCATTCCTATATCTTATGGCTCCTACATCGCTGCAGTGTAAGTACCTGGTTAATGAGTAACTGATAAGCTACTTATAATAAATATTTGGGGCAGCACTATGGCTCAGTGGTTAGCACTGCAGCTTCACAGCGCCAGGGATCCGGGTTCGATTCCAGCCTTGGGCGATTCTCTGTGTGGAGTTTGCTCATTCTCCCCGTGTCTGTGTGGGTTTCCTCCAGGTGTTCCGGTTTCCTCCCACAGTCCAAAGATGTGCAGGCTAGGTGGATTGGCCATGCTAAATTGCCCGTAGTGTTCAGGGGTGTGTGTGCGTTATAGGGGGATGGGTCTGGGTGGGATGCTTCAAGGGGCGGTGTGGACTTGTTGGGCCGAAGGGCCTGTTTCCACACCGTAGGGAATCTAATCTAAATTGCTGCTGCAGTTAAAAGATAACAGGGCAACTGCACTGAGAGGAATGTACAGCTGTGGAATGTTTGTAGTCATGGATCTACTTTGTATCAAACATGAACACATTCGCAAGAAGTGTCACTGCACAATTTTCAGCTCAAGGTTTCAGAACTTAAGTAGTGGCTGTTGTACATCCATGAGGCATAGGACGTTGTGAATAGTATGGTTAGAATCATAGAAGAGTCACAGAATCCTTATAGTTTGGAAGCAGGTTATTTGGCCCATTGAGTCCAAATGCCATTCCGAAGATTATGCCACTCAGACCAACGCCTCTACCCTACACCTGCAACCCTACATTTCCACGGCTAATCTAACTGCACAACCCTGGACACTACGGGGCAATTTAGCATGGCTAATTCAACTAACCTGCACATCTTTGGATTGTGGGAGGAAACTGGGGCACCCAGAGAAATGCATGCAGATATGGGGAGAATGTACAAACTCCACACAGACAGTTACTCAAAAGTGGAATCAAACCTGGGTCTTTGGCACTGTGAGGCAGCTGTGCTAACCAGGGAGCCACTGTGTTGCACCCTAGTGATGGTTACACCACAGCATAGGGTAGTACAGGCAGATTAAGAAATGGATAACTGCCAGGCAGTCAAGAGAGCCAGAAAAGTAGTGCAAGAGTCTCATGGGATGATTTCACTTGCAAATTGGTTTCCGCTTTGGATATTAATGAGAGCAATGATTCCTCAGAGGAGTGCCATCTGAGCCAAATCATTGGTACCACAGGTTACTCAGCTGTCTGGGAGGCACGAAGAATTATGCAAGAGAATAATAGGAGATTCTTTAAGTTGGGAAACAGCAAGGTGTTATAAAGGAGCCTAGAAAATATTGACTCAACCGTAATAAAATTTTACATGAAGTTTGAATGTAACATATTTCATTCTGAAACTACTGTCTTAAATCTGCGCAGAAGAAACAATGTGGATATGAATGGCAGTTGGATGGGGTAAATTGTGAAAATGCCAGAACACCTGATGGTAGACAGGTGATGGTTAGAATGTTAATACTACAAAGTCTCCAATATACATACATTCTTCAATGGCATAAATAGCCAAATGGAAATACAAATGAACTATGGTAAACAAAATAAGTTAAAGATTGTATTCAATCAATGAAAGTGACTCATCGTAATGCCAGAGTGAATGAGGTGACTAACTGTAATATTTTCAAACATATTGAAGACACCAAACTGAGTGAAAAATGTAAGTTGTGGCAAGGATGTAAGGTGCCGTCGAATGTGAGTTAGAATATGACAGGTAGGAATTAATGTAAATAAATGTGAAGCTATTCACTTTGGGAGAAAAATGGAACAAGGCAGAATATTTCTTAAAAAGGTGAGATTGAGAACTTCAGGTGTCCAAGGAACCTGGTGTCCTTGCTTATGAATCACCAGAATTTGGCTTGTTAGTGCTGCAATCAGTTAGGAAGACAAGATAATAAAGTGTGAGGCTGGATGAGCACAGCAGGCCCAGCAGCATCTCAGGAGCACAAAAGCTGACGTTTCGGGCCTAGAGCCTTCATCAGTTAGGAAGACAAATGGTTTTCGGCCTTGATCACAAGAGAATTTGAATACAGTAGTAAAATTGTAAAATTAATCCTCGATTCAAAGATGCTGCTGACAAACAACAACCAACCAGTGCAAATCTGAGCAATAACTAACCTCGTGTGGGTCTGGCCTGGCTGTTAACATTCCAGAATTGAGATTCTGATGTGTCTGGTTTAAAAGATTTGTCAATTTTGAGATGCTTCATCTGCCCTCCAATGTGCTCTGGGATATCTGCCATTTCAGTATTCTCTTGTGGTACAGCCATATAAAGCGGTGCAGAATCTTCCAATTTTTTAAAAGTCTTCTCCATTTCACTGCCTTCATGTCCCTTTGAGACTTGGCTAGATTCTTCCAGTCCTGAAGATGATGTGGCACTTTCTTTTGTTGAATGGTAAGGTTCGTCATTCCTTTCATCAGCTTTTCTTTTGAGTGAGTTTTGGTTATATTCTGCAACTGAATGAGATGCTCCTTCTTCGTTGTTTAGACTGAAGTCTGAGAATGTTACACTTTTTCTTTTTGACCTTTTGTACATACTTTCAGCAGTGCATTCTGGGATATGTTCTTGTAAGGCATGCCTGTTGGAAGGGTAATTAAAGGCATGAAGGATTTTAAGGTGACAACTAGTTAGGTTACACAGTCTAACATATTGCAATTGCACCTATCAACGTGTATATTTATTTTTCCTTTCAGGTCCTGTTAATGTAGAGTTCTCTTTAAATGTCTGTTCCCATTGCTAATTCTGCCATTTTTGTGCTACAGCAGTGAAAGTAATATGGTAGCGGGAGCAGGCAGTAGTAAGGACTTGGAGTGGGGGCTAGGATGGCTCTCAACAAATCCTCCTTCCCACCCACTCCCCTTCCTGATGCCGATTCCCTTGATCAGACACTGACTAGCTGATGAAGGACGCATCCTCAGCAACCCACAAACCAGCACAATAGTTTCAGAAATAGGAGGAACTGCAGATGCTGGAGAATCTGAGATAACAAAGTGTGGAGCTGGATGAACACAGCAGGCCAAGCAGCATCAGAGGAGCAGGAAGGCTAACGTTTTGGGTCTCGACCTTTCTTCAGAAATGGGGGAAGGGAAGGCGGTTCTGAAATAAATAGGGAGAGAGGGGGAGGCGGGTAGAAGATGGATAGAGGAGAAGATAGGTGGAGAGGAGACAGACAGGTCAAAGAGGCGGGGATGGAGCCAGTAAAGCTAAGTGTAGGTGAGGAGTTAGGGAGGAAATAGGTCAGTCCAGGGAGGACGGACAGGGCAAGGGAGCGGGATGAGGTTAGTGCATAGGAGATGGGGGTGGGGCTTGAGGTGGGAGGAGGGGATGGGTGGGAGGAAGGACAGGTTAGGGAGGCGGGGACAAGCTGGGCTGGTTTTGGCATGCGGAAGGGGGAGGGGAGATTTTGAAGCTTGTGAAATCCACATTGATGCCATTGGGCTGCAGGGTTCCCAAGTGGAATATGAGTTGCTGTTCCTGCAACCTTCGGGTGGCATCGTTGGGGCACTGCAGGAGGCCCAGAATGGACATGTTGTCTGAGGAATGGGAGGGGGAGTTGAAATGTTTCACGACTGGGAGGTGGAGTTGTTTGTTGCGAACTGAGCGTAGGTTTTCTGCAAAGCGGTCCCCAAGACTCCACTTCGTTTCCCTGATGTAGAGGAGGCCACAACGGGAGCAGCAGATACAGTATGCCACATTTGCAGATGTGCAGCTGAATATCTGTTTGATGTAGAAAGTCTTCTTGAAGCCTGGGATGGGGTGAGGTGTAGGGCCAGGTGTAGCACTTCCTGCGGTTGCAGGGAAAAGTGCCGGGTTTGATGGGGCTGGAGGGGAGTGTGGAACGGACAAGGGAGTCCCAGAGAGAGCGGTCCCTCCGGAAAGCAGATAAGGGTGGGGAGGGAGAAGTGTTTTTGGTGGTGGGGTCGGATTGCAGATGGAGGAAGTGTGGGAGGATGATGCATTGGATCTGGATGTTGGTGGGATGATACGTGAGGATGAGGGGGATTCTGTTTTGGTTGTTATTGCGGGGAGGGGGTGTGAGGGATGAGTTGTGTGAAATGTGGGAGACACTGTTGAGGGCGTTCTCAACCATTGAGGTGGGGGTGAACATTGCGGTCCTTGAAAAATGAGGACATCTGGGATATACGGGAGTGGAAAGCCTCATCCTGGGAGCAGATGCGGCAGAGGCGAAGGAATTGGGAATAGAGGATAGCATTTTTGCAGGAAGGTGGATGGGAGGAGATGTATTCTAAGTAGCTGTGGGAGTCAATGGGCTTGAAAAAGATATCAGTTTCCAGGTAGTTGCCAGAGATGAAAGCAGAGAGGTCCATAAAGGAGAGAGACGTATCAGAGATCAGGTGAACTTGAGGTTGGGGTGGAAGGTGCTGGTGAAGTGGATGAACTGTTCAAACTCCTTGTGGGAGCACAAGGTGGCGCTGATACAGTCATCAATGTAGCAGAGGAAGAGGGATTGTTCCACATAACTTACAAAGAAGCAGGAATAGCTTGGGCCCATGCAGGTACCCATGGCTACCCCCTTTGTCTGTAGGAAGTGAGAGGAATTGAAAGAGAAGTTGTTGAGGGTGAGGATGAGTTCAGCTAAGCGGGTGAGGGTGTCAGTGAAGGGAGACTGGTTGGGCCTGCAGGACAGGAAGAAGTGGAGGGCCTTTAGGCCATCTGCATGGGGAATGCAGGTGTATAGGGACTGGATGTCCATGGGAAAGATGAGGTGTTGGGGACCAGGGAATTAGATGTTTTGGAGGAGGTGGAGGGCGTGGGTGGTGTCATGGACATAGGTGGGAGTTTCTGGACCAAGGGGGAGCAAACGGAGTCAAGATAGGCAGAGATAGGTTCGGTGGGGCAGGAGCAGGCAGAGACAAGGGGTTGACCAGGACAGTCAGGTTTGTGGATTTTGGGAAGGAGATAGAAGTGGGCAGTGCAGGGTTGGGGAATGATGAGGTTGGAGGCTGTGGGTGGGAGGTCACCTGAGGTGATGACTTTGTGGATGGTTTGGGAGAGGACGGTTTGGTGGTCAGGAGTGGGGTCATGATCAAGGGGGCGGTAGGAGGTTGTGTCGGAGAGTTGGCGCCTGGCCTTGGCGATGTAGAGGTCAATGTGCCATTCTACAACTGCACCTTACTTGTCCGCGGGTTTTTTGGTGAGGTTGGGATTGGAGCAGAGGGAGTGGAGGGCTGCTCGTTTTCCGGGGAAAGGGGTGGAGACGTTGAGGTGATTGATGTCATGACGGTAGTTAAAGATGAAGAGGTCGAGGGCAGGTAGGAGGCCTTGGAGTGGTGTCCAGGAGGAGGGGGTGTGTTGGAGGCGGAAGAAGGGGTCAGTAGGGGGAGGTTTAGGCTCATGATTAAAGTAGGAAGCGTGGAGGTGGAGGCGGCAGAAAAACTGCTCAACATCAAAGCAAGAGTGGTATTCGTTCAAGTGTGGGTGAAGGGGAACAAAGTTGAGTCCTTTACTGAGGACTGACCATTCATCCTCAGTAAGGGGGAGGTCTGGGGGGATGGTGAAGACTCGGCAGGGCTGGGTGCTGCTGTCTCCTCTGGAGCGGCTGGCTGTGGAGGTGGTGGGTGGAGCGATGTTGGCGTGGGTCCGCCCAACAGTGTCTGCTTTTTGGAATTCCCATGTGGTATTCCAGTCACTAGATAATTACCAGTGATGATGAAAAGATGGCCTTAAATGGATATTTTCTGCCCAAAGAGACTCAGTTAGAATAGGGGTGGGAGGCCATCACTAAGCTTACTCTCGTCAGACCCAAACGGGGCAGCAGTAGGAAGGTGGCAACCTGCCACTTCTTCACCCCGCCACCTTTTGCTGTGGGGAAGGCCATTAGGTTCTGCCATTGGCTCTGCCTTGTTTCTCTACTTTATTTTTCCAGTTTTCATCTTTCCTGTGTGGTTCTAACATTCTGCTGCTCTCCCACATCACCGATTCCCTTCTTGTGTTTCACAGGAATACAGAAACAGGAGAAGACCATTCAGCTATTTGAGCCTTCTGCCATTCAATGAGATCAGAGGAACCTGACTGAGAACTTCAGTGCATCTTTAAGATGGTATACAGTGCATTAGTGATGAAGGGAGTGAATATTAATGACGGGAGTGGTTATGCCAATCAAGTGGGATAGTTTATCCCTGGATGGTGTTGAACTTCCTTAACATGTTGGAGCTGCACACATGAATCAATGAGCCCTCGCAAAACTGGAATCAATGATTGGAATCATACCTAAAATAAAAGAAGATGGTTGTAACTTGTTCTTTTAATTGATGAAATGGGTGATTTGGTGGTGTGTTATCAAAAAAACAGTTGTAGTTGTTCAAGATCAATCAGCCATTGGACAATTTTTCAGAAATTCCTCAAGGTATTTTCCTAACCGACCTGTTCAGAAATGTTATTACACACAAATGAAGTAGGTGGGCCTTGAACTTAAACCTTTTGGCTGAGAGTTAGGGACATTACCACTGTGCCATGAGAGCCCTAGGAACTCCTCAAGGTAGTGTCCTAGTCCCAATCATCTTCAGCTGCTTCACAATTACCTTTCTCCATTATAAGATCAGAAGTTTTGGGTTCTTATGTCAAACTGATAGCATTCCTAATTCTGATCTGGGAACTCAGATTCAAGTCCCATCTATAAGACCATAAGACATAGGAGTGGAAGTAAGGCCATTTGGCCCATCAAGTCCACTCCGTCATTTAAATCATGGCTGATGGGCATTTCAACTCCACTTCCCTGCACTCTCCCCGTAGCCCTTGATTCCTTGTGAGATCAAGAATTCATCGATCTCCGCCTTGAAGGCATTTAATGTCCCGGCTTTCACTGCACTCCGTGGCAATGAATTCCACAGGCCCATTACTCTTTGGCTGAAGAAATGTCTCCTCATTTCCATTTTAAATTTACCTCCTCTAATGCTAAGGCTGCGCCCACGAGTCCTAGTCTCCCAGCCTAATGGAACAACTTCCCAGCATCCACCCTTTCTAAGCCATATATTACCTTGTAAGTTTTTATTAGATCTCCCCTCAACCTTCTAAACTCCAATAAATACAATCCCAGGATCGTTAGCTGTTCATCGTATGTTAAACCTAGCATTCCAGGGATCATCCGTGTGAATCTCCGCTGGACACGCTACAGCGCCAGGATGTCTTTCCTAGGGTGTGGGACTCAAAATTGGACACAGTATTCTAAATAAGGCCTAACTAGAGCTTTATAAAGTCTCAGAAGCACATCACTGCTTTTATATTCCAACCCTCTTGAGATAAACAACACCATTACATTTGCTTTCTTAATCACGGACTCTACCTGCAAGTTAACTTTTAGAGAATTCTGGACCAACACTCCCAGATCCCTTTGTACTTCTGCTTTACGAATTTTCTCACCATTTAGAAAATAGTCCATGCCTGTATTCTTTTCTCCAAAGTGCAAAACCTCGCATTTGCTCACGTTGAATTTCATCAGCCATTTCCTGGACCACTCTCCTAAACTGTCTAAATCTTTCTGCAGCCTCCCCACCTCCTCAGTACTACCTGCTATCCACCTACCTTTGTATTATCGGCAAATTTCGCCAGAATGCCCCCAGTCCCTTCATCCAGCTCATTAATATACAAAGTGAGCAGTTGCGGCCCCCACACTGAACCCTGCGGGACACCACTTGTCACTGGTTGCCATTCCAAAAAAGAGCCTTTTATCCCAACTGTCTGCCTTCTGTCCGACAGCCAATCCTCAATCCAAGCCAGTAGCTCACCTCGAATACCATGGGCCCTCACCTTACTCAGCAGCCTCCCGTGAGGCACCTTATCAAAAGCCTTTTGGAAGTCTAGATAGATAACATTTCCCTGGTCTAACCTACTTGTTACCTCTTCAAAGAATTCTAACAGGTTTGTCAGGCACGACCTCCCCTTACTAAATCCATGCTGACTTGTTCCAACCTGACCCTGCACTTACAAGAATTTAGAAATCTCATCTGTTCTTGAGTTGTGTAAACACACTTCTAAACAGGTCAATTCAGTATAATCTATAAAGGTCGGATGTGCTGAATTCACTGTTGACTGCACAATGTTCAGCACCACTCATGACTTTTCAGTTAATAAAACAGTTCATTTCCATATTAGCAAAACCTGGGCAATATCCCTGCTTCAGTTGATAGAAGCAAGTAACATTCACAGCGCACAAGTGCTGGGCAATGACAGAATTGAATCTAACATTCAATGAAATCCCCACTATCAAAATCCTGAGAATTACCCTTGTCCAGGTTGGACTGCCTATACAAACACGTTGGCTAACACAGCAGTCAGAAGTTAGGAATTCTGCGGCAAGTAACTCACATCCTGTCTTTCCAACGTTTTCCCACCATCTTAAGATGGTGGAATATTCTTCACATGCCTGGATCGGTACTGCTTAAACAGTACTAAAGAAGTTCAATACCACCCAGGCCAAAGCAGCTTGACTGGCACAACCAACCACACCTTCTGCTTTCATGTTTTCATGACGCTCAAGGCAGCAGTACCCACTATCTGGAAGTTGCACTGGTAATTGATTAACACCAGTAATAAATTAATTCTCACCCAGTATAGTAAAAAACCATCAAATATACAGAAGCATTTGCTGCCTTTCAATCCAGTTAGTTTTATACATTTTCAGTGCCAGCTGTTAAAGGACATGAGGTAACCAGCAGATTTTAGCACTTACCTTATATCAACCTTGCTTCTTTGTACATTGTACTCTAAACCTGGTATCTGCACCTCAGCTGTTTTTCTTGTTCTAGCTTCAGTGTTTTTCAATGTGAAGTCAGCAATATTTTCTGGAAATGGGCAAAACAATGATTTCAATACAAAAGCATGATTTTTGCAAACAGAAAAATGGTCTTAGCTGAAATTGCTCTGTGAAGGCTTTTCATTTCCTCAATACCACTTTTGAAACAGTTACCCAAAGATCAGTAGTTTAAAATGATATATTCTTTATATCTACTGCCAGCTGTAGACTCATGGCTGATTGTAGTATTTTGGTGCAGATCTAATGCACTTGTCAGAGCGTCAAATATGTTAGGTACTGGAGAAATGGTGAAGTAGTGATAATGTTACTAGACCAGCAATTCAAAGGTGCAGGCTAATGATAGGAGGATAGAAATCCCATTGTATTAGCTGATGTAATTTAAATTGAATGAATGAAAGAAAAAACTGGAATGAAAGGCTAGAGCCAGATATTTTCTCACGTGGGTTGTCTTGGAAACTTTTATAAATGATGGATTTCCCAGATTTCTGAGATCATATTGTCCCTTCTGATTTTCACTAGTGTCTTTTAAGAATGTAGGGAATGTTGGGTGCCCAAATAGCTGTGGGAACAGAACTGGAGAAGCAACTGTGCAAATAGAGGCCACTTGGCTGTAGGAATTAATGCAGGGTAACAGGACAGGAAAATTTGAGGTCTAGCATCTGGGCAGAATGGCCCTTGCATTGCTGATGCCAATCTAGACATCCTCCTGGAAGCACTGACGGAAGAGAAGGAAGTTCACTGACTAGAAAGTGACAGAAAATGGCTGCCCTGCAAAGCTGTTGAGGATGTTTAACATGCAAAGTATTATCAGGAGGATCCAGGTCCAGTACTGAAAAAGATTCAGTGACATGATTCATTCTGACAAGCTGGGTACAATGACAGGGCCTTTTGACATGGTCTAGGTCTTCAGCTTCCAAGAGACACGTTAGCCGAAGAACCTGAGGACACATACTGCTTTTGAGAGAAGCATATGCCCATGGTTTTCACAGAATCTTCAGCAGGTTTCAAAGGCATAGTGCTGTTGAGACCGCCCAGTAATGAAACTTATGACTTTGTATGTCAATGTCCTGATGACAATGTCCATAGACAGCAGGAGTACCTCATTTATTTTCTCTTTTCAGGAGTTAAAAAAAACCTTATAATGCCTGAGAAATGGCTTACAGAAGAGGAGGAATACCATCTGAACATAAAGATGCAGCATATTGGCGTTCATGAATACATGCCACACACAGTCAGTGACACTGGTGGTGCACAGGCTTGGAGTGGGTGCCAGTTGAACTCCAGATGATGCCGTCCTCCAACCATCCAAACTACTATTAAAGGATGAGGCAGTCGCTGTGATGAATGAATGTGCTACCCCTCATTGATACCATCATCATCATTTACCAATTGATTCCCCTGAATGAGGTACTATCTATCTAGTAGTAAGTGTCAGAGGCTGCTCCTACTGCTTCTGGAAATGGGCACTGCCATTTGAGGATGACTGCCATGGACACCTCAGCCACAAGCTAGGACTAGCTAGTTTTGCTGATTAGCTCATAACCTTCAGCCATTATTGCTGTCTGTCTAGCTGTTGCAACCCATGGGTTCTTGACAAGGGTTCATATTATGGAAGATAGAGAGTTCTTAAGTTCTATGGGAACAATCTCTCCGAGGACTTAATACATGGTTTCAGCTCATTTTATTACAAGTTGCTTACATTCTTCCTCAATTTCAAGCTACTCTAACCAAAACTCAATTTAATCTTCATTGCTTCACAACCTGGAGTACCTAATCTCTGTTGTATTTCTATAAGCCTAAATGCTGTGACAGTACTTTAATTACACCTTCCTAATTTTTAGCAGGCAATGCCATCCTCAACTTGCTTGCCAACTTAACCTTTGCAGCTTCACTTCAGTCTATCAAGGTTAACTCTGCCACCTGCAGGAATTTCTTTGTAATTTTTATTGCCATTTCTTACTTGCGGTACAGAACCATTGTTTTCTTTATTATCTACTAATATCTCACCATGTCCTTGTTTCAAATTAATCCTGATGAACTCCCAATCTCTTGTCACAACCACTTGAGAACGCATGATGACACTTGAATCGACTATTCTCAGCATTGTTACTAATATAATGATTTAATCCAAATACTCTATATTAAACTGATGGAACTAGGTTAATAGAAAACACTCACCAGGTTCTTGTACTTAACAGGAAGTACCACTTACTACAAAAATAAATTTTCTTTTTATTCATTCATGGGAGCTGGGCATTACTAGCTGTGCAGCATTAATTGCCCGTCCCATGCTGCCTTTTGGAAGGTGATAGTGAGGTGTCTTCTCGAGGTGCTGCAGTTTTTGTGATGTAGGTTGACCCTCAATGCCCTTTGCAAGGAATTCCAGGATTTTGACCCAGTGATAGTGATATATTTTACAAGTTAGGACGATGAGTGGCTTGAGGGAAACTTGCAGATGGTGGTATCCCCATGCATCTGCTGCCCTTGTCTTTGTAGATGGAAGTGGTCATGGATTTGAAAGGTGTTGTCTAAGAATCTTTGATGAATTTATGCTTTGTGTCTTGTAGATACGACACAATGCTGCTACTGAATTGAATTAATTGAATTGAATTAGTCTTATTGTCATGTACTCAGATGAGTACAGTGAAATGTTTACAAGTTGCCATTTATGGAATCATTCTAGGTACAAAGGTACCAAGGTACATATTTGACTGTCCAAGTTCTCAGGAAAAAAAAGAGAAAATAAAGAACTAAAGTGTCCAGCATTTCAATTCATAGAAATAAATCAGAAAATAGAGAAATAAAAAGTTCTGAACAACGGTGTGTGCAATCCAGTCCTCTGGCACATAGCCTCCATTCTGCACCGGAACTTGACTCCAAACTGCTCCAGGCTTCACTTTGAGGTTCCCAAGGCTAGGAGACTGCTTTGGAATTACTTTGAGACCGGATGTCCACGCTGTGACGTCGAAAGACTGCCATGGGCCACTGAGAGATCACCACGCCAGACCGAGAGGATGCTATGCTGGGCTGAGAGACTGCCATGCTGGGTTAGGTGGCTGCCACTCTAGGCCAGGAGGCCACCTCACCAGAAGTCTTTTGAGGCCATGTGTCTGCTAAGGCGATGAGTCGGAGTCTGCGTTGAGGCAGGGGCTCCGAAGCTGAGAAGAAAAGAAACAATAAACAAATGGAATGGATGAGCTCTGGCTGAAGCATCCTTCTCTGTCACCATCTTGGACACTGCTGTTGGCAGAGGTAAAGAATGTTTTTGGATGTGGTACCAATCAAGCAGACTGCTCGATGGTATCAACATTCTTGAGTGGTTTTGGAGTTGCACTCATTCAGGTAATTGGGAAGTATTCCATCACACTCCTAACTTGTGCCTTGTAGATGATGAACTGGCTTCGGGGAGCCAGGTGGTGAGTTACTTGCTGCAGTATTCCGAGCCTCTGACCTGCTCTTGTAGCTACTGTGTTCATGTAGTGAGCTCTGTTGAATCTCTGGTCAATGGCAACACTTAGGATGTTGATAGTGCGGAAGTCAGTACCCTTGAAGGTCAATATCAGTGATTAGATTGTTTCTTATTGCAGATGGTCATTGACTGACATTTGTGTGATAAAAAAAAACTTAACTTGCCACTTATCATCCCAATCCTGGATATTGTCCGGATCTGGTTGCATTTGAACATGGACTGTATCAGCATCTGAGGAACTGCGAATGGTGCCGAACACTGCAGTCACTGGTGAACACTACCACTTCCGACCTAATGATGGAGGAAAGGTCATTGAAGAAACAGCTAAAGATGATTGGGTCTAGGACACTGCCCTGAGGAATTCCTGCAGAATTGTCTTGGAGCTGAGATGACTGACCAACAACAACCATAACCATTTTCCAATGAGCCAGAAATGATTACAACAGGCTGAGAGTTTGCCACCTAATTCCCATTGATTCCAGCTTTGCTAGGGCTCCTTGATTCACGCTCAATCAAATGCTGCCTTGATGTCAAGGGCTGTCAATCTCACCTCACCTCTAGGATTCAACTCTTTTGTCCATGTTTCAACCATGGCTAGAATGAAGTCAGCAATTGAGTTGCCCTAATGGAACACAAACTGGGTTTCACTGAGCAGGTTATTGCTGAGCTGATGCTACTTGATAGCACTGTTGATGACACTGTCTATTACTTTTCTGATGATCAAGAATAGACTGATGGGGCAGTAATTGGCTGGGTTGGATTTGTCCTGTTTTTTATATACAGGGCAAAGCTGGGCAAATTTCCACATTGTTGGGTAGATGCCAGTGTTGTAACTGTCCTGCAATAGCTTGGCTAGGGGAATGGCGAATTCTTGAGCATAAGTCTTCAATATTATTGCCCGAATGTTGTCAGACCCCATAGCCTTTGCAGTATCTAGTGCCTCCAACCATGTGGCAGGATGGCAGAGCTTAGATCTGATCTGTTGGCTGTGGGACTGCTTAGATTTGTCTATCACTTGCTATTTATGCAGTGTGGCATGCACATAGTCCTGTTTGGTGGCTTAATCAAGTTGGCATCTCCTTTTTAGATATGCCTGGTGCTGCTCCTGGGATGCTTCCCTGCACTCTCCATTGAACCATTGGTATATGGTAATCCACAGTTTTCCCTGCCCGTGTTTAATCCGAAGTAATGAGTTTTCATGGAGTCTGAAGTCAACGTTGAGGACACCCAAGGCAACTCCCTCCTAACTATATACTACTGTGCCACTAGCTCTGCTAGGTCTGTCCTACTGGTGGCACAGGATATGCCCAGGGATGGTGATTGTGGTGTCTGGGACATTGTCTGTAATGTATGATTCCATGAGTATGACTGCGTCAGGCTGTTGTTTGGCTAGTCTGTGATACAGACCTCCCAATTTTGGAACAGGCCCTTGCTAGTCAGGAGGATTTTACAGGGTTGTTTTTGCCATTGTTGTTTCTGGTGCTTAGGGTGATGCCAGGTGGTTTGTCCAGTTTAATTTCTTTACTGAGACTTTGTAGCCATTGATACAACTGAGTGGCTTGCAAGGCCATGTCAAAAGGCAGCTGAGAGTCAACCACATTACTCTGGATTTGGAGTCACATGCAGGCCAGACCAGGTGGGGATGGCAGATTTCCTTCCCTAAAGGACATTAATGAGCCAGATGTTTTTTTCCCTCCCAACAATTGTTTCATAGTAAACATTAGATTCAGAATCCCAGATTTTTAAAAAAAATTGAATTGAAATTCCACCATCTGCCATGGTACGATTTGAACCCAGGTACCCAGAGCATTAGCTGAGTTTCTATATTAAGAGACTAGTGATAATACCGCTAGGCCATCGCCTCCCCTAAAATAACAAAAGCAGAACAAAATGAAACATATGATTCTACTAGTTGAAAATCTAACCCCCTTTTAAAACTCCAAACATACAAACAGACAGACACATACGAACAAAAAAATGATGTTGTAGGTGAAGTGAAATAAACTGGGGAAACAGTTCAATAGCAATAGTCCACAGGATAATGTAAAATATTCCTTTCGATTCTCAAGACCTTCTGTTCTCCAATCTCTTTTCTGGATTCTTTCACTTGTTTACGGGTGGCACAGGGCAGCCGGTACACTAAATCATAAACTCTCTGAACTATTGGTAAAAGGCAACAGTTTATAGCAATGATGGAAGAAATAACTTTCTTCAGGCTTTAGTTATTTTTACTGAAGACAGACAGACAGCTTCTTTAGTTATTTGAAGGTTTCAGAGCCCCTCTATCTAAGTTGTTTACCTGTTCATGAGCTAATCAGAAATTTTTCATTAGGCTAACGATTTCTGGCATCTACAACACGTCAGATTGCAAAAACCAAACAACAATCTGTTGCTGGGCAAATATCACACTGCACACATACCACAGTGTATATCTTTCCTTCCCCACTGCTTGCAAAGCAAGTGTAAACACAACTTAATGAATCATAGAATCCCAGCAATGTGGAAAGCAGCCATTCGGTCCATCAAGTCTGCACCAACCTTTCAGACAGCATCCCACTCAGACCCAGATTCCCATCCCAGCCCCTTAACCCTGCAGTTACCATGGTTAACCCACCTACGCATTTTGTGAAGGGTTCTGAAGAAGGGTCACTGCACCTATAATGTTAACTCTGCTTTCTCTCCATAGATGCTGCCAGACTGGCTTAATTTTTCCAGCAATTTCTGCTTTTGTTTCAAGTCCTACTTAATCCAGAGGTATGTCACAACATGTCTAGATGGGTTGATTAAAAAATACGATTATCAGTTTATGGGTCTAAGAATAGTTTTGCAAGGGCTCTTGTGACACTATGGTAGTATTTGTACTTATGGGTCAGGAATTTGGAGTTCAAGTTCCTTCTGCTCCAGAAGTGTCTGATAATATCTCTGAACAGTTTGATTAAAAATATCTTCGTGTATAACATTCTCCTGGCTTCACACAAAACTTTGCCAAACAATCACTGAACTTAAATCCCCATATTATCTGTCTCAGTCCCCCTTTTAAAATAACACATTTTGGAATTAAAAACAAAAAATGTCAATGAATATTTTGGGTACATGATCTACCTTCATAAAAATGTGTACATTCAGAAAAAAAAGTCTTTAATTCTGACATTTTACCTACACTCACCTTATTTGTTGGCACATTCCTCTATGCTCTATTCCATCATGGCACACTCTTGTTATTATTAGCCACATTGCTGGAGCTACCTGGAACCAAAACCTAGTTCTTTCCCATTAATTTTTCAAATGTTCCCTCAAGCCAATCATCCCCACCCATAATCTAGATTAATGCTTTCTACATAAGGGATAATAAAGTGTGGAGCTGGATGAACACAGCAGGCCAAGCAGCATCTTAGGAGCACAAAAGCTTTCTACAGTCCTATTTATAGGATGTGCCAGTACAGTGGCCCTAGTCCGATTCAGATGAAGACTGTCCTAGCGGTACACCACTTGCTTCTCCCAGTGCAGGTGGCAATGGTCCATGAATTGAATCGCATTTCTTCTACATCAAGTTTTGGCCTAGGCCTTAACTCTCTAATCACAAATACCCTATGTCAATTTGCTTGAAGCTAAGGTAGTAAATCAGATATTATTACCTTTGAACTGTCATTTGTAATTGTGTCTCTGGCTTCTTATACCCCCTTAGCAGTGCCTCTTTCTTAGTCCTTCCTATGGTACCTATGTGGAGCATGACAATTGGATTTTTCTTCACCTGCTCCAAATTCCTCTTAGGACCTGAGGGGATGACCTTAAACCTGGCACTAGACAGGTAACACTGCCTTGGGACTGACATTCTTTGCTAAAGTGAATAGTGTTTATCTCCTGGTTATGCCATTCTCTATGACAATTATATTTCTTTTAAACCTTCCCCTACCATCCGGAACAGTTCCCTGCACCAAAGTCATGGTGTGTTAGCTCATCTTCCCTCTAGTCCCTCCTCTTCTCCATGCAATTTACCAGAACTCCCAAACATGTTGAACAATTGATAAACTGAGGCTTTTCTGATGAAGGCTCTAGGCCCGAAATGTCGGCTTTTATTCTCCTGAGATGCTGCTTAGCCTGCTGTGTTCATCCAGCTTCACACTTTGTTATCTCTTTCATAACAAAGTGTAGAGCTGGATGAACACAGCAGGCTAAGCAGCATCTTAGGAGAACAAAAGCTGACATTTCGGGCCTAGACCCTTCATCAGAGAGAGGGATGGGGAGAGGGTTCTGGAATAAATAGAGAGAGAGGGGGAGGCGGACCGAAGATTTTCATTGCTACTGTCTGGATTCTCATACCAGCCTCACTTGAAGCCACACCCTCCCATCCCTGCCAACAAGTGAATCTAAAGTAATTAGCCCAAGGACTGTGACTGTGAAAAATGTTGCAGTAACTTTCCTTCTCCTTGATATATTGCAGCTTCCAAATATAGACACTTAATGCAGATGTGGACAGAATTTTGTTGTTGTTGTGTGTGTGTGTGTTGGTGGGAAATGACTACTCCTACTTCTGGGAGGAAGATCAGTACCAACCTGTCAGATTAATAAGCTGTCCCCATGAACTTAATGGAGTGTGTGCAGGCTAAAGTGGTGAACAGTATGATTTCTGCTCTGACTGGAAAGATGTCTTACCTTCTGGAGCCGCCAGTCAGTTACTCCAACAGGTCTGTAAAAGACAATTTGTTCAGGAGGGGACATGCCAGTGAGGATGACGGCTCCAATGGACCTTGGACCTCAGAAGTAGGGGGCATTAATAAGAGGGTTAGAGCATTTCAGTTGGGGAGTGAGGTGTACAGAGGCATTGGTTTAAACTCCAAAGGGAAGAATGAAGAGGGAAACTATTTTCTGGGGATAACTCTGCTGACCAAATGGCACCCCAAAAGATCACACCCTCTTTCCTTCCTGCTCCAGTAGAAAACAAAACACAGGCTGCCCACTCCAGACTGCATGCCTAGGCTAACAATATTATAGTGTGGGCACATTCATATTTAAATACATTCATGGGTTATTGATTCCATGCTCGCCCTCCCAAAATATGGGGACAGTTTTAGATGCTCAGAAGTGTTGGACTAGCCACCAGATCTATTTCATGTGATGGCATAGTAGTATTGTCACTTGACTAGTAATCCAGAGATCCAAGCAAACCTGATATAAATTGAAATTAAAAAGTCGACTCATGACCATGTCAATTGTTATAAAGACTTATCCCTTTGGTTGATCAATATGTTTTACAGAAGGAAATCTTCCACCCTTACCTAGCTTGGCTGACATATGACCCCAGACCTATAGTAATGTGATTGATTTTTTGAAAATTCTTTCACAGGATGTAGTTAATTTTGGCCAGGTCAACATTTGTTGCTCATCCTTGGCTGCTCTGAATTGAGAAGCTTCTACATCATTCAAAGGCTGGTTAAAAGTCATGGCAAGTTTGCTTTAGTTATGAACTCTTCCATTTATAAGCTCACAAATCAAAAGCCTGCCTGGACACACATAATCTGCTGCACCCCTGGTTCTTCAACATATGCAGGTATCTCTGTCTCTAGCCCTTGGTCCAATATTATCAGTATCCTTGACTTGCTGCATCTCATCCTTTGCTGGTGCCCTCCATCTATCTCGACCTATGCTTTTTGTTTGGAAGTTTTGATCTTCATCACTGTTAGACCAAAAATCCGAGTGCTGTACTCTGTTTGCCAGCTATTGACTTCCATGTGCTCAGCTGGACCCCACAATAATATATAGAAACAATGTCTTCCTCAAAGAGGCTGATGACTCAGCAACTGTATGGTCTGAGAATGTAAAAAAAATCACTCTCCCCACAGTCTGAGTACTCTATTGCACCTGTGTGCTAGAAGCTGATGGCTTCTCAGCCTTGCTCCCTTTTATGAATTTTTTAAAATTGATGATATGGCCTAGATTAGGTCCCTGCTGTATGCTGTATCCATGTCACCTGGTCTTCCCTGACTCAATGTGCAACCCATAAGGCCCCAACAATATCTGAAAGTGGGCATAAAAGAGCTCTACAAATACTCTAATTGGTGTCATCATAGAATTGGATAGGTTGCAAGGGAATCATCTGCCCCTGCCCTGATGAAACTTGTCCTTGGAAGGACCTAGTACCTGACTACATTCTTCTGTGCCTGACAATCTCTGTCTAAAAAAAAATCATATATATGGTTTCTACATTTGTTAATAACAGTGCATGCACTTTGGCGAAGTCTCATTTATACAGACAATCTAAACACAAATTTCTTTCAAATGAAACTATTAACTTGCACGTTTAGCTTTTGGCTTGGAGTGTTCTACAGATAATATATATTTTATTTCATGAAAGTTAACTAACATGACAAATTTATTGCTGAAACTAGACTTTATTAAGGGGTTCAAAATGCCACGCAGAAATCAAGAGACACACTTTGAATTTTTATACACTATATATATCTAAAAATATATTATCCCCTTACAAAACATACAAGTATGCTTCAAACGTTTTAGGCTTTTTTTTTAAACACAGTCTGTACAAGATACATTACTTAATATATTTGAAGATACGAGTTTGTCAAAGATAATGTAAATTGCACAACCTTTTTCTTTCAAGATGCACTAATGTCATTGCTGTAGTAGGTTCTTCTTAAAATAACTTTTTTTTTTGATTGTTTCAAGATTTGCAAATGTTGGCGTGCAATAAAGTTTAATATAGCAATCTCCATACTGGAGCTCACCACCTCAAAGCTTGTACTTTCTGTATTAATTAGCTTTCATGTTGCATCAAAATGACAAGTCTTCTAGTGGCCCAAAAGCAAAACGCATCTGTTCTAATACACATCACCTCACGTCCTTTAAACAGACTACAGCAAAGAGAACACACATAACAAAACGTCCTGCACATTCTGCACTTAATTCACATACATAGAAAAGCCTACAATCTCAACTGAAACATCCCAATCCAATATTCTTAAAAACTATCTATCTGACTGGAGAAGTCATTTTGTTGAATCACCACAGTTAGTTCTAAATTCAAATGGAACAGTATCAGGAGTACCTAAACAAACCTCAACTGCAAAGTAGGTAAGCAAACACATCAAAAACTCATCTTTGGTTTTGGAATAGTTAACATATAATTAAAATAAATTTAAATATCACAGCCTTTGATATGTCACTTATGCAACTTAACAAAGAACTGATTTCTTTTTCAATAGCTTTGATGGCTTGATAATATGTTTTAAAAAGAGTCAGCAAACTAACACTTCCAAGCAACACTTAAACTACTTTCTTCACGTTCGGCCATTAAATATTGCAAATATAAACAACAGAATCTTCTTTATCATAAAATTAAATGTCTTCTAAAGAAGCAGTAATATTATGTGTCATTCAGATAATATTGTGGAAGATACATGTTGATAACTAAACAGATGGAGTGATTTTTAGTGTTAAAAATTCAAGTTCGCAACACACTTGCCGTTCTCTAAAACATATTGGAAGAAAGTAATAAAATTGTATTGTGCAGAAGGTGACTTTGGTTTTGGGGCCAAATTTTCTACAGTATGCAAGGTGACATTCATTTTGGAAAACAGCTAAATAATTTGCACATGACACACAAGTCGAAAGGCCACAGACAAGCATACAAATGTTCTTTGTTAACTAAAGCTTGCCATACCACATTAATTCTCCATTATCTAATGTCTCTAGACTTTGCTAATCTTCTCTCCTTTATTTCCCCCTTTTTTGAAAGGTTGGGGACAACAAATACATTATCTGAAGGTCCTGCGACGAACAATTTCAGCAGAAATAGTGCATGTCTGCCTCGTAGCCTGAGAAAATTATCCAAACACGGTTGCACATTAAAAACCCTTAACATATTTCTGTAACACAACTGATAAGAAGTGTTCTCAATAGCACAGGTAGAATTGAGATGAAACTGCAGCAAAAACACAAAATTGAGTTCTACATGCTCTAAGATTTTTTTCACCATTAGATTTAGTAATTAATCAACAAGTGACAACAAATGTTGTCTGTTGTCAATTTCAACAAAAATGATCTGCCAAATCGGCAAAATCAGACCAATATTTTCAAAATAAAAATAAACTCCAGTGATAGTTATGACATGCAGAATGATTCATTGCGATTTTCTTTTGAAAACACAAGGTAATTTCTATTTTTTAAAATTAGGTGTTTTAACACATTATATGTTGGATGATGGTGTCACAATCTCTGTGTACTCCAGAATTTTTGTTAATTCATCATGAAATCAAGAACTCAGTGATGATAACACACTTAGTGATAAGAGGTATCCTGCCAGTCTGACCAGTCTCTTATGCAGTGATTGCAAGTCCCAACTAAAGAGAGAACATTGGAATAATTTTTAGTTATATTCTTTGGAGGACTTTGAACAGGATCACAAGATTTGAAGTAAACTAATAACAACACATTTACATTAATTATAAATTTGGAAGTCCAATTATTTTATTGAATTTTATTAGAAGTCCCTTTTCTAAACTGTTTTCCCTTAAGACTAGAATTACTTTAATTTCTTCCATTGCTATATTTTATCATGAGCTAGGTCAGATGTTCCCTCATCAGAATATCATTTTTTAAGTTTATCATGGCTGCTCTTGTTGATGTCTTCTATTGGGTCCTTCTTATTAATGTGTAAAGTAACAGTTTCTCCATAGTTAAGTGTTCTCGTGGAAACTTCAGTTTTGTAGCTTGGTTGACCACTATCCACAGAACATTGCACTTCAGTACAAAAAGATGTTTTTAACTCAAATGGTGGTTTCTTCTCCATTGCTGTTGAGGAGTGAATAACTGATTCAGCACATGCTCCACTGACACGTACTGATAAATTTGATGGCCGCACTGAATGCATCTCCATTACCCTGGATGCTGGCATGAACATGCCTCCAGGTCGCTGATCTCCAAACTGATGCAAATAACTCGGTTTCCTCTTAGTTACAACTGGTCTCCCAACATTAAGTAAAACTGGTTTGCCAATTGTAGGTTCGTTTATTTCTGCGTGTAGAACAGAAATTTCACACGGCTCAGTCGAACAAGCAGCTGATGAAAAATCTTGGTCAAGTGAATCCTCAGATTTGTAGGTTTCTCCTTGGGCAGGAATGTAGTCTTCAAGGTCTTCCAAAGTTAATACCTTGCCATTATATGTCAAAATTTTAGTATCTCTGTTTACTAGATCATCACTGCTGGGCTCAGGGGGTTCATCCATAATGACAGATTCACCTTCTGTGTCTATTTCTTCTTCATGTTCTAGCTTAAGTTCCTCCATTTCATCACCAGATATATCCAATGGAAGATCCACAATGGCCAAAGTAGGTTCTGTTTTAACATCAGATAGATTTCTGAGTGATAGCTGTTCATCATCCATGGGTTCAGGAGTTTCAAAACTTAACATTACAGTTTCACCTACATGTGCAACAAGTGGTGTTTCCACTTCCAGCAGTTGGGCATTACATTTGTACTGATCTTCAGTTATGTTTGGTTGAATATTGTATTCATTCACAGCATCAGCAGATACTTTATTAGACTCATCCATAAAGTAGTCTGATATACAGTCAGGATTAACGTCATTTGATGTGGTAGGTTCAATTTCTGTGGGAGTCTCAGGACTGCAGATAAGAGACTGAACACCTACTTTTGTTAGATTTTCTTCTGAAACTGAAGATTGCATTTGTTCCACTAGATTATTGTTTGAGTTGTTTATGTTAGGGTCAGCCCTCAGAGTTTGCTTTGATCTTGGGCTTGAAGATCTACGTCTGACCTGTCTTTGCTCAGATAAGGTGAGGGTCGAAGGGGAAGCTGATCTTTTCCTTTCAGGTTTCGAACTTTGCTTAACTTTGAATTCAATTACTTCTTCAACTTCTATCCAGCTTGGTGTTTGTTCTTGTTCCTTAGTTTCTACAAAAATATGCCTTGCAGTTGCACCTTGTTCTTCTGGTTCTGTTATCATAAGTGCAGGTATGGGTGGCTTTTTCATGGCTGTTTCTTTGGGTTCAGGCTGAGTTTTAGGAGCTGGCCTCTTGGGTCTAGTTGAGAAAGATGTTTCTGGTATTGTTTCCTGTGGTCTTGGTGATCTTGCTGGAGAGATACTTGAAGATGTGCGCCGTTTAACCTTTGGGCTCTTGACTACTGTTGTTATGGTCTCCTCGCTAATTGTGAAAACATATTTTAACAATTTAACAATCAGAAGGATTCCATTGTCCACATTGTACAAAATACATCATTAGCTCTGCTGCAGACATACTTTTGGTTAGTTGGTGAGCAGAACAATTGTAAGTACCAATAAGATACTGTAAATTTCATGTCAATGCATTGCAGTAATGTTATACAGCAATTAAAAACATGCTTGTTAGCGAAACCTGAACTGATTTACTTGAGGTGCAAACTGCTGGCATGCTTGTTTCAACCTAAACAGGAAGACATGAGATTACTAGTAAGGTACACTTTTGGGTGAAATATAAATATACTGTTTAAACATAATATTTCAACTTAAAAGAGAATACAGTAGGTATGATACAAAAGGAGGTCTGAATAGTTTTAGAAATGTAATTAACGCACAGATTCTTTCCCCAACTACTATGAACTAACTTATCTTGCATGGCTAGAACATCAACCCCTACCAGTGCAGCCCTTGTCACACGTGTGTGATAATGATGGAAGAAGCAACATCAACACAATTCATTGAGAACAGTTAACACTAGAAATAGGAAGTTATAGGTTATAATACACTAACACTTCCTATCCCCTTATATTCATGATATATTATGCCAAACGAACAAGCTTATTTGACTAAAAAGTTATTTGATTATTATCACTGAATACAACTTTCAATTACATGGCGATGTTCTACATGAGTTTCTAAATATGATATAAATCCTGATATTTGATTATGGATTTGAAACCATTTTTAATAATGATAAGATTGTAATTATTGTTTTATTTGATTTTAGCATTTGCTGAATTTTAGAATTAAGTGCAATTCATTTGAATGAACCATGTTATTAGCAATACTGAATAATTACTGATTGGTATACAATTACAACAAAATTTCAAAATAATTGTCAATAATTAATTCTTGGGAATTATGAGAAATTATGCAGTTAGCATATTACAATCAATTAATAGTACAACTATTAATTCAGATTATATTTAAAGAAAGAATATTGCTGTTTAATTTTTGATTTACATATATAGTAAATTCAAATGAAATATATACTAACTGAACTGTTTTGCACTTGGCACTTCAACCAGAAAATTTAATGATCATCAACAATTAGGTTCAAAATACACAAGAAGGTGGGAAGGAACTAGCATTTATTAGCATTGAGTTCTGAGCATTTTACCTAAAAGTAATTTTGACAGTAACAGAATTTTGAAACTTGAAGCAATTGTGGAAAGCCAAATTGCTTATACTAAACAAATTCTTATTCTTTACCACAAATTAATATTAAGAAATATCTTTGTATTTCAGATATTGCCTTTCTGAAGCATATAGAAACCATGAACCTTAACTACCGAAAACGATGGGTTGTTGTGGTTGAGATTTAAACACAGCTTTGGACACAATGGTACAAGCCCTGCATATATCCACAATTACTTTGGCGATCTGTCTATTCTTCCTAACCACCAATGGAATGTTCCTTGATCATAATTCAATGTTCCATCACAAGTAGGAGACTCAGACACCTCCTAAATGTGCTTGGGAACCTCCTACCATAATTTCTTGAAGTCCTTCAAAATATCCACCTGCTTTTTTAGGCACTTGCCATACGAAGAAGCCTTTCCACCCAAAACATCTCAAGTCTTTCAATCATGCTACTTAGGGTAGGAACCTTATTTGAAGAAGCTCTGCAGTTAAATTCTGAAGGTCATTCAGGAAACCACTCCTGCTCAATTTTCTGACTTTATATCATTCATGTCCCCCAGCCCGACATCCACTACCTGTTCAGAAATTGTTTCTAGAAAAAATTCTTGAGTCAGCTGAACTGTAATTATGACAAACATTGACATGCACTGGAAAGCAGTAATTATTTGTAAAGTAAAATATGATGTCATCAAGCATGCGATGAGATTGTCAAACATGGTAGCTGATATAAGTAGTAATGAAGAAACTAAGCACTTACATGATGATGGTTTTCTTGGGAACTTTAGTCTCTTGTTCAGTGACTACAAGAAACAGGATGAAAAGTGTGGAATCAGAAATGAACAAGCTGAAATGATGGAATCCACTCTTGCAGTCACTGCTATGATAAAACCATTTTGCCACCTTATCATTTATTCCCAGAAGAATCAAGTACTGGGATTCTATAAAATGACTTTTGTCTAGTTTTTGCTTGCGTGATCAGTGTCTAGTTGCATTTCTGCATGCTAAACAAATGGTAACATTCCATTAAAGTAGCAATCAAGGGAAACAGATATCATTTATATGGTTTACTGTGCTTCTACAAATAATCAGTGATAGAAGAGTACAACATTACTCGAATGTAAGTCTTTTTGTAGTAAAGAACTTGAGTATTGCTGAAAAATAGACACATTTTGATTAAGATTTTTGTCTTGTACTCATCAGAACATTCACAAGTATCACCAATGTAAAGTGGGACAATGTTTTAATAAATTATGAATAGAGCATACTGATTGTGGGCCTTGTCAACCAATTCAGCACCTTGCTTCCCTGCATTAAAAAAAATTGTTGCCCCTTACATTGCATTCTTGTGAATGTCCTGATAAGTGCAAGACAAGCTTTGACAACAGGTGTCTTTTTATAGCAATAATTACATCTAACATTATTAAAATGTTATTATTCATGCAGATTGTGTTCAAATAGGGGACCAGTGTTACTTTAGTATAAATCCAATTTAAACAGTGTGGCCTCCAAACTCTTAGGCAACTTGCGGGAATACAATACCATCAAATGGAATCACAGAAGGTGCCTGGATTTTACTGCCCCCCTTTTAAAAAATTATGGAATATGGATGATCCTGGCATTTATTACCCAATCCTAATTGCCCCTGAACTGAACAATTTGCGATATCATTTAAATGGACAGTTAAAAGTCAACCACAGTGCTCTGGGTTTAGTGTCACATGTCTGCCATATTAGGTAAGGATGGCAGATTTCCTTTCCTAATGGCGTTAGTGAATGAAGTGTACTTTTAAAACAACTGATGACAGTTGTCATGATAACCTTTATGAAAACTAGCTTTATATTTTTTCAAACTGCAGTGGGATTCAAACCCCACAGTATTAGCCTGGATCTACGGAGTACTAGTTTAGTAAGTCACCTTTAAGTCATCATTTTCTCTGAAGGTTATTAATTTCATCCATAATATTTAATATTAATCACTTGGCTAACTAATAGGTGGCTCCATACTTTTTAGACATTGTGGACTCAGTTTTCAAATTTGGGTCAGAGAGCTGATCTATGCAATTTCCGTGACCCAACACTGATTTACTCACTTGATGTTATTTTAAAGTGTTAATGCATTAATTGGACAGTACGTTGGTTTGGCACCCAATCAGTGGAGCCGAATATCTCCAATAAATGGGAGCATCTGCAGCATGTGAATGGCAAAGACACACCTGCAGTTGTGACAGAGCAACACCTTGGAGGCCCCATAGTATAGAAGTTTGAGAATGTGTATATACATTCAAATCAGAGGTACTCAGAATGTTCAGTGCAAAAATCACCAAGTCCTGACACTTCTTGCTGTATAACAAAAACTTACACTTTCCCTGCTGTGAAACCTGTGCACTGATTTATACCAGACTGTTTAGGTTTGGCTAAATCCCATTTGAGAATTATTGTTCCAACTTCCCTGCTTTTTAACAAACTCCAAAAGGAGTTTGGCACATTACTGGAAGCAATGGGTTCCCTATTTCCCACATAACCCACCCCCACGCCTTTTAAAACTGGAGCATATCTTCAAAGCATCAAATCTAAATCCATTCTACAGAAACATGATTTTCAAGTAATTTTCTTACAAGCAATCCTGATTGTGCTGGTAATTTACAATCCAGCCCACAGGCACTGATTTTATCAGCCTTCAGTGGGAATAAAGCTCAAAATGTGATGTTAGGTTAACTAGCCCATTATGCCTGTGACACTGTAAGATCTACTTTGAATGACACTCACTGTTGGATGTCTAAAGCGTCTGCCTATTTCAGGCTCGATATATTGAATTTAGGTCCTCTCATATAAAAATTGCCCGGAGGCCATGTTAGGTCAGAGTGATTAAAGCCTCTGTAATATAGGTTACAATCAATTCCATGAATGATAGAAGCAAGCAGAACCTTTGCAAATATTGGTTTTGTGGGCCCATAAGAAGATTTTATTCCTTTGTGGAATGTGGGCTTTAAGGACTGGGCCAGGGTTTACTGCTTATCCCTAGTTGTCCTTGGGAGCTTCTCTAACTGCTATAATCCATTTGGTGCAGGTACAATGTGTGTGTTTATATATGTGTGCTTGACCCCCACTGGACTCGAAACGTTAACACTGTTTTTTTCCTTCACAGATGCTGCCGGACCTGCTGAGCTTTTCCAGCAACTTTGTTTTTGTTCCTGATTTACAGCATCTTTTTACTTGTGAAGTTATTGGATGATGTTATGGAGGTGGGAATAGTCAATCACAGTTTTGCCCTGGATGTCCAGTGCAATGATGTGGGCAAGATTTACCTCACTACATTCTGTGGAATCTTGTTGTACACAATAGTATGCCATTTTTGCCTACAAAAACAACAAATATTACTGTTCAAGTAACTAATTGAAGCATTTGGGATTCCTCAAACATACAAAAGGTGTTGTATAAATTGAGTTCTTCAGAAACATGAGATAAATACTGCATTTCAAATGAGGCATGGATTATGGCCTTATAACATTTATTTATAACAATGACTTATAGAACAAAAACTTTGTCCCTATTCCTGAAGTTTATTCTTTCAATTTGTTTTTGCTTTGTAAACAAACAATTCTGAATTTTTTTCTAAGTTTCATTTTACAAGCCATCATTTAAAGCTGTGACTGCTGTTATTTCTGGAATGCAATTGGACTTAAATGCAACTGAAATTGTTAATGCTGTATAAATATTCCAAAAGCAGGCATACATCAAATTCAAACCAAACAAAACCATGTCAGAAAACATTGGTCTCGACTCTGTTTGTGAACATTAAAGAGTGCAGTAAGGCTAGAGAAGATTAAAAACTAGTTTGATACATTTTTGGCTTCATGCTTAAGTCTATATTTGGCCAATTAAGTAGAATTGTTTAAAAAAGTGCCAATTTCTACTTGTGTAAATGTCATGTATACTGCTGACATGGTTTACATTTTAGACACAGGAACGACATTTGTTAATGCATAGCTTGCATACTCTGAACAAAGTGAACAATGAAACCACATACTCCAATTTAAAACTGGACTCAATAAATGGATTTGCAGCTTATCAAGCACATATTAAATATAAAATTGTCAGTCTTTTAAGATAAATAAATTCAAAATAATTAAAAAAGGTAAAGAACATCATTGAAAAGAATCCTTAAAGTATTAACAAACATTCAGAATCATGGGATTAAAATATTTAAAAAGATACCCAATGTAAGGAAAACTGTAGCTGTCATTTAATACTTGATAAGTTTTATTTTACAGTGGCTCTGTTACGGACTGTTTCTTCTTCTTCATATTTTCTGTTCATCACATGCTGAACAGTTGAATGACGAAAGCTGAGAAAATGAAAAGCTTTTTCTTTCTTTAATTTTTTTAAACTATCATGCAGTCCTGGGTCCGGTGTCTTGTCTCACGGGTGCAATACCATCTCCTAACAAAAAAAATATCAGCTCTCTTCCCCATCTCCAGCCCAATTAATTAGGAATGATCCATCTACATCTAGAAGATTTTGCTGTGCCTTCTCTAAAGAAAGGTTTAGTTATGACAAACATGCTAAAACCCATGCTTATGTAGTCTTAAGACATTGACAATGTCTGGCATCACAACGAGAGGTACAATTGCAATGTTGATGAAATGGAAAAGTTATTCTATTCTCCCAAGTAACGGGATCTAATTACGTGGTTTCAGAATTAAAATTACAATGAAAACATCAAAAAAGTACTGTAGTGGATGTTAGACAGAATAATGTCACCTATTTGGCTTTATTAAAATTATAAGGGTGCCTTCAAATTCCAGAAGGTGACACATTCCTCCTTTAAGTGGAGGAAAAATATAACATGTAAATACAGGAAATCTGACTTCAAAACAGAAAATGCTAGCTATATACGATAATAAAGTGCGAAGTTGGATGAACACAGCAGGCCAAGCAGCATCTCAGGAGCACAAAAGCTGATGTTTCCGGCCTAGATCCTTCATCAGAGCTATATACAACTGGTTGCTCAGCATTGTAAAGATAAAGGATGGTCTAACAGTTTTTGTGCTGCTGTCTTGTGATCCAAAATATGATAAGCTAAGTTTTCTTTGCAGATTCTGACTGTCATATCTTTAACCAGAAATATTGATCATTTGCTTTAAAACATTTATAAATCAATTGATACAAGTACATAATGACTTCATGAAATGACATTGCTCAACATAATTTTCAGGGTATAGCCTTTTCCAAACAGCAGCATTGATTTCAAGGTATCCTACATCAAACACACAAAGTACAATGAAAAACAAAGTTCAGATATTTGTTTCCAGGTTTTATGTATACCATTTTAAATAAAATGCCAGGATACTTGGATTTGACTAAGAGAAGCGATAACATGATAGGATCCAGCACAAATACAGTGCCATTAGTCTGACATCTTTATTTGGTTTATACCTTCATCATACAGCACAATATCCTCTCCTTTCACCAAATCATGCACTAAATATTATAAAAATGAGTGTCTGGATGAATAAACAGATCTCCATGAATCTTCTGGAAACTAATGTCAAAGTGAATAAATTCCATATGAACAACAGCTTCATGATCAATAAAGATGAGTTGAAAGTGACAGCTATTGACATCAACGGTGCATTCAACTGAGTGTCAATGGGAAAATTCTCTGCTGGTTGGAGTTATACCAGGTACATGGGAAGATGGTTGTGGTTGTTGGAATGAGTCATCTCAACTCCAGAACATTGCTGGAGTATAATGGGGGAGGGGGGTGAGGGGAGTCTCTCCACGGCTCAACTATCTTCAGTTGCTTCATCAACGACCTACCCTTCATCAGGTGGGAAATGGGAATGTTTGCCGAGGATTGCACAATGTTCAGCACTGTTGGTGACTCCTCAGATAGTAAAGCAGTCCATGTTCAAATGCAACAAGATCTGAACAATACTCAGGCTTAGGGTGACAAGTGGCAAGTACCATTTGTGCCAAACAAATGCCAGGTAATGTCTCATATTGGAGACAGTCAATCTAACCACTGTCCCTTGACATTCAATGGTGTTGCCATTATTGAATCACCACTATTAACATCCCAGGGGTTATCATTGATCACACACTCAATGGGACTCACCATATAAATACAGTGGCTACAAGAGCAGGTCAGAGGCTAGGAATACTACAGTGAGTAACTCACTTCCGACTCCCTAAAGCCTGTTCACCATCCACAAGGCACACGTCAGGAGTGTGATGGAACACCCCTAATTTGCCTGGATGGGTGCAGGTCCAATAGTAATCAAACAGCTTGATACCATCCAGGACAAAGTTGTCCACTTAACTGGTACCAAATCCACAAGTACCCACATTCTCCACCACCGACACTCAGTAACAGGAGTGTGTGCTATCTACAAGATGCATTGTAGAAATTCATCTTAGGTCCTTAGACAGCATCCTCCAAACCCAAAACCATATTGAAGGACAAGATCAGCAGATACATGTTCCCTTCCGAGCCACTCACCATCCTGACTTGAAAATATAATCACCATTCATTCACTGTTGCTGAGTAAAATTCCTGAAATTCCCTCCCTTACAGCACTGTGGGTCTATCAACTGCACATGGGCTGCAGGTGGTGACTCAAAAAGGCAGCTCACCACCACCTTCTCGGTGTAAAATAATGACACGCAGTGAATACTGGCCAGCCAGCAAAACCAGCATTCTCGACAAGTGAATACAAAAATAAATGCTTTGCTAAACATCAGGGCAGAGCGTAAAGCCATATGTAAAAGCAGCTTATAAATAACAATCTGAATGCTTGTGATAGCAGTGATCATGACCAGAAACATTTCAGGGTCATTGCCCCCATTAAAGCCAGAAAAAACTGAAATGTATTCACAGGAAGAACAGATTATGCTGCAAGGAAGATGTGTCTGGCTATGTATATCATTCTTCTGCAAGAATGAATGTCCAAACATTTGGACAGATGTACCAAACCTTGTTGTTTGCATAATCATTATACAATGAATGTCATCTATGAAAACTTACACCATAAAATATAATTATCTGAAAAATTCCTTCATTTTTAACACAGCAGTGGGAGCTGAAATTAGTTCTCCTCTATCCTAACCAGTCTATATTGCTAGTCTTAAATCTTTAGAGTGCTTCCACACTTATAAAACTTGCAAATGCAACTAAAGAAATACAGCAGTAAAAAAAATTATATTATGAAGAAATCTGTGAATAAAGTTAGTAGTTTGAGAGAGAAATTCTGAAGGCCAGTCATGTCAACTCTAAGTCATTATTACAAATGGTTCTCAGTGTAGCTTCCTGGGGTCAACTATCTTCAGTTATTTAATCAATGACCTTCCCTTCAGAAGGTCAGAAGTGGGGATGTTTGCTGATGACTACACAATGCTCAGCATAATTCAGAATTCCTCAGATACAAGCGCAGTCCATGCCTCAATGCAGCAAGACCCGCACAATATCCAAGCTTGGGTTGTCGAGTGGCAAATAATATCTGTGATGAAGCGGAGGTCGATCTCCCTCTGATAACTAAAACTAAAACACCCAGAGAAGGTTACCTCACCTCATAATCTGATAAAGGAAGTGTGAGAAGTGGCATGATCTGCCTTTCACCCCTCTAATCTGTTATAAAAGAGAGGTTAAATGAACTGAACCTCTGACAGTCACTCTACAATTAACAAGTAACAGTTTATTTATCTAACTCTAACAATGAACAAATGAAACAGAACTACTAAAAAAATTGAACAATTTCCCCTTAACTACTAACTATTCCCAAATAAAACAATATTCAAATGATATGATGTTCCAATAGATATGAGTTCCACATATGTAAACAATATTAATTTAAAAAAATTAAAGCCTAATCTCTCGAAATTACCACCAGGATAAGTCTTCTGGAATGTTCTTTGCTTTCTCCGCTCAGTCCCAAAAATCATAGCTCTTCCTTCTTTGAGGATGATCTTGGAAATTCCTTGATAGCCTTCATCTTCACATTCCTTGGTTACATCCTTTCATGTCCGATGTTGTATCCTAAGAATGTTACCTCTGCCTACACAAGTTTTGTCTTTGCCAAATTTATAACGACTTTGCGTTCCATAATGTCTCAAAGAGCTCTGCTAAATGTGCCTTGTGATCGGTCCACAAGTGGCTAAAGATCACTAAGTCATCTATATAGATGGCACAATTAGTCAATTGTGACACAACTCTGTTGATAAGTCTTTGAAAGATGGCTGGTGAATTCTTCATTCCAAAGGACATTACTTTAGATTGATGTAGCTCATTTGGGATGACAAATGCAGAAACTTCTTTTACTCTCTCCGACAAAGGTACTTGCAAGTAACCACAAAGTAAGTCCAATTTTGTGATGTAAGTGGCTTGTCCAACCTTTTCTACATAGTTCTTCAGGCTTGAAATTGTGTAAGAGAGTCTGAGTTAGTCACAGCACTGATCTTCCAATAATCTACACAGAATCATTGAGTACCATCAGGTTTGGGAACCAACATGATTGGCGAACTTCACTTGCTTTGACTTGGTTGAATTATGTCTTCTTGGAGCATCATTTCCACTTCCTTCTGTACTGGTGCTGCTTTGAGAGGATTGAGCTTGCAGGGGTGTTATTTTATCAGAGCAGCATTCTTTACGTCAACCTCATGTACTATTTCTACGTGTGTCTTCTAAGTGCTATAACAAGCCTTTCAATTCAGTTCTCTGTTCCTGAGACAGATAGCTTATTATACAATCCCATTCTTTAAGGACTTCCTCAATATTTAATTTATTCTGAGGCACATTAAATTCCAAATCATCTGGATTTTATTCCTCACTGAGTGGCAGTAATTAACAGCTGTTGCTCTGGTTACCTTTCCCTTCCATAGTAAAGTTTCAGCGTATTCACATGACATACCCAATAAATTGTTTTTTCTATCTGACATTTTTATTAGGTAATACACCTGATTTAACTTCTTCTCAATCTGATAGGAACCACTAAACCTTGCTTTGAAGGGTCTCCTACCGCTGCTAACAAGACCAATACTTTATCCTCAAGGGCAAACATACAAATTTTAGATTTCTTACCTGCTTTTAGCTTCATTAGATGCTGTGTCACCTTCAAATGTTGTCTAGTTAATTCACCTACTCTGCTTAATCGTTCTCTCACCTCAGATCCAATTGTGAGATCTTTGACTTCTGACCTATCAACTTTTCACTAATTGATTTTAAAGGCCCTTTCACTTTGTGTCCAAATATTAATTCAAATGCAGTAAACAGAGTCAAGCATTTTGGAACATCTTTAATAGCAATTAGTAGAAATAGGATATCTTTATCACAATCATTTGGGTAAACCTGACAATCAGCCCTCAATGACACCTTTCCAATGCTCTCTAGGATGCAGGATGGTATGCAGTTGATTTAAAGGGTTGGATGGCTAAACCATCCACGACCTTATTAAATAATTTAGCAGTAAAATTGGACCCTTCATCTAATTAAATCTCCTTGGGTAATCCATAATGATTAAAGAAAGCAAACAAGCATTCCACAACCTTTTTTGCCTTGACATTCCACAATGGAATTGCCTCTGGAAATCTAGAAGACACAACCAATTATAGTTAACAAATACTGGTTCCCACTTTTCATTTTAAGAAGGCGACCTACACAATCAATCATAACCCACACAAAAGGTTATTCAAATATGGAAACTGACATTAAAGGCACAAGTTTTACCACTGTTTTCCTACCATCTGACAAAGATCTTAGGTGCGACAAAATTCAACCACATCTTTATGTAATGCAGGCCAATAGAAAAGCATCTGTATCTTAGCCTGATTCTTCCTCACTCCTAGATGACCTCCTATAGGTAATTTGTGTGCTACCTACAATATCTCCTGCCTGTATGCTACCGGTAACACAATTTAGTGAACTTCAGCCCATTTCTCCTCTGTAATAACCTGGGAAGGTCTCCACGTCTGCTTTAGGATTCTATCCTTAAGGTAATAACATTCTGGAATATACTCTGATTCCTTTTCAGAGTAGGCTTTAAATGTCTCATCTTTTTGTTGCAACTCCATTAGTCTTTCAGAAATTAACACCTCTGCCTGATCCTCTACCTGCTTAGGTTTCTCCTTTACCATTTCAAACAGCTAACTGGACCTCAACTCTTTTTCTTTGGTTTTCCCCTCTTGCTTCAACTTATGACTGTGGGATCTTGTCACTGCACAGTCTGGAAAAAATCCAGGGTATTTTTCCTTTAACTCTTCAGTTCCCTGGTTTTCTTTTGGGCTTCTCCATTATAATGGGCATCACCTGTACCTTTGATCAGGCTAGGTCATTTCCAAGAATAAACTTTATTTCTGGAATTGACACTCTTGCAGTCACTCCCAGTGTCACTTCCCCAGCCGTGATTGGACTTTCCAGCCTTATCTTACACAGGGGAATACTATATCTCTTTCCATTTATTCCACAGATTTTCAGTCTCTTGGATAACACTTCAGAAGGCATGCAAATATTTTCATCTCTTACTATTAGAGATTGACCAGCTCTCACATCTCTCAATATTTTAGTTTCTTTACTTTCTCCCTCTGTTTGTCCTGAATAAACATTAACCACAGAGGTGAAGTCTTTGAAGAGACTGGGCACTATCTTACTGCACAGCCCACAAACAGGCTGTGCACTCTGCTGCAGCTTCTTGACTTCTCTTGGAATTTCCTTCACTACTTTAACTAATCCCACTAGTTTAGCCTCTTTTGCTACATCTTTTTTTCTCCCCAGTGCCTCTCTTAATCCATGAGCAGTGTGACTTTGTGAGTCCCTCTCCATTACAGTGGAAACACGTGAGGCTGTTCACTTCTTTTTCATGCTCTTGGGTTTCTTTTTTCACATGTAGTAAACTGTTCCCAGTGTGACCTACTTGTTGTTTCCCATTGAAGGATCTCTCTCCCAATTTCTATTCCACATGGAATGAAATTGCTGTCGGAAGCCAGATTTTGAATTATACACTAATTCATATTCATCTGCCATCTCTGCAGTTCTTGCTATTTTAACTGCCTGTTCCTCAACATGAGTTCTTATTTCTGGAAGTGAGTTTTTGAACTTCTTCAGCAGAATAATCTCTGAGATCCTCCTATATTATTTTCTCTATTTCATGCTTTCATCCATCTCCAAGTTGCTATGTTTAACTCCTTCAAATTCAATACAAGTCTGACCTGGTTCCTTTCTTATATTTCTGAACTGTTGTTTATATGCTTCTGGTACCAATTTGTAGGCACTCAAAATGGGTTCTCTTGACACCTCATCTGATAGAGCTGTAAACACCTCACTAGCCCTACCTACCAGCTTGGTCTGAATTAACATTACCCATATCCTCTGGCCAATTCATTTGTTTAGCCAGTTTATCGAAAGGAAATGAAAAGGTTTCAACATCTTTATCACCAAACTTTGGCGATGTTTTGACATTTGTATATATCCCTTCAAGGTCTTCGTCTGTGATGGGTTTGCTCATCGCTCTCCTCCTCACTAAGCCTATCTTGTACTTTCATTTCTGTCATTTTAAGTCTGCTATTCTAATTTATAATTTGTGAAGATCAAACTCTTTCTCTTTCTCCCGCTCTTCTTTCCTTTTGTTTGTCTTCTAACTTCAATAATCTAATTTTCCATTTAATTTTTTCTAATTCCACTGTACCTGCCTGTTTCTCTGGTACACCTAAATGCTTGGCTAACTCCTTTACAATTTCAGCTTTCTACTTGTTAAACCCAAACTCAGTTAAACCTGAATCTAGCCTATTTGTCAAGTCTAAAAAGTATAGCCTTCCTCTGCCTTTCTGAACTTTCTTGGCAAATTTGGGAAGCATCTTCAAACCCCAGCATCTCTTTAGCAATGTTAAGAGCCATTTCCCTCACTTTTGATTTAACCAAACACGATTAATCAAAATTAAACAGATTTTACACTTCTCACCTAAGTTTTATTTTAAAGATCCCGGACTCTAATCCCCAAGTCTGTTTAAATCTGCTGGGGCCTTTCATACCCCAAATCTGTCCAAACCTGTTCAGATCCCACACACGAACTGGCCACAGCCCCCAATCTGTTACAGAGCAGAGGTCAACCTCCCATCCCCCCCGACTCTAATAACTAAAACAAAAACATCCAGAGAAGCTGGCCTCAATCTGTGAAAGAAAGTGTGGGAAGTGGTATAATCTGCGCCGCACCCCTCCCTCAGATTTGGTATAAATTAGAGATTAAATAAAATGAACCCATGACAGTCACTTTATAATCAACAAGTAACAATTTATTTATCCAACTTAACAGTGAAGAAATTGACAATACTAACAGACTGAACACTTGCCCCCTCAGGACTAACTATTTCCGAATAAAATAAATTTCTAATGGTCTGCTGTTCCAATAGATACAAGTCCCATGTGTATAGACCAAATTAATGAAAAAAAGTAAAAGCTTAGTCTCTCAAAATTACAACCAGAATAAGTCGTTCAGAATGTTCTTTGCCTTCTCTCCTGTCCATCTGTCAGAAATGCCTTCCTCCGTCAAATTCTTATGTCAGGAATATTAGCTAAGAGTGCTGCTGTACCTTTGTTTAGATGGTGCTTAATCTGAGACCTTAGAGATTTCTATTAGAGCCAGTGATTTTCTCTTTCTTTAGAGGGGATGGCTGTTAAGAGCTACTCTCTTTACAGATGGCAGATTGCTCTCACATTGATTTTCAAATGCCTCTTCTTTCATACCCTTAATGACCTATTAATTTCTTACAGTAGGATGGTCTGAGGTTGTCAAATCCATCAGGTTTAAATTTAATTGGGCTGTGGTATCTAGGGCCTGGTTTAAATTAATTGGCTAAATTCAGAAACCTTGGTAAAAATGCTGTGTTGCTTATTAACAGCCTTTTGATACAGTGCTTCAATTTCAAAAACTTCTTGATTTCAGCAGTAGGAGTGGTGACAGCACAAGCCAGGGAGCAGCTGGGAAGGTAAGATTTTCCTGATTAAAAAAAAGACTGAGAAGTGAACTATTATATTTGGGCATTGTCTAAACCCGAGGCACTACACATATAGTATCTCCCACCCATCATCCTCCTCCTCCTCCTCTAACCAAAAGAAAAAGACTGTGTGGAGGGTCCATAAAGTAAGGGTTTTTTTTCTTAATTCTTTAGGCAATCTAGAGTAGAAGGAATGGAAGCTAAGGCAGTTGCATGCTCCTCTTGTAGGGTGTGGGAGTAAAGGGTCACTACTGGTGTCTCTGACTTCAACTGTGAGAAGTGCACCCAACTCCAGCTCCTCCCAGACCATGTTAGGGAACTGGAGCTGGAGCTTTATGTGCTTTGGATCATTCAGGAGGCTGAGGGGATGACAGAGTGGAGTTATAAGGAGGTGGTCACACCCAAGGTACAGGAAAAAGGTAGCTGGGTAACCGTCAGGAGGGGTAAGGGAACAGGCAGACAGTGCAGGGATCCCCTGTGGCCGTACCCCTCAATAATAAATAGAACGCTTTGAATACTGTTGGGGTGGGGGGGGGGGGGAGCGATCTACCAGGGGAAAGCCACAGTAGCCAGGTCTTTGGCACTGAGCCTGGCTCTGTGGCTCAGAAGGGAAGGGGGAGAATAAGAGAGCAATAGGGATAGGAGAGACATAGAACATAGACCATTACAGCACAGTACAGGCCCTTCGGCCCTCAATGTTGTGCCGATCTGTCATACTGATCTAAAGCCCATCTAACCTACACTATTCCATGTACGTCCATATGCTTGTCCAATGACGACTTAAATGTACCTAAAGTTGGCGAACCTACTACCGTTGCAGGCAAAGCGTTCCATTCCCTTACTACTCTCTGAGTAAAGAAACTACCTCTGACATCTGTCCTATATCTTTCACCCCTCAATTTAAAGCTATGCCCCCTCGTGCTCGCCGTCACCATCCTAGGAAAAAGGCTCTCCCTATCCACCCTATCTAACCCTCTGATTATTTTATATGTTTCAATTAAGTCACCTCTCAACCTTCTTCTCTCTAATGAAAACAGCCTCAAGTCCTTCAGCCTTTCCTTGTAAGACTTTCCCTCCATACCAGGCAATATCCTAGTAAATCTCCTCTGCACCCTTTCCAAAGCTTCCACATCCTTCTTATAATGTGGTGACCAGAACTGTTCACAATACTCCAAGTGCGGCCGCACCAGAGTTTTGTACAGCTTCACCATAACCTCTTGGTTCCGGAACTCGATCCCTCTATTAATAAAAGCTAAAACACTTGTATGCCTTCTTAACAGCCCTGTCAACCTGGCTTGCAACTTTCAGGGATCTGTGTACATGGACACCGAGATCTCTCTGCTCATCTACACTACCAAGAATCTGACCATTAGCCCAGTACTTTGCCTTCCGGTTACTCCTACCAAAGTGCATCACCTCACACTTGTCTGCATTAAACTCCATTTGCCACCTCTCAGCCCAGCTCTGCAGCTTATCTATGTCTCTCTGCAACCTACAGCATCCTTCGTCACTATCCACAACTCCACCAACCTTAGTGTCATCTGCAAATTTACTAACCTATCCTTCTACGCCCTCATCCAGGTCATTTATAAAAATGACAAACAGCAGTGGACCCAACACCGACCCTTGCGGTACACCACTAGTAACTGGTCTCCAGGATGAACATTTTCCATCAACTACCACCCTCTGTCTTCTTTCAGCAAGCCAATTCCCAATCCAAACTGCTATATCTCCCACAATTCCATTCCTCTGCATTTTGTACAATAGCCTATTGTGGGGAACCTTATCGAACGCCTTGCTGAAATCCATATACACCACATCAACCGGTTTACTCTCATCTACCTGTTTGGTCACCTTCTCAAAGAACTCAATAAGGTTTGTGAGGCACGACCTTCCCTTCACAAAACCGTGCTGACTATCCCTAATCAATTTATTCTTTTCTAGATGATTATAAATCCTATCCCTTATAACCTTTTCCAACACTTTACCAACAACTGAGGTAAGGCTCACTAATCTATAATTACCAGGGTTGTCTCTACTCCCCTTCTTGAACAGGGGAACTACATTTGCTATCCTCCAGTCATCTGGCACTATTCCTGTAGACAATGATGAGTTAAAGATCAATGCCAAAGGCTTGGCAATCTCCTCCCTGGCTTCCCAGAGGATCCTAGGATAAATCCCATCCGGCCCAGGGGACTTATCTATCTTCACCCTCTGTAGGATTTCTAATACCTCTTCCGTGTGAACCTCAATCCCACCTAGTCTAGTAACCTGCATCTCAGTATTCTCCTCGACAACATTGTCGTTTTCTACAGTGAATACTGTTGAAAAATATTCATTTAGCGCTTCCCCTATCTCATCTGACTCCACACACAACTTACCACTACTATCCTTGATTGCCTAATCTTACTTTCGTCATTCTTTTATTCCTTAAATACCTATAGAAAGCCTTAGGGTTTACCCTGATCCTATCCGCCAACAACTTCTCATGTCTCCTCCTGGCTCTTCTGAGTTCTCTCTTTAGGTCTTTCCTGGCTACCTCGTAGCCCTCAAGTGCCCTAACTGAGCCTTCACATCTCATCCTAACATAAGCCTTCTTCTTCCTCTTGACCAGAGATTCCACCTCCTTCGTAAACCACGGCTGCCGCACTCTACAGCTTCCTCCCTGCCTGACAGGTACATATTAATCTAGGACACACAGGGGATTTTCCTTGAATAAGCTCCACATTTCTAATGTGCCCATCCCCTGCAGTTTCCTTCCCCATTCTATGCTCCCTAAATCTTGCCTAATCTCATCATAATTGCCTTTCCCCCAGCCATAACTCTTGCCCAGTGGTATACACCTATCCCTTTCCATCACTAAAGTAAACATAACAGAATCGTGATCGTTATCACCAAAGTGCTCACCTACTTCCAAATCTAACACCTGCCGGGCTCATTACCCAGTACCAAATCTAATGTGGCTTCGCCCCTTGTTGGCCTATCTACATACTGTGTCAGGAAGCCCTCCTGCACACTCTGGACAAAAACTGACCCATCTATAGTACTCGAACTAAGATAATAAAATGTGAGGCTGGATGAACACAGCAGGCCAAGCAGCATCTCAGGAGCACAAAAGCTGACGTTTCGGGCCTAGACCCTTCATCAGAGAGGGGGATGGGGGGAGGGAACTGGAATAAATAGGGAGAGAGGGGGAGGCGGACCGAAGATGGAGAGTAAAGAAGATAGGTGGAGAGAGTGTAGGTGGGGAGGTAGGGAGGGGATAGGTCAGTCCAGGGAAGACGGACAGGTCAAGGAGGTGGGATGAGGTTAGTAGGTAGCTGGGGGTGCGGCTTGGGGTGGGAGGAAGGGATGGGTGAGAGGAAGAACCGGTTAGGGAGGCAGAGACAGGTTGGGCTGGTTTTGGGATGCAGTGGGTGGGGGGGAAGAGCTGGGCTGGTTGTGTGGTGCAGTGGGGGGAGGGGATGAACTGGGCTGGTTTAGGGATGCAGTGGGGGAAGGGGAGATTTTGAAACTGGTGAAGTCCACATTGATACCATATGGCTGCAGGGTTCCCAGGCGGAATATGAGTTGCTGTTCCTGCAACCTTCGGGTGGCAGCATTGTGGCAGTGCAGGAGGCCCATGATGGACATGTCATCAAGAGAATGGGAGGGGGAGTGGAAATGGTTTGCGACTGGCAGGTGCAGTTGTTTGTTGCGAACTGAGCGGAGGTGTTCTGCAAAGCGGTCCCCAAGCCTCCGCTTGGTTTCCCCAATGTAGAGGAAGCCGCACCGGGTACAGTGGATGCAGTATACCACATTGGCAGGTGAACCTCTGCTTAATGTGGAATGTCATCTTGGGGCCTGGGATGGGGGTGAGGGAGGAGGTGTGGGGACAAGTGTAGCATTTCCTGCGGTTGCAGGGGAAGGTGCCGGGTGTGGTGGGGTTGGAGGGCAGTGTGGAGCGAACAAGGGAGTCACGGAGAGAGTGGTCTCTCCGGAAAGCAGACAGGGGAGGGGATGGAAAAATGTCTTGGGTGGTGGGGTCGGATTGTAAATGGCGGAAGTGTCGGAGGATAATGCGTTGTATCCGGAGGTTGGTAGGGTGGTGTGTGAGAACGAGGGGGATCCTCTTGGGGCGGTTGTGGCGGGGGCGGGGTGTGAGGGATGTGTCGCGGGAAATGCGGGAGACGCGGTCAAGGGCGTTCTCGATCACCGTGGGGGGAAAGTTGCGGTCCTTAAAGAACGTGGACATCTGGGATGTGCGGGAGTGGAATGTCTTGGGAGCAGATGCGGCGGAGGCGGAGGAATTGGGAATAGGGGATGGAATTTTGAACCCCGCCCATGGCCGACGCTGACGGAACCCCGCCCACGGCCGACGGAACCCCGCCCATGGCCGACGACCTCATCGCTCCGCCCACAACCTCCACAGCCTGCAACCCCAGAGGAGACAGCCACACTGAGCCCTGCCGCATCTTCACCATCCCCCCAGACCTCCCACTGACTGAGGACGAACGGTCAGTCCTTAGCAAGGGGCTCACCTTTGTCCCGCTACAACCACACATCAACCAATACCAGTCACGGTCGGACATAGAGCAGTTTTTCCGCCGTCTTCGCCTCCATGCCTACTTCTTCAACCGGGAACCCAACCCTCCTTCCACTGACCCCTTCACCCGCTTCCAACACAAGTCCTCCTCCTGGACACCACCCCCAGGCCTCCTACCCTCCCTCGACCTCTTCATCTCCAACTGCCGTCGAGGCATTAACCGCCTCAACCTCTCCACCCCTCTCACCCACTCCAACCTCTCCCCCGCAGAACGGGCAGCCCTCCGCTCCCTCCGCTCCAACCCCAACCTCACCATCAAACCCGCAGACAAGGGTGGCGCAGTGGTAGTATGGCGCACTGACCTCTACATCGCCGAGGCCAGGCGCCAACTCTCCGACACCACCTCCTACCGCCTCCTCGATCATGACCCCACACCCGAGCACCAAACCATCATCTCCAACACCATTCACGACCTCATCACCTCAGGGGACCTCCCACCCACAGCCTCCAACCTCATTGTTCCCCAACCCCGCACGGCCCGTTTCTATCTCCTTCCCAAAATCCACAAACCTGCCTGCCCTGGTCGACCCATCGTCTCAGCCTGCTCCTGCCCCACCGAACTCATCTCCACCTATCTGGACTCCATTTTCTCCCCTTTGGTCCAGGAACTCCCCACCTACGTCCGTGACACCACCCACGCCCTCCACCTCCTCCAGGACTTCAAATTCCCTGGCCCCCAACACCTCATATTCACCATGGACGTCCAGTCCCTGTACACCTGCATTCCGCATGGAGATGGCCTCAAGGCCCTCCGCTTCTTCCTGTCCCGATGGCCCGACCAGGCCCCCTCCACCGACACTCTCATCCACCTAGCTGAACTCGTCCTCACACTCAACAACTTCTCTTTTGACTCCTCCCACTTCCTACAGACTAAGGGGGTGGCCATGGGCACCCGCATGGGCCCCAGCTATGCCTGCCTCTTTGTAGGTTACGTGGAACAGTCCCTCTTCCGCACCTACACAGGCCCCAAACCCCACCTCTTCCTCCGGTACATTGATGACTGTATCGGCGCCGCCTCTTGCTCCCCAGAGGAGCTCGAACAGTTCATCCACTTCACCAACACCTTCCACCCCAACCTTCAGTTCACCTGGGCCATCTCCAGCACATCCCTCACCTTCCTGGACCTCTCAGTCTCCATCTCAGGCAACCAGCTTGTAACTGATGTCCATTTCAAGCCCACCGACTCCCACAGCTACCTAGAATACACCTCCTCCCACCCACCCTCCTGCAAAAATTCCATCACCTATTCCCAATTCCTCCGCCTCCGCCGCATCTGCTCCCAAGATAAGACATTCCACTCCCGCACATCCCAGATGTCCAAGTTCTTTAAGGACCGCAACTTTCCCCCCACGGTGATCGAGAACGCCCTTGACCGCGTCTCCCGCATTTCCCGCGACACATCCCTCACACCCCGCCCCCGCCACAACCGCCCCAAGAGGATCCCCCTCGTTCTCACACACCACCCTACCAACCTCCGGATACAACGCATTATCCTCCGACACTTCCGCCATTTACAATCCGACCCCACCACCCAAGACATTTTTCCATCCCCTCCCCTGTCTGCTTTCCGGAGAGACCACTCTCTCCGTGACTCCCTTGTTCGCTCCACACTGCCCTCCAACCCCACCACACCCGGCACCTTCCCCTGCAACCGCAGGAAATGCTACACTTGTCCCCACACCTCCTCCCTCACCCCCATCCCAGGCCCCAAGATGACATTCCACATTAAGCAGAGGTTCACCTGCACATCTGCCAATGTGGTATACTGCATCCACTGTACCCGGTGCGGCTTCCTCTACATTGGGGAAACCAAGCGGAGGCTTGGGGACCGCTTTGCAGAACACCTCCGCTCAGTTCGCAACAAACAACTGCACCTGCCAGTCGCAAACCATTTCCACTCCCCCTCCCATTCTCTTGATGACATGTCCATCATGGGCCTCCTGCACTGCCACAATGATGCCACCCGAAGGTTGCAGGAACAGCAACTCATATTCCGCCTGGGAACCCTGCAGCCATATGGTATCAATGTGGACTTCACCAGTTTCAAAATCTCCCCTTCCCCCACTGCATCCCTAAACCAGCCCAGTTCATCCCCTCCCCCCACTGCACCACACAACCAGCCCAGCTCTTCCCCCCCACCCACTGCATCCCAAAACCAGCCCAACCTGTCTCTGCCTCCCTAACCGGTTCTTCCTCTCACCCATCCCTTCCTCCCACCCCAAGCCGCACCCCCAGCTACCTACTAACCTCATCCCACCTCCTTGACCTGTCCGTCTTCCCTGGACTGACCTATCCCCTCCCTACCTCCCCACCTACACTCTCTCCACCTATCTTCTTTACTCTCCATCTTCGGTCCGCCTCCCCCTCTCTCCCTATTTATTCCAGTTCCCTCCCCCCATCCCCCTCTCTGATGAAGGGTCTAGGCCCGAAACGTCAGCTTTTGTGCTCCTGAGATGCTGCTTGGCCTGCTGTGTTCATCCAGCCTCACATTTTATTATCTTGGAATCTCTAGCATCTGCAGTTCCCATTATCTCTGATACTATAGTACTCAAACTATAGTGTTCCCAGTCAATATTTGGAAAGTTGAAGTCCCCCATGACAACTACCCTGTCTCTCTCACTCCTATTAAGAATCATCTTTGCTATCCTTTCCTCTATATCTCTGGAACTATTCGGAGGCCTATAGAAAACTCCCAACAGGGTGACCTCTCCTTTCCTGTTTCTAACCTCAGCCCATACTACTTCAGTTGACGAGTCCCCAAACATCCTTTCTGCAATTGTAATACTGTCCTTGACCAACAATGCCACACCTCCGCCCCTTTTACCATCTTCTCTGTTCTTACTGAAACATCTAAATCCCGGAACCTGCAACAACCATTCCTGTCCCTGCTCAATCAATGTCTCCGAAATGGCCACAACATCGAAGTCCCAGGTACTAACCCATGCTGCAAGTTCACCCACCTTATTCCGGGTGCTCCTGGCATTGAAGTAGACACACATCAATCCAACTTCTTGCTTGCCAGTGCCATCTTGCTTCCCTGAAAAACTTTATTTTGGACCACCCTACTCTCAACGTTTTCTATAGTCGAACTACAATTTTGGTGCCCATCTCCCTGCTGAATTAGTTTAAACACACCCAAACAGCCTTAGCAAATTTCCCCCCCAGGATATCGGTACCCCTCTGGTTCAGGTGAAGACCATCTTGCTTGTAGAGGTCCCACCTACCCCAGAAAGAGCCCCAATTATCCAAGAATCCAAAACCCTCCCTCCTGCACCATCCCTGTAGCCACGTGTTCAACTCCTCTCTTTCCCTATTCCTCGCCTCACTAGCACGTGGCATGGGCAACAAACCAGAGACAACAACTCTATTCGTCCTGGCTCTCAGCTTCCATCCTAGCTCCCTGAATTTCTGCCTTAAATCCCCCTCTCTCTTCCTACCTATGTCGTTGGTGCCAATGTGGGCCACGATTTGGGGCTGCTCCCCCTTAAAGATCCCAAAAACACGATCAGAAATATCACGCACCCTGGCACCTGGGAGGCAATTCACCAACTGTGAGTCACTCTCGCCCCCACAGAACCACCTATCTGTCCCCCTAACTATGGAGTCCCCAATGACTAATGCTCTGCTCCTCTTCCCCCTTCCCTTCTGAGCAGCAGGGACAGACTGTGTGCCAGAGACCCGTGCCCCACTGCTTCCCCCTGGTAAGTCGTCCACCCCAACAGTATCCAAAACGGTATACTTATTGTTGAGGGGAATGGCCACTGGGGATCCCTGTACTGCCTGCCGGTTCCCTTTCCATCCCCGATCGTAACGCATCTGCCTTTTTCCTGTACTTGAGGAGTGACTACCTCCCTGTAACTCCTCTCAATAACCCCCTCTGCTTCCCGAATGATCCAAAGTTCATCCAGCTCCAGCTCCAGTTCCCTAACGTGGTTTTCAAGGAGCTGAAGTTGGGTGCACTTCCCGCAGATGTAGTCAGCAGGGACACGAGTGGTGACCCTTACCTCCCACGTTCTGCAGGAGGAACATTCAACTGCCCTGACCTCCCTTCCCATTATTCTAAATTCCCAAAGACTTAAAAAAAAAGAATAAAAAATAAACTTGTTACCTTACCAATTAGGCACACAGAACTTTTTTTTTGGTTAGAGGAGGAGGATGGGTGGGAGACACTACCCGGATAGTGTTTCGGTTAACGCAACCACACAAATATATTACCTCACTCGCTCACCAGTACCGTGTCGGCTCCTCACTGGTTACGGGAATAGATGGGAAATTCTGTGGTCCCAAGCGAGACTCCCAGATGGTATGTTGCCTCCCAGGTGCCAGGGTCAGGGATTAGATTAGATACCCTGCAGTGTGGGAACAGGCCCTTCAGCCCAACAACTCCACACCACCACTTGAAGCATCCCACCCAGGCCCATTCCCCTATAACCCACACACCCCTGAACACTATGGGCAATTTAGCATGGCCAATCCACCTAGCCTGCGCATCTTTGGATTGTGGGAAGAAACTGGAGAACCCGGAGGAAACCCACGTGGACATGGGGAGAATGTGCAAACTCCACACAGACAGTTGCCCGATGCTGGAATTGAACCTGGGTCCCTGGCGCTGTGAGGCTGCAGTGTTAACCACTGAGCCCCATGCTGCCCCAAGGGATGTCTTGGATCGAGTCTTCAGAATTCTTAAGTGGGAGGGAGAGCAGCCAGAAGTTGTGGTACACATTGGTACCAATGACATAGCTAAGAAACAGGAGGAGGACGTGAAAAGTGATGATAGTGAGTTAGGATGGAAGCTGAAAGCTAGGATGAGTAGAACAGTAATCTCAGGATTACTACTAGTGCTACGGGCGAGTGAGGCTAGAAACAGAGAGAGAGCACAGCTGAACATGTGGCTATAAAGCTGGTTGAGGAGGGGAGGGCTTCAGGTTTTGTGGATCACTGTGATAACTTCTGGGAAGGTAGGACCTGTACAGGAAGGACGGGATGCACCTGAACTGGAGGGGCACCAATATCCTGGGCAGAAGGTTTGCTAGAGCTCTTCAAAAGGGTTTAAACTAGTTTGGCAGGGGAATGGGAACTGGATCTACAGATCAGAGGATGGGTTAGGCAGTGTACAGGCAGAAAGAGCAAGCAGAGAATCGATGAGAAAGGGCAAAGTGGCATTCAGTGCACCAGGTTGAGGTGTGCCTACTTCAATTGCAAGAAGTGTCAGGAATAACGGTGACGAACTTAAAGCATGGATCAGTACTTGGAACTACAATGTTGTGGCCATTACGGAGACTTGGATAGCATTGGACAGGAACGGTGGTTGGGTGTTCCAGGGTATAGATGTTTCAAAAGAAATAGGGAGGGAGGTAAAACAGGTAGGGGGGTGGCATTGCTAAAGGGATGGTATCACAGCTGCAGAAAGAGAGGTCATAGAGGAGGGTTTCTCTACTGAGTCAGTATGTGTGGAAGTCTGAAACAGTAAAGTGACAAGATAATGGGAATTGCAGATGCTGGAGAATCCAAGATAACAAAGTGTGTAGCTGGATGAACACAGCAGGCCAAGCAGCATCTCAGGAGCACAAAAGCTGATGTTTCGTGCCTAGACCCTTCATCAGAGAGGGCGATGGGGAGAGGGTTCTGAAATAAATAGGGGGAGAGGGGGAGGCGGACCGAAGATGGATAGAGGAGAAGATAGGTGGAGAGGTGGGGAGGAGATAGGTAGGCAGCCACACTGAGCCCTGCCGAATCTTCACCATCCCCCCGAACCTCCCACTGACTGAGGACGAATGGTCAGTCCTAAGCAAGGGGCTCACCTTTGTCCCCCTCCACCCACACATTAATGAATACCAGTCACGTTTGGACATTGAGCAGTTTTTCTGCTGCCTTCGCCTCCACGCTTACTTCTTTAACCGGGAGCCAAACCCTCCCTCCACTGACCCCTTCACCTACCTCCAACACAAGTCCTCCTCCTGGACACCACCCCCAGGCCTCCTACCCTCCCTCGACCTCTTCATCTCCATCTGCCATCGAGACATTAACCGCCTCAACCTCTCCACCTCTCTCACCCACTCCAATCTCTCCCCCGCAGAACAGGCAGCCCTCCGCTCCCACCCCAACCTCACCATTAAACCCACAGACAAGGGAGGCACAGTTGTAGTATGGCGCACTGACCTCTACATCGCCGAGGCCAAACGTCAACTCTCCGATACCTCCTCCTACCACCCCCTTGATCATGACCCCACCCTCAAGCACCAAACCATCATCTCCAATACCATCCATGACCTCATCACCTCAGGGGACCTCCCACGCACAGACTCCAACCCCATTGTTCCCCAACCCCGCACCGCCCGCTTCTATCTCCTTCCCAAAATCCACAAACCGGCGTGGCCTGGCCGACCTATTGTCTCCGCCTGCTCCAGCCCCACCGAACTCATCTCCACCTATCTGGACTCCATTTTCTCCCCCTTGGTCCAGGAACTCTCCACCTATGTCCGTGACACCACCCACGCCCTCCACCTCCTCCAGAACTTCCAATTCCCTGGCCCCCAACACCTCATTTTCACCATGGACGCCCAGTCCCTATACACCTGCATTCCTCATGCAGATGGCCTTAAGGTCCTCCGCTTCTTCCTGTCCCGCAGGCCCGACCAGTCCCCCCCACCGACACCCTCATCCGCCTAGCTGAACTCGTCCTCATCCTCAACAACTTCTCTTTTGATTCCTCCCACTTCCTGCAGAGGCCCAAGCTATGCCTGCCTCTTTGTAGGTTGTGTGGAGCAGTCCCTCTTCCGCACCTACACTGGCCCCAAACCCCACCTCTTCCTGTTACATTGATGACTGTGTCGGCGCTGCCTCTTGCTCCCCAGAGGAGCTCGAACAGTTCATCCACTTCACCAACACCTTCCACCCCAACCTTCAGTTCACCTGGGCCATCTCCAGCACATCGCTCACCTTCCCGGACCTCTCTGTCTCCATCTCAGGCAACTAGCTAGAAACTGATGTGCACTTCAAGCCCACTGACTCCCACAGCTACCTGGAATACACCTCCTCCCACCCACCCCCCTGCAAAAATTCCACCCCCTATTCCCAATTCCTTCGCCTCTGCCGCATCTGCTCCCAGGATGAGGCATTTTACTCCCGAACATATCAGATGTGCGCGTTCTTCAAGGACCACAACTTCCCACCGCAGTGGTCGAGAACGCCCTCGACCGTGTCTCCCGCATTTCCCGCAACACATCCCTCACATCCCGCCCCCGCCATAACCGCCCTAAAAGAAACCTCCTCGTCCTCACATATGACCCCACCAACCTCCAGATACAACGCATCATCCTCCGACACTTCTGCCATCTACAATCCGACCCCACCAGCCAAGACATTTTTCCATCCCCACCCTTGTCTGCCTTCCGGAGAGTCCACTCTCTCCGTGACTCCCTTGGCCGCTCCACACTCCCCTCCAACCTCACCACACCCAGCACCTTCCCCTGAAACCGCAGGAAGTGCTACACTTGCCCCCACACCTCCTCCCTCACCCCTATCCCAGGCCCCAAGATGATTTTCCACATTAAGCAGAGGTTCACCTGCACATCTGCCAATGTGGTATACTGTACCCAGTATGGCTTCCTCTACAGTGGGGAAACCAAGCGGAGGCTTGGGGATCACTTTGCAGAACAGCTCCACTCAGTTTGCAATAAACAACTGCACCTCCCGGTCGCGAACCATTTTAACTCCCCCTCCCATTCCTTAGACGACATGTCCATCATGGGCCTCCTGCAGTGCCACAATGATGCCACCCGAAGGTTGCAGGAACAGCAACTCATATTCCGCTTGGGAACGCTGCAGCCCAATGGTATCAATGTGGGCTTCACAAGCTTCAAAATCTCCCCCTCCCCCACTGCATCCCAAAACCAGCCCAGCTCGTCCCCGCCTTCCTAACCTGTTCTTCCTCTCACCTATCCCCTCCTCCCACCTCAAGCCACACCTCCATTTCCCACCTACCAACCTCATCCTGCCTCCTTGACCTGTCCGTACTCCCTGGACTGACCTATCCCCTCTCCACCTATACTCTCCTCTCCACCTATCTTCTCTATCCATCTTCGGTCCGCCTCCCCCTCTCTCCCTATTTATTCCAGTTCCCAGTCCCCATCCCCCTCTCTGATGAAGGGTCTAGGCCCGAAAAGTCAGCTTTTGTGCTCCTGAGATGCTGCTTGGCCTGCTGTTTTCATCCAGCTACACACTTTGTTATCTACAGTAAAGTGACTGCTCCTTTCTTGGGAGTTTTCTGTAGACTCCCCAATAGCAACACAAGCACTGAGGAACAGATTGGGACACAGATTTTGGAACGGTGCAGCAGTAATACGGCTGTCCTCATGAGCAACTTAGATTTCACTGATATAGACTGGACCTTCCTAAATGCAAATAGTTTGGATGGAACAGATTTTGTCAGGTGTGTCCAAGAAGGATTTCTGACTCAATATGTAGATAGGCCGACTACAGCGGAGGCCATACTGGATTTGGTGCTTGGCAATGAACCAGGTCTGGTGTCAGATCTCTCAGAGGGAGAGTATTTCCGTGACTGTGATCACAACTCCCTGACTTTTACTATATACTATGATAGGAGCAGATGATATGGGGAAGTATTTAATTGGGGGAGGTGGAATTACAATGCTATTAGGCAAGAACTACGGAGCACCAACTGGGATCAGATGTTCGCAGGGAAATGCAGAGGTTGTGTAGGGAGCAGTTGCTACATGTACTGGATAGGTTTGCCCTAGTGAGGCAAGTAAAGGATGGAAAGGATGGTAAGGTGAAGGAACCTTGGATGTTGAACACCTAGTCAAGAGGAAGAAGGAAGCAAAGATCAGGCAGGGCTCTAGAGGTCTACAAGGTAGCCAGGAAGGAACTGAAGAACAGACTTAGGAGAGCTAGAAGGGCGCTTGAGAAAACCATGGCGGGTAGGATCGAGGAAAACCCCAAGGCTTTCTATACATATGCGAGAAAAAAAAAGAGGGGATGGTCACAGTGAGGTTAGAGCCGATCAGAGATAGCGTTGGGAACTTGTGTGCAGAGTCAGAAGATGTCCTTAATGAATACTTTAATATTCACCAGTGAGAGGGACCTTGACGTTTATGACAACAGCATGAAACAGGCAGATATGCTCGAGCAAGTTGATTTTATGATGGAGGATCTGCTAGGAATTTTGAACAACTTGAGGATAGGTAAGTCCCCTGGGCCAGATGGGATATGCCCAAAGTGACTACGGGAAGCAAGGGAAGAAATTGCTGTCCCTTTGGCAACGGTCTTTGTGTTCTCACTGACCACTAGAGTAGTACCAGAAGATTGTAAAGGTATATGGTATATTGGCTTTCATTGGCAAGGGAATTGAGTTTAAGAGCCGCGAGGTTATACTGCAGCTTTATGAAACGCTGGTTAGACTACACTTGGAATATTGTGTTCAGTTCTGGTCACCTCATTATTGGAAAGACGTGGAAACTTTAGGGAGGGTGCAGTGGTGATTTACCAGGATGCTGTCTGGACTGGAGGGCAGGTCTTACGAGGAAAGGCTGAGGGACCTAGGCCTTTTTTCATTGGAGCGAAAAAGGATGAGAGGTGACCTGACAGAGGTGTACAAGAAGATGAGAGGCATCAATAGAGTGGATAGTCAGAGACTTTTCCCCAGGGCAGAAATAACTATTACGAAGGAGCATAATTTTAAAATGATTGCAGGAAGGTGTAGGGGAGATGTCAGAGGTAGGTTCTTCACATAGAGAGTAGTGGGCATGTGGAATGTGCTGCAAGCAGTGGTAGTGGAGTCAGATACTCTAGAGACTTTTAAGCGACTCTTGGATAGGTACATGGAGGATAGTAAAATGTAGGGTATGCAGGGTAGATTATCCTACTGAGATCAATAGGTCAGCACAACATCGTGGGCCAAAGGGCTTGTAAAGTGCTGTACTGTTCTATGTTCTAACTGTCTGCGCATCTGCTGCTGCCTGCAGACATTTTTTTCCCTCCTGAAAAAAAACATACCTTTTAAAAAGGTACCACACAATCTTCCCCTCAATCATTTTACGAACAGATTCTAATGTCCTGTCTTCCAATCTACAAGTACTATACCAACTTTGCAACAGGTGTGTCACACAAGTGGCAAGCAACGAACATATCCAACAAGAGAAATTCTAGTCACTGCCATGTAATATTCAAATGGCTTTACCAATGCTAACCAATCTAACATCAGCATTCAGCATTTTGCTGTTGATCAGAAAATGAACCAGGCCAACCATGTAAATACTGTGGCTGCAACAGCAATTCAGACACTAGGGATCCTGCAACGAGTAGCTTATCTCCTGGCTTCAGAATAAATGTCCACCATCTACATGGCACAAATCAGGAGTGTGAGGGAATTCCTCCCACCTGTCTGAATCAATGTAGCTGAAACTCAAGAGGCTTGACACCATCCAATACAAAGCAACTCACTTGCGTGACAATACATTGACAAACATTCATGCCTTCTACTATCAACACACAGTAGCAGGAGTGTGTATCATCGACAACAGGCATTGCAGAAATTCCCCAAGGATCTTTAGAAAGCACCTTCCAAACTCATGCCATCTAGAAGGACAAGGGCAGGCGCCCACAAAAGCAAATGATAACAACACTCGAGTTCCTTGCAGGTCAAACACCATCCTAACTGGGAATGGCATCACCATTTCTTCACTATTGCAAGAACAAATTCCTGGAACTCCCTTCCCAACATGATTGTGGGTCTACTGCATCCTAAAGACTACATATTTAAACAGAGGTTGAAATATGAATTTGCTTGCAAAAATATGAATGTTATCTTTTCTTTTTAGTTAATTTAGCTTTGATTTAAGTCCTTTATATAACCACAATTGTGTGTTTTATATTAATATTACATTTATACCTTTACTTAAAACTTAAATTATCTCATTTAATCTTAGATTTGTGCAGCATAGAAATAGAGCCTTTGGCCCCACAGATCTGTGCCGGCCAGCAAACACCAAACCACACTGATCCCATTTACCCACACGTGGTCCATAATCTGTTACAGACGTCCTGGCATTTTAAGCGCGCATCCACATGCTTCTTAAATGTTGCGAGATCACCTGCCTCCACCACTCTCCTAGACAGTATGTCTCATATTTCTACCATCTTCTGGGTGAAAATATTTTTTCTGAGATCCCCTCAAAACCATTTAATCCTCATCCAAAACTTATGCCCTCTTTTCTTGGAGACATTTGCCATGGGAATAATAATCTCACAATGTACTCTGTCTATGTCTCTTTTGCATATGTCAACCAGATCCCCCCTGAGCCTCCTCTGCTCCAAGGAAAACAAATCTGGTCTATCCAGACTCTCCTTGTAATTGAAACTTTTCTGCAAAGGTAACATCTTGGTGAATCTCCCTCTTTAGTACAATCATATCTTTCCAACAATGTGGTGACCCGAACAGCATACAGTATTCCACATAGCCTAACCAATCTTTTAAAAAGTTATAACAAGACTTCCTTGCTTCTATATTCTATGCCATGGTTAAAGAAGACAAGCATCCCATATGACTTCTTCATGACTCTGTCAGCCTGTGCTGGTAGCTTTAGGGATCTATGAACTTGTATATCAAGCTCCCTTTTTATTCAGTACTCCCCAGGAACCAACCATTTATTGTGTATCCTTCCCTTACCGGACCTCCCAAAATGCATCACCTCATACTTACCATGATTACATTCCATCTACCACTTCTCTGTCCAATTTACCAGCTGATCAAATCAGACTGTCCTCCTCACTATCAACAGCAACACCAATTTTCTGAGGAAGGGTCACTGGACCTGAAACGTTAACTCTGTTTTCTCCTTCACAGATGCTGTCAGACCTGCTGAGCTTTTCCGGCAACTTTGTTGTTGTTGCTACCAATTTTCAGGTCATCTGCAAACTTACTAATTATACCTTGTTTATTCATATCCAGGTCGTCAATGCATATAACAAACAGCATGGATCCCAGTATTAATCCCTGTGGTTCCGGATGTGAGTTTGCTCGCTGAGTTGGAAGGTTCATTTTCAGACATTTCATCACCATTCTAGGTAACATCATCAGTGTAATGTCCCGCTTTCTATTTATCTGGTTAGGTTTCCTTGGGTTGGTGATGTCATTTCCTGTATTGGTGATGTCATTTCCTGTTCTTTTTCTCAGGGGATGGTAGATTGGCTCAAAATCAATGTGTTTGTTGATGGAGTTCCGGTTGGAATGCCATGCTTCTAGGAATTCCCAAATTCTTGGAATAACCCAAACAAACAGACAAAACGGGCTCAGAAACCATTACCACTCTCCCCTACATCAAAGACATTTCCAAAATGACTGCCAGACATCTTGGACCTCTTGGCATCAGGGTAGCCCACAAACCCACCAACACACTAAAACAGCAGCTAATGAACTTAAAAGGTCCTATACAGGCAACAAATAAAACGAACGTCATCTACAAAATACCTTGCAAGAACTGTGACAAACACTACATTGGACAAACAGGCAGAAAGCTAGCCACCAGGATACATGAACATCAACTAGCCACAGAATGACATGACCCACTATCACTCGTATCCTTACATACAGATAAGGAAGGATACCACTTTGATTGGAACAACACATCCATCTTAGGACAAGCCAAACAGAGACACGCACGAGAATTCCTAGAAGCATGGCATTCCAACCGGAACTCCATCAACAAACACATTGATTTGGAGCCAATCTACCATCCCCTGAGAAAAAGAACAGGAAATGACATCAGCAACGCAGGAAATGACATCACCAACCCAAGGAAACCTAACCAGATAAATAGAAAGTGGGACATAACACCAGCGCTTCATCGGAGGCTGACTGATGATGTTACCTAGAATGGTGATGTAACGTCTGAAAACTACCCTTCCAGCTCAGCGAGCAAACTCATAGCCAGAACCTCAACCTGAGCTACAAATCTTCTCAAAACTCGCTAATCCCTGTGGTACACAGCTAGTCATGGGCTTCCAATCACAAAAGTATCTTTGCACCCTCACGCTTTGCTTTCTATTTGCAAATCAATTTTGCATCCAGTTTGTCATTGGAATCTAAGCACTCTACCTTTTGGACCTGACTTCCATGCGAGACCTTCCCAAGGGCCTTACTGAAGTCCTTGTAAACCACATCAACTGCATTAGTCTGTATTAACCTTCTAAAACAAACTCAATTAATTTAGTCAGACTGGATCCCCCTCTAACCAATCCATGCTGACTATACATGATAAATCCCTGCTTTTCTACATATTGATTAATTCTGTTCTTCAGATTGTTTTCCTCCCAATGATTTCCATACCACCGGCATCAGCCTAACTGGTTTGTAATTACCCGGCCCATCCCTACTGCCCTTCTTCAACAGAGGAAATACAAAAGCTATCCTGCAGTGTTCTGACATTTCATCTGTTGCTAGCAAAGTATTAAACATTACCAACTGTGGCCCACAATCTCCTCCCCTGCCTTCCAAAGCTGCCCGGAATGCATGTTATTAGGCCCTAGGGATATAATCACCTTCATGCCCATTAAAACATCTAATACCAGCTCCTTGTTAATCTTAAACATATTCCAGAATCTCACTATCCTAACTGAAATCCTGGCTACAAACATCTTTCTCTTCTGAGAAAGTATTTAAAATACCTACATTCACGTTTCATGAGCTGGCTGACCCTTTAGTCTCTAATTGGCCCCACTCTTACTCTTTACATACTAATAAAATGCTTTGCCATTTTCCTTGATTCTATCTGTGAAAGATATTCTGTGGCCCCTATTTGCCATCCTAATTTCATAAGTAACCCTCTACACACCCTATTCTTTTGAACAGCTTCCCTTGTTCTTAATGTATCTGTCATATGTTTAGACCATAAGACATAGGAGTGGAAGTAAGGCCATTCAGCCCATCGAGTCCACTCTGCCATTTAATCACGGCTGATGGGCATTTCAACTCCACTTCCCTGCACTCTCTCCATAGCCCTTAATTCGTTATAAGATCAAGAACTTATCAATCTCTGCCTTGAAGACATTTAACGTCCCGGCATCCACTGCACTCCGTGGCAATGAATTCCACAGGCCCACCACTCTCTGGCTGAAGAACTGTTTCAGCATGTCTGTTTTAAATTTACCCCCCTCTAATTCTAAGGCTGTGCCCACAGGTCCTAGTCTCCCCGCCTAATGGAAACAACTTCCCAGTGTCCACCCTTTCTAAGCCATACATTATCTCGTAAGTTTCTATTAGATCTCCCCTCAACCTTCTAAACTCTAATGAATACAATCCTAGGATCGTCAGCCGTTCATCGTACGTTAAACCTAGCATTACAGGGATCATCTGTGTGAATCTCCGCTGGACACGCTCTAACGCCAGTGTGTCCTTCCTGAGGTGTGGGGCCCAAAAATTAGACACAGTATTCTAAATGGGGCCTAACTAGAGCTTTATAAAGTCTCAGAAGCACATCACTGCTTTTACATTCCAACCCTCTTGCGATAAACGACAACATTACATTTGCCCTCTTAATCACAGACTCGACCTGCAAGTTAACCTTTAGAGAATCCTGGACCAAAACTCCCAGATCCCTTTGTACTTCGGCTTTATGAATTTTCTCACCATTTGGAAAATAGTCCATGCCTGTATTCTTTTTTCCAAAGTTCCCTCTTTTTCTTTATCAAATTGTTGATGTCCTTTGAAATCCACTGTTTTCTGTACTTGCTGCCCTGCCCTTCAGTCTTAGAGGAAGATGCTGGCCCTGAATTCTGACCATACTACTTTTAAAAGGCTCGAATTTTTCTTCTTGCCTGCAAGTAACTGGTCCGAGTCTATGTTTGCCAGATACTGTCCAATGATATTGAAATTGACATCCCCCTAGTATAGAAACTTGGCCTCTGCACTATCCCTATTCCTCTCCATAACAATTTTGAAACTGTCAGAGATACTGTCACTATCCCTAAAATGTTCGCCGGCTGAAACTTCAACCAGTTGACTGGCTTCATTCCCTACGATTAGGTCCAGCACTGCCCTATCTCTCATAAGACCATTTGTAAGACCTACTGGCAGAAGATGATCTCCTGGATGCTCTTTAAAAATTCCAATCTGTCTAATCCTTTTACACTAAAGACAATCCCAGTCAATATTAGTAAAACCAAAGTCCTGTACAATTATAGCCCTATTTCTGTCACAACTTTCTGTGATTTGCGTACACATCTGCTCTTCTATCTTGCTCTAGCTGTTGGGAGGTCTGTAGTATAATCCAAGCTAAGTAATCACCTTTTTTTAAACTTCTGAGCTCTACCCAGAAGACCTCATTTAAACAGCCTTCTAGGATATTCTCCCTCATTACTGCAATGATGGTTTCTTTTATCGATAATGCAATGCCCTCACCTAACATGCCTGGAACTTACATTGCCTAGAATATTGAGCTGCTAGTCCTGTCCTTATTTCAACCATGCCTCAATGACTGCAACAATATCATATTCCCACACGTGGATCAATGCTCCAAGTTCATCTGCCTTATTAGTCAAGCTCCTTGCCTCTGGATACAATTTAGCTTTCTGGACCTCCCACATTCCTTATCCTGCCCATGTTTTCTCTGCTGGCTGGACTGTTCAAGCACTCCTTCTATATCTGATTGGACCTTGCTCTTGACTTTATTCTGTGCCACATCCCCCTTCCTAATTAACTTAAAACCTCCCCAACACCACGAGCAAACCTCACAGCAACAATGTTGGACCAATTCTCGTTCAACTGCGACCTGTCCAGCTTGTACAGGTCCCACCTGTAGAAAAGCCATCCCAATGATCCAAAAATCCAAAGTCCATAAGGGTCAGGATCCTATCACTAAGTCATGCTTTACTTACACATGATCAGTCCTTGACTTTAGTACTATCTCTTCGGAGTCATCTATTAGAGTGCCAGAATCTCTGATACTCCCCTCTTTAATTGACAACCAGGGCTACCAGATTAACAGCCTCAGTCAGGGAATACATATTCTGTGAGGTCCAGCTGGTTGGCCTTGTTACAATTACGACACTCTGCCTCCCACACTACTACTTTAACCACATGTTCACCTGATCTATCTTCCTATACTCAATTGCATGTGGCACCGGAAGTAATTTGGAAATTACAATCTTAATAGTCTTCCTCTTTAATCTACTACCTAACTCTCTAAATTCTTGTTGTAGAACATCAATTCTTTTTTTTAATCCATGTCATTGGCACCAACAAGTACAATGGCAGTTGGCTGTTCACCCTCCCCCTGCAAAATGCCCTGCAGCCGCTGTGACCCAATCCTGGCCTGACATCAGGGAGGCGACACACTATTCAAGAGTCTCATTTGCTGTCACAGAACCACCTGCCAGTTCCCCTTACAATTGAGGCCTAACACTAAAGCTATCCCTGTCTTTTTCCTCCCCTGCTGTGCAGCAGAGCCAACCCTGTTGCCACTAACTTGGCAGTTGCCGCTCTTCCCTTAGAGACCAAGAACTCCCATTAGTATCCAACATGGTACATCTGTTTTAGAGGGGGATGGCTAAAGAAGAGTCCTGCACTACCTGCCCATGCTAACCAGTCTTTCTGGGGGTCACCCAACACTTTTCCGCCTTACTTGCCCTTACTTGTGGCGTAACCAGGGAACCCAAATCTTCTTCTCAATGAGGTGGGGGTGGGGTTGGTGTAGTTAATTAATGCATTCTGACTTCTCTGACTGGATTTTTCTCCTTTGGTTTCTGCAGACCCTAGTGATGTGTCCTAAAATCTTGCTCCTTGGCGCTGAAATTGAAGTAAATTAGTTGAGAGATGGTTTTGATCCAAATGGCCCCTACAGAGAAGGTACAATTGTAAAAACCACAACTCAGCTGGTCTGGCAGCATCAGTGAGGAGAGAAATGCATTTGATCTTGAATGTCCACTGTGGCTCTTCTTCAGCCTGTCCAGCTATTGCAACATATGGGGTGCTTCTCCTTGTGCTTACTAGCAAATAAATATCAAGTTTCAGATCCTCAGCAACCACCGTACTTTGCATTTATTTTAGTGTCATTAAAGTGTCCTGGCAAAACAAAAATATCAAATAGGAACTTGAAGGAAAACTCCATCACCTTATTTTCCCTAGCACAACACTTGAGAGTGAAGGAGGTCAACCATTTCAGTTCCAGATGTGAAGATACAATGACTTAAAGAGGTTATTTGCTGTCTATTTGGAAATCCAATAAAGTAAACAGCTTGTGAGGCCATGGGTTTTTGTTTAAGGTTATGACAATAGAAGCAGTCTGAATGAGTGTGGTCGAGCTCTCACAGATTCAGAATTTTTAGTTTGATAGCTTTTCAGTTGCAGATTGTTGCTGGGTCTGTTGCTGCAGTATATCTCTCTCTGTTGCACTCTTTAAGCGTTGTCTTTGATGCTTTTTTTTCCTTCCTGGGCTACTGGAGCTGCATGTGAGACAATCTGTTTTCTGAATTTACCTTTTTGCCAAGGGTACGTTTATAGAATGTTACTACTTTGGAACAATTACTGTTTGAAGCTAGAAGTAATCACTGATTGGGAATTTAAAACTGGGCTAATCAAATAAACATCAACTTCATGGGAGCGGTCAGAAACTAGATATCTGTTGGCATGTGACACAATCAGTGATTCACCAGGGAAAAATGAGCAGTATGATGGGTACCACTGTAACAACATTCAAGGAATTCAACACCACGCAGGGAAAAGGAATCTATTTGCTTGGCACTCTATTCACCAGTTTAAGGACATACGTCATCCATTACTGGCAAAATGTGGGTGCAGTACGTATTATACTGTGACAACTTGCCAAGATTTCTTTGGTTGTGCCCCTCAAAACTGCACCAGAATAGCAGGTACATCGAGACACAATTACCTCCAAGGTCTGGGAGTATTACAGCTATGTCAGATGAGTTACTCATCAGGACTGATGCATGAAATACAATACATGGAACTGCAATGTTGCTGCCATCACAGGGATATGGTTGAAGGAGAGACAAGACTGGTAACTTAACATTCCAGTCTATAGGATCTTCAGGTAGGACAGGAGAGGACGCAAAAATGAAGCTAGTGCTGCATTACTAGTTCAGGAGTCAGTTACTACAGCAAAGAGAAATGATATCTCAGAAGGGTCATCAAATGAACACCACAAACAGTCTGCAGGCAATTGAGGATTGGATATGTAGTCAATTCACTAAGGTGTGTAAAAATAATAATACTGTAATTATAATGGGGGAATTTCAACAGCCCCTATATTAATTGGGATTGTCACAGGCCATAAGACCGTAAGACATATGGGTCCTAGTCTCCCCGCCTAACGGAAATGACTTCTCAGCATCCACCCTTCCTAAGTCATACATTATCTTGTAAGTTTCTATTAGATCTCCCCTCAACCTTCTAAACTCCAATGAATAGATTGTCATATTGCGTGCAGCTTCAGGCCCCATATCTGAGGAAGGATGTACTGGCCCTGGAGCGGGTTCAGAGGCGGTTCACGAGAATGGTGCCAGGAATGAAAAGCTCAACATATGATAATAAAGTGTGAAGCTGGATGAACACAGCAGGCCAAGCAGCATCTCAGGAGCACAAAAGCTGACGTTTCGGGCCTAGATCCTTCATCAGAGAAGGGGATGGGGTGAGCGTCCTGGAATAAATAGGGAGAGAGGGGGAGGCGGACCGAAGATGGAGAGAAAAGAAGATAGGTGGAGAGAGTATAGGTGGGGAGGTAGGGAGGGGATAGATCAGATAGGAAAAGGAGGTGCGGCTTGGGGTAAGAGGAAGGGATGGGTGAGAGGAAGAGCAGGTTAGGGAAGCAGAGGCAGGCTGGGCTGGTTGTGTGATGCAGTGGGGGGAGGGGACGAACTGGGCTGGTTTTGGGATGTGTTGGGGGAAGGGGAGATTTTGAAGCTGGTGAAGTCCACATTGATACCATTGGGCTGCAGGGTTCCCAAGCGGAATATGAGTTGCTGTTCCTGCAACCTTTGGGTGGCATCATTGTGGCACTGCAGGAGGCCCATGATGGAAATGTCGTCTGAAGAATGGGAGGGGGAGTTGAAATGGTTCGCAACTGGGAGGTGCAGTTATTTATTGCGAACCGAGCGGAGGTGTTCTGCAAAGCGGTCCCCAAGCCTCCGCTTGGTTTCCCCAATGTAAAGGAAGCCACACCGGGTACAATGCATACAGTATACCACATTGGTAGATGTGCAGGTGAACCTCTGCTTAATGTGGAAAGTCATCTTGGGGCCTGGGATGGGGGTGAGGGAGGAGGTGTGGGGGCAAGTGTAGCACTTCCTGCGGTTGCAGGGGAAGGTGCCGGCTGTGGTGGGGTTGGAGGGCAGTGTGGAGCGAACAAGGGAGTCACGGAGAGAGTGGTCTCTCCGGAAAGCAGACAGGGGTGGGGATGGAAAAATGTCTTGGGTGGTGGGGTCGGATTGTAGATGGCGGAAGTGTCGGAGGATGATGCGTTGTATCCGGAGGTTGGTGGGGTGGTGTGTGAGAACGAGGGCGATCCTTTTTGGGCGGTTGTGGCGGGGGCGGGATGTGAGGGATGTGCTGTGGGAAATGCGGGAGACGTGGTCAAGGGCGTTCTTGACCACTGTGGGGGGAAAGTTGCGGTCCTTGAAGAACTTGGGCATCTGGGATGTGCGGGAGTGGAATGCCTCATCCTGGGAGCAGATGCGGCAGAGACGGAGGAATTGGGAATAGGGGATGGAATTTTTGCAGGAGGGTGAGTGGGAGGAGGTGTATTCTAGGTAGCTGTGGGAGTCAGTGGGCTTGAAATGGACATCAGTTACAAGCTGGTTGACTGAGAAGGAGACTGAGAGGTCCAGGAAGGTGAGGGATGTGTTGGAGATGTCCCAGGTGAAATTGAGGTTGGGGTGGAAGGTGTTGGTGAAGTGGACGAACTGTTCGAGCTCCTCTGGGGAGCAAAAGGCGGCCCCGATACAATCATCAATGTAACGGAGGAAGAGGTGGGGTTTGGGGCCTGTGTAGGTGCGGAAGAGCGACTGTTCCACGTAACCTACAAAGAGGCAGGCATAGCTGGGGCCCATGGCCACCCCATTTGTCTGTAGGAAGTGGGAGGAATCGAAAGAGAAGTTGTTGAGGGTCAGGATGAGTTCGGCTAGGTGGATGAGGGTGTCAGTGGAGGGGGACTGGTCAGGGCTGCGGGACAGGAAGAAGCGGAGGGCCTTGAGGCCATCTGCATGCGGAATACAGGTGTATATCCCGCATTTCCCGCAACACTTCCCTCACACCCCGCCCCCGCCACAACCGCCCCCAGAGGATCCCCCTCGTTCTCACACACCACCCCACCAACCTCCGGATACAACGCATCATCCTCCGACACTACAGCCATCTACAATCCGACCCCACCACCCAAGACATTTGTCCATCCCCACCCTTGTCTCCTTTCCGGAGAGACCACTCTCTCCGTGACTCCCTTGTTCGCTCCACACTGCCCTCCAACCCCACCACACCCGGCACCTTCCCCTGCAACCGCAGGAAGTGCTACACTTGCCCCCACACCTCCTCCCTCACCCCCATCCCAGGCCCCAAGATGACTTTCCACATTAAGCAGAGGTTCACCTGCACATCTACCAATGTGGTATACTGTATGCATTGTACCCGGTGTGGCTTCCTTTACATTGGAGAAACCAAGCGGAGGCTTGGGGACCGCTTTGCAGAACACCTCCGCTCGGTTCGCAATAAATAATTGCACCTTCCAGTTGCGAACCATTTCAACTCCCCCTCCCATTCCTCAGACGACATGTCCATCATGGGCCCCCTGCAGTGCCCCAACGATGCCACCCGAAGGTTGCAGAAACAGCAACTCATATTCCGCTTGGGAACCCTGCAGCCCAATGGTATCAATGTGGACTTCACCAGCTTCAAAATCTCCCCTTCCCCCAACACATCCCAAAACCAGCCCAGTTTGTCCCCTCCCCCGACTGCATCACACAACCAGCCCAGCTCATCCCCTCCACCCACTGCATCCCAAAACCAGCCCAGCCTGTCTCTGCCTCCCTAACCTGTTCTTCCTCTCACCCATCCCTTCCTCCCACCCCAAGCCGCACCTCCATTTCCTACCTACTAACCTCATCCCACCTCCTTGACCTGTCTGTCTTCCCTGGACTGACCTATCCCCTCCCTACCTCCCCATCTATACTCTCCTCTCCACCTATGTTCTTTTCTCTCCATCTTCAGTCCGCCTCCCCCTCTCTCCCTATTTATTCCAGAACCCTCACCCCATCCCCCTCTCTGATGAAGGGTCTAGGCCCAAAATGTCAGCTTTTGTGCTCCTGAGATGCTGCTTGGCCTGCTGTGTTCATCCAGCTTCACACTTTATTATCTTGGATTCTCCAGCATCTGCAGTTCACATTATCCCTTAACATATGAGGAGCGTTTGAGGACTCTGGGACTGTACTCATTGGCATTTAGAACGATGAGGGGAGATATAATTGAAACTTACAGAACACTGAACGGCCTGGCCACAGTGGATGTTGGGAAGATGCTTCCACTGGTAGGAGAGACTAGGACCTGAGGGCACCGCTTTCGAGAATGGAGATAAGGAGAAACGTCTTCAGCCAGAGAGTGGTGAATCTATGGAATTCACAGGCCAGGTCATTAAGTTCATTTAAGACTGAGATAGATGGGTTATTGATTTTCAAAGGGATCAACGGTTACGGGGAGAAAGCGGGAGAATGGGGTTGAGGAACTTATCAGCCATGATTGAATGGCAGGGCAGATTTGATCGGCCAAAAGGCCTAATTTCTTTTCCTATGTCTTAACGGTATTATAAAGGGGGCAAATTTCTTGAAATGTCTACAGGAGAGCTCTTTATGTCAACATTTAGATGGTCCTACAAGGGACAGTACAGTGCTGCATCTAATTCTGGGGCTGAAGTCAGGCAAGTTTTCGAGGTGTGACTAGGAGAAAGGTTTCTCCCGGTTTATCCTTTCCCAGGATCGTTTCCCCTCTCTATTTCCTATACTGTAAGAAACACAACCCCAATCTGACCAATCTCTCTTTATAACTGAAATTCTCCAGCCAGCAAACATCCTGGTAAATCTCCTCTGCACCCTCTCCAATACTATCAGATCCCTCCTGTAATGTGGATTACATAACCTCCCCGCTCTTAACCTCTATAACTTGGTTAATAAAAAGTAAGTATACATTATGCCTTCTTGACAACTTTATTCTTCTCTCCTAATACCTTAAGGACCAGTGTGCATGCACATCCAGTTCCCTCTGATCTTCAGTACTTTCCGGAGTGATTTCATCATATCTTCCCTAACCAGGTTTGTTCTGCACAAGAGCAACACTTCACATTTATCTAATTGAATTCCGTTTGCCACTGATCAGCCGCACTGACCAGTCTGTTTGTATCCTCTTGTGATCTAAGGCTAACCTCCTGTTTACCACCCTAACAATTTTTGTATCAACTACAAATTTGCTAATCAACCCTCCTATGTTCAAGTCTAAATCATTTATATAAACCACAAATAGCAAGGGCCCTGTACACAAGGGCTGAAAAGCTAAATTTGCTGAAGATATTCGACAGATGCATGACCTTGAATGAATCCTGTGAACACTACTGTTGTACTGAAGCCGGCACAATCAATGTGTTTTTTTTAGTTGTTTTTCTGTGCCTTGCTGTTTGTCACACTATATCAGAGGGAAAGTTTTGTTCCAAGGTGCAGGATTTCACCTGTACTGGGATGGCAAATGGTGCCAGGAACAAACCTAAGCCTCCAGACGAGCCATCGATTGAGGGGTCCCTGACATGGAGGAGGAAGTGAGGGTCATTGCTTTCTTTTCCTTCATTTATGATCTTCATTTATTACATCATAGATGGCCATTTTTCAGACTTTTCATTCCCCCTTTCTTTTCCATTTTGTATTATTACCTAAATTCAATCTATGACTCTTATGGAATTCACAGGCCAGGTCAGGTAAATTATCATATTTAAACAAATTGGTATTGTTGAGTCTTCTTTAAATTACATTTAACCCAATCCAAAAAGATACATACACTGGGCACAGAATTTCAATTGGAAAAACATCCTTTAACCATCACCCTCTGCATTCTGCCACCCTGCCAACTGAGGATCCAATTAGCCCTTATCAAAGCCTTGCTAAGGTCTATGTAGACCACATCAAAAACACTGCCCCCATCTAAACAGCTGGTCACATCTAAGAAAAATTCAATCAAGTTATTCAGACATGCATTCTGACTGTTCTTCACTAATTTGTGCCTCTCCAAATGCAGATCAATTCTGTCCCTCAGAGTTGCTTTCAATAGTTGCCCCACCACCAAAGTGGACTGACTGGCCTGTAATTTCTTGGCTTACACCTTGCTCTCTTCTTGAATAATGGCACAACATTGGCTATCCTACAGTCCTCGAGCACCATGCCTGTTGCCAGAGACAATTTGAAAATCTTCGCAAGCACCCTTGTTATTTTCTGAGATAACAAGGTGTAGAACAGGATGAACACAGCAGGCCAAGCAGCATCAGAGGAGAAAGACAGGTTCATCCAGCTCTACACCTTGTTATCTCAGATTCTCCAGCATCGGCAGTTCCTACTATCTCTTGTTATTTCCTTCCTTATTTCACGCGCAATCTGGAATACATTTCATCCGGCCCTGGAGATTTATCTACTTTTGAACCTGCCAGACTACTTACAGCCTCCTCCCTGTCCATGGTAATTTCTTTAGTGTTATCACAAACATTCTCCCCAATTTCCATAACCACACTGTCCCTCACACCAGTGAACACTGGCCCAAAGTATCCATTTGGAACCCCACCTACATCCTCTAGCTCCAAGCACAAATTATTGCTGTGACCCTTAATGGGCCCTATTCTTTCCCATATTATCCTCTTACCCTTCGTGTACCTGTAAAATAACGTAGAAATTTCCTTTCTTTCACCAGCCTGTATCTTTTCATTACCCTTTTAGTTCTCCTGATCTTTTTAATTTCCCATTTGCTGTTTTGAGCCCTGACTATCTGCCAGAAGCTTCTCTATTTTTCTTAATCTAAGGCTGTATATCCCTCAATATCCAAGAATCATAGGTATTGATAGTTCCATGGTTCTTCTTTATTGGAACATGTTGGTCCTGTACCATCCATATTTCCTCCTTGAATGAATCCCACTGTTCTGAGACAGACAGATTTGAAAGTATGTGCTCCCAGTCCATTCTGATTAAATCAAATCTGATTTTATTAAAATCTGCCTTCCACCAGTTGAGAACTTTGAGTTCAGGTCCATCGCTTTCCTTTTCCTTAACAATCATGAATCTAACGGATAATCAATTCGGTCATGAATTCCAGAGCCTTTGAATAAAGTAATTTCTCCTCATCTCTGTGTTTAAATCTGTGACACCTTTTCCTAAAATTATGACTTCTTGATCTGGGTTGCCTCATGAGGAACCATCATTTCCATGTCTACTCTGTCATTCCTCTTTAGCATCTTACATATGTCAATTAAATCTCCTTTCATTCTTCTAAACTTCAGAATAGAGGCCTAAGCAGCTAATCTCTGTTCACAAGCCAATCTCCTCATCTCTGGAATCAATCTAGTGAACTTCCTACAATACAACTACAACCCTCCTCAAGGGACCAAAATGGTACATAAAATTCCAGGTGCCTTATAAAGTCATAGCAATACTTCCCGATTTTTATTTCCTATTCCTTTAGCAATAAATACCATAACTGCATTCACCTTCCTTATTATCTGGTGTACTCACTCACTAGCTTTCTGCACTTCTCTCAAGGAGCCTATATTAAATTCCCAGCGATGTGACTGCTCGTTTTGGTTTTTAAGTTCTACCATACGGCTACATTTGAGGATCCTTCTAAGATGTCATTCCTCCTTACTGTTGAAATAAATTGCTTGATCAAAATTGCAACACCTCTTCTTTTTTTACCTCCTCCCCTGTTTCAGTTTTCTATAATACTGACCTGCCAATCATGCCCCTCTCTCAACCATGTCTCAGTAACAGCAAGAACATCATATCACCATGTTTTAATTTGTGCCCTCATTCATCTGCCTTGTTTCTCAGACTCCGAGCATTAAAATAAATTCCAAGATTGGCAAATTCTCTTGTGCCTTAACTGGCCCGATATGTCTTTGCCTTCTTGATTCATTTGCTGTCTTTCCTAATTCTGGCTGTTCATCTCACCCTGCAGAATATTCTCTCTGGGTCCCACCTCCCTGCCAGTTAGTTTAAACTCTCCTCAACAGTGCTATCAAGTCTCGCCACAAGTGTACTGTTCCCATTCTGATTCAGGTGCAACCTCTCTACCTCGTCTGGTTCCAACACCCTAGACATCTAAAGCCCTTCCTCCCGCACCATCTCTCCCAACACACATTGATCTGGATTAACCTCCTATCTGTATTCACTCGGCATTTTCATTTGGGTCCCGTTCTTTAATTTACTTCCTAGCTCCCTAAATTCTGTTTACAGGGTTTCATCCCTTTCTCTACCTATGTTGTAGATACCAATATGAACCACAATCTCCGTCTGTTTTCCTTCCCCCTTCAGAATGCCCTTTTGTGACATCCCTGACCCGCACTAGGGAGCAACAAACCATCCTGCAGTCTCTTTTGTGGCTGCAGAAATACCTGTCTGTTCCCTTTAGAATTGACTCCTCTACCACTGTAGCCCTGCCGTTCTTCTTACTCTCCTCTTGTGCAGCAGACCCAACCATTCTGCCAAGTTGATGGCTATCATTGCTTAAATGAGATCTTTTGTAAATCTAACTGATCAATTTCATCCCCATAATTTTTGTCTATTTTCAGGAAATTCTACAAATGAACCACTTGTCCATATATGATAATCTCATTTCCTGACAACTACAACTGCTTCCGAACAAGATTTTCTCAATATCTTCAGCCTGCAGAACTACAACTGAAACAATGAAATTAATGACAAACCTACCTTCAATCATGACAACTTGGTCTCCTCTCTTTTCTGGAATCAGAACAGGAGCCAGAAGATACAGCTCTGCTACATCTCTGGCTGTACCCAGCTTGTTGGTAACCTGGGAGAAGAAAAACAACAATTCGGATTCATAAATATAAAACAGGATAACAGTATTGTTTATTACACACAATTACACGCATTATAAAGCAGTATTGCTTAACAACATTTTTATTTTTGTTCAGCAGGATATTACAATGACGCATAGAAGGGAAGAAAAACATTAACAGAGAACCAGGATGGGTGGCAATAAAATGTCAGCAGGAAGTTTGGAATAGATCTTTCAGACTTTTACTCATAAGTGTTCTCATGATAATTTCCATTGTATTTAGCAGTTCCATAATTTTTGCATCCATGAAAGAAAAAAAATCTTGCTTTGGTTTTTTAAAAAAAATTCTCTTGTGCGACCTGGGTGTTAATGGCTGGTCAGCATTTATTACCCAGCCACATCTGGACTTGAGAAAGTGGTGCTGAGTTGCCTTCTTGAACCGCTACAGTTCATGTGTTGTAGATAGATCCAAAATGCATTAGGGAGGTAGGTCCAGAATTTGATCCAGTGACAGTGAAGGAATGGCAATATATTTCAAAGTTAGAATGGTGAGTAGCTTGGAGGAGAACTTTCGGGTGGTGGTGTTCCCATATATCTGCTGCCCTTCTTCACCTGGATGGAAGTAGTCATGGGTTTGGAAGGCGCTGTCTAAGGATCTTTGGTTAATTTCTGCAGCGCATCTTGTAGATAGATCACACTGCTGCTACTAAGCATTGGTGTTAGAGGGAATGGATTTTTGTAAATGTGGTTTAATCAAGTGGCTGCTTTCACCTAGTTGGTGCCAAGGTTCTTGGGTGTCATTGGAGCTGCACCAATCCAGGCAAGTGGGGATATTTCCATTGTACTCCTGACTTGTGCTTTGTCGATGGCTGGTGGACAGGCTCTGGGGAGTTAGGAGGCAAGTTGCTCCTTGCCTCTGACCTTCTCTTGTAGACGTTTTTAATGAGTTCCATTGTGTTTCTGGTCAATGGTAACCATAAGGATGTTGACAGTTAGGGATTCAGTGATGGTAACACCATTGAATTTCAAAGAGCAGTGGTTAGATAGTATCTTATTGGAGATGTTCAATGCCTGGCATTTGTTTGGCATAATTGTTACTTGTCTCTTGTTAACCCAAGCCTGAATACTATCCAGGTCTTTTTGTGGACTTCTTTAGTATCTAAGGAGTTGTGAATGGTGATGAATATTGTGCAATGATCGGTGAATATCCCTACTTCCAACCTTATGATCGAAGGGAGATCATTGATAAAGCATTTAAAGATGTTTGGGCCTCACAGAACAAGCTGAGGAACTCCTGTAGAGATGTCCTGGAGCTGAGATGACTGACCTCCAACAACCACACCATCTTCCTCTATGCCAGGAATAACTCTAAACTGGAGGCATTTTAACCAATTCCCATTAGCTCCAGTTTTGCTTGGTCTCCTTGACACCACACTCATCAACTGCAGCTTTGATGTCTAGGGCTGCCACTCTCAACTTACCTCTGGAGTTCAGCTCGTTTGCTCATGTTTGAACTAAGGCCATAATGAAGTCAGGGGCTGTGTTACCCTGGTAGAACCCAAACTGGGCATCACTGAGCAGGTTGTCGTTGAACAGGTGCTACTTTATAACACTGTTGATGACACCTTCCTTCACTTTACTGATGATTAAGAGTACACTGATGGGGCACACCGGGGCAACTTTCCATATTATCCCTTAGAAGCCTATGTTGTAGCTGTACTGGAATATTGGCTAGGAATGTGGAAAATTTTGGAACACAACACTTCAGTACTACTGTCAGAATATTGTCAGGGCCCATAGCCTTTGAGTATCCAGTGCCTCCAATCATTTCTTGATATCACGTGGAGTGTTTCAAATTGGCTGAAGAAGATGGGTCATTGACTGAGCACTTCTGGCTAAAATTTGCTATGAATGCTTTAGCCTTATATTTGCACTGATGTGTTGGGCTCTTCCATCATTGAGGATGGGAATATTTGTGCAGCATCCTCCTTCAGTGATTTGTTTCATTGTCTACCATCACTCATAACTGGATATGACAGGACTGCAGAGTTTAGATCTGATCTGTTGGCTGTGGGATTGCTCAGCTTCGTCTATCACATCACACAAGTAATCCTACTTGGTTGCACACCCTCCTGCACTTTCTATTGAACCAGGGTTAATCTCCTGGCTTGATAATATTGGTTGAGTGTCAAAATGCTGGGTCATGAGGCTGCAGATCATATTGGAGTACTGTTACTGTTGATGGCTCACAGTGTCTCATGGATGTCCAGTCTGGAGTTGCTAGATCTGTCTGAAGTCTGTTTCATTTAGCACAGTGGTACTACTCTATAATATAATGGAGGGTATTCTCAATGTGAAGGTGGGGCTTCGTCTCCAGAAGGACTGTGCACTGGTCATTCTTACCGATATTGTCATGGTTAGGTGTATCTGCACCAGGCAGATTGAGGAGGATGAGGTCGAGCATGTACTTCCCTCTTGTTGGTTCGCACACCACCTGCTGCAGATCCAGATTAGCAGATATGTCCTTTAGGACCCAACCAGCTCAATCAGCAATGTTGTTTCCAAGCCAGTCTTGGTGGTGGACATTGAAATCTCCCACAGTACATTTTTAAAATTCATTTGTGGGACATGGGTGTCGCTGGCTGGCCTCCAATTATTGCCCATCACTAGTTTCCCTTGAGAGGGTGGTGGCGAGCTGCCTTCTTGAACTGCTGCAGTCCACCTGCTGCGGGTTGACCCACAATGCCTTTAGGGAGGGAATTCCAGGATTTTTACTCAGCGAAAGTGAAGGAACAGCGATATATTTTCAAGTCGAGGTAGTGAGTGGCTGGGAGGGGAATCTGGAGGTGATGGTGTTCCCATATATTTGCTGCTGTTGTCCTTCTAGATGAAAGTAGTTGTGAGTTTGGAAGGTGCTATCTGAGGATTGTTGGTGAATTTCTGCAGTGCATCTTGTAGATAGTACACACTGCTGCTACTGAGCATCAGTGGTGGAGGGAGTGGATGCTTGTGAAGCATTTTGCACTACTGCCACCTTCAGTGCTTCTTCAAAATGTTGTTCAACATGGAGAAGTACAGATTCATCAGCACAGGGAGGATAATATCGGATGTTGAGTAGATGGTTTTCTTGCACATGTTTACTTTGATGCAATGAGGCTTCATGGAGTCCAGAGAAAATGTTGAGGACTCAGCGCAACTCGCCTCTGACTGTACATGACTGAGCTACCACATCTGCTGGTCATGCCAGTGGGATAGGATGTATCCAGAGATGGTGAAGGTGGTGTCTGGGGTACAATCTGTAAGGTATGAAGAAAACAAGGACATTTCTTTCATCACAAAGAAGACATTCTAGGGCTACAGAGATAAAATCCATCGATGAATTTTAGTTTTCTTGATGGTGGATATAGGCAGATAGAGTTTGTGATGTGCTGGTTCCAGCCCAGGTTGCAAACGATGCTAAATAAAGTACCCTGTGGCCAATTAACAGCTGCTGCGGGAAGCTGGCCAACAAGGAGAGACAAGGGTGATTAGCTTGTTCAAACTTTAAAGGTGAGATCTCTGGGGAGAGAGGGGGCAGGCTATGCGTGGGAGTTGGTCATGATCACCCATTTAATGGTATCCCGTCATGGGATGATGGCAATGTCACCATGCTTAGTAGTTTTTAGACCAAAGTTTAAAGCTGGAAGTAGCAAGTGGTTGCCAGCCCTAAGCAGGGTTTCAAAAAAGCTTCTAGTGTAAAAGCAGTTCAGCTTAATTAAGAAAAGAACAGCTACTGGATCCTTATTAATGAGTCAGCTAGACTTTTATCATCGGAGCTTATAAAACTAAACAACACAGTGCAACTTAGCACTTAAGACTGTAAGACGTAGAAGCAGAAGTAGGCCATTTGGCCCATTATGTTCTGCCGTTTAACGAAAACATGGCTGATCTGATAATCTTCATCTATTTTTCTGCCTTTTCTCTATAACACTTGATTCCCTTACTAATTAAAAATCTGTCTATCTTAGCTTTGAATATACTCTACGACTCAGCCTCACCAGCCCTCTGTAGTAAAGGACTTATAGATTCACTACCCTTTCAGAGAATAATTTCCTCCTTATCTATGTCTTAAAAAAAGATGATGTGCTTTGGTCCTTGTCTCCCATAAGAACAAAGAACTGTACAGCATAGGAATGTGCCCATTGGTCCACCCAGACTGTGCCGTCACATGATGCCTTTCTAAACTAAAAGCCTTTTGCCTGTATGTAGTCCATATCCTTATATTCCCTGCCTATTCATATACCCGCCACTGTTACTGCATCCATATCCACAACCTCCTCTGTAGCACATTCCAGGCACTTACCACTCTGCATAAAAAGCTTGAGCCTCACATCTCCTTTAAACTTGATCCCTTTTATCTTAAATCTATGTCCCCTATAAATTGACATTTCTACCCTGGCAAAAAAACTCCTACTATCCATGCCTCCCATAATTTTGTTAACTCTTATCATGTTGCCCCTCAACCTTCAATGTTCAATTGAAAACAGGTTTTTCCAATTTCACCTCATAGCGAATACCCTCCAAACCAGGCAACATCCTGGTAAACAATTTCTGCACCTTCTCCAAATCCTTCACATCCTTCTTGTGATGTGGCGACCAGTACTTTACACATTATTCCAAATGTGGCCTAATAAATTTATATGAAATTGCAACATGATTTGCCATTTTTTATGTTCTAAGCTTTGACCAATGAAAGCAAGCGTGCCGTATGCCTGCTTGGCCACCTTATCCGGTTATGTTGCCACCACTTTCAGGGAACTGTGGGCCTGTATGCTGGGATCCCTCTAAATGTTGGTGTTTCAAAGCGTTCTGCTATTTATTGCGTACTTCCCTCCTACACTGGAGTCAGGGAGTGTCCCAAAGGACTGGAAAATGGTTAATGTCTAAGAAGGGAATGAGGCAAAAAAAAGAAAACTACCAGCTGGTTAGCCTGATCTTGGTTGTTGGTAAGATTTTAGAGTGCGTTATTCAGGATGAGATTGCACGGTACTTGGAAGTGCATGGTAAAATAGGCAAGGTCAGCACAGCTTTGCAAGGGGAGGTCATGCTTGTTCTTTTAAAATTTTCTGGGGATGTAATGAGTTAGGCAAAGGAGAACTGGTGAACGTGATCTATTTGAGTTTGCAGAAGGTCTTTGACAGGGTGCCACAAGGAGGCTGCTAAATGAGAGCCCATGGTTTTAGGGGCAAAGCAATGGCATGGATAGAGGATTGGCTGGCTGGCAGAAGGCAGACAGTAGAATAAAGGGTCTTCTTCTGGATGACAGCTGGTCACTGGCTGAGTTCTGCAGGGGTCACTGTTGGGACCATAAATAATCATTTTATACATTAATGGTATGAATGATGGAGTTGAGGGCATTGTTGCTAAGTGTGCAGATGACACAAAGATAACACTGAACATAGAACAGTACAGCACAGTACAGGCCCTTTGGCCCACGATGCTGTGCTCAACTTTTACCCTAATCCTAAAGTCTATCTAACCTCCGCCCCATCTTATTCTATCATCCATATGCCTATCAAATAGCCGCTTAAATGCCCCTAATGAAACTGATTCCACTAGCCTCTCCAGCAATGCATTCCATGCCCCAACCACTCTCTGAGTAAATAACCTACCTCTGACATCTCCCCGATATCTACCTTAACTCACTTTAAAACTATGCCCCCTCGTAATAGCTACCTCCACCCTAGGAAAAAGCCTCTGGCTCTCTATGTATACCTCTGATTATTTTGTCCACCTCTATGAAGTCACCTCTCATCCTTCGTCGTTCTAAAGAGAAAAGCCGTAGCTCTCTCAAACTTTTCTCGTAAGACCTTCCCTCCAATGCAGGCACCATCCTGGTAAATCTCCTCTGCACCTTTTCCAATGCTTCCACATCTTTCCTGTAATGAGGCAACCAGAACTGGACACAATATTCCAGATGTGGTCAAACCAGACTTTTGTATAGCTGGAGCATAACTTCACGGCTCTTGAACTCAATCCTCTATTAATGAAAGCTAACACACCAGGCGCCTTCTTAACAACTCTATCCGCCTGGCTAAAGTGAAAGAACAGTTAGTGTTGAGGAAGCAGCAAGGCTGCAGAAAGACTTGGACATGTTAGGGGAGTTGACAAAGAAGTGGCAAGTAGAATATAATGTGGAAAAATCTGAGGTTAGGGACTTTGGTAGGAAAGTTAGAAACACAGACTATTTGCTAAATGTGGAAAGGCTTTGGAAATCGAAAGGGGCTTGAGAGACCTAGTTCAGGGTTCTCTTAAATTAACATACATGTTCAGCTGGCAGTTAGGAAGTCAAAATGCAATGTTAGCATTAGTTTTAAGAGGATGAGAGTACAAAAGCAGAGATGTACTGTTCAGGCTGTATAATGTTATGGTCTGACCACACTTGGAATATGGTGAGCAGTTTGGGCCCTGTTTCTAAGGAAGGATGTGATGGCATTGGAAGGGATGCAGAAGACATTTACGAGGATGATCACAGGAATGTAGGGCTTATCATATGAGGAGTGGTTGAAAACTCTGTGACTACATTGATAGAGTTTAGAAGGATGAGGGGGGATCTGTTTGAAACTTACAGAATACCGAGAGACTTGCATAGAATAGAAGATGTTTCCACTAATAGGAGAGAATAGGACTCAAGGGCACAGCCTCAAAGTGACCCTTTGACTGACTGAGATGAGGAGGTATTTCGTCTGCCAGAGGGTGGTGAATCTGTTGCATTCATTGCCAGAGACGGCTGTGGAAGCCAAGTCATTGGGTATATTTAAGAGAGATATAGATAAATTCTTGATTGGTAGGTCGATCAAGGGTTACAAGGAAAAAGCAGGATTAAGGGGTTGAGATACATATCAGCCATGATTGAATGACGGAGCAGACTTAATGGGCCAAATGGTCAATTTTGCTCCTATATCTTGTGGTCTTCTGTGTTAGATCTTCCAAAATGCATCAACTTGCATTTGACCGGATTAAATTCCATCTATCATTTCTTTGCCCAAAGGTCCAGCCAACCTCCAGCCTTTCTGCATCCTCCGGCAATTCTCCTCACTATCCGTAACTCTCCCAGTATTTGCATCATCCACAAACATATTAATTAGGCCACCTACATTCTTGTCCATATAAATATTACAAACCACAGAAGTCCCAACACTGATTCCTTTGGAATAGCACTGGTCACACATCTCTAGTCAAAAAAACACCCTTCCACCAGTACTCTTTGTCTTCTATGACTAGGCCAATTCTGTATCTGTCTTACTAAATCATTGTGGATTCCATGCGACTTGACCTTTTGTATCAGCCTGTGACAGACCTTGTCAAAGGCCTTGCTAAAGTCCATATACATAACGTGCAATGCCCTGCCCTCATCAATTATCATTATCACTTCCACAAAAAACTCAATCAAGTTTGTGAGATATGACCTACCTTGCACAAAGCCGTGCCGCCTATCACTAATAAGTCTATATTTTTCCCAAATGTAAGCAAATTCTAACCCCAAGAATCTTCTCCAATAATTTCCCTACCACTGGTGTAAAGCTCATCAGCCTGTAATTTCCTGAATTATCTCTGATGCCCCTCTTAAACAAAGGAACAATGTTGTATATTTTCTTGTTCTCAGGTACTTCTCTTGTGACTAACCAGGATACAAAAATTTGTACGAGGTCCCAGTAATTTTCTTAGCTGCCTCCCTCAGCATTGTGGGATAGATCCAATTAGGTCCGGGGGACTTGTCTGTTTTAATCCATTTTAGAATGCCCAATGCTTTGCACCTGCTTTTTTTAAATTGACAAACCCAAGAATGTCAACATACGCCTCCTTAGATGCATCATCTACCATGTCCTTTTCCTTTGTCAATATTGATACAAAATATCCTCCAGCTCCATGCATAAATTCCCTCCTTTGCCCTTGAGTGGACCTACCATTCCACCGTCTTGCTTCTTATATATGTAGAAAAGGCCTTGGGACTTTCCTTACTCCTGTTTGCCAAACATATACATGGCCCCCTTTTGTCCTCCCAATGAGTTGAGTTCTTTCTTCAAGGATGTTATCTGTCAGTTTTCTAAACTTTATATATGCCTCCTTTTACTTTTGTCACCCAAGGTTCCTGAATCTTGCCTTCCTTATTCAAATTAAGAGGAAACAACCTTTCTGCATCTACGCTGCCAATGAATACAGGCTCCACCTTCTCAATCTCTCTTCATAAGACTGAACCCCACCCCGTACCTGGTATCAGCCTCGTGATCCTTCTCTGGGCTGCCGCCAATGCCAGTGCATCTTTCCTTAAAGAAGGGGCCACAAATTGATCACAGTATTTTCAGCTGTGGTCAGCCTCGTGCCGTGCATAATTTTAGCAAACTCTCTTGACTTTTACACTCCATTCCCTTTGAAAAAAAGGCCAACATTCCATTTGCCTTCCCTATTACCTGCTGAACTTGGATGCTAGCTTTTTGTGATTCAAGCAAGAGGGCTGCCAAATTTCTCGGCTCTGTAGCTTTGCCCAGTCTTTCTCCACCTAATCAACATTCAGTGCCTATTCCTCAAAGTACATAATGTCACATTTTGTCACATTACAGACCATTTGCCAAGTTTTTGTCCACTTGCTTAACTTGTCTATATCCATTTGCAGACTCTTTATGTTGTTCTCACCACTTGCCCTCCCAGCTATTTTTATGTCTTCTGCAAACTTCACTTTACTCATTGAAGTCATAAATAATTGTGGTGCCAGCACTGATTCCCATGGCTTTTCATTAGGTACAGGTTTCCATCCTGAAAACGTCCTTCTTATCACAACTCTGTCTACTTTAGTTAGCCAATTTATCAGCCATGCTAATATAGTACCCCCAAGATCATGGACCCATTTCTGTTTAAGTGGTCTAATGCGCGGTATATTACCAAACACTTTCTGAAAATCCAAACATCTTATATCCACTGTTTCCACCTATCTATCCTGCCTGTTACCTCCTTAAAGAATTCTAGTAAATTTGTCAGGAATGAAACTGTGCTGACTCTCCTTAATCATATATTTTCATAAATGCTCTTCTATTACATCCTTTGTAAAGTTTTGGCAAAGATCTGTAGCTCGGGTTGTGGGTGAGGTCTGGAAAGGGCACTACTCACCATAATGGGCCGGACAGTATAAATTCCAAGTGGAGTAGAATAACATCACTTCATCGGAGGACCCACCGATGGTGGCTCCACCCAGCATGGTGATGAAATGTCTGAACGAAAACACGCCAGCTTGGCTAGCAAGTCAACAATCTCATCCTTTCTAAAGACTTTGACATTTTTCCAATTACATATGATAAGTAAACAAGGATTTTAGTCAAATTTTTTTTTACTCCTTTTTTAAATATAGGTATCCCACTGGCAATTTTCCAATCCCTTGAAGAATCAATCACTATCTCTGTAACTGTATCCTTTACTGGTCTAAGACGCATTCCATCAGGTCCAGGGAACTTATCGATCTTTAGGCTTATTAATTTCCCCAGCACTTTTTCTCTAGTGATAGTTATTGCTCTTATTTCCTCTTCTCCTTTCATCTCTTGATTATTTATTGAGCTTAGAATGCTGTTCATGTACTCTACTGTGATAACTGATGCAAGTATTTCTTCAACTCCTCTCCCATTTCTTGCTTCTCCATTATTATTTCCCCTGTCTTATTCTCTAAAGGTCCCTTGTTCACCCTGGCTTCTCATTTTCTCTTTATATGTTTAACGAAGCTTTTGATATCTATGTTGATATTACCTGCAAGTTTACCCTCAAAGTTTATTTCATTCCTCATTTTTGGTTTTCTTTTGTTGGTTTTAAAACTGTCCCAATGCTCTATATGGCTTACCACTAATCTTGACCACTTGTATAGTTTTGCTTTCAATTTGTTGCTATACTTAACGTCCCTGGTTAAACATGGTTGGCGTATCCCCTTCCGAGAATCCTTTTTCCTCTTGGAATATATTCTTTACTGTGAGCTATGAACTATTTTCTTAAACATCTGCCATTGTTTGTCAATTGTCCTTGCTGATAAATTCTAAGTCCACTCCAGCTAGCTCTGCCTTCATTCGTTTGCAATTTCTCTCATTTAAGCTTAGCATGGTTTTTTTCTGTTCCCAGTTTATCCCTCTAAAACTGAATGCTAAATTATGGTCATTGTTTCCCAGGGAATCTTTTAATCTGACACTATTTAGCAAATCCGCCTCATTACACAGCTCCAGATCCAAAATAAAGTCATAGAGTCATTCAGCATGGAAACAGACCCTTTGGTCCAATTCGTTCATGTCAACCAAGTTACTCAAACTAAATTAGTCCTACTTGCCTGTGTTTGACCCATGGTCCTCTAAACCTTTCTCATTGATGTACCTGTCCAGATGTCTTTAATTCATGGTTTTATCCACAATCCCTCAAGGGCAGCACGATGGCTCACAGCGCCAGGGACCCAGGTTCAATTCCAGACTTGAGTGGCTGTCTGTGTGGAGTCTGCACATTCTCCTCATGTCTGTGTGGGTTTCCGCCGGGTGCTCCGGTTTCCGTCCACAGTCCAAAGATGTGCAGGCTAGGTGGATCGGCCATGCTAAAATTGCCCGCAGTGTTCAGGGGTGTGTGTGTTGAGGGGGATGGGTCTGGGTGGGATGCTTCAAGAGGCAGTGTGGACTTGTTGGGCCAAAGGGCCTGTTTCCACACTGTAGGGAATCTAATCTAATATATCATTTTAACCGTCCCGAATACACTTTGTGAATTTTTCCTCTTCTAACAATCTGTCTATTCTAATCTACAAGAAAATTAAAGTCTTCCATGATTAATGTACTGTATTTATTGCAACCCTTATTACCTCTCAAATTGCTCAGGTTACTGTACTTTATGATTTAAGTATCCCATTAGCAGCACTTCTGATCAGACATAAACTTGCTTCAAAGGTGGCATCAGAAAATTCTATCTCGAAGAGATAGGCAGCTATTAATTTGCAATTTCACTTGCTAAAGTGTAACAACTGTTGCAATATTTAATTCTATGCTCATAATTGGTAAGAAGCCGTTTATGACAAAAACAAAACTGGTTATGGTAGTGAATTAAAACGGACAGCTGTCCTGTTGATTTATAGAGAAGAAAACTATTTTAAAGCATCAAACTCACTTCACATTCGTAGACTCCAAGGTCATTCTTTTCTGTGTTTTTGATGACCAGCACTGCAACTCCAAACTGTGGATCATAGAAAGTCTGGTATTTTGTTTTATTTGTTAATGGCGAGCCATCAATACTCCATCTTCAATAAGAACAAAATTAAACATAAATCGAATTAACTGATATTTGAAAAATACTTGAAAAAACATCAGCTTTCAATGGAACATAGCAATATCCAGTTTGGTGAAGAACAGCATAAGTTCACAAACAGTAGTTGAACAAAGCCATTAATCCAGTTGAATGACCAGAAAACCCGCACTTGGAGCCATATGGCATTGTTCCATTCAGGAATTTCCACAAAACATCATGTTAATTGAGAAGATAATAAAATGTGAGGCTGGATGAACACAGCAGGCCAAGCAGCATCTCATTGAGAAATTGGTTTTAGTGCTATTCCTCAGATGTCATTTTGGAGTAGCATGGAAGCTTTCCAGGGCTACTCTGAGACAGGTGGATATGGGTCTAATAGGTTCAATAGTTCCTGTCGGAGGGCATATATATTCATTTGTAGGCACAATGTTAACCCCCCACTTATAAGAACATAAAACATAGAACAGTACAGCACAGTACAGGCCCTTTGTGCCGACCTATTATTCAACTAAGATCAATCTAACCTGCACACCCTACATTTCACTATTCTCCAAATGCCTATCCAAGAAGTGCTTAAAAATCTTGAAAGTATCTGACTCCACTACCACTTCTGGCAGTGCATTCCACACCCCCACCACTGTGTGTGTGAAGAAACTGCCTCTGACATCTCCCGTACACCTTTTCCAATCATCTTAAAAATATGCCCCTTTGTAATAAGTTTTCCGCCCCGGCAAAAAGTCTCTGATTATCCACTCTATCTATGCCTCTCATCATCTTGTAAACCTCTAATAAGTCACCTCTCATCCTTCTTCGTTCCAATGAGAAAAGCCCTAGCTCCCTCAACATTTCCTCATAAGACCTGCCCTCCAATCCAGGCAGCATCCTGGTAAATCTCCTCTGTACCCTCTCTAAAGCTTCCATATCTTTCCTGTAATGAGGTGAAAAGAACTGAACACAATATTCCAAGTATGGTCTAACCAGAGTTTTAGAGAGTTGCAGCATAACCTCACGGCTCTTAAACTCAATTCCCTTGCCAATGAAAGCCAACACAACATACTCCTTTTTTACAAAGCTATCCATGTGAGTAGCAACTTTGACTGATTTATTCTGTGGACGCCAAGATCCCTCTGTTCCTCCACACCACCAAGAATCCTGCCATTAAGCCTATTCTGCATTCAAATTTGACCTTCCAAAATGAATCACTTCTCACATTTCTGGGTTGAATTCCATCTGCCACTTCTTTGCCCAGCTCTGCATCCTGTCAATGTCCCGTTGCAACGTACAACAGCCCTCCACGCTGTCTACATCTACCAACCTTCGTGTAATCGGTAAACTTACTGACCCACTGTTCTACTTCCTCAGCCAAGTAATTTATAAAGATCACAAAGAGCAGAGGTCCCAGAACAGATCTCTGGGCAACACCACTGGTCATAGAGCTCCAGGCTGAATATTTTCCATCTACTACCACCCTCTGTCTTCTATTAGACAGCCAATAATGTATCCAGACAGCCAAATTTCCCTGAATCCCATGCCTCCTTATTTTCTGAATGAGCCTACGATGTGGAACTTTACTGACTGCCTTGCTAAAATCCATATAGACCACATCCACTGCTCTAACTTCATCGATGTGATTTGTCGCATTGTCAAAAAATTCAGTAAGGCTTGTGAGGTATGACCTGCCCCTCACAAAGCCATGCTGATTATCATAAATACTATCTATCAGAATCATCTCCAATAATTTGGCCATCACAGAAGTAACACTGACTGGTCTGTAATTTTCAGGATTATCCCTATTCACTTTCTTGAACAAGGGAATGACATTTGTCACCCTCCAATCTTCTGGTGCAACTCTAGTAGACAGTGACGACACAATGATCATTGCCAAAGGGACAGCAATCTCTTCCCTCACTTCCTGTAGCAACCTTGGGTATATCCCATCTGGCCCAGGGGGCTTATCTATCCTCATGTTTTTCAAAATTTCCAGCACATCTTCCTTCTTAACATCAACCTGTTCAAGCATATCTGCCTGTTTCATGCTGTCCTGATAAACATCAAGGTCCCTCTTACTGGTGAATACTAAAGCAAAGTATTCATTAAGGGCCTGCCTTATCTCCTATGACTCCGCACACAAGTCCCCTCCACTATCCGTGATTGGCCCTACCCTCACTCTAGCCATCCTCTTGTTCCTCAAATAAGTATAAAAAGTTGTGGGGTTTTCCTTGGTCCTAAATGCCAAAGTTTTCTCATATTCCCTTGTCACTCTCCTAAGTCCATTCTTCAGTTCCTTCTTGGCTACCTTGTAGACTTCTAGAGTCCTGTCCGATCCTTGCTTCCTCAACCTTAAGTAAGCTCCCTTCTTCCTCTTGGCTCGGTGTTCAACATGTCTTGTCATCCAAGGTTCCTTCACCTTATCGTCATTTCCTTGCCTCAACAGGACAAACCTATTCAGTACCTGTAGCAACTAATCCCTAAACAACCTCCACATTTCTATTGTGCATTTCCCTGAGAACATCTGATCCCACTGGTGCTCCGTATTTCTTGCCTAATAGCACTGTAAATCCCCCTCCCCCAATTAAATACTTTCCCATACTGTCTGGTCCTATCCCTTTCCATGGTTATAGTAAAAGTCAGGGAGTTATGATCTCTATCATCGAAATGGTCTCTCACTGAGAGATCTGACACCTGACCTGGTTTGTTGTCAAGCACCAAATTCAATATGGCCTCCCCTCTAGTTGGCCAATCTACATATTGAGTTAGAAATTCTTCCTGGACACACCTGACAAAATCTGCTCCATCCAAACTATTTGCACTTAGGAGGTTCCAGTCGATATTAGGGAAGTTGAAGTTGCCCATGACAATAACCCTTTGACTTCTGCACCTTTCCAAAATCTGTCTCCCAATCTGATTGATTGATCAAACAGTAATTCATTGTTTGTCACTTTTCTAGACTAAGTCTTCAGAGAAATAAAAGGAATTTAAAAGCTACGTTTTTGGCCCATTCCACACCTTTGGTAGCCCTCTGAGATAATGCTGTTTCCTTAATTGAGCATGCCTTTATTGAATTACTATATATTTAATTTCACTCTCTACTTAAATGGCCCCATGCCCACACAAGACATGATCACTTTAAAGTGTCGTCATTAGAAATATAACCTGTTGCAGCACCCTGTATTAGAGGAACAACTGTTTAATCAGTCATCATATTTACTTTTTATTGCGCACATACAGGAGCTGGGGATGTAATGAATTAACATTTGGAAAATTACTATTAGATCCACTATTAACCAGTTCTATTCCATTGAAAATTAATTCCCAGATTATTGGAATTTTCATTCATGAGTCCATTTTCCTGAATGGTTATCGTATCACTTCCCTTGAGCCCAATATTAACAACTTGTCATTTATATAGCATCTTAAGTTTACGTGAATATTTCAGAACATATTATGAAAACATAAGAGGAAGTAATAGAATCCCTGAAGTGTGGAAACAGGCCCTTCGGCCCAATAAGTCCACACCGACCCATCCCCCTATAACCCACCAAATCTCCACACCCACATACCCTGCACATCTTTGGTCTATGTGAGGAAACGGGAGGAAACCCATGCAGACACAGGGAAAACATGCAAATTCCACACAGACAGTTACCCGACAGGGGAATTGAACCTGGGTGTCTGGCGCTGTGAGGCAGCAGTGCTAATCACTGACCCACCGTGCCACCCTTGTAAAGGCATGGAAAAAGGTTAACAGGGGTGACCAAAACCTGGTCAAATCAGAGGAAAATGATGGGGCAGAAGGTTTCAGGGAGGAAATACCAGACATTATTCTGAGCTTTAACACTGCACAAGTCCTGTGATAAGAAAACAAAGAACTGCAGATCTGGCGATCTGAAGCAAACAAAGAGGCACAGAAATTGCTGAATAAATTCAGCAAGTCTGGCAGCATCTATGGTGAGAAAATAGAGTCAATATTTTGAATCCAGTGATGCATCTTCAGAACTAAAAGCAACTAGGAAAAAGTGGTATTTATGCTGATGATGGGGGATTGCGGGGAAAAGGAGTGATCAGATAGGGGAAGGTGGAACCCGTAGAGACAGGGAGAAAAAAATGGCTCAGTATACAAAGTGATTGTTAACATTAGGCAGGAAGAAAGAAAAGCTAGGTAGGTGATAATGGGGACTGTAAGTACGGAGGAACACAGGAACTGGAGTAGGCCATTCAGCCCCTTGAGCTTGTTCCACCATTAAATGAGATCCTGGCTGATTCGTGGCCAAATTCTGTATATCTGCCTTTAGCACATATTCCTGAATACCTTCATTTAACAAAAAAATTCTCTATCTCAGATTTGAACTTAACAAATGATAACTGCAAGCGATGCCATTTGTGGAAGACTGTTACTAACATCTACACCCATTCTGCTTCCTAACATCTCTCCTGAATGATTTGGCCCTAATTCTCGGTCTATATACGCTAGTTCTAGAATATCCACTAAGTGGAAATTGCTTCTCTTTATGTAACCTGTCTTTTTCTGTTAATATCTTGAGAGCTTTGATCAGATCACACCTTACACTTCTAAATTCTGAAGGAAACAGAACCAATTTGTGAGAGATTTCTTCTCATGTGGCATGAGATTGTGACATGTGGCAGTAGGAGGGGACTGCATTCACATTCCAGGAATCTTTCCTATAAACCTACATTGTACGCACTCCAAGGCCAATACATTTTTCCTGAGGCGTGGTCCCTGGATCCACTCACAGTACTCCGTGGGTTTTCTATAGTTGCAGCATGATTGATGTATCTCTGTCCACCAGTGCTCTGGATACAAAGGCCAGCACTTTCTTTATTATTTTCTTGTTTGTGATATTTTAAAGATCTAGTCACCTGAACCCCAAATCTCTTTGGGTATCCACTGTATTTAACTTTATACCATGTGGAAAGAACCTTGAACTATCCCTTTTCAGTCCAAAGTCGATAACCCCACACTTGTTTATATCAAAAATGCGTTGGCTCTGCTTAAAGCAACTCATTTCATGACAGGGCCTGTGGTTGTGAGAGTAGGTAGGAGACAATGAAGGCAGCATTCACATGCTCAAACTGTTAAACAATGTGTTGATTCCTGAGGCTGTGAGGTATCTATGTAGAAGATCCCGTGTTGTTCCTGTAATATGTGTTGATCTTTGCTGGAACACTGCAGCAGGTCAGACACAGAAATGTCATTATGGAAACATGATGGTGTGTTGAAGTGGCAGTTAATTGGAAGATTGGGGTCATTTTTATAGTCAGAACATAGATGGCTTGCAAGCAAGCATTCAGTCTGCACTTTATCTCAGCAACGTGTAGGAGACTACATTGTGAGCAGCAAATACAGCAGATTGGGCTGAATGAAGCACACATGAAGGCATGTTTGGGATCACGGATAATGAGGAGTGAGGAGGTAATTGAGCTAGTGTTGCACCTTCTGAGATCGCAAGGCAAGATGCTGTGGGGATGTGTTGGAAAAAGAGGAGCAGCAGACCAGGGTGGCCCAAAAGGAATGATCCCTGCAGAATGATGAAAAAGGAGCGGAGGGGAATGCACATCTGATGGCATCCCACTGAAGGTGACAGAGATGGTGGCATATGATCCTTTGAATGTTTGGATGTTGCTGATGGAAAATGAGGACAAGGGGGATTTTACTATTGTTGTGGGAAGGAATGAAATGGACCAGACATAGCTAGGATCCTGGTCAACTACAATAGCAGGGAATCCTCAATTGAGGAATAAAGGTGGACTTGTCTGAGCATCTCCTGCCAAATGTGGCATCATCAGAACAGATGTAACACGTGTTTTAAGTCTTGTGATGTCACTTTGTTAGCACAGAGCTTCGCTTGAGGAGCATGAATCAAGTTACTGTGTTCAATTTATAGCACTCCTAATTATGCCATTCATTTTTATGGTTCTATTTACAAATTAGAAGATATTCCTTTTCCATTAACAAGAACTAATGCAAGAATTAAATGTTGTTAAATGAATAAACCTTACCTTATCTGTGGGGTTGGTGCAGCTTCAATAGTGCACGCAAACTGCGTATCTTCATTCTCTACAAATGGGATGTTTCTAAGGTGGCTTACAAACCTTGGAGGCACTGTAAGTTAAATTGAGAGGTTATTTGGCTTGATAAGGAAGAAGGATTAGATCTAAAAGCTACTTTGTGCAAGAAAACAAGTGAAGGTATGACCGCGGAATTCCTGATATTGGATCTTGAAACTTACTTGTATGAATGGTGAGCTTAAGTTACCTGTTGGATGCCTCCTGGCAGTTCAGCTGCAATATATGCCTCCAGGTGGGTTCAGGGTTTGGGGGATGGTGCTGATTATGGTATGAAACTGTTATCAGTGCTGCTGTAGAGTTGGGACCAGGATTTCTCCTTCTCCCAGTTCCACATTCAGACATTTTTACTAAAAATACATATTCTTTTGGTAGCTATTTCCAGTGATCCCATTAAGGGTTGTTCATTGGGCCATATGTAGAACTGGGTTTTCTGAACACAGCTGCTTTGATGTCAGCTGAATCCTGGACAGATCAATTCCTGGAAGGGAGCCTGAAATTGGCACTAGATATTATTTACATTTGAACCAGACCTTCATATTTCTTTTTTTTTGCCTTCAGAGACATGGCAGGTTCTTATGCACTGCATACTAATGCACGAATATCCATAATGGATGTGATGCACCTATCTATACCTGCAAACCAGCTATGGTATTAACTGATATCTAGGCTGAATTGTCAAGTGATCTCACTGACCCAGCAAGAACATTTCAATTTTTGTAGTCTTGACACTTGGCTAACTGAAACAAGAATCCTTAAAACTTAGTTCTTTCTCAGCCAGTCAGAAATTGTTTTTTTTAATGGCATTCTTGTCATCTTCAAAACTGATGACAGACCTTGACAGGGCCAGGAGAAAAGATAAATATTTCACTTTAAAGAGTGAAAACTCTTTTTCACTTTAAAAATCTTGGTCTCTATTACGGAAAATTAATCTTTAAAATAATATAATTTTAAAAAGGAAGGGCACAATTTCCCCAGCCAATGGAGCATGCAACATATGCTTCACTGAATTATTTACGTTTCAAAAATTCCTACCTTGTACAATAATCTTCCCAAGTGTATTGGCATTGCCTGCAGCACTAGCTGCGTAGCACATATACTGTCCTGAGTCGGCAGCAGTGAGATTGTCCAAGATCAGCGTACAGGAACCATCCTCATCCTCAATAATAATGTGATGTGGGTCAACCTCCACAAGCTTCCCATCTGGTGTCAAAAATAAAACGTTAATTTTTAAAAATGCTCAGGAAAACTAATAGTAATGGTTTGCAAAGTCATTGCAAGACATACAACACAGGTCAATGTTACCGTAATTCTTTTTCTTACTGCACGGACTTTTGAGTTCTGTGTATGGTATATTTAAGCAGAAGTTGAAATCACACAGTGGAGGGTAATAGGGCATGCATAGAGTTTCCAAGCAGCTGTGCAGTTTACAGAGAATGTTGGCACCAGCACCAAGAATGCCTGTCTATTCTGGGATATTCAGGCAGTGGCAAGTTCTTCTGGCTACAGTGAACAGTTGAACCCAACACCGGACAAGAGGATAATGACAGGGTTGCTAGTTAATGAGGTGAGTTTGGGACAATAGAGTGAGAAAACTCAATTGACCTAGTGCTGGAAAACCCTCCATGAAACATGACCAAAATGACAAACACAGCCAAAACAGTAAGATTCAGTCCAAGGTGAAAAGTGTTCCTTTGGCCATCTAGCAGTATATTTACTTATTGTACCCAGATATTGGGGCAGCACGGTGGTCAGCACTGCTGCCTCACAGCACCAGGGACCCGGGTTTCATTCCACCCTCAGATGACTGTCTGTGCAGTGTTTGCACATTCTCCCTGCATCTGCGTGGGTTTCCTCCAGATACTCCAGTTTCCTCCCAATGATGTGCAGGTTAGGTGGATTGGCCATGCTAAACTGCGCCGAGTGTCTGGGAATGTACAGCCTAGGTGGAGTACCAATGGGAAATGAAGAGTTATAAGGATAGGGTTGCCGGGGGTTGGGGGGGATGCGGATCTGTGAGGGGCATGTTCTTCGGAGGGTCAGTGTGGGTTCAATGGGCTGAATGGCCTGTTTCTACAGTTTAGGGATTCTGTGATACTATGGTGCTTGATCAAATGGACAATGTGCCTGGTTATAAAGACATATTGAGGATTTAGATCAGTATGAATACTTCAGCAAATTTTTCCAAGACCCAAAGGAGTCCAATTCTTTCTGACAGGAGATCACTGGATTTTCCTTTCCTTTCTTAACTGATGGCAATGAAACTATTTGTTATCAACTTAACAGCTGTTCTTGGTATTATATACTGGTTTAGGATAGAAATTAAACACAGGATTTTCCAGTGTCTGGTACTTCATTAACTTCCTGAACTTCAATTGAGGACTTAAAAGATCTATTAATAGATAAATTTGCTAATAATGTTGGTTGCAGTATTTTTTTCATCTGATAGAGACATGTTGTGTTCACAAAAAAGGGTTACCTTTATACCATGTGACAACAGGTTTTGGATTTCCGATAACCAAGCAGGCCAATTTCACTGTCTGTCCCATTTCAGCTGTACAATCTGCCAGTTTCTCTACAAATTCTGGGGGATCTAATAAGAAAACATATTCATTTGGTTCATATAGTTTCCTATATGCATCACATTTTCTTAATGAAAATTCGCACTCTTTATCCATTTGGACACAGCTAACCAAACAAAACATACAATATAAGAGAATATGATGTTTTTGCTATATATCCAGGATTGACAAGTGTTAAAAACAGATATTTTAACAAATTGCTTTTGAAGCATCAGGAGAAGATTCATTAATAGGTCATTTCTTTTAACAATATAATGTTTGATCCAATTACTCAAATAAAGCATCATGGTACTGTTTGATGTCAATGCTATTATATTTCTATGTTGAAGTCAGTCCAACTTATGTTTATCACAAGATTTTACAACCATTTGGTGGTTTTATGGATTGATGTCTTCTCACTTTTGTAGTGCATAATAAAATTTAGCCCAGCACAGAAGTTTAAATGTTTTACTGGCTACAAAACTCTGAAGAATTCTGTACAGGTAGAGGTCAGAAAATGACACATAACTAATATGTTGCAATCTAACTCAACTTAGTTATTGCGCTCAAAAGTTCAGAAAATCAAAATAAAATTCACACTGTTGTGGTTCAGGGATGCATCTGAGATTGAGATTGGGGTTAAAATACCTGCAGTGTTTCAATTATTCCTGGATGGGAAGAGTTAGGAGTAGTTTATGTATTTGAAAATGTTGCATGCCTTGGAACTGATATTTCAAATAAAAATATAGCTTTGAGTGGACAGCTTATAGAACAGTGTTATTAACCTGAGAGGTGAACAATAATATCTATTTTATACGTCAGGGCTATGAGGAAATCTAAAAAGAAGAAGCAATGATGAAGTAATTAAAAAAGCAGATGTTCAAAAGATCAAATTTGGAACCTAGAAATCTTGGAGGGTTGAAGGAAGAGAAGCCATGAAGATAGTTCAATACATGAGTAAAAATTTAAAAATATAGACTTTTCTAATAAAGATCACTTGTGCATTGTGTGCATTGTTGGCTGGGCCAGCATTTGTTGCCTTTACTAGTTGTCCCAGAGAAGGTGATAGCAAGCTGCTTTCTATCCACTGAGTCTGCCTACACTTCCTGCTGCCTCAGGAAAGCAATCAACATAATCAACGACTCATTCCACCCCAGTCATTGTCTCTTTCATCCACTTCCGTCGGATAGAAGGTGCAAATGTTTGAAGACATACACCAACAGTTTCAGGAACAGCTTCCTCTCTGCTGTTATCAGATTTTCTTGGACCTCTCATTTATTAAAATTGCTCTTTCTCTGCACTTTCTCTATCGTTGTAACACAATTTGCATTATATCACCCTGACGTAGTTATGCAAGGTATGATTTGCATGGATACCATGCAAAACAATATTTTCACTGGATCTTAGTACATGTGACAAGAATGAATCAAATCAAAATTATGATTTAGGAAGGCCCACAATGTAAACACTTGGAGACAGGGAAATGGGTAAATGGGGCTTCACCTGACAAAGGAGCAGCACTCCGAAAACTTGTGATTTCAAATAAACCTGTTGGATTATAACCTGGTGTCCTGTGACTTCTGATTTTATTCACTCCAGTCCAACACTGGCACCTCCACATCAGGGTAAATGGGACAGTATGAGTAAGGGCATGAGTGGTAAAATATAATGTTTGTGTCTTGGATTTCAGCAGATACTTACTCCAAGCGGGTAGACTAAAGCGCTGTTGTATGCCAGTAATGTCTTTTACCCATGAAATCTTTATATTCACAGTTCGAGCCTGAAGCGTGTATTTACGCACTGAATCCTCTCGCTCATGCCAGATTTCAAAGGATCGTTCATCGCCTTCCACAAAGTCATTCACATCAATGTTAGTGAGCTACATGAAGAAAATGAAACTGTAAATTTTGCATCAGAGATAATGGGAACTGCAGATGCTGGAGAATCCAAGATAATAAAGTGTGAAGCTGGATGAACACAGCAGGCCAAGCAGCATCTCAGGAGCACAAAAGCTGATGTTTCGGGCCTAGACCCTTCATCACAGAGCTCTCTGATGAAGGGTCTAGGCCCAAAACGTCAGCTTTTGTGCTCCTGAGATGCTGCTTGGCCTGCTGTGTTCATCCAACTTCACACTTTATTATCTTGTAAATTTTGCACATTTTTTCAGAACCTTTAACCATTCAGACTTCTCATCCTCAAGTCTGATGAGCAAATGAAAAGTATCTCCCAAAGGTTCCTGGGGAAAAAGAAACTAATAAATGTTTTGTCCAAAAGAAAACTGTAGCACTTTAACAAACTGCATAGCCCAATATAGGAATATAGCAACTTACAGTAAAAACATATTGTCGATTTCAAAAATTTAGAAACACAGAAGTGCTTTAGAAAAAGAAACAGTAGCTTGGAGGTTCTGTCTTGTTAAAAGTAATTTCTTTGAAGTCACTGAAAATATTGCAATGGATCACAGAATTTTTAAACACAAATTACATTTAGAATAGCTAAGCTTTTTTTAAAATGTCCTTTTATACTGGAAAAGAATATTACAGTAGAAACTAGTCCTGCCCATAAAACTGGTCACATCTCCAGATCAAATTAATTGCTGGTGCAGGTTTTGCTCACAAAGGCCGTTTGCAGGCCTTATAGTTGGCTGTATAAAATGAAGGTTCTTTTTTCAGTCAGATTGGGATAAATATTATGGTTCAGCAGGTCTGGCAGCATCTGTGAAGGAAAAACCAGAGTTAACGTTTTTGGTCTGGTGACCCTGCCAGACCTGCTGAGCTTTTCCAGCAACTTTGTATTATTTTTCCTGATTTTACAGCATCCACAGTTCTTTTGGTTTTTAAATATTATGGTTATTGGGTTTGAAAGGGGGCGAGTGTGTAAAATCCAGCAGGCAGTCTTCCCACTGCTTACCCACAACCACTTAATAGCCTAATCCTGTAAACTTTGGTATTTTAAATGGTGCAGGGAGGCTGGACATTTAGGACCTTAAGCTATGTGGAGTGGTGTTGGGTGATGGGTACCTCCATTTGAGGCTGCCTGGGGCCTATCAGTGGCACCCCACCACTCAAGGCCATGCCACTCTTTAATGTTCCTTTCAGCTGCTTGAACCTGTCTTGCTCATTGAAAGGTCAGAATCCAGAGCTGTCAGTAACCTGATTCGTCAGCAGCTGCCTAAGGCATGACTTGCTGAGAAAAGGCTGATAGTCTTGTCTTGTAGCAATTAACATTAAACCCTGCACTAAATCTTTGTGCAGCAGACATTGGGACTGTAGGACAGCACTCTCCTGGCCTTTTCTACCTGGGAGGGACAGGAACCATGGCACCGCATATGATCCAGCCCAGGCCCACTAATAGGTAAATTTTAAAGCTTCTCTTAATTTACAACTGTTTATCAATCCATCACTGTTCTTTTACCAGTGCCAACAGGTGCCTTAGCAAGGCTACCAGCTGACAGATATGAGGGGACAATCCTTCTGTCCAGGCACAATGTTTCCAATAAAGACCACCCTCAAACCTGCAATTGCTCCCTCAACTTATTCCTGACCTACAAAACCCAGCCTCCCAATTTCCTTGCTTCAGCCTGGCCTGGCAAACTTATCTCCATGTCAGACTACATGGTTCCTCAGCAATGCGTCCTGCCTGTATCAGTAGTAGCCACTGCTTCATGTGGTGCTGCTGGGACTAGATAGCTGTTGGTGATTTGATTCGTTGGCAGCTCTTTGAAGTTGATTCCCTCCAAAATGGGAGCACAGTTTTGTCCCTGCTGTGGTGGAAACGGATAGTGTAATGTCACCAGATTAGCTGTGGAAACCTGAATTCATCTCATGAACAGATGAAAGAAATCTGGCTAAATAAAGATAGCATTACTCTAGACTTTTAAGTTCCTATATGTGCACATCAGGTAATGAACATGAAAACAGATGCAAAGTACTGGAGTTTCAATCATAATTGTATTTAGTAAGATTCAGCACTTTTATGAAGGAGAAACTAACAGACATCAAGAATTCTGCATACTTCGTAAGAGACTAACTTAATTTGTTTGATAAAAAATTTGTAATACCAACCTTCATCAGATTTTTAAAGATGTAACATTGTGAGTCTGTCCTGCTATCTCTTTTTGGTTTGCAGATCAGTAAATGGTTTTTGAAGAGAAAAACAATGCGTTTGTGACCCTTCCATGACAGTCTTGCACCGGGAGCTCCCTCCCACACAATAAAATGTCCCTAGGAGAAAGCACATTTGTTTATGGCATTTCAGACTAGCTTTTCTAATGTGGCAGTAATAAAGTTACACTAATGTCATACGAGCACTGTAATATTATTTTCATTCTTATTCTTCAAGTACACAAAATTAGACAAAATAAACTTATACTCATCTTCTCAAAAAATTACTGAAACAACAAATTTCTCCACCACCAAAAAAGAAAATAGCTGCAATATGATGAGAAAACAAATGCCACTGAATTCTCCAACAATTCGTCTTGACATACTTAAAATGTACTTAATTAATACCTAAAATCCTTAACTAAGGAGGGAAAACATTGAGGGAACACAGTTGCGAAAAGACCATAAAACCACAAGCTATAGGAGCAGAATCAGGCCATTTTCTCCACATCTGGACCACATTTTCCTGCTTTCTCCCTGTAACTGTTGACCCCTTACTGATCATGAGCCCATCTCTGATTAAAAACACTGGCCTCCACAGATTTCTGCAGCAATGAGTTCTACAGATTCACTGTCTCTGATTGAAGAAATTTCTCCGCAGCTCAGTTCTAAAGGGTCATTCTTTCATTCCAAGGCCTGTCCTAGTCTCTCCCACTAGTGGAAACACCTCCACATCCACCCTATTCAGAACCCCTCCTTATCCTTCTAAACTTCACTGAGTACAAATTCAGAGTCCTCAACCACTCCTTATATGACAAGCCTTTCATTCCTGAGATCATTCCTGTAAACTTCTTCCGGACCTCTCCAAGGCCAGCACATCCTCCCTTAGATACAGAACCCAAAACTGCTCACAATATTCAAATTGCAGTCTAACCAGTGCCTTATACAACCTCTGCAGTACAACTCTGCTCTTATATTCTAGCCCTCTTAAAATTAATGCTAACATTGCATTTGCCTTCCTACCTGCCAAGTGAATCTGCATGTTAACTTTTAAGAGAGACCTGAAGTAGGATTCCCAAGTCCCTTTGTGTTTCAGATTTTTAAAGCCCTTTCCCATTTAGAAAATAGTTTACACATCTAATCTTCCTACTAAAGTATGTAACATCACGCTTTCCTACATCATAGTCGTTCTGCCACTTCTTAGCTCACTAGCCTAACATGTCCAAGAGTTCCTACAATCTCCCCACCTCCATAACACAGCCTGTCCTTCACCAATCCCTTTGTGTCATCTGCTCAGTTAGCAACAATACCCCTTCAGTTCCTTCATCCAGATCGATGATATGTAACATGAACAGTTGTGGTCCCAACACTGAACCTTGCAGAACATTACTAGTCACAGGTGGCCATCCTGAAAAAAACCCCTTTATCCCCACTCCATGTCTTTTAATAGTCAACCAATCCTCAAGTCATGCCAGTACTTTGCCCTGAACAGCATGGGTTTTTATGTAATTTAGCAGCTTCCAACGTGGCACCTTGCCAAAGTCTTCGGGAAATCAAATCGATCATGTCCACTGACTCTCCTTTAGCTAACTTGCTCATTATTTCCTCAAAGAATTTGAATAGATTTGTCAGGCATGGCCTCCCCTTGATGCAGCCATGCTGACTCAGTCTTTTTTAACTTTTACGCTTGATTCGCAGTAAACAACTGCACCTCCCAGTCACGAACCATTTCAACTCCCCCTCCCATTCCGTAGATGACATGTCAATCCTTGGCCATCTGCAGTGCCACAATGATGCCACCCGAAGGTTGCAGAAACTGCACTTCATATTCTGCTTGGGAACCCTGCAGCCCAATGGTATCAATGTGGACTTCACAAGCTTCAAAATCTCCCCTCCCCCCACTGCATCCCAAAACCAGCCCAGCTCATCCCCGCCTCCCTAACCTGTCCTTCCTCCCACCTATCCCCTCCTCTCACCTCAAGCCCCACCCCCATCTCCTATCTACTAACTTCATCCCGCCCCCTTGACTTGTCCGTCCTGCCTGGATTGACTTATCTCCTCCCTAACTCCCCACCTATACTCACCTTTATTGGCTCAATCCCCACCTCTTTGACCTGTCTGTCTCCTCTCCACCTATCTTCTCCTCTATCCATCTTCTATCCGCCTCCCCCTCTCTTCCTATTTATTTCAGAACCTCCATCCCCTCCTCCATTTCTGAAGAAGGGTCTAGCCCGAAACATCAGCCTTCCTGCTCCTCTGAGGCTGCTTGGTGTGCTGTGTTCATCCAGCTCTACACCTTGTTATGTCCTTCAGAACCCTAGAATGTAGTCCAGTCAGTCAGGTGGTTTATCCACCTTAAAACTTTCAGTTTCTGCAGCATCTTCTCCTTGGTGATGGTCATTACACTCACCTCTGCCCTCAACTATTTTGAAGTTCTTGTGTGGTACTCATGCGTTCCGCATGTCTTTACTCCCCATTATGACTTTCCTAGCCTCATTTTCCTGTTGGTTATTCTTGCCTCTCTCTTCTGCTTTAGATATCAAAAACAAAAACCCTTGCAACTTTTTTTCATATAACGAGCTAACTTAGCCTCACACTTCATCTTCTCCCTCCTTATTGCTTTTTAAGATGTCTTCTGCCGTTTTAAAGGTTTCCTAATTCTCCGGTTTCCCACTATTCTTCACTACATTATGTACTTTTTCTTTTGCTTTTATGCTGACCCTGGCTTCTTTTGTCAACCATGGTTGCTTCACTTTCCCCTTAATATGTTTCTTCTTCCTTTGGATGAATTTCTGCTGTGCCTCATGAATTACCCCCAGAAACTGCTGCTCAACAATCTTACCTGCTAGGCTTCCCTTTCAAACACCTCTGGCCTGCTCCTCCCTCATGTTTTTGTGGTTATCTTTACTGAATTGTATTAGGGTTATATCAGATTCCAGCTTCTCCCTCTCAAACTGCAGAGGGAGCTATCATAATGTGGTCACTGCCCCCTTGGTGTCCTTTCACTTTAAGCTCCCTCATCAAATCTGCCTCATTACACATCACTCTTGCCTGTTCTCTCATGGGATCTACCACAAGCTGCTCGAAAAACCCTACAAATTCTTATTCTTGGGATATGCTACCAACCTGATTTTGTCAGTCCACCTGTGTTTTGAAGTTCCCCGTGATTACTGTAGTAGTGTCTTTCTTCAATGTCTTTCCTGTGTCCTGATTAATTTTCTTCCCCACATCCTGACTGTTGCTAGGAGATCTGTACATAACTTCCATCAGGGTCTTTTTCCCTTCACAGGTCCACAACTCTACCGAGACAATTTCTACACCTTCTGACTTATATTACTTTTCATTTCTTACTAGCAGGCAACTCTGCCTTCCTCCTTTCAGTAGGATGCATACCTTTGGATATTTAGTTCCAATCCCTGGTCCCCTTGCAGCCATATCTCTGTGATGCCCACATCGTACTCAACCAATTTCAATCTGTACTACAAATTCGTTGACCTTGCTTCGCATACAGTGTGCAGTTAAGTACAACACCCTCAGCCCTGCGTTGATGGACCCCTGATCTGTTGTACCTGAAGCTGGATTCCGATTTTTTTCCATACTCTTTAGTTGTTTAGTTGTTTAGTCGTTTTAGTTGTTCTGAAAACTTTAATTACCTCTGCTGAGCCCTCATCTTCCTTTCACACTTTCCATAATTTTCTAGGTAATCCCTTTACCTGACTAAGGACGCAACAGCTCCACAAAAAGGCTCAGCATTACCACCTCTTGATAACTTAAAGAAAAACAATAAATGCAGCCGCACCAATGTGACACAAATAACAAATCTTTCTAAAATAAATATTCTGCAGAGATGATAATATTCTCCAAAGTTCAGAAGAATGCGAAGTGAGATCTTATTGAAATATAAAATATTTTAAAGGGGCTTGACAGGACCAAAGAGACTGTTCCCCGGCTGAAAGATCTAGCACATGGGGGTACAGTTTCAGAAGATGAGGCTGATCATTTAGAACTGAGATGAGGAGAAATCTCTTCACTTCAAGGGGTTGTGAATCTTCGTCTGGAGAAGGGTTTTGATCGCTTAATGTTTGGACAAGCCCCAATGTCAACTTGAAGTGGTCATCGTTCAGATGGTGGCCGTGTCGGACAGCAGAGCTTTTTGACCTTCAGGCTTTGTCAAAGTACCTTTTACCTTTTGGGGCCTCTTCAGGTACAATTCTCTTCCATAAGACTGCAAGACCAGGGAGCAACAGTGGACCATTCAATCAATCAAATCTGCTCCACCATAATATTGATACAATGAAAGATACGTGATTTTACTCAAATAATCAAAGAAAGATACTTAAGAAAATACCTTTCTGATGGGATCACCAAGAGATTCCAAAGTGCCCGGGTAGTTTTCAATCATTGAAATATGTAGGCTATTGTCTGCACGCTTAGGAAGAGCAGACACTACAGCATATGCTTCTTCTAACAAAGCACAGTTTTTATTGTTTCTTGCTTTGTTACGAATCAGCTCCTGAAAGGGACATGTAAATTTATAGCTCCTTACACTCTTCTATATAAAAACAAACAAAACTGAAAAGAAAATTGCTGGTAATTTGACTATTGTTGCTTTAGAAAACCAATACATATTATCAATATTTAGATATTAGAACACGACAACTGTTCGAGGTGGTGTGGCATAACCACTAATCTGTCAGATAAATGACATTACATTACACTAATTTACATAAGGTAGTGCATTTCTAAATATATGAATGCACATTTAAAAAAACTAATAATAATAAGAGGATTGTACAGCCCCAATTACTAACATAATTGTACATAAAGATACAATCCTCATATAAGCTTTGGTTCAATTGATAGCACTCTAGCTTCTAAGTCCAAGACCCATTTCAGAGCATGAGAACAAATATCAAAGCTGATTTTCCAGGGCAGCACAGATGAGTGCTGGAGGTGCAGTATTTCATGTGAGAAATTAAATTGAAGTCTCATGGCAATGATCTCATGGCAATATTTCAAAAGGTACGCATGGGAGTTATTCCCTGCATCCTCACAGGGACACAGCCTCATTTATCATCACAAAAACAAAGAGTCTGGTCATTCTTGTATTGCTAACACATTTTCTACACGACAACTGAAAAGTATTTCATTGGATGTAGCTTGCTTTGTGACATCCAGTAGTCATGAAAAATGCAATATTCTGTTTTAATGAATGTGCTTTAGATTGAAGCTGAATTGAAAAGTCATGGTATAAATCACAATAATTTACATATTGAAATTCAAACATAATCATGAGAGGCCGAGTGGTTTTCTGTAGTCATGAGTATCTTGTGATGGTATCGGCCAGTCTATCATTTTGGAGCAGTGGCAATATCCTTACTCTGTTCTGAATATTAAGTCATGTAATTTGAAACACTATGACTTAAAGTTTTAGCTTTGAGCCAAATCTATCCTCAAAGTCCAAATAACATCACCATGATCATGGCTAATTCCTATAAAATTCAGAATACAAAATAACTAAATTTACTAAGGTGTAACTGATTATACATTTTTGCATCCAAACTCTCAGTTATGCTGACGTGTTCCAATGATCAAATAAAATCTCTCTGATTTAAAAATCTAATTTAAAAAAGTTCAACTATGTTTATTAAGTTCTCACTAGGATGATTGGCAAAAATGCACGGAAAGATCAATGTTAATTTTCAATGTTCTAATCCCAGACAATCCATGCCTTACCTTGAGAAAATTTTGATATTTCAAGAGCCTGGTGGGAGGTTTCTCTAGGTAAGCATGAATAGGTAGCACTGGGGGTTCTGAAGGGTCCTCTGTTGATGATATTTCATCTGCGTATTTCTGAGACAACAAAATTAGTTAATTAAGAAAAGTGGTTTATCTTTGTAGAGTGCAATAAATGACAGTATATCCATCTTTCTTTGACTAGCAGAAGGTTAAACAGCACAAAGTTTACTATTTCATACCAAAGTATGCAATGTCAGCATAAAACTGTTTTCTAATAAAACCAGAGTGCTGATCAGTTGAGGACTTTAACACAGCACTTTTCTTACCATTAATCATAGCATGCTTGCAAAATAGTCAAAGAATAGCTGCATAAAATTATTTGGGGACATAACATAAACATGGTGAACCTACATTGTATCAATTTCAGAATTTGGCTTGGAGCTAATTTAAAAGCTAACAGGAATGCTTGCATTATAATACACAACTTTTGTTTTTGGGATGTAAGCATTGCTGGTAAGGCCAGCATATGTTGCTCATCTACAATTTCTTATGATAAACTGTAGTGAGCTGTCTTGTTGAACCACTGCAGCTCATCCAGCGTAGGTGTACATGCAGTGCTGTTCATAAGGGAGAATGTAAAGAGTTTTAAATCAATAGGTTCCACTCAAAAGGAATATCATAACTCCAGATACAATCCTCAAAGTACAAAGTAAATTTTTTGTGCATATTTTGCATTTGTTATTGTTCTTCCTAGATTGGTGTGATGCAAAGTATCAAAGCAGAAACGTGCCCCAACTCGCTAGTTTGTTGCAAACACACAGAATGCTGGCGAAACTTAATAGGCCCGGCAGCATCTGTGCTGAAAAATAGAGTTATTGTTTGAAATTTTCCCAGACTCTTCTTTCAAACTCTTATTTGTTAACTTGCTTTACCTGGACTTTTAGGAAGTGTGCATTAACTGAAATTTTGTATCAAAACTCTTATGTTTAAATCTGTTCCATCATGATTTTGCATTCACATGTCCAAATGCAATAAACTATTGAATCATTGAAGGACCGTTTTGTTCATTTACCTTTCGAACAGACCACGCAATGAAGAACAATGAGGGGAATATGAAAGAGGTCTTAGTGATGTCCGCAATGGCAAGATTTATGGCAGTATCTAAGTCGCGGGATGGGAGAAAATGGGAGTATCTTGCTGAATCCTTTATGTTTTTGCTGAGCAGCTTGGTATGATTCTCACTAAACAGTGATGAGTTGCTCGTTAAGGAAATTAAGGCTTGTGAAACTTCTAAGCTGGACTTCATGAATTCTTGACGTGGAGATCAGAGCCTGAACCTAGTAACTTCAACTTGCCACGTGCCACCCCACCAACCTCCAAATCCAACGCATTATCCTCCAACATTTCTGCCATCTGCAATCTGACCCCACCACCAAAGACATTTTTCCCTCCCCACCCTTATCTGCTTTCTGGAGGGACCACTCTCTCCGTGACTCCCTTGTCTGCTGCACACACCCCTCCAGCTCCACCACCCCCAGCACTTTTCCCTGCAACCAAAGCAAGTGCTACACCTGTCCCTATACCTCCTCCCCAACCCTATCCCAGGCTCTAAGAAGACTTTTCACATCAAACAGATGTTCACCTGCACATCTGTTAATGTGATATACTGTATCCACTGTTCCCGTTGTGGCCTCCTCTACATCGGGGAAACCAAACGGAGGCTTGGGGACCGCTTTGTGGAACACCTATGCTCAGTTCGCAACAAACAACTATACCTCCCAGTCGCGAACCATTTCAACTGTGCTGTCCCACCCCCGCCCCAACCCTCGGACGACATGTCCATCCTGGGCCTCCTGCATTGCCACAATGATGCCACCCGAAAGATGCAGGAGCAGAATCTCATATTTCGCTTGGGAACCCTGCAGCCCAAGGGTATCAATGTGGATTTCGCAAGCTTCAAAATTTCCCCTCCCCCAACCACATGCCAAAACCAGCCCAGCTAGTCCCTGCCTCCCTAACCATTCCTCCCACCTCAAGCCCCACCCTCACCTCGTACCCACTAACCTTATCCTGTCCTCTTGGCCTGTCCATCCTCCCTGGGCTAATCTATTCCCTTCCTAACTCCCCACCTACATTCACCTTCACTGGCTCTAATCCCGCCTCTTTGACCTGTCTGTCTCCTCTCAAACTATCTTCTTTTTTATCCATCTTCTATCCGCCTCCCCCGTCTCCCTATTTATTTCAGAATCCCCCTTCCCTCCCCTATTTCTGAAGAAGGGTCCTGACGCGAAACGTCAAGCTTTCCTGCTCCTCTGATGCTACTTGGCCTGCTGTGTTCATCCAGCTTCACACCGTGTTATCTCCGACTTTAGCTTGCTGTTGGCTGCAGATGGCCTCCGTGTTGGATACCAGCTACCAAAATCTCAGAGCATGTTCTAAAGGTGCTGGCCTCATACAACCCATGTCTTTGGACAGTGGCATCTGACATATGGCAGTCTCTAAGAACCGTCATGGCATGTCTCCAATCCACTTACAGTACACTTCTAACTTTCAATGCTGCTCTTTGGACTGCACTGCCCAGTACCATATTAATGCTGTGGTAAGAACAATGTGCTCTCAGGAGGATGTAGCCAGCTCATGGATGAGGCTAAATCTCTGGTTACTTCACTACTGAACAGCGCTCACTCCCCTTGAGCCTACCTGGATGCACACAGCGTCCCTGCCTTGCCTTGCTACTTGCAGACATAAAGCTAAGAAATTTGTCACAATTGTCAGAATCTTCAATCAAGGGAAACAGCCTGTGCTCAGGAGATCTTGGCACAGTTATCAAAGGAAGCCTCCACTACCACACCACAGCCTTGGACACAGTTAGGTAGACACTTGGACGGTGAGTCAGGGTCCTCTCCTCATAAAGGATGAGAAGCCAAATGTCTCACAGCGCAACACCTATTTTGCCTCTTTTTGTACTATTGAGATCCATTTCCCCCTTGAAATGAGAGGCAGGTAGTAAGGGAGGTGAAAATAGGTAATACAACTCTTACTTGTGGTGCAATTTCACAAGTGTCCTGTACGAGTAGGCAGTGTAGAGGGCATGCAAGATTAATGGTGGTGGGAGCTTGAGTGGGAGACAGCAAATGAGGGAAATTGGTTCAGGAAATAGTGAGACCATGAGCTTTGTTTCAAGATGGGTAACAGTAGCAGCAATCTAGAAAGTGCAAGGTATCAGAGATAAGTTGTGAACACTTATGCAGGTGGCCTGGAGAAGGCCATTAACATTCTTTTAACACTGCTGGTCATGTTTCCAGATGGTTGAGGCTGCACTAACTCAGTCGACAACAGGACTAAATTTGCACAGTCTGGTGTTCTGGCCTACACTGCTGGTCCTGAAGAAAGAGGATCTCCCTTGTTTGCACCTAACCAAATAGCAGGACCTCCAGGTCCCTATCTGCAAATTGGAAGTCCATTTCCCCATCCACCATGTCCGGGGTAAAAGCCAGGAACATGCAGGGCAATTCTGGATTGACAATTTGTGTCTAGGAGCATATTGGGCTTTTATAGACGGCATGGGCAAAAGGGATGCTTTTTGCATATGTCTGGTGAATGGCAAATTGTTTTGAAAACAAAGTGTGGTGAGATGGGGACTGAATTGGATGGAGGGAATGCTACAGGATTGGGGTAGGAAGTTAATAAGGCACATTTGGTAAAATACTATCAGAAGTATTGTTGGGTTTCATGGTGAGAACCCCTCCAAAAAAAAATCAATGCACCTTTCACTTAGCCAAAAATAATAAAAGATTCAGCCCCTGCTCTAACTTAAAATGTGCCAAAAATGACAGACTTAAAAAAACAGCAAACTCTTCAGTAAAAGAGAATATCCTTAGAGTCTTACTGTTATAAAGTTTTTGTACCAAACATAAACAATACCATTATGTAATTGCATTCACTTTTTGATTGCAATCATATGAATCTGTGTCTATATTTATTCTCAAATGTATAAATAAACTTACTGTTGTCACACTGTGGTTTCATGACACAAGTCATTTGACACCAGTTTAAATACTTTGGCAGCATGAAGTACTAATAAAGTGTTTTACTTACATTTTCTTAAAATATAACTTACATTATAAAAGTCTTGGACAGCTGGGTTAGTAATATGAGATTCAGCCTGTACTTGTCCAACTAAGTAATGCATGTATTTATCAAATCCATCACTGTTCTTGATGAAGCATAACGCAATATCATCATCCGTCTGACATTTCAAAAGATCATTCAGGAATGTGCTGAAACAAAGTGAAAGAGGAATCTCTTATGCAATATTTGATTTAGTACATAAGCCTACCCTCATATGTCTGTTCTACACAGGCTTACAGCAGTGTTTACTGTCTGTTGAATGAATGATCACTAAACTTCTACCCCTTGCACGACTACAACGCAGAGATGAAGGTTCCTCATGGTAGACTGATTACCAAGGTTGGATCACATGGAACACAGGAAGAACTAGCAATCTGGATACAGAACTGGCTCAAAGGCAGAAGACAGATTGGTGGAAGGTTGCTTTTCAGACTGAAGGTCTGTGACCAGCAGTGTGCACCCAAGGATTGGTGCTGGTTCACTGCTTTTCATCATTTATGTAAATGATTTGTATGTGAATACTGGAGGTATGGATGGTAAGTTTGCAGATGACACCAAAATTGGAAGTGCACTGGACAGTGAAGAAGGTTAACCCACAGTACAACAGGATCTTGATCATATGGGCCAATGGGCCGAGGGCTGGCAGATGGGGTTTAATTTAGATAAATGTGAGGTGCTGCATTTTGGAAAGGAAAATCAGGGCAGGACTTTGTTGCTGAACAAAGATTCCTTGGAGTGCAGGTTCATAGATCATTGAAAGTTGAGTTGCAGGTAGATAGGATAGTGAGGAAGGTGTTTCATATGCTTGCCTTTATTGGTCAGTGCATTGACTACGGGAGTTCGGACGCAATGTTGCGGCTGTGGAGGACATTGGTTAGGCCACATTTGGAATACTGCATGCAATTCAGATCTCACTGCTATAGGAAAGATTTGTGAAACTTGAAAGGGTTCAGAAAAGATTTACAAGGATGTTGCCAGGGTTGGAGAGTTTGAGCTACAGGGAGAGGCTGAATAGGCTCGGGTTATTTTCTCTGGAGTGTCAGAGGCTGAGGGTGACCTTTAGAGGTTCATAAAATCATGAGGGGCATGGATAGGATAAATAGACAAGGTCTTTTCCCTGGGGTGCGTGAGTCCAAAACCAGGGGGCATAGGTTTAAGGTGTGAGGGGAAAAATTTAAAAGGGACCTAAGAGGCAACTTTTACATGCTGAGGGTTGTGCATGTATGGAATGAGCTGCCAGAAGAATTTCTGGAGGCTGGTGCAATAACATCTAAAATGCATCTGGATGGATATATGAAAAGGAAGCGTTTAGAGGGATATGGGCCAAATGCTGGCAAATAGGCCTAGGTTTATTTGGGATAAGTGGTCAGCTGGACGAGTTAGACTGAAGAGTCTGTTTCCGTACTGTACATCTCTATTAATCTATGACATGTTTGGATTTGCATCTGCATCCAAGAATTTCCTGACAGACCTCAGCAAACTCTGCACTCAGATTTGAAATGGAACAGTCAAATCAGCTTCTTTTCCTTGACATGATAATTGTTTTTTACTACCTACTGCAAGCTGACATTTACTGATCTTTGTGAGTGTTAGGATTCGCACGGTCTCACTTGCGGCAAGATCAGCCTTATTGGCAACATTATGAATAAGGCCCTAGTCATCTGCACATTGTGTAAGTTTGGTGCTGAGATACAGTATATCAAAGCTATCCTGCATGGTAATGGTTATCTGCTCACTGTATAGAACATAGAACATAGAACATAGAAAAGTACAGCACAGTACTGGCCCTTCGGCCCACGATGTTGTGCCGTGGAATAACCCTAATCCAAAACTAAAATAACCTAAACTACATTCCCCTCAATTCACTGCTGTCCATGTGCATGTCTAGCAGTTGCTTACATGTCACTAATGACTCCGCTTCCACGACTTCCACTGGTAAGCAATTCCATGCGCTCACAACTCTCTGGGTGAAGAACCTCCCTCTGACGTCTCCTCTATACCTTCCTCCTAACACCTGAAAACTATGACCTCTCGTGGCAGTCAATCCTGCTCTGGGGAACAGTCTCTGGCTATCGACTCTATCCATGCCTCTCATTATCTTGTACACCTCGATCAGGTCACCTCTCTTCCTCCTTCTCTCCAGAGAGAAAAGTCCAAGCTCAGTCAACCTCTCCTCGTAAGACAAGCCCTCCAGTCCAGGCAGCATCCTGGTAAATCTCCTTTGCACCCTCTCCAAAGCCTCCACATCTTTCCTATAATAGGGCGACCAGAACTGGACACAATATTTCAAGTGTGGTCTCACCAGGGTTTAGTAGGACTGCAGCAAAACCTCGCGGCTCTTAAATTCGATCCCTCTGTTAATGAACGCCAAAACACCATATGCTTTGAACAAGGCACAATGTATGTACAACTTCCTTTTGCCTAAATAAATCAGAGTCTTGAGTGTATGTAGCTCACAGCATGCACAAAAGCATCATGCCGCAGTTTTGACGATTGGTCATTGACCAAAAACAGGATGCTAAAGGAATATCACACCTGCATTGAGGTTGTAAGGTCAGGTTTAGGAAGCATGGCAAAGGACCACTGCTTTCAGGATCTGACAACTGCCATTAGGTCAGCCTGACACTCTTCAGTAGTTCTAGTTTTTGGTGAAATGACGATGATTAGACCTGTGAGAAGCTACTTCTTCCCAGGACAGCAGTACAGACAAAACATTTAGCTTCCTTCCCCCTCAGTCCATCGTACTAAAGACATGCAGCAGGTGCTCAATTGCTTTACTTTGGTTTCTCAACTGATGCAGGCAGTGGATATACCATTTCTGTTGTATTTAAAATTAACCTCCAAAGAATGAGAGGACAGATAACAAATTTTCAGGCCTTAAAAGTTTAATTTTGAGAGATTAGGTCTCTATAGAGTCCATTATTTTTAAAATAATTTCATAAGTGAAGTTTATAAGGGTAGAATTCAGTTATTTACTTGCAGACTTCAGTGTTACTAACCTGATGTGAAAATCAGCAATCTCATTAATATTTCGGAAAATCGTTTCTTTGCTATTTGCTACCGAGGGCGGTACGTGGGCACTTGTTTCAGTATGTTTCACATAATGGTCAACAAAGAATTGTAAATTTCTCGTAAACTCTTTTTCAGTTGCAATAAGATCCTGCACAAGGAGGCTGTAATCACATAGATCATAATATACTGTTAGATAAAAACTTCTAATATGAACAATACATGTAATTATAGGGAAATACTGATACTATAAATTTTTGCATATTTAAATACATTTTTCAATTAAATAATATGTAAATAAGAGAAAACAGGTCTATGTCAATCGTATCTCATTAAACAAATAGTTAACATGAAAATCATTTTGAGAGAGAAGTCTGTGTATTGAGAATGAAAGTTGCTTATTCTTAGGAAAGAACAAGTTAGCTAATCAATTCATTTTAATAGAACACTTTAGAATGAAAATGGAACTTCATTCACTCACTATAACTTCCTTCTGTATTCCTCTTCTGATTCAATCTCACCAGGGATTTCAGGGCTTTCCAATGCAACTTCAGCTGAGAACTGCAAGTCATGAAAAATAAACTCGACAATAAAAGATGTCTATAACTGACCACTTTTTAACTTCTACTTTAAAAGAATGCTAAACCAGCATTTATTGTCTGTTTCCAGTTACCGTGAAAAGGCACTGGTGAGCTTCCTTCTTGAACTGCCATAGTTGACTGACACAAGTGTACCTAAAACGTCTAGACAAGTGAAGAGTATTCTAGGACGTTCCTGACTTACAAGTGGTGGACATACTTTGGAAAGTTGTCGGGGGGACATTGATTAGTTCACTACAGGATTCCTTACCTCTAACCTGGTGTGGTCGTAACAATATTTATATGGCTGGTGCAGTATAGTTTTGGACATGGGTAACCCCTCAAATATTAACATGGGGGATTCATGGATTGTAATATTTAATGTCAAGGGGCAACAGACTATCTCTTGTTGAGAGACAGTCATCACCTAGTAGATGTGTGGCATATTATTTTCAACTTACCAGTCCAAACCTGGATGTTGTTCAAGTCAGTGTGGACTCTTGATCTCAATATGGATTCTTGATCAGTATGGGAATCCAGGATTACAGGGAAAATGCAGGAAAGTCAGATCTGCCATGGTCCTTTTGAATGGTGGAACTGACTGGAGGGGCCAAACAGCATAATCCTATTCCTATTTCTTACGGCCGTATGGGCAGCTTCTGTGTCTTACAAGTCACACATTGTGCTGAATATTGAGCAGTCATCTGCAAATATACTCATTTCAGACCATATGAGGAAATGTCATTGATGAAGGAGCTGAAGACAGTTACGGCAAGAACACTTCCTTGAGGGACTAATGTAGCAAGGTCTTGATTTGATAGGCCTCGAACAACTACAACCATCTTCCTTTGTGCTAGGTATGACTCAAAATAGTCGACAGTCACCCCTAATCCCCTGGACTTCAGTTTTCTGAGCTCTCTGTGTGGCTTTGCAGTCAAATTTCAAACTGATGAGAAGGGCATTCAGTCTCACCTCACCTCTGGAGTTCAATTTTTTTGTACGTGTACTCAGGTCGGGATTTTTAGATTAGATTAGATTCCCTACAGTGTGGGAACAGGCCCTTCGGCCCAACAAGACCACACCGCTCCTTGAAGCATCCCACCCAGGCCCATCCCCCTATAACCCGCACACCCCTGAACACTACGGGCAATTTAGCATGGCCAATCCACCTAGCCTGCACATCTTTGGACTGTGGGATGAAACTGGAGCACTCGGAGGAAGTCCACGCAGACACAGGGAGAGTATGCAAACTCCACACAGACAGTCCCCCGAGGCTGGAATCGAACCCGGGTCCCTGGAGCTGTGAGGCAGCAGTGCTAACTACTGAGCCACCGTGCCGCTCTATTTGTGTTGTCCTAGTGGAAGCCAAAATGTGTATAAGTTATTTCTGAGCAATTGGGTTTTCATAACACCATTGATAACTATATTGATGACCGCTTCCAACACTTTCAGGATAATCAAGGTCATGATGGCGTGGTACTTAGCCAGTTTAAGTTTGTCCTTTTTGTGGACATTTCATTCCTGGGAAATCTTCTACATTGTTGGATAGATATCAGTATTGTAGCTGTGCGGGAACGGCCTGGTATGCCCAACTCTTGCATACAACTGCCAGAATGTTGTTGGGGCCTATAGATTTTGCAGTAACTAGCAGCTTCAGCTGCTTCTTGATGTCATGTGGAGTAAATCAAATTTGCTGAAGACTGTTGTCTATGATCCTGGAAACCGCAGGAGGATGGTGACATTGGTTGTGATGCACAATTATGGAGTTTAGATCTGATTTATTGGCCGTGGGTTCACTTTCCCTCACCTATTTCATGTCATTTCTGCTGTTTGGCATGCAAGTTGTCCTGTGGTGCAGTTTAACACACAATTTTAGGTGTGCTAGGTCTGCTCTTCTGCAGTCGTCACCAATATCTTGTGCAAAGCAACTGCACAATGAGAGAAGTGTGGAAAAAGAATCATACTGAACTTAATGTTAACTCTGTTCCTTTCTCCAAAGATGCTTGCAGATCTACTGAATTTCTCCAGCACTTCCTGGTGTTATTTCAGAGCTGATGCCAGGAATAGCAAGTTTGAGTTATAAAAACAGTCTGGGACTATTTTCCACTGGAGCATAGGAGGTTGAGGGGAGACCTTATAGAGGTTTATACAATCATGTGGGACATAGATAAGGTGAATAGCAAACATCTTTTCCCTAAGATGAGGGAATTCAATGCTAGGGGCATATTTTTAAGGTGAGAGGAGAAAGATTTAAAAAAGATATGAGGCGTAACGTTTTTACACAGCATGATTATTTTGTGGGATGCACTGCCAGAGGAAGTGGTGGATGCAGATATAGTTACAACATTTAAAAGACATTTGGATAGGTACATGAATAGGAAAGGTTTAGAGGGATATGGGCCAAATGCAGGCAAGTGGGGCTACTTTAGCTTGGGAGCATGGTTGGCATGGGCCAGTTGAAACGAAGGGTCTATTTCCGTGCTATATGACTCTATTGTTCCATAACTCCAGCTTCTGCACTTTGACAGAGATTGTGAATTTGGCTGAAGTCCAATTTGACTGGGCAAAGAGTAGTACATTAATACCAACTGAATATTCAATTGAAATTATCTGTTTCAAATTGTTTATCTCTCATCCAAGTAAGTTTTAGTGTGAATTGCTAACTGTATCATTCTTTTTCCTTTTAAAGGGCAATTTTTCCCCATTTTAATGTGGGTGAAAGTGTTAAATTGGGGAAGACTAATTACAACAGTATAAAAGAATTTGTTGAGGGGTGTTTTTCTGATGGAGGTCAGTGACCCTATTCAGTAAGTGCTGGGACCTGTGTTGTTTGTACTGTTTATAAATGATTTTGAAGAAAAGGTGATCTGATTAGTAAATCTGCAGATTAACACAAAAATTGGAGAAGTTGTGGATTGTGAGGAAGGTTGTGAAAGGATACAGGACAATATAGATCAGTTGGAAAGTTGGGCAGAGAAATGCCTGATGGAATATAATCTGGACAAATGAGTCAATGCATTTGGAGAAGAAAGTATACAGTAAGTGGCAAGGCCCATAGGGGCTAAACAGAGGGATTTTGGCTGCAAGTCCTTATCTCCCTGAAAGTGGCAAAACAGGTGCATACGATGGTAAAGAAGGCATACGGCATGTTCGCCTTCATCAGGCAAAGCACTAAGTATAAAAGTTAGCAAGTCAATTTGCAGTTATACAAAGCTTTAGTGTTTGGAATATTTTGAATATTGTGTACAGTTCTGGTCATCGCATCGTTGGAAAAATGTGGAGTCTCTAGAGAGAGTGTAAAGAGATTTTACCAGGTTGTTGCCTGGATTGGAGTCGATTAGTCATAAAGAGAGTTTGGTCAAACTTGGACTGTTCTTGCTTGTATTGGAGGCAGACGAGCATCCTGATAGAAGTGTATAAAATTGTGAAAGGCATGGATAGGGTGGATAGTCGTAGTCTTTTTCTCAGGTGGAAATGTCAAATACAAGAGGGCGTACATTTAGGGTGAGGGGGGAAAATTTAAAGGACTAGAGGGCATAAGTTTAAGGTGAGAGGGGAAAGATTTAAAAAGGACATTTTACTTTTTCAAGCAGAGGCTGGTGCTTTTATGGAATGAGCTGCCAGTGAAAGTGGCGGAGGCTGGTACAATTACAACATTTAAAAGGCATATGGATGGGTATACGAAGAAGAAGAGTTTAGAGGGATATGGGTGAAATGCTGGCAATGGGACTTGATTTATCTAGGATATCTGATCGGTATGGACGATTTGGACTGAAGGGGTCTGTTTCCATGCTGTGCATCTCTATGGCTCTATGATTCTTTGAGCTGTGTGAGGTAAGTCGTTTTTAAACAGTGGGTGCTAAGTACCTGGAATGCACTGATGGAAGGTGGTAGAAGCAGTGTTGATAGCAATGTTTAACAGGCATTTAGATAGGTACATGAACTTGCAAGCTGATAAGATTAGTTTAGAATAGCACCATGGTCAGTGCAAACAAGGTGGGCTGAAGAGTGTATTTCTGTGTTGTACCGTTTTATAAAAACCGAAAGAACTCCGGATGCTGTAAATCAGGAACAAGAACAAAGTTGCTGGAAAACTACTGTTTTATATTGTTCTATGAGGTTCTATCTTTAAGTATCTTGAAAATAATATGAACAATATGGTTTTTCTAAGTAGAAAGCAGCAAATAATTTTTTCAATTAAAATGTAAAATGATCCTATGGTAACAATATAGGATTCAAGTTGCATTGTAAACTGCAAGATTGAAAAGTGATAATGGGAACTGCAGATGCTGGAGAATCCGAGATAACAAAGTGTAGAGCTGCATGAACACAGCAGGCCAAGCAGCATCTCAGGAGCACAACAGCTGACGTTTCGGGCCTAGACCCTTCATTTCTGATTAAGGGCCTAGGCCCAAAACGTCAGCTTTTGTGCTCCTAAGATGCTGCTTGGCCTGCTGTGTTCATCCAGCTTTACACTTTGTTATCTCGCAAGATTGAAAAAATGGCTTATGACTGGACTGACAGGCAGGTTGCCAACATTACCCGCTCTTACAGCTTACTGAAAATGCTTGATTAGTTCAGATCTACATAAGTAGGATTAAACACCCCCTTCCTGCTGGTGGTGGCTTCCAAGAACAGTAAATGGCAGCTAAGCAAGGATCAAGTGACCAAAGTAATTTTAAACCACTTTACCCCACCCACTGCATCCCAAAACCAGTCCAACCTGTCTCTGCCTCCCTAACCGGTTCTTCCTCTCACCCATCCCTTCCTCCCACCCCAAGCCGCACCCCCATCTACCTACTAACCTCATCCCACCTCCTTGACCTGTCCGTCTTCCCTGGACTGACCTATCCCCTCCCTACCTCCCCACCTATACTCTCTCCACCTATCTTCTTTACTCTCCATCTTCGGTCCACCTCCCCCTCTCTCCCTATTTATTCCAGTTCCCTCTCCCCATCCCCCTCTCTGATGAAGGGTCTAGGCCCGAAACGTCAGCTTTTGTGCTCCTGAGATGCTGCTTGGCCTGCTGTGTTCATCCAGCCTCACATTTTATTATAAAGTAATTTTAATTGTTTGTTGTGTGCTTTCTGCCAAGAAGGATTCATGAAAATCAAGGCCTTTCCATTAGCATTCAAAATAAAAATTTAAATTAGAATAGTTTTGCCAGAGCTAGGAAACAGACAATAAGGGAATGACACATCATATTCCTGATTTTGCATGGTCACTTTTATCATTTATTCACAGTAGTCACTAGGTTTATGTGTTTCTGTGCAGAGAAATGTAATGCTTTCATGTGTGTGTGTGAAGTTGATGATACTTTATTGGAGTTTTGGTGTTTACCTTTAGTCTTTTATCCAGATAGGCTGGTGATACCCAACCTTGTCGGGCAGGTGTTGATTTGGTAGGTTTGGTCCTAACCAGCCATTTCAGTGGATGTGCAGAGTCAAGGACCTCCACATATTGCCGCTCTTTAAGATGAATGGACTCTTTCTCAGATGGTGGTGGGTTGTAGTCTGCTGTAGCCACGTAAATGTCAAAAACCTGCCATAAGGAAAAGATAGTATTGATTTTTTTAAAAACTGTTATTCAATCTGCCCACTTAGGGTTTCTTTCTTTCTTCACAACACTTAAATAGCATAATACAACCATCAGTCCAAAGGCCAGCCAGATCAGCACTGCAAGTAGGCAAATACAAAAGTAAATAGTTTCTGTCAGTTATATAAGTCCTGCAAGTTGCAACAGTCACGTAAGGCAGAATTTTTTTTATTAATCATTCATGCGATGCATACATCACTGGCAGGCCAACATTAACTGCTTGTCCCTAGTTGCCCTTAAGTAAAACCTTCCAACCCTGGCAATATCCTTGCAAGTGTTCTGAACCCTTTCAAGTCTCAGTGGGGAGTATTTAATCACACTCCTGACTTGTGCCTTGTAAATGGTGTACAGGCTTGGGGAGTCAGGAGATGAGTTATTCACCACAGTATTCCTAGCCTCGGACCTGCTCTTGTTTATGTGGCCACTGCAGTTGAGTTTCTGGTCTATGGTAACCCCCAGGATGTTGATAGTGAGGGGTTAGTGAATGTCACAGTGATAGTCAGGCATTTGTATGATGTGAATGTCACATGCCACTTGTGAGCCCACACTTGGGAAAAGTACAAATCTTGTTGCATTCGAAAATGGGTTGCATCAGTATCCGAGGGGCTGTGAATGGTGCTGAATATAGTGCAATTAATCAGGGAACATCTTGACTTTTGACCTTATAATAGAGGGAAGGTCATTGATGAAGCAGCTGAAGATAGTTGGGCCTAGTACACCACCCTGAGAAACTCCTGCAGAGATGTCCTAGAGTTGAGATGCCTGACCTCCCATAACCGCAATCATCTTCCTATGTGCTAGGTATCACTCCAATCAGTGGATAGTTTGCCCCCTGATACCCACTGATTCCAATTTTGGTCAGGCTCCTCGATGCCACACTGGTTGAATGCAGCTTTAATGTCAAGGGCAGTCACTCTCACCTCACCTCTGGAATTCTTTCATCCATGTTTGAATCAAGGCTCTAATGAGGTCAGGTGCTGAGTGACTCCGGCTGAATGCAAAGTGGGTGTTACAAGTAGGTTACTGCTGCACAAGTGCCACTTGATAGCACTGTGATGACATGTTCCATCACTTTACTTATGGATTGAGAATAGACTGGGGAGGGAGTGGTAATTGGCTGGGTTGGATTAGTCCTGCTTATTATGTACAGGACATGCAGGGCAATTTTCCAACCGTCATGTAGATCACAGTGTTGTAGCTGTACTGGAAGAGCTTGGCTACAGATGCAACAAGTCTGGAGCACAAGTCTTCAGTACTACTGCTGGAAAGTTGTCAGGGCCCAGTATTCAGTGTCTCTACCCATTTTTTGACATCACATGGAGAAAAACAAATTGGCTTAAGACTGGTACCTGTAATGCTGGGGACCACCGGAAGAGGCCGAGATGAATCATTGTTCGGCACTTCAGGCTGAAGATTGCTGTAAATGCTTCAGCCTTGTCTTTTGCACTGTTGTGTTGGTCTCTTCCAACATTGAAGGATTTTAAACTTGAGGCCACAACTGTGATAGTGGAATGGAGTGGAGGCAGGGCTCAAATGGTGCTAAGACTGGGGATGAGATGGAAATAGCTGTCTGTCAGCAATTGGGATGGAAATATGGTCTGTTCTTCTCAGGTTGAGAATACGGGAGGGGAGGTACTGTGGTGATCCACAGCAAGTTAGCCTGATAAAAGGGAGCCCAAGACATTCTTGCCAGGTCCAAACACAGAGGCTTTACAAGAAAGGTTGAAAAGTAAATTATAAAAACATATCTGCTGGTCATCCTGTGATTTTGTCTGAAAGAAGAAGCTAACGCTACAAGCAACAACAACCTTCATTGCCCCCTCTCAATGGGACTGTGCATTGGATCAATCTGTATATTTATGGGGAAGTGGTAGCCTAGTGGTATTATCGCTAGGCTGTTAAACCAGAGACTCAGATAATGTCCTGGGGACGAGGGCTCGAATCCTGCCAATGCAGATGGTGAAGTTTGATTTCAATAAATATCTGGAATTACAGATTCTAATGATAACCGTGTTGACGGTAGAGAAAAAACCCATCTGGTTCACTTAATATCCTTTACGAAGGAAATTGCCATCCTTACCTGGTCTGGGCTACAAGTGATTCCAGACTCACAGCAATATGGTTAACTCTGAACTGCGTCTGGGTAATTAGAGATGGGCAATACATTTTGCCTACCCAGCGACTCCCTCATTCCATGAATGAACAAAGAAAATAAAATTAATCAGGAGACTACCTCCTTCCTGCTGATTTCCTCCTCACCTGAACAAACTAACAAGTATAAATGGAGGCATATCAAGAAGAAAACTGGACATGACTGATACCACATTATTTTAACTGTCTGCTCTCTTTACCTGTTTAGGCAAGGTGGGGGCAGTTAAACGTGGGGCCATTAAATCCATTAACCATTAGAAAAGACCATTGTTCCAGCTGTTTGATCTATGAGTACGACTGAATTACTCTGTGACCAAGTACCTGCAGGATTTTACAGGAAGTCCAGGATAATCACCGATTAACGATGTTCCTATATAACAAAGGGTGAAGCTGGATGAACACAGCAGGCCAGGCAGCATCTCAGGAGCACAAAAGCTGACGTTTCGGGCCTAGACCATTCATCAGAGAGGGGGATGGGGTGAGGGTTCTGGAATAAATAGGGAGAGAGGGGGAGGCAGACCGAAGATGGATAGAGGAGAAGATAGGTGGAGAGGAGAGTATAGGTGGCGAGGCAGGGAGGGGATAGGTCAGTCCGGGGTGGACGGACAGGTCAAGGAGGCGGGATGAGGTTAAGTATGTGGGAAATGGAAATGCGGCTTGAGATGGGAGGAGGGGATAGGTGAGAGGGAGGACAGGTTAGAGAGGCGAGGACAAGCTGGGCTGGTTTTGGGATGCAGTGGGGGGAGGGGGCGAGCTGGGCTGGTTTTGGGATGGAGTGGGGGACGGGGAGATTTTGAAGCTTGTGAAGTCCACCTTGATACCATTGGGCTGCAGGGTTCCCAAGCGGAATATGAATTGCTGTTCCTGCAACCTTCGGGTGGCATCATTATGGCACTACAGGAGGCCCAGGATGGACATGTCGTCTAAGGAATGGGAGGGGGAGTTAAAATGGTTCGTGACTGAAAGGTGCTGTTGTTTATTGCGAACCGAGCGGAGGCGTTCTGCAAAGTGGGCCCCAAGCCTCTGCTTGGTTTCCCCAATGTAGACGAAGCCACAACGGGTACAGCGGATGCAGTATACCACATCGGTAGATGTGCAGGTGAACATCTGCTTGATATGCAAAGTAAACTTGGGGCCTGGGATGGGGGTGAGGGAGGTGGTGTGGGGGCAAGTGTAGCACTTCCTGCGGTGGCAGGGGAAGGTGCCGGGTGTGGTGGAGTTGGAGGGGAGTGTGGAGCGGTCAAGTGAGTCCCGGAGAAAGTGGTCTCTCCGGAAAGCAGACAAGGGTAGGGATGGAAAAATGTCTTGGGTGGTGGGGTCGGACTGTAGATGGTGGAAGTGTCGGAGGATGAAGTGTTGTATCCGGAGGTTGGTGGGGTGGTATGTGAGGACGAGGGGGATTTTCTTTGAGCGATTATTGCGGGGGTGGGGTGTGAGGGATGTATTGCAGGAAATGTGGGAGACACGGTCGAGGGCGTTCTCGACCACTGCTGGGGGGGGATGTTGCGGTCCTTGAAGAACGTGGACAACTGGGATGTGCCGGAGTGGAATGCCTCATCCTGAGAGCAGATGCGGCAGAGGCGAAGGAATTGGGAATAGGGGATGGAATTTTTGCAGGAGGGTAGGTGGGAGGAGGTGTATTCTAGGTAGCTGTGGGAGTCAGTGGGCTTGAAATGGACATCAGTTTCTTGCTGGTTGCCTGAGATGGAGACAGAGAGGTCTGGGAAGGTGAGGGATGTGTTGGAGATGGCCCAGGTGAACTTGAGGTTGGGGTGGAAGGTGTTGGTGAAGTGGATGAACTGTTCGAGCCCCTTTTGGGAGCATGAGGCGACGCCAATACAGTCATCAATGTAATGGAGGAAGAGGTGGGGTTTGGGGCCAGGGTAGGTGCGGAAGAGGGACTATTCCACGTAACCTACAAAGAGGCAGGCATAGCTTGGGCCCATGCGGGTACCCATGAGGTTGCAGGAACAGCAAATCATATTCCGCTTGGGAAGCCTGCAGCCCAAAGGTATCAATGTGGACTTCACAAGCTTCAAAATCTCCCCTTCCCCCACTGCATCCCAAAACAAGCCCAGCTCATCCCCGCCTCCCTAACCTGTTCTTCCTCTCACCTATCCCCTCCTCCCACCTCAAGCCGCACCTCCATTTCCTACATATTAACCTCATCCCGCCTCCTTGTCCTGTCCGTCCTCCCTAGACTGACCTATACCCTCCCTACCTCCCCACCTATACACTCCTCTCCACCTGTCTTCTCCTCTATCCATCTTTGGTCCGCCTCCCCCTCTCTCCCTATTTATTTCAGAACTTTCTCCCCGTCCCCCTCTCTGATGAATGGTCTAGGCCCGAAACGTCAGCTTTTGTGCTCCTAAGATGCTGTTTGGCCTGCTGTGTTCATCCAGCTCCACACTTTGTTATCTTGGATTCTCCAACATCTGCAGTTCCCATTATCTCATTATAAAGTGAAATTAGTTTGCAAATTCACATTCTACAATAGGGAAACATATAACTTTCATTGATTCTTTTTAGGATTTGAAGTCAGGATGAATACTTCACGCAAAGAGTTATTAGTGTTCAGAATAAAACCCTCCAAAATCATGTTAAATTGTACAATGGTACACATTAAGGTTTTTCCAAAGCAGGTACGTTAAAATAGATTAAATGGCCTCATTCATCTCACTTAGCTTGTAGACACAAAGGAAATCTGAAGTGCAGACTCTACCTCGCCTCTTGTTTCTGCATCTTCAGATTCAGAGGAAGATTCATTGACAATAGAAGAAGGCCTGGATCTACCATGGCGCGGAGATGGAGATGGAGTCTTTGCTTCCTCATCACTTTCTGCTCCAGGAACACGAAGTGAAGCTGGAATACAATACAGGCATTTCAGTTAGCCTCAACCTGAGATGAGGAGTGACTTTACAGAAGTTTATAACATCATGAGGAGCATGGATAGGGTGAACAGTTAAGGCCTTTTCCTCAGAGTAGAGGAGTCCAAAACCAGAAAGATAGGTTTAAGGTGAGAGGGGAAAGATTTAAAAGTGACCTGAGGAGCAACTTTTTCACACAGAGGGTGGTGGGTATATGGAACGAGCTACCAGAGGAAGTAGTGGAGGCTGGTACAATTACAACATTTAAAAGGCATTTGGATGGTTGTATGAATAGGAAGGGTTTAAAGAGATTTCAGCCAAATGCTGGAAAATTGGATTAGATTAATGCAGAAAATCTGGTCAGCATGGATAAGTTGGACTGAAGAGTCTGTTATCGTACTGTACCATTCTATGGCTCTATAACTTCACTTGAACATTACTTCTCAACTCAGCTAGTCTTTTGCCTCTGATCTTTTTAAGGTTAATGCACGACATGCTGCTTTACCTCACTTAGGTTTCTCATGAGATTTTTAAAATCAGCTGCTGCAACTTTGATGGGTTTCCTATTATCACAACAATCTGTATAGCCTCAGAGAACGTCTGAGAAAATTCTGAGAGCTTGTTTTATTTCTGGAAACACCTCTTTTATGCCACATGCCGTTCTCATCTCTAAAACCACTGCAGACTTTAGGGGTTGCTTCAGATGAGATGCTTAGGGAGTTCTGCTCTGATTATATGGTCTCTATAGCAATAATGCACTGTATAAAAAGTCATACTAGACTCTCGACAGTGAGATGTGACATCATGCTATTTCTGGATATGCTCTTTTTGATGCTGGCAGAAAGTGCTCATTTAGGTCGGCAGTCTGGGAGGGGAAAAGGTGAAATCAGAAAAGCAGGGATAGAAAGAATACTTGGACTCTGATTGGCACACTGGGTACTGACGTCAGGAGTAAATGCGGCTTGGAAGGGTAGAGCATGATATTGTTAGATGATTTTACCAGTAGTAGGCAATTAAGTGGCTCCCATCTATTCAAGGATGGTGGCCTGCTTCTCTGAGTTGTTGGCCTAATCAGATACTGGGAGCTCTGTAGCTTTGGCAGCACTATTGGCAGAGGTGTTGCTGGTGAATCTTCCTGGAAAAAGAGTGTGTGTCTCCATGTTTAAATGCTGTTAAGGGCCTGGTGAATGAGTCGTGGGTGTTTCAGCACCAAATTAGAAGGCCTTGGTGATCAGGTGGCTGAATGCTGTACTGGCGGTATCAGAGAAAAGGAAAATAGCTACTGCCACTGAATGGACGACACCCCAGAGTTCTGAAGGAGATAGCTAAAGAGAAAGTGGAGGTGTTAGTGATGATTTTTCAAGAATTGTTGGAGTCAGGTGGGGTCCCAGAGGACTGGATAATCATTAACGTAAGTCCTTGTTTAAGAAGGGAATAAAACAAAATATGGGAAATTACAGGCCGAATGGTCTGACCACAATCATTGTTAAAATTTTGCAGTCCATTCTAAGGATGAGATTTCTGACTACTTGGAAGTGCACGGTAAAATAGGGCAAACTCAGCATGGGTTCATCAAGGGGAGGTCACGCCTGACAAATCTGAAAATTTGCTGAAAATTTTGTCAAACATTAAGAGTGACAAGTCGCCAGGCCCGGATCAGATTTGTCCTCGGCTGCTTTGGGAAGCGAGAAATGCAATTGCTTCGCCACTTGCGAAGATCTTTGCATCCTCGCTCTCCACTGGAGTCGTACCTGAGGACTGGAGAGAGGCAAATGTAATTCCTCTCTTCAAGAAAGGAAATAGGGAAATCCCCGGCAATTATAGACCGGTAAGTCTCACGTCTGTCATCTGCAAGGTGTTAGAAAGGATTCTGAGGGATAAGATTTATGACCATCTGGAAGAGCATGGCTTGATCAAATACAGTCAACACGGCTTTGTGAGGGGTAGGTCATGCCTTACAAACCTTATCGAGTTTTTTGAGGATGTGACTAGAAAAGTTGATGAGGGTCGAGCTGTGGATGTGGTGTATATGGACTTCAGTAAGGCATTTGATAAGGTTCCCCATGGTAGGCTCATTCAGAAGGTCAGGAGGAATGGGATACAGGGGAACTTAGCTGCTTGGATACAGAATTGGCTGGCCAACAGAAGACAGCGAGTGGTAGTAGAAGGAAAATATTCTGCCTGGAAGTCAGTGGTGAGTGGAGTTCCACAGGGCTCTGTCCTTGGGCCTCTACTGTTTGTAATTTTTATTAATGACTTGGACGAGGGAATTGAAGGATGGGTCAGCAAGTTTGCAGACGACACAAAGGTCGGAGGTGTCGTTGACAGTATAGAGGGCTGTTGTAGGCTGCAGCGGGACATTGACAGGATGCAGAGATGGGCTGAGAGGTGGCAGATGGAGTTCAACCTGGATAAATGCGAGGTGATGCATTTTGGAAGGTCGAATTTGAAAGCTGAGTACAGGATTAAGGATAGGATTCTTGGCAGCGTGGAGGAACAGAGGGATCTTGGTGTGCAGATACATAGATCCCTTAAAATGGCCACCCAAGTGGACAGGGTTGTTAAGAAAGCATATGGTGTTTTGGCTTTTATTAACAGGGGGATTGAGTTTAAGAGTCGTGAGATCTTGTCGCAGCTCTATAAAACTTTGGTTAGACCGCACTTGGAATACTGCGTCCAGTTCTGGGCGCCCTATTATAGGAAAGATGTGGATGCTTTGGAGAGGGTTCAGAGGAGGTTTACCAGGATGCTGCCTGGACTGGAGGGCTTATCTTATGAAGAGAGGTTGACTGAGCTCGGTCTCTTTTCATTGGAGAAAAGGAGGGGGAGAGGGGACCTAATTGAGGTATACAAGATAATGAGAGGCATAGATAGAGTTGATAGCCAGAGACTATTTCCCAGGGCAGAAACGGCTAGCACGAGGGGTCATAGTTTTAAGCTGGTTGGTGGAAAGTATAGAGGGGATGTCAGAGGCAGGTTCTTTACGCAGAGAGTTCTGAGAGCATGGAATGCGTTGCCAGCAGCAGTTGTGGAAGCAAGGTCATTGGGGTCATTTAAGAGACTGCTGGACATGTATATGGTCACAGAAATTTGAGGGTGCATACATGAGGATCAATGGTCGGCACAACATTGTGGGCTGAAGGGCCTGTTCTGTGCTGTACTGTTCTATGTTCTATGTTCTATGTTCTTTGAGGAGGTAATGAACTGGTGAGACCAAGGAGAGCCAATGGATGTTGTCTGCCTGGACTCCAGAAGGCTGCTGAGTAAGATAGAGGCCTTTGGTGTCAGAAGCAAGGTAGTAGCATGGATACAGAGTTGGCTGTCTGGTAAAATGCAGAGAGTGGGGATAAAAGGATCCTTCTCAGGATGGCAGCTAGTGACTAGTGGTGTTTCAGGAGAGTCAGTGTTGGGACCACAACATTTTAATTTATATATTAATGATCTTGATGAGGGAACTGAGAGCAAACTGGCTCAGTTTGCAGATGGTACAAAGACAGGTGGACAGACAGGTAGCATTGAGGAGGCAGGGAGGCTGCAGAAGGATTTGGACAGGTTAGGAGAGTGGGCAAAGAAGTGGTTGATGGAATTCAATGCGGGAAATTGTGAGGTCATGTACTTTGACTGGAAGAATAGAGACATAGGTTATTCTCTGAGTGGGAAGAGAATTCATATATCTGAAGTGCAAAGGGAGTTGCGAGTCTTAATCCAGGATCTTTTTAAGGTAAATTTGCACATTGAGTCAAGTTAGGAAGGCAAATAAAATGTTGTCATTTATTTTGAGAGGACTAGACTAGAAAAGCAGGGATGTACTCCTGAGGCTTTGTAAAGCTCTGAGCTTTCTGCGCATGATACCTCAGGAAGGATGTACTGACCCTGGATCAGATCTAGAGTGGTTCATAAGAACGATCCCAGGAATGAACTTAACATAATAGGTACGTTTGAGGACTCTAGGTCTATACTCAATAGAGTTTAGAAACATGAAGGGGGATCTAATTGAAATTTAACAGAATACTGAATGGCCTGGACAGACTGGATGTTGGGAAGATCTTCCCATTGGCAGGCGACACCAGGACCTGAGAGCACAGCTTTAGGGTAAAAGGAACGTCTTGTCATGAAGTTGTGTAGAATACTCATGAATTGTAAAACAGTGCGTGATCCCTTTAAGAAATTGAAACAAATGTACCAAAAGGCCTTACAGTTAGCAAGCAAAACAGTAGTCTTGTTTTGATGAGATAATGGGAACTGCAGATGCTGGAGATTCCAAGATAATAAAATGTGAGGCTGGATGAACACAGCAGGCCAAGCAGCATCTCAGGAGCACCTGAGATGCTGCTTGGCCTGCTGTGTTCATCCAGCCTCACATTTTATAGTCTTGTTTTGATGTTTTGGCACTTAGTTTGAATTTAGCCAATTCATTTAAATCAGACCCTCAATCCTGAATGCTACTTGAATTTAAATTGGATGGTATTAACAACCTGGGACCAATCCCAGTGTAAGAAATGGAAAGGTCATCAAGGATATTTAAAAAAAGGGCATTTACAAAATCGGGGAGAGCCAACCGCCATCCAAAGTGAAAGCAAATCCACCATCTGAGAAATAAACCTGGCTCTCACACAAAAAAAATCATTAAGTGCCTTAACAAAAGCACCACAGGTTGCATGGCATTTTTTTTAGCTCAAGTGAAAATATCCATGACAGAAAGATCAGCGGAAGAAATGCATTTGTGACTTGAGATCGATAGGAGAAAGGCTGCAGAAGGCAGAGTGTTCCACAAGATGCTGAGAACGGCATGTGGCAAAAAAAGAGGCGTTTCCAGAAATAATCTCTCCAAGTTGGCACAGACTGAGTTTTAATTTATTGAGTTTATATAAGTGGGACATGTGATTATTTGAACAGCATTCCAGTAAAATTTAGTTCAGTTAGGGAATAGTTAGTACTTAGGGTAAATTGTTCAGTTTGTTAGTAAATCTGTTAACTTGTTCATTGTTAGGGTTAAATAAATATTATTTGTTACTTGTAACGTGGACATCAGGGATTTTCTTTAACTAATCTTTTAACAGATTAAGAAGGATGTGAGTTTCTCTGGCTGGTTGAATTTAATTATTGGAAGGGAACCTCTATTTCTCTCATAAAAGATTGGGGCTTGTGTGTCAATTTAATTTTCAGAACGTTCTGCAGAAGGGTCACCGGACCCGAAATGGTAACTTCTGTTTTTCCCTTCACAGATGCAGCCATACCTGCTCAGCTTTTCCAGAAACCTGGTTTTTGTTCCTAATTATCAGAGGGGTTTGACCTTCCCCACTTGCCCAACACCCTTTAGAATAGAGACAAGCAGAAATTTCTTCAGCCAGAGAGTGATGAATCTATGGAGTTTATTGCCACAGAAGGCTGAGGAGGCCAGGTCATTGAGTATATTGAAGACAGAGATAGATAAGTTCTCGATTGTCAAGGGGATCATGAATTATGGGGAAAAAGTGGGAGAATGGGGTTAGAAACTGATCAGCTATGATGGAATGACAGACAGGCTCGACGAGCTGAATGGCCTAATTTCTGCTCCTATGCCTTATGGAGCGGTTAGTGCCCTGAAATAAGAATGTGATTCTACAAAAGCAAAATCTAAGGATTTTGCAAATCTGAAACAAAAACAGAAGATGTTACAAAGAATCAGCAAGAATGCTGCATCTGTAGAGAAAGAAAAACTGTGTTAATGTTTGAAATTAATTCTGATGAAGGTCAAAAACCTGAAGTGTTAAGAATTTTTGAGGATTAGGAGATTTAATTCACCAACTTACAATGGTATGGTATTGTCCAAATGTGCATGGGATCACGCAAATGGGAAGAATTCAGTTTGAAAGGTTTACCTGTTACTATTAATGAATGTTAACAGAGGTTATGCTAAAAATTAACTTTCTCAAAATGGCTAGGTTCGGTTAAACTTTAATTCCAATGGCTCACCTTGGGTGATCTTTGCAGAGACCATTTGTGTGATCTGAGATGTTAATTTTTGCAGGAATTCTTCTGTTCCAACATCTGCCAATGAAAAATGTGGTAAAGTTGTGGTTGCAGAAGCTTCTCTGCTGGCTTCTGTGAGGACTTCTCTTTCGTCTGTAATACAATGACAGCAAATATTCTGGGAACTAGGCAAGCGTTTGAGTTGTAAAATCTAATAAAAACTAGGCAAATTTCAATTAGAAAACAGGATGAAATACAAAAATCTTATATTTAATATGCAATTTAGTTTTTAGTTATATGTTCACAAAATAAATATCCATGTAAATCAAAAGCTGAGTAGGCACTGAGTGATCAAGTGAATATCCATAGATTTAGCACATCATTTTGCTTGATTGGGGGTACACATACGTTTAAACTATAAAAGTACTGTGAGAACACATTTCAATGTTTCATTAAGCTTAAATAGTTTCATTAACTTGTACAAGGTACTCACTTTTCTCTGGTTCTTCATGATCAATTTCTTGTGGTCTGTAACAAAGAGGCACAAGAACATTGTCACAGATAAAGAGAAGAAAAGAGAAGTCAAATGAAATAAGAATTAAATTTGTATTTGTGAACCTGTCAGCCAGGTTCTTCAGGCACCTCCCAGTCGCAAACCATTTCCACTCCCCCTCCCATTCTTTAGATGACATGTCCATCATGGGCCTCCTGCAGTGCCACAATGATACCACCCGAAGGTTGCAGGAACAGCAACTCATATTCCGCTTGGGAACCCTGCAGCCTAATGGTATCAATGTGGACTTGACCAGCTTCAAAATCTCACCTTCCCCCACCGCATCCCAAAACCAGCCCAGTTCGTCCCCTCCCCCCACTGCACCACACAACCAGCCTAGCTCTTCCCCTCCACCCACTGCATCCCAAAACCAGTCCAACCTGTCTCTGTCTCCCTAACTTGTTCTTCCTCTCACCCATCCCTTCCTCCCACCCCAAGCCGCACCTCCATCTCCTACCTACTAACCTCATCCCACCTCCTTGACCTGTCCGTCTTCCCTGGACTGACCTATCCCCTCCCTACCTCCCCACCTATACTCTCCTCTCCACCTATCTTCTTTTCTCTCCATCTTCAGTCCGCTTCCCCCTCTCTCCCTATTTATTCCAGAACCCTCACCCCATCCCCCTCTCTGATGAAGGGTCTAGGCCCGAAACGTCAGCTTTTGCGCTCCTGAGATGCTGCTGGGCCTGCTGTGTTCATCCAGCCTCACATTTTAAGCCAGGTTCTTCGTGGTTTTTAAAAGCAATTTAGCAACTTTTTAATTAACATAACCATTGTTAGTTTTACCTCAGGGCAGGGGCATCACTGGCAAGGCAACTGTTTGCTGTCCCACACCTAGAGAATAGGTTGGTCGAAGATAGCAAGAACTGCAGATGCTGAAATCAGAGTGAATAAAGTGTGGGGTTGGAGGAACACAGCAGGTCAGGCAGCATCAGGGAAGCAGGAGAGTTGACGTTTTGAGTCAGGGCCCTTCATCAGGACATCGAGAAAGGTTGGTGGGACACTGTTGAAGCTGTTGCAATCCATGTTGTGAAGGTACTGCAACAATTCCCCTTCGGTGGTCTTTTAATCCAACTTAGTGGTTTTCTTGGTCATTTCAGGGAATAATTATGTTGTTGCAGAACTAAAGTTAAATATAACCTATACCATGTTTAGATGGCAGGTTTGTTTTTCTAAAGGACATTAATTAACTCATGTTTTTAAAATAACAAACTAATGTTATTATAGATAATTTTTGTTTCCTTGTTTTTAAACTGAATTCAAATAATGTTCGCACCACACAAATGTAAGACAATGACCCTCTCCAATAAGACACAATCTAACTGCTGACCTTTGATGTTCGATGATGTTACCATTATTGAATCCCCTATTCTCCTCGGGATACCACTGACCGGAAACTCAACTAGACATGCTGTAAAATTACAGTGGCTACAGCAGCAGGTCAGAGGCTAGAAATACTGCAGCGGGTAACTTATCTCCTGACTCTCCAAAGCCTGTCCACCTACAAGGCACAAGTCAGGGTGTGATGGAATACTCCCCACTTGCTTGGATGGGTGCAGCTCCAACAGTACTTAGACGCTTGATGCCATTCAGGACAAAGCCGCTTACTTGATTGGCACCACATCCATAGACATCAATTCCCTTCACAACTGATGCTCAGTCGTAGCTAAGTATACAATCTACAAGAACCACTGCAGAATTCACCCAAAATCCTTAGACAGCACCTTCCAAACTCATGACAATTTCTACCAGAAGGACAAGGGAAGCAGATATGTGGGAACATCACTTCCTGCAACATCACCACCAAGCCTTTCACTGCCATTATCTCAAAAGAAATTCTGGATGGAAGAGGAAAAGCAGACATCTATGTCCCTTTTTGACAATCAGTAAGTACAAGTTTTGGGTTGATTATTCAAATACACAGGTAAGCCCAGAAGAGGGAGAGACAAATGCAAATGAAAAGATTTAATAAACCAGCCTCCACGCACGAGTGGCATTTCTGCTTCTTCTTTTCTCATCTATTCTCACTTATTACTTCTCCTGAGGTCTCACACAAGTTTACTTCTATTGATAACTCACACTTCAAGATGTGGTCCGAACTGCCGTATTTTATATTCGTGACTTCAGCATAAATAGCAACTTCTGTTTAATCATGGAGTTTCAGAGCCTAGCTAGATCTTCATCATACCATCATTCAAATATGCAGTTTTCAGCAGAGCTTATTTGTAGAAGTGAACAAGGAAAGCATTCACGGACCTTCCCTGGTGTAGGGAGGATGCCAAAATCTACTGTAGCACCTACCCTAATCAAGATCCGTCGGATTTAAGAAAGGGATTGAAACTAAAATTTACTGGATTTGTATGCTACAATCTACAAATGCAGCAAAGCCTGGATAATATCTAGACTTGTGCTGATAAGTGACAAGTCATGCCACACATGGCTACCTCTAACATGGAGAATTTAAGCATGGTACCTTGACATTCAATAGCATTACTATCACTAAATCCCCTACTGAGTATTACCAATTACCGAAAACTAAACTGGATCAGACAAATAAATACTGAGACGTCAAGAGTAAATCACAGGCTAGGAATATTATGGTGAGTAACTCATCTCACTCTCTAAACCTGTCCACTATTCTATAAGGCACAAGTCAGCAGAGTGTTGGAATCGTCTCCACTTGCCTGGATGAATGCAGCTCCAACAACAATTGAAAAATTTGCCACCATTCCGAACAAAATGGCTTGCTTGACTGGCGTCAGATCCACAAACATTTCGGTGGATCAAAATCCAGGAGTTCCCTTGCTAACAGCATTGTAGGTCTATGAACAGCACAGGGGCTGCAACACTTCAAGAAGGCAGCTCAACAGCACATTCTCAAGGGCAACTAGGGACAGGCAATAAATACTGGTCAGCCAGCAATGCTTATGTCTCATGACAGTATAAAAATAAAATTCACTCCCCCTACTACAGTGGCAGGTGCATACTACCTACAAGATACATGGCTGAAATTCACTGAAGTTCCCAAGGCAGGACATGATAACACCACATTCTGCAAGTTCCCGTCCAAGCCACTCACCATCCTAACTTGGTGTTATACTGACATTCCTTCAGAGTCACTGGATAAAGATCCTGAAACTCCCTAACAGCATTGTTGCTATACCAACACCAAATGGACTGCACCAGTTCAGAAAAACAGCACACCACCATCTTCACAAAGGCAATTAGGGATGGACAATAAACGATGGCCCTGTGTTAAGTCCAAATCCCATGAATTAATAAAAGTACTGTTTAAAATTATCAGGTGAGTTACCATTGGAATTTAAGCAAATAAAGTAGCTTCCCCTGCATTTACAGAGAAATATTTGATTAGAAGCACTTACCCATGCAAAAATGTTTGCATAATAGCTTCTTTCACAGTTGTGGTTTCTTCAGTTGGAGCTTCAACTTCTTGTAAGAAAACAAAAAGGAACACACATTGTAAATTGGAAATGCATACAGTTCATTGAAGTTTGTTTCTTTATTTAAAATTAGATACAGTTAAAATAATTGTTTTCACTGTACACAGCATGGTATTTCTACGCTTGTAAAAGACCCTTGTATACAGTGTCAACATTTTCTTATCACATATCACCTCGCGTAAATTGCACTGCAGTAAATTGACTAAAAAGCAGTTTGATTCTACAGGTCATATACACAATCAGCACCACACTGCCTAGAATAATCTGAAAGACATGTACAAGTGAAAGGTATCTGATATACATACAGATATAAATATCATATCTAGACTTTGGCTTTTAAAATATTGGCATTTGTGTGTATTACTTTTCTGAAGGATTTTAAAAAAACGTAGGTAAAACAATCTCCTCCAACAGTAAGATAATCCAGAATGTGTCATAAAACTGTAGCCCCCAGATTGTTAATGGAGAATTGATTTTTACTGTAGTGGTTTATGACTTGTGGGGTAAACACTGCTGATTTTCAGCCAATTTTTGGTTCATGCTAATGAATCAGTTTTAGCTTAGGGAGCTCAGAGTCTGAAATTTTTAAGTCCTAACTAGAGACAAAGATAGTTTAGAAGTTTTGTCTAAGCTTTCAGAGTTATCAGTATTCATGTAAGAAAACTTTACAGTTCACAAGAAAAAACTAGGGAGGAATCAGGTAAGTTGAACTTGAATATGATATAAAGTCTCTGTAACAAATAGTACGAGGAGACAGGTTGAGACTTTGTCGCGCAGTGTTTAAGATATTTCAAACAATGTTGCAATAAGCATCTGTTTAGCTGTTAAAAAATCTGCAGCCCCGTGTGACAAAGCTTTGGTGAATGAATTACCACGTTAACTAAAATTAAGAACACAATCTATCAGGCCAGATTTCATTCTTGACTAACAGTACTATCAGTTGGGGTCATAACATCTTTCCAGAATTTGAATTCATTTAATTCAATAGGGATCAGAGTCTTTTAAATAAATGGATTTGTTGAGGTTCTGAACATAAGACAAGAATATTCTGGTGAAGTTTACTGAATGAATTTGCAACATTCAAAACCATCTTGAAAATCTGTAAGAATTTTTCTGGAAATAGTAGTGCATGATTTGAAATTTTTTGTGAAGTCTAATTTGAAAGAGTTAGCAGATAAACTGAAGGGAGAAATGAAAGCAGGATCTTGTAAGAAAGAAATGCTGAAAATTAACATCCAACATTAAGAATTAGAAGAAGGGAAACCTTAAATTGAGATGTCACAGTTAGAACAAGCTGAGGAGTGAATGAAGGAGAAATCAGTCCAATCACACAAAATTGAAATTAAAAGAGAACAGAGATTAAATGGAATCAGTGATAATGGGAACTGCAGATGCTGGAGAATCCAAGATGAAGGATCTAGGCCCGAAACGTCAGCTTTTGTGCTCCTGAGATGCTGCTTGGCCTGCTGTGTTCATCCAGCTCCACACTTTGTTATCAGAGATTAAATGGATATGTTATTGTTTGAGTAGTGTAACAAATCCCTAAGAAAGAAATTAGTTCTATCTTGGGAAATGACCTGGCTAGTTGAAAAATTACTTGCTTCACTAAAGATGGAAGAATAATTGATAAAGGCAGAAGAAACTAAGAAGCTATAGATGGAACATCCTGGGTTGTTTCTTGGCTGCCTTGTGACTAGATCTCAGGCTCATAAAGCCAGCCAGAAAAAAGAGAATCTATGAAATGATTTGGAATTCAGTTTTGGATGCGATTTTCAAATGTTTAAAGAAAACATAGAAACATAGGAAATATGTGCAGGAATAAGCAACTCAGCCCTTCGAGCCTACACCACCATTCAATACGATCACGGCTGATCATGCTATCTCAGCATCCCATTTCTCCCTCTCCCCATACCCTTGGCCCCCTTAGCCACAGAGGCCATGTCTTGAATATATCTAATGAACTGGACCTACAGCTTCCTGTGGGACTGAATTCCATAGGTTCACAACTCTGAGTGAAGAATTTCTTCCTCATCTTAATCTTGAATGGCTTTTCCCTTCTTCTGAGAATGTGACCCCTTGTTCTAGACTCCCCAACATTATGAACCTTGTTCCTGCATCTAGCCTGCCCAGTCCCATTAGGATTTTATGTGTTTCTATGAGATGCCCTCTCATTCTTTTAAATTGCAGTGAATAGAAGTCCAGTTGATCCAGCCTTTCCTCATATGTCAGTCCTACTGTCCCAAGAATCAGCCTGTGAACCTTCACTGGGCCTCCTCAATAGCAAGAATCCTCCTCAGACAGGAGACCAAAATTGCACACAATATGTAAGGTATGGCCTCGCCAAGGCCCTGTATAACTGCAATAAAACATCCTTATTCTGATACTTAAATCCTCTTGCTATGAAGGGCAGCATGCCACTAACTTTCCTCTTGCCCGCTGCACCTGCATGCCAACCTTCAGCGACTGTTTCACCATGACACTCAGGTCTCATTGCACCTTGCACTTTCCTAAACTTCCACCATTCAGATAATAATCTGCCTTCCTGATATTGTGACCAAAGTGGATAATCTCACATTTATCCACATTATATTGCATTTGCCATGTATTTGCCCACTTAGCCAGTCTGTCCAAGTCACCCTGGAGCCTCAGCATCCTCTTCACAGCACATACTATCACCCAGATTAGCATCGACTGCCAGTTTGGAGACATGGCATTCAATACCTTCATCGAAATCGTTAATGCATACTGTGAACAGTTGAGGTCCCAGCACTGAACTCTGCTGTACCCAACATTTCACTGCCTGTCACTCTGAAAAGGAGCCATCTATTCCAACTCTTTGCTTTCTGTCTCACAACCAGCTCTCAATCCGTGTCAATACATTACACCCAATACCATGAGTTTTAATTTTCCTAATTAATCTCTTGTGTGGAACCTTATCAAAAGCCTTTGAAAGTCCACATACACAACATCTCCTGATTCACCACTATCTACTCTACTGGTCACATCCTCAAAAAATTCCATAAGATTTGTCAAGCATGATTTTCCTTTAGTGAATCCATGCTGACTAGGACCGATTCTGTTACCGCTTTCCAAATGCTCAGTTATTACATCCTTGATGATAGACACCAGCATTTCTCCCACTAACTGATGTTAGGCTGACTGGCCTATAATTCCCCATTTTCTTTTTCCTTGCTTTTTTTTAAAAAAAGTTGAGTTATATTAGCTACCCTCCAGTAAAATGGAACTCCTCCCAGAGTCTGCAGAATGCTGGAAAATGATCACCAATACACCTGCTATTTCTAGGGCCACTTCTTGAAATACTCTGGGATGCAGAGCATCAGACCCTGGGGACTCATTGGGTTTTAGTCCTATCAATTTCCCAATATAATTTCCTGACTAATAAGGATTTCCTTAATTTCCTCTTTTGTGCTTGACCCTCTGTCCCCTAGCATTTTCTGAAGATTATCTGTATCCTCTTCAGTGAAAACAGATCAAAAGTGTTTGTTCAACTTGTCTGCCATCTCTTTGTTATCTATTACAAATTCACCTGATTCTAATTGCAAGGGACCTATATTTATCTTCATCAGTCTTTTTCTCTTCACATATCTATAGAAGCTTTTGCAGCCAACTTTTATGCTTTCTGCAAGTTTACTTCCATATTCTATTTACCCTTTCTAAAGTAAACCCCTTGTCCTCCTCTGTTGAATTTTAAACTTCACCCAGTTCTTGGATTTGCTGCTTTTTCTGGACAATTTATACGCCTTCTCTTTGACTTTAATACTGTACCAGACTTACCTTATTAGCCATGGTTGAGTCACAATTCCTGTTTTACTCTTACGCCAGACAGGGATGCACAATTGTTGAAGCTCATCCATGTGTTTTTTAAATGTCTACCTTGCCTATCCACTGACAACCCCTTAAGTATCCTTGGCCAGTTTATCCTACAGAATGCATATCTTGTACTATCAAAGTTAGCTTTCTTTAAGTTCAGGATTCAGGTTTAATTGTGTCACTCTCCATCTTAATGAAGAATTCTACCATATTAAGAGAATGAGGCTAACATGCTTAACCTATCTTCCTGAGCAGAGCTGCAATAAATACTAAATTCTGCTGCAAGTTTGTTCTGATTTTATTTGGCTCCTTCGACAAATTTGTTAAAGGAAAGGACACAATTAGAAGTGAAACAAGAATATCATTGAAACTTTGATAACTTGAAAACCGTTCTGACAACCACAGACGATTCAGCATTGTAAAATTCTGACAGGCTATTGAAACTGGCTGCCTGCAACCACTGGTGTAAGTGCCATTTTACTACAAGGATACAAAGTGGGGACTGAATGGCCTGTCAATTATTTTTCAAAGGATTGTACATCAACAGATATATTTAATGGCATGGAAATAAGCATAACGTTTTGTGTTATCTCTAAATCTACATTACTAAAAATATTGAAGAAACTATTATTTGTCCAAGACAATCCTTTGAATTTTTTTTGATGAACTTTCTGGACAAGAATGTATGGTTCAAAACATATAGACCATCAGGCGAAACTTCTTTTTGGGATCTGACTTATCCACTAGCAGCATTAGCTGTGATCATAATGTGAGCACATCATCCATTTTGAACCAATAAAAGATAGATCAAGGTATTTTCTAGACGGTATGAAGTTAAATACACTGGATGTCCAAAGAGACTTAGGGATTCAGGTGAATAGATCATTAACAGGCCATGAACAGCAGCAGAAAATAGTTAAGAAGGCTAATGGAATGCGGATCTTTATACCTAGAAGACTGAAGTACAAGGATGCAGAAGTTATGCTGCAGTTATACAAAGCTCTGAATAAATTCCACTTGGAGAACTATTAGTAGATCCGGCCCCAGATCTTAGGAAGGAAGTATTGGCTCTAGACAGAATACGACATCGATTTACAAGAATGATACCTGAACTTCAGGGATTAAATTGAGGTGAGATAATGCAAACTAGGCCTGTTTTCCCTAGCATTTAGAAGATTAAGGGATGATCTATCGAAATCTTGAAGATATTAACAGGAAAAGACAGGTTGGTAAAGATAAACTTTGCACTGGTTGAGGGGCCTTAGTCTGATAATTAGATAGAGAGGTGTTAGGAAGCACCTGTACACACGACAAGTGGTAGGTGCTTGGAACACTCTTCCACAAATGGCAGTGGATGCAGGATCAGTTGTTAATTTTAAATCTGAGGGAGATAAATTGCTGTTAAACAAACAATTTAAGAGATATGGGCTAAAGACAAGTACATGGAGTTAAGCCACAGGCCAGCCATGATCTCACTGAATAGTGGAACAGGCTTGACGAGCGGAATGGTCTACTCTTCCTATGTTCCTATAATACTTGCACTTATAAAATACATTATCATATCTCGGAAGCAAATTGGAATTACAATGCAATAAAAATGACTTTGAAAAATATACTAAAAATTTCCAACTGAGTTAAACATTCCAATGAAAAATCTATCATTGCACTGCCTGTGAAAAAGCTATCAGTAAATTTTGCTCACCATCGACAATATCCAAGTGGGCAGAGCAGATCGACTGGCCAGCCTTGTTTGTAGCAATACAGGTATAGACTCCAGCGTATTCCTTCCCAACATCCAACAGGATCAAACTATGCTGCATATTTGAGCTGGCTAATTTATAACCCGGTGTATCTTTTTTAATCCAGATAACATCTTCTACTGATTCCTCTTTAAGCCATGTTATGTCAGGCATTGGAGATCCTGTTAAAAAAATATTTTTGGTAACTTGAATATTCAATTACTTTTGAAGTTTTTCAATATATACTATGCCAGAGCAAAGCTTTGCAAAATTGCTCTCATGCTGCCAAGGCATTAGGAGGTGGATAAGAAAGATCTTCAGTGATTGGAGAACTTCCTCTCTTGTAAGCTTAAGCAACTTTCTATTGCAAAATGTGAGGATGCAGGTTTCTGACAACATTGACAACATACATTACAGAGACATTCTTGTCATTGTGTTGTTTTCAAAACTATTCAAAACCTTCAAACTGGGAAGAGATTTTACAGTCTTAGTTGGGACATTCATCTTACCTTGGACCCTGACAGTTAAGGTAATGCTGGCTCCTTTCTTTACATTCTTACTTGTGAACTTGTCCAGAAATCTTGGTGGAACCAACTTCTCTGGCATTTCTGCAAGTAAAGAACAGCTATCAGCAAAGCAAATAGAGTAGTAGCTTCGAAGTGCCAAATGCTATCATTGCCATTTCCTGTGGAATGTGAAAAGTAAAATTCATAGTCTACTAGGCCATTTATTTTGCAGATTACACTTATTATCTCTTTTACCATAAATTCTATACATCCTACTTAATCTCTGGAGAGAAGATTCTCCTTGCCCTTCAAAAATAAATCAAGATAAACTCTAAAACATCCTTCTAACCTTACAGCCTAATCATGGGATAATATGAAAGTTACTGGAGTGTGGAGGGAAGGTCTTATGAGGAAAGGTTGAGGGGCTTGAGGCTGTTTTCGTTGGAGAGAAGAAGGTTAAGAGGCCACTTAATAGAGACATACAAGATGGTCAGAGGATTAGATAGGCTGGACAGTGAGAGCCTTTTTCCTTGGATGGTGATGGCTAGCAGAAGGGCAATACCGTTAAATTGAGGGGTGATAGATATAGGACAGATGTCAGAGGTAGGTTCTTTATTCAGAGAGTAGTAAGGGTGTGGAATGCACTGCCTGCAGTAGCAGTACTCTTGCCAACTTCAAGGGCATTTAAATAGTCATTGGATAAACATATGGGTGATAATGGAATAGTGTAGGTTAGATGGGCTTCAGATTGGCTTCACAGGTTGGCGCAACATCGAGGGCCGAAAGGGCCCCACACCTCAGGAAGGACATACTAGCCCTGGAGCATGTCCAACGGAGATTCACACGGATGATCCCTGGAATGGTAGGTTTAACGTATGATGAACGGCTAAAGATCCTGGGATTGTACTCATTCGAGTTTAGAAGGTTGAGGGGAGATCTAATAGAAACTTACAAGATAATGTATGGTTTAGAAGGGGTGGATGCTGGGAAGTTGTTTCGGTTAGGCGGGGAGACTAGGACCCGTGGGCACAGCCTTAAAATTAGAGGGGGTAAATTTAAAACGGAAATGAGGAGACATTCCTTCAGCCAGAGAGTGGTGGGCTTGTGGATTTCATTGCCACGGAGTGCAGTGGAGGCCGGGGCGTTAGATGCCCTCAAGGCAGAGATCAACTGATTCTTGATCTCACAAGGAATCAAGGGCTACGGGGAGAGTGCAGGGAAGTGGAGTTGAAATGCCCATCAGTCATGAATTAAATGGCAGCGTGGACTTGATGGGACGAATGGCCTTACTTCCACACCTATGCCTTATGGTCTTATGGCTGTACTGCGTTGTAATGCTCTATGTACTTCCTCCATTCCTATTCCTGACTGGCACTCTTATCTTAAGTATTTTCCAGTTAGAAGGAATTAACGTTTCATTTACCTTTATCTTACTTCTCTTTTACTTCCTTAGCCCTGCTTCCAGTTAGCCATATATAAAGTTTTCTTTAGAAGTACCCCTGACCTGCCCCAACACCAGGGTCATATCTCGATGGTTTCAGTTGTAGGGCCTCTGTGGCTCCATCTTAGTGGCACACAAAGGTATGAGTTGTCAACACTTTACAGGAAATCCTTTGACCTCTAGAATCCATCCACATTGTTTGGAAGGTAGCATGAAAAGCAGCAAGCATTTGGGTTGCTAGGGAATGACGGCATTATGATAGCTGCCTGGAAACCAAGCGCATAAATGCACATAGGCTGTGTTGTTGTTTTCAGCCAGCTACACTTGGAAGGATTGGTAAACCTTTACTTTGCTGAATCTCATTGGTTGCTCACTCAGAGCTTTGAGGTAGCACGAACTACAGATGCTGGAGTTAGAGAAAACACAGTGAGGAGCTGGAGGAAAACAGCAGTCCAGGCAACATCAGAGAAGCAGGAAAGTTGATGTCTCGAGTGTTAGCCATGCGGCTGAAGTTAATTGTTAATTCAACAGTGGAAGAAAATCCATTTGCCTGACATATCTTGGATTCTCCAGCATCTGCAGTTCACATTATCTCTGAACACAATTTTAACCTCACTGCGAAGCCTCTTCCAGGGATGCCTAACCTGAAGAAGTTACCCTCCTCCCTCCGGACCAACCTCAGGGAATTTCTCTCCCACTGCAACTCTCTTGTAATATCCATCTTCGGTTCCACCTCCCCCTCTCTCCCTATTTATTCCAGAACCCTCTCCCCATCCCCCTCTCTGATGAAGGGTCTAGGCCCGAAACGTCAGCTTTTGTGCTCCTGAGATGCTGCTTGGCCTGCTGTGTTCATCCAGCTTCACACTTTGTTATCTTGGATTCTCCAGCATCTGCAGTTCACATTATCTCTGATATGTAAGGTCCCATCTGCATGTCATCTCTCTGAAATAGTGCACCTAATGACCTGTCAGATGCAATGGAATTCTGCTCTGTTACAGACATTACCAAGGTCTACTGCTAGTCTTTGCAGGGAGCAAGAGGTGAAATAATTCAAGGCCACAATGAATTAGGAAAGGTTTAGAGTGATATGGGTGAAATGCAGGCAAAGGGAATAGCTCAGATTAGGAAATCTGGTCAGCATGGACGCATTAGGCCGTATTGTATGACTCTATAACTTTGACGGTTATTGGTTCAGCAAAATGAGAGATCTTCTGGTACAAGTGCACAAATCTGAGTATCTATCTGTCAAGGCTGGCACAGTCTCCTGTGGGCTAGCACTCCAATGTGTCCAGGTAGGTTTTCTTTTGCCAAACACATTGCTGTGAATTGGTCTTGATTGCTTTTCTTTATGCCTGAGGATGGTGATCCTAATCAATACTGGACACAATCACTGAAAACTTAAATCCTTTGTCCAGCTATAACATTGATAGTATTTAGCTTCACTCAGAATGATTTCCAGGCTGCCTCCCCAACTCATATGGCCCCATGATTTGATTTTGATTTGATTTATTATTGTCACATGTGCTGAAACACAGTGAAAATTATTGTATTATACTATTGTAACGAGACAAATCATATATATCAAGGTAACAGAACAGAATGCAGAATAGTGCTGCAGCTACAGAGAAGGTACTGAGATCCCTGGACAGTCATGGCTTCCTCCAATGCAAAATTCATAAAACCATTCACTTTACTACCTCGTTTATGTGATAAGACCTGTAAGCCAATAGCCAAGTGTCGTGCTCCGTTTTATCGATCAATTTGATTTCCTGATGTGCCCAAGACTAGGTCCTTGTTGTGTTGCTTCCTCTGCAACCTGATCTTGAATCATTGTGAAACCTTTGTGCTCCAACCAAAATTAAAAACTGCCCATTGATGAACTGAAAGTAAGCTTTTAAAAGGAGATTAATTTGCCACTCATTAAAACTGGGTGGCTTGCTGATTCTTGCTTCATATCCCCCACTCTAAGCTGATCATCGACCGTAGGAATATCAATGGTGAACTCACACAATGGCCAGTGACACTAATCTTTGCACCTGACCCCTGTTCAATGATCCAAGGAAAGTTTTATATTGTAAAGGTACTTTAAAAATGTAGGTTGTTATCACTGTTGTAGTGTTTTGTGTTAGTTTGGCTTTACCTGATTTTTCTTCAGGCATATGTTTCTCAATTTCCTCTCCAGGGCCTGAAATATAATTCAAGTTGCACAGTTAAAAGATTTTCTTATGGTTAACAGTGCTCAGTGATACAAGTAACTAGTCTTTTATTGTTACTAAGCAGGTTCATGGCATTTCACCATCCAGGGCCCAATATTAACATAACCTGCTCAGTCAGAATGGAATGTGTAGGTACGGCATCAAAATTACAGTCAAGCATTTCCTTCAATTAAAGCTGACATGAAATTTAAATAAAAGTGTGAAGTGATGTGTTTATGTGGCAAAAAGACAGACTGCAATGCAAAATAACAGATTCAATTCTTAAAGGAACAGAGGCATCTTTGTAGGAGGGAAGGAATAACTGATCCAATTGTTGAAGGTGTTTTGCAGGTTGAGTAAGTGGTTAGTTAATATGGTACATGGGATCCTGGGCTTTAAAAATTGTAGGACTCATTGAAATAACAAGGAAATTATGACATTTGAGACATTCAAGATAGCATTCGATGATTATTTAAATAGAAATAATATGCAATGGTATGGAATAGACAGAACAATGGTACTGAGGCTGTCACAGGTAAAATACTAGCTATAAGAGGACAAAGTGTGAAGCTGGATGAATACAGCAGGCCAAGCAGCATCTCAGGAGCACAAAAGCTGACGTTTCGGGCCTAGACCCTTCATCAGAGTCTCTGATAAAGGGTCTAGGCCCGAAATGTCAGCTTTTGTGCTCCTGAGATGCTGCTTGGCCTGCTGTGTTTGTCCAGCTTCACAATTTGTTACCTTGGATTCTCCAGCATCTGCAGTTCCCATTATCTCTGATCACAGCTATAAGAGGAAGCACTTAAGCAGAAGAAGGCCATCCAATGTTACCCCTGCTGCTAGTAAAATCTCAGCAGATGCATGTAGACGACAGGCATTGCATCTCTGCTACTCTGCCTGATTTTATGCCCCTTAAGCTTTGGTTGGTGAATATATGAACAAGGGAAAACAGTAGGCCATTTGGCCCTTTGGGCCCGCTTATTGCCTTTCAATAAGATGTTGGTTGATCTGATTTTAAATTCATTTCTACATTTCTGTTTACCCCTTGGATGTCACATTCATGATGGGACACTGGTGTAACACTGTAGACAACAGTGCACATAATTTCACCCATTATGTCACAGAATCATTGAATCCAAGCCAATCAGCCCATCAAGTCCACACCGATCCTCCAAAGAGCATCTCAGCCTGTAATCTACATATCCCATTGGCTAACCCACCTAGCCTGCACATCCCCACACTATGGGCAATTTAGCTTGGCCACTCGACTTAACTTACACAGCCTTGGATTGTGGGAAGAAATCAGTGCACCTGGAGGAAACCCACGCAGACACGGGGAGAAGATGCAAATTCCGCAAAGACAGCTACTTAAGGGTGGAATTAAACCTGGCGCTGTGTGCAGCAGTGTTAACCATTGTGCCACCCTGCTACTATGTCAGTATTGGACATCAGACTTTCGGAAGGACATGAAGCATTAGAAAGGATACTAAAAGACTTACAAAAATAGCTCCAGGGATAAGGGCTTCAGGTAGATTTGGAGATCTAGGGCTTTTGCCCTTTAAGGAAAGAAGACTGACAAAACATTTGACAAAAGTATTCAAAATCATGACAAATTCAGACAGAGTAGACAGGGCGTAACAGCAGGATTGAGAACCAGAGAACATAAATTTAAGATGATATGTAAGAGAATCGAAGGCGATAAGGAGGGAAATCTTTTTAAACAGAGTGGTTGGGATTTGTAATGTATTGACTGTCAGTGTGGTGGACGCAGGTTCAATCAGGACTTTCAAAAAGGAATTGAACAATTTTCTGAAGGGAAAATATTTCTCAGACTTTGGGTAAAGGGCGAGTAGGACCAGCTGATTTGCAGTTGTAGAGAACTGGTATGGACACAGAGCCAAATGATCTCCCTGTGTGACAACTATTTTACATTTCCGTACCTGTAACTTTTTAGGCTACTGGGGTTTTTAGCAACTTTGGAATTGCCTGCTGCAGCAGGCAGGTCACTCAATTATTTAAAAATTGGGATCCAATTATGCCATTCCAATTCTAGCACATTTTTATTCAACAATTGGGGCAGTGCTAGAGTTGATCAAAGCATGTGGGAACACCTACAAAATTGTACTCCTGCAATTTTTCAGTGAAAAAAAATTGGAATCAAGAAAGTTCCACTTACTTTGAATGTGTACAACAGCAGATGTATAGGCCGAGCCCGATGAATTGCTGATATAAGCTGCATATTCACCACCAGCTTCTTTGGAAACATTGAGAATTTCTAGAGAATGATCTCCTTTATTGTCTGCCATCAGAATTTCATCAGTGGTACGTAAAGGCTTACCATTTTTAAACCAATAAACACGAGGGTATGGGTAACCTAGAGAATAAAGAGATATAAAACAATTTATCGAAAATGATTGACAAAGAAAAAGAATGCCAACGATCTAATTATGTCATTTAATTAGACCGGTTTTTTTGGTCTACTTTAGCACCCAAGCATGCTACTGTCTTATGTAAACTACTACAAGCTGCCTTTACTTCAGCTGTTTATTAAGAAATCTCACAGGCAATCAAATATTGAAACAATTGTTTTAATTTCATTGCGTGTTGCAATCAAATAAGATCCCTCAAATAAGTAAATTAAACCTCACAACTCAATTTAGCTATTACTTGATTAACAGTGGAGTTTCATTATAATTCCGACCAACAGTGTCTATCTCATGATATGTCCAGGGTCGTGCAGTGTTTTCTTCGAAGTTCTGCTGCTGCAGAATTGTGGAGTTGAATTCTCACACAATTTTCTGTCTTTTATGTTTGCAATGTGACATTCTTGATAATCCTTCAGATATTTTCATTGACAATACTGATTACACTTCTGCAGTCCTCAAGCCTGTAGCTTGCCTTCTTATCAGAAGTAACTCCCCTATTCCTCGTTACATTTAGTGTCAGCTGTCTATTTGAAAACACAACTTTAGCTCAGGACATTTCTTGTGTGCAGTCTTAACTGCCCATTTATCACAGGGCAGCAGGTTACCAAGCAGTGTTACCTCCTCTCTCCCAGGAAACAGCTTGTTTATGTTCCTTTGACCAACCTTCTTCCCAGGGATAGCTAATTAGCATGTTGCTTTTAATCCCTCTATAACAGTTTTTCCTTGGCTCCTTCTTCTCAGGAAAAAGTTTATTCCAGGAAGAATCCTTAAACAGTTATTAATGTTCTGAAGTTTACATTGTCAAACTACTTTATCTCATTCCTTCTATAAATCTACATTGGCATGCACCACAGAGCTTCCTGTACAGGAACCCGTCTATCTACCTTAATGAATGGAAAGCATCAGCTTGGGTCAAATGGTAGACTATTGTTGCTGGGAAGCAAGGTGTGGTTGATGTGCCTTAGTCCAGCATGAAATTCAGGCTGTGACTCCAGCATGTTTTTTTGGGAGGGGGATACGGAATAAAGACATTAACGAGAGATCAATATCGGAACATTCCACTGGTTCAGGTGGATATGATTCCAAAACAGTTGTGGAAAGCAGAACTTCCTCCCTATATCCTGGCCAATATTCTCTTAATCAGGGACAATCAAAACAGACTAACAATCAAACAGTCTTCACAAACTTAGTAGTAGAACCAATACTCACACAAACTAGACACTGTCCCTGACTTACTGACCTCTGCAAAGGAGGAAATAGTTCATGTGGCCAGGGAGGAGGGATGCTCTTGGAAGACAGCAAGGTCAAGACAATGGAATGAGGAGGCCTCCACCCTGGTGTAATGAACTGGGCACACAGGGGATATATGTGACACTGTACCAAGAAAAGGTATTGTATAAACTTGCAAGCTAATTCAGTATGTTATCCACTACAGTCAGGAGACATGAGCCCGCAGAAAGCTAAAACTCCATCTCTGAGAATGACAGCACATAACACATCTGGAGTTGGTGGTAATGTAGTGGTAACTAGACTCACATTCTAGAACGTCAGGCTAATATTCTGGGGACATGGGTTCAAATCCACTATGAGAGAGTTTGAACTCTGAAATGAATAAATAAAAAACTGGAATTATAAGCCTTATTTAACAGTGACCATACAACCACTGTTGATGATTGTGAAAATCCATACAGTTCACTATTGTCTTTCCAGGGAAGAACTCTGTCATCCTTACCAGATCTGGCCACTATGGTAACCAAATGACAAAACTAAAACTTCTAGTCTTTAAAGCCAAGCTTCACTCTGGGATTTGACTTGTCCAGTATATACACAGAACATTGAACAATACAGCACAGTACAGGCCCATAATATTGTGCCGACCTATTATTCTACTAAGATCAAACTACACTACATACCCTATATTTTACTATCCTCCATGTGCCTACCTAAAAGTTGCTTAAAAGTCTCTAAAGTGAATGACTCCACTACCACTGTTGGCAGCACATTCCACACACCCACCACTCCAAAAGTGGGATCATAACAATATAGCTCCATGGAAGCCACTGGTGAGGTATAGTGACCAATGTTCACAGATTCAGGGCACAGTCAAGAATAAATTGTCTGGTTTGGAGATCCAGGATACCGAAAAGGATAAAGTACTTGTTTCAACAGATTTGTTATTTTTCGCAAAGCAAGTTAAGAAGTTTAAAGGCCCTTCAGATATTACAATAGAACAACTGTCTGTTTCAGCAGGAAAGATATCCTCAGTGAAGGAAGTCCAACAGATAAAAGGTTTTCCAGTTCTAAAGGACCTGAAACTGCCACACTCTCAGGAACATAATCAAAGTCAATCGTCTTCAACACAGAGACCTATCAAGTTTCCAAGTCTGAAGTGAATGGAAAATAGCAGTACCTCCAGATGTTAGGATTTGTGAAGTAAGAGACCTGGGGAGATGGGATAGTGGCAGATGTGATTTTGTGCATAAGGTTGAGAGAGCTAGGGCCTTACTCTTTAGAATGATGAAGGATGAGAGGTGACTTGATAGAGGTACAAAATGATCAGAGGATCAGATGTAGATAGAGTAGACAGCCAGAGACTTTTTCCTAGGTTGGAGGTAGCTATTATGAGAGGGCACAGTTTTAAAGTGAGTGGAGGTAGATACAGGGGAGACGTCAGAGGTAGGTTCTTTACTCAGAATTGTTGGGGCGTGGAATGCATACCGGAGAGGGTAGTAGAGTCGGCCACATTAGGGGCATTTAAGTGGCTATTAGATAGGCATATGGATGATAGTATGAGGTAGGGGTGGAGGTTAGTTAGACCTTAGGACTAGGGTAGAAGTTTGGCACAACATAGTGGGTCGAAGGGTCTGCACTGTGCCGTACTGTTCTATGTTCTATTAAGTATATAATATTAATGGGAATAAAGCAAGGAAGGGCATAAAGGTCTTAAAGAGTTAATGCTCAGGACCATGTTAAGCACTGTACAGTGATGATATCACATGACCCTGAGGAGGGGCACAGTTTGGATCTGAAGGAATCAGACCTAACCCTGAGTTTTCCTTTGTATTCTCAGTAACAATTTCTATCATAACAATGTAACTTCTACCTACTTACCAACAGCAATAAACTACAACTGCCTCTTCTAGCAGCATCACAAGACAAGGTGGTTTTCCTCTACCACATTACAACAAGGCAGCCCACATATATGCTTACAAGGAAGAACAATGGTGGCAGCAAATCTTTGCGGTAGATTTTACATCATAAAGCTGTGGCAAGAAATCATTGTACAATAGTAGCTGTGCTGTAATGAGTATAATGGCATGCTAACGCGTTAAAGATATGTTCCTAATGTTTGTTGCTGGAAACTATCATCCTTCTTTATCCAACTGCCAACCTAATTTTCAACTTTTACCCCAACTTCTGAAAGCTAATATTTTTCCTCTTGTATAATTAGATTCCCCAAGTGCCTTGACTTCTGCACCTGGTGGCAGCATTAACTTATGTTCATACTTCTGTATGCTACTTGCAATCTATGCAGCAAGGAAGTATGCCGCCAGCTCTATCTCAGAACTTTCCATGCACTTTGTGATATTTGTACGTTATGTTCATTCTGTCCTTTCTTACTTGTCAGTTTGTACTTTAGCACCGACTACAACAGTTTGTCTCACATCAACAAGCAGCACAGGTGACCTGGGTCAGACAAACTTGTGCAATCATACACCTCTGCTAGAATCAATAACAAGATTGTGTTTTTGCGTTGTTAAGCTCAGAGTTTCAGAGTTGCCTTGCACCTTTCTTAAAAGCTAAAAGCATGACATATTTCAAATACTCCCTCAACCAACTTTGACTTTGCCTCTTATTTGCAGGTAGTTAATCTGCATACAGTATATTTATATTTGGTGTTGCGCTGCTCGCTATTTGCCAGTTTCCTGACCCTCTGCTGCCATTGCTTGTTGTCTTTCAGACCAGTGTTGGACCCAGCTTGCAGAGCTAGTGGTTGGGAAAATAAACTAAAAGGGCAGATGATGCGAAACTCCAAATGATGGAGCTTATTCATCCCTGGACCTTTAATCAGTCAGATGGATGTGTGACAAGTGTAGGAACTTACTACCATGATTAAGAATTTTCAAACCATTACTGACTAATCCACACATGTAGATATATGATAAAGAGATGCTTACATCAAGAAATCATAGGCACAAGTTGTAAGGCAACGGTATAAGGCTTCAACCTGATAAAATCAATACCTAACCAAAATGATCAACAGCCCATTGGTTGTGCAGTCAAACATATCCAACTCATTAGAAATTGCTTTATAGACTTATCAGTGGAAATAACAAAACCTCAGCACATATTCTAAAACACTATAGTAAAATGTGAGGCTGGATGAACACAGCAGGCCCAGCAGCATCTCAGGAGCACAAAAGCTGATGTTTCGGGCCTAGACCCTTCAGCAGAGAGCTGATGAAGGGTTTAGGCCCGAAACGTCAGCTTTTGTGCTCCTGAGATGCTGCTGGGCCTGCTGCGTTTATCCAGCCTCACATTTTATTATCTTGGATTCTCCAGCATCTGCAGTTCCCATTACCACTTCTAAAACACTACATTCTATTTATGAGAAAATTTTCTTCTTGACTTCTCTACTCAAAGGCAGGATTGACCCACCAGTTATAACTTTCACCATAGTTAGGTAGTGCAAGGAGGCAGTCCCAAATCCACTCCAGCTGGAAGGAAGATCAAACTCACCACTGAAAAGAAATCTGAGTTGTTGTGGCAACATAGACATTTCTTTCTGTGTTGCAGCCTGGAATAGTGAATAGAAATGGTGGAAGATACAATTTCTTTCTATCACATAGCTGACCAGGACTCTAAGATAACAAAGTGTGGAGCTGGATGAACACAGCAGGCCAAGCAGCATCTCAGGAGCACAAAAGCTGACGTTTTGGGCCTAGACCCTTCATCATCAGATTGTAGATGGCGGAAGTGTCGGAGGATGATACGTTGTATCCGGAGGTTGGTGGGGTGGTATGTGATGTCAACCTTCGGATACAACATATCATCCTCCGACACTCCCTCCATCTACGATCCGACCCCACCACCCAAGCCATTTTTCCATCCCCACCCTTGTCTGCTTTCCGGAGAGACCACTCTCTCTGCGACTCCCTTGTCCGCTCCACACTCCACTCCAACCCCACCACACCCGGCACCTTCCCCTGCAACCACAGGAAGTGCTACACTTGCCCCCACACCTCCTCCCTCACCCCTATCCCAGGCCCCAAGATGACCTTCCATATCAAGCAGATGTTCACCTGCACATCTGCCAATCTGGTATATTGTATCCATTGCACCCAGTGTGGCTTCCTCTACATTGGGGAAACCAAGCGGAGGCTTGGGAACCGCTTTGCAGAACACCTCCACTCCGTTCACAAAAAAACAACTGCACCTCCCAGTCGCGAAACATTTCAACTCCCCCCTCCCATTCCTCAGATGACATGTCCATCATGGGCCTCCTGCAGTGCCACAATGATGCCACCCGAAGGTTGCAGGAACAGCAACTCATATTCCGCTTGGGAACCCTACAGCCCAACGGTATCAATGTGGATTTCACAAACTTCAAAATCTCCCCTCCCCCACTGCATCACAAAACCAGTCCAGCTCGTCCCCTCCCGCCACTGCATCCCAAAACCAGCCCAGCCTGTATCTGCTTCCCTAACCTGTTCTTCCTCTCACCAATTCCTTCCTCCTACCTCTAGCCGCACCTCCATTTCCTATCTACCACCTCATCCCGCCTCCTTGACCTGTCCATCTTCCCTGGACTGACCTATCCCCTCCCTAACTCCTCACCTATACTATCCTCTCTACCTGTCTTGTTTTCTCTCCAATTTCGGTCCGCCTCCCCCCTCTCCCTATTTATTCCGGTTCCCTCTCCCTATCCTCCTCTCTGAAGAAGGGTCTAGGTATGAAACGTCAGCTTTTGTGCTCCTGAGATGCTGCTTGGCCTGCTATGTTCATCCAGCTCCACACTTTGTTATCTTGGATTCTCCAGCATCTGCAGTTCCCATTATCACTGACCAGGACTCTATTCCATTTAATCATCTGCCACTGGCATATGTTGGATGGATGTACAAGCTGATGCTCAATCTGTCTGGATATGTTGTGAAATTACGTTCCTTGGCCATGGTGAACTTTAACCCAGAACTTCTGGCTCTAGGGCAAGGACACTGTGTCATAATATCTATAACTTGTCATTTATCAACAATGCCCTGTAACACTGCAGATCTGCTAAAGTACGGAAGGTGGCGGGTATGTTATTTCACAATTGCCATAAATTTTTACGTGTATAGTTCATAACAAGATTAGCTCTTCTTTTGAAAAAAACAACTGCTGAATTAAAATTTTACACTCAATTTAATTTCAAAAGGCCTTGAAAGAAGCAGCCAGCACTCTTGTACAAAATAGGCCAAATTCTTATTTGAAGATTTAATCTGTGATCCAATGTTATTTGTAGGATCCTGATACAATTTCCATGTACCCAATGAACAGAGTAAGTGAGAGTTGCTAAGGTTTCTGAAAATAAGTAAGAGTGGAGAAAAGGAAAAGTAACAGGAAATAACATGGCTACATTTTAAAACAGTTTAATTTTATTCCCCCATATGAGAGAGAACCTGAGGTTTATAGCGTTATTATTTTTCTCACAAGTTGCATGCTGTGAGAATAGTTACTGAAATCTGCAATGTAATTTCATTTTGGGTTGAAAACTTCACAATTCCACTGCTAAACTGACAATCAGCCATACCTTTAACTTTAATTTGTAGTTTTACTATTGGAGCCCCAGCAGTAACAAAGGTATCATGAAGCTCCTCTATGATCTGAGGCAGTTGTTCTTCTTCAGCCTGTGATTCTATACCTTCCAAATTCTGCTCTCTGTTGTTAAAAAAAGCACTTACGAATTATTAAAAATCAGCACTCAAGAATCTTAAACTGAAATCTGTACTAAAACTTTATTATGGAATTGAAGAGTTAATGTGGCTCCACTTAGTGAGGAAAAACTCCTGCCATATCACAAACAGCTTCTCATCAGTTGGTCAAAATATTCAACAAAATCTTGAGCTGCTATGAGGGTGAATTTTAGCATTTAAATTCTTGAAAATTTAAAAACGGTTCAATTGTTTGCAGTTAGTGTCATTAGGAAGAATCTGCACATGTATTTGTGTTAGCATGGATGCTCATCAAAGATTAGCTCAACTAAATTAACGTGCACTTCCCAGTCAGGTTATTCACAAGCATATAATGCACGTCTTCTGATTCCACATACAAGGTATGCAAGTGAGATACTGTACTTGCTGGACTTTGAAATAACTTGTCCTTTTTGGAAACAATGCTCATCTACGCCATGCTATGATTGACATTCAGTAGCAGCGGTCCAAGTTGCAAGAGGCACAGAGAATAACTGGGAGAGAAGCCGCAGTATAATGGGCACAGGTCAAGGAGGCTGGTCAAGGGAGTCAGGCTGACTGGGGAAGGTGGCAGGGCCAGAATGTTTAGCTGCAGGAATTCATTCAAAAAGCCTCAATGCAGCTCCTGGCTTGTGAATGAATGGCTATCCAAGCATTGATTAAATATGATGTCACAACCTTTACCCGTTTAAGGGACTGGCTGGGACAAGGACATTTTGCCTGTCCCACCATGAGATTTGCCAAATTACTTTACTTCTGCAAGGACACAAAGAGTTGAGAACTATGTCATCACATGAGAGATATCAACCTGCCCCTGAGCAGAAGCAAAGCTCACTTCCACACCCAACACCCGATCTAGACTCCAAAATTGAAAATTATGCCCAAGGACTCTGAAAACTATGAAGTTCACATTTTTAATCAAAACTGCCTTTGAAGGCAATCACAAAATATAATGAATTTTTTGTTTCAATACTAACCGGGTTAGAGAAGCTTGGGCACTGACATAAGATGATGTTTCAGTGGCTTCTGCTGTATCATAGTCAGAGCTGCTGACTGTGAGAAAGGAATGAAACTAATTTGAACAAAAGGCATGTTATTATCATCCAAAATATAACAATGTATATGTAAAGTTCTAACAATTTGCATTTGCAGATCCAAAATATCAAATTCCTCCAAGTTAACACCAAAGTCATTATTCAGTTTAATTATCAGGTTTGCATCATATGTGCCAAATCTTACCATCAACCCTTAACTCTGCCTTTGTTGAAGCAACGCCAATGTAATTTTCTGCCACACATCTATAAACTCCCATATCAGTCAGATTCACTGATGTTAAAATAAGTTGATGACATCCATCTTGATCTTCATTAATCATGTAGTGATCATTCTCCTCAATCAGCTTTCCATCTTTAAACCATCGAACTGTTGGAGGTGGATATCCAGCTACCATACAATCAAAACTGACAGGGTAGCCTTCTTGAACATCCTGGTTCTGAAGTTCAGACACAACGTGGGGTGCTTTATGTGACGAAAGGGAACATAAAAGGAAATAACGCACTAATGTGAGAAAATGTTCTCAGCTGGAATGATGCTAAGCACGTATTTCATTTTATTACGAATTAGTATAGTTGTGCAAGTGACAGAAAAAATCCACAACCAAGGAATTTTCCAGCACAAAAATGAAACACTAATCTCTAAAAGAGGTATACTCAAAACCACTCTTAGGACCTTTTTTCAGCCCTTTTCATTTATGTTCTGCACAAGTATTTACCAGTTTCATTTTGAAAACTATTATCTATCCTCCTTGGATATCCTCCACTGTTTTTATGACGTAATTTGAGAGAGATTTTTTAATCATCCACCAAGTTAGAACCAGGTCAATAATGTTCTGGGGTAGGTGAGTGGCATTTTAGTTGGGACTGGAATTAATCTTAGAAAATGGAGGTGGACTGGTGGATGAAGGAGCAGTGGATGACCATTTTGGACAGCATGGCCATGTTACAGTTAGATTTTTAATCATTTTTATAGAAAAGGATCATTGAAAAATTCTAAATTGAGGGATGATATATTTTATAAGGCTCTGATGATCAGGTGGACGTGGAAGGGATGCAGTTACTTGAATGAAAATCAGTAAGAGGCATGAGAAAGGAAGGTTCTCCAGGCACAGTGTAGACATGTCCCCACAAAGATAAAGGTAATCGTGTCAAATCCAAAAGTCCACTGGTTTTCTATGAATATACAAAATAAAATAGTAAACAAAACGTTATGGTAGTCACAAAAAACTTAATATTGTAGAAAGCCTAGAGGTAGCACAAAAATGTATGTGGCTGAAGCAAAAAAGCAAAGTAGAAAACAGAGAATATGAAAAGGTACAGTCTGGGAAAATCAAAGAAAACCCAAAAGTGTTGGTGGTAGTGTACAGACATGGATAGAGAATTAGTTGGCAGAGAGGAAACAAAGAGTAGGAATAAATGGGTCTTTTAATGAGTGGCAGACAATGATTACTGGGGAAATGCAGGGATCCCAGCTATTCACAATATATATTAATGATTTTGATGAGAGAACTAAATACGGTATCTTTACGTTTGCAGATGTCTCAAAGCTAGATCTGAGGGTGAGCTATGAAGAAGATGCAAAGATTTGGACAAGTTGATTGAATGGGTAAATGCATGACAGATGAAGTATAATGTGTGTATATGTGAGGTTATCCACTACAGTAGGAAAAACTGGAAGAAAGATGATCTGGCTAGCAATAGTCTGGGAAAGGGGGAAGAGTCCTTGTACACCAGTTGCTATGGAACTATAGAAGCAGATAATAAATTGTACAGTATCTACTGTATTTTTCCAAGTGTGCCTTAATTTTTAAGACTAACTTTAAAATATTTTGTTCATTGTTAAATCTTCAGATTATGTGATACATTCAAAATTAAAGTTCGTATGATTTAAGCAAAAAGCAGCTACAAACTTACCAGACTCAACAAGAATAGTATGTACCCCCTCTTCTATATTGGTCTGATCGTCAATAGATGCTGCAGCCAGCCGAGATACCTTCTTAATCCGAATCTCAACTCTGTTTCCTTCCTCACAGATATCAATGTGAACAGGAATTCCTTGACCAATAAATATTTCTCTAAATCTGGTTGCTGCCATTTCAGCCTCAGTCAATGAATCAAATTTTATATAAATGTAATTTTCATCTTCATGGTAAGTCTGTTTGTCCAAAATATCTTCATCGCCCTCATCCGCACTAAAGAAAAACTCTTCTTCCACATCAGAAATTTCAAAAGACAGTTTTGAATGCAGAAGTCTATGGAGTCGTTTGCCTGCTCTACGGAAAGCATCATCAACCTCACTTCCTGAAGAACTTTCTGGCTCACTGTCAGTGCCATACTTCATACCAATGCCCTGTTTGACCTTCTTAACTGTTTCTTTTGTATCACTCGCAATTGTAACTTTTCCACTATGAGAAGTTGCACCAAACTTGTTAGACACCTCACAAGTATATTCTCCAGTGTCTTTTTGTTCCACGCCTGTTATAATTAAAGAGCAAGTTCCATCGCTGTAATTATCAATGTGATAATGCCTTCCATCAACAATTTCTGCTCCATCTTTGAGCCAACGTACCTTGATTTCAGATTTACTCTGGGCTACACACTCAAGATGGACAGTTTGCCCAAACTTACTTATCTGACATTTAAAAACTTCAAAAAATACAGGTGCGGCTTGCTGTTTAAGTTCCTTCCTGGTTTTATAACCTTTAAATGCAGCCTGGATTTTTGTAGCAGCTTCAATGAGAGATGGGTCTTCTTTCGTATCTTGCAATTGGTCAGGTTCAATGTGTGAAGTCTCCCAGTGTTTCCAAAACTTATTTGTGGATATAGTTTGCACTTGCCCAGCTACAGTTACAGTTGACTTTCCTGCCTTTTTCAGATAATGAACTAGGGATGGAGTACCAGATCTTGACTCATCATCGGAACTTGTGTAAGAATCACATGTCCTGGACATTTCATCTGTAGATAAATCTCCCAATTCCATAGCTTTTTGTAGCCGGTGCTTCTGAGCTTTGTCGTCTTCTTCTGGTACTTCACTGATGGAATCAAGTGTTGGCTCTCGACTCATTCTACGTTTCTTAGCTAGAGCTTCCCACAAAAGATGTAAGTCACCTTCCTGTGCTGCCTCAGGTGGCAAGCTTGGTTTTGGAGGAACCTCTTCCCCATCTACTAGTTCCACCCCAACTTTATCTGGCTCCTGCGGAATTTCCAAATCTTGGGGTGCGATGGGTTGTATCACAACTGCAGACAAGTTAAGACTCAATTACTTAAAATTAGCACTTATTAATTCAACAGGCATATTGAAATAATGGCAATAGAAAAAGTGATAGCCCAACAGATCAGAACAAAGTCAACTCCACCATACATAATAAAAACAGAATTTATAGACACAATGGCGTTATGAACACTGAGATGATCTCAGAAACACTGTGAAATGAATTTTGGCATGAATCTACTTGCAATCTTGAACTACAACTTTATAAATACTTTTAAATTCTTAGGTTGAGTTGTGACAATGTATTGTGGTGGTGCATTTGATGGTATATTTGTTACTATGTTAAATATTATCATCTATGCTTATATATATGCTGATGTGTCTGTCATCACAGAAAGTGAGGGAATATTATGTAACCTATTTCTTCTGCACAGTCAGTTAGCGTGCTTATAAAGTGAAGCAAAAAAAGTTTTCACGAATGAACATTCAACCTCTGACGATCCTTCAGTTTTATTTACATAAATCGAGGATGTGATAACACAACCGGTTATATTTCTAAACTATATTCAATACTTTAAAAATTAGTTCAGCAGCCTGTCTCGTTTTGGCACTTTTTAAAGAGCTACATAAGTGATTTATGTTGCAGATTTAACATGTTTTTTGTTATCTTGGTAAAAGATCTTAGCTAATTTATTCCTTTCCAAATTCAACTTGTTACCTCAGGCCTCTCAGGTTACTTCCTTGATGTATGTGTAATTAACAGAAGAAACTAAGTGATCTTTGGACAATTTTTCACGGTAATTAGCCAATTAGAGATAAATGAGAATCATGATGGGCTAATTTTTTAATTGACCACGCTGATGTTACTCATCAGGATCATACAACAGTTTGCCATTCACGGTCTGAAACTGAAAATGGTGACAGCTGAAAATAAAGTCAAATGGGCTAGGATTTCTGGTCTCCACAATACTGGGATTTTCTATAGACCTCCCAACAGCCCATGTGAGACTGAGGAGCAGATATATAGTCAGATATTAGAAAGGTGTGAAAACAAGCAAGGTAGTTGTGGTGGGTAACTTCAATTTTGCTCTTCTTGATTGGGACTCCCTTAGAGCTCAAAGCTCAAATGGAGAACAATTTATTACCTATGTCCAGGAGGCCTTTTTGAGACAGTATGTTGATAAACCAACCAGAGAGGAGGCCATACTAGACTTGGTATTAGGGAATGAGACAATACAAGTGTTCGAAGTTTCAGTAGAAGAGCATTTTGGGTCAGTGACCATAATTCCATCAGATTGAGTCATCACAGACAAGGAGAAGAGTGGACCTTGGTTGAGTATGTCTCATTGGGCAAGGGTAAATTACATCCAAATTAGACAAGAACTGTGGAATGTGGATTGGGACCAGTTATTTGAGGACAAATCTAAACATCCAAATTAGACAAGAACTGGGGAATGTGGATTGGGACCAGTTATTTGAGGACAAATCTAAGTATGACATGTGGGAGGCTTTTAAAGACCAGTTGACTAAAGTGCTGGACGTGCATATTCTTGCAAAACTGAAGGACAGGAAAGGCAGAATCCAGGAACCATGGATGACAAGGGAAATTATAAACATACTCGAAAGGAAGCATACGATAGGTCTGGGCAGCCACAAACTAACAAAGCTCTTGAGGAGTACAAAGAAATTAGGAAGGAACTTAAATGCAGAATTAGGAAAGCTAAAATGGGCCACGAAATGTTTTTAGCAAACAGGGTCAAGGAGAAACCCAAGGCTTTTCATGCATTTATTTGAAGAAAAAGTGTAGCAAGGGTAAGAGTAGGACCCCTCAAACACAAAGGAGGGAAATTATGTGTGGAGCCACAGGATGTGGGAGAAATCCTTAACAAGTACTTAGTATTGGAATTCACTGTGGAGAAGAACATGACGGATGTTCAGGTCAGGGATGAGTGTGTGAATACTCTAGAATATGTTAATATATTAAAAAAGAGGAAGTTTTGGGTATCCTAAATTCCATTAAGGTAGACAAGTCCCTAGGGCCAGATGGGATCTATCCCAGGTTTATTGAGAGCAGCAAGGGAAGGAATTGCTGGGGCATTAGCAGATATCTTCACATCCTCCTTGACCACAGGTGAGATTCCAAAGGACTGGAGCCAATGTTGTTCCCTTGTTTAAGAAAGGAAGCAGGAATAATCCAGGAAATTATAGGCCAGTGAACCTGATATCTGTGGTGGGGAAGCTCTGTGGAGATACTCAGGGACAGGATATATGGACATTTAGAAGAAAATGGACTAGACAGCAACACACAGCATGGTTTCATACAGGGAAGGTCTTGTCTCACCACCCTGATTGAATTTTTTGCAGAGCTGACAAAAATAATTGATAAGGCAAGAGCTGTGGATGTAGTTTATATGGACTTTAGTAAGGCATTTGATAAAGTCCCACATAGCAGATTGGTACAAAAACGAAAATCATATGGGATTTGGGGTGGCCTGGCTAGATGGATTCAAAACTGGCTTGGTCATAGAAGACAGAGGGTAACGGTGGAAGGGTGTTTTTTAGAATGGAGACTGGTAACTAGTGCTGTTCCACAAGGATCAGTCTAGGCTCCTCAGTTGTTTGTAGTATATATGAATGATCTGGAAGAAACTGTGGATGGTCTGATTAGTAAGATGATAAAAAGATGAGTGGAGTTGCTGATAGTGCTGATGAATGTCAACGGATACAATAGGATATAGACGGATTGGCGACTTGGGCACAGAAATGGCAAATGGAGTTTAAACCAGACAAATGCTAGAAGATACATTTTGGAGGATCAAATTTAGGCGTATATTATACTGCTAATGGCAGAACCCTTTGGAACATTAATACACAGACGGATCTGAGCGTGCAGGTACACAGTTCCCTAAAAGTGGCAACATAGGCAGCTGAAGTGATTAAGAAGGCATATGGCATGCTTGCCTTCATTGGGCGCAGCATCGAGTACGAGAGCTGGCAAAACAGGATGCAGCGACTCCTTCATCTGCTCCATACTCCCCACCAACCCCACCACCCCGGGACCTTCCCTTGCAACCACAGAAAGTGCTACACCTGCCTATACACCCCCTCACCTCCATTCAAAGCACAAAATAAACCTTCATATTAGACATTCATCTGCACATCCATCAATTTGGTTTACTGTATCGGCTGCTCCCGATATGGCCTCGTCTACATCGGTGAGACCAAACGGAGACTCGGAGACTGTTTTAAAGAGCAAATGCACTCTGTATGAGACAAACGACAACACCTTCTGATCGCCAACCATTTTAACTCTCCCTCCCACTTGCTGGGTGACATGTCCATTCTAGGCCTCCTCCAGTGTCACAATGACACCACCCACAAACTGGAGGAGCAGTACCTCTTATTCCACCTCAGGAACCTACAACCCGATGGCCTAAACGTGGAATTCACCGGTTTGAAAATATCCCTATCCCTGGCCTCATTCCATGTTCAATTCTCCCTCTCATCCCTGCCATCTTGACCTGACACAACCTGCCCATCTTCTCTCCCCCCTATCCGCTCCTCCCATCCTACTGACTAATCCCCACCACCTGCGCTCACTTATCACCATCCCACCTACTTTCTCCGGCCCCAATCCTGCTGTCTCTGTTTATTTATGAGCTTCCTTCCCCCTCCTCATTTCTGAAGAAGGGTCCCAACCCGAAACGTCAGGTTTCCTGCTCCTCTGATGCAGTCTGGCTTGCTGAGTTCCTCCAGCTCCATACCTTGTTATCTTAAAAATACCAGGATTGTTTTCACTGCAAAAACAGCAACTGGGAGGAGACCTAATAGAGGTCTGCAAATTATGAATGGCATTAAGCTACTTTGATGTTGCCTGACCTGCTGTGTTATTCCAGCTCCATATTGTGTTATCTCTTGCGGCAAAATAAAAATCCTTGTTAGGCTGCATGTGGAGTGTTGTTCACAGTTCTGGTCGCGACATTACCAGAAGGAGGTGGAAGCTTTGAAGAGAGGGCAGAGAAGGTTCACCAGGATGTCGCCCGGTCTCGAGGGCATTGGCTATGAGGAAAGATTAAAAGGACTAGGAGAGAGTAGGAGCTGCCGACGCTGGAGTCTGATATAACAAGGGAGCTGGAGGAACACGGCAGGCTAGGCAGGATCAGAGGAGCAGGAGAGTTGACGTTTCGGGTCTGGACCCTTCTTCAGAAATGGGCAAGGAGAAGGGGGCTCTGAAATAAATAGAGTGGGGGCGGTGGTGATAGAAGGGAGATAGTGGAGCAGATAAATGGGGATAAGACAGACAGGTCAAGGAGGTGGGGATTAAGCTAGTAAAGGTGAATGTAGTTAGGAAGATGGGATGGTGGTTGGTCAGTGAAGAGGGAGGGGCAGACAGTTGAGAGGGAAGATGGACAGGTCAAAGAGTCAGGGAATCTCAAGTTCACCTGGACCATCTCTGATATCTCTCTCTCCTTCCTGAACCTCTCAGTCTTCATCTCTGTTAACCGCCTTAATACTGATATCTATTTCAAACCCACCAACTCCCACAGCTACTTAGACTACACCTCCTCTCACCCACCTTCCTGCAAGAATATGATTCCCAATTCCTCCGCCTCTGCTGCGTCTGCTCCCAAGATGAGACGTTCCACTCCCGGATAGCCCAGATTTCCTCGTTTTTCAAGGACCACAATTTCCTCTGCACGGTGGTCGAAAATGCCCTCGACTGCACTTCTTGCGTCTCCCGCACCTCAGCCCTCACACCCACTCCTCACAATAAGAACAAAGACAGAATTCCTCTTGTCCTCACGTATCACCCATTAACCTCTGGATCCAATGTATCATTCTCTGCCACTTCTGCCACCTACAATCTGACACCACTAAGGATATATTTCCCTCCCCACCCTTATCTGCCTTCCGGAGGGACCGCTCCCTCTGTGACTACCTCGGCCGCTCCACACTTACCACTAGCCTCACCATCCTTAGCATCTTTCCCTGCAACCACAGGAGGTGCTATGCCTGCCCCTATATCTCACTCCCACCTCCATCCCAGGCCTCCCAAAAAACCTTCCACATTAAATAGATGTTCACCTGCACATCCGCCAACGTGGTCTATTGTATCCAACGTTCCCGATGTGGCCTCCTCCACATCAAGGAAACCCAAGCGGAGGCTTGGAGACCATTTTGCGGAACATCTACGCCTGATTCGTGACAAATGACAACACCTCCCAGTCACGAACCACTTTAACTCCCCCTTCCACTCCCTGGATGACATGTCCATCCTGCACCTTCTCCAGTGCCATCCGGAAAAAGGAGGAACATCACCTCATATTCTGCCTTGGAATCCTACAACCCAATGGCCTCAATGTGGACTTTACTGGCTTTAAAATCACCTCACACCGACCTCATCCCAAGACCAGCACCTCCTCTCATTCCCGCCTCCTTGGCCTGTCTGTCTCCCTCCTAACTGCTCCCCCCACCTCGCTGACCAACCCCCATCCCAACTTCATACCTGCACTCACCTTTACTAGCTTCATCCCCACCTCCTTAGCCTGCCCATCTTCCCTCCTACCTATCCGACCCTCCCTCCTCACTGACCAACCCCCATCCAAACTTCCTACCTACACTCGCCTTTACTAGCTTCATCCCAGCCTCCTTGACCGGTCTGTCTTCTCTCCCACCTATCTGCTCCACTTCTATCACCGCCCCAACCCTCTCAATTTATTTCAGAGCCCCCTCCCCCTCCCCCATTTTTGAAGAAGGGTCCAGATCTGAAACATCAGCTTTCTTGCTCTTCTGATGCTGCCTGGCCTGCTGTGTTCCTCCAGCTCCATACCCTGTTATCTCAAAAAGATGAGGTTGTTTTCACTGGAAAGATGGCGGTTGAGAGGAGATCTGATAGAGGTCTACACAATTATGAATGGCATCAACAGGGTGGACAGTCAGAGGTTTTTTCCCCAGGGCTGAAGTTTTAATTACAAGGGGGCACAGGTTCAAGGTGACAGGGCAAATGTTTAGTGGAGATGTGCGGGAAAGTTTTTCACTCAGAGTGGTAGGAGACTAGAATGCACTGCCAGAGGAGGTGATGGAAGCAGGCACTTTAAGTGGCATCTGGATATTTACATGAATAGGGAGGGATAGAGGGGTAGGGACTGAATAAGGGCAGGGGTTTGTTTTTTTAGTCTAGTCAGGTCATGATGATCGGCACAAGCTTGGAGGGCCGAAACTTGGGAGGCCGAAGGGCCTGTTTTTGTGCCTTCTGCCTCCTGTGCTTCTCTTTTGTTCTTTGTTCTTTTGATTGCTGGAGACTCGATATGCAACTGAGATGCTTGTAAGAATCCTGCATAAGTCCTGACATGTGGACCAATGTGGGATATACCTTCAAAATTCCAATTTCCAATGGCAATTGCCCTGATGCCTGCAACCCTCTGTGAATGTTTCCAACTCTGCAACAGAGTTTCAGACTTTGCTGCAGTATTTGCCCTGTCAGATTAAAACTGATTCTAATATTTGCATAACTGTGATCCCTGACACCTCTCCCCATCACTTCATATGACCCCTTAACAAAACCCAAGACACACTAGCCAATAAGGCCCCTGACTTCTTTAATTATCTCCCAGTCTGACCACCTGACCTGCAACCATTTGACTCAACTCAGCCAACCACCAAATCACCTTACTACCTCTACAACCTAACTATCTTTCTTGACCGGAACCTTACATCCCCACCACCTGTGGGACCAGAATACCTTTCCAGACTTGACTAACCCTCCCAACGGACTACCAATTCAACCCTACAAAACCAAACATTCCAACCTGACCAGACCATCCTAACCCAACCACCAATACAGCCCCCTACTCACTACACCTATTCAAGTCATCCATGTATTCACATCACCCAGCTCATACCCCACTTCATTTACCTTTGTCCTTCCAGTAGCTACTCATGTCATTGACCAATTCATTCACTCATTTACCCAGTCCCTAAGATTGAAACTGAACTTGTGAACTTATCATACAGGGTAAGGCAGTCCAAAAATAGAGTTTTAAAGTGAGAGGGGAAAGATTTAAAAGGGATTTAAGGGGCAATTTTTTGATGCAGAGGGTGGTGTCAGAGGAAGTGGTGGAGGCTGGTACAAATACAACATTTAAAAGGCATCTGGATGGGTATATGAATAGGAACGATTTAGAGGGATATGGGCCAAATACTGGCAAATGGGACTAGATTTATTTAGGATATCTGGTCGGCATGGTCTCGACCCGAAATGTCAAACTTTCCTTGTCCTCTGATGCTGCTTGGCCTGCTGTGTTCATCCAGCTTCACACCGTGTTATCTCAGATTCTCCAGCATCGGCAGTTCCTACTATCTCTGTAACAACTGGACCAAAGGGTCTGTTTCCATCGCTATGACTCTAATGACCATGATTGCCACAAGCAGTTATCTGACTGTATCCAAGTCTCAGGATTGATATCACATAATACCCTTGACTTACTGTGCCCCTTGGCAAAACTGAGGACTACCTCCCCTTAAAATTTCAGCCATGGTCATTTTGTTGAAGCACATGTTTGCTGCGTAACTGCTGGCACAGTCTGCATCTCTGAAACTGAAGTAGTACCATGTTGTCGAGCACCATGTCCATCCACTAGATTGAGCATTGCAGGCAAACATGACAAGTTGTCTGGGCTGTGTGTTTGTGATAAAAAGCGTAGCGTGCCAGAAATATTGTGATGCCCAAGTTCTGAATGAGGCCACAATGTGTGAAAAGGCAGATAACTAAAAGATGCTGAGGAATGCTGGTCAAGATGGAGTCCCAAGGAATGAATGGTGAACTGTCGGAATCTAGGTTCTCTCCTCTGCCCAGTAAAATAGCAGACTGCATAGTCTGATCATGGCAAGATCATGAAACAATTGAATGTTAAGCATGCAAATAGACCTCTTAATACATATTTATGAGATTCTCATTTTGCCATAAAAGCCTTGGATGGAAAATTGGAAATTTTTATCTTGACTTCGAAAATTTTATTTTTCTGATCTCGCCCTATTTTATCAACTGATTTGGTGACTGTGCAGGATCCACCTTAAGTTTCAGTGAAATTCACACAAGTGGGCTATAGCTTGACCCCATACAGAAAATGGCACTTGCTCCCTGTAGTCTTCAATCCCTTTAGCCCTAAGAATGTTCAATGATTTGCTCTCAACATTTTCTGTGGTAGCGAATTCTACAGAATCACTACTCTTTGGGGTGAAGCAATTTATCGAAAGATACTTTGTAAATCTTCTCTTAAATTCACATTTCCACAACTTCTGATAATATATTTTCACTTCTTTGTTCTAATCGTAATTTCTGTGAGTAGGACTATCTTTTTTTCTGAATGATTTTCAAACTTGTTCTGACAGACCTCCAAAACTTAGGTCAAGGTCGAGTAGATTCATCTTATTTTAAGCGTTATTGTTGCTAAAGTCAATAAAGATTGATGTCCTCTGATTTGGGCTTCATATAGACCTCAGTTATGAAGTTAAAGGTTGGTGTTCTAACTATAGGTTAATGATTTTAACCTCTATTGTTTATAACATTAACTTTTTGAGACATGATGCAAGCAGAAAAAATACACCACAGAATAAGAAATCTTAAACTTGTTTCTCATGATCTGGAATGGCATGAGTGACACCTTGTGCTGTGGTATTAATTTTATGATAATGAATTATTTTAGAAAATACTGTACAACAAATGGGTTTTTAAATCACTTCAAAGGGCATTAAGACCAACCATCTACCTTGGACTGCAGTCACTTCTAAGCTAAGCTGTATAAAAGTGACAATTCCTTTTTCTGAACATTTATTAGTAAACCAGTTGTTTTGTTTTACCACAATCCAGTTTTATTGTGTTTTTTTATTCGACTCACTAATTTGTCATATTTACATTTCATAATCTGCAGGGGAGATGTTTAAATTCAACTTCAAAAAGTGCTTGTCTGCCTAACTGTCCTTCTCTGTCTCTGGGTTCCATTTCCATCTGCCGTTTACTCCTTCATGCATCAGCAGCGCACCAACTCCACACCTCCCCCCTCCTCACACCCCCAAAACCCCGCTCTTCTTTGGCAGAAAAAAAACATTTTCCTAGGTACAATCAGTTCTGAAGAGGGATCGCTGCACTCAAAATGTTAATTTAATGTTTTGTCCACAAATACTGCCAGACCTGCTGAAATTTTTCTAGCAATTTCTGTTTTAGCTTCTGATTTCCAGCATTCGCAGTTCTTTCAGATTGCAAGAACTGCAGATGCTGGAGTCAGAGACAACATAGTGTGGAGCTGGAGGAACACAGTAGGCCAGGCAGCATTAGAAGAGCAGGAAAGTTGAAGTTTTGAGACCCTTCTTCAGAAAAGAAAGAAAAAGAAAAAGAAAGAATGAAGAAAAAGAAAGAATGAAGAAAAGACAAAAAAAGGGTCTTGATCCATAACATCAACTTTCCTGCTCCTCTGATGTTGCCTGGACTGCTGTGTTCCTCCAGCTCCACTGTATTCGCAGTTCTTCGTTTTCTTTTCAAAAATTGCTAATTTAGTACTATTAACACTGCACTAACATACCTACTATATACAATGATTAAAGAGAAAAATGAAGATTTACCATCCATACAGACTTCAGCAGATGTTTTAATATCTGATGACAGCATGCAGATGTACTTCCCTTCATCTTCAACACTGCAATTGTGAATAATCAAGCAGTGTTTCTTTCTGTCACAAATGATCTCGTACTTGCTGCTTGACACAATTTGCTGATCGTTCTTTAGCCACTTAACATTCATACATTCAGCTGAAAATTCACATTCCAGTTTGCCAGACTCCCCATTATGTATAGTAATATTAGAGAGTGGAATGGTGACAGTCACGGGAACCTCTGCAGAAAAGAACAAAATAAAATCTTAGTGATTATTTCATATTATGCAAAATTCTCTTGCAAATGCATTACCATTGCAAATGCACAATCCAATGAAATCTAGCCTCATAATTATGTGTGACTCATAATTAAGTAAAATCGACAATAGTTTTAAGAAAACATTTTTTATGTTGTTGAAGACTTCTGTGAGCTACTGAATGACTACAACTTGGACTACATTATCCTAAAGTGATTTATAAAAGCTATTATCAAAAGTCAATTAACATTGAACTACATACAGAGATATTAGAAAAGCAGATTGAAAACATAGCAAAAGAGGTGGGCTTTTAGAAGCACCTTTTGAAGCATAATTTTAGAAGCATTTATAGGACACAGTAGTAGAGAAGTTTAGGGAAGGATTTCTAAATCTTAGGCCCGAGGCAGCCAATGGGTTTTGTTTGAGCCAAAGTGCAGATGTGTAAAAGGCTAAAATTTGACAGTACAGTTTAGGAGGTTGAGGTGATTAGAAAGAATGAAGAAAGCTGACAAGTTCCAGAATTGAGACATTGCCAGACTAAGACAACATAGGTCAGTCAACATAGAGGTTCTTCATTACATAAATATGACAAGAACTGGTTCTAGTGGACGGTTCCTCCCACTGGTTGGTGAACTGATGTGAACTCCATTTCACTTCCATGGGGAAGTCTAACAAGATCTTAGTATCCTCAGACACTTGCTACATTCAGGCAGTCCATGTAATCAAGGGGATGACGTTGCTGATGCAACCAATGATTCAAAGCCTCACCAAAGATAGCCACTGGATATGGCTGAGTGTAAGGATGGGTTGGGAGGTAAGGAAGCTTTCAGTGGAACTGTAGCCACCCTCTTCTTGTTGCTTGGTCTGTTGCTCAGGCACTGAACAATAAAGGATGCTCCACCGCACTCTACCCTTTCAAGATCACAGGAAAAATCAGACAAGGTTTACAGACTGGCCTCGTTGATATGGGAAAGCTGATTTAAGTCCCTCTTAAGCCCTGTGCCACTACTAAATTCCAATGGGAGGGCTCTTGTTGCACAGAGATAGGGTCCCTACATCTGAACAATGACGCCCGGGTTTAAGTCCCACCCGCTCCAGAGGGGTATAATAACAGTTCCCAGCAGGTTGATTAGAAAATAGCTAAATTCCAATGAGGTCAGGGATATCTGATGTTAAGTGGCTCATTAATGAATCTGATTGATGAACCTCATTGACAGCCCATCTCCAGCAAGCAGAATTCCCACATTCAGCCTTCCCCCCCCCAAGCTTAAGGGGAGTTTTCCCACACTGATTATCTGATGTGGGTATTCCTGCTATCATGTTTGTTTCAGTTGGCTTCACTAAATTCTGTCTATACAATATTGTTAGTTAAGTGAGCATGCTTAGTGCTGGTACACTGAAAAAGACAGCTAATATGATTCCTAGCTATAAAAAGAGAGATAGATCAAATCCAGTGAATTATAGACCAGCTGGCATAATATATAATTTGTGGAAGAAATTAACATTTACAAATGTAATTTCCTATAATTTTCTTACAAACCTAAACCTACCAAATCATTGTTAACAACATTTTAAAATTCAAGATTTTTAAATGTTAGGAAGTATCTTCTTTAATGGTGCTATGAGAAAGAAAATGTTGATACATTAATATTAATATTGAAGTTGTCATTTTAATAGCACATTTCTCAATTTTGATTGCTAAGAACCAAGGCCCTAAGGCAGCTCTTTTTAATTGTAAAAACCTGAAGTACATGCAACTGCATGCACTGCTTAAATGGGTCTGCATTCATAATTCTCACCCAGCAGAACCGTCTGTGGTAAATGAACGGGTTCTCCGGCGCCAGCCCTGTTCAGAGCTGAAACACGGAATCTGTAACCAGTGCCTGGTTTTAGGTTATCAACAGTGAACTCCATCTCATCAATCACTTTTGTGTTACACGGCAACCAACTGTCGCTGTCAGTAGGTTTCATTTCAACAAAGTAGCCTAGTATAGCACCACCACCATCGCTCAATGGCGTGAACCAAGACAAGGTGACAGACTGATGGTTTTTTCTAACGACCTCTGGATCTTCAGGAGGGTCAGGAAGGCCTAAACATGCAGAGTTAGAATCATTATCATCTTAATTCTAGAGATGGTTATCATACAAATAAATTTCAAACATATTATTCGGTTGTATAAACAAAATTAGAAATATAACAAGCTTCTTTATGGATAAATTGTGTTAAATCTCAGATGGATTAAATTCACATATGCTACCAATTCGAAGATCCATAAACAAACTGATGTATTTTGTCATGCATGTAAATACCAGTATTTTTTTTAACCAGAGATAGATAGGATCTTGAGACTAATGAACAGTAAATTAACCAGAATTAATTAAACATTCAGCAAATAATATTCCACATTTACAAATGGAATCAGTACCTCATGCAAACAGTTATTTTTTAAAGTTATCTCATTAGATTATTTTCAACACATTTATCTAACTGTGAAGCAAAGTTGATTCAACTATTTATCTTTCCAGTGGCAGCTCATTTACCTAAAACTTAACTTCAGGGCTGAAGTCATTGCTATGAAGCTCTTACATTTCAATTTTTAACTTAAGGGTGGTGTTATAAGGCCAAACACCTTCAGATGTTTTATCAATCCAAGAAAGTAAGGAAGCATGGGCTTCAGGGAAATTTGGTTGTCTGGATACAAAACTGGCTGTCCAACAGTTCGCAGAGGGTGGGCGTAGATGGAAAGTATTCAGCCTGGAGCACAGTGACCAGTGGTGTTCTGCATGGATCTGTTCTGGGACCTCTGCCCTTCGTGATCTTCATAAATGACTTGGATGACGCTTTTGTTTCCTTAAATAAAAGGCCCTGCTTTAATTCAGCTCTGCTTAAGGCGGCACGGTGGCCCAGTGGTTAGCACTGCTGCCTCACAGTGCCAGGGACCCAGGCTCAATTCCACCCTTGGGGGACTTTTCATATAGAGTTTGCACATTCTCCCTGTTTCTGCCTAGGTTCCTTCCGGGTCCTCCGGTTTCCTCCCACAGTCCAAAGATGTGCAGACTAGGTGGAATTGGCCATGCTAAATTGCCCATAGCGTTCAGGCATGTGTAAATTAGGTGGGTTACAGGAGGATAGGTCTGGGTGGGATCCTGTGAGGGTCAGTGTGGACTTGTTGGGCCAAAGGGCTTGTTTCCACACTGTAGGGATTCTATGATTCTATGATCTAACGGTGTTCCTTCAATCATAAGGTCAGAAATGGGAACATTTGCTGGTGATGCACATTGTTCAGTACAATTCACCACTTCTTACATAACGAAATGGTTTGTGTCCAGTTAGTTCTGAACAATATGCAGGTTAAGGCTGATAAGTGACAAGTAATATTTGTGCCACACAAGAGCCAGGTAATGACCGTGTCTAACATGACAGAATCATACCATCTGACCTTGACATTCAACGGTATTATCATTTCTGAATTCCCTGTTATCGACATCCTTAGGGGTTAACATAAAGCAGGATAATGGTAGCAAAGTGGAAATATCACGGGATTAGTAATTCAGAAGTTTAAACTAATGCTAATTCAAACCCTATTGTAGCAGCCACTAGAATATAAATTCATTCAAAATTTCCAAGATTAAAAGTAATAATGTTAAATGTCAATCATTAATGATTCACTAAAGTCTTTAGGGAGGAATACTGCCAACTTTTCCTGGTCTGACATATGAGTGATTCCAGACTCTCAGCTATGCAGGCAACTCAACTTCCCCCTTGGTTCAAAGGCAATTAGGGATTGCTAACAAATGTTGGTATTGGCAGTGACATCTTCATCCCATGAAAAAATAAAGAAAAAAATGGAGCTGAACACTGTTACCCCTATACAAGAACAGGGTTGCAGCTAGGACGGCGAGAGCAAGTAACTCATCTCTGTCTCCCCTAAAGCTTGTTCTGCATCTACAAGTCACAAGGTAGGGATGTGATGGAATACTGCTCATTTGACTGGATGGGTGCTGTTCCAGCAATACTCAAAAAATTCGACACCATCAAGGGCAAAGCAGCCTGCTTGACTGGCATCCTATCCATTAGTTCTGTGCTATGGCAGCAGCGTGTGCCATCTACAATACATCATTTGTCCTTCAACAGCACATTCCAATTAGGCCTCTACCATCTAGAAGGTAAAAAAAGCAGAAAAGGCATGGAAACATGGCCACCTGCAGGATTCCCCCCAAAGTCATACATCATCCTGACATGGAATTATATTGCTTCAGTCTCCCTGGGCCAATATCTTGGAACACCCTTCCCAACAGCACTATAGGTGTATCTACATGCCAAAGACTCCAGCGGCTCAAGAAGGCAGCTCATTACCACCTGTCCAAGGATGGACGACACATAAAAGCCCAAAGGCCATGAGTGGGTATAAACATAAACGAAATGAGTTAATACTTTCAATGAAACAGTAGGGAAGATAATTTAACAGGAATTAGATCAATTAATTATCACTAACATAGTGAAATGTGATATAAATGTTTTCTATCTCTTTCATTCAGAAAATTGCTTAACCATAATATTTGCAACGGCATAAGGAGAGGCAGAAAAGCTTATCACGAACTTGCAAATATTTTCCCTCTGCAAGACCCCAAGTCCCAGCTAATATAAGGATCAATAATCACTGAAGAGGCTAACTAACAAGCAGAATGTCAAACCCAATTCTAGATGACTAATTTCATACTGTAGTTTCTGTCCCTAATTTATTTCCTTTTCTGCTCAAGGTTTGGTTTTCTGTTTTCTCTCCTTTCAGTAGGCAGCTGCCATTGTCACCTTCTAAAGACGGTCCTCTTTGCTCGCCTCATTTGCATTCCACTTGCTTCCTGCACCACCAACCTATGTCATTTAATCTCTCCCATTTTCCAGCCTACTCTTCCTTTTTGTTCTATCCCTTTTCATTTGCTTAAAATTCAGTAAATTTCTAATTTTTGCTCATTCGGATAAATGGTGGTTGACCTGACATGTTAATTGTTTCTTTCTGCATAAATGCTGACTGACTGATGAAACATTTCTATCATTTTCTATTTTATTTCAGACTTACAACATCATGTCTAAAATGACATCAATTGTACAAGTTGTATTTTTATATTTGTATTATTATTTCTTTAAACTGATATTTTGATTTGAATTAAGATCTACTTACATACTCATCTGAAATGCCGCAAAGAAGACCAAATGTTGTTTCCTTAAGTTAACCTTTCAACGTAACAGTACAGTAACAAAACCGTTTCAATAGCCTAGATCTTATCTATCTCAACTGGAAGAGGGAAGGGGAATAGAGAGGGAGGTAACCACTTACGCTTAAACCCTGCTACTCCACATGACTGATCAAGCTTCAGATGCTAAATTATCAGTTATCAGGCAAGAAAGTACACAATCACAGGTGCATTAGAAGTCTATTTCCGCCCAGAAACCCTTCCCCTGCTTTCTTCCAACCTAGCATTTATTATCACAGTCTGTTTTTAGATGCTGCAATATAGTCAGCTCTTGTGGCTTTTCGTAAATCTAACTACAAAATACTGTTGAATTTTCTTCCCAACTACATTCATATTGGGCCAGAATCACACCTTGGTCTGAACACATAGTTTGTGGATTCTGAGAATCAGTTCCGAAAACTAGGACATTTTGCAGCAAAGCAACAATATCGCAGTTGCTTCTAGAACAGAGACTCCATGCTCTCAGAATCAGCCTTTATTATTCATCAAATAGGTGGATTGGCTATGCTAAATTGCCCATAGGGTCTAGGGTGGGAAATGCAGAGATAGGGTAAGGGGTACGTCTGGTTGGAATGCTCTTCAGAGGATCAGCTCAATCAACCAAATGGCCTGCTTCTACACTGTAGGGATTCTATGTCCTAAATGCGCAAAAAATGTCAGTAAATTTCATTAAGACACAGTCACCTTCCCAAGCAAAACCAGTTGAAACATTCAAACATGCTGCTGGTGGCAGGGTCTTTCTACTATCACTCTGTCACCTCGATTTAGCTGGAATTAAAAGAAATTAAAAATTCTTTTAAGTTCAATGCCTGAAAGTTGCAGCAGGCAATGAAAAATTGCAGATAGCTGGGCTGTTAACAAGCTGAGTAGATTGTCAATGATGTCAAATGAGCATTTTGATATCAGGCCCACATGCCTTCTACCTTAAAGATGACTGGTGTGATTGGGTACAGGTCTGACGTCATTACACAGCACCTTTCATCAGCACAAGGCGCAGCAGCAAGTCTAATTTAAGGTTGTAAAATCTAGTAAAGCCACTCTCATTTAAAGACAAAACTGTAGATTCATTGATGGTCCGCTGAACAATTAGGGGCGGCACAGTGGCTCAGCGATTAGCACTGCTACTTCACACACTCAGGCAGACTATCTGCATGGAGATTGCACATTCTCCCTGTGTCTGTGTGGGTTTTCTACAGGTGCTTTGGTTTCCTCCCACAGTCCAAAAATATACAGGGTCAAGGATTAGCTATATTATATTGCCCATAGTGTCCAGGAAAGTGCAGGCTAGGTGGATTAGCCATGGGAAATGCAGGGTTACTGGGATGGGTAGGGTCTGGGTGGAATGCTTTTTGGAGAGATAGTGTGGACTTGATAGTCTAGGCCTGCTTCTACACTATAGGGAACCTATGACTATCCACAAGAAAAAGCACTCTGTGGCTATGGAAGAATTATTCTTATGAGGGCATTTTGAGGAATCACCCTCTGAAAGAGTTAAATTACCTGTTCTCTAAAAGTATAGTTTTGAAGAAACAAACTACCTTCGACTTTCTGCTAGCCATGAGTGGGATTACAGTACATGTTCTTCTTACTGCACAATAATACTGCACAATTTTCACTAGATTTCTTTCTAACATTAATTTTGGGAGAAAAGTAGGTAAAAATTTAAATCTTATTAGCAACTAGATCTAGCATTTTCCAAAAGGTCACTTCATTATTATAGTAAAAGAAAATAAAAATAGAAACTATTTTCGTAAGGCTACAAGGTACATAGAAGAGGCGCAAGGCCTGAGCCAGAGACCCTGCCAGGCTCATGACTGGGTAGAAAGGGAGGTATGGAAGATAGTTGATTGCATGGGTTATTCTGCAGTTCTCATTTATGGTGCTAATATTAGAGGATTTGGGCCATTTTTTAGTGTAGAAGGGAACGAGGAATATCAGACAGATGTGCACAAGCCCACATGCCCTGAACAAGTAAAACAAAATGCCCAAATAGGAAGAATGGAGGGGATTGGGTCAGGTGAAGGAAAAGTGTAGGAAAGGATAAGACAAAGATTTTAATGATAACAGTGTATCAATAAGAAAAGTTCATGCAGAACTAAGTGCAGTAAAAAACAATCAAGACTGTTTAAAACAATAATAGGAATTGCTGGAGAAACTCTGCAGTCTGGCAGTAAACAAGGCAGCAACAAAAAATTGTAACAGCTGCAATAAGTATATGAAAAAGATTAACTAAGTTGATCCCAGAGGGAGACAGACGAGAAATTGTCATGGGGATTGAAGAAAAGGCAGAAATACTGAAAAAATATTCTGTGCCTGTCTTCAAAGTAAATTCCAATTAGAAATGGAGAGTGTAGAGTGAAGAAGCAGGCCATTCTACCCACCATGTCCTTTCCAGCAGACAAGAATTCAAGCCATCAATTCCACTTTTCAGGCCTTGTTCTGGAGCTTTGAAGGCAATGACATTTCAAATGCACATCCAAGATATAAAAGAAAAAAAAACTTATGAGAGTTTCTGCTTTTACTTGCCTTTTGGGCAGAAAGTTCCAGATCCGCAAAACCCTCTGGTGAGAGAAATTCCCTTAAATCTGCCCTAAACAACCTACTTCTTATTCTTAACCTTGTTCCCTAATAATGGACTGCTCAACCAAGAAGCATAGGGACTTCCTATCCACTCTATCCAAGCTCATTACTTTAAATACTTTAAACTCTTCACATATTCTGTTCTAAAGGAAAAAAAAAGTAGATGTGTTGTATCTGGACTTCCAGAAAGTATTCAACAAAGGTAACTCACAAAAGGTTAAGCCATAAAATAAGAGCTCATGGTGTTGGAGGTAGTATACAGGCATGGATAGACAACATGGCAGGTATCAGCAAGTGGGGAGACAGATAATGGGAACTGCAGATGCTGGAGAATCCAAGATAACAAAGTGTGAAGCTGGATGAACACAGTAGGCCAAGCAGCATCAGGAGCACAAAAGCTGACGTTTCGGGCCTAGCAAGTGGGGATATGGCTTTTTTTTTCAGTTTGGCGACCTGTGACCATTGGGGCTCCACAGGGATCAATGCTATGACCACAACTGTTTCCAATATAAATGACTTGGAGGAAAGATTGGAATGTACTATAACCAAAATTTCAGACAACATAAAAATAGATGGAAAGGCAAATTATGTGAGGGGTACAAGTACTTTACAGAGTGAAACTGATAGCTAAAGTAAACGGGAACAAAGTTGGCAATGGAGTTTAATGCAGTAAGGCTTACTACTCTTACACTCTAAAGCTTTTGAAATAAGGTCCAATGTTTCATTAGGTTTCCTGACCACCTGTTGTACCTGGCTGTTCCCTTTCCATGTCTCATGCACAGGTAACCTCAAATCCCTTTGTGTTGCAGCTTTTTGCATTTTTTTTTCTCTATTCAAACTCCTCCAGCCTACAGAAAAGACCCTTGCTATTCACCTTATCTATGCTCCTTATGATTTTATAAACTTCCATATGATTACCCCTTAATCTCGTCCGCTCCAGTGGAAGAAATCCCAGCCTATCCAGTCTCTCTTCATAACTCAAATCCTCCAGTCCTGGTAACTTCTTTTGTACCTTTTCCAGTTTAATAACTTCCTCCCCATAGCAGGGTGACCAGAACTGTTCACAGTTTTCCGTAAGTGGCTTCACCAACGTCCTGTACAACCACAACATGACGTCCCAATTTCTATACTCAACAATTTGAGCAATGAAAGCAAGTGTGCTAAACACCTTCTTTACCACCATGTCTACCTGTGACATTACTTTTAAAGGACTACATACCTGAACCCCTAGGACTCTCTGTTCGACAACACTCCCTGGCGCCCTTCCATCAACTGTGTAAGTTCTGCCCTTATTGTTTGATAAATTTATTTACTTTTGAGAACGTAATTGATTGGATGGATAAATGGGAACCTGTAGATGAAGTGCAACCAAATTTCCAAAAGGATTCTGATAAACAGCCAGAAAACAGGTTGATTTGCAAGATGGGGGCTTATTAGTGGGGAGTAACATATCAGTTTAGATTGAAGGTTAGGTTGTGGGCAGGAAACAGGGAGTAGAGATAACTGGGGCACTTGCAAGTTAAGAGGCTATAACTGGACTGCTGCAAAGATCAGTTCAGGGACATTTGTTGTTAAAATCTATACAATGAGAAACAAAGAATAGCGTATCCAAATTTGCTGACCATACAAGGCCATATTGGATTGTAACCCATGAGATGACAGAAAGGTGTTACAAAAGATACAGGCAGACGAAGTGAATGGGCAACAGGATGGCAAATGGAGCACAATAGGAGCAAGGATATGGTTATTTACTTTGGTTGTGTGAACAGAAAAGGAGTATATACATTCTAGCAGGTATGAAACTTTTACACGTTTGTCTGAAGAACCTTAGATGTCTTCATATTGAAATAAACAAATTTAGCATGCAAGTACAATGTTTCTGCGTTGCAATGGGATTGGACGATGAAAATAAGAAAGTAATGCTACTATTGCTTTGGTGAGGTGGCACCTGGCCTACATATTTAAGGACAGGTATACAGCCTTGGAGACAAGGGAGCAAAGGTTCACTTGTTTGGATGACAGAACTCTCCTATAATGACAGGCTCAGTAAATAAAGCTTTAACTGTCTGCAGTTTACATGAATGAGAAGCAATTTCATTGAAACATGCACAGTTCTGGCGAGGTTTAACAAGGTAGACACTGAGATGTTATTTACCTTGCATGGGGAATATGGAATAAAGGAAGCACAACTTCAGGACAAGGGGATAATCATTCAGGACTACAATGGGATGAAATTTTTTTATTCAGAGATTGTGGATCTTTAAAATTTCCCAACCCAGAGAGTTTTGGATGCGACCTAGTTGAATATAACTAAAGGTAAGGTCGATAATTTTTTTTTTCTGATCTTTCAAGAATATGTAGAGTGGGTGGGAAAGTTGAGTTTAGGCAGGAGCTCAGTTACAATGGCATAGGAAGGCAAAGCAAGCTTGACGTTTACTCATGTTTCTATTTCTTATGTAGCATCAGGTAGTCCAAGAGCACCAACTAGCTTACTCTGGACTGGACTGTTAGGATTTTCAACCTTCTGCAATCGGCTGCGCATTCAATCTTTTAAAAACTTTTAAACAGTGTAATAACAGTGTTTTAAAAACTTTTAAACAGTGTAATAAATCCAAAATGCATGATTTCACTGATATCAAAATTTAAGACCTTACCAATAACAGTTAACTTTGCTGATGTAATGGCATCTCTTGAAGCAAAAGTTATTTCTCCAGAATGATTTAATTGGGCATTTTTTACAGTAAGTTTGTGTGTGTTCCCGTCTGCCTTTAGTTCCCAATGTTCATCGGATTGGATATCAGTTTCATTCAGATACCAGGTCACTTCAGTAGCAGGGACCACTTCACTCAATATACATTCAAATTCAGCATCATTGCTTTGAACCACTTCAGTATTGCTTAAAGTCTTCAAAATGTTAATGTGCCATCCTACATAGAAGACAAATATAAATATGAAAAACGCAAAGTAACATCCTTTACAGCTGTAGTGACAAATATCAAGTCAGTTTGAACGCAAGTAAAGTTACATTAGTTTAATCAATTACAAGAAAGCAATGCTTATGGTTAAACATTTTCCATTATGTGGGCAGCTGCAATTAGAATTTTTTCTCCTCCTTTATTATAATAATTGAGGATCAATTAACTGTAGAGGACTAGTTGCCTCTTGATTACCTGCAGAACATTTTACAACATGGAAGTCAGTAGTATTCTTTTACCTTTAACAGTCAGGTAGGCTGATGACATGGCATTTCCACATACGAAGGTCACACGGCAGCTGTCTGAGGGGGTTAAATTCTTCAAAAGCAACAGGTGTCGTTTCCCAGCCTCAAGGATTGCTTTTTCTACATTTTCAGACTGTGAAACGGCAATGTCATCCATTAGCCACTTGTAATCATGTAATTCTGGTCTGGACAAGTGGCATTCAAACAAAGCTTCACCGCCCTCTGATGTATCTACATTTTCCAGCCCTTGTAGAATATCAGGTTGCTTTGCTGATTAAAGAAAATAAAAATACCACCGTGATTCTCATTATCACAATGCTATATTTTTTGGATCAATCTTGTATTCCTTAAAATGAGGGATATTCAAGTTTGAAAACGGAACATAGAATCATTCCAGGTACCAAGTGTTAAAGTACACCCAGGGTAAGCGTGGGATGATTAAGTGCAGAATAAAAAATCCTCTAGTCTCACTAACAATGTGCCTTACTTTCTACCTAAATATCGCTACTAGAGAAGTATGACATCTTATAATTTCTGTTTTTTTTCCTCTCCACTTAGACATTTCCAATCTGCGCTGCATTAGCAGTGACCTAAAGGTAAGGGTAAATAGAACCTTGTAATTTACTTTGAAAGACTTTGCACTATAACTGAATGCTTAAATATTAATCTGGGACTGAACATTACATTCAAATAATTGAATATGTTAAATTATAAAAGCAACAAAAATATAGAAAAAATTTTGAGTCGTATGTTTAATGAGTATTGTACCAGTATGTATAGAATGGACAGAGGTTTGTTTTGGTTGGTGGCACAAAGTGCTTGACACAGGATCAGCTGCCATACCGCTTGCATCCAATGTCGGTTCCATTGCACGCCATGGAATTAAATATCGGGATTAAGTAGATAGCCTGATATTACCTGTTTTGCATCACAGTCCAAGAATAATTTGCAGGAATTGCTGGATGATTATAGATTCGGTGATTCAAAGGAAATCTTCAAACAATGAGTAATCATAGCAAATTTTAAGTTCTAAAATCTTTGCCGAGATTATGAAGAAAGACAAAAAAAGTCGGAATATCTGGGAGGGAAATAAAATATACGGAAATGCTTTATTCTACTTCGAACAAGAACAGGCAGGGAAATGCTGCCATAAAGAGCAGGGGAGGTAGTCTGAAACGTATGTGTTTCAAGGCGAGAAGTGTTACAGGCAAGGTAGATGAATGCAGAGCTTTGGTTAGTTTATTATTGCTACTATGTACACTTGGCTGAAAGAAGGACAGGACTGGCAGCTGAATGTCTCAGGATTTGGATGTTTCAGGTGTGATAGAAGGGGATGTTAAAGGGATGGGCGAGTTGCTAGTAAAGAAGTATCTCATAGCTGTACTGAGGGAGGATACAGTAGAGGACTCATGCAACAAGGCAAAATGGATAGGTCTCAGGTATAGGAAAGGAGAAATCACAATGCTGGGGAGGTATACTACAGGCCCCCCAACAGCAAGTGGGAGATAGAGGAGAGAATATATTGACAAATTTTGGAAAGATGTAACAACAGCAGGGTTGTTGTGGCGGGTGACTTTAACTTCCCCTATATTGACTGGGACTCACTTCATGCTATGGTCTTAGAGGGGGCAGAATTTGTGAGGTCCATTCAAGAAGGTTTTTTGACATAGTATGTAAACAGTCCAACCAGGGGAGGGATTATACTGGACCTGGTTTGGGAAATGAGCCAGGCCAGGTGAGTGAAGTTTCAATGGGGGAGCATTTTGGGAGTAGTGACCATAATACCTTGAGTTTTAAGATACCCCCAGATAGAGATAACTGCATTCCTCAAGTGAACATGTTAAATTGGGGGAAGGCAAGCTACAACAATATTAGGCAGGAACTGGAGAATGTTGATTGGGGGCAGCTGTTTCAATGTAAATCTACAGTGGACATGTGCGAGTATTTAAAATGGCAGTTGATAAGAGTTCAGGAATACCAATTTCTGCAAAAATGAAGGATAGATATGAAAAGTTACGTGAATGTTGGACCACTAGGGATGTTATGACCTTGGTCAAAAAGAGAAAGGAAACATACATAAGGTTTAGGAAGATGAGAACTAACGAAGCCCTTGAAGTAGATGTGGAAAGTAGGAAAGAACTTAAACAAGGAATTTGAAGGACTAAGAGGAGTCATGAAAAGTCATTAGCAAACAGGATTAAGGAGAATCCCAAGGCACGGGGGTAGCCAAAGAAAGGGTTGGTCCACTCAAGGTCAAAGGAGGGAAGTTAAGTGCGCAGCCATAAGAGATAGATGAGATCCTAAACAAATACTTTGTGCCAATATTCACCAAAGAGAAGGAATTGGTGGAGGATGATCTCAGGGGAGGGAGTGTCAAACATATGGGCCAAATTGCTATTAAAAAGGCCCAGGTGTTGTGCATGTTAAAAATTATTGAGGTAGATATGTCCCAGGTCCTGATGGGATCTTTCCCAGAATATTCAGGGAGGCAAGAGAGAAAAAAAATGCTGGAGCATTGACAGACATCTTTGTATCCTCTTTGGACACAGGTGAGGTCTCAGAGGACTGCAGAATAGCTAATATTGTTCCATTAGTTAAGGGTAACAGGGATAATCCTAAAAATTACAGTCCTGTGAGCCTCAAATTGGTGGTAGGGAAATTATTGGAACATTTCTTATTCATGTACTTATCCAAATATCTTTTAAATGTTGTAACTTTACCTGCATCCACCACTTCCTCTGGCAGTTCATTCCGCATACAGCCCACACTCCGCGTAAAACAGTTGCTCCTCATGTTCTTCTTAAAACTTTCTCCTCTCACCTTAAAAATATGCCCCCTAGTTTTCAATTCCCCTGTCCTAGGGCAAATCGTTGGCAGTGAGTTCAAAAACCAGGAGTCATAGATTCATGCTAAGTGGCAGAAGTATTGGGGGGAACGTGAGGAAAACCTTTCTGCGCAAATGGTGATGAATGTCTGGAATTTGCTGCCTGGTTTGGTGGTGTAAGCAGATACCCTAAAGTCTTTCAAAAAATACCTTGGTCTGCGCCTTAAGCCCTTTAAGCTGCATTGGTATAGGCCATGTGCTGCAAGATGGCATTAGAAAGGGCATCTCGGTGTCTTTGGGTCAGCATCATCTAATGAGCTGAGTGGTCCCCTTCTGTGGGCCATTCTATGGTTCAAGTGCGGCCCTAGCTGGTGATGTCCGCATCCTATAATTTTTTTTAGGAACCATACAGGATGAAGTGCACAATCTGTCAAAAGAAGGGTTTTTACTTAAAGGATGCACAGAAACCATAGAAAAGTTACGGCTGAAAAAAATTTATTCCATCCTGTCCGTGCTGGCAGAAAAGGAGAACAAAAACTAGCTTCTCATTCTGATCTCATCTTCCAGCACCTGCAGTCTTGTAGGTTACAGACTTTTGTTTTCAGATGCAAATCCAGGAATCTTTTAAATGAGTTGTGGGTTTTTGTCTTTGGTAATCTGAGCATAATCAGGAAGGAGATCACATCCGGAGTGAGACACAACCCAAATGTATATGTAGTTCAGGGGATTTAGAGGCAGCATGGGAATTCATTGCAGAAGGGAAGAGATGCTTTTTGCTTGTTTTCTTGGTTCATAGTTCATAAAGCGTTTTTACCGGATAAATTGATGCTTGGGATCAGGGGCCCAGAGTGACATCACAGTTCACTGATTTGTTAATAGCTACTTATTTGACTATCTATTATAGGTCACTTTCAGATTGAAGGTAAATGGGTGAAATATTTGCAGGTTACAAACTAAGAGACCAGTGGGAAATTTTTAAGACAAATTAAGAACTATGTAAATAAACTGAGATGCAGGGCCAGGTAATGTGTGGTACCTGCATAATATGGGAGCAAATGGACCCCACTATAGTTCGTGGTGACCACATGTGTAGCAAGTGTTGGTTTCTGGAGGTACTATGGCTCAGAGTTGATGAGCTGGAGCCTGAGCTTTGAATACTGCAACACATCAGGAAGGGGGAGAGTCACCTGGATGCTGTGTTTCAGGAGGCAATCACACCCCTTAGATTAACTACCTTGAACTCAAGACAGTAGTCAGGTGCAGGAGGGTGTGACAATGAGCAAGGCATGTAGAGAGATTTAGGAGGTAGTTCTGAAGGAGCCTCAGTCCTTGAGCTTGTCTAATCGGTTTGCGATTCTTGTTCCCCGTGTAGATGAAAGTAGAGGCTTTGGACAGAATGAGCAAACTGACATTAATGGGACAACAACCCTTTCAAGAGTGGGGAGAAAAGAGAAGGGATAGTGTAATCAGAGGAATAGACTCTTCTCTGTGGCCAGGACTGAGAATCCCACAGGCTGTGTTGCCTGTCTGGTGGATGGGTTCAGGGTATCTCATCTGGGCTACAGAGAAATTTAGAGTGGGAGGGTAAAGATCCAGTTGCCAGGATGCACATAGATACCAATGACGGAGGGAGAAAGAGGGAAGAGGTTCTGCTAAAGGAATATGAGCAGCGAGAGGCTAAATTAAAAAGCAGAACTATAAAGGTAATAATCTCTGAATTACTACCTGAGCTAATTAGCACAAGCTCAAAGAGATTAAAGAACTAAATGTGTGGCTCAAAGATTGGTGTGGGATAAACGGGTTTGAGTTCATGGGACACTGGCACCAGTACTGGGGAAGGTTCTGAGAGGCCAGGTTCCACGTTAGTCATGTTAGGATGAGAGTCCTGACAATTCACATAATTAGGCTATGGATAGGGCTCAGCATAGATTATTAAAGCACAACAAGTAATAGGACAGAGAGTACGCAAAGACTATGGAGCCTAACTTCAGGCACAGCAGATAAGCAGACAACCATCAGAAATAGAGCAATCAATGCTGGGCTGAGGGTGTTGTACTTAAATGCACGTAATGTATGAAACAAGGTAAATGAGCTTGTCGTGTAGATTGAAACTGGTGTGTACAATATTATGAGTATCACAGAGACGTGGCTGCAAGGGGTTCAGGGCTGGGAACTAAATATCTAGGGGAAAAACTTCTTATTATGTCAGCTGAAGAAGCTTGTGGTATAGCCGACTAGGGAAATGCAATCCTGGATTTTGTAATGTGTAATGACGTAGACTTGATTAGAATGCTTAAGGTGAAGGAACCCACAGGGGTTAGTGACCATATGATACAACTGACACTGCAGTTTGAGAGGATGAAGCTTGAATCAGATCTCACAGTATTACAATTGAGTAAAGGTAATTACAAAGACATGAGTGTGGAGCTGGCCAGAGGTGATTGGAAGGGGAGCCTAGTAAGAAAGATGGTGGAGCAGCAACTGCTGACATTTCTAGGATAATTTGGGAGACACAATAGAAAAATATCCCAAGGAAGAAGAAACATACTAATGAGAGGATAAGATCGATAATGGAAATAGAGGATAGCATAAAAGCAGAAAAAATAATGTGGTAAAGATTAGTGGCAAGCTAGCAGATTGGGAAGCCTTTAAAAATCAGCAGAGAATAACAAAAAATGCAACAAAGGGAGAGAAGATAAAATATGAGAGTAAGCTATTTAGTAATACAGAAGAAGTTTGCAAGAATTTTTTTTTAGACATATAAAAGGTAAGAGAGGCAAGAGAGGACACTAGGCCATGAGAAAATGGAACTGGGAAAGCAGTAATGGGGAACAAAGAAATGGCAAAAGGAACTGAATTTGCATCATTCTTCACAGTGGAAGATACCAATAGTACACCAAAACCTCAAGAAGGTCAAAGGGCAGAAATGAGTGCCATAGCCATCATTAAAGAGTAGGTGCTGGGGAAGCTGAAATGCCTGAAGGTGGATAAATTACTCAGACCAGGTGTAGTGCAGGGTTCTGAAGGAGAAAGCTGAGGAGGGTGTGGAGGCTTTACTGGTGATCTTCAGAAATTGTGGGAGCATAGGGAGGGTCCCAGAGGACTAGAAACTGACAAATGCAAAACCATTGCTGAAAAAGGGTGGGAGGCAGAAGCTAGAAAATTATTGACCAGTTAGCATGACCTTGGTAATTGGTAAGATTTTCAAGTCCATTATTAAGGATGAAATTGTGGATTACTTGGAAGTGCACGATAAAATAGGACTGAGCCAGCACAAATTCATCATGCCTCTCAAATCTGTTAGAATTCTTTTAGGAGGTAACAAGCAAGTTAGATAAAGGAGAGTCAGTAGTCGTGATCTATTTCGATTTCCATTAGGCCTTTGACAAGGGGCCGCACAGGAAGCTGTTAAATAAGAGTCCATGGTATTAGGGGCGAGATATTGGCATGGATAGAGGGCTGTCTGACTGGCAGAAGGCAGAGAGTGGGGATAAAGGGATCTTTTCCAGGATTGCAGCCAGTGACAAGTAGAGGTTCGAAGGGAGTTGTGTTGAGATCACAACTATTTACATTATTCATTAACAGTCTGGATGAAGGATGAAGGATGAAGGATGAAGAGCCCGAAACGTCAGCTTTTGTGCTCCTCAGATGCTGCTGGGCCTGCTGTGCTCATCCAGCCTCACATTTCATTATCTTGGATTCTCCAGCATCTGCAGTTTCCATTATCACTGGATGAAGGAGCAGATAGCTAAGTTTGCAGCTGTTGCTAAGTTTGCAGGTGACACAGGCATAGGGGGAGGCAGGCAGTGTTGAGGAGACAGGGAGGCTGAAGGAGGACTTGGGTAGGCTGGAGAATGGGCATGGAAGAGGCAGGTGTAATACATTTTGGGAAAGTGTGAGGTTATGTACTTTAGTAGGAAGAATAGAGGCAATTTAGTGGGGAAAGTAGGGAAAGCATTTGGAAATCTGAAGCACAAAAGGATTTAGGAGTCCTAGTTCAGGATTTCTTTTAAAGTTAACATGTATGTTCAGTTGGCAATTAGAAAGGCAAATGTAAGGTTAGCATTAATTTCAAGAAGGCGCGAATATAAGATCAGAGGTGTACTGCTGAGGCTGATAGGGCTCTGGTCAAATGGCATTCGGAGTATTTGAGCACTTTTGGTCTCTGTATCTAAGGATGGATGTGCTGGCATTGGAGGGGATCCACAGGAGGTTTACAAAAATGATTCCAGGGATGAAGTACTTGTCAAATAAAGAGTGGTTAAGTACTCTGGGTCCGTATTCGATGGAATTTAGAATGATGAGGAGGTATCTCATTAAAATGTACAGCCTGGATTGAGTGGACATGAAGAAGATGGAAGACCGAGGTCACAGGCTCAGAGTGGAGAGACAACCTTTTTGGACTGAGAAGAGAGGAATTTTTTTCAGCCAAAGTGTGGTGAATCTGGGGACCTCATTGCCCTAGAAGGCTGTGGAGGGCAAATCACAAAATCCCTACAGTGTCAAAACAGACCATTTGGCCCATTGAGTGCACAGCAACCTTCTGAAGAGCATCCCTGCCAGACCCAGTCCCGACACAATTCCTGCATTTCCCACCCTACACAATATGGACAATTTAACATGGCAAATCCACCGAATCTGCACAACTTTGGACTGTGGGAGGAAATGAAAGCACCCAGAAGAGACCCACGCAGACACAGATAGGATGTGCAAACTTCACACAGACAGTCACCTGAGGCTGGAATCAAACCCAGGTCCTTGGCACTGTGAGGCAATGGTGCTCGAGCTACCATGCCTCCGCAAATCACTGAGTATATTTAAGACAGAGATAAATATCTATCTTGATTGGTATGGGGATCAGGGGTGTTGAGAAGCTTATCAGCAATGATCAAATGGTGGAGTAGATGGAACGGGCCAAGTGGCCTAATTCTGCTCAGATAATAAAATGTGATGCTGGATGAACACAGCAGGCCCAGCAGCATCTCAGGAGCACAAAAGCTGACGTTTCGGGCCTAGACCTTTCATCAGAGAGGGGGATGGGGTGAGGGTTCTGGAATAAATAGGGAGAGAGGGGGAGGCAGACCGAAGATGGAGAGAAAAGAAGATAGGTGGGGAGGAGAGTATAGGTGGGGAGGTAGGGAGGGGATAGGTCAGTCCAGGGAAGACGGACAGGTCAAGGAGGTGGAATGAGGTTAGTAGGTAGGAGATGGAGGTGCGGCTTGGGGTGGGAGGAAGGGATGGGTGAGAGGAAGAACAGGTTAGGGAGGCAGAGAAAGGTTGGACGGGTTTTGGGATGCAGTGGGTGGAGGGGAAGAGCTGGGCTGGTTGTCTGGTGCAGTGGGGGGAGGGGACGAACTGGGCTGGTTTTGGGATGCGATGGGGGAAGGGGAGATTTTGAAGCTGGTGAAGTCCACATTGATACCATTGGGCTGCAGGGTTCCCAAGCGGAATATGAGTTGCTGTTTCTGCAACCTTCGGGTGGCATCATTGTGGCACTGCAGGAGGCCCATGATGGACATGTCATCTAAAGAATGGGAGGGGGAGTGGAAATGGTTTGCGACTGGGAGGTGCAGTTGTTTATTGCGAACCGAGCGGAGGTGTTCTGCAAAGCGGTCCCCAAGCCTCCGCTTGGTTTCCCCAATGTAGAGGAGGCCACACCAGGTACAGTGGATGCAGTTTACCACATTGGCAGATGTGCAGGTGAACCTCTGCTTAATGTGGAAAGTCATCTTGGGGCCTGGGATAGGGGTGAGGGAGGAGGTGTGGGGGCAAGTGTAGCATTTCCTGCAGTTGCAGGGGAAGGTGCCGGGTGTGGTGGGGTTGGAGGGCAGTGTGGAGCGAACAAGGGAGTCATGGAGAGAGTGGTCTCTCCGGAAAGCAGACAGGGGTGGGGATGGAAAAATGTCTTGGGTGGTGGGGTCGGATTGTAGATGGCGGAAGTGTCGGAGGATGATGCGTTGTATCCGGAGGTTGGTGGGGTGGTGTGTGAGAACGAGGGGGATCCTCTTGGGGCGGTTGTGGCGGGGCGGGGTGTGAGGGATGTGTTGCGGGAAATGCGGGAGACGCGGTCAAGGGCGTTCTCGACCACTGTGGGGGGAAAGTTGCGGTCCTTGAAGAACTTGGATATCTGGGATGTGCGGGAGTGGAATGCCTCATCGTGGGAGCAGATGCGGCGGAGGCGGAGGAATTGGGAATAGGGGACGGAATTTTTGCAGGAGGGTGGGTGGGAGGAGGTGTATTCTAGGTAGCTGTGGGAGTTGGTGGGCTTGAAATGGACATCAGTTACAAGCTGGTTGCCTGAGATGGAGACTAAGAGATCCAGGAAGGTGAGGGATGTGCTGGAGATGGCCCAGGTGAACTGAAGGTTGGGGTGGAAGGTGTTGGTGAAGTGGATGAACTGTTCGAGCTCCTCTGGGGAGCAAGAGGCGGCGCCGATACAGTCATCAATGTAACGGAGGAAGAGGTGGGGTTTGGGGCCTGTGTAGGTGCGAAAGAGGGACTGTTCCACGTAACCTACAAAGAGGCAGGCATAGCTGGGGCCCATGCGGGTGCTCATGGCCACCCCTTAGTCTGTAGGAAGTGGGAGGAATCGAAAGAGCAGTTGTTGAGGGTGAGGACGAGTTCGGCTAGGCGGATGAGGGTGTCGGTGGAGGGGGACTGGTCGGGCCTGCGGGACAGGAAGAAGCGGAGGGCCTTGAGGCCATCTGCATGCGGAATGCAGGTGTATAGGGACTGGACGTCCATGGTGAAAATGAGGTGTTGGGGGCCAGGGACTTGGAAGTCCTGGAGGAGGTGGAGGGCATGGGTGGTGTCACGGACGTAGGTGGGGAGTTCCTGGACCAAAGGGGAGAAAATGGAGTCCAGATAGGTGGAGATGAGTTCGGTGGGGCAGGAACAGGCTGAGACGATGGGTCGACCAGGGCAGGCAGGTCTGTGGATTTTCCCTTTGTCCCCTACACCACACATCAACGAATACCAGTCACGATTGGACATCGAACAGTTTTTCCACCGCCTTCGCCTCCACGCTTACTTCCTCAACCGGGAACCTAACCCTCCCTCCACTGACCCCTTCATCCGCTTCCAACACAAGTCCTCCTCCTGGACACCACCCCCAGGCCTCCTACCCTCCCTCGACCTCTTCATCTCTAACTGCCGTCGAGACATTAACTGCCTCAACCTCTCCATCCCTCTCACCCACTCCAACCACTCCCCCACAGAACGGGCAGCTCTCCGTTCCAACCCCAACCTCACCATCAAACCGCAGACAAGGGTGGCGCAGTGGTAGTATGGCGCACTGATCTACATCGCCGAGGCCAGACGCCAACTCTCCGACACCACCGCCTACCGCTCCCTCAATCATGACCCCACACCTGAGCACCAAACCATCATCTCCAACACCATTCATGACCTCATCACCTCAGGGGACCTCCCACCCCCCAGCCTCCAATCTCATTGTTCCCCAACCCCGCATGGCCCGTTTCCATCTCCTTCCCAAAATCCACAAAACTGCCTGCCCTGGTCGACCATTGTCTCAGCCTGCTCCTGCCCCACCGAACTCATCTCCACCTATCTGGACTCCATTTTCTCCCCTTTGGTCCAGGAACTCCCCACCTATGTCCGTGACACCACCCATGCCCTCCACCTTCTCCAGGACTTCCAATTCCCTGGCCCCCATCACCTCATTTTCACCATGGACGTCCAGTCCCTATACACCTGCATTCCGCATGCAGATGGCCTCAAGGCCCTCCGCTTCTTCCTGTCCTGCAGGCCCGACCAGTTCCCCTACACCGACACCCTCATCCGCCTAGCCGAACTCGTCCTCACCCACAACAACTTCTCTTTCGATTCCTCCCACTTCCTACAGACTAAGGGGGTGGCCATGGGCACCTGCATGGGCCCCAGCTATGCCTGCCTCTTTGTAGGTTACGTGGAACAGTCCCTCTTCCGCACCTACACAGGCCCCAAACCCCACCTCTTCCTCCGTTACATTGATGACTGTATCGGCGCCGCCTCTTGCTCCCCAGAGGAGCTCGAACAGTTCATCCACTTCACCAACACCTTCCACCCCAACCTTCAGTTCACCTGGGCCATCTCCAGCACATCCCTCACCTTCCTGGATCTCTCAGTCTCCATCTCAGGCAACCAGCTTGTAACTGATGTCTATTTCAAGCCCACCGACTCCCACAGCTACCTAGAATACATCTCCTCCCACCCACCCTCCTGCAAAAATGCCATCCCCTATTCCCAATTCCTCCGCCTCTGCCGCATCTGATCCCACGATGAGGCATTCCACTCCCGCACATCCCAGATGTCCAAGTTCTTCAAGGACCGCAACTTCCCCCCCACAGTGGTCGACAACGCCCTTGACCGCGTCTCCCGCATTTCCCGCAACACATCCCTCACACCCCGCCCCCGCCACAACTGCCCAAAGAGGATCCCCTTCGTTCTCACACACCACCCCACCAACCTCTGATACAATGCATCATCCTCCAACACTTCCGCCATCTACAATCAGACCCCACCACCGAAGACATTTTTCCATCCCCACCCCTGTCTGCTTTCCGGAGAGACCACTCTCTCCGTGACTCCCTTGTTCGCTCCACACTGCCGTCCAACCCCACCACACCCGGCACCTTCACCTGCAACCGCAGGAAATGCTACACTTGCCCCCACACCTCCTCCCTCACCCCTATCCCAGGCCCCAAGATGACTTTCCACATTAAGCAGAGGTTCACCTGCACATCTGCCAATGTGGTAAACTGCATCCACTGTACCCGGTATGGCTTCCTCTACATTGGGGAAACCAAGCGGAGGCTTGGGGACCGCTTTGCAGAACACCTCCGCTCGGTTCGCAACAAACAACTGCACCTCCCAGTCGCAAACCATTTCCACTCCCCCTCCCATTCTTTAGATGACATGTCCATCATGGGCCTCCTGCAGTGCCACAATGATGCCACCCGAAGGTTGCAGGAACAGCAACTCATATTCGGCTTGGGAACCCTGCAGCCCAATGGTATCAATGTGGACTTCACCAGCTTCAAAATCTCCCCTTCCCCACCGCATCCCAAAACCAGCCCAGTTCGTCCTCTCCCCCCACTGCACCAGACAACCAGCCCAGCTCTTCCCCTCCACTCACTGCATCCCAAAACCAGTCCAACCTGTCTCTGCCTCCCTAACCTGTTCTTCCTCTCACCCATCCCTTCCTCCCACCCCAAGCCACACCTCCATCTCCTACCTACTAACCTCATCCCACCTCCTTGACCTGTCCGTCTTCCCTGGACTGACCTATCCCCTCCCTACCTCCCCACCTATACTCTCCTCCCCACCTATCTTCTTTTCTCTCCATCTTCGGTCCGCCTCCCCCTCTCTCCCTATTTATTCCAGAACCCTCACCCCATCCCCCTCTCTGATGAAGGGTCTAGGCCCGAAACGTCAGCTTTTGTGCTCCTGAGAATCTGCTGAGCCTGCTGTGTTCATCCAGCCTCACATTTTATTACCTTGGATTCTCCAGCATTTGCAGTTCCCATTATCACTGGCCTAATTCTGCTCCTTCACTTGATGCCTAATAGTGTCTATCAACAAAGTGGGCAACAAATTCTAGACAGACACGAACTCCTGAGTGAAAATATCTCCTCTTATCCATGTACCAGTCACTTTACTTTTGTAAGGGGAGCTGGTCTTTTCTGTCTGGTACATTCGGTCCCCTCATGACTTTGTACACCGCCATTATCACTTTCTCATGTATACCAAATCAACTACATTATCCACACCAAACTCCCTGGTACTTCAATGAAAATTCAATTAAATAAAGAGATACATTTTGTTGAAGATTTTGTTCTTTACTCATCAAGATAATTTGCAAGAGTAAAGGGAACAATGTCTTTATGGTATGAGCAGAGTTAGCTCATTTCAGGTCCCAGAAAAGGAGGTGCATGCTGACAAAATGGCAGGTAGAGATGAACCCCAAAGTGAGTGAAAGGCAGTTCACTAGCCAAAAAGATGAATTATATTCTGTCAGGGAGAAAGAAAAGCTTCTAATTGGGACCATGAATAAAAACTGAAAGAACTATGGATCCCTTAAATCAGGAACAAAAATTAAAGTTGCTGGAAAAACTCAGCAGGTCTGGCAGCATCTGTGAAGGAAAAAACAAAGATAACATTTCAGGTCTGGGGACCCTTCCTCATAAGTATATGAAAATGGCTTGGCTGCCTTGCAAGCAGCCCACGTGATGTGCATTGAGGCCATGATCATCTGAAACCTACTTTGCTGGTTTGGCCACATGCTTAACTGCTTGAGTTCCAACTACCAAAGCAAATCTTCTTCACCCACATCAAAAAAAGCATTAAAACAACAGAAGGAGCAAGCAAATGCTTCAAAAACTCCCAGAAGACTCAAAAAATGCAACAGATGTCAATACTTGGGTGGCCCTCACTTAGAAGAAACTGAATTAGTGGAATCTCCTTTATGAAAAAACACAATGCTTCAAGGACACCCACTGGTAAGAGGCAGTATGGAAAAGGAACCTGAAAGAAATGCAGCAATCTTGCATCCAGTGACCAATTCCACCTCCCAGAAATACCGGCCAACTGTGTGGTTGGAGATGTGGCTCTACTTTGGGCTCATCAGTCCCACAAGTACCATAGAACCCGTAACCAGTGAAATGGAATTTCTTAGGTGGATAATCATATTTGTTAGTGAATGCATGAGCTAATGACGGACTGCAAAGCTTTGATTTGTTAAGATCTCAGCTGGCGTTCATACTGAAAAAGCCAGATCCCAGAGAGGCTTAGCTTGGCAGATCTCAAGTTGTTCTTCTTTCAATTATTGAGGTCAGTGTTGTAACACTGGACTCTGCCACAGAAATTTGAACAAAAATTAATTAAATAATAAAAACATGAATTATACTACATTGGACAAAATGGTTGTCAAGATTTCATTACAAATCCCAGACAAGCTTTCATTCTCACACTATTCCTTTTATCCCTGTGTTAACCTTGCAAACAACTCAAATCCAGCAAAGATTTACGATTATTTCCACATCAAGGCTTCTTGCTCAGGTTGGCACTGTGACATTTGGTTTCCTTCTAGCACATATTCCCTAGGTGCATTCTCTTCAGCTGGCATCTTTCTGTGAAAAATCCGAAACAAACTGCAAACGAAACTGGATCAGGTCTCTGTAGTTGCACTTCATCTTCCGGCTCATTCATCATGCTAACAAGAAGCATTTTCTTTTCCTTTTGGGCATCTAGGCCCACAGGATGCAAAAACTCAAAGATACCCACGGCCGTTTGGAACCTTCCTCTCCTCCCCTTCCCTCTGACTCCATCCCACCCACCAACTCCACCTCCTGTTGGGTATTCACCATCTCTCCTAACCTTCTGCTCTCTGATGCTGAGCATTCTGTACTCAGCAAAGGCCTCAGCTTTATTCCTCTGCGTCCCCACCTTAATTAATTTCTGGCACCAGACTCTTCTTCTGCCATCTTCGCCTCTGTGCCCATTTCTTTGGACAAGAGTCCCCTTCCCGTCCCACAGACCCCTTTGCCCAGTTCCAACGCTCTTCCTCAACCTGAATCCCTCCCTCCGGCCTTTTACCTGCATTCAATCTATTCATTGAGGACCATCGACGTGACGTTAGTCACCTCAATTTCTCTGTCCCTCTCACCAAATCCAACCTATCTCCCTCTGAACTGACTGCACTCCATGCACTCAGATCTAACCCCGACTTTCTTATTAAGCTTGCCAATGAGGGTGGTGCTGTTGTAGTCTGGTATACTGAGCTCTACCTTGCAGAGGCTGAGTGCCAACTCTTAGATACCTCCTCCTACCTTCCCCTGGACCATGATCCCACCATGACACATCAAGCCATTGTATCTACTCTCATAGCTGAACTCATTTCATTCATTTCATTCTGCTTCCAAACCTCCTACCAAAAATCTATAAGCAGGACTGTCTGGCAGACCCATTTTTTCAACCTGCTCTTGCACCACAGAACTCATCTCTTCTGGCCTTGACTGAGTGTTCTCTCCCCTGGTCCAATCTCTGCCCATGTACATCCATGCTTCCTCTGACACCTTACACAGGTTTCAAAACTTCCAGTTTGCCAGTTCCAGCCTCCTCCTCTTTACCATGGACATGCATTTCCTTTACACATCCATTCCCCACCAGGAGGGTCTTAGGGCTCTCCACTTCTTCCTGAAGCAAAGACCTGGACGATCCCCATACACCGCTACCCTCCTCCGCTTGGCTGAGCTTGTCCTCACCCTCAACAACTTCTCTTTTAGCTCCTCTCATTTTCTTCAGGTAAGTGGGGTTGCCATGGGTACCTGCATGGGCCCAAGTTACGCGTGTCTCTTCACAGGTTACATGGAATATTCCTCCAGTTCTGAGGAAGGGTCACTGGACCAGAAACTTTAACTCTTCGTAGTATCATAGAATCCCTGTGGTAACAGGCCTTTTGGCCCAATAAGTCCACACTGATCCTAAGAGCATCCCATCCAGACCCATCCCCCGATAACCCAACTAATCTACACATCCCTGAACACTATGGGCAGTTTAGCATGGCCAATTCACCTAGACTGCACATCTTTAGACTGTGGGAGGAAACCAGAGCACCTGGAGGAAACCCACGCAGACACGGGGAGAATGTGCAAACTCCCAACGTACAGCCGCCCAAGAGCAGAATCAAACCCAGGTCTCTGGTACTGTGAGGCAGCTGTGCTAACCACTGAGCAACCATGCCAGCCTGGTTTATTTCTCTACAGTGTGGAAACAGGCCCTTCGGCCCAACAAGTCCACACTGACCCTCAGAGCATCCCACCCCAAATCCACCTTATCTACACATCCCTGAACAGTACAGGCAATTTAGCTCAGCCAATCCATCTGGCCTGCACACCTTTCAACTCTGTTTTTTCCTTCACAGATGCTGCCCAACCTGCTGAGCTTTTCCAGCAACTTTGCTTTTGTAAACAAAATAGGTGACAGACATTGCTTCACTCCTCAGGGCAATGCCTGCAACTGAAGTCAACCTGCTTAGTTTAAATTCAGACAAAACATAGCAGTTAACTATCAGTCTTCATCTAACTAATGCATTCTCTATGGCAACAATGCTTTCAGTGACAGTACATTTAACAGTAAATCAGCACTCTGCTCATTTGGTATGAATATGCTGTTTCCTTTACTTTGGTATTTTTTGCAAAGTTTCCAAACAAATGCAAGACATGACAATACTTCTTTAATCAGCAAAATATGAGTTTCTCCTAAAAAACAATCCATGGTGGCTTTTCTTAATTATATCACATTTGTTCAACTGACTTAATTTTGTGTTAGATTATAGTTTCTAAACATTTTACTAATACCAAGGTTACATTTATTTGCCTGTTGTTCCTTGTTTGTCCTTACATATCTCTAAAACAAAGGATGTATTAAGTGTAGTTCTTGAGTCCTGTTTGAAAGGAACATTGGAAGATTATGAGATAACAAGGTGTAGAGCTGGATGAACACTGCAGGCCAGGCAACATCAGAGGAGAAGAAAAGCTGACGTTTTGGGTCTGGAACCTTCTTTAGAAATGGAGGAGGGGAAGGGGACTCATTTATTTGAGCCCCTTTTCCCTCCCGCATTTCTGAAGAAGGGTCCAGACCCGAAATGTCAGCTTTCCTGCTCCTCTGATGCTGCCTGGCCTGCTGTGTTCATCCAGCTCTACACCTTGTTATCTCAGACTCCTCAGTTCCTACTATCTCTCTTGGAAGATAATGCTTAGTATCTTTGAAATTTCTGCTTCTCTTCCCTCAGAATCTGAGTTGCATCTCTTCTGGTCCTAGTGACTTATTAGCATTAAGTACATCCAGCTTTTCTTATACTACATCTTCATCTGTATTTCTCTCATGTAGTGACTCAACTACCACCTTTTTCAGAACAGTTTTAAATGTATTTTTTATTCATTTCAGCCACTGCCTGCGGAAGCAAGTTTTATGATTCACTGCTCTAAGAAAAGCAGTTACTTCTGAGCTCCCTATTGGATTATCTTGTTTCAACGGCTTCTCGTTAAGCACTTTCCCACAAAAGGAACCTTCACTTCTGTATCCAACGTGTAATAGCCTCCTGGCTGCTAAATCACAGATGAATTGCCAACTTGGCTGAACAGCAAGGGACATTATATGTACTGGCCAAGTGAAACTCTGAAACTAGGCACAGTGCAAACACAGCACCCAGGTGCTAATGACATTAGCATAATATAAAAGGCAACAGTTATCTGTGCACAGGTACCAAGGTGTAGAGCTGGAAGAACACAGAAGGCCAGGCAGCATCAGAGGAGCATGAAAGCTGACGTTTCGGGTCGGGAACCTTTGAAAATGTCAGCTTTCCTGCTCCTCTGATGCTGCCTGGCCTGCTGTGCTCCTCCAGCTCCACACCTTGCTATCTCAGACACCAGCATCAGCAGTTCCTACCATCTCTGAGTGAGTAACTCTGCACAGACACCCCCAACAACTTATCCACTAAACAAACAACAGTCCAGATAGAATGGCATCGGATCCTGCTGTACAAAGAAACTATCAGTAGCGTGCCATTTAATGATTGACTCATGTTTCAAACTGTTAAGTGTATTTCCCTGATTGGCCAGAACTATAGACATTTCCAGAAAACCATCTAAAAGGTGTAAAACAGAGTTCAAGACAAAAACCGCCCAAACACTGGAATCCAAGGTAGACAAAACAGGATCAGATGAAGGGTCTAGGCCCGAAACGTCAGCTTTTGTGCTCCTGAGATGCTGCTTGGCCTGCTGTGTTCGTCCAGCCTCACATTTTATTATCTTAGACAAAACAGGAGACTGGAAGAACATGGCAAACCAGCTGGAAAGGGAGCCAGGGTATGGGTGGGAAGGTTATTTGAAAATAGAGAACTCAACGTTGAGTTCTTTGGGCTGTAGGGTGCCTGGGTGGAAGATAAGGTGCCGTTCCTCAAATTTGCATTCCAAGTCACTGCAATACTGGAGGAGGCTGAGGTCAGACGTGTCAGAGGGCAAGTGAAGGGGGGAGCTGAAATTTACTATAAACCCACAGACTCCCATAGCTACCGAGACTACACCTCCTTCCACCCTGTATCCTGCAAAAACTCCATCCCGTTTTCCCAATTCCTCCATCTCTGTTGCATCTGCACTGATGAGGATACGTTCCACTCCCAAGCATCCCGGATGTCTACTTTTTTCAAAAAATGCTCCCCCGCACCCCCTCCCATCCAGACAGCCCTCCACCATGCCTCCTTCATTCCCTGTTCCTCTACGCGAAACCACCTCCCCTCCAATCTTTCCACTCCACCAGCCTCTGCATCTAATCTTCTACTTCCCACCCTTCTCTGCCTTCCACAAGGACCATTCCACATGCCACTCTTTACTTTGTGCCAACCACTCCAAACACCAACCCCTCCCCACCTGGTAACTTGCCCTGTAACCGAATGAGATGCAACACCTGTCCACACATCACCTCCCTCACTGCCATCCGGGGCCCTAATCAGCCTTTCCAGGTGAGACAGAGCTTTATCTGCATTTCCTCCAATCTAATCTACTGCATCTAGTGCTTCTGATGTGGTCTTTTCTACATCAATGAGACCAAATGTACACTAGGCAACAGTTTCACTGAGCATCTTTGCCTGGCCTATAACTGTCAACCTAAGCCAGTCACTGCCCATTTCAACTCCCTCTCCGATGTGTGTGTCTTTGGCCTCCTCCAGTGTCGCAATGATTCAGATTGCAAATTTGAGGAATAATACTTTATCTTCCGCCTGGGCACCCTACAGCCCAAAAGACTTAAGAGTTCTCTAATTTCAAAATAACCGTCCCACCCATCTCGTGGTTCCCTTTCCAGCCCCACCCCCTCCCTTTCATTCCATTTACTGACTCTCCCTTCCAACTACCAACCAGATTCATCCTTCCCACCGACCGACCAGGTCATAGCTACTACTGGTGTCCACCTATCACCACTATTCTGCTATCATCTATCCCTTCCCTCTCACCCCACATCCAGTCCTGAAGAAGGGTGATACCTGAAATGTTGACATCTCCTTTCCTCCAGAGCCTGGTTTACTGTGTTCTTCTAGCCTCCAGTCTGTCTACCAGAAAATGGAGTTCATCTGCACCTCTCTTGGAATGGTCTGAGGCTTTATGAGGAGACCAGCATGGCAAGAGGCAGAGACCTGCTGACCATCGAGAGAGAGGAAGAAAGCAGCTTGGCAGACTCAGAGACAGAGCCACAGAGAGGGCGACTGTGTAAATTTACAAGAGACTCTGGAAGTACTGTAACCCTAAGCAGTCAAATAGGATTAAGGATTGTATGTTTAGTATCAAAGATTATTGTAATTTTGGTTCTAGTAAAGTGGGACTGTTGGCACTGGCATCAGCTTGTGTTCATATCCCTTTAACCATGTGGTATTGTGAGACAACTGGGCAAATTCATTCATAACATTCTGGTCGGAGTTGTCTGCAATTTGTTTAAGTAGCAACCAGACAACAACTGTCAGCAAAACATTTCATCATTTTAAAGTGGATATATTTCTGAAATATTGAGAATTTGAGGGCAATGAAAAGCTGAAGTGAAAGAAAAATTGAAGCCTGAGGCAGATCAGCCATAATCTTCAGCTCTTCAAGTGAATATTTGAGATTACTTCTCACAGAACAGTGCTACAGCACTTCCCTTGGCCTTGGAGGAGCCTTACTCCAATTTCAATCTTGATTATTTTTTCACCTCAAGAAGACAGCTCACTACCACCTTCTCAAGGACAACTTGGGATGGGCAAGAATGCTGGCTCAACCAGAGCTGCCCACATCCCAAGTATTTGGCAGCAACTTTAGCCTTGGAAAGAGAGATGCAGAGTTATGCCCTCTGCCTTGTTGCACAAATACATAATAGAAGTGTAAATCTTTTTGTTGTTCATGAATTGACCCTACCCGTTCTTTTACTACCCTCTTACTGTTGATATGTCTTTAGAATATTTCTGGATTACTTTTTATGTTAGCTGCTAGTCTCTTCTCATGCTCTCTCCCGACTGCTCTTTTCTTTCACCTTTCCTCTGAACTTTCCATATTTATCATGTTCTCTTGTGTTGTAGAAATACAGTAACAGAATTAGACCATTCAGTCCATTGAACCTGCCCAAATGCTCTGGATCATGGTTCTTTTCCTCCTTAATGCCACTTTTGCGTACTATCTCCATATTCTTTAACACCAGTACTTTCTAGAAATCTGTGGGGTTTTTTTGCCTTGAACTTGCTCACTGATTGAGCCTCCACAGTTCTCTGGGATAGAGAAATCTAAAGAGTCAGTGCCCTTTGAATGATGGAATTCCTAATCATGAGAATTATCAAATCAGCCATGGTCTCATTGACTGGTGGAGCAAACTCAATTTGCTGGATGGGCTACTTCTGCTTCTGTGTATTATGATCATATTTCAGCCTTAAATGGCCTACCTTTGTCCTGACATTATGCCCTCATGTTCTAGAGACACCAGCCAGGGGGAACATCCTATGTCAGTCTGTAACGTCCAGTAAGCATTCTGTAAGCTTCAATGAGATTGCCTCTCATTCTCCAACATTCTAGCGAAACAGATCCAATATTCTCAATTGGGTCAAAATTCTGGAAATTCCTCCCTAACAGCACTATGTGTGTACCTACACCAATCGGCAGCTCACCGCCACCTTCTCAAAAGCTGCTAGGAATGGACAATGAATGTTGGTCCCAACCAGTTACACCCAAAATCCAGGAATGAATAAAAAAACTCTCCTCAAATGGCAATCAAAGAACAAAGAAAATTACAGCATAGGAACACGCTCTTTAGCCCTACAAGCCTGCACCGGTGTGCTCCCCAATCACAAGTAAAACCCCCTATCTTTCCGGGAACGATATCTCTCTATTCGCATCCTATTCATGTATTTGTCAAGACTCCTTTTAAAAGTCACCAGAGTACTTGCTTCCACTACTTCCCCCAGCAGAAAGTTCCAGGCACTCACCACCGGGAGGCTGCCGGGAAGGTAAGGTTTTTCCCACTTTAAAAAGCTTACCTCGAGCGGGAGCGGTCTTCATTTATTTGGGGAGCGGCTGAACCTGAGACACTACAGGTGTAGTGTCCCCCACCCACCCTCCTCCGCTAACCAAAAAAAAACTCGGTGGTGTGTAGATAAGGTAAGGCTTTTCCTATTTCACGTTTCTTTATATATATCGTGTGATTGCCAATAACTTTATTCATTCCTTTTTCATTTATCTAAGTTAAGTTTAACAATGTCAGGAGATCTCACACCTGTGTTGTGCTCCTCTTGCTCAGTGTGCGAGCTCAGGGACACGGCTGATGTTCCTGACTCCTCCACATGCAGGAAGTGTGCCCAGTTGCAGCTCTTGTTAGACTGCATGACGGCTCTGGAGCTGTGGATGGACTCACTTTGGAGCATACACGATGCTGAGGGGGTCATGGATAGCACGTTTAGCAAGTTGGTCACACCGCAGATTAGGATTGCTGAGGGAGAAAGGGAATGGGTGACCAAAAGGCAGAGAAAGAGCAGGAAGGCAGTGCAGGTGTCCTCTGTGGTCATCTCCCTCCAAAACAGGTATTCCGAGGAAGGCAGCAGTAGCCAGGTTCATGGCACCGTGGCTGGCTCTGCTGTACAGAAGGGCGGGAAAAAGAGTGGAAGGGTGATAGTCATTGGGGATTCAATTGTAAGGCGAGTAGATAGGCGGTTCTGCTGTCGAAAACGAGACTCCCGAATGATATGTTGCCTCCCAGGTGCACGGGTCAAGGATGTCTCAGATCGGCTGCAGAACATTCTGAAGGAGGAAGGTGAACAGCCAGTTGTCATGGTGCATATAGGCACCAATGATATAGGTAGAAAACGGGATGAGGTCCTACAAGCAGAATTTAGGGAGCTAGGAGCCAAGTTAAAAAGTAGGACCTCAAAGGTAGTAATCTCAGGATTGCTACCAGTGCCATGTGCTAGTCAGTACCAAAATGAAAGAATAGCCAGGATGAATGCGTGGCTTGAGTGCAGGAGGGAGGGGTTCAGATTTTGGGACATTGGAACCGGTTCTGGGGAAGGTGGGACTATTGCAAATTGAACGGTCTACACCTGGGCCGGACTGGAACCAATGTCCTTGGGGGTGCTTTTGCTAATGCTGTGGGGGAGGGTTTAAACTAATGTGGCAGGGGGATGGGAACCAAATACTGGACAGAAAGAAGGTAGTAACTAAAGCCTGTAGGGAACTAGATAATGGAGTCAGCATGACTAAAGGGAATTGTAGTCAGGGAGCAGATGATGAACACAAAGGGACAGGCGGTCTGAGGCGCATTTGTTTTAATGCGAGAGGTATAGTAGATAAGGTAGATGAGCTTAGGGCTTGGATCGGTACCTGGGAGTATGATGTTATTGCTATTACTGAGACTTGGTTGAGGGAAGGGCATGATTGGCAACTAGTTGTCCCAGGATATCGCTGCTTCAGGCGGGATAGAGAGGGAGGTAAAAGGGGTGGAGGAGTTGCAGTAATGGTCAAAGACGTTATCACAGCCGTACTGAAGGAGGGCCCCATGGAGGACTCAAGCAGTGAGGCAATATGGGTAGAACTCAGAAATAGGAAGGGTGCAGTAACAATGTTGCAGCTGTACTACAGGCCTGCCATCAGCGAGCGTGAGATAGAGGTACAAATATGCAAACGGATAATGGAAAGATGTAGGAGAAACAGAGTGGTGGTGATGGGAGATTTTAATTTTCCCAACATTGACTGGGATTCACTCAGTGTTAGGGGTCAAGATGGAGCAGAATTTGTAAGGTGTGTCCAGAAGGGTTTTCTAGAGCAGTATGTATGTAGTCCAACTCGGGAAGGGGCCATACTGGACCTGGTATTGGGGAATGAACCTGGCCAGGTGGTTGAAATTACAGTAGGCGACTACTTTGGAAATAGCGATCACAATTCTGTAAGTTTCACAATACTCATGGGCAAGGATGGGAGTGGTCCTAAAGGAAAAGTTCTAAACTGGGGGAAGGCCAACTATACCAAGATTCGGCAGGATCTGGGGACTGTAGATTGAGAGAAACTGTTTGAAGGTAAATCCACATTTGATATGTGGGAGGCTTTTAAAGAGAGGTTGATTAGCATGCAGAAGAGACATGTTCCTGTGAAAATGTGGAATAGGAAAGGCAAGATTAGGGAACCATGGATGACAGGTGAAATTGTGAGACTAGCCAAGAGGAAACAGGAAGCATACATGAGGTCTAGGCAACTGAAGATAGACGAAACTTTGGAAGAATATGGGGAATGTAGAGCGAATCTGAAATGAGGGATTAAGAGGGCTAAGAGAGGACATGAGATATTGCTGGCAAACATGGTTAAGGAAAATCCCAAAGCCGTTTACTCATATCTAAAGAGCAAGAGGGTAACTAGAGAAAGAATTGGCCCACTTAAGGACAAAGAAGGAGAGTTATGCGCTCAGTCAGATAAAATGGGTGACATTCTTAACGAGTACTTTGCATCGGTATTCACCAAGGAGAGGGTCATGACAGATGTTGAGGTTAGGGATAGATGTTTGCTTACTCTAGGTCAAGTTGGCATAAGGAAGGAGGAAGTGTTGGGTATCCTAAAAGACATTAAGGTGGACAAGTCTTACCAACTTAATAGAATTATTTGAGGACGTGACAAAGTTGATTGATGAGGGAAAGGCTGTAGATGTCATATACATGGACTTCAGTAAGGCATTTGATAAGATTCCCCATGGCAGGCTGATGAAGAAAGTGAAGTCACATGGGGTCCAGGGTGTGCTAGCTAGATGGATAAAAAGCTGGTTAGGCAACAGGAGACAGAGAGTAGTAGGAGAAGGGAGCTTCTCAAATTGGAGGCCTGTGACTAGTGGTGTTCCACAGGGATCTGTGCTGGGACCACTGTTGTCTGTGATATACGTAGATGATTTGGAGGCAGGTGTAGGTGGTCTGATCAGCAAGTTTGCAGATGGCACTAAGAGTGGTGGAGTAGCAGATAGTGAAGGGGACTGTCAGAGATTACAGCAGAATATAGATAGGCTGGAGAGTTGAGCAGATAAATGGCAGATGGAGTTCAATTCTAGCTAATGCGAGGTGATGCATTTTGGGAGATCTAATTCAAGGGCGAACTATACAGTAAATGGAAAAGTCCTGGGGAAAATTGATGAACAGAGAGATCTTGGCGTTCAGGTCCATTGTTCCCTGAAGGTGGCAATGCAGGTCAATAGTGTGGTCAAGAAGGCATACAGTATGCTTTCCTTCATCAGATGGGGTATTGAGTACAAGAGCTGGCAGGTCATGTTACAATTGTATAAGACTTTAGTTTGGCCACATTTAGAGTACTGTGTACAGTTCTGGTCGCCACAATACCAAAAGGATATGGACGCTTTGGAGAGGGTGCAGAGGGGGTTCACCAGGATGTTGCCTGGTATGGAGGGTGCTAGATATGAAGAGAGGTTGAGTAGATTAGGATTTTTTCATTAGAAAAACGGAGATTGAGGGGGGACCTGATTGAGGTCTGCAAAGTCATGAGGGATATAGACAGGGTGGATAGCAAGAAGCTTTTTCCCAGAATGGGGGACTCAATTACTCGGAGTCATGAGTTCAAAGTCAGAGGAGGAAAGTTTAGGGGAGATATGCGTGGAAATTTCTTTATGCAGAGGGTGGTGGGTGCCTAGAATGCGTTGCCAGCAGAGGTGGTAGACACAGACATGTTAGCGTCTTTTTATGTCTGGACAGGTACATGGATGGGCGGGGAGGAAATGGACACAAACCCTTCGAAAATAGATGACAGGTTAGACAGAGGATCTCGATTGGCGCAGGCTTGGAGGGCCGAAGGGCCCGTCCCTGTGCTGTAATTTTCTTTGTTCTTTGTGTAAAAAACTTGCCTCATACCTTTAAACTTTGCCCCTCACACCTTAAACCTATGGCCCCTGGTAATTGACTCTTCCACCTGGGAAAATGCTTCTGACTGTCCACTCTGTCCATGCCCTTCATAATCTTGAAGACCTCTATCAGGTCACCCCTCAACCTCTGTCGTTCCAATGAGAACAACCCAAGTTTCGCCAAACTCTCCTCATAGCTAATGCCCTCCACACCAGGCAACATCCTGGCAAACCTTTTCTGTACCGTCCCCAAAACTACCACATCGTTCTGGTACTGTGATGACCAGATTTGAATACAATATTCTAAATGTGGCCTAACTAAGGTTCTATAAAACTGCAACATTACCTACCAATGCCATATACAAAGTGACCCGACACTGTGACTAGGCAACAAAATCCTCTACACGCTAAAAAGACCAACAGACAGGACAGATCAACAAAGCAGACTTCTTCAGAATGAAACCTGAAGGAACAACACACCCCGATTCTATGGCCTCCTGAAAGTGCACAAGAAGTACTCCTTAGACCTATACAGTCTATCTACCAGGCACTCCATCACACACATTAGCCAAGGAACTACAAAGGAGACTCAGGCACCTGGTCAACAATCCACTCAGCACAAGAATTCCTCAACTCCAAAGACATAAGGACAGATAACAAAGAGACCATGATATCGTTTGATGTCACAGCCCTATTTACATCAATATACATACCACTAGCAAGGGAAGCAATGACAAGACTACTGGAACAAGAGCAAGACCCCAGTGAAACCATCTCCACAGACAACATGATCAAACTATTGGACCTACACCTCACCACCTACTTCACTTTCAATGGCCAAACATACGAACAAATCAACAGGACACCCATGGGATCACCTATGTCCAGATGCATAGCAGAAGCAGTGATGCCAAGAGTAGAAAGAACAGCCCTTCTGCTAATCCAACCAAAATTATGGATATGCTACATAGACGACACCTTTGTCATCATTAAACAGCCCAAACTAGAGGAGACACACAAACTTATAAACAACACCCTCACCGGAATAAAATTCACCAGATAGGAGGAGAAGAACAAACAGCTCCCATTCTTGGAAATCATGGTACAGCGCAAGACAAATGGAGAACTCCAAATAAAAGTACACAGAAAAGCCACAGACTCGGACCAGGTACAGAACTTCAACAGTAACCATTCCAGCACACACAAACGAAGCTGCATGCAAACACTATTTAAACAGACAACAGCACACTCCAGCAACACAGAACTATGCCAAGAGGAAGAAGAATACCTCTTACGGGTTTTCAAGGATAACGAATATCTAAAAACTGGATCAGAAGATACCTCCACGAACAACATGAGGAAGATACTAAATGCCCTGACTCACTCATCACACCAGCTTATATCAGGAACACTTCGGAACAAGACTCAGCAACCGCTTGGCATCAGAGTGGCACACAAGCCCACATCAACCCTACGACAACTGCTAAGCCGAACTAAAGATCCACGCCCCGCCATGGGCAGGACTAATATCATCTAAAAGATCCCCTGCAGAGATTGTGAGAAACACTATATCGGACAAACAGGAAGGAAACTAACAACAAGAGTACACGAACACCAACTGGCTACAAAAAGATACGAACAATATTCACTTATCTCAATCCACATGGATAAGGAGAACCACCAATTCGAATGGGACAAAACTAAAACCCTGAACAAGCTAAGTAGAGACAGACATGGGAATTCCTATCATAGATAATAGGAACTGCAGATGCTGGAGAATCCGAGATAACAAGGTGTAGAGTTGGATGTATGAACACAGCAGGCCAAGCAGCATCGTGGGAGCAGGAAAGCTGATGTTTCGGGCCTAGATTCCTAGAAGCCTGGCACTCCACAAAGCAAGCCATTAATAAACACATAGAACTTGACCTCATAAACACTCCACTATGAAGGAAAGCCGGAAGTGAGGCAATCCAGTTCAAAGGACTCCATAGTTTAAAAACCAAAACACACTGACGCCTCATTGAAGGCTGCATTGAGGATGTTACCTAGCATAGTAATGAAAGGTCTGTGGAACAACAAACCAGCTTGGCGAGCCAACCAACCTCAAAATAAAGGGTGAGTTGGTGATGAGATGCTGGCCTTTGTGGAGTTATTTCAGTATGGTTAAAGAGAAGAATGAGAATGCTGTGGATCTCAGAAGAAATATGTAATGAAATGGACAAGAGGTAGAAGAACAAAAACACAAATTAAGTTAAACAAAAGGATGGAAACCTAAACAATGAGTTAAGAAGCAAGACAGACCAGGTAAGACAGAAGTGGTAGAAGAAACTACAAAATAAAATAAATTGAGAGAATGGCACAAGAGATTAAAGAAAGTATTAAAACTAATTGAGACTATAGATTGTATACTGCTTAAAGAACCTGAGCAAGTAAAGAATAGGTGGAAAAAAAGTTAAAGATTTGCATGACAAAAATGGTAAGCAAAATTATTTAGGAAGGAGAAGACAGTTCACAGGAGGTTTTAGGACCTGATCTTCTGAAGAGTGAATTGTTCAAAGTTATAATACAACTGAAGCAAGGAAATGCAGAATATGATATCCCTGCAAAACTATGAAAAACTTTAGTTGTAATCACTTGTCTTCAGAATGAGTTTATAAAACATAACAGGCTACAGCACTGATGACAGCATCAGGCAAAAGAAGTACTTGTTTTCTCTTTCTCTTTTTATATATCCAGAAGTGTTCTTCCACACGACTGATTTTGTTTCCCCATCAGCAAGTCAGCTGCAGTATTCTTTCACCTATTACCCAACATCACCAGTAAATCAGAGATAATGGGAACTGCAGATGCTGGAGAATCCCAGATAATGAAATGTGAGGCTGGACGAACACAGCAGGCCCAGCAGCATCTCAGGAGCACAAAAGCTGACGTTTCGGGCCTAGACCCTTCATCAGAGAGGGGGATGGGGTGAGGGAACTGGAATAAATAGGGAGAGAGGGGGAGGCGGACCAAAGATGGAGAGAAAAGATGATAGGTGGAGAGGAGAGTATAACTGGGGAGGTAGGGAGGGGAGAGGTCAGTCCAGGGAAGACGGACAGGTCAAGGAGGTGGGATGAGGTTAGTAGGTAGGAAATGGAGGTGTGGCTTGGGGTGGGAGGAAGGGATGGGAGAGAGAAAGAACAGGTTCGGGAGGCAGAGACAGGCTGGGCTGGTTTTGGGATGCAGTGGGGGGGGGGGGAGGGGACGAGCTGGGCTGGTTGTGTGATGCGGGGGGGGGGGGGGGGGAGAGAGGGGATGAACTGGGTTGGTTTTGGGATGCGGTGGGGGAAGGGGAGATTTTGAAGCTGGTGAAGTCCACATTGATACCATTGGGCTGCAGGGTTCCCAAGCGGAATAATGAGTTGCTGTTCCTGCAACCTTCGGGTGGCATCATTGTGGCACTGCAGGAGGCCCATATCATCGAAAGAATGGGAGGGGGGAGTTGAAATGGTTCGCGACTGGGAGGTGCAGTTGTTTATTGCGAACCAAGCAGAGGTGTTCTGCCAAGCGGTCCCCAAGCCTCCGCTTGGTTTCCCCAATGTAGAGGAAGCCACGCCGGGTACAATGGATACAGTATAACACATTGGCAGATGTGCAGGTGAACTTCTGCTTAATATGGAAAGTCATCTTGGGGCCCGAGATAGGGATGAGGGAAGAGGTGTGGGGGCAAGTGTAGCACTTCCTGCGGTTGCAGGGGAAAGTGCCAGGTGTGGTGGGGTTGGAGGGCAGTGTGGAACGAACAAGGGAGACCCCTCAGTGGTCGAGAATGCCCTTGACTGCATCTCCCGCATTTCCCGCAACACATCCCTCACACCCTGCCCCCGCCACAACCGCTCAAAGAGGATCCCCCTCGTTCTCACACACCACCCCACCAAACTCCGGATACAACGCATCATCCTCCGACACTTCCGCCATCTACAATCCGACCCCACCACCCAAGACATTTTTGCATCCCCACCCTTGTCTGCTTCCTGGAGAGACCACTCTCTCCGTGACTCCCTTGTGCGCTCCACACTGCCCTCCAACCCCACCACACCCGGCACCTTCCCCTGCAACCGCAGGAAGTGCTACACTTACCCCCACACCCCCATCCCAGGCCCCAAGATGACTCTGCACATTAAGCAGAGACATACTGTATACATTGTACCCGGTGTGGCTTCTGCTACATTGGGGAAACCAAGCGGACGCTTGGGGACCACTTTGCAGAACACCTCCGCTCAGTTCGCAATAAACAACTGCACCTCCCAGTCGCAAACCATTTCCACTCCCCCTCCCATTCTTTAGATGACAACGTCCATCATGGGCCTCCTGCAGTGCCACAATGATGCCACCCGAAGGTTGCAGGAACAGCAACTCATATTCCACTTGGGAATCCTGCAGCCCAATGGTATCAATGTGGGCTTCACCAGCTTCAAAATCTCCCCTTCCCCCACCGCATCCCAAAACCAGCCCAGTTCGTCCCCTCCCCCCACTGCATCACACAACCAGCCCAGCCTGTCTCTGCCTCCCTAACCTGTTCTTCCTCTCACCCATCCCTTCCTCCCACCCCAAGCTGCACCTCCATTTCCTACCTACTAACCTCATCCCACCTCCTTGACCTGTCCGTCTTCCCTGGACTGACCTATCCCCTCCCTACCTATACTCTCCTCTCCACCTATCTTCTTTTCTCTCCATCTTCGGTCCACCTCCCCCTCTCTCCCTATTTATTCCAGAACCCTCACCCCATTCCCCTCTCTGATGAATGGTCTAGGCCCAAAACATCAGCTCTTGTGTTCCTGAGATGCTGCTGGGCCTGCTGTGTTCATCCAGCTTCACACTTTATTATCACCAATAAATCACTTGTGTCTTCCAATTACCTAACCTTCTCCAAAGCCCATTAAAGGGCAATGTAGACCAATGCTAAAAGAGTATAGAATAACAATGAGAAGTGTGCACCTGCTTTGCAGATTATGGAAAAGCTTTTGATTGGCTGAACTGGAACAAGCTGTTAAAAGTGCTCAAAGCTAACAGAGTTGATTAATCGGAAAAATAAAAGAATGATGAGAGCTCTAAACATATGACAGACTGCTCCAATTGGAACAATATATGGTGAACCTGGGCGTGGAGAAAGAAAAGGCTGTCAGCATGATTAACATCTACATGCAAGTCATGATAAAAGAGACACTATATGAGTAAAGCAAGGTGTTAAAGTAGGAAGTGAACTAGTGAAGGCCCCAGTAGTTGTCATACAGAATGAAATGGTAAAAGCTAATTAATGAAAATGAATGTTAAAAATGGATTTTAGCTTGAAAACCAAAAGATGTAATTTTGGGAAAGCAGAGATCAAAGTAAATGGTCAACAGTTGGAGCAGATATCACAGTTTTACAGACCTGGGACACATCTTGCCAGAAGTTAGTTACAGTCGTAAACAATCAAAGTTAGCATAACAAAGAATTGCTGTAAGTAGCAAATATAAGAAAATTTACGAGATTGTGATTTGTAGTGTTTAGAAATAAAAAAAAGTAGGTTCCTTTATTCATTCACAGGATGAGGGCATTGCTGACCAGGCAGCATTCATTGTCCATCCCTAACTGTCCACAGTCAACCACATTGCTGTAGGCCAGACCAGGTTAGGATGGAAATTTCCTTCCCTAAAGGGCATTAGTGAACCAGGTGGGCTTTTCCTGACAATCCACAATGGATTCATGGTCATCATTAGATTCTTAATTCCAGATATTTATTGAATTCAAATTCCACCATCTGCTGTGGCGAGATTCGAATCCAGGACCCCAGAACATTATCTGGGTCTCAGGATTAGCAGCCCAGTGATAATACCACTGGGCCATCACCTCCCCTTAAAATCTAAGTCTTACCTACAGCTAGAACTCATTATTTCTAAGTGTGTGGGTCACATCATCATCACCATAGAAAAGGAAAATAAAAAGGGAAAAATCATTTTGGTAAAGCTATAAAGTAGATAGGAGAAGCCCAAAGCCTGTGCCACAGACTCTGCCAGGCTCATGACGAGGTCAAAAGGAAGTTCTGGAAGGTATGTTTTGCTGTATGGGGCTAAAATGTGGGACAAGCTAAAATATTGGTAGATGTGAAAGTTGTGAAATCTAGTTTATACGGTCATCAAGGTCTACAGCACAGAAAGCGGACCTCTGGCCCATCAAATCTGTGTCAGTCAGAATCAACTATCTAACTGTTCTAATCCTATTTTCCAGCACTTGGCAAACAGCCTATAGGTCTTGGCATTTTGGAGAAGAATGGAACATGTCAGATGGATAGGGCCAGTGAAAAAGATTTCAGGATAGTGAAAGAGGATTGATTACTTTTTGACGATATTCACTAACAATAAGGTTGGATTGACCATATTACAAGGGTTGAGAACTTGTAAAAGTAAGTGATTGAATGAAGGTTAGAGGACTCAAGAGCAAGGCATAAAAAGAATGATACTAGAGAACTTGAAACTGAAAACAAGAAACTCTTACAAGCTACTGGAAAAGAGAGCAATACCATGTTGGGTGAAAAATGAACTGAAGACATAGTATTATGCAAATTGTTACTGGAACTGCTACTTTGCAGTGATAACTCTATTGCTTCTTTGTCTTAAACAAATTGATTCTGTCTTCGACCTCATTAGGCATCCTCCAACTCCAGCAAACAGAACATAATCCTGAATCAATACTGCTACACCTCTTTCTATCCATCCTTATCTATCTTCACAAGCACCTATTGAGGAATATTTTTATATTTGGTTTTGCCATTTTTTTGAGAGAGAATTCCATTATTGCTTCAACATCACATTCCTGCCAATACAGTGAGTTTACATGTCACCAAGCTTATTTAACACATTTTGAAAATGTGTTCATGAAAATGCACCAATTTTGACCTTTCAGCACTTCCTCTTACTCCAACTCCATTTAATACCTTACACTTTCTGACACAATAGTTATGTGCTTCTCCCAATTCTTTGTGCACCTTATTTTTCTCTCTATAATGTCATCTTCTGATTCCTATCTGCCAATTAGTTTAATTTGTCCCTCATAATAATATTAGCAAATTGCCCTGCAAGGACATTGATTTTAGTTCTGTTCAGATATAAACCTTCAGCCTGTACAGATCACATCACTCTTTAAAGCTAGATTTCGTGCATAGGTAGGCCCATTGTTTTCTGCCTCACGCGCCTTGCACAAATTCTGAAATGCAAGACAGCTTCAAGTTGGGTGCAATAGACCACATTTGCCACACAGCTTGTTTGCCTTTTGTGTCCTGGCAACAGTGTGAATACTGTTTGATCCACATAGTGCTTGCAAATTCTAGCTACAACAGTTTTGTATTTCCTGTCCTCTGTGGTCTTATTGCAAATATTTGAGATAAAGAATCAACCTTACAAACAATCAGTGATAATCAAATCCCAATGAAGGATCACCCTGTTTTCACTTCAGAAAAAGCTGTATTTGGTTGTTTTTTGGAAATGTTATGAATTCAGTCAAAGCTATTTATTTAGTTAATTTCTCTTCCTGAAGCCCTTAAACCAAGTGCTAACACAATCCACTGATTTCTTAACATAGATTCCTTAAACTTCTCTTCCACAGACTTCCACTTCTAGGCCTTTTCTTTGACTGAAATTAAGTCATTCAAGATGTCTTCTGCTCTAACTGATTTGGAAACTGCTTAACAAAGCTGCTACTTTTGAAGGTATTTTTCTCTCAAAATGGTTTTCTCCACTCTCTGAAAGAAATTTGCTCCAACTCAGATCTCCCGGATGGAAGGGAAGACACCAGCGGCCCAGTGTGGAGCGGGGGTGGCAGCTTGGTGCAGGAGAGTGGTGGCAGCCAGCCATCAGGCCACATTGAGGGCCCCTGCATTGGTCTGCTACAGAGAGCCTTTGGAGGCAGACTGTGATGTTTGTCTTTTAAGTTTGTTTCTTGTTTTTCCTGACCAATGGTCATACTATGTATAGCTGTAAATGCAACTCTTTTTTACTTCATTTCTCTATTCTGTAATGAGGGTTTGTTCCTAGGTACATTTGTACCTAGGATAGTGCTGTAAGTGGTGACTTATAAACTTCTCACCTACATGTTACAATAAAGCATGTCTGTTTACTCATTCATTCATTCTTAAAAAAACTAGCTTTCTGTTTCTGTCTCCCTGTTTCATAGGGCACCTTGTTGCTTGACATCAATTCCTTTCTCCCTCTTCTATCCTTGTTTCAAAAGTACTGAAATATTCATCTCAAGGGTTTTAAAAGCCACATTTAAATGCATGCAAAAATTCCCAATCCTCACTACTCACACAGCTAAAAGCTTAAATTAAAACTATGCTTTCTCTTATTAGGGAGAACTAAAAGTACAAATCAAATTCAAAGGTACGTATCATTTCTCCACCATAGAGCCCAAGTTAGCAATAAAAAAATTCACGAACCTTCACAACAATTTCATATGCAGGAACTACTTTTCTGCAAATAAAAGGAAGTTGTTCAAGGTTTTCAGCTATTTTGAATTTAGGGGAGGTGATGTTGACAACCAGATAACCACTGCTGATTGTTGTAAAAACCCATCTGGTTTGCGAATGTCCTTCAGGGAAGGCAATCTGCTGCCATAGACAGTATGGCCCACATGTAACTCTACACCCACAGCAGTGTGGTTGACTCTTAACTGCCTTCTGGGCAATTAGGGATGGACAATAAATGCTGCTTGACACACACATCCCATGAAATAATTTTTAAAAACTCAGAAAAATGTGGAGCGTGTATTTCTCTGTCACTTTCCCAATGGTGCCATTGAGGAAATCTCACAGTGATGCTACGAATCTCACCTTTATTTTCCTCTTTTATGACTCCATGCCAATTATTTTAACATTTCCCCCAAAATACTATTAGCAAACCATCCTGCAAGGACTTTTTAAAATTCATTCATAGGATGTCAATTCAGGCCAGCATCAATTGCCCATCTCTGATTTCCCTGAAACTAAGTGACTTTCTGGGCCATTTAAGACAGCAGCCAACATTCATCCACATCATTGTGGTTCTGGAGTCACATTAGAATGGCTAATTTTAAAACAAAAATGATGGGCCAACCAATCAGCACTGCTTTACTAGTCTGGCATAAATTATTGTTTAAAATTTGGCATTGCTTTTATGTCATTAATGTAAAACAAAACATTTCAGCAATACGGCTGAGTGCTCTGATGAAGGGTCTAGGCCCGAAACGTCAGCTTTTGTGCTCCTGAGATGCTGCTTGGCCTGCTGTGTTCATCCAGCCTCACATTTTATTATTTCAGCAATACGTTTCTCTTTTCAGCAATCTTCAAGTTCATAGAATCATACAGTATAGAAGAGGACACTTTCGCCCATCAATCTATACTGCCAAAACAACACTAGACTATACAAACCCATTTTTCAGCAGAAAGCCCGTAGCCTTGAATATTTTGACATCCAAGTGTTCATCCAAGTACTTATAAAGGTTGTGAGGTTATCTGCCTCAACAAATGTCCCAGGCAGTACATTCCAGACACCACCACTCTCTGGATGAAAAGGATTTCCTCAAATTCCCTCTAAACCTCCTGCCTTTCACATCCTTGTGTTATTGACTCTTCAGAGGAACAATTGCTTTCTATTCACCCTGTCCATGCCCCTCACAATTTTTAAAACCTCAGTCAGGTCCCGTCTCAATCTTCTGTGGTCCAAAGAAAACAACCAGAGCTTATCCAGCCTCTCCTCATAGCCAAACTGCTCTATTCTAGGCAACATCTTGACTAATCTCCTTTACACCCCCTCCAGTACAATCATATCCTTTCTATTGTGCAATGACCAGAACAGCACATAGCTATGTCCTAACCAAAGTCCTGTGCAGCAGTAACATAATCTCCCTGCTCTTATAATCTTTGCTTAAAGGCAAGTGTCCCATGTGCGTTCTTAACTATCCTATTCACATGTCTAGTCATGTTCAGGGACTTGTGGATCAGCACCCCAAGGTCCCTCTGTTCCTCCTGCCATTGAACTCCCTAGTCTTGTGTCACCTTTCAAAATGCATGTTCACAATTATCAGGGTTAAATTCCAACTTCCATTGATCAACCCAGTTGACCAATCCATTTCTATCCTCCTGTAAACTAAGACCTCCTTCTTTACTGTCAGCCATCCAGCCAAAATTTGTGTCATCCACAAACTTACTTATCTTTCCCTGCATATTCTTATCCCCTGCCTCTGATCTGCTGTTGGAGGCATAATATTTATGTGGTTGATTTGGTGATGTTTTTGGTCAATGGTGACCTGTAGGTTATGGCCTATGAAGGATTCATTGATAGTAATGTTGCTGGAATCTCAAAATGAGGTGATTAGACTCTTATAGAGATGGTCATTGCCTGGCATACATGGGACACTCAAAGTTCCCTCCAAGTCCACTCCATGGTTGTAAGCACGGTGATCAGCATCACATGGCTCTTGCCACACCCCAAAGCTGAATGTTGTCCACATCTTCCTGCAAGAGGGCATGAACTGCTATAATTTCAGAGGAGTTCCAAATATTATGCAATCATCAGTACTCATCCTATTTCTGACACTGAAAGGATGATGCTGCAACTGAAGATGACTGGGCATTGCACTGATGTCCCGAGGATGATTGGTATTCAACAACCACAACCATCTACCTTTGTACTAGGTATGACTCCAGCCAGAGCCCCCGATTCCCAATGACTTTGATTTTGCTAGGGCACTCATTTCACCTTCAGCTCTTTGGCCAATATTTGGATCAAAGCTTGAATGGTGTCTGATGTCACATCATCTGGTGGAACCCAAACGGAGCATCCATGAGTGGGAATTTGATAGCCAGTGCCATTTGATAGCACTTGTTGTATGTTGCTGTTCCTTCATTGTGGTTGGATCAAAATCTGAGAATCCTAGATAATAGTACTATGGTATATGTTCACCACTCATATAGCAGGAGCTGAAGAAGCCAACTCATTCACATGGGAAAAATAGGAATAGAGAATTACTGTTGGTCTTACCAGTGATACTCCTTTTCCATAAGTAAATTAAACTATGATTGGTTCCCTGACTTGATAGTAATGGTGTAGTGAAGAATATTTGGTTAGATTGGGGTGGAATATGATAAAGCTGTTTCTGATGTCCCACCGCATCTCGCCCTGGCCTAATCTTGAACTGTGAGATTTGTTCTGCATCTATCCCATTTACTATGATCATGTCATAACGGGAGGTATCCTCAGTATGAAATTGAAATTTTGTCTCTGCAAAAACTATGTAGTGATCACTCCTATAAATACTATCATAAACCGGTCTAGCTGCAGATTAGATTTGAGAGTCAAGAGCAGGTAGATTTTCCCTTGTGTTGATTCTCTCATGGCATGTTGCAAGCCCTGTCTAGCAGCCATGTACCTTACAGCATGTGTATTTAAGAAAGCTTAAGATAAGAGGGTATTGAATTCTTTTAGTCATATATATCTTATAAAATAGTATTGATAGTGCCTGAGAGAAAACTGCTCCCTTGCTGTAATAAAAAGTTTACCGTGCACTGTGGTCCGAAGTCTTTTGGAGCTTACTTTACTGCCCTTAGGAATATATTAGTTGTACCTTGGAATGGTTTTCTGTCGCAAAGGTACATCTGTTAAAAAACATACTGTAGGAGTGACTGTTGCAAAATGGTCTGCTGCTGTACATTTATGGCCATTATGTAAGGTCTAAATGAGAGGATTTTCCATTATATGATATCTGAAGAATATGGATGGTGCTATAAAATGCGAGTATCTGATCTCAGATTTATGTTTAGAAGAGACTCTATTTAATATCTGTTATGTTGTTTTGCTGACCTTCCTTAAAATATTCCAAAGTTCACTGCCGTGAAGAAATTCATGAAAATATGAACAAAAAGGTGTAGCACCAAAAAGTTATGAAGCTAGGAGTCTAAAAGTGACTAAATTTGGTATGAAACATAGTTGGCTAGTTAAATGGCTAAACTCTAACTCTAATTGCTAAGGGTGTTGCAAAAATAATCACTGAAGTTTGATTTCTGGGTCAAATAAATTTTCTAATTAATTCAGAGTTTCTAACCACTAATAGCTGTTCAAACATTTTTCCCTCCACTAAAATATACTGTTCTGTACTTAAATCTTACAGCAAGGGAGCAGTTTTCTCTCAGGCACTGTCAATGCTATTTTATAAGATATTTATGACTAAAAGAATTCAATACCTTCTCATCTTCTCTTTCAGAGCTTATTTGCTTCAGGAATTCATTACTTACTTTGTAGAATGTGTCACCCCTGATCTGACTCATCTCTAAATCTTCATATTTAATTATTGATCAATATATGAAACTAATTTAAGTAAGTCATTTTGAATATTCTTGTCTTATAAACCAAAGATGCAAAGGTTTGTTATAGAATCACAGAACATTTACAGTACTGAAGGACGTTCTGACAGTTTACAGATAAATTTACACAGCACAGTGTTAAGAGGGGCATTTAGTACACACGGCAGAAAGTTTTGTAAATGGGAGAAACAATAAATGTGTTCCTGATTGAATGAGGTGACTGTATTCCAGTGCATTAAGAAATGTTGGTTAAGGGTTAGAACCAAAGATACAAATTACCACAATGGTGGAAATTAGTTGGTGGGAGAATGAGATTAATTCATATGTGTTTGTTTAATAATTCTAAGCCTAGGTTTTAAAGCCTATCACTGTAAATACATCATCAACAAATATATCCTTCTGTACTTTGTTTATCTTCTTGAAATGTTAAATTTACATTTATGACTGAGCACAAAATATTCTGCTTTAGGGGCAGTATTATATGTCTCCAGGGCTCACCTAGAACACTGAGTACTGCAGCAACTTTTGTTCCAGCTGCTTCACAAGTATACATCCCACTATCCGCTGGGATGACATCACAGATTTTCAGTTTTGCTACATTCCAGTCCTGGTAAATAATCACGCGATGACCATCAGCCTGAACCTCTTTGTCATTTCTTCTCCACACAGCCTTGACTGGTCTGGAGTACTGACAGATAAACTCTGCTGTACCATGTTCCTCTCTAATGATATCTTCCATTTCGCTTACTACCTCAACCGTTGGATCTGTCAATCAATATGCCACAGGAGATTTATTAGCAGCACTGAAAAAAAGCCCAATATGTGTAAGTTAATTTGTCCTGAACACATATCAATATTAGATATTGTAGAATTGACAATCTATATCAGTTTGTTTGATTACTTCCTGGTTCACTGATGATACTTCACATCACAGTGCTGAAAGCAGAAAGTGTCAGCTACAGCATTTAATTTATTTTGTAAGGTTACTGATAAGATCACAGCCAACACTGAGATGAATTTAAATTGAAAAATATATTTGTAATAATGTACAGAAATCCAAATTTACAGTAAGTAAAAGCTACCTGAAATTTTGATAGAACCAAGTAAACTTATTTCAGGAGACTTTGAATATCATTCAAAAATGAAATGTAAATATCTACAGCATTTCATAAGAACTCAAGGATAGCCAGGAACAGAAAAAGGTCTTGACATTCAACAAGACATTCACCATTTCAACTGATTGCTCAGTCTGTTGGAATTTTCTGATCATTTATTTCTCAAATCCCTGATGAAGGGAATCTCCAGACTTTTCCTTTTACTATTAACTTCTTAATAATTTTGTAAACCCTCTATTGCACAATACACACTGATTGGACAATACGTTCTTGTCAATTCTTCCATGGAAAGATGCATGTTCCTTAAAGAAGGCCTCTGGCAGTAACTGAGGAAAGTTAGATTTTAAACATGTTAAAGTTACTCTGTTCAACAAATTTGCTGCTGCCACTTTGTATTCGCTCAATTCCAGTGTGATTAACATTAATAAGTCATTTAAAAAGTATAAGTCAAATGGTTAATCACATAGCTCATGCGAGCATAACTGTTGTTAAACAATCAACAGCAGAGCAAAAAAGTCCATTTATCAGACCAGGTCTGAACCCGCTAGTTACCATAATAATGGATTGATATGACCAGACTTTGATGGAAAGATGTTTCTGACAATATCAAGGTAGCAATGTAATTGTGCCTGAACGTTATAAATACTGTTAATATATTATCAACCAACCTCAAGTTCTGGCAGCAGGTCCAAAAGAGGGCATACAATCTAAAAAGACCATAATGTTAAGGCATGAATATTGCTGTGAGGTTGTTTCATGGGTCATTTAATGGTTGTGAAAAGGGTTAAAAGTTTTATGCAAACAAATGAATGCCCTATGTTGCAAAATGTTAGTTGGATATAGCAAGAAAGGTACAAATGACAACTGCAATGTTACGCCACCCATGGAAAAGAATGCATCTCAGGAAGGAATTTCCAAAGACTAAATTAACTTTGGAAGCTGGTGGAAAAGCAAGAACGAGAACAAGAACTGCTATGTTTAATTAGTGTTCTTACATCAGAACTCTCATGAGTAAACTGAATACAGCAAGATCCCACAGATGGCAAATGAGATAGACTGCTTTTTGACAATGAAGTGACAGACGTATGAACATTAATGCAAGGAAACTCTTTGCATTGAAACTTTTATGTTCACTTAACTAAGCAGATGACACCTTGTTTGAACATCTGATCTGAATGCTAATCTGATTGTTACTATAGAATATACACAGCATTTATCTTTAGCTACAGTTTAAATTGTACTGTGGACTATTAGGAAATTAAGAATTAATAAAAAAAAACTTACCTGTACCTCTTATTGACGTGGTACTGCTTTGTCTCAGAATGTTAGTCTACTTGCAGTTATAATGACATAAGCATCTGAAATAGATTATTGCAGTACAACTTTTCTCCTTAATTTAGGAATCTGTTCTTCTGGGGCAGGTGCTGCACTGATGCTCATTTCCAGTAAGTTAAACGCAACACTAACAGAATACAGGGCACACTGTCACCGTGACTCTCACTGTGACTGAGCGTGCCCCATTATGGTCATTGATTTCAAGAAAGCATTTTTCCCCTTATTGAGATAAATGTCCTCTAGTAATAAACGATGTACAATTTTTATAATATTAATCGAGTTGAACATGTGCAGACGAAAATTCAAATAGGAAACTATTTTGATATACATATGTTCTAACATTCATTTAGATCCTGAGATCTGTACTTCAACTCCAATAAATCAATGTTATTCCCTATGCTTGTTACCACTGCCTAATGAAAACCAATCAACATCAACTTGATAGTTTCAATTATTCCAGTATAGACAGTATTTTGGGACATTAAGACTCTCTTTTTCCACAATGTTTTTTTATAGGGAATAAGTGTTGCCTGATTTAATTTGTAAAAAGTCTAGCTCTAATTTAATATTATATCCATCAGAGGTGATAGTTTCTCTGTCTATTTATCTAATCTCTTTATTAAGTATTAACCCATTAGGCATTGGTGTCACCCACTGAATCTCTGCCAAGGCCTATTTTCCGGAGATTCATCAGCCAAAACTAAGTGCAGTGTTCCAAATGGGATCCAACCCCCTAGATAAATGGAACAGACTATTCAGTATCCACATCTAATTAAATATTGCAAAATGAACACTTTGCACACAGTGCCACCTTCAGAAAGGCTGTTTTATTATTTTAATTTTGGCGCTCTTCACATTTTGATATCAAACTCAACTATGCTACTGCTGAATCTAAGGCAAGCAAACAAAATGAAATACGATACTTCGGTCTGAATGATAACCAAAAGCAATCGAACTGAACTGATAAATTTGATGCAGGTATGCATATGTGTTAAAACAATAAAATTTTACATGATTTGCACCAGATGTCAAATATTATTTTAGTGTGACTGGGTGAGTGGCTTCTTAATACAGTATACAATCCAACAACATTTACGTATTATTTTAAAATCACTGCACAAATATATTACTTGCCACTTCATCAATACCCAGTATTACCAAAATTGTGGATGAATAACGTATCATTCCCCATTATAAAACAATGTAGATTGAATCTAATGCTAAATAAGATTTACAGTTCCATCAATTGCATCCCAACTGCTGGAAAAGGTTTCTCTGTTTGCTTTTGTTTTACAATCTCATTTTGACAAAATACTTCTTCAGATATTATCCAGAAACAAAGGGTGGCAGGACACAATTGAGGATTGAACAAAGAAAAACGGAGAGCAGGAATATTTTTCCAACTCTGGAAGGTAACATTTAACCTGCTCTGCCGATTTGATTTCTCTCCACTCCCATGCCTTTGGCCTCCCTGTGCATGACTGCAGCCAACCTACCCCACAAATACCAATTTCTTTCTTCTCTTTCTCCATCCATGCCTCCAAAATCTAAACTCCCGACTCTTGAAATCTCTCAATATAGTATTGCTCCCCAACTCTCCTTTCATGCCCTCATCTCTGTTTGTCTGTTTGCCTAACAGTATGTAACAATCTGAACTTGTTCACCTCAAATCAACCCATGTGAAATCATTAGCCATTTATATATTGAGCAGAACTTTCCCAAAAGAATCACCTAAAAGTCTACTTCAAGGAGTTCCAGAGAGGGACTCTCTCCATGAGCATCAATGACTCTTCGAATGAAATTTTATGCAATTCACTTCATAGGTACATACCATATTTCCAAAGTACCGCTCTTGCACAGTAGTCCGCTTAGCCATGGTGAAATGTTCATCATTTAGGGATCTTGCAACAATAACGCTGGGGATTTCGTATTTATAAACAAATCTGTGCACTGTATGAAATACTACTATTCAGGTCTAAAATTGCACTGGGGTCAGTGTGGTATCAGAGTCTGGCATGGATAAGTTTCAACATCAATTCTCAGCTACCTCACACTTACTCTAACCTTGCTATTGCACCCACCTCCCACCAAGTCTCATGATCTATCGCTCTTGGTGTTGCACGCAGCATCTTCCCTCAATGGCTCTCACCTATACCATCCCCGTAAACAACTAACAATTCTTGCATTCTGCACTTACACACTCACTCAGGACACACCTTTCCTGATTGATGATAGACCAGTCACATAACTGACCACAGACCGCTTGACTGTTCATTCCCACCACATATGACAAGTTGTCTGACTATCTGTCACAGCGATGCAAGGTATGACAGAGTTGCTGTGAACATCCTAGCAGATGCACAGTAAATGAGTGGTGGGACAGTCTGAAATGTACCCTGTACTGAAGGATGAGATGAATGCCTGTCCTTGTATGCAAAGCACCAGGGCAGCAGTATTGCAATGAAAGATGTCAGTGAGTTCCAAAGTATCTTTGAGAATTCCCATATCTCGCCTTCATTTTAAGGACCGGATGCCTTTCAAGAATGGCTGCTGGGGCATGTTAATTACCTCTGCAAATATGGATGCTGATTCCATTACTCACCCTCTTGACTGAATTTGAGTGCAGATACACTGCAGCCCATGTTGAAGAACTGGCAGTATCTGGATGTGAGTTTGCTTGCTGAGCTGGAAGGTTAGTTTTCAGACGTTTCGTCACCATTCTAGGTAACATCATCAGTGAGCCTCCGACGAAGCGCTGGTGTTATGTCCCGCTTTCTATTTGTCTGGTTAGGTTTTCTTGGGTTGGTGATGTCATTTCCTGTTCTTTTTCTCAGGGAATGGTAGATTGGCTCCAAATCAATGTGTTTGTTGATGGAGTTCCGGTTGGAATGCCATGCTTCTAGGAATTCTCGTGCATGTCTCTGTTTGGCTTGTCCTAGGATGGATGTGTTGTCCCAATCAAAGTGGTGTCCTTCCTTATCTGTATGTAAGGATACGAGTGATAGTGGGTCATGTCATTTTGTGGCTAGTTGATGTTCATGTATCCTGGTGGCTAGCTTTCTGCCAGTTTGTCCAATGTAGTGTTTGTCACAGTTCTTGCAAGGTATTTTGTAGATGACGTTCATTTTATTTGTTGTCTGTATAGGGTCTTTTAAGTTCATTAAAATGAAAATGAACTTAAAAGACCCTATACAGACAACAAATAAAACGAACGTCATCTACAAAATACCTTGCAAGAACTGTGACAAACACTACATTGGACAAACTGGCAGAAAGCTAGCCACCAGGATACATGAACATCAACTAGCCACAGAACGACACGACCCACTATCACTCGTATCCTTACATACAGATAAGGAAGGACAACACTTTGATTGGAACAACACATCCATCCTAGGACAAGCCAAACAGAGACATGCACGAGAATTCCTAAAAGCATGGCATTCCAACCGGAACTCCATCAACAAACATATTGATTTGGAGCCAATCTACCATCCCCTGAGAAAAAGAACAGGAAATGGCATCACCAACCCAAGAAAACCTAACCAGATAAATAGAAAGCGGGACATAACACCAGTGCTTCGTCGGAGGCTCACTGATGATGTTACCTAGAATGGTGACGAAACGTCTGAAAACTAACCCTCCAGCTCTGCGAGCAAACTCACATCCAGAACCTCAACCTGAGCTACAAATCTTCTCAAAACTCGCTAACTGGGAGTATGTCAGCAGCCTTTTGAGGAGGGAGATGAAGACACTAAACAGGAGAAATATCACCTTCAGCGTATAAAGCTCTGCAGGATCAGGTGTAACTCATCAGACAGGGCTTAACTGCCAATCAATTCGAACAGATGTGAACTGGGTGCAGTAATCATTCAATGAGTAACAACAAATTTAGAGTCGAAGGTAAGTGGTCCCTGTCTGTTCTCCTAAATGAATGCAAGTTTACTGTTTTCTTCACTTTTGTTATTGTTCAATAAAATTAAAGGTGATCAATGAGTTAAAAGCTTTCCTGTATGCGGTGCTCTCATATTGAACAATGAGAAGATGTTATGCTACACTGGCTGGTAGGGTAAGGGTTGGACTCATTAGGCAGGGTGCTAAGATTGATGGCAGTTGATCAGACAGGTGATGATGTAACAATACATTTACAAACAAGAGCATGTATTTGCAAAGGCGTCACCAGTGTCACCTATGTGCTCTCAGAAGCTTTAGTTTTTCATTCCCCTTCTGCTATGTGCACTGTGGAGGGCAGCTCCTGGCTGGCAACACTTGACCTGGTACACAGCTGAGCTATAAAAATGGCTCAGTACTTAAAAATCTTAGGGGGACTTGATAGCGGCGAGTACTTCCACAAATTCTAAGCACACAATAGTGTAAACTGGGTGCCTTTGGAGTGTGGTGCATTTTTAAATGAGGCAACTGCAGGGAAAAACATTAGATAACTTGCTAGAGCTCATGGAGAGAAACCTTCCATGAAACTCCCTGACATTGCTGAATTTTAGTAAATGTCAGCCCATAGCCAACTGTTCTGCAATTCACATATCAATATGATATAACTGTCCACTCTGTTTAATTCCACAGTGAGATCCATACCACCTCTAACAATCTGAAATTGCAAAGAAGTGCAGTGAAACCAACAGCATTTAAAGAAAACTGTTTAAAACAAATCTTTATCTGACCAAATACCTTTGACTAATAATTTTGCTGAAGAAATAAGTGATCCAGCTTTAAATGTCACTGTTCCGGAGTCATCAGTTCCCAGGCTCTGTAATGTTAATGTATGGATACTTCCATCTTGAACAGATATCTCGTTCAGATCATTATTCTGTAAGGGTGAACCATCCAACCACCATTGCACATTTTCCACATCCTTGTGCGAAAGTTCACAACTAAATGTGGCTGACTCACCAGCAAAGACATCGGTATTCTTTAAACCAGAAACTATTTTTATGTCACATTCTGGAAAATAAAATGAAAATTTTTTAAAAGTAAACATTTACCAGCAATTTGATGTTTAACGGCATCCGATTTAGAGTTAGAATACACACATGCAGTGAGAAGAGTTAGCAAAAAGACATATCTAACTGCGTGATTCCAGTATATGAGAAATTTTACATCTATTAAACTTTCTTTCCATTAGTATTTTATCAGAAAAAGGAGTCAAAACTATGAAAGGTAGCTTGGCAAGATAACAAAAGTAAAACATTTTACATTTTATTCAAGCGATTCAAGAAGATTTATGGGTCAATATAAGTTTCTAAAACTCTATTAAAATTTCCAGATGACAAAGACCTTCCAAGTTTAGACTTCAGAAAGCTAATCAATGCCATGGCTATTAAATGCTTTAATAAATTTTAATATATTTAGTAAATATATTCCAGGTACACCAATCATTTACTTCTCTTATTTTTTAAGATCCTGCGTTGTTAATTATATACAACACAATTTTTTTTCTAACTATCTGCACTACTATCACAAAATTATTGAGTAAATAAATCAAACCCAATGAACTAATCCATTTAGCAAAGCTTTTTTCCTGGTTTGGTTTTACTCATTAATAAACAAAAACTGTGCCACTCAATCTGAACCTGGTATAAAGAAGAATGTCTGCAAGTTAAAATCAGATGTATTGATATTTCCCACTCTGTGTCAAGAGGAATAATCTGTTATATTTTAAAGAATTGTTGGGCATTCTTAATATTGCTTCAGTGGTCTTTAATTAAATAAAGAACATCTTTTCCATGGGAATGTTTTGCTGATGATTGTAGATTTTGAATTGGGCACCGAGAATTTAATAAAAACTAAGTACTGTGATGCTGGAGAACTGATATAAAAACAGGAAATGCTGGGGAAACTCAGCAGCTCTAGAAGCATATGTGGAGACAGAAACACAACTAACATTTTAAGTTCTTTCAAGTATGATTCTCTTCAGAACTATCTACCTATGCTGTCAGAATTTCTGAATCTGTCCAGCATTTTCTGTTTTTATTCCACCAAGGATTTAAGCTGTTCTGCTGTTCAAATCCATTTCATGTTCAAACTAATAAATCAGATGTCGGGGTAAGCGATTCAGCCTCTTGAGCCATCTCTGCCATTCAACAAGATAACTGCTGACCTGATTACATCCTCACTCATCCCCTACCTCACCAACCTTAGAGATAGAAACAAATCACTTAATCCGTTTTATTTGGTGACTCCTGATTTTTGAACAGTGACCCCTGGATCAAGATTCTATCACAAGAGGACATATCCTCTGCATATTTAACTTGTCAAGACTCTTCAGGATTCTAATCAAATCACCTCTTTCTCTTCTAAACTCTAGTGGATACAACACAGCTTGCCCAACGTTTTTTTTAACAAGACAATCCACCAATTCCAATTATTAGTCTGGAAAACTTTCTCTGAGCTGCTTCCAACCCATGTATGTCCTTCCTTAAATAAGGTAAGCAATACTTGGTACAGTACTCTGGATTCCCAACACAATAAATTATAACATTCCATTTGTTTTTCCAATTACCTACCGTACCTGCATGCTAACCTTTTGTGGTTAAATCATGAGGATAGCCACATCCCTCTGCACCTCAGAGCTCTACAATCGCTCACCATTTATAGAATTCTTTTCCTTCCTTAATTCATTCACTAGATAAGGGGTTGGCTGGCTAGGCCAATATTTATTGCCCATCCCTAATTTCCCGAAGGGCAGTTGTGAGTCAACCACACTGCTGTGTGTCTGGAGCTACATGTAGGCTAGACCAGGTAAGGATGGCAGTTTCCTTCCCTAAAGCACATTAGTGAATCAGATGGGATTTTCCCAACAATCAGCGATGGATTCATGGTCAGCATTAGACTCTTAATTCCCAATATCTATTGAATTCAAATTCCACCATCTACTGCGGTGGGATTCAAACTGAGGTCCCTAGAACATTATCTGGATTGGTGGATTAAGAGTCCAGAGATAATACCACCAAACCGTTGCCTCCCCATTGTGTCCTTTTGTAATTCTTCCTGCCAAGTTAAAAACTTGCACATTTGCCTCACATTATACTCCACTTGGACATCTTTGCTCATTCACTTAACCATTGCCTTTTTGTAATTCTCTAATGTTCTCTTCACAACTTTCCTACGTATCTTTGTACCGCTGGCAAATTTGGCAACCATACCTTCAATTCCTTCATCTAAATTATTTAGGTAAATTGTAAACAGATGAGGTCCAGCACAAATCCTCGCACACCGCTCTAAGTTTTTCCAACTTGAAAAAAGCCACTTACACCTACTCTCTTCCTGCTAAACAGCCAATCTTCAATCCATGCCAATTATCCCTACATTGCTTTCATTTTCCAGAATAATCTTTGATGTGATACCTATGTACATCCACACATTCTACTTGATTTACAACATGTGGTGCCTATTATCCAACTAAGAAGTTTTTCCTTACAAAAGGAATTTGCAGTAGCATTTTAAAAATAATTAAATTGTCACCTCTAACAGTTAAGGAAGCTGTTGTTTGTAGATTTCCACAATAACAAGTATATTTGCCAGCATCTCCTCGTTTCACATTGTGGATAAGCAACTCTACTATGGCACCATTTTGCTTCATTTTGTACTTGTCACTTGGTTGAAGCACTGCAAGTCTCTTTCTCCATTCCACAGGAACATCAGGCTTAGAAAGTTCACAGCGCAGTGTGACTGTGTGACCTTCCACAGTTTCCTCGTCCTGAAGCTCTTTTTTGAAATAGGCAGGTACAGCTGAGGTATACATAAAAGTAACTAATGTAAGTATTTAGTAATGTATGGAATTAGGAATGAATATAACAATCATTATGACTTGTGCCCTTGTTGCACTTATATAATAAAGTTGATCAGCTTCAACTACTCAATTATTATTTTCATTTAATTTTGCATTCATCCACTGTATTAGACCAGTTTCCACATGTGTAACATCAATCAAGCCCTAAATTTCTACTTCACCCAAAGCTATTGCTATCTTCCCAAAGTTCCTGTCAAAAATCCTTCAGGTTAACGTTGGCAAAAAGCCATACTTGCTGACTCTTGCTACACGAAGGTTCCTCTCCTCACATTCTAAACATAGTGACAGGCTTTTCAGATCAAATAAAATGTTGTACAACATGAGGACTGTACAATTCATTGTGGAGTATGTGGGTTTGAATTTTTGCACCAGGGAGCATCTGTGTTGTCACAAAAATGGAACTACAGGTCTAAATTCAGAAGTCCCATCCTCAAATACGGCACTCACCATTTTTTGCACGTGGGTTGTGGGGAGGAATGGGGTTGAATTCGGTTAAATGTATCCATGGTTCATGGTGGCAACTGCACATGCCAAAGTACAGGTTCCTCAGTCAGATATGATTTTACTGATGGGACGTACATAGTATTATTTATGCAATTTAGACCTGAGAGAGAAGGTCTAAAGCTGCCTGAGCTCTTTGGAAATGTATGGTACCCTTTTGGATATGGTTCTGAACACCTTTTGGTGGGGGTCTCATACCCTTTAGGAGAGATATGGTGACCTTGAAAATTGTCGAAAATGGTCATGAAGGCGCATAAAAATGCACAAATTCATTGAAACTGTCAAGCTGATTGGAGCTATCAGGATAACAGTCAACAGAACTGTCAAGATTACTGTCTAGGGAACTGTCAAGCAAGTTATAAAGTGAACTGACAAGCTGTCATTACATCTTTTTTCCCAAACTGACACAAGAATTATCAGTGCTAACTATTTTACTCTGTCTGTTGACATAGGTCTGAGGGCTCTCATTGCAGTTCTCGTGTTACGTGACAGATTTTACTATCTTTTATTATTAGTGTAATGCCTGTGAATTCAGTTTAAAGTAATCATTACCTCTTTTGAGGTAGGATTATGAACCGAATAACGAATTAAAAGAAATTAAATCTAGCAAATGTATTTTTTTAAAATCATCCAGAATGTTTTGTTTTTAATAATAAATTCCTCAGTAGACATTTAAAACTTGATTTCATCTTAGGATATGTCCTAAAATCTGTCTACGGTGGACAGTGGATAAGCTGACATGGAAGGTATAAGTGCGAAAGGTGGTTTATGGAGTGGCATGATTTAGCATTAAATTGGCATTGGAGCAACAATGGGTCATAGATGTAGATAAAGGTGACAAGGTTACATGGGGGCTATGTGGGGAGGGTACAGGGACATTTAAAGACATGGTATTAGGGACCAGAGGGATGCGGTGGAGGCAAGGCAAGTGCGTGTGGGGAAGCAAGGATGAGAGGACTGAAGAACGAAGGCTGCTTTTTGTTTTAGTTGTTTTCTATCTTTGACAAAGTACCAAAGAAGTGCAAGATAATGAAATGTGAGGCTGTATGAACACAGCAGGCCCAGCAGCATCTCAGGAGCACAAAAGCTGACGTTTCGGGCCTAGATCCTTCATCCCTTCATTCCAGGGATACCAAAGAAGTGCCATTTGTTCAGCCAGCCTGTACACCTGACAGCCATCAAACTCTTTCTAGGGTCAACCACAATAACTAATTCCACCACAAAGAATGAAAACCTTCTGGAACATTTATTTCTGGGTCATGATTATGTGGCAGAGTATTGTCCTAATTCTGCATTTCTGACCTGGGAGGAAATATTCTGGCTGTGTTATGTTGTCAAGTACTCACCCAGTACAAAAGGAGGAAGGAGTCACTTAAAATGGAATGCTGTATGTTACAGACTTACATGTTTGAATGTAAATGGTAATTTCAATTGCATGATTGAGTTACCTGTCAGAGGCAGGTGGGAACTTCATGGATTAATGCAAAAATCAGAATTTTCGGATCTTTTATAAGAAGCATAATTCTGCTTGGTTGAGAAAAGAACATTATATCTGCCTTATCCAAAACAGCCTGCTGAAATCAACCCTTCAATGCAGTACTTGCTTCTCAGTGAGCCATGTTCTACTGGCTGACAATGCATCAATACATTGATATCAAAATCCTTGTTTTCATTAATTAAATCCAGCCTGTGAGAGCAAGTAGTGAGGCAGACTGGGTGGGAGTACCTAAAACTAAGAAAGAAGGTTGGATTGCAGTGCCCATCACCTTCTCAATTATGTTTAAATTTCTCAGAGTCCAGGAAAGTTCAGAAGTTGCTTCCTGCTCAGAAGTCAAATGAGGTCCTAAGTGCATTAATCAAGGGCCCCCGTCGACAATAATTTGCATTAGCTGGGTGAGTGGGGGACTTTGCCAGATGGAAAGACAATCCAATAAAGGACATCAGTCTCCCTGCGCAGCAAAGTCTACAAGAGACTCTTGAAACATTGAATCCTCCTTGGGGGTGCGGGGGTGGGAGTGGGGGCTCCTTCCTCAGATGTCTGAAGAAGGGTCCTGACCCGAAATGTCAACTTTCCTGTTCCTCTGATACTGCTTGGCCTGCTGTGTTCTACCAGCTCTACATTTTGTTATCTCCTACTCCAGCATCTGCAGTTCTTGCTACCCCACCATTATCCAGTTGTCTACAGGCACCTGTCTAACTATCCTTAGCTGATCCCACACACCTCCATTCAAAGCCTACTCAATCTTGTTGCTCTAAGATGGGTACACTTCCTGCAGTGGCCACTGTACTTAGTGGTACTTTTGGAACAGAATAGTTTTCACAGAATCCCTACAGTGTGGAAACAGGCCATTTGGCCTAACAAGTCCACACTGCCCTTCTGAAGAGCATCCCACCAGACCCAATCCCCTACCCTTGATTTGTCATGTCTAACGCACCTAACCTAAACATCCCTGGGCACTACGGGCAATTTAGCATGGCTAATCCACCTAGTCTGCACATCTTTGGATTGTGGGAGGAAACTGGAGCACCCGTAGAAAACCCACACAGACACAAGGACAATGTACAAACTTCACACAGACAGTCTATGAATTGAACCCTCAACCCACTGTTGAGCAACGGTGCTAACCACTGAGCTACTGTGCTGCCCATAAAATTGCAGCAAACACCCACTGCCATGACTCGGATTTGATCCACTTTTTGTCTGATGGTCCTTGAAGGAAGGTTCTCCACTTAATAGGAACAAGTAGATCATTTTCTGCTTGACACAGAATTGCATTAGGGATCCCAGAACTGGCTGAAGCGGAGCTGGCCTTGACCTTCCAGCCTGTTGTCAGAGATACCAAAAATTTATTTAAATTCAGCACAATATTTCAGTCAGCATGGGCCAGCCCTAACCGGTTGGAGATGCAGGGGAGTGTGTCCAGTAGTTGGATGTCAGTTCCATTGGCGGAGGTTGTTGAGCTAGGAATGGGGGCTGGAGGGGGGATGGTCAGCAGAGCAAGAGGCAAGACAGTAACAATTAGGGAGGCAATAAACAATGTAATTTTTTTAAAAATGTGGGCCTTTGTTCCTGCTTTCTGTAAGTAACCTTGCTATCCTAACTTTGTCTTACTATCTCAATCTTTACTTTTAAAACAAAAGTTATCTCCGATCGTGCCTAAATCTTATCTTCTTACTCAGTTTTCAGCTTTCTGCCTTCTAAGCTTTTTGTAACATTTTATTTATGTGATATGCTGTCTAAAAGCAAGTCTTTCTCTTCTGACCAAAGAGATAGTGCCGGACTTCCTCCTGCAGGTGTGATCAATAATTTTTGCCATGTCCTTCAGGTGTGAGCAATAATTTTGTCATGGCTTTACAAAAATCTCAGTATTGGTATATTAAAGCTTTACATTAAAAACTAGGCATTGAAGCTACACGTGACATCAGTTGCCAGGAATATGAAAGGTCTGGCTCTACAAACAATAAAAGAAAAACTGACTCAATACTAAATTAAGAGAACTGACAACAGCATGAAGATGGGAACAAATTGAGAAGGTAAAGTTAATTGACTGAATGTAGACAAGAAAGACAGAATGTTTTTGTTATTCTTGTGTGACCATGAAGATTCTCAAAAGAACTTGCCCCCTTCTTACCCTCCACTTTTAGGGAAGCTGTGGTTTGTTGATCTCCAGATTCGCAGGTATATTCTCCAGCATCCTCTAGTGTTAAGTCAGAAATTACCAACTCAGCCACAGGACCATTTTGCCTCACTTCATATTTGTTACCAGATTTAATTGGTTCTGAGCCTTTCTTCCATGTTACTGCCACTTCATCTTCAGAAAGTTCACAATGAAGAATTGCTCTACCCTCTTCCTTTGCTTTTACGTCCTGGAGGTTTTGTTTGAAAAGAACTAGAAACACAAATAATAGAAGTTAAAGTAAGTTATTCATTTCCAAACTGATTTTTTGTTTGTCAAACATTTCATTGCTAGTCCACGTCTTAATTCTCTGCAAAACATAATGCTGTTATAGACTTATGCCAGAAATGATGTTAGCATTCAACAGGGAGATCAATGAAATGGGGTTGAGGTAGCAAGAGAACAGGAGACATAAATGTGATAAACTCTTTTCTCACATGGAGGGTTAACATCAAGGTGAACTGATTAGGCCGGAGTTTGTTTACCTGTTGCAAGTTCTGTACTTTTCTATTTATTTTTTGATGAGCTTCTGTTCCTCTTCTGTGTAAAAGTTTGACTGAAGATTGCTTTAGTGCCTTGACTTGATCAAATTTATGAATCATCCACATCCAAAATACACTACAGGTTAATTGGCTCTCATTACATCTGAGTACGTAATGTCCATTTTGAACTTATCAACTACCAGGTTTCTGTTGATTAGGTAAAGTTAAAAACTAGTCTAGTTGGGCTCTTGAGATGTAGTGGTAGTGCACCTACCTCTGAGCCAGGAGATTTGAGCTCAAGTCCTACCTGGTCTGGATGCATGTAACATTTCTGAACAGCTAAATGGAAAATCTAAAAATTAATTTGGTCATGATGTGATGTCCTTTGCTGGAAAGAGCATGTAAATGAATGATAAGGGAAATCTTGATTTGGCTTCATTGTGTTGTTTTCTCTTGTAAGTTGGCCATTTAACTTAGGACTGATGTTGTTATTTGAACAATAACTGAGCAGCATTCAGCACTTTTACAAGATGACAATTTTGGGAGTTGGGGTAGATAGGTTAGTGATTTCTTTGATCAATCAGATGTTTATAAAGAACCAATTTTTTTCTAGTTATTTGTGGAACGTGGGCACTGCTGGCTGGCCAGCATTTCTTGCCCATCCCTAGTTGCTCATGAGAAGGTGGTGGTGAGCTATCTTATCAAACTGTTGCAATCCACCTGCTGTGGGTTGACCCACAGTGCCATTAGGGAGAGAATTCCTGAATTTTGACCCAGCGATAGAGAAAGAACGGTGATATATTTCCAAGTCAGGATGGTGAGTGGTTTGAGGAGAACTTCAAGATGGTAGTGCTCCCATATGTCTACTGCCCTTCTCCTTCTAGATAGAAGTGGTCATGGATTTGGAAGGTGCTTCTGAAGAATTTTGAAGAATTTCTACAGTGCATCTTGTAGATGGTACACACTGCAGCCACTCAGAGATGGTGGTGGTGGGAATCGATGCCTGTAGGTGTAGTGACAATCATGTGGGCTGCTTTGTCCTGCATGATATCAAGCTTCCTGAGTTTTGCTGGGGCTGCACTCATCCAGGAAAGTGGAGAGTATTTCATCACACTCCTGAATTGTGCCTTGTAGATGGTGGACAGGCATTGAGGACCCAGGAGGTGAGTTACTCGTCACAGTGTTCCTAGCTTCTGAGCTGCTATTGTAGCCACTGTGTTTATATGGAGAGTCCAGTTGAGTTTCTGGTCAATGATAAATTCCAGGATATTGATAGTGGGGGATTCAGAGACATTAACCCTATTGAATGTCAAGGGGTGGTGGTTAGATTGTCTCCTCTTCGTGACAGTCACAGCCTGGCATTTGTCACTTGCCACTTGTCAGCCCAAACCTGGATATTTCCCAGATCTTGCTGTATTTGAACATGGGCTGCTTCAGTATCTGGGGAGTCGTGAATGGTGCTGAACGTTGTGCAATCATCAGTGAACGTCCCCACTTCTGACCTCATGATAGAGGGAAGATCATTGATGAAGTAGCTGAAAATGGCTGGGCCGAAGACACTATCCTGAGGAACTTCTGCAGAGATGTTCTGGAGCTGAGGTGATTGACCTGCAACAACCATGACCATCTTCCTATGTGTCAGGTATGCCTCCAATCACCGAAGAGTTTAACGCTGATCCCCAGTGATTCCAGTTTTACCAGGGCTCCTTGATGCCATACTTGGTTGAATGCAGCCTTGATGTCAAGGGCTCTTACTCTCACCTCACTTCTTGAATTCAGCTCTTTTGTCCATGTTTGAACCAAGGTAGTAATGAGGTCAGGAGATGAGTAGCTCTGGCAGACCTCAAACTGGACGTCACTGAACAGATTATTGCTAAGCGGGTGCTGCTTGCTAGCACTGTTGATGACACCCTCCATCACTTTACTGATGATTGAGAGTAGACTGATGGGGTGGTAATTGGCAAGGTTGGATTTATCCTGCCTTTTGTGTACAGGACGTACTGAGCAATTTCCCACATTGCTTGGCTAGGGGAGTGGCAAGTTCTAGAACACAAGTCTTCAGTTCTATTGGCAGAATGTTGTCAGGGCACAAGTGTCATCAATCGTTTCTTGATATCACATGGAGTGAATTAAATTGTCTGAAGACTGGTGTCTGTAATGCTGGAGATCACTGGAGGAGGCTGACATGATCATCCAGTTGGCACTTCTGGCTGAAGACTGCTGCAAATGCTTCAGCCTTCTCTTTTGCACTGATGTACTGGGCTCTTCCATCATTGAGGATGGGGATACTTGTGGAGCCTTCTCCTCCAGCCAGTTGTTTAATTGTCCAACACCATTCACGATTGGTTGTGGCAGGGCTAAGGAGCTTAGTTCTGATCTGTTGGTTATGGCAATGCTTAGCTCTATATATCACATGCTACTTTCACTGTTTGGCATGCAAGTAGTCCTGTGGCTTCACCGGGTTGACACCTCAACTTCAGGTGTGCCTGGTGCTGCTCTTGGCATGCCCTCTTGCACTGTCTATTGAACCAGGGTTGATCACTTGGCTTGATGGTAATGGTTGAGTGGGGAGTATGCCAGGCCATGAGGCTACAGATTGTGCTGGAGTACAATTTTGCTGCCATTAAAGGCCCACACTGCCTCAAGGATGCCCAGTCTTGAGTTGCTAGATCTGTGTGAAATATGTCTCATTTAGCACAATGATAATGCCACTCAACATGATGGAAGTTATTCTCAACGTGAAGGCGGGACTTTGTCTCCACAAGGACTTGTGCAATGGTCACTCCTACCAATACTGTCTCAGACAGATGCAACTGTAGCTGGCAGATTGATCAGGATGATGTCAAGTGTGCTTTTCCGTCTTGTTGGTTCCCTCACTACCTGCTACAAACCCAGTCTAGCAGCTATGTCCTTTAGGACCCGACCAGCTCGATCTGTAGTACTGCTGCCGAGCCACTCTTGGTGATGGACATTGAAATTCCACCCCCACCCCCACACCCCCTGCCCCTCCCCCGAGTACATTTTCTGCACTGGCCATCCTCAATGCTTCCTCCAAATGTTCTTCAACATGGATGAGTACTGATTCATTGGCTGGGGGAGAATGGTATGTGATAATCAGCAGGAGGTTTCGTTGCTCTTGTTTAACTTGAAGCCATGGCTGCATGCCCCGACTGTATACCACAGTACCACCAGCTCTGCTGTGTCTGTCCTGCCGGTGAGACAGGGCGTTTCCAGGGTTGGTGATGGTGGTGTCTGGGACATTGTCTCTAAGGAATGATTCTGTGAGTATGACTATGTCAGGCAGTTGCTTAACTAGTCAGTGAGACAGCTCTCCAAATTTAGGCACGAACCCCCAGATATCAGGAAGGAGACTGTGTGCAGGGTCGACAGGGCTGTTTCCGCTGTTGTCTTTTCCAGTACCTAGGTTTATGCCAGGTGATCCATCTGGTTTCATTTCTTTGAGACTTTGTAGTGATTGGTACAACTGAGTGGCTAGCTCGGCTATTTCAGAGGGCAACTGAGAGTCAACCACATTGCTATGTATCTGGAGTCACATGTAGGCGAGGCCAGGAGAGGGCGGCAGATTTCCTTCCCTGAACCACATGAGTTTTTCCAACAATCGGCAGTTATTTCATGGTGATCAGTAGATTACGGAATTCAAATTCCACCATCTGCTGTGGTGGGATTCAAACCCCGGTCCCTGGAATATTAGCTGGGTTTCTGGAATAAGAGTCTAGAGATAATACTACTTGGCCATCGCCTACTACATGAACTATTTGAAAAACTTATACCACGACTTAATGATGACTGTGTACTGAAATGCTTGTTAAGAGCGCTAAAATATTACAGCTCCTCTCAGATACAAAAGTGCCAGTACGCTACCTTTAGGTTTTTCTTGCACCACCAACTTAGCTGTTGAACTTTCACAGCCGATTTTGAATATAACAGTTCCTGAATCATGTGGTGTGAGGTTTTTCAGTGTCAAGGTATGTATCTTATTTGTAGCTTTAACTTCATTGAATTCATTATTTTGAACTAGTGTTCCATTCAGCCACCACTCAGCATTTGCAGCATCTTCATGAGACACTTCACATAGAAATTTCACAGAGTTTTGTGAAAATACACTAGCGTCTTCAAGTCCACGAATAATTTTTACATGTTCTGAAAAACAATGTTGAGATGAGATCGCCTTTGAGTTAAGACAGTTATATTATTCACCTTAGTCATTTTTTTTTAGTTCTTTCAAATATCAGCAAGGAAGCAAAAGTAACAATTGCTGGCATCTTCTAAAATCTCTGACATTTTTTGGAAAATCTTTGACATTGGCATTTATATTCTTATGGGACTGCCCTATTCAAAGCGCAGGGAAGGTCATTGAGAACATTTTAATAGTTAATAATTGCTAATAGTAAACTCTGGAACAACCACATCACTTCTCAACATTTATCTCAATGTTTGTGGGACTTTGCTGTTCATATTGTTTATCATGTAGTACACCGGTTAAAACATTAAATAATATTTATATAACATCTTTCACACATTGCAAGGCATTGAAATCATTCTAAAAGCCAAACAATGTATCATTGGGGGTAAATTAAAGCACCGGTATTTAAGAGGATCATAGAAGAAGACAGAGGTGTTGCTAAGTCAAAGATTTAGAGAATGGAACCGTTTGAAGGCATGGCTGTCAATGGTGAGGCAAATTGGGCCACACTATATATGTTAGTTTACTATGGAGATTTAACTGCACATTCTCTGATCTGAAGTTGTCAAGTGAGGTTGTCAATATTTTACTACAGCGAAAGGTACCTCCTCACTTAAAGGTGGATTAAGATGGAAGTACAGAGAGAATAATATCTTTAATGTTTAAATATAGCATATTTATCAGACCATAAGACATACCAGGATTTTGAGACTTTAGAAAATATTTGGACACAACCTTCAAACTATAAGACATATGGCACTTATAAGCAAAGTTTTGCAGAAATATAGTACATGTAATGGTTCAGCAAATACAGTATGTGAAATTCCATAATAGAATCCATTCATGAAAATAAGCACCATCACTGCTAAAATATGTATGGTCACCTTTGACAGTCAGGGTAGCTGTTGTTTGGTCATCACCAGAATCACAAATGTATACTCCATCATCCTCTTTCTTCAGATTGTGGATCAACAATTCAACAACACAGCCCTTTTGAATCAGATCATACTTGTCACCATGATCAAGTTTTTTGGATTCTTTTCTCCATATCACTGGTGCATCAGCCTTAGTAAGTTCACAGTGAAGTGTTATCATACTACCTTCATCAGCTTCCTGGCTTTGTAGTTTCTTTATAAAATACACAGGTGCAGCTATAGTTCATAAGGAATAAAAGACCTTTAGATAAATGCAAAATTAATCAAACAATACCAATGCAAATGATGGTTCATCTCCGAATAATGGATAACGTTTGTTAAAAATCCATGCAAGCTATCAATATTTTTGTAAACAATATGGACAATGGACAACGTTAGACTTTACAATACAATCAATATATCACAAAAATCTTCATTTCCTTCCTGAGCAGAAGGTTTAAGCCTGATTTCCTGAAGTAATTTTTTACTCATACAACAGTAATTTGCATGCACCTGTTTTGCTATTTTAAGATATTTGAAAGAAACCATGTGACTTAAATTATGATTTTCATTAAGATAGCGTAATATTTATTATTTCAGAAGGTAATCAGTTACCTTTCACCTGCAATATTGCAGTGCTCTGTCTCAGGCCTGAATCACATGTATAGTCCCCAGAGTCCTCTAGGTTCAGGTTATGAATCAGTAGCATGTGCACGTAATCTTCTTGTTTGATTTCATACTTCACATTTGGGGAAATCGCATGTGAGCCCATCTTCCATGTGACTGGAACATTGGGCTGTGACAGTTTACAAAGTAGGGTTGTCGTGCTATTTTCCACTGCTTCTATGTTCACAAGCTCTTGTGTGAAAATAGGCGGAGCACCTAAAGTGATTGGACATTTTGTCATTTTTTTGTGCGAAATACAAGAATGGGCAGCTTTAACTCGCTTGGAAAATGATCATGGTAACTACAGCAGAGAGATTCCAAAAAAATCTAAATGTTTTGTGCTCTGAGATTTAAGTTGCTAGCCTGATGCCTTGCTACATTATTTTCAAATATTCATTAATGGTATATGGGTATCGCTGGCTTGGGCCAGAATTTATTGCCCATCCCAGTTTGCCCTTGAGAAGGTAATGGTGAGCTGCCTTCTTAAAACACTGCAGTCCTTATGCTTTTGATGGATGCACTTGCACTCCCTGGTGACGTATGTTTTATTTTGTGTGTCCTTTCCTATTAGTCATCTACCTCACACAGAATTAAATTCCACCTGCCATTGCACTGCCCGATTTACCAGTTGACCAATATCAATCTGTATCCTGAGACCGTCAGTTTCAACAATACCACAAATTTTTTCATTATCTGCAAACTTGCATACCTTCTACATCCAAGTAAATTACAAACAGCAAGGGTCCAGCACCAAACCCTGTGGTACATTTCTGGTCCCAGGTTTCCAAATACAAAAACAATCCTCCATTATCATCCTTTGCCTCCAGTTTGTAAGCCAGGTTTGGATCCAGCTTGCCAACTTGCCTTGAATCCCCTGGGCTCTTAACGTCTGGACCAATCTTCTATGTGGGATCTTCTGTCAAAGCCCTTGCTGAAATCTGGAGTCCACATTAACTGCACTATCCTCATCAATATGTTTAGTCACCTTTTCAAAAATCTCAATTAAATCTTCATGTCTAGTCTTGTTAGAATTTTATAGGTTTCTATGAGATTCCTCCCAAGCTTCAGAACTCCAGCAACTATAATCCTAACCGATATGGGGATGCAATGGTCGAGTGGTGTTATTGCTGGACTGTTAATTCAGAGACCCAGGTAGTGTTCTGGAGAATTGGGTTTGAATCCCACCATGACAGATGGTGGAATTTGAATTCTGAATTGAGATTCTAACGATGACTATGAATCTATTGTTCAATGTCAGAAAAACCCAACTGGTTCATTAATGTCCTTTAGAGAAGGAAACTGCCGTCCTTACCTGGTCTGGTCTACATATGAATCCAGACCCACAGCAATATGGTTGGCTCTTAACCGATCTCTGGGCAATTAGGGATGGGCACTAAAAGATGGCCTAGCCGTTGTCACCAACATCCAAAGAAATACAACTCTCCTCATATGTCAGTTCCACCATCTCAGGAATTAGTCTGGTAAACCTTCACCAATGCATCCATTATTTCCACAGCAACCTCCTTAAGTACTCTGGGTCTCTGGATTGTATATTATCAGGCCCCAGGAATTTATCAGCCCATCTATTTCCCCAACACTCTTCTAATTCTGATTTCCTTCAGTTTTCCCCCTCACTAAACCCTGTGTTCCCCAACATTTCTAGTATGTTTTTGTGTTCTCCTTTGTTAACTCAGAACCAGTACGTATATTTAGTTGGTCAGCCATTTCTTTGCTACCTATTATAAATTTCCCTGTTTCCAACTATAATGGACCTACATTGATAATCACCAAATCTTTTTCTACTCGCATATCCATTCTTACTGTCAGCTTTTATGTTCTTTCCAAATTATTTTCATACTGTTTTCATTTTTTAATTAATCCCTTTGTTTTCATTTGCTGAATTCTAATCTGCTCCCACAGTTCATGTCTGTTTATTTTTCTGGCCAATTTGTATGCTTCGTGGGAGTGGGTCTGGAAGGTGCTGCCTGAGGAACCTTCATGAATTTCTGCAGTGCATCATCTAGATGGTACACAGTGCTGCTACTTGCCATCTGTAGTGGAGCGAGTGGACATAGATGTGAAACCAATTAGGCAGGTCACTTTGTTGCAGATGATGTCAAGCTTCTAAGCGTAGTATATGTCAGCTTGCATCAATCAGCAGAAGTCCTATGGCATTATCTCAATTACTCATAAGAATAGACACTGGCAGAGAAATACTGATCTTACAATCAATGACTACTGAATTGAGTGAGCAATCAGCACTATATACCATCTTAAATAAAACAAAACACCGCAACATAACTGCAAAAACACACAAAGTTATGAAGTGAATACAATCTAATAAAATTAATTCACTGTTGCCATACTTTGTCATTGATTTCATTATACAGAAAATAAAGTGACGAAAAGCAGAATAAAATCAATGTAATTAACAAGAAACAATAAAATGGCATGTTTATTCTTGCAAATCCCAAGTACAATGCTATCTCTGTTGTCCTTCTATAAATACTGTCAGGTGTGCTGAGCATTTTCAACATATTCTATTTTTCATTTTTGGTCCAGACCTCTGGATTCCTATGATCCAAGAAAAAGGGCCCAATCCTTACACAGCCATCCAACGAATTTATATTCAATGAATTAAATCAGGATTAAAAACCAAGGGCTGAATTTAAAGCTGATATCTGGCTCCCAGTGTCCTAGCATAAATGTCAGGTCTAGCCTGTCTAGGGTTAGCAGCTCACCCCCATTACCATTTTTCAACTGATGGGGTTTTATATGTTACGAGCTACGAACTCAATACTTCTCCAGAAGGAATTCCCACTTCATAGGCCTGTCAGGGATAGGAGTCATTCTCAGTAAACACAAAGGATTCTGAAAGGGAGGGAAATAAGACATGCTTCTGACTGGCAAAGGGGCCTGGGAACTACAAGGCTCAGGGTCAAATTAGCCAGACCATACTTTGGGCTTAGACCTCTCCCATTGCCCATTAAATTAGAGTGGTGTTGTGGTTGGGTCACTTCCACTGACGAAGGAGCAATGCTCCGAAAGCCTATGATTTCAAATAAACCTGTTGGACTATAACCTAGTGTCGTGTGACTTCTGACTTAAGCATACAGACAGGCAGCTCTCCAGGTGCCTTCTCGCCCACTTGTAACATCACAACAAGGGTCAATGGATAACAAAAACAAAGTTGCTAGAAAAGCTCAGCAGGTTTGGCAGCACCTATGAAGTAAAAAAAAAACAGTTAACGTTTCAGATCCGATGGCCTTCCTCAGAATGATCAGAAGGGTCACCAGACCCGAAACATTAACTCTGTTTTTTCCTTCATAGATGCTGCCAGACCTGCTGAGTTTTTTTCAGCAACTTTGTTTTTGTTCCTGATTTACAGCATCCACAGTTCTTTCGGTTTTATTGTAGGGTCAATAGATAGGTGGTTAGCAGGGTGCCCAATTTTGTAAGTTTCCTGTCTGTGGATAGCATGTAAAATGTAGTCCCCAGTATATGTAACTGTGACCATGAAACAATGAGATTATCTTTAAGATCCACCTAGTTTACTCATGTTTCTCAAAGAAATTGCCACCTTTAATAGTTCTGACCGGAGTGTACATATTTTCTAATCAACTATTCAGAGATGTTAGAATCACATTGAACATTAGAATCACATAGGGATACTATCACAGTGCCACATCAACCTCTGAAATATCCCAGTAAATCAGCCAGTCGTATTTACCATGAAATTTTACCACCTCTCTTTCAAGGGCAATTATAAGCATAAATGCGATAATACGGATACTACAATACTAAATACTAATGATAGCCATAATTCCATGAATGAATATAAAAGACAGCTAGAAACTGTAAGTGGAAATTGGCATGATTTATATTTCAGACGGATGCAAAGCCTGAAGGATGTTCTTTGCATAAAACCATTTTGCAGTAGCACACGGCTACTTCAACACAGTTCTAGCAAACAAACGGAACATGCAAGACATCTGACACAATAAGTTAAGCAGATGTTTCAATTATTCTTTTTCACTTCATACCTTTTACTAAAAGCTTTGCAGATGATGTATGTTTTCCAACTTTAATGGTTACAGTACCACAGTCTTCATCAGTGACATTCTTTAATTTCAGACTGTGAATTGTTCCTTGTTCAACCGATATTTCATTCATTTCATTGTGCTGTAAAGGAACATCACCCAGCCACCACTGCACATCAGCGAAATTTTCAGGATGTACTTTGCACTCAAACACGGCAGTTTCATTAGCCAAAACTGTTACATCCTTTAGGCATTCGACAATTTTTACTTCTGATACTATATAGAAAAAGAAAATTATAGGTTTACAACAATCAACTATATATGGCAGCCATTTTACAAATTATAATCCATCTATTTACACAGTGTTAATCAAATGCACTGTAATGAGATCTTGAAATCAACCATGATTTTACTGGTAGCCGTGATGTGGAGGTACTGGTGTTGGACTGGTGTGGACATATGAAGTCACATGACACCCAGGATATAGTCTAACAGGTTTATTTGAAATCACAAGCTTTCAGAGAGTAGTCCCTCCATTAGGTGAAGTGAGAGAGAAGTGCACAGAACACAGAGTTTAAGGGCATAGAGATCAAAAGATTATACAAATGGTGTAGGTGGAATGTCGACAATAAGTCTCTGCAGGTGACCAAGCATGTTAGACAGTGCGAGTAAAGTGTCAACTGCTGAATAACAAGTGAAGGGATGACCTATAATCTGATTAATTAAGGTAGAGAGATAACGACAACATATCAAAAATGAGATGGTGCTAGAGACAAACCAAAATGGCTGGAATAATATGATAGGTATAAAAGTCGCATGGCGAGGGTCTAACCAAAGTAACAAGTAATCCAAAACTGTACAAACTAATAAAAGGTGGAGAAATCACAACAAGTTATCAAGGTGACGGTATCAAAACAGAACAGTAAGGAAGATTTTACACAGAACAGTATGGTGGGGTTACATTTAGCAGTTCACAAGCCCAACATCACAATTGAGGCTGTCTTCATGGTCACGGAACTTGGCTATTAGTTTCTGCTGAGAAATCTTATGTTGTTGTGTATCTTGAACGCCACCTTGGAGCACACTTAGCCAAAGATCAGAAGCTGAATGTTCTTAACTGCTGAACTGTTCCGTGACTGAGAGGGAACATTCCTATCTAGCAACTGTTGCGCAGTGTCCATTCATTTGTTGTCGTAGCATCTGCACAGTCTCGCCAATATGCCATGCCTCGGGGCATCCTTGTCTGCAGCATTAGATAAGACAATATTGGCTGAATCACATGAGTATCTGCGAGGTATGTGGTGAGTGGAGCTCCCACCTGTGATGGTAGTATCCATATCGATGATCTGACATGTCTTGCAGAGGTTGCAATGGTGTGTGGTGCTGTGGTCAATGTTTTCCTGAAGGATAGATAGTTTGCTGCAAACACTGTTCTGACTAAGGTTTGGCAGTTGTTTGAAGGCAAGAAGTGGAAGCGAAGGGATGATCTTGGTGAGAGGTCATCATCATCAATGACATGTTGAAGGCTGTGAAGAACATGGCATAGACTCTCTGCTCCAGGGAAGTACTGGACAATGAAGGCTACTCGCATGAGCCCCAGCTATGCCTGCCTGAAACTCTTGAGTAGATTTGTAGCTCAGCTGTGGTTGGTTTGCTCACCAAACTGGTTTGTTAGTTTGCCGATGTTTCATTACCCTGCTGGATAACATCATGCAGCCTCTGATGAAGCGTTGTTGGGTTTACCCGCTTGTTATTTAAATTCGGGGGTCCTTCTTGTTTGTCGGTTATGGCGAACAGTCCCTCTTCAGGACATACACTGGTACTGTTCCCTAACTCTTCCACCATTACATCAATGACTGCATCGGTGCCGCATCCGCCACCAAAGCTGAACTGGAGCAGTTTATTGACTTTGCTAACAACTTCCACCCCGCTCTGAAATTCACTTGGTCTGTCCCAGATATCTCCCTTCCGTTTCTTGAACTCTGTTTCCATTTCTGGTGACAGCTTATGTACTGACATTTATTATAAACCCACAGACTCACATAGCTACCTAGACTACACCTCTTCCCACTCTGTATTCTACAAAGATTCCATCCCATTTTTCCAATTTCTCCGTTTCCGTTGCATCTGCTCTGAAGAGGAGATGTTCCACTCCCAAGCATCCCGAATGTCTGCCTTTTTCAAACAACACTCTTTTCCCACCCCACCCGTTCCCCCCCCCAACCCCCGTCATCCAGACAGCCCTCTACGGTGCCTCCTCCATTCCCTGCTCCACAGCCCTTAACCACCAACAAGCCTCTAAACATAACAAAGATAGGGTCCTCCTTGTCCTCACTTTCCACCCCACCAGCCTCTGCATCTAACACATCATCCTCAAACACTTCCACCAACTCCAATAGACCCCACCAACCAGAACATCTTCCACTCCCCACCCTTGACTGCCTTCTGGAAGGACCATTCCCTTTGTCACTCCTTAGTTTGCACCACACTCCCCATTAACTACTCCAACCTGCCTGGTACCTTACCTGTAACCATAAAAGATGCAAAACCTGCCCACACACCACCTCTCTCACCAACATTCAAGACCTTAAACAGCCCTTCCAAGTTTGAACAAGTTTTGCCTGCATCTTTTCCTAGCTAGCCTATTGCATCCAGTGCTCCTGATGTGGTCTTCTCCACATCGAGGCGGCATGGTGGCTCAGTTGGGACGGCACGGTGGCACAGTAGTTCGCAGTGCTGCCTTACAGTGCCGACCCGGGTTTGATTCCACTGTTGGGCAAACTGTGTGGAGTTTACATATTCTCCCCGTGTCTGCGTGGGTTTCCTCCAGGTACTCCGGTTTCCTCCCACAGTCCAAAAATGTGCAGACATGGCCATGCTAAATTGCCCATAATGTTCAGGGATATGTAGCTTAGGTGGGTTATAGGGGGATGGGTCAGGGGTGGGTTGCTCCGAGGTTGCCCTGCTCTTGTTTGGGCCGAAGGACCTGTTTCCACACTGTAGGGATTCTATGATTCTATGAAACATTTTGCTAAGTGTCTCCATTTTGCTAAGCGTCTCCGCCTGGTCCGTAACAGCCAACCTAACCTCCCGGTCACCATCCATTTCAACTCCCCGTCTAATTCCCCATCCAACATTTCCTTCTCCAGTGTCACAGCGAATCACAAGGCAAACTTGAAGAACAACACCTTATTCTCTGCCTGGGTACCCTACAGGCTAGAGGACTCAACATTGAGTTCTCCAATTTCAAATAACCTTATCACCCATCCCCTGTCTCTGCTTCCAGCCTCATCTTTTCCCTTCCATCCCACCTTCTGATGCTCCCTTCCAGCCACCAACCAGATTCATCCCTCCCATCTACCAACTAGGTTGTACCTACGACCAGTACTCACATATCACCAGCATTCTGCCTCCACCTCTTTCCCCCCTACTTCACCTGCAGCTTCCCGTACACCCAAATCCAGTTCTGAAGAAGGATAATACCCAAAATGTTGACTGGTCCTTTCCTGATGCTGCAAAGCCTGCTGCGTTCTTCCAGCCTCCTGCTTGTCAACGATGGGTACTCTATCAGTTGTATCCTGTGTATGTCTCCTAAGGAAGTCACTGAAGTTTTTTTTCGCTGTGGTACGTTAGAAGTGGTGATCGATGAACTGAGCATTTTATAACTTTCTTATGAGGGCACCCTTCAAAATCTTTCGGAGTCCGTTGCATTCCTCCTCAACTGAGCAATTCCCATGTATGCCACAGGGGATGGCTTCTTTATTATACTTAAGAGTGGAAGCTAGAGAAGTGCAGCATCTTGAGGTTATCCGTGGGCTTGGTGTAAAGTGAGGTACTAAGGTGTCCATCTTTGATGGAGGTGCGTGTGTCCAAGAACGAGGCTGATTCTGAGGAGTAGTCCAGGCTAAGTCAGATGATGGGATGGAACTTGCTGATATCGCTATGTAGTCATTTCAGTGATTCCTCGCCATGAGTCTAAAGGAAGAAAACGTCATCGATGTATGTGGTATATAGCATTGGTTGGAGGTTCTGCACAGTAAAGAAGACTTGCTTGAACTTGTGCTTGCAAATGTTGGCTTATTAGAGTGCAAATTTGGCCTTTGAGATATACAACAATGCAGAATTGTCAAGCAGAAACTGAGAGCCAAGTTCTGTACCTATGAAGATGGCCTCAACCGTGACCTTGAGTCCATTCAGCGCTACACGTGACCCTCACCACACTGTTCTATATCTGTAAAATTTTCCTTATTAGCCTGTTTTGACACCATCACCTTGATAAATTGTAATGACCTCTCTAGCCTTAATTAGTTTGAACAGTTTTGGATTACTTAGTACTTTGGTTGGGCCCTCGGCATGCAACTCTTATACCTACCATGTTATTTCAGTCATTTGGTTTGTCTCCAGCACCACCTTATTATTGCTTTTTTGGAATCATCTCTCTGCCTCATTTAATTGGATTATAGGCTATCCATCCACTTGTTATTCAGCTGTCGACACTTTAATCACACCAACTAACACTTTTGATCCCTGCAGACTTATTCAATACTCCACTCACACTATTTGGTGTGATCTTTTGATCTCTTTGCCCATTAATTCTGTGTTCTAAGTGCTTCCCTCTTACTTCACTTGATGGAAGGGCTATGATCCGAAAACTTGTGATTTCAAATAAACCTATTGGTTTATAACTTGGTGTCGTGTCACTTCTGACTTTGATTTTACTGAATAGCAGAGCAGGCTCGAGGAGCTGAATGGCATACTTTTGCTCCTATTTTGTATATTCGTATTTATTATTGGATATGAAATCTGGCATTCAGAGCAGATACAATGGAAGCTAACTTGGAGTGAGAAGTATTACTCAGTGTGATGCAGGAAACATGCAATTTTGTCTCTTCTGCTCATAACTATGAATGCAGAATGCAGCCAGGGCTAACTGCTGACTGCTATATGCTTTAAAGAGAGACCAAAAATTGTAAGGTGTTGGTATGAGCTAAAGCTAGCACTTAGAATGTAAAGTAGCCCGGACCACTTAAAAGTACTGCTGCAGCTGGAATAGGTGAGGGAATTCAAAGTACATTTCACTATGGCAGGGGAAAAAAAGGAAATATAATGCAAAACATGGAAGTGAGCATCCTGAACTTTCACTGGGACACTTTGGAAGTTATGCTGAAAGATGATATGGAGGTGCCAGTGTTGGACTGGGGTGGACAAAGTCAGGAGTCACACAACACCAGGTTATAATCCAACAGGTTTATTCGAAATCACAAGCATTTTGAACACAGCTCCTTCATCAGATGAAATAGAGGGAAGCGCACAGGCACAGAATTTATTAGCAAAAGCATCATTACAAAGTAATTCCAGGTAATTAAGAGTATCAAAAGATAGTACAAGCGGAGTGTTTTAAACTTTCCCCCAGATCTTGAACCCGTGTATCCTAGAAATTGACCCCTCCATCCTGTGAAAATTGCCTTATACTTTCTACTCTATCCACACCTTTTACAATCTTATAAACTTCTATCAGCTTGCCCCTCAACCTTCTGCATTGCATTGAAAACAAATCCAGTCGATCCAACTTTCCTTCATAGCTAAAATCCCCCATACCAAGCAACATCGTGGTAAATCTTTCCTGTACCCTCTTCAAAACATCCACATCCTCTGGTAGTGTGGTGACCAGAACTGTCCCAATATTCCGAATATGGCCTAACTAAAGTTCTATAAAGCTGCACATAACTTGTCTATCCTTACACTCAATACCCCTTCCAATGAAGGCAAGCATGCCCTAAGCCTTTTCTACTACCTTATCAACCTGCACTGCCACCTTCAGTGATCTGTGGGCCTGCACACCCAGATCCCTCCACACGTCAATACTCCTAAGGGTTCTGCCATTCGCTGTATAATTTCCACCCATACTTGACTTTCCAAATGCAACACCTCACATTTGATCGGACTAAACTCCATCTGACATTTTTCTGTCTATGCATCCAAATAATCTATATCTTACTGTATCGACAATCCTCCTCATTATCTGCAACTCCACTGATCTTTGTATCGTCCACAAACTTACTAATTAGACCAGCCACATTTTCCTCCAAATCATTTATGTAGACCATGAACAGCAGAGGTCCCAGCACTGATCCCTGTGGAACACCACTAATCACAACCCTCATTTCCAAAAAGCATCCTTCCATTGCTACCCTGTATCTCCTTTGAATAAGCCAATACTGTATCTGAATCGCACACCCAAACTATCTTTTTTAAATATTCATTCACAGGATGAGTGTTGCTGGTGGGTTCAACATTTATTGCCCATCCCAGAGGGAGTTAAGAGTCAACCACATTGCCGAGTGTCTGGAGTCACATGTACCAGACTAAGTAAGGACGGCAGTTTCCTTTTCTAAGAGATATTAGTGAACCAGGTGGGGTTTTTCTAGCAATCAACAATAGATTCGTGATCATCATTAGATTTAAATTCCAAACTTTTACTGAATTCAAATTCTACCACCTGCTGGGACAGGATTCAAACCTGGATCCCCAGAAAATTAACTGGGTCTCTGGATTAATAATCCAGTGATAATACTACAGGCCATTGCCTCCACTATCTGCAACCTTAGCCAAGCTGGTCCAGGGCAGCCATAGCCCTATCATCAACCCAGCAATGTGGAAAACTGCTCAGATATATCTTGTCTGCAAAAACAGATTATATCTAATTCAGTTAATTACCACCATATGAATTTACTCCTGATCATTAGCCAAATGATGGAAAGTACTGTTGATAATGTGATCAAGAGGCACTTGCTCATCAATAATCAGCTCAAGACTCTTAGTTTGAGTTCTGCCAGAGTTACTCATGACCTCATTTACAGTCTTGGTTCAAATATGAGCAAAAGAGGTGAACTCCAGAGGGGAGGCAAGGGTGACTGCCCTTGACAACAAGGCCGCAACACATCCCTCACACCCCGCCCCCGCCACAACCGCCCAAAGAGAATCCCCCTCGTTCTCACATACCACCCCACCAACCTCCGGATACAATGCATCATCCTCCGACACTTCCGCCATTTACAATCCGACCCCACCACCCAAGACATTTTTCCATCCCCACCCCTGTCTGCTTTCCGGAGAGACCACTCTCTCCGTGACTGCCTGGATTGCTCCACACTGCCCTCCAACCCCACCACACCCGGCACCTTCACCTGCAACCGCAGGAAATGCTACACTTGCCCCCACACCTCCTCCCTCACCCCTATCCCAGGTCCCAAGATGACATTCTACATTAAGCAGAGGTTTACCTGCACATCTGCTAATGTGGTATACTGCATCCGCTGTACCCGGTGTGGCTCCCTCTACATTGGGGAAACCAAGCGGAGGCTTGGGGGCCGCTTTGCAGAACACCTCCACTCAGTTTGCAACAAACAACTGCACCTCCCAGTCATGAACCATTTCAACTCCTCCTCCCATTCTTTAGATGACATGTCCATCATGGGCCTCCTGCAGTGCCACAATGATGCCACCCGAAGGTTGCAGGAACAGCAACTCATATTCCGCTTGGGAACCCTGCAGCCTAATGGTAACAATGTGGACTTCACCAGCTTCAAAATCTCCCCTTCCCCCACCGCATCCCTAAACCAGCCCAGTTCGTCCCCTCCCCCCACTGCACCACACAACCAGCCCAGCTCTTCCCCTCCACCCACTACATCCCAAAACCAGTCCAACCTGTCTCTGCCTCCCTAACCTGTTCTTCCTCTCACCCTTCCCTTCCTCCCACCCCAAGACGCACCCCCATCTACCTACTAACCTCATCCCACCTCCTTGACCTGTCCGTCTTCCCTGGACTGACCTATCCCCTCCCTACCTCCCCACCTAAACTCTCTCCACCTATCTTCTTTTCTCTCCATCTTCGGTCCGCCTCCCCCTCTCTCCCTATTTATTCCAGAACCCTCACCCCATCCCCCTCTCTGATGAAGGGTCTAGGCCCGAAACGTCAGATTTGTGCTCCTGAGATGCTGCTTGGCCTGCTGTGTTCATCCAGCCTCACATTTTGTTATCTTGGATTCTCCAGCATCTGCAGTTCCCATTATCTCTCACATACAACCAAGTACTGTATCAATATGTGTATGTGGGGCAGGGAAAGAAGACTGTCTGCTGGTACTGAAGCAGTCCATGTTCACATGCAGTAAGACCTGCACAACATGTAGGCTTGGGCTGAGAAGTGGCAAATAATATTCACAGCATGCATGTGCCAGGCTATGACTATCTTCAACAAGAAAGAATCCACTTAGCTTTCTCAGATGTTCAATGTTGTTACTTTCACTGAATCTATACTATTAACATCCTGATGGTTACCACTGACCAGGAACAGTACTGGTCTAGCCATATAAATATGGTTGTCTACAACAGAAATTCAGTGGATAAGCAATCTGCAACAAGTAACCACCCTCCTGTTTCCCAATGCCTGTTCATTGATAGGGCACAAGTGTTATGGAATACTCTCCATTTGCCAAGATCAGGGCAGCTCCAACAACACTCAAGAAGCTCAACACCATTCAGGAAAGAATGGGCAACACGATTGGCACTCCATCCATCATCTTAAACATCCACAACTTTCACCACTGATGAATGCATGGTGGCAGCAGTACAAAGCCTCTGCAGAATGTACTGTAGTCATTCAATGACGCTCCTCAAACAGCACCTTCTAAATGCCTGACTTCTACTATCCAGGAGGGCAAGTTCAGCAGGTGCATGAGAAAACCACCATTGTAAATTCTTATCTAAGCTATGTACTATCCTAACTATATTGCCATTCCTTCCCAATTGCTGGATCAGAATCATGGAACTCTCTCCCTAACCACGTTTGTTTGTCTACACCCCAAGGACGGCAGTGCTTCAGGACGGCATCTCACAACCACCTTTTCAAGGGCAATACATGTTGACTGAGCCAGTGACACTCACATCCAAAGAACAAATAATTTTTAAAAAGTACAGCAGACTGCTACAAAATGAGCACACAACAACCATTGCCTGGATACCAAACTTTCGCCTGTAATCCTCTGCATTTGCTCAGACACTAATTAGTTGTTGAGATTGGTTTGTTGTTCTGCAGATGGTTTGTTACCGTGCTTGGTAACACCTTCAGATCAGCCTCTGATGAAGCATTGGTGGGTTTTCCTGCCTGGTTTTTATACTCTGAGGTCCGTTGTGATTGATAGCCTCACTTCCGGGTTTCCTCCGTAGTGGAATGTATATGGGGTTGAGTTCAATGTGTTTATTAATAGCATGCTTCGTGGAGTGCCTTGCTTCCAGGAATTCTCATGCTCGTCTCTGCCTAGCCTGTCCCAGGATCTTGGTGTTGTCCCAGTCGAACTGCTGTTTCTTCTTGTCCATGTGGATTGAGATGAGTGAGTATTGGTCGTGTCTTTTTGTTGGTGTCCATGTACTCTTGTTGTTAGTTTCCTTCCTGTTTGCCCCATGTAGTCTTTTTCGCAGTCTCTGCAGGGGATCTTGTAGATGACATTAGTCCAGCCCATGGCGGGGAGTTGGTTTTTAGTTCGGCTTAGCAGTTGTCGTAGGGCTGGTGTGGGCTTGTGTGCCACTCTGATGCCTAGCGGTCATAGGAGTCTTGTGGTGAGTTCTGACGTGTTCCTGATGTAGGCTAGTGTAATGAGTGTGTCAGGGTGTATAGAATCTTTCTGATGCTGTTCTGTAGGCATCTCCTGACCCAGTTCTTTGGCTATCCATTATCCTTGAACACTTGGAAGAAGTATTCCTCCTCCTCTTGGCATAGTTCCATGTTGCTGTAGTGTGTTGTTGCCCTTTTAAATAGTGTTCGCATGCAGCTTCGTTTGTGTGTGCTGGGATGGTTAGTATTGAAGTTCAATACCTGGTCTATGTGTGTGGGTTTTTGGTGTACTTCCGTTTGCAGTTCCCCATTTGTCTTGTGCTCTACCATGATGTCCAGGAATAGGAGTCGTTTATTCTTCTCCTCCTCTCTGGTGAATTTTATTCCGATGAGGGTGTTGTTTAGATTAGATTCCCTACACTGTGGAAACAGGCCCTTCGGCCCAACAAGTCCACACCACTCTTTGAAGCATCCCACCCAGACCTATCCACAACCCCATCCCCATATAACCCACATAGCCCTGAACAGTACAGGCAATTTAGCATGGCCAATCCACCTAGCCTGCACATCTTTGGACTGTGGGAGGAAACCAGAGCACCTGGAGGAAACCCATGCAGACACGGGGAGAATGTGCAAACTCCACACAGACAGTTGCCCGAGACTGGAATCAAACCCGGGTCCCCGGCGCTGTGAGGTGGCAGTGCTAACCACTGCGCCACCCACATATGAGTTTATGTGTCTCTTCTAATTTGGCCCATTTAATGATGACAAAGGTGTCGTCTATGTAGTCTTTGCATCACTGTTTCTGCTATGAATCCAGAGAAAGGCAATCCCATGGGTATCCCGTTTGGCCAAGCATACAAGCAAACCAACAGAACACCCATGGGATCACCTATCTCTGGGCTCATAAGCAGAAGCAGTGATGCAAAGACTGAAAAGGTCTGCCCTTCCACAAATCCAACCTAAACTATGGATATGCTATGTAGACAACATGTACATAGACGAAGGAGCAGGCTATCCTAGATCTGGTCCTGTGTAATGACACAGGAATAATTAATGACCTCATAGTTAGGGATCCTCTTGGAGGGAGTGATCACAGTATGATTGAAGTTAGAGTTCAGATGGAGAGTGTGAAGATAAAATCCAACACCAGGGTCCTATGCTTGAACAAGGGGAACTACAATAGGATGAGGGAGGACTTGGTTAAAGTAGATTGGAAACAAAGATTTTATGGTGGGACAGTTGACACGCAGTGGAGGACTTTCAAAGCAATTTTTCAAAGTGCTCAGCAAAAGTATATTCCAATGAAAAGGAAGGACTGTAAGAAAAGGGGTTATGTGCCATGGGTGTCTAAGGAAATAAGGGATTCTATCAAATTGAAAGAGAAGCATACAAAGTGGCCAAAAACAGCATGAAACCAGAAGACTGAGAAAATTTTAAAGGTCAACAGAAAGCCACAAAAAGAGCTATAAAGAAAAGCAAGATATAACATGAGAAAAAGCTATCACAGAATATAAAGACAGATAGCAAAAGTTTCTATAAATATATAAAACGAAAAAGAGTGGCTAAAGTAAACGTTGGCCCTTTAGAGGATGAAAAGGAAAATTTAGTTATGGGATATGATGAAATGGCCGAGGCATTGAACAGGTATTTTGTGTCGGTCTTCACAATGGAAGACACTAACAACATGCCAGTAATTGACAAAGAGACAAAGGTAGGTGAGGACTTGGAAACAATCATTATTACGGAAGAGGTAATGTTGGGCAAGCTAATGGAGCTAAGGATTGATACGTCTCCTGGCCCTGATGGAATATATCCCAGGGTACTAAAAGAGGTGGCGGGAGAAATAGCAGGTGCACTGGCGGTAATTTTCCAAAATTCGCTGGACTGTGGGGCAGTCCCAGCAGATTGGAAAACAGCTACTGTTTAAAAATGGAGGTAGACAAAAGATGGGGAATTATAGACTAGTTAGCCTAACCAGTGTAGTGGGGAAGATGTTTGAGTCTATTATCAAGGAAGAAATAGGAAGCATCTCAAAGGAAATTGTCCCGTTGGGCAGACGCAGCCTGGGTTCATTAATGGAAGGTCATGCTTGACAAATCTTGGATTTGGAGTTGGGGACCACGTGTAGGGTGTCAAAGTTTGCAGATGACACTAAGATGAGTGGCAGAGCAAACTGTGCAGAGGACTGTGAAACTTTTCAGAGGAACATAGATACATTGAGTGAGTGGGCAAAGGTCTGGCAGATGGAATACAATGTAAATAAATGTGAAGTCATACATTTTGGTAGGAGTAATAGTAAAAGGGATTATTACTGGAATGGTAAAAAGTTGCAGCACACTGATACGCAGAGGGACCCGAGTGGCCGCGTCCATGAATCACAGAAGGTTGGTCTGTAGGTACAACAAGTAATTAGGACGGCAAATGGAATTTTGTCCTTCATTGCTAAAGGGAGTGAGTTTAAAAGCAGAGAGGGTATATTGCAGCTCTACATGGTGCTGGTGAGGCCACACCTGGAGTACTGTGTGCAGTTTTGGGCTCCTTACTTGAGGAAAGATGTACTGGCACTGAAGGCAGTGCAGAGGAAGTTCACTAGGTTGATTCCGGAGTTGATTTATGAGGACGGACTGAGTAGATTGGGATTATATTCATTGGAATTCAGAAGATTGAGGGGGGATCTTATAGAAACATCTAAAATTATGAAGGGAACATGTAAGATAGAAGTAGAGAGGATGTTCCCACTGGCAAGTGAAGCTAGGACAAGAGGTCATAGTGTAAAGATTAGAGGGAGCAGATTTAGGACTGAATTGAGAAGGAATTTATTCAGAGGGTTGTTAATCTATGGAATTCCTTGCTGAGTGAAGTAATTGACTTCAGTAAACGTTTTTAAAGCTACGGTAGATTTTTTTTAACAATAAAGGAATTAAGGGGTGCAGTGAGAACGTGACTAAGTGGATCTGAGACCACGAAAAGATCAGCCATGATCTTATTGAATGGCTGAGTGGGCTTGAAGGGTCTTATGTTTTTATGTTTGTTCTCATGTTTTTTGTCATCATTAAACGGGCCAAATTAGAAGAGACGCACAAACTCATAAACAACACGCTCATCAGAATAAAATTCACCAGAGAGGAGGAGAAGAACAAATAACTCCCGTTCCTGGATGTCATGGTAGAGTGCAAGACAAATGTGGAACTGCAAACGAAAGTGCATCAAAAAGCCACAAACACAGACCACGTATTGAACTTCAACAGTAACCATCCCAGCACACACAAACGAAGCTGCATGCGAACACTATTTTAAGGGGCAACAACACACTGCAGCAACATGGAACTATGCCAAGAGGAGGAGGAATACCTTTTCCAAGTGTTCAAGGATAATGGATAGCCAAAGAACTGGGTCAGGAGATGCCTACAGAACAGCATCAGAAAGATTCTATACACCCTGACACACTCATTACACTAGCCTACATCAGGAACACGTCAGAACTCACCACAAGTCTCCTATGACCGCTAGGCATCAGAGTGGCACACAAGCCCACATCAACCCTGCGACAACTGCTAAGCCGAACTAAAAACCAACCCCCCGCCATGAGCAGGATCAATGTCATCTACAAGATCCCCTGCAGAGACTGCGAAAAAGACTACATCGGACAAACAGGAAGGAAACTAACAACAAGAGTACATGGACATCAACAAAAAGACACGACCAATACTCACTCATCTCAATCCACATGGACAAGAAGAAACAGCAGTTCGACTGGGACAACACCAAGGTCCTGGGGCAGGCTAGGCAGAGACGAGCATGAGAATTCCTGGAAGCAAGGCACTCCACAAAGCATGCTATTAATAAACACATTGATCTTGACTCCACATACATTCCACTACGGAGGAAACCTGGAAGTGAGGAAATCCATCACAACGGACCCCAGAGTTTAAAAACCAGGCAGGAAAACACACCAATGCTTCATCAGAGGCTGCACTGAGGATGTTACCAAGCACGGTAACAAACCCTCTGCAGAACAACAAACCAGCTCAGGGAGCCAACCAACTTCAATACCCCCAACACAAGCTACAGATCTACTCCAAAATCTTCAACACTAATTGGCTGTTGAGACACTGAAATCTGTTTCAGCTGTGATGCATCTGAAAGCAGGCATGTGCCTCCCAGAAACCAATGTAAGTGCAGTGTTTTGTCAGGGTTTGAGACAGGGGTGTAAATCAGGGCCTGAGGCTCTATGGCGCTCTGTGTGCTTGGGTAAGGCCACAGTAGCCTGGGTCAGTAGAAGGCCTCAGCCCATGGTTCTGACCTTGGCCCTGGGCTTCATATCCTGCATTCTGAGGAAGTTTTTAATCTTTAGGAAACTGCTCACTCTACTTTCATCTTGTTAGGAGAGAATGAAAATTGTTTGGCTCTCTTTGAACAGTCAACCCTACCTTCTCTCATGTAACAGCAACATATGAAGAGTTGCTTCAAATAACTCCACATTCAACCTGGAAGGAGCAAGACGGATCAAAGATTTTGGCCTTGATCCTGTAAACAGTGCTGGTGTCAAGCCAGCATTACAAGATTTGATTACTCTGCTTATTAGATTATTTACAGGAAAACTGTGAACTAATGCTCCTAATTGGGTGATAGATTTTAATCAGATGAACATCTTGCAGCAGCCCATTCAATTGAGGGCATTATTACAGACTCTGACACAATCCACGATGCATGTAAAAATCTTACGTTAGCTCTTTGAATAATTCTTGGCACATTCAGGATTGTTCAGTTTAAGTATTGACCAACCGCAGAATCACATCTGACGCTGGACACATATTCTGAGTTTAGTTAGTCCTGGTCTATGTTTCAACGTTGCTTCCTAGAATCTATATAAGTAATGCATAGGGCCTGGTCCTCTACAGACAAAATGAATTTATTTTCTCCTTCTGTCTTTTCAATTAAAGACTGGACTCTGACATGAATGGTCAGGCCACATGTGGAAGCCCCTGTGAAACCTTTTTATCTGACTGTTACGTCAATCCTTTTACTGTCTTACTTGTAACTTATTCTTTAAACACTGTAAAATATTGCAATTACTTTTCTTTTCATTCCTTTTTTGTATCTAAGATTTGTACTTAGCTACTTGTACCTAAGATGATGCCATAAGGCATAAAAAAGGCATTGTAAAATTTTTCACTGTACTCCTGTATTTCTTTACTTGAATACACATGATAATAAAGGGTATTCTATCCTTTCTATTCTAATGAACAGCTTGGAAGATACCGCTGTCTGTGGTAGTGACTCAACAGTTGACCTGCTTTATTTAAATATAAACTAAAGCTTTTGTCTATCGGTTCCCTAGCGCATTTTCTCCACGGTAAGGTCTCAACCAATCATATTAAATGGCAAGTGGACTAAGGGCCTTGTTTCTCATTCAAGATAATTTAGTATCAGAGATAATGGGAACTGCAGATGCTGGAGATTCCAAGATAATAAAATGTGAGGCTGGATGAACACAGCAGGCCAAGCAGCATCTCAGGAGCACAAAAGCTGACGTTTCGGGCCTAGTGAAGGGTCTAGGCCCGAAACGTCAGCTTTTGTGCTCCTGAGATGCTGCTTGGCCTGCTGTGTTCATCCAGCCTCACATTTTATTATCTAAGATAATTTAGTGTTGCCTTTGAAAATTTGGTATTCTTCTCTCTGTCCGATGAATGCAAGATGAACTGTTTCTTTATTTGTTTGTACAGTGAATGCAGGGATTGCTGGCTAAATCAGTATTTACTGCCCATAGCTAATTGCACTGGAGAAGTTGATGATTGAGCTGCCTTCTTGAACAATTCCAGTCCTCAAGATGTCACAACACACACTGCCCTGATAGGTAGGGATCTCCAGAATTTAGACCTAGTAGCAATAAAGGAGTGGCAATATAGTTCCAAGTCAGGATGGCGTGTGGTTTGGAGGAGAACTTATTGGTGTAGTGTTCTCATGCATCTGCTGTCTTTATCCTTCTGAGTGATGGAGATTGTGATTTTGGAACATGCTGTCAAAGAGAATTAACAGCACGTCTCTTGTTTTTAAGCAGCTTTTAATTTCTGTACTATGACAAGACTATTTAAAAAATGACTCATTTCAACTGACCTTTTACTGTCAAGGAAGCTGTGGTCTGCTGATCCCCGGAAACACAGGTATATTCTCCCGAATCCTCAGATTTTAGGTCATATATACATAACATATGTACACAACCTTCCTGTTTGATTTTATATTTCTCACTTTGAGAAATTGTTGTAAAGCCTTTCTTCCATACAACTGGAATATTGGCTTGTGAGAGCACACACGTTAAAGTTACTGTTCCGATCTCTTCCGCTTCCATGTTTTGCAGCAATTGAATGAAAGTTGCTGGAATAGCTGGAAAAAAAGAAATCAATAGCATCCCTTTCCAAACATTTGTTTGGAATTGACTATGGTATGAATTGAATGGCTGTCTGCACTGAAGCTCACAATAATTTATACTTGGTGTTTAGCTTCCACCAATTGGTTAGAAACAGCAAATACGAAAAATAAAGTGGTGACCAAAAACGACTATTTATGCCTATTTATGATAGCTAAATAAGAGACCGCCCCACCTGCATCTTTACAGCATCAGGTTTAACGTTTTCTACAGTGTAAGCAGTTAATGGAACCTAAAATAAATTATGTTCCTTTAAATTATGAAACAACACCTGTTAGGTTTACAAATTATTCAATATTAAGATGTTCTTATACAAATGCTCCCTCAACAGTGTGGAGAATACACCCGCCAGTTTTTCTGGGCATTTTCAAAATTAATCATTAATTATTACCTTTAACAGTAAGCTGTGCTGAAGATGAGTACTTTCCAACTTTGAAGGTCACAGTTCCAGAGTCATCCTGTGTGACTTGCCTCAACATCAGTGTGTGAAAATTATCATTCTTAATAGAAATTTCATTCATTTCATTATTCTGCAGTTCAATTCCTCCCAGAACCCACTGAACATCTTGTGCGTTCTCACGAGAGACTTTACATTCAAACAAAGCATCCCCACCTTCGACTACTTCCACGTTTTTCAAACCATCAACAATTGTTATATCTGGCTCTAGAAAAAAATGCATAATTTAATTGTAAGTTTTTTTTGTATTTTCAACATTTTGGCCCCCAAATTCAGGGGATCTGGGAAGACAGAGAAAGGATAGAACCTGGAATAGAAATATTTCTGCGGATCATTAATCCTTGTACTCTGCAATGATGCAACATATTGGTGTCCGAAGTGGTGTCAATGCCTATTTATGATAGCTAAATAAGAGACCGCCCCACTTGCATCTTTACAGCGTCAGGTTTAAGCTTTATGATCTTTTTGTTACCTTCAAAATTAACACCAAAGTTACTATATGGTATTTTCTGTTGTATTATTTTTGCTTTTTGGTTTTAACTCCATCCTCGCAAATATACATTGATTCATTTTACATTTCAAAATATGCTACTGAATTATCCAAAAACCTTTTTGCTTTGTCTTTCATTGAGGATTCTCGTAGCTGGACACTGTAACTATGATGGTGGTGATTTTAATCATCCACCTAGGTTTTCGTTATTTTTTTCTCCAAAAGTAAATAAATGATTTGGTAAAGTAAGGACATTGCCAGGAAATGTGTTCTTTTGTTTCATTCTCTTAATGTTGCTCATGTCAACTTTTGTTTTGTTAAAGTAATTTAGTTTAATTTGGAAAATTGCATCATATTTAGGTAATCGTATATACTACAGTAACAATATTTTCTTCCCTGGAATAGCTAAAGAAATAATGGCACGTCCTTTCGACATCTCAGATAAGAGGTTCAATTTTTACTTTGTATGTGTGTGTGCATCGTGGTGGGGAGGGGTTGTAACATGGGAGAATAGCCACTGCTTTGAATTGGAATTTTAATCAGGGTGTCCCTTAATAAGCATGCAATCTTCACACAGAGAGTGGTGGGTGTGTGGAATGTGCTGCCAGCAGTGTTAGTGGAGTCAGATACTTTAGAGGCCTTTAAGTGACTCTTGGATGGGCACATGGAGGATAGTAAAATGTGGGGTATGCAGGGTAGATTGGTCTTGGTAGGATAATAGGTCGGCACAACATCATGGGTGGAACAGCATGTACTCTGCTGTACTGTTCTCTGTTCTATGTTTAATCGCTTTTCCTTTCCAATTAATTGCTATGAACAGGAACTTGTAACTTGAGGACAATCAACTGGCATCCAGCTACGGTGAAAGGTAAGTAACGGTGTTTCAACATCAAAGTGCCTTCTCAGATAGTTTTTAAACAAATTAATTTAAAGAAGGCAAAATAAAGCCAATACAGTGGGATGGATAGGTAAGCAGAGGATAGTTACTCAACAGGGTGCCATTGACTCTCATCCAGCACAGGCAAGTAGAGAGGCTTTCAGGCAATGCAAGCAATCCTGCCTGCTACTAGTTCCTGGTTATAGGCAGCTAAAGAGCAACCCCAACAAGAACCAAAAATTCAAAACAAGGAAATGGCAGTCCATTTTTGACCTGGGGTGAGGAAGAAAACTGTAGTTTCTCATTTACCTGTCACAGTTACAGCAGCAGTGGTCTGTTGATCACCAGAATCACATGTATATTCTCCAGCATCCTCTATCTTTAGATTATGAATTAACAACTCAACAATGAGACCTTCATGTTTCATTTCATATTTGTCATTTGGTTGAAGCACCACAGATCCCTTTCTCCATTCTACTGAGGCATCAGATTTTGTAAGTTCACAGTGCAATATGGCTGTGTGGCCTTCTTCCATTTCCACATTCTGAAGCCATCGCTTGAAAAGTGCAGGCAGAACTGAAAAATATTATCAGTATTATGATACCTTAAAAGCAGAAAGAAAACATTATTGGTCAAATTACGAAAACAGAAAGTATTAAAGAATGTGAAGAGCCTCTGTGTCTATCAAAAATATAAAATACAAACATTTTCTAACACCTTTTAGTTTTGAAATAGAGGTTTTACGGATTCAGTGTCAACTCTTACTCTCTCCACAGACACTGCCACACATGTCAGGTTTCACTGTAACAAAGTGTGGAGCTGGATGAACACAGCAGCCAAGCAGCATCTCAGGAGCACAAAAGCTGACGTTTCGGGCCTAGACCCTTCTCTGATGAAGGGTCTAGGCCCGAAACATCAGCTTTTGTGCTCCTGAGATGCTGCTTGGCCTGCTGTGTTCATCCAGCTCCACACTTTGTTATCTTGGATTCTCCAGCATCTGCAGTTCCCATTATCTCAGATTTCACTGCGTTTGTTTTGAATATCCAATGAATATTGACTTGTTTACCTTACCCAAAGGCAACCTTGATGGATCTTTATACTCAGTGTTCATAGAATCACTGTGTAGAAACAGGCAGTTTGGTCCAACAAGTCCACACAGACCTTCTGATGATCGTCCCATCCAGACCCATCCCTCTATCCCATCTCTGCATCTCCCATAGCTAATGCATCTAACCTACATATCCCTGAACACTATGGGCAGTCTAGCATGGCCAATCCACCTATCTTGTACATCTTTGGACTGTGGGAAAAAAGCGAACCACCTGGCGGAAACCCACACAGATACGGGGAGAACATGCAAACTCCATACAGAGAGCTGTCCAAGGTTGGAATCAAACCCGGGTCCCTGGCGCCGTGCAAGGTAGCAGTGCTCATCACTGAGCCACCATGCCGTCCCCCTTACCGACCAGCTAGTAAAAAAGTCTGACCATGATGTGCCTAATTGAAGCATAAATATAAAAAGCCATCCAAACGGTTTTGATTGCGATGCTGCCAAGTGAGAAGTAATGATGGTGAAATTTGATGGTCAACAGAGCAGTAATACCTAAGGAGATCTTCAGTGTACAAATAAGGTGGAATACACCAGCTATGCCCATTACCTGTGTCTATTACTTAGTCAGTTTTCTCTCTGGCATCTTTTCTAGACTGGCATACAGAAGACCCACAGAGAAGTGAAACTCTTGGGACTAGCAATTCAGATGAGGAATGGCCTGTTTTCTCCATATCTGAATTGGGATGTTTCTTGGGCTACAACATTAAAGAACATGCACATGACACATAACAAGCAGTGCTGTTGTAATCAGATGTACCGCAATGTTCAGGAGTCATGAGGGATATTACACAGCTCTTCTCTGGATTGTGGAAACTTTGACACGATCTCTTAATAACTCCTAAGAGGCATTTCCATTACAAGGTTACAAAATGTGAGGCTGGACGAACACAGCAGGCCAAGCAGCATCTCAGGAGCACAAAAGCTGACGTTTCGGGCCTAGACCCTTCATCAGAGAGGGGGATGGGGAGAGGGAACTGGAATTAATAGGGAGAGAGGGGGAGGTGGACCGAAGATGGAGTGTAAAGAAGATAGGTGGAGAGAGTATAGGTGGGGAGGTAGGGAGGGGATAGGTCAGTCCAGGGAAGACGGGCAGGTCAAGGAGGTGGGATGAGGTTAGTAGGTAGATGGGGGTGCGGCTTGGGGTGGGAGGAAGGGATGGGTGAGAGGAAGAACCGGTTAGGGAGGCAGAGACAGGTTGGACTGGTTTTGGGATGCAGTGGGTGGGGGGGGGGAAAAAGGTGGGCTGGTTGTGTGGTGCAGTGGGGGGAGGGGACGAACTGGGCTGGTTTAGGGATGCAGTAGGGGAAGGGGAGATTTTGAAACTGGTGAAGTCCACATTGATACCATATGGCTGCAGGGTTCCCAGGCGGAATATGAGTTGCTGTTCCTGCAACCTTCGGGTGGCATCATTGTGGCAGTGCAGGAGGCCCATGATGGACAATGTCATCTAGAGAATGGGAGGGGGAGTGGAAATGGTTTGCAACTGGGAGGTGCAGTTGTTTGTTGTGAACTGAGCGGAGGTGTTCTGCAAAGCGGTCCCCAAGCCTCCGCTCAAGCCTTCTTGGAATTCTCCAGCATCTGCAGTTCCCATTATCTCCATTACAAGGTTACACTGGTTACAGCCGACATAACCGACTACCAAAGTGCCTATGCAATGTACTTTCAGATTACATGGAGGCACTTTAGTGACAATGGCTGCGGCATTTTCTGAAGAAGGGTCTAGGCCCAAAACGTCATCCTTCCTGCTCCTCTGATGCTGCTTGGCCTGCTGTGTTCATCCAGCTCCACACCTTGTTATCTCAGATTCTCCAGCATCTGCAGTTCCTACTATCTCTAGGGATATAGGTTCATAGCTCCTGGAATCACAGGTAAACAGGGTGGTGAAAAAGACTTTTGGCATGCTTGCTTTCATCAGTCAGAGCACTGAGTATAGGAGTTGGGACATTTTGTTGCAACTGTACAAGATGTCAGTAAGGCCATGTTTGGAGTACTGTACGCAGTTCTGGTCACTCTATTACTGAAAGAATATTACTAAACTAAAAAGACTTACTAGGATTCTACCTGGACTGGAAGCTTTGAATTATGAGGAGAGGCTGGATTGGCTGGGACTGTTTTCCCTGGAGTGTAGGATACTGAGCAATATAGAGGAATAGGATTATAGAGGTATAGAAAATCATGAGAGGTATAGATAAAGTAGGTAGCCAACAGCTTTTCCCTCTAGTAGGGGAGTCTAAAACTGGAGCATAGGTTTTAGGTGAGAGATACAAAAGGGTCCAGAGGAGCAATTTTTTCACACAGAGGGTGGTCAGCATCTGGAACAGGCTGCCAGAGGGAGTGGTGGAGGTGAGTACAATTTTGCCACTTAAGAAATGTTTGGGCAGGTAGATGGATGGGGTAGGTGCAGAGGGATATGGACCAAATGCAGGCAAATGGAACTAGATTAATTGTGAAAACTGGGAAGCATGGACAAGTTGGGTTGAAGGGCCTATTTCCATATATAAACCTCTACTACTCTATATTACTTTTACGTTTCCTCAAAGATATCTGCTGTGGGACAACTCTGTGAACACTCTGACAGTTGTTTTATTAAAGAGCTTTATGGATGCTTAGCTACAATCCAACTACTAGTCATTTTGCAAGTGCTTGATTATCATTACATAGCTGGTGTGAAGTATGTGTTTATCGAGGTTTATGGACTATTCAACAACTTCTGACTTATTCTAGGATTTAAAAATTATGTTCATAAAGTGTGAGGATGGTAAGGGTGAGGAGTTGGGACAGTTGTGGGGAACTATAAATATATAAAGATTGTCAGCACTTTGCAGAACAATTCAACCATTGCCCACTTAACTTGTTTGCTCCAGGATTAGGGTTGCCAGAAAGTCCTATTTTTCAGTAGCTTGGAGAAAGGTTAAGGTTGTATTGGGAAGATTAGTCCCACTTCCCATGACTAAAATCTGGCCCAGGAGTGGGACAGGTAATGTTTCTTTCACGAGCTATCAAATGGATGTGATTATTGTACCTAACAGTGTTCAACCACAATAAAGAAGTTGAAATGACATAATACTAAGAGTGGTCTCCATCACTTATGTGGCAGACTGAAGCAACATTATTAACTTTACTACCAAAGCCAATGATAAAGATCTTCCTTTATACCAGCCCGTTACTTGTGATAGCTCATAGGCTAAAGTTTAATCTTCTCTGCATGCACTGTAATCTTAATGATCCACTTGAAAGCTCTTTCCAATCTTTCATACCTATCTTTCTTATAAAACCTTTCCCTTAAGTGAGAAAAATCATAGGCTGTCACATAGCATAATTAAAGAATTCAGGCTAAAAGTAAAATTTATTGAGATCAGTTTGAGAAATTTTCCCTCATTAAACTTAAATTATAGTCAGGTGAAACCTTATTTAGAAATTCTTTTACCAGCAGCTGGAGGGACACATCTGGTGTGGCGATAGTGTCCCTACCACTGAGTCAGGCTGTGTGAGTTCAAGTCCTACATGCTCCAGAGGTGAGCGATAACATCTCTAAATAGGTGAATAAGAAAATATCTAGCAACAACAGGAGAAAGCTAATAAAATGTGAGGCTGGATGAACACAGCAGGCCAAGCAGCATCTCAGGAGCTCAAAAGCTGACGTTTCGGGCCTAGACCCTTCATCAGAGAGGGGGATGGGGGGAGGGAACTGGAATAAATAGGGAGAGAGGGGGAGGCGGACCGAAGATGGAGAGTAAAGAAGATAGGTGGAGAGGGTGTAGGTGGAGAGGTAGGGAGGGGATAGGTCAGTCCAGGGAAGACGGACAGGTCAAGGAGGTGGGATGAGGTTAGTAGGTAGCTGGGGGTGCGGCTTGGGGTGGGAGGAAGGGATGGGTGAGAGGAAGAACCGGTTAGGGAGGCAGAGACAGGTTGGACTGGTTTTGGGATGCAGTGGGTGGGGGGGAAGAGCTGGGCTGGTTGTGTGGTGCAGTGGGGGGAGGGGATGAACTGGGCTGGTTTAGGGATGCAGTAGGGGAAGGGGAGATTTTGAAACTGGTGAAGTCCACATTGATGCCATATGGCTGCAGGGTTCCCAGGCGGAATATGAGTTGCTGTTCCTGCAACCTTCGGGTGGCATCATTGTGGCAGTGCAGGAGGCCCATGATGGACATGTCATCAAGAGAATGGGAGGGGGAGTGGAAATGGTTTGCGACTGGGAGGTGCAGTTGTTTGTTGTGAACTGAGCGGAGGTGTTCTGCAAAGCGGTCCCCAAGCCTCCGCTTGGTTTCCCCAATGTAGAGGAAGCCGCACCGGGAGAAAGCTGTCTGCTTCTAGTCACTATTTGCAAATAAGTTGCATTGCTAACCAGAATAAGACACTAATTTGGTCTCACGTGGAGTACTGTGTCTAGTTTAAGTGCTTTGGAATAATGTTAAAGCATTGGAAAGAGGCCAAAAGAAATTGGTTGCAGCGTTGAGGATTTTCAGTTTTGGAGAAACTAGGAGTGTTTTCCTTAGAGAAGAAAAGGCTGAGAGGAAACCTGATTCAAGTATTCAAAATCATAATCGCTCTGAACGGAGTAATTAGGGAGAAATTGATCACATTTATAAAGGATTGCAAACAAGACGGCACAGATTTAAAGTAAATAGTAAAATAGTCAGAAGTAAAATGAGGAAAAACTTTTCACAAAACAGTTAAGATCTGGAATGCAAGAGCTGAGAGTGTGGTAGAAGGAGTTCCTCAGGTTTCCCATGTTCACCAACTTCAGCTGCTTCATTAGTTAATTTATTTTCATCATAACGTCAAAGGCATGGATATTTAGTGACAATTCCACAATGTTCAGCATCATTAGTTATCCTTTCATATCAAAGCAATTCTTATCAAAATGCAGCAAGATGTGGACAATATCCACATTTGAGTTGACAATTTGGCAGGTAACATTCACACCATGCATGTGTCAGCCAAACTTTGATCCCCACAACCATATTCCTTTAATATTCAAGGTTACTACTATCACTGAATTCCACCATCAACAGCCTACTGGCTACCATCAGTCATAAATTGAACTGGACCAGTCAAATGAATACAGTGTCTGCAAGAGCCGGTCGTAGGCATGGAATCCTACATTAAAATAACTCATTCCCTGATTCTCCAAAGCCTGTCAACAAGGCACAAGTCGAGAGTTTGATGGACTACTCCTCACTTGTCTGGATGAGTACAGCTCCAACAACACTCAAGATGTGCGACACCATCAAGGACAAAGCAGCTCACTTGTCTGGATTATGGATCTCTTGGATTTTAATAAGGCCTTTGACAAGGTGCCGCACAGGAGGCTGCTGAATAAGAGCCCATGGTGTTAGAGGCAAGGTGCTAGAATGTATAGAGGATTGGCAAACAGCAGGGATAAAGAAACCTTTTTCAGGATGGCAGCTGGTGATGAGGGGAGCTCTACAAGGGTCTATGCTGGATCTACAACTATTCACGTCATATATTAACGATCTGGCTGAAAGAACTGAGGGCATTGTTGCTAAGTGTGGAGTTGACACAAAGGTAGTTGGAGGGATAGGAAGTGGAAAGGCAGCAGGAGGAATTGGACAAGCTAGGAGAGTGGGCAAACAACTGGCAGATGGAATGCAGTGTGGGAAACCGAGAGTTTAAGCACTTTGATAGGAAGAAGAGAGCTGTAGACTATTGTCTAAATGGGAAAAGCTTTGGAAATCTGAAGCACGAAGGGACTTAGGAGTCCTAGTTCAGGATCCTCTTAAAGTTAGAAAGGCGAATGTAATGTAAGCATTCATATCAAGAGCTAGAACATAAGAGGAGAAATATACTGCTGAGGCTGTATATGGCTCTGGTCAGACTTTATTTGGAATGTTGTGAGCAGTTTTGGGCCCCGCATCTAAGGAAAGGTATGGTGGTTTTAAGAAGAGGTTTACAAGAATGATCCTGGGGATGAAGGATTTGACATATAACCAGCGGTTCAGGACCCTGGGTCTGTAATTCATGGAGTTTAGAAGGATAAGGAGGATCTCATTGAAATTTACAGAATACTGACAGGCCTGGATAGAATGGACGTGGAGAAGTTGTTTCCAGTTGCTGGAGAGACTAAAACCCAAAAGCACAGCCTCAGAGTGAAGGGATGACCCTTTAGCACTGAGATGAGGAGGAGACTCTTCAGCCAAAAGGTGGTTAACCTGTGGAGCTCATTACTGCAGAAGGTTAAGCAGGCCAAGGTCATTGCCCACATTGAAGACACAGATAGGTTCTTGATTGGTAAGGGGATCAAGGGTTACTGAAGGCAAGAGAATGGAGTTGAGAAACTTTCAGCCATGATCGAATTGGGGAGCAGACCTGATGGGCCAAATGGCTTAATTCTGCTCCTATGTTTTACAGTCTTCTGTAAATGGCATCTTTATAGAAATGAGCTTTAAGAGATCTTCTGTCAGTAAGGCATACATTCTGGGGATATGATATTGCACACTCAGGGAATTAAAAGAGCATAAAGCCATAAGAAAAAGTGACAGGTATAGGTCTCCACCATTCAGAAAGATCATTGCTGATCTGATATTCCTCACATCCACTTTTCTGCATTTACCCCATAACCCTTGATTCCCCTACTGATCAAGAATCTTATATCTCAGTCTTCAATATACACAAGGTCTCTGCCTCACTGCTCTCTATAGCAAGGAGTTATAAACGATCACCATCCTCTGGGAGAAGAAATGCCTCCTTATTTCAGCTCTAAATTAGCACCCCTTTATTCTGAGACAACGTCCTCTGGTCCTAGTCTCTGCCATGAGGGGAAATGTCCTCTCAGCATTTACCTGTCAAGGTCCTTGAGAATTCTATATAAGAACATAAGAGCATAAGCACTAGGAGCAGGAGTAGGCCATCTGGCCCCTTGCGCCTGGCCCGCCATTCAATAAGATCATGACTGATCTTTTTGAGACTCAGCTCCATTTATCCGCCGGCACACCATAACCCTTACATCCTTTACTGTTCAAAAATTTATCTAGCCTTGTCTTAAGCACATTCAGCGAGGTAGCTTCAACCGCTTCACTGGGCAGGGAATTCTATAGATTCACAATCCTTTGGGTGAAGAAGTTCCTTCTGACTTCAGTCCTACATCTGCTTCCCTTTATTTTGAGGCTATGCCCTCTAGTCCTAGTTTCACCTGCTAGTGGAAACAACCCCCCTGCCTCCACCTTATCTATTCCCTTCATAATCTCATATGTTTCCATAAGATCTCCCCTTATTCTTTTGAATTCCAATGAGTATAATCCCAGTCTACTCAGTCTCTCCTCATAATCCAATCCTCTCAACTCTGGAATCAACCAAGTGAATCTCCTCCATACCCCCTCCAGTGCTAGTACATCTCTCCTCAAGTAAGGAGACCAACACTGCACACAGTACTCCAGGTGTGGCCTCACTAGGGTCCTATACAGCTGCAGCATAGCCTCCCTGTTTTTAAACTCCATCCCTATAGCAATGACAGACAAAATTCCATTTGCCTTTTTAATTACCTGCTACACCTACAATCCTACTTTTAGCAATTCATGCACAAGGACACCTAAGTCTCTCTGCACAGCAGCATGCTACAATTTTTTACCATTTAAAACACAGTCAATTTTGCTGTTATTCCTACCAAAATGGATGGCTCACACTTATCAACATTGTACTCCATCTGCCAGACCTTTGCCCATTCACTTGGACTATCTATATCCCTCTGCAGACTTTTAGCATCTTCTGCACACTTTGACCTACCACTCATCTTAGTGTCATCTGCAAATATTGACACACCACACTTAGTCCCCAATTCCAAGTCATCTATGTAAATTGTATACAATTACGATCCCAACACCGATCCCTGAGGCACACTGCTAGCCGCTGACTGCCAACCAGAAAAACACCCATTCACCTTTAGTCTTTGCTTTATACTAGTCAACCAATTCCCTATCCATGCCAATACATTACCTGTAATGCTGTGGAACTTTATCTAATGTAGCAGCTTTTGGTGTGGGACCTTGTCAAACGCCTTCTGGAAATCCAGATATACTACATCCACAGGTTCCCCAATGTCCACCATTCAAGTAATGTCCTCAAAGAATTCCACCAAATTAGTTCAACATGATCTACCTTTCATGAACCCGCACTGGGTGTTGCCAATGGGAGAGTTTATATCCAGATATCTTGCTATTTCTTCCTTAATGATAGATTCAAGCATTTCCCCCACTACCGAAGTTAAGCTATCTGGCCTATAGTTATCTGCTTTTTGTTTACTTCCTTTTTTGAACAGTGGCGTCACATTGACTGTTTTCCAATCTGTGGGAACCACCCCAGAGTCCAGTGAATTTTGGTAAATAATTACTGGTGGATTTGCTATTCCCCCCATCACTTCTTTTAGTACCCTGGGATGCAGTTCATCAGGGCCAGGAGACTTGTCTACCTTTAGCCTCATTAGCTTGCCCAGCACTGCTTCCTTAGTGATAATGATAGTATCTAGTTCCTCACCTGCTATAACCTTCTTGCCATCAGTTTCTGGCATGTTATTTGTGTCTTCCACTGTGAAGACCAACACAAAGTATCTGTTTAATGCTTCAAGTTGAACCTGGATTTTGTTATCTGGAGCTATGGGTAGTGATGACAGAAACTGTAATATCTTTTCCATCATGTGGTTGACTAAAAATCTCCAACACTTTTACTTCTTGCCATTCTATGTATTGCAAGGATATACAGGCTGATGTTTGGCTGCACTATGACTACACCTTCCTTGGCCAGCAATTGTCATGGTTGGGCTTGAACCTCAAACTTCAAGCTTAGTAGCAGTAATGTTACCTACGGTGTCTCAAGACATCCTCTTCAAGATATGTGCCCTATTATTTTCTTCATTAATCTATTAACCAACCTTTCACAGTTATGTTGGCTGTAGTTTGCTGATCCTCAAATGAACAAGAGTATTCTCCTCCATCTCCTGATTTCATGTCATGAATCTGTAAAATTTGTAGAGGACCATCTTGTTTCATTTCATACTTCTCATTTGGAGAGATCAACAATGTTCCTTTCCTCCAGGTAACCGGCACATTAGATTTTGATAGTTCACAGCATAAGGTGCCTGTGTCACATTCCTTCACTTCCATGTTCTGCAGTTCTTTTTGCAAGGTTATAGGTGCAGCTGAAATAAAGCCAAATAAACTTATTTGATCAGACATTTTTAAAACTTTCAATCTTTCATTTACAAGGAATAAGAAACAGGACAGAAGAAAACCACCGTCTCTTTCAAATGATCACATCACAAATACAAATTTATGTCATACAAAATCCATGATCACCATGGGACAGCCAGCAATCGATCTGTATGCACTTCCAGGACTGAATTAACTGAGTTTATCTTTTTAGACAAACTGGACTGCCACCTGAAACAGCACTTAATCAGTTTTTCATATGTTGTTGAAGAGTCTAGCAGCTGTTGTAGGACCACTTTAGTAAATTTGTTAGCGATAAGTTGGGCTGACAAAGGGAGATTCTTCATTGGCCAATACAGCGTAAGTTGAGATTATCAATCAGAAGTAACATTGTTTCAAATGCATGATTTCATAAGGCACAAACATTTTAAACTGTCTAGTTTATTTTAAGGTAAAACAGGATATCCTAGAATGGTGGATTGTGATCATGGCAATTCGACCAGGAGACAGCCCCACTTAGTCTGTAACTGAAACCTACTGACACACGAGTTAATATAAAACAGGTGCAGCTATTTTGGTAAAGATACAGTCACAGAAAGGAATATAAAGAAAACCACAAAAGGGAACACAGAAAAAGCTACTGCTGAGAAAATCAGATAAAATGACATTTTGTCTTGGCCAAGAAGCAGGATGCTGGGAAGAAATAGTACTCTGTATGAAGAGATTCTGTTCAAAGAGATGGGTCTGATGAAGTTTTAAGAAGGAGGAATTAAGAGTGGTCTTGATGCCAGAAGATACTTAAACTTTGGGAATACTTAAACTGTGTGGAATGGTTTTCAAAGGACTCTGTAGACTCACCCTGAAGTGGCAGAGTGAAGGGAGTCTGCAAAAAAAGCTGGGAGAACTTTGGAATTTAATCTTCAAGACTACATATTTCCTGGGATAACACGGTGTGAAGCTGGATGAACACAGCAGGTCAAGCAGCATCAGAGGAGCAGGAAAGCTTGACCTTTTGGGTCAAGACCATTCTTCCTGCTCCTCTGATGCTGCTTGGCCTGCTGTGTTCATTCAGCTTCACATCATGTTATCTCAGATTCTCCAGCATGGACAGTTCCTAAGATCGCCGTAACATATTTCCTGGGAGCTGGATGTAAGAGCATCTTTTCTGTAGTTTAATGTATTAGTTGACTGTAATGTAATGTTTAGTCTATGATCTTAATTCTTTTGTTCAGTAAAATGTCTCATTGAAACATAGAAAATAGGAGTAGGAGTACATTTTTAGCCCTTCAAATATGTTCATGACTGATCATCCAACCCAGTATCCTGTTCATGCTTTCTCTCTACACCCTTTAATCCATTTAGCCCTTCAAATGTTGATAACTCCTTCTTAAAAACATTCAATATTTTGGCCTTGACAATTTCTGGCAGAGAATTCCAGACACACCATTCTGAGTGAAGGAAATTCTCTTCATTTCATTCTTATGGCCTATTCTTTATCCTTAGACTTTAGCCCCGGTTCTGAACTCCCCAGTCATTGGGAACATTGTACCTTTACTCTGTCTAGTCCATACATTTCTATGAGACCTCCTCCACTGGGGGCAGCACGGTGGCTCAGTGGTTATCACTGCTGCGTCACAGCTCCAGGGACCCAGGTTTGATTCTCAGCCTTGGGTGACTGTCTGTGTGGAGTTTGCACATTCTGCCCATGTCTGCATGGGTTTCATCCAGGTGCTCCAGTTTCCTCCTACAGTCCAAAGATGTGTTGCTTAGGTGGATTGGCCCTGCTACCTTGCTCATAGGGGTGTGTAGATTAGGTGAGTTATAGGGGTATGTGTCTGGGTGGGATGCTCTGAGTGTCGGTGTGAATTTGTTGGGCTAAAGGGCCTGTTTCCACACTCTAGGGATTCTATGATTCTTCTAATCTCTAGTGAACAGAGTCTCAACCAATCCAGTTTCTCTTCATATGTCAGTCCTGCCATCCTAGGAATAAGTCTGGTAAATCTTCGTTGATCTCCATCCACAGGCAGAGCGTTCTTCTTCACATAAGGAGACCACAACTGCACATAATACTTCGGGTCTGGTCTCACTAACACTCTGTACAATTGCTGCAAGACATCCCTACTCCTGTGCTCAAATTCTCTCGTTATGAAGGCTAACATATCATTTGCTGGTTTACCTATATGCAGAAGTATCTCTCCATTCCCCACACAGCTCACCCTCTCAACCAACTTCACCTCATCTGCAAACTTGGCAGTATTTCATTTAGTTCCCCCACATAAATCATTAACATACATATTTTGAATACTTGAAGTTTAAGCACTGATTCCAACATTACCCCACCAGTTACTGGCTGCAACTTGAAAAAGACCTCTTTATTTCTCCTTTATGTTTCCTGTTAGCCAATGAGTTCTCTGTCCATGTTAGTACCCTATTCCTATTCCCATGCACATTATTTTTACATGCTAATCTCATCTGTAGAACCTTAGCTTTCTGAAAGTCCAAGTAAACCCGATTCAATGGCTTCCTCTTATCAATTCTACCAGTTACATCCTCACGAAATTCTACTAGATTTGTTAAATATGATTTCCCTTTCAAACATCCGTGGTATCTTGGCCAAATCTTGTCACTGTTTTCTAAATGCTCTACCGTTAAATGGTTTAAAATGGACATTTTCCTTTTTCCTACAACCAATGTCAGGCGAGCTGGTGGATAATTCTGTGCTTTCTCTCTATTTCCTTTACTAAATACTGGGATTACATTAACTACTCTCCAAACCATTGGATCTCATCCAGTGACTACATAGAACCTTGAAATATGACCACCACGCATCCAATATTTCTAGCATCATTTCCTCAAATACTGCATTTCTCTACTAATACTGATTTCCTTCAACTACCCTATATTCCCCAACATTTTTAAGGTGTTCTTTGATTCCTATTTTGTGAAGTAGAACCACAATATGTAAATAATTAGTCTGCCATTTCTTTGATCCCCATTATAACTTCCCCTGTTTCTGATTGTAAGGGAATTAGATTAGTCTTCACCAGTCTTTTTCTCTTCACATTCCGACAGAAGTCTTTATCTTAAATTGTACATTCCCTGCAAGCTTCTCTCATAATCTATTTTGCCCTTCTTAATCAATCCCTTTGTCCTCCTTTACTGAAATTGAAACTGCTCCTAATCATTGCGTCTGCTGCATTTTTTGGCCAATTTGTATGGTCCTTCCTTGGATCTAACACCCTTAACTTCTTTTGTTAGCCATGATCAGGCCACCTTTCCTATTTTATTTTTGTATCGACAGAAACGAACAATCGTTGGACAGGAGCAAATACATCTTTTCACATTTAACTGAAATTTTATTAGGCGAGCACTTCTCTAGAATAGCTGATTCTGGTTTCTACTGAGTACAAAACCAAACTTGCCAATGAAACTTTCTGTTAAAAATTACCTTCACCTTCAAATACAGTCACATTCTTTATCCTTCTACAGTGCAGATGTCTGCCTTTCATAACGCAAGGGATATGTCAGAAGATTTTAAAATTTCATTTCTGAGAATCACCTTATCAAGTTGTCATTTTAGCCAGACTGTTTGTGTCAAATTCATTCTTGTGGTATTTTAATGTATTCTTTAATCAGTTTCTTTTAAAACTTGACAAAAAGCTTAAAACTGAGAAAAGCAAACTAACAGAAATTTCTGACAACAAATTTCATCGAACTACATCAGCTCAAGGAGGCAGGTAGAAATTCTTTCCGATTTATAATGCAAGTCTGACTAGTGCAGCACAATGTAAAATGGTATGACATAAAATAAAGCTACACCATTTGAATAAGACTGAAGAACAATACCTTTTAACAGCAGTCTCACAGTCCCAGATCACACTCACGTGATTTTGGCACAACAACAATCATGAAATACATGAAATGATCAAAAGCAGACAAACTAAAACTGTTCAAGGATGAAAACAGAGTGAAAAGAACTAAACTTTTGAAGAATTAAGGCAAAAATAACACCAAAGTAACAAGGAGCATAATTTATAATAGATCTCTACTGAATGGTAACATTTCATACCATTAACTTTCAAGAAGCCATTAGTCTGCTGGTCCCCAGAATCACAGGTATATTCACCACTGTCTTCCACATTCACATTGTGAATTAATAATTGAACAAAGGCACTATCCTGCTTCATTTCATATTTGTTGCTAGGATGTAGTGTTAGGGATCCCTTTCTCCATTCTACTGGAACACCAGGCTTAGTAAGTTCGCAATGCAGTGTGACAACATCACCTTCTTCTGCTTCTTCATTTTGCATCTCTTGTCTGAACAGTACAGGTAAGGCTACGTAAATTAGAAACACATTCATAGAAAGTATCAAAATATGAATTTTAAACAGATTGGTTTTAACTTAAATAAGAACTGCTGTGATTAACTGCTAAAATATGTTTAAAAAACCATAAGTCACTGGCTGTGGATTTTCATAAGGAACAGCTGACATTTTTTATTATCTTGAGACTGTAGCAAACTCTTAATGACATAGCTTCAGAAAGATTGTTTTTATCACATTCCTGTGATACCACTTCAACACTGTTGACTTTCAAGTAATCTTGAATGTGTAGATGACAACTTGTAAACCACTACCACCTCCTTATCATTTGACCAACAATCTTTATTCCTGTATAATAACATCATTCGCATCGTGAGATGAGTATGGTTTTGATTATCACCTATTCAATATTCCATCAGTACTCCCAATTTAATGCATTTATATAGATTATACCAAGCCCACTAAACAGACAGCCATATTCAACAACTCGAACCACGCAAATCAAATAAAAATATACAATTATTTGTTACCAATGTAATAGTAAACATATAATCTACAAGAAGATAAAAATTGACTAGAGGTAAATAGTTTTAAAAAATTGTGAGGAACAAAGATAATTTATGCAATTATGTTAAGTGGCTGAACAATTATAGTAACTTCCAAAGATAGAGGATGAACTCCAATATGAATACCTTCCATCTTACCTTTCACATTTAGAGAAGCAGTAGTTTGTCTATCGCCTGAATCACAAGTGTATACACCAGCATCTTCTGATTCCACATGATGGATGAACAATTCCACAATGGGGCCCCAGTTCTTCATTTCATATTTTTCACATGGCAAGAGCACCACAGATCCTTTTCGCCATTCTAATGTAGCATCAGGTTTAGTAAGTTCACAGTGAAATTTAGCTGTGCCACCTTCTTCAGCCTCCACATTCTGAAGCTCTTGCTTGAAAAGCGCTGGCAAGACTGAGAAATTAAATTGCAAATTTATCAGAATACTGATTTGTCTCTTTACCCTTATACGTTATTTTCAATGGACACAAATTAGATTCTGATTACACTCTGGCTGCCTTGGAAATATACTCTTCTATGCACAAGAACACTAGAACAGGAATAGGACATTCAACCCCTTAAGTGTGTCATCTGTTCAATACTAGCATGACTGAAACGCTCACCTCCATTCGGCTTCTGTTGTTTTGTATCCCTTAAAATTTTGGTTAACAAAAATCTTTCATTTGCCTATTCAAAATTACCAACTGACTGAGTACTAACTGTTGCTTGTAGAAGACTGTTCCATACTTCATTTACATGTAAAAATACTGCATATTTTCTTTCTTGAATGTTCTGGCTGAAAACTAGAGATTATGCACTCAGTCCCAAGCTAGTAAAAAGACTTTCTCACTACTTAACTGGTCTGATCATCTTAGCATCTTGAAAACTTAAAACATATTATCCAATGACCATCGAAATTCCAGGGTATACAACCCAAATTTGCTCCTCACAAGTTAAACTTTAGAGTTCTGGTAGATCCATGTCACACTCAATCCATCTAGAACTGAGATAACACGGTGTAGAGCTGGATGAATAGAGCAGGCCAAGGAGCATCAGAGAACTAGGAAAGCTGACGTTTCAGGTTGAGACCCTTTTTCAGAAATGGGGGAGGGGAAGGGGATTCTGAAATTAATAGGGAGACAGGGGGAGGCGGATAGAAGATGGAGAAAGGAGATGATTCGTGGAGAGGAGACAGACAGGTCAAAGAGGCAGGGGTGGAGACAGTAAAGGTGAACGTAGGTGGGGAGTTGGGGGGGACAGGTCAGTCCAGGGAGGACGGACATGTCAGCAGGGCGGGATGAGGTTAGTGGGTAGGGGATGGGGGTGGCGCTTGAGGTGGGAGGAATGGTTAGGGAGGCAGGGACGAGCTGGGCTCGTTTTGGGATGCGGTCGGGGGAGGGGAGAATTTGAAGCTTGTGAAGTCCACATTCATACCCTTGGGCTGCAGGGTTCCCAAGCGAAATATGAGATGCTGTTCCTGCAGCCTTCAGGTGGCATCACTGTGGCAATGCAGGAGGCCCAGGATGGACATGTTATCTGCGGAATGGGAGGCGAGGTTGAAATGGTTCGCGACTGGGAGGTGTAGTCGTTTGTTGCGAACCGAGCGTAGGTGTTCCACATGGCGGTCCCCAAGCTTCTGCTTGGTTTCCCCGATGTAGAGGAGACCACAACAGGAACAGCGGATACAGTATACTACATTAGCACATGTTTGATGTGAGAAGTCTTCTTAGGGCCTGGGATGGGGTGACAGGGGAGGTTTAGGCGCAGGTGTAGAACTTGCAGGGAGAAGTGCCAGGGGTGGTGGAGATGGTGGGAAGTATGGAGTCGGCAAGGGAGTCACGGGGAGAGTGGTCTCTCTGGAACGCTGATAAGGGTGGGGAGGGAAAAACATCTTTGGTAGTGGAGTCAGATTTCAGATGGCAGAAGTGTTGGAGGATGATACGTTAGATTCAGAGGTCGGTGGGGTGGTACGTGAGGATGAGGGGGATTCTGTTTTGGTTGTTATTGCAGGCAGGGGGTGTGAATGATGAGTTGCGGGAAATGCGAAAGACACGGTCGAGGGCGCTTTCGACCACTGTGGAGGGGAAGTTGCAGTCCTTGAAAAACGAGGACATCTGGGATGTCTGGGAATGGAATGCCTCATCTCAGGAACAGATGCAGCGGAGGAGAAGGAATTGGGAATATGGGATGGTCTTTTTCCAGAGAGGTGGGTGAGAGGTGGTGTATCCTGGTAGCTGTGGGAGTTGGTAGGCTTGAAATGGGTATCTGTTTCCAAGTGGATGCCACAGATGGAGACAGAGAAGTCCAGAAAGGAGGGAGGGGTATCAGAGATGGTCCAGGTGAACTTAAGGTTGGGGTGGAAGGTGTTGGTGAAGTGGATGAACTGTTCGAGCTCATTGTGGGAGCATGAGACGGTGCTGAGGAAGAGGTGGGGGATAGGGCCAGTGTAGCTTTGGGCGAGGAATTGTTCCACGTGTCCTACAAAGAGGCAGGCATAGCTTGGGCCCATGTGAGTACCCACGGCCATACCTTTTGACTGTAGGAAGTGGGAGGAATTGATGGAGAAGTTGTTAAGGGTGAGGACAAGTTCAGCTAAGCAGATGAGGGTGTCACTGGAGGGGACTGGTAGAAGTGGAGGGCCTTTCGGCCTTCTGCATGAGGAATGCAAGTGTACAGGGATTGGATGTCCACGGTAAAGATGAGGTGTTGGGGAACAGGGAATCAGAGGTTTTGGAGGACATGGAGGATGTTTGTGGTGTCACGGACGTAGGTGGGGCATTCCTGGAACAAGGGGGAAGAAAATTGAGTCGAGATAAGTGAAGATGAGTTCGGTAAGCAGGACGAGGCGGAGACAATGGGCCGACCAGGGAAATCAGGTTTGTGGATCTTGGGAAAGAGATAGAAACGGGGCGGTGAGGGGTTGGGTAACGATAAGGTTAGAGGCTGCGGGTGGGAGGTCACTTGAAGCAATGACGTTATGGATGGTCTGGGAGATGATGGTTTGATGGTTGGGCATGAGATCATGATCAAGGGGGCGGTGAGAGGAGGTGTCAGAGTTGGCATCTCGCCTTGGCGATGGTCAGTGCGCCACACTACAACTAATACACCTTTTCAAAGGTGTGATGCCCAGAACTGCTCACAGTCCTCTAGTTATTGCCTGCACTTTACATAGCTGTGGGATAATTTCTACACCTTGTGTAATTGTCCTCTATTTGTTTAATAGGATTTTGATGCTCAACAAATGTGCGGCAATCAGGTTACCACATTCACCACAGGATACAAAATAAATGCAATAAATGAAACAAAGCTGCAATCTTTTGAAAATATGTTTGATATTTTGAACCATCAATAATCAACTGCAATACATTCACTAACAGAGACAAGTGAGCAGCTTCAAATGGATTTGCTGCGAAGCAAACCTGAGAAATTCACTCTCGAGCAATAACAATCTGAGAGTTTAAGTGTTTTCAACAGTGCGCTCCAATTTATTTTTAAAATAAAGTTCTTTTGAAGTAAACTAGCTATATTTTATGAAAATTGACATGTTAGGAGATTCAGTAAGTGAAAAGTATGAACAAATCTCTATGTATTGGCCTCTGCACTCTGACCTTTGCCTTGCTTTTTTTTGTGTCATCTGCCATTTCTGAAGACAGCATCCAAACATTTGAAAGCCTTTGGCTTACTGCCATTGTCCTGTAATATCTTCTTTTATCCCAACAATGCCTCTACTACTTCCCCTGGTCAGCACATTCCAGTCACTTACCATACTCTGTGTAAATAAAATTGTCTCTCACATTTCCTTTAAACTTATTCCCCTTTACCTTAACTCTACGCACCCCGGTGATTGACATTTCTACCCTAGGACAAGGACTTGACTATCCATTCTTTGTATAGTTCTATTAGGTCACCCCTCAGCCTCCGACATTCAAATGAAAACAAACCAAGTTTGTCCAATTTCTCCTCAAAACTAATACCCTCCAAATCCGGCAACATCCTAGAAAGCCATTTCTGTAACCTATCCAAAGGCTCCACATCCTTCTGGTAGTGTAGCAACCAGAACAGTACATAATATTCCAAATCTGGTCTAACTGAAGTTTTAAAGAGCAGTAACCTGATTTGCCAATTTTTATGCTCTATGCCCTGACTGATGAAGGCAAGCATGCGATATGCTTTCTTGACCATCTTACCCACTTGTGTTCCAACTTTCAGGGAACTATTAACCTGTACCTCTAGATCCTCTATATGTTAATGCTATTAAGGATTCTGCTACTTACTGTATACTTCCATCCTGCATCAGATCTCCTAATATGCAACATCTTGCATTTGTCCAGATTAAACCTATTTAAGATCTCACCGATCTCCTGTGGTTCCACACGTAGACAGCCTTGTTGATCTTTAAGGAGCCCTATTCTCTCCCTAGTTACTCTTTTTCCCTCAATATACTTGTAGGATTTCTTTGGATTCTCCTTACCCTTATCTGCTAAAGCTATCTCATGTCCCTTTTTGCCCTCCTGATTTCCCTTTTAAGTGTACTCCTACACACATACTCCTCAGGCAATCACTTGATCCCAGCTATCTATACCTGGCATTTGCCTCCTTCCTTTTCTTGACCAGAGCCTCAATATCTCTAGTCATACAGTATTCTCTACTCGTGCCAGCCTTGTCCTTCACGCTAGCAGGAGCATGCTGACACTGAACTCTGTTGCCAGACGTCTCTTTACTTGCGAACAGCATCCCTGAATTAACTTTGAAAATTCTTGTCTAATACCATCAAAATTGACTTAGCCCTAGTTTAGAACTTTAGCTCGTGAACCAAGCCTATCCTTTTTCATAACAGTTTAAACAATCATAAAATTATGGTCACTGATCCTCACTAACACCTCAGTCACGTGTCCCCCTCCTTTGTTTCCCAAGAGGAAGTGCTTTCTCTGTCCACCTGGGGCTTGCCTGCCATTTCAAACCTAAGTGTAGAACAACTGCTTGGGGAGACTTGTGTCAGTCATGTGTATGATGTGCCCAGCCATAGCCAATCAAGGGTGGTCGGTGCCTTGATGCTGGGGATGTTGACCTAATCGAGGAGATGACATTAGAACACAGAACATACAACACTACAACAGTGCACAGGCCCTTCGGCCCTCATTGTTGCGCCTACTATGAAACCAGACTGAAGCCCATCTAACCTACACTATTCCATTATCACCCATATGTTTATCGAATGACCATTTAAATGCCCTGTTACTCCTTCCCAAGTGAATCACCTCCCACTTTTCCGCATTAAACTCCATTTGCCACCTCTCAGCCCATCTCTGCAGCTTATCTATGTCCCTCTGTAACCTGCAACATCCTTCCACACTATCCACAACTCCACTGACTTTAGTGCCATCTGCAAATTTACTAACCCATCCTACTAAGCCCTCAGCCAGGTCATTTATAAAAACGACAAAAAGCGGTGGCCCCAAAACAGATCCTTGTGTTACACCACTAGTAACTGAAGTCCAGGATGAACAGTTCTCATCAACCATCACCTCTGCCTTCTTCGAACTCGCCAATTTTTGATCCAAACTACTAAATAACCCTCAATCCTATGACTCTGCATTTTGTGCAATAGCTTACCGTGGGGAACCTCATCAAACGCTTTACTGAAATCCATGTACACCACATCAACCACTTTACCCTCATCCACCTGTTTAGTCACCTTCTAAAAGAACTCAATAAGGTTTGTGTGGCACGACCTACCCTTCACAAAACCGTGTTGACTATCCCTAATCAAATTATTCCTTTCTAGATGATTATAAATCCTATCTCTTATAATCCTTTCCAACACTTTACCCACAACTGAAGTAAGGCTCAATGGTCTGTAATTACCAGGATTGTCCCTCCTCCCCTTCTTGAACGAGGGGACAACATTTGCTATCCTCCAGTCTTCTGGCACTATTCATGAAGATAATGATGACATCAAGATCAAAGCCAAAGGCTCTGCAATCTCCTCCCTAGCGTCCCAGAGAATCCTAGGATACAGCCCATCTGGCCCCGGGGACTTATCTATTTTCACACCTTCCAGAACTGCTATCACCTCCTCATTGTGAAACTCAATCCCATAAATAGCCTGTATCTCAGTATTCAGATATTGGTGCATCTTTCTTCTCAGCAGATTTGCAGGGTTTTTGTGCAGACAGTGTTGCTGGTACTGCTCCAGTGCCTTGAGGTTTCTGCTGTAGGCAGTCCACATCTCAGAGCCAAATAGGAGGGCAGGAACCACCACAGTTTTGCAAACCATGACCTTGGTGACAGATCTGATGTTGTTGTTCTCAAACATCCTTTTCCTCAGCTAGCCGAAGGCTGCACTAGCACACCAGAGGCAATGCTGGATCTCTTCATCAATAGCTGCTTTGACCAACAGGACATTCCCAAGGTATTGCAAGTGGTCCACGTTCTCTAAAGCCTTCAATGAACCTTGATGACCAGCTCTGAGGAAGGGTCACTGGACCCGAAACCTTCACTCTTTCTTTCTTCATAGATGCTGCTGGACCTGATGAGCTTTTCCAGAAACTTTTTTTTTGTTCTTGATGATCACAAGTTTGCTCCACAATGCTATGCCAGTTGATGAAGGACTGTCATCTTGCAGATGTTCAGGATGAGACCCATGTTCTCATATGCCTCCATAAAAGTGCTGACAATGGTCTAATACAGTTATAAATACAATGCCTAGCATTTCAGTGGTCATTTTGATTATTTTCTGCACCAGCTTATGATATTTGAATCATCTATGTAAATGGATAATCACTCTTCCATCTAAATTCTTTCTAACATTCACTGTGTCTAGATTTCAACTATTTAGAAAGCACATGAATCTAACCAATGTGGACCTACCACTTTTGGCTACACTAACATCCTATCACCTCAGTTGTTAGTAAAAGAATGAATAGTTCAAGCCCCAAACTCAGTTCCGAGGAAGGGACACTTGACCCAAAACATTAACTCTGATTTCTCTCCAGAAATACCGCCAGACCTGCTGAGCTTTTCCAGCAATTTCTATTTTTGTCTCTGATTTGCAACATTTGCAGTTCTTTTGGTTTTTACAAACCTCCTACCACATTTAAGGATTTCTGCACATTCACCTCCTCTAGGGCTCTTTGTTCCTGCAAACGTTTAAAACTGTTTCATTTATTTTCTGTTGCCTTGAATAATTGTAAATAATGAACTTAAAATAATGCTCATTCCACTTTTTTGTGCAATGATTTATTCTTATTACTTTCATCCTTTGAGATGTTGAACACAAAAATAAATTATGCACCATGTACAATATCCAAAAAGTTGTAAAATGAATTATTTTATCTTTAAACAATGACAAATCCAATCAATTTTAGCTATACTGCTGGATTTACGGAGATTCGGGACAAAATTATTTGTTTCATTTTTCAGTCAGAAAACCCACCATTGCAAAGTAAATTAGTAGTGTGGAAGGCACAACCAAGGTGAAATTAGTATGCCAAAATAAAATTTATCATATAATTAACTCAGAGCTCAAAGAACCTGCTCTGCTTGGAGCTTAGAACGTCTATTAAGAAAATATGGAACTCGTCAAACTTGACAAACAAGCTAAACAAAGCAAAGAAAACATCGACATTTCAACCAGCAAGCTGGAACATAAGAACCAATGATATACAATTAACAGATGTTTTGCAGCTTGTCGAGAACACATACGAGACAGCTGAAGTTGACAGGAAACTAGAAGTTGAATGTTGACAAAGCTTCCAAAGAAGGTGTGAGCCTGCCAAAAGTGGATATATTAGTAATACATTATACATTCACCTGGCAAGGGAAGCGTTTGCAAGAGGAAACGCAGGTAGGAAACTAGGTGTTGACTTTGCTGCAGAGACCTTCCTACTCTCAATATAGAATCACCCGACAAATAGTTCAGAATATGATCGCTCCATCTGTAGCTTAACTCAGACAGGGTCGGTTAGCATGCTGAGTATCTATATCCCATATTGCTCTCTACAAAGGCAAAAGACCAGGTCTATAAGTAGCTTAATATTGCCATTGGCAATATCTCTACTACATCTTTACCTACTGGATTTTAATACAAAAGCACTGACCACGAGGCATGGCCCATCTTAGACATCATGGCTTGGAAAAGGTAAATGCGAAGGAAAGAGACTATTTCAGTTTTGCTGTTATCATGAGCTTTTTGTGAATAACACCTTTTTTTTTTGGAAAAAACCATGCAACAAGGAAGAGCCCAATATCAGGGCGTAAAGGCAAAGTCGTCATAGTGTTATCAGACCAGCGGACTGCTCTCTCTGGGAGTTCCTCCAGCATTCTCTTTGTTAGTTTTGACTTCCAGCATTCACAGTACTTCAATCTTAAGCAAAACATAAAATTGGCAGGCTTTATGAGTGACTGAGAGACAGTCACTGATGGCTTGGTCTTTGGGAGTCTGGCTGCTTGGCAAGATGAAGCAAGATAACACTGTTAATCGGACAAGTCATGGAAACGGAGATAAGAAGGGCTGGGAGAGGTAGGTAGGATGGTGATATGTGAGTGCAGGTAGACAGTGGTGGGGAAATGAAGCAAAAAGATCTGCTGGCTAAGAAGAAAGACCAGAGAAAACAAGCATGCAAATATTCTTAGCTGACTCTTTCCTTTGTAGCAAATGTCTCCAAAACTGCCATACCAGAGTAGGGTTCCTGAGCCACAATAAATAGCAAAATATCTAAAAATCAGCTTCATGATACTTCAAAGATAGATACTCAGATACTCAGGACAGTCAATGCTGGAGTCAGAGTTCACACACTGTGGGGCTGGAGGAGGACAGCAGGCCAGGCAGCATCAGAGGAGAAGAAATTTGACGTTTCGGGTTAGGATCCTTCTTCAGAAAAATTGGTACTGCAACCTGTTTTTACATTAATTCAAGCTGTTATTAGGATTCAGAACTTCCAGCAGTGACTACTAAGTCTGAAAGTCAGATTTCACGAGATGACCATGAGCCAGCTACAAGTATCTAAGAATTTTTGTGAACCCATGGCAGCTCAGTACACAAAAGTAAGCTAGGTTAATTGTGTAAAAAGCAAAGAACTGCGGATGCTGTAAATCAGGAACAAAACAGAAGTTGCTGGAAAAGCACAGCTGGTCAGGCAGCAGCTGTGAAGAAAAAAACACAGTTAACATTACAGGTCCAGTCCCATTCCTCAGAACTGTTTTTGAGGGTAAGCTCGGCCAAGTGGAGGAGGGTGGTGGCAGGGGTGCTTCTGGCCTTGGCTGCAAGAAGAAGCAGAGAACCCTAAGGCCCTCCTGGTGGGGAATGGAAATGTAAAGGGATTGCATGTCAATGGGAAAGAGGAGGAAGCTGGAACCTGCAAACTGGAAGCTTTAAAACCGGGCTAAGGCTTCAGAGGAATCACGGATGTACTTGGGCAAGAATTGGACCAGGGAAGAGAAGACTGAGTCAAGGCAGAAAGATATGAGTTCTGTGGCAGGAATAGGCTGAAACAATGGGTTTGCTCAGACAGTCCTGTTTATGGATTTTTGGAACGAGGTAGAAGTGAGCTGTGCAGGGCTGGGGGGCTATCGGCTTGGAAGCAGTGGTTGGGGGAGGGGAGATTATCAGTTGAAATGAGATCAGATAACATAGTAGATACAATGGTCTGATGCATCACCGTGAGGTTATGGTCCAGGGGAGATAGGAGGAGGTATCTGAGAGATGGCGCTCAGCCACTGCAAGGGAGAGGCCAGTATGCGAGACTACCACAGCATCACTCTAATGACAAAGTCAGGGTCAGATCTAATTGCACAGAGTGCAGTCAGTTCGGAGGGATAAAGATTGAATTTGATGAGGTGGTGGGGGCAGACAAATTGAGGCGACTAAAATCAAGTCGATAGCTCTCAATGAGCAGATCAAGAGTGGGTGAAAGACTAGAGGGAGGGGTCCTGGTGGAGGGAGAGTGTTGGAACTGGCAAAGGGGTCTGTGGGACAGGGAGAGGACTCTTGTCCAAAGAAATGGGCACGGAGGCAAAGACGACAGAAGAGTTCGGCATCATTTCATGCCTAAAATTTGTTAAGCTTGGGATGCAAATGAATAAAGCTGAGGCCTTTGCCGAGTACAGAACGTTCAGCATCGGAGAGCGGAAGTTAGGAGGGATGGTGAATACCCGACAGGAGGTGGGGCTTGGAGAGGGGATGGAGTCAAAGTGTGTTAACAGAAATGGCTCATTCTTATCCATTGTATCCAGTTCTGAGGAAGGATCACCAGACCCGAAACATTAACTCTGATTTTTTCTTCACAGTTGCTGCCAGACCTGCTGAGTTTTTCTAGCAACTTCTGCTTTTGTGCCAGGTTAGTTGTGTATCCAAGTATTTTTAAATGCTATGATTTTCTGCCTCGGCCACACCTCTGTGCAGTGAGTTCCAGACCACCATCTGGTTGATAAAAATCAATTATTCTTTACTAATAAAATTGGAATATAGGAGCAGAAGCTATTCAACCAATTAAGCCAGCTCTGCCATTGTAGATCATGGATGATCTTTCACTTCAATGTTATATTTTTGCACAATCAGCATATTCCTTAATGTCATTAGTAACAAAGATTCTATCAATCTCTGATTTAAACCTACTTCATGACTGAACTTCAAAAGTCCTTTGGTGTAGAGAATTCTAAAAATTCATTACTCCTTCTATCAATTACTTTAAATCTTTGCCCCAGTTATTTACTTTTCTGTTAACAGAAATGGCTCATTTTCATCCACTGTATCTAGTCCCCTCAATTTTCTTTTAATTCCTTCATGATATCATCTCCTTGCTGATGACATTCCATTGTTCAGCTCTGCTTTTTCCAGTAACTTTTAGTTCTGTTACACCCCACTGTCTAGTGTACCATAAATTGAGTGTTGCTATTCCTTGAGCTATAACAAATATTAAAGATTTCTTTTATAAAGTATGTAGAGTGCCCAAGTTTACTTAACTTTCAGGCCAAGATTGATAAAAAGCAGAGATCGATTTCTATACTAGACAAGAATTATTATTGAATACGAGTAATTAGACTATGGCTACAGGTAAACAGATATACCATCGGCATAAAACAACACAAACTAAAATTCTAATCCCCTTAAAAACTCCTCCTGCACACACAGACAAACAAATAGGGAATACATATTATTGGTCGATGTAGAAAAGCTGGTAGGTCAGTTCATCGGTTTTTGTTTCCCAATGCCGATATTGAGATGATCCTTCTTCCGCTGGCCCGACCCTTAGTGTTCAAATATTTTTCTATGGATGCCTCGTTGTTTTTTTAAGAAATACAGAGCAACTGATTTAACTTAGAAAATATCTCTGATATATCAATGCACATTATCAATTTAGTTTCTGGGCTGGGAGAAAATCTGCAATATTTCCCTCTCTCTCCTTCTCTGTAACTTGTTTTTAGCTCCAGGCTGCTTAACGACCCAAAAGCTAATCACACAGTGATGGCAAGCAAAAGGTCTCTGTCATTGTTAATTGTTACTCACCCACAGACCAAATAACTTCTTGTTACCATGCAATCTGAACTTCAATCACTATTTATTCAAACAGTTGTTTAAGAGCCTTAGTCTCAGTGACGGTGATGTCTGGGATCGTTTTTAACGGTCTCAGTGTGGAGGCAATACCACAGAAAAAGCATCAGCCTACTAGTTTTCAAAACTGCTGCCATTCATTCAGGCACTAAAAAACTACTTTTTTTTCTTGCGTCCACGGAGAGAGAGCAAGCTAATGTTTTGGCTCTGAATATCTGAATCCAGTGGGGTCCCATGGTGCTGGTGCCCTTGCTATACATGATGTACATTAATGATGTGGACTTAAATACAAGATGTATGATCAAGAGGTTTGTTGATAATGCTAAATTTGGTAGGGTGGTAAATAGTAGAAGTATGAATGTAACCTGCAGGAGAATATCAAAGGACTAATCAGCTGTGCGGAGGAATGGTAAATGGAATTTAACCTGGAAAGGTTTGAGGTAATGCTCTTAGGCAGGGCTAACAAAGCAAGTCTCTACTGTTGTTGCCACCCGATCGACTATTGTACTGTACTGACCTGGGTGAGAATTTACGTTTTGCTACTTTTTGTTGAAAGGTTCCATTTCTCTGTTTTTAGTCTCCAGATGTTCCCCACATGTGGTTTGGATTCAAAGTGTTCCAAAGTTCCTTTCCTACCCTTTGAAGTCTGCCCAACCTGTTGTAGTGTGCTCAAAGTCTTTGAACTTCTTTCCTTGTCATGTGGAGTTCTCTTTTTTATCAGTAGTATCTACAAGGTCTCCTCACTTTTCAGCTATGTTCTATGGACTTGGATCTAACTTGTCATTCTGGCCCATATTGGTTCCCTTGCTGCCACCATGCTTTATTCAATGCTTTAGGTTAAGACTGCAACCAGCATAGTTAGGCATTTTTTTCTTAGTATTCCCATGCTGGTGCCTATATGTACGCTCCAAGAAGCTTCTGGCACCTTATCCTTGACTTAGGTTCTTCCATTCCTGATGTACTGTAATATTTTTTATGTACAACTGTACTTTACATGTTACTAAATGTAACTCTGGTCTAGTGCCAAATAACTCTCTCTTTCTGATCTTCCAGGCTGAAGTCTTCTCTCAGTCTCTCTTACAGACGTAAAGTCATATCACCAATCAGATCATCATATCTTTCAAATTACATTATACTACAAATAACAGTAGTTACACTATTTGAAATTATGCAAATTAGCTAAGGATTATATTTAAATAACAGTTCTCCTGTTCAGCTGATGCTACTTTTGTGAAAATTACTTGAAAATTCCAAAAACTGTCTAATTTTTCCTGAGTTTCAATGACAATTCCACGGAAATTACAGCAGGCAACTGAAAGAGTTTTAATTAAAAAGGTTCAACATAATTGCTAAATATTAAAGCAATGCTTTCATTATATAAACTGAATACTTAACAAAAACATTTTGATTACACTGATATAGACAGCCTCACATCTTACCTCTCACATGCTGTCTGCATCAATTAAAGTGCAATGTCAATAAATACGCCATTTTCCTGGTATACAGCATTTATTTTGTATACGTGGAGGCACACATCATTTTACTTGAGGCTGGACAACCTGGGCTCAGATTCTAAAACCTCAGGATTTTAAACTTTGATGTGCATCTAAGGATAGCTCAGGTTTAGTCACCTAAAAGAGTTCCACTTAACAGCTCAGTAAAAAAGGCAAAATTCACTTTGCTATCTAGCTCTGATCCTCATACCTCTTTCAAAATAAACTTGCAGGGTTATCCTAAGGCTTTCTGAAACAATGTAACTTTCAGTGTTAAGTCTATATGTTACGAAGACAGGCAGTTATCAATTAGCAACAGAACATTGCAATGTTAGCCTACACAGTTCAATATTGAATTATTAAATTTGTCTTTATCACAGATGCACTGGGTTCCCCATCTTAAGGATGGGGATATTTGTGTAGCTTTCTCCTCCTGTTGAGTATTTGATTGTCCACCATTGTTCACAACTGGATGTGGCAGGACTGCACAGCTCAAATCTGATCCACTGGTTGTGGGAACACTTAGTTCTTTCTATTGCAAGCTGCTTCTGCTGTCTAGCTGAAAATATGTCTGTCTTGTAGTTTCACCAGTTTTAGGCTTCATTTTAATTATGACTGTACTGCTGCTGGCATGCTTTCCTGTGTTCTTATTGAACCTGTCCTGCTGGGGAGACAACACACACCCAGGGATGGTGATGGTAGTGTCTGGCACATTGTCATACTCATTGAATGGTGCCTTAAAGACAATGCCAGGCTATTGCTTGATCAGCTATTCGACTGTTGTAATGAATCCCTAGATGTTAGTAAGAATTTCAGAAGTGTTGACAGGACTAGTTTTTCCATCCATGTCAGGTGGTCTATTCAGTTGTATTCCTCTGGGAATCATGGCAGATTTTTATAACTCAGGCATTACTGAGTCAACCACTCTGATGTGGATTTGGAGTCACAGGAAGGCCAGGCCAAGTAAGTACGGCAGGTTTCCAATGCTGAACTAGATGAGTTATTACAACAATGTTTTCATGGTCAACATTAGACTAGCTTTGAATTTCATATTTATCAACTGAATTTAAATTCTATTAGCTGCAGTGTGGAATTTAAATCCAAGCAGGTTCGGCATTCATCAGTGACATTACCATTAAGCCATGTCTACCAGTGAGTGAACGGAAGGCTCCTTTCTAGACAATTTCATTTTGGCTATTTGTCAATACAAGATAAGAGCAATAAACATTCTACTTAGCATACTATCTTTACATGAGAATCACTTCCCATGTCTAATCAGAAAGGATCACGAAAGTCAATAGGAGTGCAGAATGCTTGTTCGGTGCATAATTCCTATGCTCGTATGCTTCTTCTTATCAGGACCAAATCTGAACTTTTGTTACTTTCAGGCCCTTTAGATATTTCTAAATTCCAGTGTAATCTGCTTTAACTGAATCCTTGTCCAGATTTTGCATTTACTGACAGGTTTCTATCAAACGTCTATCCACAAAAGACACAAATGTTGAACCATGCAGATCAGTTATTTCCAGGAATCATGTTATGAAACATCTTTTAAACATCAAGAAATTCACTTTGGATTACTGAATCACCATAATTAATTAAATATGTAAAGATAAAAGATGAAAAAAGGAAATAAAGTGTGACATGACAGATGACAAGGAGAAACAGGACTCACAAGTAACATATCTCAAAATAGCACACAGAAAATTAAATGCTTCAAGACAGAGAACTGTGAATTAAATTTTCTCCCAGATTTAAGTGATACAATACTGAAGTGACTCCTACCATTCACTTTTAGAAATGCAGTAGTCTTCTGATCCCCTGAATCACAGGTATATTCTCCTTGATCTTCTGGCTTTAGATTGTATATAGACAATTGAACGCAGCAACCTTCATGCTTCATTTTATACTTATCACCTGACTGAAGTGCCACAATGCCTTTCGTCCATTCCACTGGAGCATCAGGTTTGGTAATCTCACAGAACAAAGTGGCCATATCACCCTCATCAGCTTCTGTGTTTTTAAGTTCTTGCGTGAAAACCACAGGCAGAGCTAAGGGAGAAAAAAATTTAATCAGCTGATATTCAGTCCAGATCCTACCCTACAAAACAGCTCAAGGAACGATTAAGTAACAAAATATATTCCCATTCATTTCTACTGAACATAATAATCAGATGGATCATCGATAGTCACATCAATCTGGGCAGGGAAAGTTTAATATTTACACAGAACATTGAAATCTTGTATAATAAACTGTCTTGTAAAGGTAATTATTTTCAAACGCAAATACAAATATACCAACAAATATGTGATCCAACATCAATTCAGTAATGTATGACAATTACATTCATAATTCAAACAGAGTGTTTTTTGTTTTGATTAAAAGTTATTAACAAGAAAGTTTATAACTCTTGATCCCTCTCCACAAAATCTGAGTGATTTGCAGATTATTTCCAATATGCTTTCGGTTTCCACTCTCTGCAGAATTTTGCTTTTGTAGATTACGTTCTTGCAGCTTCTGACATTCTCAAAATAGATCAACTTAAATACTCTTATGCGGAAATCAATCATACAAGTTAGTCAATAGTCAATAATATGTAACAAGCTGCAAACTACTCTAAAACATAACCAAACATGATCCTAAGATTGTATTATAAAACTAATGTCTTAAACTCATTATATCAAGCTACAAAGTGCATGAGATGATTGATGGAGAAGTAGATAAAAGGGCAATAAGCTGGTATAGCTTATTGACTATTGTTAAGTGTTTGTAGGTCACAGCAAGAACATAAGGAAAGGAGCAGAATTATGCCATTCGATCCTTCAAGCCCGCCATATTAGACAACTAGATCATGGTTGCTCTGCCCAGGGCCCAATTCCTCTTCCAGGCCAGTTTATCATAGCACTCAACTCCTCAATGTTTCAAAGGACTATCTTCTTTTTAATTACAATTAACTTTGTATTATCTAGCACCAATGGGACCAGAAGTATGGCAATTAATCAAATATTCCAGATAAACAAGTGATAGTAGAGCTGTACAGCACGGAAACAGTCCCTTCAATCAAGCTCATCCATGCCAACCAGATATTCTAAGTTAATCTAACCTAAGTTAATCACTTGCCAGCATTTGGCTCATATCCCTCCAAACCCTTCCTATTCATATATCCATCAAGATGCCTTTTAAAAGCTGTAAACTGTATTAGCCTCCACCACTTCCTCTGGCAGTTCATTCCATACACGCACCACCCTCTGCATGAGAAAAAATTGCTCCTTAGGTCCCTTTTAAATCTTTCCCCCCTCACCTTAAACCCATGCCCTCCAGTTTTGGACTCACCCATCCCAGGGAAAAGACCTTAGCTATTCACCCTATCCATGCCCTTCATGATTTTATAAACCTCTATAAGGTCATCCCGCCAGATTCCAATGCTCCAGGGATAATAGCCCCAGCCTATTCAGCCTCTCCAATTAGCTCGAACTCTCCAATCCTGGCAACATCCTTAAATCTTTTCTGAACTCCTTCAAGTTTAACACCATCCCTCCTATAGCAGGGAGACCAGAATTGCATGCTGTATTCCAAAAGTGGTCTAACCAATGTCTGTACATCCACAACATTATCTCTCAATTCTAATATTCAACGCACTGACCAATAAAGGCAAGCATACCAAACACCTCTTCCAAATCCTGTTTACCTGCCACTCCACTTTCAAGGAATTATGAAGCTACACTCCAAGGTCTCTTTGTTCAGCAACACTCCCCAGGAACTTATAAAGTGCATAAGTCCTGCCCTGATTTTCCTTTCTAAAATGCAGCACCTCACATTTATCTAAATTAAACCCCATCTGCCACTCCTCAGCCCATTGGCCCAGATGATCAAGATCCTGTTGTACTCTGAGTTAACCTTCTTCACTGTCCACGACACCTCCAATTTTGGTGTCATCTGCAAATTTACTAACCATACCTCCTACGTTCACATCTCAATGCAAAAACACACGCTAAGTAATATAAACGTAATGCAGGGTATACACATCACTGTTATACTTCCAGCATAAATGACTTAAATAATAATGTAATTTTGCCTTAAATAAAACTTACTGAGGGGAGACTTCTCACTCATGCCCTTTGACTGAATGATACAGACATTGTGATAAATTGCAGTATTTGAGAAGAAATTGACTGGACAATACAAAGTTTGCTGTTTCATGCAGCCATTCAATTGAACAACATGTATATTTACATTGAGATAAACAAAATTTAAAAAGACTATAATAACTAAATAGAATAATAGAGTAAAGTACACTGCATTTGAGGTGTTTAATTTTTGCTGCTTTGCCAAGAATGCTAGTTAAAACAAAGTTTGCTGTACTTTCAGTGGTCTAATCTTCACAACTCTCTGGGGTACAGATTTCCAGACATTCACTATCCTCTGGGACAAGAAATTCCTTCACACCTCAGTTTTAATGAGTGTCCCCTTATTTTGTATCTATGTCCCTTAGCTCATGATTTCTCCATTAACAAAAAACATCTTAACATCTACCCTGCCAAGCCCACTCAGAGTCTTGCATATTTCAATACGCTCACCCCTCATGTTTCTAAACTTTGATGAATAAAATCCTAAGCTGTTTAACCATTCTGCATAAGTGAACCCTTTCATCTCAGGACTCAGCCTCATGAGCCTCTTTTGAACTGCCACTATTGCCAGAACTATACATAGTACTCTTGGTGTGACCTCACCTACCGTCTGAACTAAACAGGACTTCCCCCTTTTTAAACTCCATCTTCATAATGCTAACCATAAATGCCAGATTTCTATTTGTCTTCTTCATTATTTACTGAATGAGTAAATGAATAAATGATTTATTTATTGGCACTCGCATTTTACAGTGAATAATGTGGTAAAATACAGTGAAAAGCTTCAACAGTTGCCACAAATCGGCACCAACTTGATAATTCTAGAAAATAAAGGATAAAAGATATAACTGAAAGAGAGTCCTGAGTGGGCTTACAAATGATACCTGTGCTGCCACTCTTCTTCCATCGTTCCAACACCGCCTGCGATAGACTCAACAACATAGGAGTCGCCACTCTTCTGGCACCATCTCTTCACCACTGGGACAACCCCAACACCAACATTGGGTCCTGTGCTGAACCCACACTCACACTGCAACCAGTAGTCCCTGGCTCTGCTGCTGCCTCAATGACTCCAGGAGTCCTGGCTCCGGGCATACCACGCTGCTGCAGCTACAAAGCACCACAGTGTCACCGCCAGGAGTCCCCATTCTCGGCCTACTGTAACTAGGAGTTCCTGGCCCAGCTGCCGGACTAGCCTGCTGCCACCGTCTCGCTAACAGATCTGCTCCAACTGTCCTCCTCCAAAGTGCCACCTAGCTGGCGATGCCATTCTGAAAAGCCCGCTTGCTACTGCCACCTCCTCCGATCACTGGAGGAGCTTTACGACTAGTCCCGAACTACAGGAAGATGAGAAAAAAGCATACGGGAGCAGATTAGCCCAGGCAAGAGCTCACATGCAGCCCTGCTACTCTGTTGCTATCTTGGATTGGACTACACCATGCTAATGTTCGGTCTTGTATGCATAAGAACACCTATATTCTTCTGCAGAGTACGTTTTCGAGTTTATCTCCATTTTAATGTAGTCTGCTTTTTGATTCTTTCAACTAAATTACATGTATTCACACTTTCTTGGATTAACCTCTATCTGCCAAGATTTTGCTCATTCACATAAGCTCTCTATATATCCCTTGCAGATTCTTTATGTTCTCATCACAACATGCTCTCCCACTTATTTTTGTATCATCAGAAAATTTAAATACATTACACTATGCTCTTTCCTCCAAGTCATTTACAGAAAGCAAATAACTGAGGCCCTTGGATTGATCCTTGATCGAATTCCATTGGTAACGGCTTTTGAACCCAAAGAAGACACATTAATCCAGACCCTTTACCTTTGTGTTGACCAACCTTCAATTCATGCTCATACATTACTCCCCACATACTGTGAGCCCCTATCTTGTGCAATAACTAATAATCTATTAATTCCCTTTTATGAATTCTGATTGTTATATTCTTAAGTACTCAAACAATTTGTCTAACAATTTCCCTTTCATAAAACTATGTCGACTCTGAGCGCCATAAGATTTTTTAAAATATACGGACCCCAGCATTTTCACATTGAAAAATATTAGGCTAACTGGCCTAGAGTTTTCTGGTATTTGTTGCCTTCCCTTCTTGAGCAGTGCCTCACAATAGCAATTATCTAATCTACTAGAACTCTCCCAGAATCTAGCAAGTTCTGGAAGCGTTTCAATCTAAGCCTCCATTGCCATTACAACCAGTTCTTTTAAAATCCTTGGATGCAGGCTATCAGATCGTGGCAACTTGTCTGCCTTTACTCCCAATTATTTTGTCAAATTTTTTATCCCTCATGATAGAAACAGTTACAAGATCTTTCCTCTAATGAGCATCTTGTTTATGTGTTATCTTTGAGATGTTTATAGAGTCCTCCACTATAAAACCACAGCAAAATTTTTGTTTGAATTATCTGCTGTTTCCCTGTTCTCTGTGCATAGTTGCACTAAGGGTCCAACATTGTTCTTTATAAAGAACAAAGAAAATTACAGCACAGGAACAGGCCCTTTGGCCCTCCAAGCATGTGCCGATCCAGATTCTCTATCTAAACCTGTCGCCTATTTTCCAAGGGTCTGTGTCCCTCTGCTCCCTGCCCATTCATGTATCTGGTTAGAGACACCTTAAATGACTCTATCATGCCTGCCTCTACCACCTCTGCAGGCAAAACATACCAGGCACCCAACACCCTCTGCGTAAAGAACTTTCCATGCATATCTCCTTTAAATTTTTCCCGCTCACCTTGAAATCGTGATCCCTAGTAACCGAGTCCCCCACACTGGGAAAAAACTTCTTTCTATACACCTGCCTATACCTCTCATGATTTTGCAGACCTCAATCAGGTCCCCCCTCAACCTCCATCTTTCTAATGTAAATAATCCTAATCTACTCACCCTCTCTTCATAGCTAGCACCCTCCTCACCCCATACCAGGCAACATCCTGGTGAACTTCCACTGCACCCTCTCCAAAGCATCCACATCCTTTTGGTAATGTGGCAACCAGAACTGTATGCTGTATTCCAAATGAGGTCGAACCAAAGTCCTATACAACTCTTGTACTCAATGCCCCATCCGATAAGTGAAAGCATGCTGTACACCTTCTTGACTAGTCTATCGACCTACATTGCCACCTTCAGGGTACAATGGACCTGAACACACAGAACTCTCTGTGCATCAGTTTTCCCCAGGGCTTTTCCATTAACCGTATAGTTCACTCTTGAATTGGATCTTCCAAAATGCATCACCTCGCATTTGCACGAATTGAATTCCATCTACCATTTCTCCGTCCAACTCTCCAATCTAGCTATAACCTGCTGCATTCTCCAAGAGTCTCCTTCACTACCTGCTACTCCACCAATCTTCGTGTCACCTGCAAACTTGCTAATTAGACCATCTATACCTTCCTCCAGATCATTTATGTGTATAGTTGTGTACATATTATGCATATATCTGGTTGATATCCTTCCTTTCATATACAGGTAGAAGCTCTTGCAGTTTGACTTCATATTTCTTGTCAATTTACTTTCATCATCAACTTTGTCTCTCTTTATTAGTTTCTTAGTCGTCACCTGCTGTTTCCAAAAAACATGTCAATCTGCTGGCCAACCATTAGCTCTACCGCTTTGTTTGCCTTTATTTTTGATTGAATACAGTCCTTGATCTCCTTTGTTAATCACAGGTGGTTTCTTGTTCTCATTGAATTTTTTGTTTTGACTGGAGTAAATTTTTGCTGAGCATCATGAAATGCTCTGAAATTATCTGCTCAAATGGTCGCCACTAACCAGTCACTTACTTTCCCCTGAGTCCATTTCTTCATCCACTTTAGACAACTAGACTTTGGATAGCAGTAACAGGATAGGTCAGAGTCAGCATGGATTTACGAAGGGGAAATCGTGCTTGACTAATTTCTGGAATTTTTTGAGGATGTAACTATAAAGATAAACAAGGGACAGCCAGTGGATGTAGTGTACCTGAGCTTTCAGAAAGCCTTTGATAAAGTCCCACATAGGAGATTAGTGAGCAAAATTAGGGCACAAGGTACTGGGGGCAAAATACTGACTTGGATTGAAAATTGGCTGGCTGACAGGAAGCAAAGAGTAGTGATAAACGGGTCCCTTTCGGAATGGCAGGCGATGACCAGTGGGGTATCACAAGGTACGGTGCTGAGACCGCAGCTATTTACAATATACATTAATGATATAGATGAAGGCATTTGAAGTAATATTAGCAAATTTGCTGATGACACAAAGCTGGTTGGCAGTGTGAAATATGAGGAGGATGTTATGAGAATACAGGGTGACTTGGACAGGCTAGGTGAGTGGGCGGATGCATGGCAGACGCAGTTTAATGTGGATAAATGTGAGATTATCCACTTTGGTGGCAAGAACAGGAAGACAGATTACTATCTAAATGGAGTCAAATTAGGTAAAGGGGAAGTACAACAAGATCTAGGTGTTCTTGTACATCAGTCAATGAAAGCAAGCATGCAGGTACAGCAGGCAGTGAAGAAAGCTAATGGCATGCTGGCCTTCATAACAACAGGAATTGAATATAGGAGCAAAAAGACCCTTCAGCAGCTGTACAGGGCCCTGGTGAGACCGCACCTGGAGTATTGTGTGCAGTTTTGATCTCCAAATTTGAGAAAGGACATTCTTGCTATTGAGGGAATGCAGGATAGGTTCACAAGGTTAATTCTCTGAATGGTGGGACTATCATATGTTGAAAGATTGGAGCAGCTGGGCTTGTATACACTTGAGTTTAGAAGGATGAGAGGGGATCTGATTGAGACGAATAAGATTATTAAGGGATTGGATATTCTAGAGGCAGGAAGCATGTTTCCGCTGATGGGTGAGTCCAGAACCAGAGGACACAGTTTAAAAATAAGGGGTAGGCCATTTAGAACAGAGTTGTGGAAAAACTTTTCCACCCAGAGAGTGGTGGATATATGGAATGTTCTTCCCCAGAAGGCAGTGGAGGCCAAGTCTCCAGATACTTTCAAGAAAGAGATGGATAGAGCTCTTAAAGATAGTGGAATTAAGGGTTATAGGGATAAGGCAGGAACAGGATACTGATTGTCGATGATCAGCCATGATCAAAATGAATGGTGGTGCTGGCTCGAAGGGCCGAATGGCTTCCTCCTGCAGCTATTGTCTATTGTCTACAACTGTCTCTTCATATCTCTGTAATTGCCTTGAGTACACTAGTTTCAGACCTGAATTGTTCTCCCTGAAATTGGATTTTAAATTCTACTATGTTGTAATCACTATCACACTAGGGAATACATAACTATGATATCTCTTATTAATTCCACCTCATTACACATTATTAGAACTAAAAAAGATTGCTCCTGGATAAGATGTGCCTTTGACTGCATTAAGAAACAATCCCTGGTGTACTCTCCCTTACCAATCTGATTTGTTCAACAAGGAATTAAAGAGATCAAATGTCATACTCTCAAGTTTGCTGGTAACAGAACACAGGTAGTGGTAAGGAAGATGGAAAGAGTTTTGAGGCAATTTGGATAGGTTAATAGTGGAAAAAATGCATGGCAGATGCTACATACTGTGGCTAAGTTTGTAATTGGCCACTTGGTAGGTAAAAGGAACCCAGGTGCCCTTACACATTGGTCACTAAAAGAAAGCATGCAGGTGTAGCAACAGTTAGGAATGCAATTAATATGGTGGTCTTCATTGTGAGGGTTTGAGTACAATAATAAGTAAATCTTACTACAGCCGTACAGAGCTTTGATGAGACCACAATCTTGTGTGTAGTTTTGGTCTCCTTCCCTAAGAAAATATATATTTATTACAGATGGAGTATAGTAACAGTTCACCAGGCTGACTTCTGAGATTGCAGGTTTGTTGTATGAGAAGGGAATCAATCAACTCGAGTTATATTCATTGGAGTTGAGAAGAATGAGAGGTTTTGATTTAAAGATATAAAGTTCTGACAAGGCTGGACAGACTGGATTCAAGAATGATGCTGCCCCCGGCCAGGAGTCCACATTTTTCTGTAACTTTTTTCTTTAGCCTGCTGAGGTGCACATCTTCTGGTGTCAACCACTTCTTCAGAAATGAATCTGCTTCTGGTGTCTCTTTTATAAACAAAAACAGAAATTGCTGGTCTCTCTTTCCCTAGACCAACTTAATAAACACTTCAGCAAAGTAAGCCGACAATGTACCTGAAGAGATACCCGAAGTTGCATGGTTTCTTGGAAATGCTGTTTTATCCCAGTGCTAAAAGAAAATGTTTTTCATCCATAAGCCAAAAGTCACTTTCATAGAACAGAAAAATAGAAATCTATTTACTTCAATTTAATAACTCAAGTTAACAAACAATAACAGCACATTATAACCTTCATCACATCATGCATGAAACTTATTGTTACCTTGAATATTGCCAAACAAAACTTATATCAACTTACGCCATGTCAGAAAAATAATTCACCACTTATTTTGATGGAAAGATTTTGGAATATGTTGAACCTTTCTCATACCTTGGCAGCCTTCAAGGGAATAAGGTATGGAAAGCTGAAAATTATCTCCTCTGTCAGATTCACTCTTGTCAACCCTCAATCCATGGGAAGAAAACACTTCAATGATACACTGAAGCTCTCCTTAAAATATGGCAGTATTGATATTTATGACTAGGAGGAATTTGCAAGGGTAGCAATTTGTCCATCAAGCTACATCATGCTTTGGGCTCAAAAATCTTCATGATAGGCACAGAAGCAGCAGAAGAAAAAGTAAACAAAGTAAATCCTGCACTCTGGATCCTACTACCTGGTGCAACATCTTGCTACATTTGCGGAAAGAATTAGGGGCTGCAAATTGGCCTGTTTATTCATACAAACAACTGGTGTCATTGTCACCCTTGAATTGACAGTCAGCCAACAACATCAATGCATAGTTCCCAGGAAGCAGCAACAACATCCATATAATAAGGCAAGCCAGATTTCAAACCTTTTGAAATTCCCAAAATAATCCTGCAAGGCTGTTGAAGGTACAGTTCAGATGCCTAGATAGTGAAGCCATACAATAGCCCCAGCAAGGTCATCAGATTGGTGTTGTGGGCTATGACCTGCAGAGGACACAGGAACTGAAGAGGGACAGGCTTTGAACAATGTTGACATTGTAGAACATGTATGGTATTAATCTGGTAAATTTCCTCTGACTGGTCCAATACATTTCTATCCTTCTTAAAGAAGGAAGTCAAATCTATACACAGCACTTGAGATGCAGGGTTGCATCTTTTATTTTTTGGCTACCTCCGAGTTGCATTAAGATTTTTATTAACATATGTCCCTGCATCTTGTCCCAGCGTTGAGATTTTCAGCAGTTTCCCGATATTCCAGTCCTGTGTGAAGGTCTAGTCTTGATGCAGAGGTCTCGTCCTTGCTTCGGAGGCAGCTTCTGGTCTTCCAACAACGCAGCATAGAGGTTCACCTTGGCTTGAGGTTTCAGCCCAGTTTTCCAGTGTAGCCCGAACCCAGGAGACTTTAATTGAACTGATGAACCTTTACTTTTCTCCTTCTTATTTACGACTTCCGTCATTAATTTGGGCGTTGTGGTATGGTGACTTATCAATCTTTTCACTTTGTTTTGTAAAAATACATGTGGCAATAAATTGCTAATCCATTCTATTCTACAAAATAGGAGCATATGCAAATCACTTAGTCTATCAAGCCTGCTCCATAATTCAGGAAGATTATGATTGATCTGTTTGTGTTTTGAATTCCACACTCCTCTCTATCCTGATAACCCTTGATTCCCCTGTTTAGCAAGAATCCACCCAACTCTATCTAAGAAAAAGTTCAATGATCACTCCTCCACAGGCTTTTGAGGCAGAATTCCAATGCTGTACTACGCACTAAGAGAAATAAAATTCTTCTTGTTTCTATCTGGAAAAGTTGACCCTAATTTTAAGTGTCCCTATTACTCACAAATGGCAACATTCAGAATCACAGAATTAGTACAGCACAGAAAGAGAGCACTTGGCCAATTACCATTCAGAAAGTCATACAATTAAATCAAGTCAACCTCACTCTTGCTTCTAAACTCCAGCAGAAACAAGCCTAGCCCAACCTAGTTTCATAAGACATAACATTCATTTCTGGTATCAATCTAGAAAATCTCCTTCAATTGGTCTGATGCGTTTCTATCCTTTCTTAAAGAAGGAGATTAAATCGAAACACAGTACTTGAGATACAGGGTTGTATCAAATACTTTTTGGCTAACTCCAAGTTGCATTAAGATTTTTGGAGGATTTATCACCATAAGACGTAGCAAGATGGCTCTTCCCATCTTATCAAATTTGTCACATGAATTATCTACCATGCCCCAATGGCATCACAAATTTTTGCGCTATCTTAAGACCATAGGACACAGGAGCGGAAATTAGGCCATTTGGCCCATCGTGTCTGCTCCACCATTCAATCATGGCTGATAAGTTTCTCAAGATAACAAGGTGTGGAGCTGGATGAACACAGCAAGCCAAACAGCATCTTACGAGCAGAAAGGCTGACGTTTCGGGCCTAGACCCTTCATCAGAAAGGGTCTAGGCCTGAAACGTCAACTTTTGTGCTCCTAAGATGCTGCTTGGCCTGCAGTGTTCATCCAGCTCCACACCTTGTTATCTCGGATTCTCCAGCATCCGCAGTTCCTATTAGCGCTGATAAGTTTCTCAACCCCATTATTTTGCTTTCTCCTCATAACCTTTGATCCCCTTTACAATCAAAAACCTACCTATCTCTATCTTAAATGTACTTAGTGATCTGGCTGACACAGCCTTCTGCGGCAATGAATTGCACAGATTTACCACGCTCTGGCTGAAGAAGTTTCTCCTCATCTCTGTTCTAAAGGGTCTCCCCTTTACTCTAAGGCTGTGCCCTCACGTCCTAGTCTCACGAAATGTCATTCCCATAACAACTCACTACTCAGTTGATAACTGCCAGAACACCTCCATCCCTTCCATCTCTGTCTTCTTTTAAAAAACGCTGTGCACCCAGATGAGCACAGGTATTCCAAAGCTGCCCTGTTCGACAAAGATGTAGTATGAACATGTTGGAAAAGGGTAAGATAGCACTACGATGCTCCAAAAGGGACATGGAGATCTTGGTGGATGATATGATCCAGAAGACACGTGTCCTCTTACTGCAGTGTGTCATGCAACCAGATTCTGCCAGCCTGCTCTGAAGTCAGTGCTCTTTTCAGGGTAACTTCTCCACTCTGCAAGGGTAAATGCCACAATCATCTCTCCGCTGCCTCTTACTCACAGTATCTCCACCATTGCACCCAAACCTCTACCATGGCTCATGCTCTGCTACCCTCATAACTGCAAACAACACTATCCCTCACTTGCTCTCCCCCACCACTAACTCTGCATGCCCACTGTGCTACGTCCTCAGACTTCCAGTACATTCGACTACTTTCATGTATTACTAACTTGATTGCATTTATCGAGAAGGTGATAAAGGTGATTGATGAGGGTAGAGCAGTTGGTGTTGTTTACATGAATTTTAGTAAGGCTTTCGACGAGGTCCCTCATGGTAAGCTCATCCAGAAAATTAAGATGTGTGGGATCCATAGTGACTTGTCTGTGTGGATTCAGAATTGGCTTGCCCATAAAACACAGAACATAGGATAGAACAGCGGCGAACAGGCCCTTCAGCCCACAATGTTTTGCCGACGTATTATCCTACTCTAAACCAAACTACCCTGCACACCCCGCATTTTACTTTCATCCATGTACCTATCCAAAAGTCACTTAAATGTCCCTAATGTAGCTGACTCCACTACCACCACCAGCGGCACATTCCATGCACCCACTGCTCTCTTTGTAAAGAACCTACTTCTGACATCTCCCCTATACCTTCCTCCAAACACCTTAAAAGTATGCCCCCTCATAATAGTCATTTCCACCCCGGGAAAAAGTCTCTGGAAATCCACTCTATGCAAGCCTCTCATCATCTTGCACACCTCTATCAAGTCACCTGTCATCCTTGATAACAAAGTGTGAAGCTGGATGAACACAGCAGGCCAAGCAGCATCTCAGGAGCACAAAAGCTGACGTTTCAGCCCGAAACGTCAGCTTTTGTGCTCCTGAGATGCTGCTTGGCCTGCTGTGTTCATCCAGCTTCACACTTTGTTATCTTGGATTCTCCAGCATCTGCAGTTCCCATTATCTCTCTCTCACCTCTCATCCTTCTTCGTTCCAATGAGAAAAGCCTTAGCTCTCTCAACCTTTCCTCATAAGACTTGCCCTCCAGTCCAGGCAGCATCCAGGTAAATCTCCTCTGCACCCTCTCTAAAGCTTCCACATCCTTCCTATAATGAGATGGCGAGAATTGAACACAATATTCCAACTGTGGTCTAATCAGGGTTTTATAGAGCTGCAGCATAACTTTGTGAACACACCATACACCTTCTTTACAACCCTATCAACTTGGGTAGCAACTTTGAGGGATCTATGGTCATGGACCCCAAGATCCCTCTGTTCCTCCACAGTGCCAAGAATCCTGCCATTAACCCTGTATTCTGCATTAAAATTTGATCTTCCAAAATAGATCACTTCACACTTTTCCAGGTTGAATTCCACCTACCACTTCTTTGCCCAGGTCTGCAACCTGTCAATGTCCTGTTGCAACCTACAACAGCCCTCCATACTATCCACAACTCCACCAACTTTCGTGTGATCAACAAATTTGCTAAACCACCCTTCCACTTCCTCATCCAAGTTATGTATAAAGATCCCTATAGAACGTCACTGGCCATCGAGCTCCAGGCTGAATCCTTTCCATCTACTACCACCCTCTGTCTTCTATTAGACAGCCAATTCTGTATCCAGACAGCCAATTTCCCTGAATCCCATGCCTCCTTACTTTAAGAATGAGCCTACCATAGGGAAACTTATGAAATGCTTTGCTAAAATCCAAATACACCGCATCCACTGCTTGACCTTCATCAATGTTTTTTGTCACATCTTCGAAGAATTCTAAAAGGCTTGAGATGCATGGCCTGCCCCTCTAATCAAACTGTGCTTTTCCAAATAATCATAAAAATTAGCTCTCAGAATCCTCTTCATTAATTTGCCCACCACGGAAGTAAGACTGACTGGTCTGTAATTCCCAGGATTATCCCTATTTCCTTTCTTGAACAAAGGAATAACATTTGCTACCCTCCAATCATCTGGCACTACTCTAATGGACAGTGAGGATGCAATGATCATCGCCAAAGGCACAGCAATCTCTTCCACTCAGCTCCTGACTTCATGATAACTTTATGTGGTTAAAAGAACTGATTTCTAGACATAAGGTGAGAGTCACTGCACTTGACGTCAATAATGCTATATACTGAGTATGGCATCTAGAAACTCTAGCAAAACTGCAATTATCGACTATTGGGGAAAACTCTCCACTAGTGAGAGTTATACCTGGCATCAGAAAAAATGACTGTGGTTGTTGGAGTTCCGTTAGTTCAGTTCTAAGACAGTTCTACAGGAGTTCCTCAGGATAGATGGTCCTAAGTCCAACCATCTTCATCCAGTTCATCAATTGCCTACCCTCCATCATAAGGTCAGAAGTGGTGATGTCCATGGTTGATTGCACAATGTTCAGCACCATTTGTGACTTTGCAGATACTGAAGCAGTTTATGTCTAAACGCAAGATGATCTGGACAATATTCGGTTTGGGCTGACATGTGACAAGTAACATTGAGAAATACAAGCGCTCTCTCAATCATGGCCATCTTCAACAATAGAGATTCTAAGCATTGCAGCTGGACATTTAAGGGAATTAGCATTACTGAATCCCCCACTATCAACATCCTGCGGTTGTTACCACTTGCCAGAAACTAAATTGAGCTAGCAATATAAATGCTGTGGCTACAAGAACATTATTGAAGAAAATGCATGAAAATTTTAAGAAAATTAAATCATTTGAGCAGAATCAGACTATGAAGGAAAAATAATTTCAAAAACACATGAGAAAAAAAACAGTATTTTACAAATATGTGAAAGGATCATCAATTTATAGATGGTGACAAAGTATGGCAGAGGTATCAGAAAGTGCTAAAATAAATCAAGGAACTGTAGACACTAGAGACCTGAAACAAAAACATAAATTGCTGGAGAAACTCAACAGTATGAAGAGTCACTGAACTTAAAATGTCAATCCTGCTTTCTTCTCACAGGCGTTGCCAAACCTGCTGAGTTTTTCCAGCAATCTCTGTTTTTGTTTCAACAACTACCATCTATTGATCTTTATGAAAGCGATAAATCTACTAATACTAAAGCTTATCCTGGTGATTCAATAATGTTTCTTATAAAAGTTGTGATTCACAGTAAATCAAGAAATGCTGTGTTTTGTAGAAAGGTGGAAGTAGTGATCCAGTGTTCAGCTGAGAGAACATTCCATGTCGCAATCCAGGAACTTAATAAAATAACAATTATCAGAATGAGAAATGAGCTTCATGTAACATCTTATATGATGAAATCTCATGAGGATCTGACTAATATCAGTAAGACTGACTGCCCAACCCTTTACTTTCAAAGGGGCTGTAGTCTGCTGATCTCCAGAATCATAAGTATACTCCCCAATAACAGCTGGATTTATATTACGAATAAGAAGTTCAATGGAGGAACCTTGATTCATCAAGCCATACTTGTCATTTGGCTGAAGGACTGCAGATTCCTTCCTCCATTCAAGTGAAACATCAGGTTTAGTGGCTTTACAGCACAGAACAACAGAACTATTCTCTTCAGCTTATGTGTTCTGCAGCCCTTGTTTGAAACGGGCGGGCAGAGCTAAGAGAAACAGCAATTCAATTTCTGAATACATAGTTTTCTCAAGAATTGATGCATCAATGACCATACAAATCCAACCAAGCCAATTTCCAATCTAATATAATAATCATATGAGTTTGATTAATACAGACATAACATCTCATTATTCCCACACCAATGTCACACTTCAATGTTTATAGTAAAGAGACAAATGAAAACAAACAATTAAGTTTTGCCTGACTCTGCAGTTCAAAACTCAGGGATGCTGCATATAATCTGGGTACTGGACACTTAACTGGAATATTTCAGATGAGAAGCTAAACCCATGTTCAGCTAAATAAAAACCAAAAGAACTGCTGATGCTGTAAATCAGGAACAAAGCCAAAGTTGCTGAAAAAGCACAGCAGGTCTGGAGGCATCTGTGGAGGAGAAAACGGAGTTAACATTTCGGGTCCAGTGACCCTTCCTCAGAACTGAAACGTTAACTCTGTTTTTTCCTCCACAGACGCTGCCAGACCTGCTGAGCTTTTCCAGCAACTTTGTTTTTGACCCATGTTTAGCTGCTTGAAATAGAAGTGAATGATACAGAGATATGTCGGTATGACAGGTCGGTACAACATCGAGGGCCGAAGGTCCTGTACTGTGCTGTAATGTTCTATGTTCTAGATAGGAAACTAGAACGTTTTTATCCTTCTGCAATAGAAGCCTGTTGGCAGAAACTGGTGATCTGCTGCCATGTTATTTCTTGCAGTTTATAATTCAGTGATTGACTGAAGTGACATTACTGTTTGCTTTGATAAAGCGTTTAATTTACACAGACATCCATTGCACAGAATATTTTTAACTATACTCTTCATAGTAATACCTCTACATAAGCATGAAACAAAATACTTGGGGGTGTGATCTTTTGAAGATGAGGTAGAAATGATGATCAGTTCCATGAGTACCACATTTGATGTAAATCAACAATCATTTACATTTTCTTTCCATACCCTTTACTATTAATGATGCAGTGGTCTGATGATCTCCAGAGTCACAGGTATATTCACCAGCATCTTCTAGCTTCAGTTTGTGAATAAGCAGCTCGACACTTGAACCTTCTTGCTTCAGTTTGTACTTTTCACTGGGGTGAAGTACTACTGATTCTTTCCTCCATTTCACTGAGGCATTAGGTTTATTAATTTCACAGTGTAGGGTAGCGGTACTATCCTCTTCCGCCTCAACATTCTGAAGTCCTTGTTTGAAAAGTACAGGCATTGCTAAAAGAAAATATCAAAATAATTCCTAATTACAGAGTTCAGTCAAAACATGATTACTACAATTCTGAATAGTCAGTATTTTCTCTTGAATAAATATTCTGCCGTTACCAGATTCCATTATCTGCAGTTGCTAACCACAATCTTCACTAATAATAAGGCAAACGTGTGGCTTTAGTTGTGTTCAGGCACAGCAATATCTTAGTATTTGATAACCTTATATACTGCTATCCAACTCATTAATAATAGTGTTTATTTCTTCATTTTGGGAAAGAAAATAATCAATTACACTAATACACCAAACTGGAGTTCAACTTCAGGAAAATAAAGGAAATGTTTTTTATTCATTCACGGAATGTAGGTGTCGCTGGCTAGACCAGCATTTATCCCTTATCCCTTATTACCCAGAGGGCAGTTAAAAGTCAACCACATTGCTGCAGTCTGGAGTCACATACAGGCTAAATCGGATAAGGATGCCATTTTCCTTCACTAAAGGGCATCAGTGAACCAAATGGGCTTTTCCAACAATCAACAGCAGCTTAGCGGTCATCATGAGACTCTTAATTCCAGATATTGCATTGAATTCAAATTCTACCAGCTGCCTCTGCAAGATTCAAACCTGGATTCCCAAAACATTACCAGGGTCTCTGGACTAATAGTCTAGTGATAATACTACTTGGTCATCACCATCCCAACTCTCTCTATTACTCAGAGAATATTTAAAGTGCCGAACTAAAACCACATTTCAGGCAAACAGAGTAGATGTTGCAGTTAGATAAGCACGTGAGGAAAAATAAACAGAAGGATATGTTGATGAGGTTGGATGAAGAAGGCTCAGAGAAGGATTGTGTGGAGAATAAACCTATTGTGCTGAATGCAAATAACACAATGAAAAAGAACCCTAAAGGATACCAAATGCAGCACCAAAATGAAGCTGGACAATATTTAAAATAATTTCAGTAGTCTTTTTTGACGTTGGATTATCAACTATCAAAAGCAATGTTGCTTTTAATATACTAGGCTGCTATGTAGGTAGACAAAGAAATCTCAGAAACTTGCTACCTGATGGGAAAAGCCAGTAATTATTGCATGCTGCTATTTTGGCTAAGTGGATTTAGAAGGTACACAAAGCGTGAAAGCTGGAAATATGGATAATGAACAGAAAAGTGAACACCATAAATAAAGTCTTTTACTGTATCTGGATAGCAGATGAAACATAATATTCATAGCTGCAGGATATTTGTTTAAGTTAAAGGTACTTTTCATGATGCAAGTTCTTGTTCTTGGTGTTCTTTTAAGTTTGAGGATATATCTCTGTTACTTTCCCTGTCACCTTCATACTGCTACTTCATGCTCTCTTTGTCTATCTGTCCCTTGCCCTATTATCTCTTGTAGTCCTCTCTCTCATTCTCTTTGCACCTGTTCTTCAATTTTCATTCTCTTCTCTTCCTTTCTGAGATAAATATAAGACACATGCTCTGATCATTTGTAACAAACTGTTCTGCCTAACTAGTAATCAATCATTGGCTGCTCCAAAAGTGCCCAATCAAGCTTTTAATTTTCAGGGGATCCAAGAGGCTTTTTTTTCCCCCCTGTTCCCTCCAAAAATCTCTGGACTGCTTCTGACCCACAAAAAATGTTTTCCACAAAGCAACAGCAGGTTGTGAGTAGCATGATGTCATTAACAGGATGTTTTCAACTTAAGGGTGAAAATGGATTTAATTACAATGAGAAATTAGTAATGTCCTTTTGCCCTACCCTTTACTTTTAAAGAGGCGGTGGTCTGTTGATCTCCAGAATAACATGTATAGTCTCCATCATCTTCCGGTTTTAGACTGTGAATGAGCAAATCACAGATGGAACCTTCTTGTTTCATTTCATACTTGTCACTTTCATGTAAAACCAATGATCCCTTTCTCCATTTTACTGGGTCATCACATTTCGTAATCTCACAGCGTAAAGTGGCAGTGCCACCCTCTTCAGCTTCTTCATTCCGAAGCTCTTGTTTAAAAAATGCAGGCCGCACTACGGACACATTAAGTTTGGTTTTTAATAACGATTAGTTAACATACAAATATTTTCTGTACATTTCCACACAGAATTCTGATCCAATAAGTTACAGTTTTTATAGTACATGCCTCAAATTATATTTTTCACTCTCACAAACCAAAGAAAACCCAATAACCTACAATTGACAAGTAACAACTCGGACAAACTAAGGATTTAGTTAAGTAGTGTTCAATTGCTTCTAATAAACTTTTACTTCCATGTTTTTAGTGTTGTAGGTGAAAAGAAGATATTCAAGATGTGTGAAAATAAATTAGCATGAATGAATAGAAATAATTCAAGAAACAGTAACTTAAGATAAATAACTTTGGTTGGGCTAAAAATAATTAGGTAAGACAGATTCAGTGAGTGGCAGCCTCAAGCTGTGTCAGGCAGACATATATGTTTGAAAATTGGACTTCTCAAGTAGATTACTTCAGCTTGTGTGTGAACTGAACAAACTACAGTATTTTAGATTAAGCAAGCAAATGAGTGGCATGGCGGCTCAGTGGTTAGCACTGCTGCCTCACAGCGCCCAGGTCCCAGCTTCAATTCCACCCTCGGGCACCTGTCTGTGTGGAGTTTGCACATTGTACCTGTGTCTGCATGGGTTTCCTCCCACAGTCCAAAGATGTGCAGGCAAGGTGGATTGCCTATACTAAATGGCCTATAGTCTTCAGGGATGTGTAGATTAGGGGGGGGGGGTGGGTGTAGACTTGTTGGGCCAAAGGGCCTGTTTCCACTTTGCAGGGATTCTACTCTATTAAAGTTACTTGGATAGATGCTACCAAGGTTGTGAGGTACAGGAGAGCTGGTAAAGGATAATAGATTTTTTTTTTCCTTTATTCTTTCACAAGATGAGGGCATTGCTGGCTAGGCAAATAAATTGCACAAGTCTTCACTGAAGATTCACTAAAGCATTCCAAAAATACTGAAATAAGGGGCAGATGGAAATATAATGGAGGAAAATGTGAGATTATGCACTTTGGCAGGAACAATAGAGAAACAGAACATTATTTGAACAGTGAAAAGCTGAGAAAGCTACAGTAAAGGGGTTTCAGGGACCTACTGCATGAAACTAAATAGGCAAGTACACAGGTTCAGCAGGTAATAAGAAGGTAAGTAGGATGTTGGGCTTTATTCCATAGAGAATGGAGTATGAAAATAGAGAATTCTTGCTAAAACAATACAAGGTACTTGTTAGAACACACTGGAAATGATGTGAATGGTTTGGTCCCCATATGTAAGAAAAGACATTTCTTACACTGGACATAGTGCAGGTTTACAAGGTTGATCCCAAGAATGGAGCAGTTACTTGTGGAGAGAGATTGATTTGACATGGTAGTATTGCAACAGTCTAGAACAAGATGTTATAATCTCAGCATTAGGGGTTGCCTATTTAGGACAGAAATGAAGAGGAGTGTCTTGTCTCAGAGGATAGTGAATCTTTGGAATTCATTACCTCAGAGGGCTGTAAGAGGCTGAGTCACTAAGAATATACAAGGCCGAGGGAGACAGACTTTTAATCAGCTGGGGTTATGGGGAAAGAGAGGAAAATAGAGTTGAGGATTATTGAATAAACCACAAGATTACTGGATAGTGGCGCAGACTCAACAGCCAAATGGTCTACTTTTGCTACATCTTATAGTCTTGTGAATAGCTATTTGATCTTAAATGTTTGTTGTTGATTGTTGTTTCCTTCCTCTGCGTGTCATTCTTCTTGTAGATATCACTGGTGTTTTTGCAAGTGACCATTAGATGGATCCAGCAATATAGGATATTCCACTGCCATTTCCTGTTTCCCCATTATTATTTTCACATCTATGAATTTTTTTTGGCTACCCCTGCCAATTTTGTGCTATGAATCTACACGAAGATTAGTCACCATGATTAATGTGCTTCCTTTTTTATACACCTTCATTATCTCCTAATTTAAATTCTGCGCTATGAAATAATTACTATTCGGGGGCATGCAGACTATTCCTACCAGTGTCCTCTTTCCCTGATTTCTTACCTCCACACATACAAATTCTTCCTTTTGTCACTGCAAGATCATTTCCTGCCATCATACTTATTCCATGTCATATTATCAATGCTACCCCAATTTGCTTTCTTTCTTCCCTGTCCTTTTGAAAGGTAACATATCCTAAATATTGAATTCCCAGCTTTGATCTCCAATCTCATTTCTCATGTCAGTACTGTAGAGAGAGAAATGGAGACTAGAGAATGAAGGGGAATAAACTTTGATGTTTTAAAAACAGTTCACATTACAGAACAGGAAGTTTGGAAGGTTTTAGAGGATACAAAGGTGGATAAGTCTCTAGGGCTTGATCTAATGTATCACAGAATGTTGTCGGAAGTAAGGAAGAAAGTTACAAGACCCCTTGCAGAAACAATTATGATGCAGTGGTGCCAGTGCTGGACTGGGGTGAACATGAACATCTTACGAGGAAAGGCTGAGGGACTTGAGGCTGTTTTCATTAGAGAGAAGAAGGTCGAGAGGTAACTTAATTGAAACATATAAAATAATCAGAGGATTAGATAGGGTGGATAGGGAGAGCCTTTTTCCTAGGATGGTGACGGCGAGCACGAGGGGGCATAGCTTTAAATTGAGGGGTGAAAGATATAGGACAGATGTCAGAGGTAGTTTCTTTACTCAGAGAGTAGTAAGGGAATGGAACGCTTTGCCTGCAACGGTAGAAGATTCGCCAACTTTAGGTACATTTAAGTCATCATCGGATAAGCATATGGACGTACATGGAATAGTGTAGGTTAGATGGGCTTGAGATCGGTATGACAGGTCGGCACAACATTGAGGGCCGAAGGGCCTGTACTATGCTGTAATGTTCTATGGTGAGAAGTCACACACCATATTATAGTCCAACACATTTATGTGGAATCACACAAACTTTCAGAGCGCAGCCCCTTCATCAGAGGTGCAGTGATAAAGCAGGGGACACAGATACAGAGTTTTTAGGCAGAGAGATCAAAAGATCATACAACTGGTGTGAGTGGAATATTAGATGATAAGTTTCTGCATGCGATCAAGCAGGTTATACGGTGTGTAAAATGTTTATAAAGCCAATGTCAGTCCTGTCCTGTCAATCAGGAGGAGCCATATAAATATACAAAAGTTGACATCTCAGGTCAGACACTGAATTCTAGGTGTGAGGCATTGTTCAGAATTTATCTCAGCGTTTTAACTTGGAATAAGGCTATTTTATTCCAAAAGATGGAATTTATAAGATGCCACACTGACTGAATGTGACTACAAATTATGTGTTTTTTGAACAAAATAAATTGTATCTGCAAATAAACAAACATGTTGGATGAAACGATGCACCCCATGGGTTTATATGTGGGTGTGTGAGGTGGTTGGGGGGAGGGGGGGGGGGGGGAAGAGAAAAGGAGAGAGAGCGCGAGTACATATCTGTGTATGCTTTATTTATTCATTCATTCTGTTAATGTGTCACTGGCTAGGCAGCATTTAATCGCCCATCCCTAACTGTCCTGAAAGCATTTAAAAGTCAACCATATTACTGTGAATCTGGCGTCACGTTTAGGCCAGAGATAGTAGGAACTACAGATGCTGGGGAATCTAAGATAACAAGGTGCAGAGTTAGATGAACACAGCAGCCCAAGCAGCATCACAGGAGCAAGAAGGCTGACGTTTCAGGCCTAGGCCATTTCTGAAGGCGAGTCCAAGCCCGAAACAGCAGCCTTCCTGCTCTTCTGATGATGCTTCGCCTGCTGTGTACATCCACCTTTACACCTGGTTATCTCACATGTGGGCCAGACCAGGTAAGGATGGCAGCTTCCTTCCCTAAAGGGCATTAGTGAATCAGATGGATTTTTTCCAAACAATTGACAATGGATTCATGGTCACCATTAGGTTCTTAACTCTAGGTTTCTTTTATTAAATTCAAATTCTACCATCTCCCAGGGCGGCATTCAAACCCAGGTCTCCAGAAGGTTATGTGAGTATCTCGATTAACAGTACAGTAATAATTCCACTACACCAGAACCTCCTGTATCTGGCCATGTGAGCACATCTGCATGCACTTGATCGAGGTTGTGTGTCAGTGTTAGAGACTCTGTGTGTGAGACCTTATGTAATTAAGTGTTTGTGTGTGTGTGAGAGAGAAAGAATGTGCGTGTTACTGTTTGTGTGAGAGACAGTGTGAAGCTGTTGACTTGCTCGCTGAGCTGGCTTGTTCTCATTCAGATGTTTCGTCACCATGCAAGGTGACATCATCAGTGGTTCAGGTTTAGAACACAGAACATAAAACGCAGAACACATAAGCGCAGAACAGGCCCTTCGGCCCTCGATGTTGTGCCGACCTGTGAACTAATCTCCCCCTCCCTCTACACTATCCCGTCATCATCCATATGCATCCATATGGGAATCCCATTTAGGTTGAATGCAGGGTAGGGTGGTGTGTTCTACACTTTGCATGATTGCTTCTGCATTGAATCCTGAGATGGGTGGCCCAATTGATGTCACGTTGAACTGTTTGTATACTTGATCATTAAAGACAAGGTGTATGGTGAGGCACAGGTCTAGTAGTTTAAGTATGTTGTTATTGCTGATGGAGCTGACGGAGCTGCTGGTCTGCGTTGCTGCTTCCTCTAGTAATGTTGCCATTATTTATTTGGCTAGTGGGATGTCGAATGATGTGAATAAAGCTGAAAGTCCATAGAAGCAGGAGGTGTTTGTGCCTTCTGGTTTCATTCTCATGTAATCCGTTTTGGTTACCTGTCCTACTTCCTTTAGTCTCTTCAGTGAATGAGTGATCCTATTGCCCAGCTGCAGTGTTGCGTCTATCGGCATCTGTTAGTAAGTGGCTGTATCTACAAGTCAAGGAGCAGCATGGTGGCTCAGTGTTTAGCACTGCTGCTTCACAGCACCAGGAGCCTGGGTTCAATTCCACTCTCAGGCAACTGTCTGTGTGGGTTTTCTCCAGGTGCTCTGGTTTCCTCCCATAGGCCAAAAATATGCAGGCTAGGTGGATTTGTCAGGCTAAATTGCCCACAATGTTCAGGGGTGTATAGATAAGGTGACTTATAGTGGGGGATGAGTCTTGTGGGATGCTCCGAGAGTCAGTGTGGACTTGTTGGGCCAAAGAGCCTGTTTCAACACTGTAGGGATTCTAAAGCATAGGCACTGGCTTCTTAACATGGTCTGGTTTGTTCATAATGACGGTCATGTGCCATTTGTCTGCTGGTAGGATTACGATGTTCTTGTCTTTCTTGCGTTTATCTAGTGCTTTTCTCCCAGATGTGTTCAGGTTGTCCCCTTTGTTCCTTCTGTGTAGTGTGGGGATTATAGTTTGTCAGATAGCTTGTTGTGTTTCATCCGTGAGTCTGTTGTCTTCTAATGTAATCTCCTGGGCGGCCAGGAAGTCTGTTCAGTTCGAATCTTTGTGGTTATAGTTCAGTCTGCATAACAGGGCAGATTTCTCAGTTTCTGTGAGTCATCTGCTGGATAGGTTTCTTATCTAGGGTTTTGGAGTTGATCTGTAGCTCAGGTTTTGGGTGTTGAGGTTCGTTGGCTTGTTGTTCCGCAGATGTTTCGTTACCACTCTTGGTAACATTCCCAGTGCAGCCTCTGATGAAGCGTCGGTATGTTTTCCCACCTGGTTTTTAAACTCTGGGGTCCATGGCGATGGATTGTCTTACTTCCGTGTTTTCTCCGTAGTGGAATGTATATGGGGTCGAGTTCAATGTGTTTATTGGTAGCATGCTTCGTGGAATGCCATGCTTCCAGGAATTCTCGTGCTTGCCTCTGCCTAGCCTGTCCCAGGATCTTGGTGTTTTCCCAGTCGAAGTCGTGTTTCTCCTTGCCCATGTGAAGTGAGATGACTGAGTATCGGTCGTGTCTCTGCCTAGCCTGTCCCAGGAATTTGGCTACAAAAAGACACGACCGATACTCAATCATCTCAATCCACGTGGACAAGGAGAAACACGACTTCGACTGGGACAACACCAAAGATCCTGGGTCAGGCTAGGCAAAGGCAAGCACGAGAATTCCTGGAAACATGGCACTCCATGAAGCAAGCTATCAATAAACACATTGACCTTGACTCCATATACATTCCACTAAAGGAGGAAACCCGGAAGTGAGGCAATCCATCGCAATGGACCCCAGAATTTAAAAATTAGGTGGGAAAAAACAACAACGTTTCATCAGAGGCTGCACTGAGGTTACCAAGCACAGTAAAGAAATGTCTGTGGAACAACAAACCAACTCAATGAGCTAACCAACCTAAAAATATTTCTTATCGATGTGTCCAGTTTCTTCTTGTCCTCGTCTTAGTGGTGGATCAGTTTGGTGAGTTTGTCATGTAGCTTGTGCCTCTTTGTTTTGGTTTTGTGTTGATTGATGGTGGTAGCCTGATTTGGGATTGTACTCAGGAACAAAAACAAAGTTGCTGGAAAAGCTCAGTAGTCTGGCAGCATCAGTGGAGGAGAAAGCAGAGTTAACGTTTCGGGTCCGGTGACCCTTCCTCAGAACTGGGATTGTACTCCACTGCTGGTCTGTAGTGTTTAGAAACTGTGATTTTTGGTGTGAAATTTCCCATTCATACCTGTGGAGTCAGTTATGGGCATCATTAATCATTGCTCGTAGCATTCTGCGTCTGTTCTGTTCATCTATTTTATGTGCCTGTGGGTTGTTGAATGGAGGTTGTACTTCATGCTGCGGGACAGTGCCTGGCTCCTGAGGCATTCATGGAGAAAGTGAAGTTGTTCACGGGTAGACCTCAGTTGTTTGGTGAAGGCTTCCCATTGTCGGGCAATTTTTAGTGTGTTACGCCCATGGGCGTTCAAAGTTTTGGCAAGATCGGTGGCTCAGATCGTGGGCGAGGTTGTTGACTTGCTTGCCGAGCTGGCTTGTTCTCACTCAGATATTTCGTCATCCTGCTAGGTGGCATCATCAGTGAGACCTCTGATGAAGCGGTGCTATTCTGCTCCGCTTGGAATTTATACTGTCTGGTCTGTTATGGTGAGTCACGTCATTTCCAGTTTTGATCTGTAGGGGTTTGTATATGAGGTCCAATTCTATATGTTTGTTGATTGCATTATGGGTGGAGAACCATGCCGCTAGGAATTCCCGTGCATGTCTATGTTTGGCTTGGGCTACCATGGTTCCTAAAGGGCACACACCCGACATCCCTCTCTAACCCATTGTTTCCCTACCAGGCACAACTTCACACAAACTAGCCACTGACCTACAGCAGGGATTGAAACACCTAGACCACAGATCACCCCATTCCATCCACTCAGCCCAAGGTTTCCTCAATACCCTCAAGAAATCAGCGACAAGATTATGGTATCCTTTGACCCCACAGCTTTATTCACATCAATCGACATCCCACTAGCCAACAAAACAATGGCCACGTTACTACAGGAAGCAGCAATGCAGACCAGCAGCTCCATCAGCAATAGCAACATACATAAACTACTAGACCTGTGCCTCACCATACACTTCATCTTTAATGGTCAAGTATACGAACAGATCAATAGTATATCAATGGGGTCACCCATCTCAGGACTCATTGCAGAAGCAGTCATGCAAAGTGTAGAACACACCACCCTACCCCGCATCCAACCTAAACTGTGGATCTGGTATGTAGATTCTTCAGGTAGAATAAAGAGGGAGGTAAAAGGGCTGGAGGAGTTGCATCACTGGTTAAACAGAATATCACAGCTGTGCTGAAGGAGGGCACGATGGAGGACTCAAGCAGTGAGGCAATATGGGCAGAGCTCAGAAAGGGTGCAGTAACAGTGTTGGGGCTGTAGTACAGGCCTCCCAACAGTGAGCGTGAGTTAGAGGTACAAATATGTAAACAGATTGTGGAAAGGCGTAGGAGCAACAGGGTGGTGGTGATAGGAGATTTTAATTTTCCCAACATTGGCTGGGATTCACTTAGTGTTAGGGGTTTAGATGGAGCAGAATTTGTAGGGTTTTCTAGAGCAGAATGTAAATAGTCCAACTCGGGAAGGGCATATACTGGACCTGGTTTTGGGGAATGAGCCCGGCCAGGTGGTTGAAGTTTCAGTTGGGGGTTACTTTGGGAATAATGATGACAATTCAATAAGTTTTAGAATACTGATGGACAAAGATGAGAGTGGTCCTAAAAGGAAGAGTGCTGAATTGGGGGAAGGCCAACTATAGAAAAATTTGGCAGGAGCTGGGGAATGTGGATTGGGAGCAGCTGTTTGAGGGTAAATCTACGTTTGATATGTGGGAGGCTTTTAAAGAGAGGTTGATTAGAGTGCAGGACAGACATGTCCTTGTGAAAATGAGGGATAGAAAGGGCAAGATTAGGGAACCGTGGATGACAGGTGAAATTGAGAGACTAGCAAAGAGGAAAAAGGAGGCATACATCAGGTCTAGGCGACTGAAAATAGGTGAAGCTTTGGAAGAATATCGGGAAAGTAGGAGCAATCTGAAACAAGGAATTAGGAGTGTTAAAAGGGGTCATGAAATATCTTTAGCAAACAGGGTTAAAGAAAATCCCAAAGCCTTTTATTCATACATAAGGAGCAAGAGGGTAACTACAGAAAGGGTTGGCCCACTCAAGGACAAAGGAGGGAAGTTACGTGAGGAGTCAGAGAAAATGAATGAGATTCTTAGAGTACTTTGCGTCGGTATTCACTGAGGAGAGGGACATGATGGACGTTGAGGTTACAGATAGATGTTTGATTGCTCTAGGTCAAGTTTGCATAAGGAGGTGGGAAGTGTTGGGTATTCTAAAAGGCATGAGGGTGTTTAAGTCCTCAGGTCCGGATGGGATCTATCTCTGCTTACTGAGGGAAGTAAGAGAGGAAAGAGCTGAGGCCTTAACAGATATCTTTTCAGCATCCTTGAGCATGGGCGAGGTCCCATAGGACTGGAGAATTTCTAATGTTTGCTCCTTGTTTAAGAAGGGTAGCAAGGATAATCCAGGTAATTATAGACCAGTGAGCCTGACATCAGTGGTGGGGAAGCTGCTGGAGAAGATACTGAGGAATAAGATCTATTCCCATTTGGAAGAAAATAGGCTTATTAGTGAAAGGCAGCATGGTTTTGAGCAGGGAAGGTCATATCCTACCAACTTGATAGAATCCTTTGAGGAAGTGACCAAGTTGATAGATGAGGAAAGGGCTGTAGATGTTATATACATGGACATCAGTAAGGCATTTGATAAGGTTCCCCCTGGTAGGCTTGGAGAAAGTCACGTTGCATGGGGTCCAGGGTGTACTAGCTAGATGGATAGAGGACTGGCTGGGAAACAGGAGACACAGAGTTATAGTGGAAGGGAGTTTCTCAAAATGGAGAACTATGACCGGTGGTGTTGCACAGGAATCCGTGTTGAGACTACCGTTGTTTGTGATATACATAAATGATCTGGAGGAATGTACAGATGGTCTGATTAGCAAATTTGCAGATGTCACGAAGATTGGTGGAGTAGCAGATAGTGAAGGGGACTGTCGGGAAATGAGGCAGAATATAGATAGATTTGAAAGTTGCGGGGAGAAACGGCAGACGGAGTTCAATCCGTGCAAATGCGAGGTGATGCATTTTGGAAGATCCAATTCAACAGCGAACTATATAGTAGATGGAAAAGCCCTGGGGGAAAATTGATGCACAGAGAGATCTGGGTGTTCGGGTCCATTGTATCCTGAAGGTGGCAATGTAGATCTATAGAGTAGCCAAGAGGGCGTATGGCATGCTTTCATTTAACAGGCAGGTTACTGAGTACAAGTGCTGGCAGGTCATGTTGCAGTTGTATAAGACTTTGGTTCGGCCACATTTGGAATACAGCATACAGTTCTGGTTGTCACATTACCAAAAGGATGTGGATGCTTTGGAGAGGGTGCAGAGGAGGTTCACCAGGATGTTGCCTGATATGGAGGGTGCTAGCTATGAAGTGAGATTGCGTAGATTAGGATTATTTCGAAAGATGGAGGTTGAGGGGGACCTGATTGAGGTCTACAAAATTATGAGAGGTATAGATCGGGTGAATAGCATTAAGCTATTTCCCAGAGTGGGAGACTCAATTACTAGGGGTCATGATTTCAAGATGAGAGGGGAAAAATTTAAGGGAGATATGCGTGGAAAGTTCTTTACGCACAGGGTGGTGGGCACCTGGAAGGTGTTGCCAGCAGAGGTGGTAGAAGCAGGCACGATAGCATCATTTATGAAAAGGGCAGGGAGCACAGAGATGCAGATCGTTGGAAAATAGATGACAGGGTTCAGATAGAGGATCTGGATCGGTGCAGGCTTGGAGTGCCGAAGGGCCTGTTCCCATGTTGTAATTTTCTTTGTTCTATGACACATTTTTCATTATATAACACAACAAATTAGAAGAGACCCACCACCTCAGCAACAGCATATTTGCAGGAATTAAATTAAAGGGAAGAAGAAAACAATAATCAACTTTTGTTTCTGGATGTTAAAGTTGAGTGTATGACCAACGGGGAATTCCAAACCTCAGAATACATAAAAGCAACCCACACTAATCAAATCTTCAACTTCCACAGCAACCACCCCAAAGGACCCTATTTAAATGGGCCAGGACACACCGCAACACTCCGGAATTACGCAGAAAAGAGGAAGCACACCTACACAAAATCCTCGCTATAAAAGTGACATACAGACAACAACCGGAGGACACAATAGGCCCTAACACACTGGCCAAACTGTCCTACATCAAGAACATGTCAGAACTGACAACAATACTCTTAAGACCACTCAGAATCACGGTAGCCCACAAGCCCACAGCCACTCTACGACAAATGCTCACAGGGATTAAAGACCCCATTCCCACAAAATACCAGCAACGGCTGCCACAAACATTACATTGGACAGACAGGAAGAAAACTAGCCATCAGAATACATGAACATCAGCTAGCAGCAAAACAGCACGACTAACTCTCCTTAATATCAGTACACTCAGACAATGAAGGCCATCAGTTTAACTGGGACAAAGTAACCATAGTTGCCCCAGCCAAACATACACAAGTATGGGAATTCCTAGGGGCATGGCTCTCCACCTGTAATGTAGTCAACAAACATATAGAATTGAGCCCCATATGCAAACCCATACAGATTAAAACCGGGAAAGGACACTGCTCACCACAATGAACCAGACAATATAAATTCCAAGCAGAGTTGAATAACATCGCTTCATTGGAGGCCCCACTGATGATGTCACCTATCTTGGTAATGAAATGTCTGAATGAGAATAAGTCAGCTCGGCACACAATTAACAACCTCACCCACAACCTGAGCTGCAGATCTTTGTCAAGACTTTGAGAGACAGTGTGTTTGTGTGCGCTCATGCATATGTGAGAAAGAGTGTGCATGTGAGAGTGTATGTGAGAGACAGTGTAATAACTAAAAACTGTAAAAATGAATTAAGTTAGAGAGATGATAACTTATTGAGGTGATGCTGTCAAAATAGGAAAGGAAGGAAGATTTTAAAGATACGGAACAGTGTGTTGGGGTCAACTGTAGCGTGAAATGAACCCAAGATCAGGGTTGAGGCCATCTTTATGGGTATGAAACTTGGCTATCAGTCTCTGTTCGTCAATTCTGTTGTGTTGGAGTCCACTGAGGAGGATGCTTACCCGAAGATCACTGGCTGAATGGCCTTGATTGCTAAATTGTTCCTGATTGGGACGGAACATCCCTGTCTGGTGATTGATGCATAGTGTCCAATCATCCATTGTCGAAGGGTCAGCGTGGTTTCACCAAAATACCATGCCTTGGGGCATCCTTGACTGGAGCATATGAGATAGACAACATTGGCTGAGTCACATGATACCAGCTGTAAACATAGTGGGTGGTGTTCCCATGTTTGATGGTCGTATCCAAGTCAATGATCTGGCATGTCTTGCAGAGGCTGGCAGGGTTGTGTGGTGTTGTGGTTGAGGTTGTCCTGAGGCTGAGTAGTTCGCTATGAACCATGGTCTGTTTAAGGTTTGGCAGTTGGTTGATGGTGAGAAGTGGAGGTGTAGGGAAGATCTTAGCAAGATGCTCCTCGTCATTGTAGGGGGTGACTTGCTCCTGAACATGCTTACAAAATGGCTAAGCAAAACTAAGCAGCTTGCTCACAAAGTGAAATACAATGGTACCTATGAACAGAACTGCTAGAAGGTCAGTAAAAGAACGCTGTATGTTTCCATCAGAGGCAGTTCCGATAAAAGGATGCCTTCGGATAGATAAATGACTGATTCCAGCTTTACTAATGAAAGGGTGATTGTCCCAGTAAATGAATTACGTCAGGTGCTGTTTAAGACCTCAAGCAGCTGCAAGGATAACAGTTAGTTATTTTATAATAAATAGTTGGCTCTTTGAAGCTACCAGCATTATTAAATAGTTTCTAGCTAAAAATGACACTTTCTCTCTTGTCCTGAACAAGATAGATTGATCACAACCCATAAATTACAAAATGCTGACAGCAGAAGTAGTTGTATAACGTTACACACGTAATTTACTTTACAACGGAAGTTAATCTTATAGCAATTAGTTAAAACTAATTGACTTTTTTATTTTTACATTATGTAATTGGGACAGTGAGAAAATAAAAGGAGTGACTGAATGTGGCAAAAGGCAGCACCAAAATACGATGTGTTATAGAATTTGAGCTGTCCTTACAGATAAGCAAGCCTGAGAAAGACCCGAAGGAGTTGAGGTTGGTTGACTCACCAAGCTGGTTTGATGTTCTGCAGACGTTTTGTTACCATGCTGTGTAACATCCTCAGTGCAGCATCTGATGAAGCGTTGGTGTGTTTTCCCGCCTGGTTTTTAAACTCTGGAGTCTGTTGAGCTGGATTGCCTCACTTCCGGTTTTCCTTCGTAGTGGAGCGTATATGGGATCGAGTTTTACGTGTTTATTGATGGCTTTCCTCATGGACTACCAGGCTTCTAGGAATCACTGTGCCTGTCTCTGATTAGCTTGTCCCTGCAGCCCACTGGTATCAATGTGGATTTCATAAGCTTCAAAATCTCCCCTCCACCCACTGCATTCCAAAACTCGTCCCGCCTCCCTAACTTGTTCTTCCTCTCACCTATCCCATCCTCTCACCTCAAGCCACACCTCCATTTCCTACCTCCTAACCTCATCCCGTCCCCTTGACTTGTCCGACCTCCCCGGACTGACCTATCCCCTCCCTACCTATACTCTCCTCTCCACCTGTCTTCTCCTCTATCCATCTTCAGTCTGCCTCCCCCTCTCTCCCTATTTATTTCAGAATCCTGTCCCCATCCCCTTTTTCTGATGAAGGGTCTAGGCCCGAAACATCAGTTTTTGGGCTCCTAAGATACTGCTTAGCCTGATGAGTTCATCCAGCTCCATACTTTGTTATCCCAGCTCAACAGACCCTAGGAGGGAAAACACACTGACGCTTCATCTGAACCGGGACTGATGATGTTATCCAGCATGGTAACGAAACGTATGTGGAACAACAAACCAGCTCGGGGAGCAAACCAACCTCAAGATCCAAAGGAGTATGGCCATTAAACTTCTGGAATGCGAACCAATAGGATGCATAGGAAGATCCCAAGGCCTAGAGATTACAATGTCTAGCTAATGCCATGAGATCATGGGAATCTGGGGTTGTCCATGGAAGTGACCCATGGGACTGGGCGTTTGAATTAAGAAGTATGATGACTACGTTGTATTTGATTACTGTAACACAAATTGTATAAAAATGCTGTATTTCTTTGTAAAAGCTGAGGGTGTGTCAATGATCTAAATTCCGAAGCCAGATTCAGGGAAGATCCTTTGGCCTGCTCCCTGCATAAACTGGTTTCTGCTGGAATAAACATTTTCCACTTGCCTGAATCCTACCTGCCTCCTGAGTCTTTGTCCTGGTTCGATAAAAACACTCCTACTGTCAGTTTGAAGGCTGTAAAGAGCATGGCATAGTTTCTCCGCTCCTGGGAAGTACTGGACAACAAAGGGTACTGTATCAGTGTTAACCGGTGTCTGTCTTCTGGGGAGGTTGTTGTACTTTTTCATTGTGGTACATCGGAACTGATGATCGATGAGTTGAGCATCGTATCCCATTCTTATGAGGGCATCTCTCAAAACCTTTAGGTGTCCGTCGTGTCCCTCTTCATCTGAGCAGGTCCTGCATATGTGCAGGGCTGACCATTGGGGATGGCTTCCTTAATATGTTTAGGGTGGAAGCTAGAGAATGCAGCATCTTGAGGTTATCCGTGGACTTATGATACAGTGAGGTACTGAGATGTCCATCCCTGATGAAGATGTGTGTGTCGAAGAATGTGACTGATACTGAAGAGACGCCCACAGTAAGTCTGCCAGTGGGATGAAACTTGTTGATTCCTCACCATTAGTCCAAAAGGAAGAAAACGTCATCAATATATCTGGCGTATAGCGTTGGATGGTGGGCTTAGCTGCAAGGAAGTTTGCTCGAACATGTGCATGAAAATGTCGGTATATTAGGATGCAAATTTGGCCCCCAAGGCTGTTCTGTGTGTCTGGTTGAAGAACTGGTTGTCGAAGGTGAAGGCGGTGTGGTTAAGGACAAAGCAGATGAATTGTAGGATAGTGTTTAGAAAATTGGCAGTTGTTATTATTGAGCACCGAGGCTGTTGCAGCGGTGCAACATCGTAGAGGATGCTGGTGTGTTCCTGACTCGAGTGGGCCATGGGAGCTGAGTTTCTGTAAAAAATCTGTAGTGTCGCAATAGAAGCTGGGGATTTCTTGTACAGTGGGTTTCAAGATGCCCTCAACATAGCCAGAAAGGTTCTCATACAGGGTCTCATTGCCTAATATGATGGGGCGTCCAATTGTATTGGCTTTGTGTATCTTCAGAAGGCAGTAGAAGTCTCCTATGCAAGAAGAATGCAGAATGAGAGTGCATGGGATACTCTGAAGGACTGGATCAAAAGTCTTGATCAGTCTGGTGAGTTGATATGTGTATTCTTTGGGGGGAATCGGCAAAACGTTGTCCATAGGTTCCTTGTTGCTCAACTGTCATACATTTCTTTGCAGTAGTCCATTCTATTTTGTATAACAATGGCTGGTTTGATCACAATGTTGCAATTGGTCTTGAGAGCACGGATGGCAATGTGTTGTGCTTGGGTGACGTTCTGTGCTACCTTGTACTGATGAATCTGGTGTTAATGCATCTCCTGAAGGCTTGAGTATACATGTAGAGCCTAGGGCAACGGCGTTCCAAAGGGGTCCAATTTGACTCCTCCTTTGGTCGCTGCACCAATGATCTCTCTGTCGACTGTTCCGGTTCATCGGTTATCTCACTAGGCTCATGGCTGACATCTTGGGGATTGTGGAAGAATTCCCAGAGCATCATTCACCTGATGAATTCCTCTGTGTCTGTTGTGATACAGTGGGGTCCATTTTGGTAGCGGGGCAGAAATTAAGCCCTTCGCTAAGCACTTTGATTTTATCCAGTTGAAGGCTATGGTCAGATTAGTGGGCAATGGATTTCTCTGCAGTGGTACGGTTTTCAACTGTGGCACTGGGAGGCTCCAAGATGTTCGTTTATTTCATCATGATTGTCATGATAGCACAGCACCGACTGGCTTTATAAACATTTTACACACAGTCTAACACACCTGTTCATACGTACAGACTTATTAGCTGACACTCCACTCACACCAGTTGTATGATTTTTTGATTTCTCAACCTATAAATTCTGTCAGTGTGCCCTGCCCTCTCACTGCACCTGACAAAGGGGCTGTGTTCTGAAAGTCTGTATGATTCCAAATAAACCTGTAGAAATATTTACATCATCTATAACTAAAGGTGAGATGCCTCATAATCGGAGGGTAGCCATTGCTGTATCTTTGTTTTAGAAAGGTTGTAAGGAGAAACCAGAAACTACAGACCTGTGAGTCTGACTTCGCTGTGGGTAAATTGTTGGAGGTGATTATAAGAAGTTAGAATTTATGCACATTTAGAGAGGCAAAAATTGATTAGGATAGTCAGCATAGTTTTGTGCAAGAAAAATTATGTCCCATGAAGTTGATTGAGTTTTTTTTGAGAAGTTACCAACAAGATTGATGAAGAAGAGCAGTAGATATTGTTTACTTGGACTTTAGTAAAACCTTCGACAAGGTTCTGCATAGCCGACTAGTAACTGAAGATAGGTCACATGGGATACAGTGGAGAGTTTACCATTTGGATGCATAACTGGCTTAACAGCAGGAGACAAACAGTGGTCGTGGAGGGTTGCTTTTTGGACTGGAGACCTGTGACCAGTAGTGTTCCACAGGAATTGGTTCTGGGTCCTCTTTTGTCTGTCATTTACATAAATTACTTGGATGAGAATATAGAAGGCATGGTTAGTAAGTTAGCTGATGACACCAAAGTAAGTGGCATAGTAGACAGTGAAGATGGTTTTCCAAGATTATAAAATGATTGTGAGCAAATGAGTCAATGGGCAGGTGGAGATCAATGAGGATAAATGCGAGATAATGTATTTTGGTACAACAAACATGGGTAGTGTCATAGAACAGAGGAACCCAGGGATTCAGGTACATAGTTCTTTGAAGTTTGTGTCAAATATAGGATGGTTAAAAAGGGTGTTTGGCATGCTTGCCTACATTGCTCAGTGCACTGAGTACAGGAGTTGGGAAATCATGTTGAGGCTGTACAGAACTTTGGTAAGGCCTCTTCTGGAATACTGTGTCCAGTTCTGGCTGCCCAGTTATAGGAAGGATATTATTAAGCTGAAGAAGGTTCAGAAGAGATTTACCAGGATGTTGCTGGGTATGGAAGGTTTGAGTTTTAAAGAAATGTTAGATTGGCTTGGACTTTTCTCACTAGAGCATAGGAGGTTGAGAGGCAACCTTGTAGAAGTTTATAAAACAATGAGGGGTATAGTTAGAGTTAGTGGTAGTTGTCTTTTTGCTAGGATGGGGGATTTCAAGACTAGGGAGCACATTTTTAAGGTGAGAGGAGAGAGATTTAAAAAAGACATGGGGGCAAATGTTTTACACAGCGGGTGGTTTGCATGTGGAATGAACTTCTGACGAAGGGTTGATGTTGGTACAATTACAACATTTAAAAGACATTTAGATAAGTACGTGAATAAGAAAGGTGTGGAGGGATATGGGCCAGGAGCAGCCAGATGGGACTAGTTTAGTTTGGGATTATGCTTGGCATGCACTGGTTGGAGCGATGGGTCTGTTTCTGTGCTGTATGACTCTATGTTGGGTGGTTGTTGCATATGTTTCAATGGAAGCGGCAATACTGGCTATCGGGCATTGTGTAATGGCACAGTGCAGAAACATGTCTGCAGTTGACCTTCATTTCCATGCTGAAAAGGATGGGCTCTGTCCATGGCCATGTGCCAAGGTGGCAGTGGAATCTCCATGTTCCTTGACAATGAATTCAGGGTTTTGGTAGACATCCATGCACCAAGTACTTTTTTTGTGCTGATCCATCATTGTTCTTCTGTGGGCTGCTCTATCAAAGTGGGTTCATATGAATTTTGCCATGGAAAACTTAGATGCGAACACTCTCTCCACTGGCCTGATATCTGCCCTATATGTAAGCTTTTATCCTGGCTGCAGACTCCTTATGCAGGTGTCACAATAGGGATAAAATATTGAGCAATGTTTTGCAAACTCTATTGTCTGATTTTATAAGCTGGAACATTCATGAACAGAAATGGAAGAGAATGGTAAATGTGTCACTGTGTTAGGTGACCTGTTTAGATAATGTGGCTATTATTGTTGAATAGTTGGCAGTATATGCAAAAAAAAAATCAAATTAGTAACAAAATCGTAGAGGAGAAATTTATGGAGTTTATAAGCAATGATTTTCTGGACCAATACATTGAGGAAACAACTACATGTCAGACCATTCTAGATTGTGTAATGAGAAAGGAAAAACTGGCAATCTCATTGTGTGAGGACCCTGTGGGTTGAGTGACCATAATGTGACAAAATTCCTGATCAAGATTGAGAGTAACGGAGACGATTCTGAGATTAGGTTCCTGAATCTAAATGAGATAAACCATGGATGCCATGAGGAATGACTTGGTTCTGACAGATTGTGGGCCATTAGATCCTATGGAGGGCAGCAGGGGGAGATCACAGAGCAGCATTCTGGGAGAAGTCGCTTAGTCACCACAACTGAACAGCAGATCATGGAAGAAACCCAAACCCCACTCAACCTCCCCAAAACATGAGGAAGAGCATCAAACAGAGGATGGCAAAGGAATATTATTGAGGTCCAATCTGGGGTCATTACATACTGAGGTTCTACACAAATCCGGTGTCGCGAAGTATGGGACTGGCCTTGTTGCTGTGAAATGCTCCAAACAGTCGGACTGTTCCCTATCATTTTTTCTTCATGGAGAAATTTGCAAAGAAAAAGATCTTTGGCTACAGATCCATCAGGTCAGCACACAGCATCCTTAAGATGCTGAGGGAAAAGGATAGGATGGATCCTGTTGCGTGATTCCCTGAGCAGACTGTCAAAGTCATTTAGCAGAATGTCTAGTCACCAGAAGTTTCCAACAAGCACCAAGACATTGCTTGGCTAGTGGTGTGAAGGGCACAACCTGCGAGATCCTTCATATATATCTGGTCAGTCTGTACCACTGCAGACTGCCCTCAAAATAGCTGCAGAGCGGTTGAGACTATCACACATCTCCTTTTGGAATGTGCCTTTGCAAAGTAAGTCTGGAGAAAGATATGTAGCTTCTGTCCAGGTTCATCCCGAGCAGCTCTGTGACCCAGGGTTCTGTGCTCTATGGTCCACTGCCTGAGACACACAACAAGACTGTGCCCGGAGGACCGTCAACTCGGTGAAAGACACACTTTGGTCTGCCCGAAACTGTTGGTCTTCCAGAACAAGGAGGTGACCTTAATGGAATGTTACAGACTGGCACATTCCAAGATCCAGGATTACGTTCTCAGAAATGATTGCGACAGCTACCGCCAAGGCACAGTGGGGAGAGACTGCCACGTGAGGTCATCCTACTGAAGTTAAAATAGGGGTCCATTCAGTTATCAGACCCTCCCGGTGCCTCAAATGCATGTAAATATAGTCTTGCATCTGTAAGAGATGTCTTTACTTGGATAGAGTCAAACTCAAATGTGTGTTTGTTTTCTTGATCGCTACTGCACAGAACTAAGCTGCGTTTGTAGCTGTGCATACAATCAAAGAGATTTTTTATGAATAAAGTATATTTTTGAAATACAAAAAGATTCTGGAGAAAACTGGCTCAGTCACCATGACTGAACAGCAAATCACGGAAGAACCTAGTGTTCTATTTCTCTGTTTTCTTACTTAAAGGGATGATAGTGGAAAGGCATTCAAAGAATGCATTGGTAAACTCTACACAATAGTTTATTCCTGTTGGTGCAATCCGTGCCGAACTGCCCCTATGAAAACATCCAGGTTAAGGCTCATAAATGGCAAGTAATACTTGTGCCACATAAATGCCAGGCAATGAACACCTCTAATGAGGTAAAATCTAATTGTCTCACATTAGCATTGTCATCACCCATAATTGACATTTTTAGAATGATCAGAAAACTACCCGGGCTGGATACATACTCATCGTTTTGTGATCACATATATATTTCAACCCAGACAATAATATAGATTTCTTTTCAATGTATAATGTTAGTATGTGATATTAGTAAAACATTTAAAAATAATATAGAGCTTCTCGAAAATTATAGTTAATTGTTGCAGAAAAAAAACTACAAAGAAGGTTATGTTAGAGTACAAAGGGGACCTTGTTCATATAGGCCAGTGGGTGCAGGAATCGCAGATGGAGTTTACTCTCAATACATATGAGATGCTACATTTTGGTAGGGCAAATCAGGGCGGGACTTATGCATTTAATGGTAAGACCCTGGGGAATATTGCCAAACAAAGGGATGTGGAGTTCAGTTCATTGTTCCAAGAAATTATAGAGTTAAAAGTGGACAGGGTAGTGAAAAGAAGGCCTCAGATACTGTTGTGTTTATTGGTCAGTGCTTTGAGTAAAGGAGTTAGGAAGTCAGGTTGCAGTTGTACAGGGCATTGGTCAGGCCACTTTTGGGATACTGCATTCAATTCTGGTATCCCTGCTATCAGAAAGATGTCGAGAAACTTGAAAAGGTTCAGAAAAGCTTTACAAGTATGTTGCCTGGGTTGGAGGGTTTGAGCTATAGGGAGAGGCTGAATAGGCTGGGGCTGTTTTCTCTGGAGCATCAGAAGCTAATAGTGGTTATAAAATCATGAAGGACCTGGATAGGGTATATGATTAAGTCCTTTTCATCAGGGTGGGGGAGTCCAAAACTAGAGGGCCTAGGTTTAAGGTGACAGGGACAAGATTTAAAAGGGACCTAAGGGACAAAGTTTTCATGTAGAGAGTGTTACATGTATTGAATGAACTGTCAGAGGAAGTGGTTGAGGCTGGTACAACAACAACAACATTTAAAAGGCATCTGGATGGGTATGTGAACAAGTAGGGTTTGTTAGCATTTGCTGGCAAATGGGACTAGATTAATTTAGGATATCTGGTCATCATGGACAAGTTGAACCAAAGGTTTCATCGCTATGCCTCGAAGATGTACAAATGAGAAGTCCATGATGGAAATTTGCTATATTAGGAATAAAATAAATACAAATTTTTAAAAATCAAAAGTAAGTCAAAAGGCTGGGTATTCTGTACTGGGTAATTCATCTCCTGATTCCCAAAGTCTGTCCACAATCAACAAGACAAAAGTCAGAAGTGTGTTAGAACACTCTACATTTGCCTGGATGTATGCAGCTCTAAAGCTGCAACTATAGAGGCACGTGGAAGGAGTTGACCAGAAATGACTGGGAGAGGAGCCTTGAAGGAAAGACAGTAGAACAGCAATGGCAGGGGTTTCTGGGAGTAATTCAGTAGACACAGCAAAAATTTACCGCGAGGAGAGAGAAGAATACTAAAGGCAGGATCAGCAACCATGCCTGAAAGGGAAGTCAGGGACAGTAGAAAAATAAAAAAGAGGAAGTATACAATGCAGCGAAGGGCAGTGGGATGCCAGAGGATTGAGAAGCCTACAAAGACCTACAGAGGACAATGAGAAAAGTAAGGAAGGAGAAGATTAAATATGAAGGTAAACTAGCCAGTAATATAAAAGAGGATTGCTAACAGCTCTTTTAGATATATAAAAGGTCAAAAAAGGAGGAAGCAAAAATGGACTTTGGGCCACCTGAAAATGACACTGGAGAAGTAGTAATGGGGAACAAAAATGGCAGCGAAAGTGAACAAGTACTTTATCTCCGACTTCATGGAGGAAGACATGAATAACACCCCTAAAATTCAAGACAGTCGGTGGTGGTGGTGGTTGGGGGGGGCGCGGGAGGAGCAGCAGGGTGGCAGCAGAAGTGAGTATGCTGGTCATCATCAAGGAGAAAGTGCTAGAAAAACTGAAAAGTCTGAGGATGGATAAATTACTGGATCAGATAGATGACACCCAGAGTTGTGAAAAATTTAGCTAAGAGACACTGGAGGCATTAGTGGTGATTCTCCAGGAATCACTGGAGTCATAGAGAGTCCCAGAGGACTGGAAAATCACTTATGTAGTCTCCTTTTAATAAGGGAGTACAGCTAAAGAAGGAAAATTGCCGGCTGATTAACTTGGCCTCAATCATTGGTAAGATTATGGAGTTCATTTTGAAGGATGATATTTCTGAATATTTGGAAGTGTATGGTAAATAGGGCAAAATCAGTATGGTTTCATCAGGAGAGATTATGTCTGAAAAAATCTGTTAGAATTCTTTGAGGAGGTAATGAGCAAGTTAAATCAAGGAGTGTTACTGGATTTTATCTATTCAGACTTTTGTAAGGTGCCTTTGACAAGGTACCGCTCAGGACGCTGCTGAGTAAGACAAGGGCCCATGGTGTTAGAGGCAAGGACTAGTATGGATAGAAGATTGGCTGTCTGGCAGAAAGCAGAGAGTGGGGGTAAAAGGGTCCTACTAAGAATGGCAGCCAGTGACTAGTGGTGTTCTGCAAGCGTCAGAGTTGGGACCACAACTTATCATTTTATATAGTAATGATCTAGGTGAAGGACCTGAGGGCATTCCGGCTAAGTCTGCAGACGATACAAAGATAGGTGGATGGACAGGTAGTACTGAGGTGGCGGGGAAGCTGCAGAAGGATTTTGATAGGTTAGGAGAATGGGCAAAATGTAGCAGATGGAATACAACGTGGGAAAGTATGAGGTGATGCACATTGGTAGGAAGAATAGAGGCATAGACTATTTTTTAAATGGGGCGAAAATTCAGGAACCTGAAGTAAAAAGGGATTTGGGAGTCCTATTCCAGGATTTTCTTCAGGTAAACTTGCAAGTTGAATTGGTAGTTAGGAAGGCAGATACAATGTTGGTATTTATTTTGAGTGGACTAGAATATAGAAGTAGGGGTATACTTCTGAGGCTTTATAAGGCTCTGGTCAGACGACATCTAGAGCATCATGAGTGATTTTGGGCCCCATACCTCAGGAAGGATGTACTGGCCCTGGAGCAGATCTCGAGGACGTTTATGAGAATGATCCCAGGAATGAAAGACTTAACATATGAGAAACATTTCAGCACTCTGGGTCTACACTCAATGGAAGTTAGAAGGATGGGGTGGGGATCTAATTGAAATTTACAGAATACTGAATGGAGTGTACATTGGGAAGGTGTTTCCATTAGCAGGAGAGACGAGGATCTGAGAGCACAGCTTTACAGTAAAGGGAAGACCTTTTAGAATTGAGATGAGGAGAATCTTCTTCAGCCAGAGAATGGTGAATCTATGAAATTCATTGCCACAGAAGTTTGTGGAGGCCAGGTCATTGAATATAGGCAGCGCTGTGGCCTCACAGTGCCACGGACCCTGGTTCAATTCCAGCCTTGGGTGACTGTCTGTGTGGAGTTTGCATATTCCCACCGTGTCTGTGTGGGTTTCTGCCATGCACTTCAGTTTCCTCCCATAATCCAAGGATGTGAGGGTCAAGCGATTGACCATGCTAAATCGCCCATAGTGTCTAGGGATGCATAGGTTAGGCTTGGGATTAGCCAAGCGAAATATAGGGTTACAGGGACAGGGCAGGGAGTGGGTCTAGGCGGGATATTCTCCAGAGAGTTGGGGTGGAATTGTTCGACCAAATGCCTGTTGCTACATTGAAGGGATTCCATTCTATATATAACACACAGATAGGCCCTTAGTTGTCAAGGAGATCAAAGGTTACATGGAGAAAGCACGAGAATGAGGTTGAATGGCAGAGCAAGCAAGATGGGCTAAATGACCTAATTTCTGCTCCTATGTCTGATGGTCTAATAATACTCAAGCAACGTAACATAATCTAGGACAAGCAACCAATCTGATTGGCATCTCACCTTGAATACTCACTCCTTCCATAACCAATGCATTGTGGCAGCTGTGTGTATGATTTACAAGATGCTCTTGAGCAACTCATCCAAGTCCCTTCAACATTACCTTCCAAATCTTCAACACCTATCACATTGCGAGTTAAAAATTCTGGATCTTCTTTCCTAATAGCACTGTTCAGGCAACGAATGCCGCAGTTCAAAACTACAGCTTGCAACCTCCTTTTCAAGGGCAATCAGGATCGAAAAATAAATTATGGCCAAAACAGCGATGCCCACAACCAGTAAATGAGTAAAGCAACTTGCTCCTATGTCCAATGACAGTGCATCTACAGAGCCACCTGCATGATATCTCTCACGATTTCCATCAAATTTTCAATGCAACATCCAAATCATGCAGCCTGTCCTATGTTGTAGAACGTAGAACTGTACAGCTTGGTTACAGGCCTTTTGGCCCACGATGTTGTGCCGAACTTTTACCCTAAACCTAAGGACTATCTAACCTCCATCCCTACCTTAGACATATGGATGATAGTATATCTAATAGCCAATTAATTGCCCCAATGAGGCCGACTCCACTACCCTCTCTGGCAATGAATTCCATGGCCCTACCACACTCCGAGTAAAGTACCTACCTCTGACATCTCCAATACCTCCCCGATATCTATCTCCACTCAGTTTAAAACAATGCCCCTCGTAATAGCTATCTTCACCCCAGGAAAAAGTCTCTGGCTGTCTACTCTATTTATACCTCTGATTATTTTGTACACCTCTACCAAGTCACCTCTCATCCTTCGTCATTGTAAAGAGAAAAGCCCTAGCTCTCTCAATCTTTCCTCGTAAGGCCTTCCCTCCATTCCAGGCAACATCCTGGTACACCTCCTCTGTACCTTTTCCAACGCGTCTACATCTTTCCTTTAATGAGGTGACCAGAACTGGACACAATACTCCAGATGTGGCTGAACCAAGATTTTGTACAGCTAGAGCATAACTTCACAGCTCTTGAACTGAAGCCCTCTATTAATGAAAGCTAACACACCATACGCCTTCTTAACAGCTCTATACACCCAGTTGGCAGCTTTCAGGGAACTGTAGACATGAGTTCCAAGATCCTTCTGCTCCTCCACAGTGCCAAGAATCTTTACATTGACGCTATATTCTGCTTTCAAGTTTGTCCTTCCAAAATGAATTACCTCACACTTATCAGGGCTAAACTCCATCTGCCACTTCTCAGCCCAGCTCTACATCCTATCACTGTCCCTTTGTATCATCCACGAACTTACTAATCCACCCTTCCACTCATACATCCAAATAATTTACAAACATCACAAACACAGGACCCAGAACTGATCCTGGTGGTACACCACTTGTAACTGAGCACCATGTTGAATATTTTCTGTCCACTACCACCCTTTATCTTCTAAGGGTCAGCCAATTCTAAATCCAATCTGCCACATTTTCCCCTAACCCATGCCTCCTTACTTTCTGCATGAACCTACCATGGGGAACCTTATCAAACACCCTACTTAAATCCATGTATACCACATCCACTGCTCTACCTTCAACCATGTGTTTGGTCACCTCTTCAAAGAATTCAATAAGGTTTGTGAGGTATGATCTGCCCCTCACAAATCCATGCTGACTATTACGAATCAAACTGTGCTTATCCAAGCGGTAATAAATCCTATCTCTCAGAGCCCTTTCCAATAATTTGCCCACCACTGAAGTAAGACGAATTGGCCTGTAATTTCCAGGTCATCCCTATTCCCTTTTTTGAACAAGGGAATGATGCCTGCCACTCTCCAATCTTCTGGCACTATACCCATGGACAGTGAGGATGAAAAGATCATCGCCAAAGGCCCTGTGATCTCTTCCCTCACTTCCCATGGAATTCTTGGATAAATCCCATCTGGTCTGGGGGAATTAGCTATCTTCAGGTTCCTCAAAATTCCTAGACTACGTCCTAGTCCTTAAGAAGCATAAGGATATTCCTTACTAACATTCACCTCCTATAGCCTACCAGCCCGCTTCACATTGTCCTCCCCTACAACTATGTTCCTCTCAGTTGTGAATACCGAAGTATTCATTAAGGACCTCTCCTACCTCTTTAGACTCCGTACACACAAACCCTTTATAATCCTTGATCGGCCCCATCCTTTCTCTGGTCATTCTCTTATTCCTCACGTACGTGTAACAAGCCTTAGGGTTTTCTTTGATCCTATCTGCCAAGGTTTTCTCGTGCCCCCTTATAGCTCTCCTAAGCCCTTTCTTCAGCTCCTTCCTGGCTAACTTATGTCCCTCTCGAGCCTTTTCCGATCCTATCTGTGTCATACTTCAATGTTTCTCACATTGGTGTCACTCCTTCCGGAAATATCAGCACCTGCTTCAGCCACAATTCGCGCCATCTTAAATGAAGGTTAACGTTAAGTAAGTGTGCAAACTAACTTTAAGTGGTGTTAACCACTCAGGTGACCCCTTGATGATACGTACACGAAATCAACAGTGAAGTGAAAATTGGCAGGACTCTGAATAGCAGGCAAATTTGCACTGTACTCAATGCATTTGGGAACAGTGGGTCTAAATTGCAATTGTTAGAACCTATTCCTTCCATAATTTCCATTTCTCTTCTTCACGCCAAAGGGTGACAAAGATGGACATTTATGCGGATTAATTTTAAACTGCTAAATTGTGCTTCATCACAACAACCATTACAATTCTCTGTTCTCCACAGTCAAAAGTACCTATCCTGCAAGGTAAAGTCAAAGTTTCAGGTTCACTTTCTCAGAACAACGAAGAGAAGCTGACGTGGACTAGGTGTTGACTGGATGACCACTTCGCAGAACACCTACGTTCTGTCCGCAAAATAGATCCTGAGCTTCTGGTTGCCTGCTACTTCAACACACCACCCTGTCCCTGGCCAACACCCCTGTCTCATTTTCCACTTGGGGACCCTGCAGCCTTCTGGACTCAAAATCAATTTCAAAATCTTCAGGGCTTGAGCTCTCCCATGTCCTTAATCCAAACCCTACACATCAGGCTTTGTTATCACATAGTCTGCCATTACACACAATCCATTGTTAGTCACTAACAGTCCCCATTAATACTTTTTCGCCCTCCTAGCCCAATCCAGTCCTTTGTCTGTCCAACTGTTCTCTCTCTTTGAGGTCTATACCCACTATTGTTTACTCTTTACCCCCTGCCCAACCCGATCTTCTGCATACAAACCAATAGTTCTAAGGAAGGCTCACGTGACTCAAAACGTCAACTTTGACTTCATTCCACCTATGTTGCCAGACCTGCTGAGCTTTTTCAACAATTTGTTTTGTTAAGAGGGTAGCTTTCTTGCCAAAAATTACAGGTGGATTTGCACATTAGTAAACCAGTAGATTGCTGCTCTTAATTCAGCAAACTCTGGTCTGTATTATTCACTAATTAAGGAGCAGTATTTTGTAAATTATGACAATGTTTTGTAAAAACAGATTTAATCACTTCTAATTTATTCCTAAAATAGTGAATTTCAGTCATGGTCTCCTCATTGCTATTTAGTTCTTTTCTGCAACATTTAAGAATGCTTTGCAAGAAGTTTTATAATATTTTGAAATGTTTTATTAACACCTCATATCAATGTCACGTCGACTCTTATAAAAGAAATCCAGAATACTGACTAGATTATGTTATGTATTCCCACAAAACTTGATAGAACTATGATACGACAAAAAATTAAACTACAACTTAAAAGAGAAATGCACGTGATGAATTCTTAATCAAAGAAAAATCAGCATTCTCTTCATAATAAACTTGGAGAAAAGCATCACCCCCGAGAAATAATGAAATAAACAATAATTATATTACAATAATTAAATGTCTGTTGTCCTACCATTCACTGTTAAGGAGGCTGTGGTCAGTTGATCCCCAGAATCACAGGTATATTCACCAGAATCTTCCAGCTTTAGATTATGAATAAGTAACTCAAGGCAAGAACCTGTTTGTCTTAATTCATACTTCTCACTTTGATGAATTATCATGAATCCTTTCCTCCATTTCACTGAAGCATTAGGTTTAGTAACCTCACAGTGTAGTACGGCAGTACATCCCTCTTCAGCTTCTTCATTCTGAAGCTCTTGTTTGAAAATTATAGGAGCAGCTAAGGGAGACAGTAGTTTTGTTTGGAAATGTAAATTACTGTGTAGCAAGTCAAGTTCTTTCCAAGCACATTAAAAGTCAAAAAGGAAACAAAGTTAGTCTTGAATTATTCACCGAGTTCTAAAGAAGGGTCATAGAAGACTTGAAGATAATAAAATGTGAGGCTGGATGAACACAGCAGGCCAAGCAGCATCTCAGGAGCACAAAAGCTGACGTTTCGGGCCTAGACCCTTCATCAGAGAGGGGGATGGGGGGAGGGAACTGGAATAAATAGGGAGAGAGGGGGAGGCGGACCGAAGATGGAGAGCAAAGAAGATAGGTGGAGAGGGTGTAGGTGGGGAGGTAGGGAGGGGATAGGTCAGTCCAGGGAAGACGGACAGGTCAAGGAGGTGGGATGAGGTTAGTAGGTAGCTGGGGGTGCGGCTGGGGGTGGGAGGAAGGGATGGGTGAGAGGAAGAACCGGTTAGGGAGGCAGAGACAGGTTGGACTGGTTTTGGGATGCAGTGGGTGGGGGGGAAGAGCTGGGCTGGTTGTGTGGTGCAGTGGGGGGAGGGGATGAACTGGGCTGGTTTAGGGATGCAGTGGGGGAAGGGGAGATTTTGAAACTGGTGAAGTCCACATTGATACCATATGGCTGCAGGGTTCCCAGGCGGAATATGAGTTGCTGTTCCTGCAACCTTCGGGTGGCATCATTGTGGCAGTGCAGGAGGCCCATGTGGTATACTGCATCCACTGTACCCGGTGCGGCTTTCTCTACATTGGGGAAACCAAGCGGAGGCTTGGGGACCGCTTTGCAGAACACCTCCGCTCAGTTCGCAACCAACAACTGCACCTCCCAGTCGCAAACCATTTCCACTCCCCCTCCCATTCTCTTGATGACATGTCCATCATGGGCCTCCTGCACTGCCACAATGATGCCACCCGAAGGTTGCAGGAACAGCAACTCATATTCCGCCTGGGAACCCTGCAGCCATATGGTATCAATGTGGACTTCACCAGTTTCAAAATCTCCCCTTCCCCCACTGCATCCCTAAACCAGCCCAGTTCATCCCCTCCCCCCACTGCACCACACAACCAGCCCAGCTCTTCCCCCCCACCCACTGCATCCCAAAACCAGTCCAACCTGTCTCTGCCTCCCTAACCGGTTCTTCCTCTCACCCATCCCTTCCTCCCACCCCCAGCCGCACCCCCAGCTACCTACTAACCTCATCCCACCTCCTTGACCTGTCCGTCTTCCCTGGACTGACCTATCCCCTCCCTACCTCCCCACCTACACCCTCTCCACCTATCTTCTTTGCTCTCCATCTTCGGTCCGCCTCCCCCTCTCTCCCTATTTATTCCAGTTCCCTCCCCCCATCCCCCTCTCTGATGAAGGGTCTAGGCCCGAAACGTCAGCTTTTGTGCTCCTGAGATGCTGCTTGGCCTGCTGTGTTCATCCAGCCTCACATTTTATTATCTTGGAATCTCCAGCATCTGCAGTTCCCATTATCTCTCATAGAAGACTTGAACTGCTTGTTTCAGATTTCAGCATCTGCACTAATTTGCTTTCATTAAGTTATTCATACTGATGTGGTTCAGTTAAGGCAAAGAGAGGACTTCAACAAGCTAATAGTGTTGTGAAGATGCTTCATTACTAATTTTTTTTTTGAGTACTCACATTTAAAGGATTGTAGAAAGTGGAGTGCTGAAGTCATACCCAGACATTTTTGTTTAAAAAAAGGTATTTGTTTAAAGACACTTGGTAATTAAGTTTGGGCTTATTTGCTGGAAATCACATGCCTGGCTTTACCTTTTAACTTTTGCATGGACAGTGTTAGGACTTTGGTTGAGACACTGACCTTGCTGAAAGTGAGAAGCTGTACAGTTCATGCCTTTCCGGGAAAATATTTTAGAGTTCAGTGATAGACTTGAAAAAGTGACGCACAAGTTCCCCTGAAAAAAAACTCTGAATGAACTGCATCAGCAAAGGTCCCAGCAACAACAGCTGCATTTGGTGACATCCAGTTATGTGTGCCAGAATACCAACTGAAGCCATCTTGAATGTCACATAGCATATTTTTATTTCCTTCAAGAATCAACAATTATTGATTAAAGTATTGATCAAAATTAAGCTCTGTAGAAAGAGTATTTTTTCCCATGAAATGGTACGTCTCTCTGGGTGGGGGGTGCTGTTAATTTAGAAGAATGAATATACTTTGACATTTCTAATTATATATTAATCAGCTTTAATCAAATGTATGACTGGCCAAATCAATAACTGGGTAAAGTATTTGTATTCAGTGGAGTGGTGAGACTAGAGAGAAACAGTTCATTATATAACTTCAGTTATAACAGTAGATTTTCAAACGTAAGCCTATTTGAATACACAAAATAATGCATTCAAGCAGTTTGAATATTATTTACCCATTATCAGATATCTAAAATATCTTTAATATGCTAGTAATATCTCAGATAATGCCACCATCTTTTTAACTTCGTTTTCATCAAGATTATGAATTTTCCTTTTTTTTTTAAATTTTCACTTCAAAGCAATGGGATATACTGATGTATACGTGTACAGAATCCCACTGATGTCCCAACTTATCAACACAAAGTCAGCAAAGGAGGTGAACAGGACTGATTAAGAAAGGGAAAAGAGTACAAGAATAAGCTTGCAGGAGACGTAAAAGCTAACTTAAAAAAGTTTCTATATTATATGAACAGAAAAAGATTGGTGAAGCCAAATTTAGGTTCTTTGGAGTCAGAAACAGGAATTTGTAACCAGAACAAAGAAATGGCTGACCAACCAGGTTATATGCTTTTCACAAGTGAGGTCATAAATAAGACATCAGAAAAGTTGGGAACACATGGCTGGTGGGAGTGGGTATTGTGAATTTAGCAATGCCTGCGCATAGCAGAGTAAATGGTAGATTCTCAAAATTGAAAATGCATTCACTGACATTGACTACTTGTTTGAGGTTATTTAACTGCTGGAAACGACAAGGTCAAGATTAAGGTTAACCCAGATCTAATCTCTAATGTGCATCTTGACCTAGATGTTCTGATGGAAAGCATTGGACTTGAAACATTAACTTTTCTTTCTCTCCACAAATGCTGTTAGACCTGCTGAATTTCAACAGCATTTTCTATATTTGTTTCATATCTCCAGCATCCACAGTTCTTTGTTTTATTTTATTAAGTCAGCATCCTTGACCACATCTTCCAGCTTCTCAACACAAGCTTGTAGAGGCTAACCATGCAGTTTTGAGGTTATTCAAATCTTATTAGCAAGGTTAGCCTTAACCCATCAGTGTAATTAGCAAAGGAATAAAGGTACACCTCAATAAATCATCAACACCTTTTTGAAGCATGGCAAATCTCAAGTTGAGATGCACATTATGAATGTGTGCTAACAGGAGGAAAAGTAGATGATTTCTAATTAATAGCTATATATATCTCTACATAAATAGTATCTTAATATGCACAAGTATACTATAGGACCACAAAAAGGAAGCTACAGCTCCAATGAGACATCCACAACACCCAGAGTTATCGATCAAACAAATGTGGGATCAGACATTTTACAGAAAGAGTTTTGAAACAGTCAGCTCCATAAAATATTCCATAATGGAACGCATTATTATTTAATTATATGCAATGATCCGTGTCTTACCCTTCACTTTTAAGCACGCTGTGGTCTGCTGATCCCCTGTATCACAAGTATATTCTCCAGCATCTTCCACTTTTAGGCTGTGAATCAGTAACTCAACATACGGACCTTTTTGGTTCATTTCATACTTTTCATTTGGGTGAAGTAGCAGAGATCCCTTTTTCCAATTCACTGGAGCATCGGGTTTACTAATCAGACAATGAAGAGTAGCTGTACTATTCTCTTCAGCATTCACATTCTTAAGTTCTTCTTTGAAAAGCACAGGTGGAACTAAAGGAGAAAGTAATTCAATTCAGAATGATATAGTTCAATGAACATCCAAGTTTAAGTGTCCACTATAAATGTTAGCGAATGGGTGAATGGATGGATGAATGACAGATGGACATGTGGGTTAGTGGATGGATGGACTGAAGAATGAAGTGGGTGAGATGGGCACTAATGTGAGTGCTTAGGAAGTCAGTACTATAGTTATTCAAGAACCTCTCTAACATGTTAGAGTTAGGAGGCTTTTGAGGATCATCCTGATAGGCAGGGGTCTTATCAGATGTTCAAATTCCCAGGCAATTCCCATGGATGTCAGTCAGTTTAATGCAACATCACAACACACATCTTGGATCACGTATGTGGTCTCTTACGATCAGGGGTCCAGATGATCTGGACCACTATCTTCTTTTTTTAAAAAATCCAGGATGTGAGCAATACTGGCAAGGTTGCCATTTGTCACGTATTCCAAATTCAAAACACAAAAAACAGTGGTGTATCTTCTTGAAGGTTCAATAAAGCTGTGTGGATTTTATAAAACTTCAACGCTGGAAGATTAAAAATCTACAATTTTCAATCCATGCAGTCAACACAGAACAAGGATGGTGGCTTTCACTTCCTAAAGGAAATGCAGGTTTTCACAAAAGTCTGATGACATTCATTATTCATTCATAGTATGTGGATGTCATTGACAAGAATGGTATTACTGCCCATCTCTACTTGCTTTTGAGAATGTGATGGTGAGGTGCCATTTTGAAACAATGCAGTCTGTGTCATTAAATTACTCCTATGTGCTATTAGACAGCAAACTCTAGGATTTCAACCTAATAATGATAAAATAATGGCAATGCCTTAACTAAACAGAGTCAGCCTGTTTGGATTTAAAAAAAAATCAAACAAATCCTGGCAGTTAATTGTCAATCAGCATTTATGGGTGCATTTCTGTTGGCAACACCCATTCTAAACAGAATCCACTTGTCAAGTAGTCAGTAATTTCCTGCCCCTTAGTAAAAATATTGGTTTTCCCTGAATTCGTTTTCTTGTCATTTGTCCTGATGAATGCAAGACAAAAAGCTTTTGATAGAATGTGACATTTTCCAGCAATACCAAAAGATGTGGCAACATATTTACAATTCAGGATGCGGTGTGCTTGGAGGAGAACTTAAGGTGCTGGCATTCACATGTACCTCCTGCCCTTGGTGGTACATAGTGCAAGTTTGGGTTGGCTTACTGCAGATGAAGGTAAATTTTTGTTGTGCCTGGACAGTGAATAGTAGATCTACAGCGGACAATACATGTGGTGGCAATAAAGTTTTACAGTGGTGAATATGGATCTGATTAAGAAAGCTCCTTTATCCTGGAGGCTGTTGATGTTTTCAGTGTTGTTAAAGCTACATGCATCCGAGTAAATAGAGAGAGTGTTCTATCATATTCCAGCAGTTATGAGAAAGGGTCACTGGACCCAGAACGTTAACTCTGTTTTTTTCTTCACAGATGATGCTAGACCGGCTGAGTTTTCCCAGCAACTTTGTTTTGTTCCTGATTTGTAGCACCCATATTTCTTTTGATTTTTTTTTTTTACTTCTGAAGATTCAAGGGTTGTGTCACTGAAAGAAGAATGCCTGCAATATCGAGATGACTGTGTCAGTTAGGTTTCTGGTCAATAATGGCAGAATGACGATGACAGGGGGCTCAACAATGATCCAGAACTTGAATACCACAGGCAGCTGATCACACTTTCTCTTGATGTGGAGATGCTGGTATTGGACTGGGGTGGACAATGTCAGAAATCACCAGATTATAGTCCAACTGGTTTATTTGAAATCACAAGCTGTCAGAGCACAGCTCCTTCATCAGGTGAGAGGGCAGAGCACACAGATACAGAACTTATTGGCAGAGAAATCAAAGGCAAACAGATCAAAAGATCACACAACTGGTGAGCAGAGTGTTGAATAATATGTCTCTGCAGGTAAGCAAGAGAGTTATTCCATTCATTTAGTTTGTCTCCAGCACTATCTTATTTTTAATTTTTTGTAATTATCTGTCTGCCTAGTTTAATTGGATTATAGGTCATCACTTCACCTGTTATTCAGCTATTCACACTTTACTCACACCACCTGGAAATTCACAAGGGGAACTAATGTGTGATGGAGGGGTGCATAGACTGGTGGTGATGATGCCTGCAGCTTGATTCCTGCCTGCACCGTTGTTTTTCAACAGCTGGCCAATTAGCTGCCAAAGCAGTTTGAGGGTGTCTGTGTATTCTGAGGATGAAGACAACATTTCTGGGAATAGCTACAGGATTGGCTAGTTTTTTTGTCCATTCATAGGATGACAGAATCACTGGCTAGGCTAACATTTATTGCCTAACCGTAATTTCCCAGAAGGTAGTTAAGAGTCAACCACATCATTGCTGAGAGTCTGGAGTCACAAGTAGGCCAGACAAAGTATGATTGGCAGTTCCCTTCCCTATTGGGCATTAGTGAATCAGATGGATTCATGATCATCATTAGACTCTTAATTCTAGATTTTAATTGAATTCAAACTCCACCATCTGTCATGGCAGGATTTGAATACAGGTCTCCTGAACATTACCTACAGTCCAGTAATAATACCATTAGGACATCACCTTCCCATAAAGTGTTAATTGAGATACTGTCACCCTTTCTAAAGTGTTGCCAGTATTCACGGAATGCAGCTGAAACCTTTCCGGGCTCAAACTTTTTATGACTTCACTGAAGCAAGCCTTTCCTGAAGAAAGTCATTCCTGTCACATGTCTTCCTGAAAATCACCATGCAGTCCAGACCTGCCCATGGGAAAAGGCTTATTCGTCAGCAAAGCAGTCATGGTGAAGGCTAGAATAATAAGATGCTTGTTAGCATGGCAAAAGAAAGAAAGATTCTGGATGGCTCCACAGTTCAGTGACATCTTCCTGCAGGTTCTCCTCTAGTTTACTCAGGAAAGGTGGAGATCCTCTTCTCTGGGGAAAAAGGGGAGGAGGTCTCCTGAACTAAGGAAAACAGACATTATAGCAGAAGTCAGTTAATGTGGTGTTATCCAGAAAACTGGACAGTAGAGCAGCGTGCATGAGAATGACCTTATTCAGTTTGTCTAGCTGAGTAACAAATTGCCCAACACCTTGGTTCCTTTAGGGATTTACAAATAGAAAAGAATGAGTATTTAGCTGTTGGAAAAGAATTCACCAGCAAGTGGCAATGGGTGACACAGAGCAGCTCCTGCAAAAGAACTGAGCACGACTCAGTCAACAGGTACAAGTCTATCAGTAGCTAACCTTACACACTTCAGTCTTATAATTTCCTGGATGACTTGCATTAAAGCAGTGATCCATCTGCAATATCTGCTTTGTTGTCAGCTACATATAAACATACTGTACTGTGCTGAAGGTTTGTCCGTTAGAGACTTTCACTTTCCAAAGATAAGCTGGGGAGCTGAACAAAAAATTATATACTTCAAAACTACACAAGTTTGTTACTTGAAAACTTGCGCACCTTACAAAGTTAACAAAGCGTTTGTTCCCAAGTAGCTGTATATGCGCCTTTCACCATAGAACATTACAGCACAGTACAGGCCCTTCGGCCCTCGATGTTGTGCCGACCTGTCATACCGATCTGAAGCCCATCTAACCTACACTATTCCATGTAGGTCCATATGCTTATCCAATGACGACTTAAATGTACCTAAAGTTGGCAAATCTCCTACTGTTGCAGGCAAAGCGTTCCATTGCCTTACTACTCTCTGAATAAAGAAACTACCTCTTACATCTGTCCTATATCTTTCACCCCTCAATTTAAAGCTATGCCCCCTTGTGCTTGCCGTCACCATCCTAGGAAAAAGGCTCTCCCTATCCACCCTATCTGACCCTGATTATTTTATATGTTTCAATTAAGTCACCTCTCAACCTTCTTCTCTCTAATGAAAAACAGCCTCAAGTCCCTCAGCCTTTCCTCGTAAGACCTTCCCTCCATACCAGGCAACATCTTAGTAAATCTCCTCTGCACCCTTTCCAAAGCTTCCACATCCTTCTTATAAAGTGGTGACTAGAACTATACGCAATACTCCAAGTGCGGCCGCACCAGAGTCTGGTACAGCTGCAGCATAACCTCTTGGTTCTGGAACTAGATCCCTCTATTAATAAAAGTTAAAACACTGTATGCCTTCTTAACAGCCCTGTCAACCTGGGTGGCAGCTTTCAAGGATCTGTGTACATGGACACCGAGATCTCTCTGCTCATCTACACTACCAAGAATCTTACCATTAGCCCTGTACTTTGCCTTCCGGTTACTCCTACCAAAGTGCATCACCTCACACTTGTCTGCATTAAACGCCATTTGCCACCTCTCAGCCCAGCTCTGCAGCTTATCTATGTCTCTCTGCAATCTACAGCTTCCTTCATCACTATCCACAACTCCACTGACCTTAGTGTCATCTGCAAATTTACTAACCCATCCTTCTTCCTCATCCAGGTCATTTATAAAAATGACCAACAGCAGTGGACCCAACACCGACCCTTGTGGTACACCACTAGTAACTGGTCTCCAGGATGAACATTTCCCATCAACTACCACCCTCTTCTTTCAGCAAGCCAATTTCCGATCCAAACTGCTATATCTCCCACAATCCCATTCCTCCGCATTTTGTACAATAGCCTATTGTGGGGAACCTTATCGAACGCCTTGCTGAAATCCATATACACCATATCAACCAGTTTAGTCTCATCTACCTGTGTGGTCACCTTCTCGAAGAACTCAATAAGGTTCGTTAGGCACGACCTTCCCTTCACAAAACTGTGCTGACTCTCCCTAATCATTTTATTCTTTTCTAGATGATTATAAATCCTGTCCCATATAACCTTTTCCAACACTTTACCAACAACTGAGGTAAGGCTCACTGGTCTATAATTACCAGCGTTGTCTCTACTCCCCTTCTTGAACAGGGGAACTACATTTGCTATCCTCCAGTCATCTGGCACTATTCTTGTAGACAATGACGAGTTGAAGATCAATGCCAAAGGCTTGGCAATCTCCTCGCTGGCTTCCCAGAGGATCCTAGGGTAAATCCCATCCGGCCCAGGGGACTTATCTATCTTCATCCTCTGTAGGATTTCTAATACCTCTTCCTTGTGAACCTCAATCCCACTTAGTCTAGTAGCCTGTATCTCAGTATTCTCCTCGACAACATTGTCGTTTTCTAGAGTGAATACTGTTGAAAATATGATAGAAAAAAACTTATTTGTGCTAAAAGCAGTAAGATTATCTTTCAAGTTTCTTCTTGAAAATGTAGCTCAGCGTAAAAGCCAGTAAACATCCAACCTTTGGGCAACCTAGTGAGCTGCTGCAAAGGTGGGGGGCAATTAGCATCCATAGTTAATGTTCAAATGAAGTAAAAACACAAAATTATAAGCTCTTGTGGTGTAGTGGTAGTGTCATTGCCCTAGAACAGGAAGCCCAAATTCAAGTCTTACCTGCTCCAGAGGTGTGTAATAACACATCTGAACAGATTGATTAGAAAATATTTTTTAAAAAAATACGAAGTTACTCAGGCCTCTCAAGACAGGCTTAGAGTAAATAGAACAGCCATTCCACAGATTTGTTACCTTTAAAGGGGAAAATTAACTGTATTTTCCTCCACCCAAAGTGCCTAAACAATTGTCAAAACCACACAGCAAAATACAGAATTCTCAAAGAACTATGCATAGCTCAGCCCTTACATATAATAAAGATGACTGATATAATGTCTAGCTCAATGATCTGAAGTGATGATGAACACTTTGAAACGTTTAATCACTGAATAACAATTATTGACCTACCCTTCACATTTAAAGATGCAGTTGTCTTTTGATCTCCTGAATCACATGTGTACTTTCCAGCATCTTCAACTTTTAGGTTATGAATAAGCAATTCAACACATGAACCCATTTGCTTCATTTCATGCTTCTCACTGGGGTAAAGTACCACAGATCCTTTCCTCCATTCTACTGGAGCATCCGATTTCGAAATCTCACAATGCAGAATGGCCATACAGCCCTCTTCAGCTTCTTTATTCTGAAGCTCTCGTTTGAAAAGCACAGGAAGAGCTAAGAAAGACAGCAATTTAATTCACAATAAACTAGATTACTTCAATTAAATTCTAATTGATTTATGAGTATCAATACCATTTCAAACAAGTTTACTAAAACAACAGTGTTTGAAGAAGGTTCTCAGTTTTGGCATTCTGCTACCATTCCTCAATCAACAGACCTCATTCTCATGCTGTTGACCTTAGAACTGATTGTTCAATGCCCTGAACTGATTGCCTTTTGTGTTGATTATTTCTATCATAATACCATAACTTTCTATAACAATATAGAATGCTACAAAATCATACACCATGACAACATGTATAACATGTCTTCTACCAATTTTCATTAAGTCTCCATTAAGTATCAGATGCAGAAACTCCATGTGAAATTTTATCAACTTAACATGTTTTCCTGGATGTTGCAACAATTTTCAGGTCACAAACCTATTCACTGGAGTGGCAGGCTCTTTGCAAGGGCAAACAGAAGTCAGCTTTTGCACTTCCTGCTCAAATTAGAGAAAGCAAGCAAAATGCTACACCCACAATATCAAAAGGAATGATGTCGAATTAAAAAAAAAGAGATAACATGACTTGATAAGATTCAGAGACACAAGGTTGTTGGAGGCAGCCAAGCTGGGCCTCTGAGTTTGGTACCTTGTTAAAAACCGGCTATGCATAGCTATTTGCTCCACAGTAAAATCATTCTTGGATCATGAGGAAGCAGATGTCAGTGGTAACCTGTTGTGATAGCCTGAGCCTCTTGAGCTTGCATATATTGGGACAATTGATCCTCCATTTGTACACCTTCTGTGAGGATCTTTTCTCCTTCAACCGACACCTCAGTCACTGTGAAGGGGCATGTGACTATGGAGATGGTAGCTGATACTCCTTCTGCAGAATCATGTCATAGTGGAAAGCATCCTGCCCTAGACACTCCACAGGAGAGAATGCTGTAGCCTCATTTCCAGTTGTCATGTCTCTTTGAAGGTTGGTAGGAGGGAACTGCAACTTGAAGCAGGTAAAGTACTCAAAGTGAAGTGCCTTCCATGGAGCTAGCAATTACTATTCAAAACACACTGACAGAAGCCTCTAGCTGGGCAGTTTTCCACCCCTTCAGTGTAACAACCTGTCAGATTAATCAAAGCAGTATCTCCTGTTGTGCTATCAGCTTCTCCTAACAGCCACGTTAGAGACCATAAGACATAGGAGTGGAAGTAAGGCCATTCGGCCCGTCAGGTCCACTCCGCCATTTAAATCATGGCTGATGGGCATTTCAACTCCACTTCCCTATGCTTATGCTTATCCCACTTGGAAAGCAGGGTTACACTAGGAAGATATCCTTCATTTGACTCCTTAATATTTCAAATGCATTTCTGCCTTTGTGGTGTGAGTTCCTGAATGCTACCAACCATCCCATTGATAAAAAAGAAAGAGGCAGGAACATGTTATAACATTTAACCAAATGCATTTTTCCACTTTTCTTGATTTCCTTCACCTCTAAAGATCTCAGAAAATTCTTCCTCTATTTCCATGTAATTTCAGGCTTCTCTGCATTACTCTACAAAAAGTTCAATTCAGCACAGAATACATTTTCCTTTAAATTTCAAAGTAATGTTATACTAACAGGTAGAAACTCAGACTATAATATAGAGATCGCACTTTCAATTTCCCAAAGTGTGCTGATTTTCACAACTTATTTGGTGCTAAAAGAAACATAATACACAGTCTTTCTAATGCTAATAATTATGGATAGTACAGTTGAAGAAAGAAGAAGAACAGATACAGAATAAATTATTCATGAAGTGTCATAGCTTTTGGCCTACCCTTTACTTTTAGAATCGCCATTGTCTGTTGATCCCCTGTATCACATATATATCGTCCAGCATCTTCAGCTTTTAAGTTATGAATAAGTAACTCAACACAGGAACCGTTTTGCTTCATTTCATGCTTCTCACTGGGATGAAGTAGCACAGATCCTTTTCTCCATTCCACCGGGGCATTCGGTTTTGTAATCTCACAGTTCAGAATGGCAGTACTATCTTCTTCAGCTTCCTGATTCTGAAGTTCTTGTTTAAAAAGTACAGGAAGAGCTAGAAAAGATAATAATTTAGTTCATGGTGACGAACATCAGCTAGGATTCAAAATTTATTTTTGGATTCTGTTTTACAAGCTTTTAAATGAGCTCATTTCAAAAATAATGCTTGAGAAAGCCTTTAGCTATCAGAGTTCAGATATAATGGGAACTGCAGATGCTGGAGAATCCAAGATAATAAAGTGTGAAGCTGGATGAACATAGCAGGCCAAACAGCATCTCAGGAGCACAAAAGCTGACATTTCGGGCCTAGACCCTTCATCAGAGAGCCTATCAGAGTTCCATTGCCATTCATCAACAGGTGGATTTAGAGACACAGTCATAGAAATGTACAGCACAGAAACAGGCCCTTTGGTCATTTCATCCATGCCAACCAAGTTGCCTAAACTGAACAAGTCTCTTTTGCTCTCTGATGAAGGGTCTAGGCCCGAAACGTCAGCTTTTGTGCTCCTGAGATGCTGCTTGGCCTGCTGTGTTCATCCAGCCTCACATTTTATTATCTTGGAATTCTCTTTTACCTCTATTTGGCCCATATCCCTCTAAACCTTTCCCATCCGTGTACCTGTCCAAATGTCTTTTAAATGTTGCAATTACACCCACCTCCACCACTTTCTCTGGCAGCTCGTTTAAGTATGCACACCATTCTCTCTGTGAAAAAGTTCCCTTGTTCCAAGGTTTGTTGTTAACTGCTAGAATTCAAATTACTCTTGGATGTTAGCGTAATTATTTCAGTGTCTTAACTTTTGACAATTTGAATTCAAGAATGTCACAATTCCCACTAACATCACGTAATGATATAAATTAACGGTATCTAACAGGACAACCAATCTCTTAGTCATTCTTAATTTAGTCCTTATCACGGTATCACAAACAGTTACACCATTCATTGTAACTCCAGTTTTCTCAGAATAAGTTCCAATACAGTTCAGAATATAGTTTGCAAATTATAATACTAACAGCTTTAAAAAAAAAATCACTGCATGCATAAAATACAGATCATGAACTAGAAAACATGTAGCAGATTCCCAAAATGTGCTGACTTTCTACATAGACATAGTCTGACATAAAAAGACAACATTTGAACAAGGGTTCAATATTGCCAACTACAATGGACAAAATGGTGGATGAAATCTTATGACTAGATGGACAATTAACCATTTATTAAGGGTAATGATTATTAGCCTACCCTTTACTTTTAGGAATGCAACTGTCTGTTGATCTCCTGTATCGCATGTATACTTTCCAGCATCTTGAGCATTTACGCTATGAATAAGTAATTCAACATAGCAACCCTTTTGCTTCATTTCATGCTTCTTACTGGGCTGAAGTACCACTGATTCTTTTCTCCATTCCACTGGGACGTCAGGTTTTGAAATCTCACAGTTCAGAATAGCAGTACTATCTTCTTCAGCTTCCAGGCTCTGTAGCTCTTGTTTGAAATTCACAGGAAGGGCTAAAAGAAACAGTAGTTTAGTTCATCGTGATGAACTTTAACCAGGATTCAAATTTGATTTCTGGGCACCACCAAATTTCAAAATTAGTTGACTTCAAAAAAGTTGTTTGAGGAAGTCAATCCACATCAGAGTTATACTGACACTCTTAAAAATAGACTCGGTCTAAGAGAAGCTGTTGTCTGTAGAACTATTGGATCAAATTACTCTGCTCTTGAATTTCCAAGAAAGAATCCCCTACCAATCCAGCAACCTACCAATCTATTTCACTTACTAGTGTTTATTGTAAATTGCTAAGATTATTAGTCAGCCAATAAGACATCATGAAGGGCAATGACATCCTTATTGACAGCATGTGTTTCTTAAAGTTGATCAACAGAATCACAAACTGTCCTGACTATCCCAATCTGATCTATAACGTTGACAAGGACATAATCCAATATTGAGCTATTTTGGATATTTCAAAGGCTTTCAGTTATGTGGCACACACATTGCTACTGTAAGAACTAGATCATTAGGTAGTCTGAGGAAACATCAATAACATAATTTTTTAGGAGAATGCCATGATGTGGAGGTGCTGGTGATTGGACTGTGGCGGACAAAGTCAAAAATCACAGGTGCCTGACGAAGGGGCAGCGCTTCAAAAGCTTGTGATTTCAAATAAACCTGCTGGACTTTATCCTAGTGTTTGGTGATTTTTGACTTTATCTAAAGGCAACAGTGTCAGAGTGAATACTGAAGCTACAAACTGGAAACTAATCTTAAGATACCATAACTCACATCCTGGGCTTCTAATTGCTTTTGCTCATTATATATGGTACTGAAGGTGAAATATCAAGCCATATCAGGCATTTTGCAGATGACTGTCTGGTCTTCAGAGCAATTACCAAAGAAGCAAATAATCTTTGTAAATGATTTGAGATATGGAGAATAAAATTCAAGGCAAAGAAACTCAACATCATGCGAATCAGTAATACTCAACTGTTCATCAATATCAACGATTATCATCAAGCCTGGGATCAATCCTGGTTCAATGGAGAATGCACGAGGGTATGCCAGGAGCAACATCAGGCATACCTGAATATAAGGAGTCACCCTGGCGAAGCCATCTAACAGGGCTAGTTGCATGCCAGACACCATAAGCAGCAAGTGATAGACAGAGCTGAGTAATCACACAACCAAGAGATCAGATCTAATCTCTGCAGTCATGCCACATTCAGTCATGAATGGTGGTGGGCAATTAAACAACTCATTGGAGGAGGAAGCTTCACAAATATCCTGATCTCAAATGATGGAAGAGCCCAGCACATCAGTGCAAAAGATAAGGTTGAAGCTTTCGCAGTAATTTTCAGCTGGAAGTGACGAGGGAATGATCCATCTCAGCCTCTTCCAGTGGTTCCCAGCATTATAGGTACCATTCCACATGATCTCAAGAAACAGTTGGAGACAATGAAAACTGCAAAGGTTGTGGGGCCTGAAAACATTCTGGAAATAATACTGAAGGCCCATGCTCCGGAACTTGCAACTCCCCTGGCATCTACCCGACAATAGAACATAGAACAATACAGCGCAGAACAGGCCCTTCGGCCCTCAATGTTGCGCCCTCCTGTGAACTAATCTAAGCCCATCCCACTACACTATCCCGTCATCATCCATATGCTTATCCAAGGACTGTTTAAATGCCCCTAATGAGGCTGAGTTAACTAAATTGGCAGGCAGGGCGTTCCACGCCCTTACCACTCTCTGAGTAAAGAACCTGCCTCTGACATGTCTTAAATCTATCACCCCTCAATTTGTAGCAATGCCCCGTTGTACAAGCTGAAGTCACCATCCTCGGAAAAAGACTCTCATTGTCCACCCTATCTAATCCTCTGATCATCTTGTATGTCTCTACTAAATCCCCTCTTAGCCTCCTTCTCTCCAATGAGAACAGACCCAAGTCCCTCAGCCTTTCTTCATATCCAGACTAGGCAACATCCTGGTAAATCTCCTCTGCACCTTTTCCAATGCTCCCACTGCCTTCCCGTAATGGGGCGACCAGAACTGCACGCAATATTCCAAATGAAGCCGCACTGGTGTTTTCTACAGTTGCAGCATGGCATCACGGCTCTGGAACTCAATCTCTCAACCAATAAAACCTAACACACCGTAAGCTTTCTTGACAGCACTATCAACCTGGGTGGCAACTTTCAGGGATCCATGTACATGGACACCAAGATCCCTCTGCACATCCACACTACCAAGAATCTTTCCATTGACCCAGTATTCTGCCTTCCTATTATTCCTCCCAAAGTGAATCACCTCACATTTATCCACATTGAACTCCATTTGCCACCTTTCAGCCCAATTTTGCAGTATATCCAAGTCTCCCTGCAGCCTGCAACATTCTTCCACACTGTCCACCACTCCACCGACTTTAGTGTCATCTGCAAACTTACTAACCCATCCACCTAGGCCTGCGTCCAAGCCATTTATAAAAATGACAAACAACAGTGGTCCAAACAGAGGCACACCACTAGTGACCTGACTCCAGGCTGAATGTTTTCCATCAACTACCACTCGTTGCCTTCTTACAGAAAGCCAGTTTCTAATCCAAACTGCTAAATCTCCCTCAATCCCGTGCCTCTGTATTTTCTCCAATAGCCGACCATGTTGAACCTTATCAAAGGCTTTACTGACGGCCATGTACACCACGTCAACTGCCCTTCCCTCATCCACATGCTTGGTCACCTTCTCAAAAAACTCAATGAGGTTTGTGAGACACGACCTGCCCTTGACGAATCCATGCTATCTCCAATCAAATTGTTGCTTGATAGATGATTATAAATCCTATCTCTTATAATCCTTTCCAAAATTTTTCCTACAACAGACGTAAGGCTCACAGGTCTATAATTACCTGGGTCATCTCTACTGGCCTTCTTGAATAAGGGCATAACATTTGCAATCCTCCAGTCCTCTGGTACTAAACCTGTAGACAATGAGGACTCAAAGATCAAGGCCAAAGGCTCCGCCACCTCCTCCCTAGCTTCCCAGACAATCCTCGGAAAAATCCCATCTGGCCCGGGGATTTATCTACCTTTACACCTTCTAGAATTGATAACACCTCCTCCTTACTAACCTCAATCCTTTCGATTCTCGTAGCCCATAACTCAGTCATCTCCTCTACAATATTCTCCTGTTCCTCAGTGAAAACAGATGAGAAATAATCATTTAGCACCTCTCCAATCTCCACAGGGTCCACATACAACTTCCCACTTCTGTCTTTGACTGGCCCTATTCCTATCCTAGTCATCTTCTTATTCCTTACATACCTATAGAAAGCTTTAGGGTTCTCCTTTATTCTACCTGGTAATGTCTGCTCATGTCCCCTCCTTGCTCTTCTTAACTCTCTCTTTAAATCCTTCCTGGCTAATCTGTAACTCTCCATCGCCTCATTTGAACCATCTTGTCTCTTTGTCACATTAGCCTCCCTCTTCCGCTTAACAAGTGATACAATTTCTTCAGTAAACCACAATGTGCAAAATTACCCAGGAATGTCCTGCACATAAAAAGGAAGACAAATACAACCTGGCCAATTATCACTCCCATCAGTCTACTCTGAATCATCAGTAAAGTGACGGAAGGTGACATTAATAGTGCTATCAAGCAGCACCTGCTCAGCAATAACCTGCTCAATGATGCCCAGTTTGGCTTCCACCAGGGCCACTCAGCTCCTGAGCTCATTACAACAGTGGTTCAAACATGGACGAAAGAGCTGAATTCCAGAGGTGAGATGACACTGACAGCACTTGACATGAAGGCTGCATTCAATCAAGTGCGGCATCAAGGAGCCCTAGCAAAACTGGAATCAACGGATATCAGGGGGCAAACTCTACACCTGTAGGGGTCATTCCTGACACAAAGGAAGATGGATGTGGTTGCTGGAGGTCAGTCATCTTGGTTCTAGGATATCTCTGCAAGAGCTCCTAAAGCTAGTGTCCCAGGCCCAACCATTTTAGTTACTCCATCAATGACCTTTCATTCATCATAACATCAGCATGGGGATGTTTGCTGATGATTGCACAATGTTCAGCACCATTTACAACTCTTCCGATACTGAAGCAGTCCGTGTTCAAATGCAACAGCACCTGGGCAATATCTAGGCTTGGACTGACAAGTGGCTAGTGACATTTCTGTCACACAGATGCCAGGCTATGACCGCCACCAATAAGAAACAATACTGCAGCAAGTAACCACACCCTCATTCCCCAAGGCCTACCCATCATCTACAAGGCACAAGTCAGGTACAAGCTCTGCGGTGGTTCGAGTCATACCTGACACATCGGAAAACAGTCAGTTTTTGGAGGTCAGTCATCTCAGCTCCAATATATCTCTGCAGGAGTTCCTCAGGGTAGTATTGTAGTATCTTCAGGTCCTTCATCAACAACCTTCCCTCCATCATTATGTCAGAAGTGGGGATGTTCACTGGCAATTACACAATGTTCAGTACCATTCGCGACTCCTCAGATATTGAAGCAGTCCATGCTCAAATGAAACAAGATCTGGACAATATCCAGGCTTGGGCTTTAAAGTGGCTAGCAACATATATGCTACACAAATGCCAGGCTTTGACCATCGCTAACAAGAGTCAATCTAACCACCACCCCTAACATTCAATGATGTTACCCACTATCAACATCATGGGGGATATCATTGACCAGAAACTCAACTGAACTCACCACACAAACACAGTGGCTTCAAGAGCAGGTCAGAGATTGGGAATACTGCAGCAAGTAACTCATCTCCTGAATCCCAAAGATGGTGCACCATCTACAAGGCACAAATCAGGAATGTGATGGAATATTCCCAACTTGCCTAGATGGGTGCAGCTCCAACAACACTCAAGAAGCTTGACACCATTGAGGACAAAGCAGCCCACTTGACTGGCACTACATCTCAAGCATCCACTCCCTTCATCACTGACGCTCAGTAGTAGCAGTGTGTGCTATCTACAGGTATTTCTGCTTTTGCACATGTTTTATTAATGCAAATTGTTTGTCACGCTATGGATGAACAGTAGATGCTGTTTGGATACTGTGAACTTTCTCCTGTACATTATAGCGATTTCCCTGTAACGGAATTTTCTACGGCAATTTTCTATAGCACGAGGCTGCACAAGAACGCAACTATCCTGTAATAGGATAAGTGCCCGTACAAGATGCACTGCAGAAAATCACCACAAATCCTCAGACATTACCCTCCAAACCCACAACCACTTCATCTAGAAGGACAAGGACAGGAGATACATGGGAACACCACCACCTTCAAAATTCCCTCCAAACCACTCACCATCTGACTCGGAAATATATCACTGTTCTTTCACTGTTGCTGAGTCAAAATTGTAGAATTCCCACCCTAATGGCACTGTGGGTCAACTCACAGCAAGTGGGCTACGGTGGTTCAAGAAGGCAGCTCACCACCACATTCTCAACAGCAACAAGCAACAGGCAATAAATGCTGGCCAGCCAGCGACACCTACATCACACATTACGAATAAATAAAACTAAACTAAAAAATTCATAAATTCCCCCCTTAGAAGTTACTTAAAAATGCTGTTACTTAGGAATCCGCAAAGTTTAAAGTATGTAGTCAATAAGGAACTTCCAAGGAATCCAAAATGCTTGGGTTTTAAACAGAATATTCATCAATTTATAACTGCAGTAAAGAAAATGACATACCACAACCTAGTCAGACACCTCGTGTACTGCATAGCCACTTGGGTTTCAAGTACAGCTAAAAACACTATCCTCCTTGAGAAAGTTTAATGCTATGTTTTGTTGTAAGCAACTACTTTGGAAATATTAGTTTTTATAATTGGTCATGTTACTTGACTGCTGCAGTCTCCAGTACCAAGGAAAGCCCGTAGTTTGATTAAATTTTTAACGGACAATTAAATATTTTTAAGTATCTAAGTACATGAAGCCCAATGGTGACCAAGCTAGTAGAGTTCAGAACCAACAGCTCCAACAAAAATATAAACTCCACCAAGAATAATTAAGGACTGGAAAAAAACTTCCACAAACCTTATTTTTCATGCCTTCCAAAGACTCACTTAAGGAAAATCTGCTGAACTTAATTAATGCAACCACTGACTGCACTCATTGTGTATCTGCTATTCAATTCCCTAATGGAGGATTACAGAAGACCATCTTATCAAGTCCATATACCCCAAACCAAGAAACACACAAATTTTTACTTTATGTCTTAATTTCTGTCAACTTTAACTGAAGAACGTTACAATTTTCACTAATGTCACAAAATCATGTACAAACAAGACATCATCACCTGCCCATTCTTTATTTATTCCCTATTCACATGCAGATGTACAATTTTATGACATTCCATACATCTCAAAATAATTATCAATAATAGTTTGAAATGTATTTTGTGAACTTAAATGCTCATATATTTCAAACAAATGTCACACTAATGGATAGAATATAGAACCCTGAAACAAGTTGCAATTTCCACCGCTCAATGTGCAGATTTTCTACAGTGCGTTAAGTATTTATCTTTTCTGTGGACTCTCTTTGTCACTTTTTGATTTTTCAGGAGCTGCCTCTTTGTTCAAACAAACTTATTTATTAGGTGCAGAAATTAAGGAATAAATGTACCTTCTCTAATTATGTTGACGTATGGATTCATGCAAGAGCTGAATTAGAAGAATTTGTCAATACCCTCAACAATTATCAAATTCGCCACAACATACAAGGAAAACATTAGATTTTCAATCGCCACAATATTCAAATTTGTACCAGAAAACAGGGATATATTCTCCAGCATCTGCAGTTCCTATTATCTCTAATACAATTTTAAACCCACCGCAAAGCCTCTTCTAAGGATGCCTACCCTGAAGAATTTACCCTCCTCCCTGCATACAAACCTCAGGGGATCTCTCTCCCACTGCAACTCTCTCATAACCATTCCCGCCTCTTTGACTTGTCTGTCTCCTCTGCCCATCTTCGATCCACCTCACCTTCTCTCCCTATTTATTTCAGAACCCCCCTCCCATCCCCCATTTCTGATGAAGGGTCTAGGCCCAAAACGTCAGCTTTCCTGTTCCTAAGATGCTGCTTGGATTGCTGTGTTCAACCAGCTCTGCACCTTGTTATCTCGGATTCTCCAGCATCTGCAGTTCCTATTATCTCTGATAAACTTAGTTACATGATTTTTTTTTCTCAAAATGATTGATGTCAATCCAACTTTGATCAACTGGTGATGTCGCACATCTTGCATTTGCATCACAAATGCACAAAGTGGAAGATTCAACCAGGCATTACTATTTTTTATAGCATCTCAGATCTCAATCTTAAATTATATACTTAACAATTGTCAGTGTTCATTACATTAGCATTAACTACATTTTCCTCCATTTCGGAGATCCTGAAAAATGCAGTCTTATTCCAAAGATTACGTATTTATCTGCAAGGAAATCATCATCTCAGTGATTTTAAGCTTGCCTGGCCCCTGGTTAGGTAAGTACTCTTGCTGATTAATTTAAAACTTTTTTCTTTTGTAGCCTTTACCTCACTCCAACTTGCAGCTGCCGTTCTTCCTGCAATCTCCCCTTCTCTCCCCTTTTTAGGTTCTTTCCCCAGTCTCTTGTCATCTCCCCCTTGCCCGAAAACCCCACTACAGCCTACCTTTCTGCTTCAACCTCCTTTGTGGGTGCCCTTCTCTGAAAACTTCATTGCATCTTCCACATTCTCATTGTAGCTGTGCCTTGTCCTCCAAAATCCCTTGATACCTCCTTCTTCAGCACCAACCACCCAACTCACTTTGGAGCTTCTTTCTTACTCCGACTCCCCTTGGAATCTTTTTCTTATTCACCCACCAGAACCAGCACATGGAACTTCTGATAGACTGCCTCCAAGACCTCAGTTCCTCAGTAAAAGGCTACCCAGCAGCTCCCTCATGTCATTTCTCTCTGTTTCCCAACTGCTTGTTGTCTCTCCATCAATCCCATGTTCACTGCTGACAGACGGATAATAAACTTATCAGTGGCACACTACTATCTGTAATCTTCCATTTGAAATATTCTGTGTTTGGAGAAGCCATTCTTCACTGATTCTATGAATAAATTGTTGGATGAAATCTTATGATAGAGTGGACATTTAACCATTCATTAAGAGGAACAATTATTGGCCTACCCTTTACTTTTAGATTTGCCATTGTCTGTTGATCCCCTGTATCGCATATGTAGTTTCCAGCGTCCTGAACACTTAGGCTGCGAATAAGTAACTCAACATAGGAACCTTTTTGTTTCATTTCATGCTTCTCGCTGGGATGAAGTACCACAGATTCTTTCCTCCATTTCACAGGGGCATCTGGTTTTGTAATGACACAGCTGAGAACGGCAGTACTATTTTCTTCAGCCTCCAGGTTCTCAAGTTCTTGTTTGAAAAGTACAGGAAGGGCTAAGAGAGACAGTAATTTAGTTCAATGATGATGAACTTCAGACAAGATTCAATTCTGACTTCTAAACACCCACACAGTTTCAAACAAATTCATTCTAATTCTGCTGTTGATACCTCTCCTCAGAGGTAGTCAGGATGAAAGTTGACCCTTGAGTTTCTTTTTTTTTAGTTTACTATAATCTATCAGCCTTGTTATCTATAGTGACTCCTCTGACTTTCTTTCTAATCTAAGATTAATATGGATTATGGTAGCAATTTCAGCCCAGTTAGCCAAGCCAGTTAACTAATGGATCAGATTGGCCACTTTTCTTACAGCCCACTCAGTTTTACTTTCCACTGAATCCCATTCCTTCTCCATTTAGTTAATCACGTAGAAAATTAAGTGGGGTGTAATAACAGTCTGAATGCCTAAAACGAACTCTATCCAAGGAAAAAATTAAAAGCCTACTGTTTATAGTTAATCACGAGTTTGCCTTGTGAACAGAATGTAAATAAAGATGGTCAAGCCATGAACAATCACAAATGGCAACATTTCTTAGATTGAATAAGAGGCTCTGATGACCTTTGTCCTACCTTTCACTTTTAAAGAGGCAGTAATTTGTTGATCTCCAGAATCACAGGTATATTCTCCAGCATCTTCTAATTTTATATTGTGAATGAGTAATTCAACGTAGCATTCTTTTTGTTTCATTTCATGCTTGTTACTTGGCTGAAGCAATATTGATCCCTTTCTCCATTTCACTGCTGCATCAGGCTTAGTGACCTCACATTTCAAACTGGCAGAACCATCTTCTTCAATTTCTTGATCATGAAATTTTTTTTTGAAAAGTACAGGCAAGGCTAAGAGACAGGAATTTGCATTGATTTAGTTCAATGGTAACTGAGTATGCTGATATAAATTTAAAACAATTCTACTGAATATGATACAGTATTCATTATTCATTTGACCGATAACATGAACACTTGCACTTATGTTCAAACATACATTAAAACTTAATACAATTGAATTTCCACATATAAGTTTAGACTTTTACATACATACAAACAATTTCTTTCTCAAGTATTTTTAACAATTTCAGAAAAAGTCCCTCAGTTTGATAATATCAATTCCTATTCTCAAAACAACATGCAGGTCAGGCTACATAACAGGTGGCCCATGTCGATCCACTTGTACATCCGATATTGTAGACAGAGGTGAACCTACCTCATTTTAATCAATTTTAAATTTACATAGGCTAATTTTCCAAAGGAAGCTGGAATGCAGTCTTAATGGGCAGAATCTAAGGGGGTCCTGAACAATATGGGCTATGGCAAAAATGTGGTAGAATCAAAGTTCTGCGAGGCCTTTATTAATGTTGCGAATAACTTGCTGCATCTTTCAACTAGCTTCCAGGCATCAAGGAAAAATTCTAGGTAGGCATATGCAAGTTGCCTATTATAAGGGATTATTGATTATTAACAACCTCACCAACTGCAAATCTTGCCTCATTAATATATAGTTTTCTACCTTTCACCCCACTTCAAACAGGATGCTGGGAATTTTAGGCATGCAAGACAGAACAGGTTCCTGGCGACTTCAGTTTGAAGCTTGCTCCAAAGGAGCTCCACATTGGACACCAGGCACCAATATCTCACGATATGTTCCATGGGCACGAGACCTCCATGGGTGACCATGTCTACAGACATCAGTATCCACACTGTTATGTTTCAGCGTCTAAGAACCCATGACGCATCTCCGATTTACTTTTAGTATGTTTCTGCAAGTCAGTGATGCATCTCGGGAGACACGGCAGCCATCATTGTAATGCAGCAAGAGCAATTTGCACTTGGGGTAGGCTTCCAGCACTTGGACTGGACCAGGCTGCATATCTGGCCAGTTCACTTGCTCTCTTAGTCCTCACTCACTTTGAGCCCACCTGGATGCTCACAGCATCTAGTCTTTACTTTTTCTGCTTTGATACTTCAGCCAGAGATACCAGGGTCACAGTACTGCTGTACTGATGTGATGTTTTGCATACACACAGTGCCATGAAGCTTATCATGGCAGTCAAAAGATAACACTGGGTCAGCAGTCCTGGCACAGTAACTTAAGGGCAGCCTGCGATACAGTCCAGAGGCTTTGGCATGGTTAGTCAGCCTCTTGGAGTGATCAGTCAGGATTCTCTCTTCATAAGGGATAAAGAGCTGAAAATTCGGGCAGCCCATCATTCATCCTGACACTTTCTGCCTAACTGGAGGCCTTTTCCCTCCGGAAATGAAAAGGGCACATGTTAAGGGAGATGAAAGTGGATGGCACAGCTGTATTTCAGCTGTATTTTTGGTGCAGGTGGGAGGTACCATGCGCATGTGAGTAGGCAAGGTAGAGAGCATGCAATGTGGTGTCAGGGGTTGGGGTAGGTAAGAATGAGTGAGAGAAAATGTTTCATGCAATAATGAGAGTGGTAGAGCATAAACCTTGGTTGGAAGTGGAAGCAGCAGAGAGACAGTGTGCATATTAGGAAATAGATAGTGGCAAATACGCTGGTGAGGTAGAGAAGGCCATTGGCCTTCTTCCCACATTGCTGTGTATTCCTCCAGATGGCTGTGAAAGCAATAACCTGGGTAACGGCCTTAGACCAAGCTGGCAAGATCTGGGCTGTGGTCATACCAGCTGATCCCTGGGAATAGGATGTCATATCTTGTAACACCAGGACAACCAGAACCCTGCCCACAAAGCAGAGTGACAAGTTTTCTTCTTTGCCATGTCTGGGGCAAACGTCAAGACCATGCAGGGCAGATTGCCAGTGTCTGTCTGGGTGCACCACTCTTTTAATAATGCTGTCAACCCAAGGGTTACTGGCTCATTTCAGGACACTCCAGCAGTGGTAAGTTGTTCTGGGTACATCAAGTGTAAGGAGTGGGCTATATTGGACAAGAGGGGTGCTATTTGTGTTGGTTAAGTAATTTCTGAGATAAGTTTGGTAAGGTGCAGCAAGACAGTTTGCTAGCCCTTGCAAAAGAAAACCCTGCATGAAACTCAGCAACACTGACAGCTGAAAAAAATGGTTCAGTTCAATGAAACTGTTAAGCAAGGCTGAATAACAATAAAGTTGGATGCTTTCTTGGAAGGACCTGAATCACAATATGTCGTGCATGTCTGAAGCTCGTAGCCACATTGAATGCTAGAGAAAGGACAAATTGTAATTTAACTATTTAAAGCAGATTCAAAGAAAACAAAATCTGTGGCGGAAACTAAAAAAAACACTTTAAAACCACAAACTAGGATATGGCTTGGCTTGGTAAAGGGGGTATAAATATATCCTGCTCATTGATAATATATACCGAAACTAGGGCATAAACAAGTCACAGATCAGATCAAGGCCTTGATGATTCAGTGATCGCAGAAATCAGGTGACTGACATGAGAAAAGTTGATGTCTTCTAATGCATGTATACCTCTTAAATCAAGTTGACAAGGTTGCTGCATACCATTCTCTCAGGTCTAACTCCGAAATTGTCATCAAATCTATTGACAAAGGCAGTCCTAACATTTAGTTTACTGACCTTTGTCCAACGGAGGGTCAGCACCAACCCTGTGACACTTCCACTAAGCTCTTCCTGGATCATTGCCCCATTATCTAATATCAAGCCATTGTGTGCAGAACTATTGGTCACCTCATCTTCTCTAGAGATTTTTTTTTCCACTGCTTCCAACTTCATGGTCACACAATCCTGAACAGCTCAATTCTGCCTCCTTCTAAAATCATAAGTAAGTTACTGTTTTTCTCTTCAGCAAAGGAGTATGAAGTCTTTGAGCTTGAGGCCCAGCCAAGGACAACAGCATCAATTGTGCATCCACTGATCCAGAAATGCCATCCCTCTGGTATCAAATTACAATTCATTGGGAGGTATTCTTTTCTTTTAAAAAAATTTGGAATCAAACAATGAATATTTTCTATGCACTAAGTATATACTTGTCATGCCAGTTAAATAAATCTATTCAGATCTAAACTCAAATGTTTCACCTGGATTTGCCATTTCTGAATCACATTTCGTATCTAATCCTGAAAGACAATGAGGAGCTGCCACGTTCACAGAATTAACTGTAAGTATAGAAAGACATAACCTATGATATTCAAGGGTAGCTTTTGTTGGAAGGGGCTACTATGTCAATGGATTACTACCAGAATTTTTCTTCCAATGCAGCATTTACACTACATTTACACTGTGGTCCTTCATAAATACATCTGAATAAGACTGAATATCTAAGTTTCTTATAGAAGCCACATGTCTCCATGCCATACTGTGTCAGGACATAACCTGATATCTCACTGTGACTGATGCAATGGCTCTGTAGCGTTACTGGAACACTGTTTGGTTTCCAACATTCCCCACAGACTATCATCTCATCTGACATGAAGATCACAATTGGTGGTTTCCTTGTAGCCGTGTTGCATAGTCAAACACAGAATCTATACAGTGTGGGAACAGGTCATTCAGCCTAACAAGTCCACACCAACTGTCCGAAGAGCATCTCACCCAGACTGAAACTTCCTACCTTTTCCCTGTAACCCTGTATTTCTCATGGTTAATCCATCCAACTTACACATCCCTGGTCACTAAGAGCAGTTTAGCATAGCGAATCCACATAACCTGTACATCTTCGGGCTGTGAGAGGAAACTGGAGCACTCGAAGGAAACCTACGCAGACATGGGGAAAATGTGCAAACTCCACACAGACAGTTGCCCAAAGCTGGAATCAAACCTGGGTTCCCGGTGCAGTGAGGCAGCCGTGCTAACCACTGAACTACCATGTCACCCAAAAAGAACAGCAACAGTCAGCAGCTGCTGTACAGTCTCCTCAGGGTGCAGCAGCATGTGGAGATGGCCCAAGCAGGAGGAGGAGAATGACCTGATACTGCATATACTGATCTCACTGTCATTTTCTGCAGCTCTTAGATTCCAGTACAGGTGCTGACTAGGGATCAAAAACAGAAATTGGTGGAAAACCTCAGCAGGTCTATAGAGACATATCAGGTTCAGGTTCAGAGACCCTTCCTCAGGGCTTGCTGACTAAGGATGATCTGGCCCATTAGCATTGATGTGTGTTATCTACTTAAGCAGGGCTTGAACTCAAAAAGGAGTGAGGAGTGGGGGGCAATTTCTTCTGATGGTCATCACTACAGCTGCCTTGATTTTTATGGTCAGAGGTCAGGTGAGACGAGATTATAGTCCAACAGATTTATTTGAAATTACAAGCTTTCGAGCTCCGGTCCTTCGTCAGGTGAAGTGACTTCGCCCGACAAATGAGCAGCACTTCAAAAGCTTGTGATTTCAAATAAACCTGTTGGAGCAGCGCTCAGAAAGCATGTGATTTCAAATAAACATGCTGGACTATAATCTGGTGTCATGTGACATCTGCCCTTGCCCATCCCAGTCCAACACTGGCACCTCTATGTCTTGAATATTTATGCCAGTACTTTGTTTCAAGAAATAAAGCTTGTGTAAAATTTCCCAACCCTCAAACGTAAAGGCATCCAGGATGTCAGTGATTTTACTTTCTCAAAGTTACATCTTCTTATTTTCTCCCCCCAGCTAAAGGAGAGTCAAGCAACCCAGATAGTGGGATTTTCCACCAAAGGGCTGGGCCCTTTAGACTGTACTCTCATTTCTTGGACAGCATGCTATCTGCCAACTGCAGGGCCTTGCAGTGAACTTCACAAAGGATGTGCTGCATCACTATAGCATGTTGTGTCTTTCACAACTGCAGCTAACAAAGAGGGGTTGTTCTGGACACGGGAAATAGAGAATGATAATCAGAACATTGGGCAGGAGAGACATCCAAGGCAGCAGTGCTATGTACCACTGAGCATGAGAAGCCAGACAAAACCTAACTGAAGCCTACTTCCATGGTGAATGGGCTGGATTTGGATTTCTTTTCATTGTGTAACTTACTTTTGGTTGTATGGCAAGTGGGACATGGTCAATCCACTGTAAATGTGGATCTAATTATTTTTGCAGTCCTTAAATTTTCTGTTGTTGAATAATTGCTTTTCTTATCAGTATGATTGGATACTTAGTATGTCTGGGTATTCCCACTTTCATGCACCCACAGTCTACTCACTATTAAGGAGCAAGCTGGAGGCAGTGAGAAAAGTACAAACTATTTCATGGCATTAAGGTTAGGCTGCCTTAAAGCCTTGTATTAGTATATGATATCTGGGTGTCATGCAATGAAGTCTCTTATAATAGGCAGGTTGGGAGTAATCCTGAAGTATTGCCTTTCCACCCTTCCTTCATTGGTTAGCCTTCAATGTTTCACAGTTCACGCAGACTGCTAAGTTGCTCTGAAGTGCCTGAGAATGCCGAAGGATTATGTTTAACCTGAAAGGGGCACAGCAATGTGTCATAACGGCACACAGACATGTTAAATTCCTGCAGTATGAACACCTCAAAGCAGTGCATTCCTTGGTAAGTAACAGATAGAAAAAAAATTGCTTCCAGAGATCTCGAGAATCATAATTGATTCCGTAATCTCACTCACAAGCCGGGTGTAAAGTGTGGATGAGAAGTGTTGGGCAAGGTCTACCACAATCCCTGTACACTACTTTTAGCCTCCACATTGTCCATTTTAAGTGCAAATGCAAAATTACAGAAACAGGAGGCAGTGTGGAAACTGGATCCAAGGTCAGAAAAATCCACCAATATTACGAGTTCTGTACTGGCTCCACCATGCATTTGTCTGGCTGCCAGTGACAGGCTGGGTAGAGCCATGGAGACCCATGGCTTCAGTCATCAACATCATGGTTCAAGGATCCCAGATCTCCGAGTGTACCTGAATTCAAGGAGGCAGATGCCTGTCAGAGAGGAGCAACACTTGATCAATACAATTTTTTCAACATTGGAACATCTGGAGAGGTTGCTCATCTGTCAAAAGACTATACCGGGTTCGACAGCAACAAAAACATTAATGAAAACATTTTAAGAACACAAGTGAATATATGTTTACAAAAATACACAGTTATTTACAGTGATCCGTTGCACATGCCACTCATGCTCTGTCAGAGAGATATTTTTCTTCCCTTTGATACAATTCCAATTTCTGCAAGTGGGGTGGAGGGAGCCTGCTCTCTAGTTGCTACTGTTCGACTGGAAGAGTTGACTGGAGATCCCCAGGTGCCGAGATAGTAGGAACTGCAGATGCTGGAGGATCTGAGATAACAAGGTGTAGAGCTGGATGAACACAGTAGGCCAAGCAGCATTAGAGGAGCAGGAAGGCTGACATTTCGGGCCTAGACCTGTCTTCCGGAGGGAGCAGGATAACTTTTTCAAGGTAGGCATCCTTAGAAGAGGCTTCGCAATGGGGTTAAAACTGTTTCAGAGAAATTCTGAAATTTCTGAAGAAGGGTCTAGGCTCGAAACGTCAGCCTTCCTGCTCCTCTGATGCTGCTTGGCCTGCTATGTTCATCCAGCTCTACACCTTGTTATCCCCAGGTGCATTCAGGTTTAAAAGCCTCAGTCCACTAAATGTATCCTACCCTGATGCTGACTCACCCTCCTCTGCATGGAATTCTACTAGCGTCAAAATCATAACCAGGGGAAGGTGCAGTCGCTGAGTACCTCTGAGGTATCCCGTCAGGATGCTTCTGGGTATTTTGTCTGTAATTCATCCTCTCTGTTGGTGCCTCATTGCACTACACCATCTCCAAGAAGAAGGAGATTTGGAATGAGATTGAGGTTATTCTTCTCTCTCCTGCCTTGCCATTGATACTGAGCACAGAGTCCATACAAACATCTGGCACACACCAAGTGTGCTGGATCTGGGTCACCATGGCTCTAACCAGCCTGTCGATGGCAGCCAGACGTATGCATGCTGGAGCCAGCAGAGAAATCACAGTGTTGGTGGATTTTTCCAACCCTGGATCCAGTTTGCACACTGCCTCCTGTTCCTGTAATTTTGCATTTTGACAAATTAATTAATGGCCAGACCATTGTATCATGTGCTATCTGTCACTGAGCCAACGCCTTGTTTCTGAAGTCCAGTGAGAGTAACTGGGTGTTTCTTTCTCGATCACTGCGAAGAAGTGTCACTTATGTCCTCAGGAGACAATGCTCCCAAGTCTAATCTGGACAGAAAACCCACCAAGATAAAAGCGTCTGAACAGTGGGAGGGTGCAGACAAAGGTTTTGCAAGGGCATCCTCTGAGGGTTGAGTGGCTTCCTCCCTGGTGTAGAGGCAGAGCAGAGGGTCTCTGGTGCTTGTATTTTCTTGGCAGCTCACCGTATGCACATACGCTTGTATAAAAGAACAGAGGAAATCAGCTGTGCAAAAGTGATATAATTTTGTTTCAGTTAAGCATGTGTTAGCGCTGATATTAAAGGGAGCTTTCCACATCCACAGATGAGTGCTTGTGCTCTTTTATAGCCATTTACTCCTCATATGTGAAGAGCAATCTTACGTCTGTTGCCCCATTGTTAATCACCAATTGCTTGACCCGGCTGTGAGGCATTTTCTCCTGCAATGAGACTAGTGAGTTGATTGTGATGGATGTAGATGGTAAAGCTTTTAGTGGTTGATGCTATGGGCAGGAGAGGTAGGATGCTTATCCTAACGAGCGGGTCAGACATGCAGAGGAGAGGAAGAGCTGAGTAATTTGAAAGAATGAGGTGGGTGAGAGCCATTGAATTGATATACTGCATGTAATAGTGATAGTTGTGGTCCATAAGCCTTGGTGAGAGGCAAGTATAGTGGCAGTAATAGAGAGAGTGGTGGCCCTGTGAATGCAAGGTAGAAGAGAAAAAATAGTGGCTCTTATAAAGCGGACAGGGTGAACTACTGGGCATTTCTTTTTACCAGTGAAACTGCACTGACCATGGTTGCTTTCTCAATCCAGATTGGCTAAGTCTGGTGGAATGGCCTCCTTTTCAAGTATCAAGAAAAAGAATGACCCGCCTCGCCAGCAACCCATTCCCCCATGCCTCTGTAAGTGAAGTGGAGGGCAAGCTTTGTTTTTCTGGGCCCTGTCCTTCGTAGGAACAGTGCAGCAACAGACAGTGAAGGGCAGTTCCAAAGGGATGTGCATCTGGGGTTTAAATATGGTGTCAGCAGCATGAACATCACAAAGTCCCAGCAGTGGCAAGCTTTTACACCTCTCAAGCCATGACTCAAAGACAGCAGCACCAAAGAGATCAGTCGCATGACTAACGAGATGATGACCAGATGACTGCATGAGAAAAAACAATGGCCATGGCAAACTGGATACCATGAATCTCACTCAAAAAAAACTGGCAAAATTCAGCCCTACATAGCCATTCACAACATACTATAGAAACAAAATTATGTCTAGCTATGTCTATACCAATTAACAATCATTTTCACTGTTGTGTCATGAAATCTTTTGTTATTTAATCTTTCCTGCCCTTCGGCCTATGAGAGACCTTTCTCTTTCTTTCTCCTTTCAACTGGCTTGAAAGCAGTTACATTTCTCTAATCTTACACTTCTGAAATGACTGAATTAAGAGGGAGCTGAAATTGGACACACCGAGGGGAGGCTGTGGGAATAGCCTAGCTTTCTGGGTGACATGGTGGAGTTTTGATTTGGGACAATGGAAGCAGTTGAAAATCTCCCTTATCATGAATTCAGCGGGTGAGACTGATGGAGAAATAGGTTCTCATGAAATTATCCACCCTCATCACACAGTTCCATTATTAGAAAACATGTAGGTCTCATTCCCCCAATATGTCTGCAATATCAGGAATAGGAGAACAGCATGCGGCAAGGGAAGGTTTTTCGCTAATCAAAAGACCGCAATGCCAGCAGGAAGCAACTCCAGAGAGAAAGAGAGAGAGAAAGAGAGAGAAAGAGAGAGAGAAAGAAAGAGAAATTGGTCAGGAAATGTAATGTAGAAGATGGGCACAGCTCTTTGAAAGCAAAGTGATGCCCATGAAATAGAATCTACCATTTTGACCTTGAGGCTCTTTTATAGCCCAACAATGGTAGCACTGTCAACCAATAGCAAGTTTAGCCATTGAAAACCTCCCACTACGATGCAGTCACCTGTTTCACAGCCCACTGCCAGAATCCAGATTTTTACTTAAAATGGCAACGAAGTGGAAAGACGAAGTGAACACCGCTCCCCCCCCCGTCCTCACGTACCACCCCATCAACCTCCAAATCCAATGCATCATCCTCCAACATTTCCGCCATCTGCAATGTGACCCCACTACCAAAGACATTTTTCCCTCCCCACCCTTATATGCTTTCTGGAGGGACCACTCTCGCTGTGACTCACCTGTCCACGCTACACTCCCCTCCAGCCCTGCCACCCCCGGCACTTTTCCCTGCAACCGAAGCAAGTGCTACATCTGCCCCTGTACCTCCCTCCTCACCCCCATCCCAGGCCCTAAGAAGACCTTCTACATCAAACAGATGTTCACCTGCATCTGTTAATGTGATATACTGAATCCGGTGTTCCCGTCGTGGCCTGCTCTACATTGGGGAAACTAAGCAGAGGCTTGGGGACCGCTTTGCAGAACACCTACGCTCAGTTTGCAACAAACAACACCACCTCCCAGTCGTGAAATATTTCAACTCACTCCCTGCCCCCCTCCACTCCTCGGACGACATGTCCATTCTGAGCTTCCTGCATTGCCACAATGGCACCACATGAAAGATGCAGGAACAGCATCTCATATTTTGTTTGGGAACCCTGCAGCCTAAGGGTATCAATGCGGACTTCACAAGCTTCAAAATCTCCCCTCCCCCGACCGCATCCCAAAACCAGCCCAGCTAGTCCCTGCCTCCCTAACAATTCCTCCCAGCTCAAGCCCCACCCCCATCTCCTACCCACTAACCTCATCCCGCCTCCTTGATCTGTCCACCCTCCCTGGGCCGACCTATCTCCTCCCTAACTCCCAACCTACATTCACCTTTACTGGCTCTAACCCCGCCTCTTTGACCTGTCTGTCTCCTCTCACCCTATCTTCTCCTTCATCCATCTTCTATCCACCTCCCCCTCTCTCCCTATTTATTTCAGAATCCCCTTCCCCTCCCCATTTCTGAAGAAAGGTCTCGACCCGAAATGTCAACGTTCCTGCTTCTCTGACGCTGCTTGGCCTGCTGTGTTCATCCAGCTTCACACCGTGTTAAAATTTCAGCTACTAATTCTGTTTCCTTCCAAACATGCTGTTTGATTTGCTGTGTATTTCCAGTGCAACTTTTTCCTTATTTAGGAGAACCTGGCAATAATACATGCACATTGTCTCATAATCTCTATACCTCGTCTACTTCATGGCATTGAAGCAGAATACTGGGGTTGCTTCGGAGTTCATTATTTTAATTCAGGAATTGTATTCTGACATTTCCCTAGCCTGTACTCATCCCTGGAACATCTAGACAACAGAGACACCTATGTAGACTCCTGCTCATTGATTACAGCTCCACCTTCAGCACTACTAACCCATCCAGACTGATCTCAAAACTCTGTGACCTCTGTCTCAGCTCCACTCTCTGCATCTGGATCCTCAGCTTTCTGGCCAACAGACCACAATCAGCGAAGATAGGTAACTACACCTCCTCTACAATTACATTCAACACTGGAGCCCCCCCAAGGATGCGATCTCAACCCCCATTGTACTCCCCGTACACCCACTGTGCTGCCAAATTTCAAATGAATGCCATCTACAAGTTCACTGGTGACACCACCGCTGTGGAACAGATATCTAACAACGATAAGTCAAAATACAGAAGGGAGATAGAGGTGACATCATGTAATGAAAACAACCTCTCTCTCAATGTCAATAAAACTAAAGAACTGATCATTGACTTCAGAAAAAAAGGAGGAAAACACTCCGCCATCTACATCAACAGAACTGGAGTGGAGAGGGTAGACAGCATCAAGTTTCTCGGAGTGATAATAACCAACAATCTGCCCTGGACAGATGCGACATTCAAGAAGGCACAACAATGCTACTTCTTGCGTAGGCGGCTCAGGGAATTTGGCATGTCCATAAGGGTCCTCACCAACTTCGAGAAATGCACCATTGAAAACACACAAGTAGTTCTGCTATCATTCAACAGTTGCATTCTTGTGTCACCATGCGCCATAGAAAATCACACCACAGAGACGTTATTGGGAAATCGCTCTATCTGTACAGCAGAAAATTTGCATTATCCAAACGGCATCCAATATTCATCAATCCTGTGACAGCCAATTTGCATTTACAATACACGCTTTACAGCAGAACTACCCTGTACTGTCTGGGTGCATAACAGCCTGGTGTGGAATCTGCTCTGCCCAGGACTGTAACAAAGTATAGAAGATGGACAAGCTACTCTATCACAGAAGCCAACCTTCCATCTATGGATCCATTTACACAGCTTGCTGCCACGGGAAGGCTGCCAACATCATCAAGGACCCATCACACCCTGGTAATGATCTCCTACAACCGACAGGCAGAAGATTCAGAAGCCTGAGCACACACACAAGGAGGTTTAGGTACCGCTTCTTCCTGGCCATTATTAGACTGATGAATGGAGTCTCCAGCCTAAAACAATGTAATCTGTATGCCTCTGTCTAAATCTTTTGGATCTATACATCCTTGCTTACTATAATCTGCCTGTACTGAGTGTAAATAAAGCTTTTCACTGTACTTTGGTACATGTGACAATAAATGAATCAATTCAGTTCAATTTAATTCAACATTGACGTACCCTTTACTTTTATGGTGGCTGAGGTTTGTTGAAACCCTGAATCACAGATATATTCTCCAGCATCTTCTGGTTTTAAGTTGTGAATAATCAACTCAATCATGGAACCTTTTTGTTTCATTTCATGCTTGTTACTTGAATGAAGTACTGAAGATTCTTTTTTCCATTGGACAAGAGCATCATGTTTAGTGACCTCACAACACAAAGACACCGAACTGCCTTCTTCGGCTTCTTTACTCTGAAGCCCTTGTTTGAAGAGTACAGGCAAGGCTAAAAATCACAAAGATTTCAATCATTTAGCACAAGATGATAAATCAGGTCAATACCAAATTTTTCATTCCAGTAATGATCTTACTTCAAAATAATTCAACTAAGTAGCTGTCCATTTGTGCTAAGTCATACATTTATTGTTGTTGTAATATGTATCACACATTTTCAAAAGTGTCTTCCCACATGAGAACTTTACTTCAAAACCTCTATGCATGGTTTAATTTCATAGCAATTTGTCTTTTAAAAACAAAGATAGAAGTAAGCTGTCCATTTTTTATTCAGTTATCATTTTATGAGGGTAATTGTGGTAAATTATCCACTCAAATGATTAAGCTCTCTATTCCAGAAATCATGTAATCGTTGTTTGCAAGTGTTGTCACTAATTATTACAGCTAAACCAAATTTCTTAAACACCTTAATTGCACCTTTGATTTTTTACCAGACAGGTCATATGTGTTCATGCATTGGCAGTACTTTGCACTCAATAGGTAAAATAGTCAAAATAAAGTTTATAATTATACAGTAATACAGCATAACAGCCCCTTCAGCCCAAACTGGTCCATGCTGACTATGGTGCCCACTCAGCTAGTTCCAATTACCTGCATTTATCCCTCTAAACTCTTCGCATCGATGTGCCTATCCAAATGTTTTTAGATGTTGCTATTGTACCTGCCTCATCCACTTTCTCTGGCAGCCCATTCCACAGCACAACGCTCTCTGTGTGAAGAAGTTGTCCTGAGTTTCTTCTTAAATCTTTCCCCTCTCACCTTAAACCTATGCCGTCTAGTTTACAATTCTCCATCCCTGGGAAAAAGGCTATATGCATTCATCCTATCTACGCCCGTCATGATTTTAAACACCTCATTAAGGGCATCCCTCATTCTCTTGTGTTCCAAGGAATAAAGTCCTATCCTGGCCAACCTCTCCCTACAACTCAGACCCACTAGTCCTGGCAACACCCTCGTAAATCTTTTTTGCACATTTTCCAGTTTAACTATGTCTTTCCTATAACAGAGTGACCAAAACTGTAACAATGCTCCATGTGCAGCCCCACCAATGACTTATACATCTGTAACATAACATCCCATATCCTATACTCAGTGCTTCAAACAATCAAGGCCAGCATGCTAAATGCCTTCTTCACCACTTTCTCCCAGTGACTCCGCTTTCAATGAGCTACGTACTTGTACTCCTAGGTCGCTCTGTTCCACGACACTCCTCAGAACCCTACTATTTACCATATAAGTCGATCTTTCGTTGCACTTTGCATCATCAGACCCTTCACCCGTCTCTGATGAAGGGTCTAGGCCCGAAACGTCAGCTTTTGTGCTCCTGAGATGCTGCTTGGCCTGCTGTGTTCATCCAGCTTCACACTTTGTTATCTTGGATTCTCCAGCATCTGCAGTTCCCATTATCTCTGTATTGAATTGCATTTGCCAATCCTCAGCCCATTTCCCTATCTGATGAAGATTCCTCTGTAATTTTTTGATAACCTTTTTTGCGATCAACAATATCTTCTAACTTTATATCATCCACAAAACTTACTAATCATGCCTTGTACATAAACATCCAGATCATTTTTTTAAATAACAAACAACAAAGGTCCCAGCACTGATCTTTGTGATACACCACTGGTCACAGGCAATACAGTGTCGAGCTGGAGGAAAACAGCAGGTCAGGCAGTATCAGAGGAACACAGAAGTCGACGTTTTAGATCAGAACCATTTATAAGGGCTACTCACAGGCCTCCAGTTGAGAAACAACCTTCAACTGCTTCCTACCTTCGAGCTAATTATGAATCCATTTGGCTAGTTCTCCTTGGGTCCCATGCAACCTAACTTTCATGACTAGCCTGCTGACTAACCTTGTCAAAGGCTTTATTAAAAGTCCATATAGACAACATCCACTGCCCTATCCTCATGTATGCTCTTGGTTATCTCTTCAAAAGCCTCTCAATGATTTGTCAAACATGATTTCCCACGCAAATTTCCATGCTGATGATCATTAGTCAGACATTCATTATCCAAATGTTGATTGATCCTGTCCTTCAGTATCCTCTCCATTAATTTGCCTACCACTGATGTCACGCTCACTGGCCTGTCTATGCTACCTTTCTCAAACAATGGAACAACATTAAACATCCTCCATCTTCCGGAATTTCACCACTGGCTAAAGATGAAGCAAAAATCTCTACAGTTTCTTCCCTAGCATTCCATAATTTCCAATGATGGACTTGATCAGGCCCAGGGAATTTATCCAACTCAATACGCTTTAAGGCTGCAAACACATCCTCTCTGGTAATATGAATGTGGTCCAGAGCATCTCCGCTTGTTTCCCTTTTTTCCATAATTCTCTCCTCAATAAATACGGAGGATAAATATTCATTAAAAATCTCCTCCATCTCCTGTGGCTCCACACGTGCTGATCTTTAAGGGGACCTATTCTCCCCACAGCCACCCTTTTAATCTTTATACAGCTATAGTACCTCCTGGGATTAGCTTTAACCTGATCTGACAGATCCACCTCATACCCTCTTTTTGGTCTTCCGATTTCCCTCTTAAGTGTGCTCCTACACTTTATATAGTCATCTAGGAATTCACTTGAGCCCACTAGTTTAAACCCAATGTATCAGAGATAGTAGGAACTGTAGATGCTGGAGAATCTGAGATAACAAGGTGTAGAGCTGGATGAACACAGCAGGCCAAGCAGCATCAGAGGAGCAAGAAAGCTGACGTTTCGGGCATTCTTCTGAAGAAGGGTCCAGGCCTGAAATGTCAACTTTCCTGCTCCTCTGATGCTGCTTGGCCTGCTGTGTTCATCCAGCTCTACACCTGTTATCTTAAACCTAATGTATGCTGTCTTCATTTTCCTGACCAGAGCCTCAATATCCCTCGTCAGCCAGGGATCCCTTACCCTGCCAGCTTTTCCCTTCACCCTAACAGGGACATACTGTCCCTTAGCTCTTGATAGCACACTTTTAAAAGCCTCCCATTTGCCAAACGTTCCTTTTCCTTCAAACAGACTCGCCTAGATCCTGCCTAATGGCCCCAAAATTGGCCCTGCTCCAGTTTAGCACCTTAACCTGTGGACCTGTCCTATCTTTTTCCATAGCTACGTCAAAACTAAGAGTGTAATGGTCACTGGACGCAAAGTGCTCTACGACTGACACTTCAGTCACTTGCCTGACCTTGTTTACTAACAGGATGTCTAGTTTTGCAGGGTCCCAAGTGCAGCCTTCTACATATTGATTTACGAAATGTTCTTAGACACACGTGACAAATTCCAAACCATCCAGGCCTTTTACACTCTGGGTGGCCCAGTCAATACAGGGGAAATTAAAATCTCCAACCAATACCACTCTATTATTCCCACAGGTATCTGCAATCTCTCTACACGTCTGCTCCTCTAGTACCCACTGGCTACTTGGGGGTCTATAATACAATCCAAACAGAGTGACCATTCCCTTCTCGTTTCTAAGTTCTAATCATATGGCCTCATTTGATGCCCCCTTAATAATATCCTCTCTAAGCACTGTTGTCATGTCCTTCCTTATCAAAAGTGCAACTCCCTCTCCTTATTTACTTGTACTTCCTTAATTAATCATTATGAATCAGGGTCTCTTTATTAAATAAGTGAAAATTCAAATCAAGATTACCAAAATAGTCACAAATGTATCACTTAACAGGACTTTTATAGGAAATTCACCTTTTCCTTTTGTCTTGATCAAAAGAAGCTGGACATCTGGTATACTAACTTAAGTATTAAACAAAGTGCAGCAATATCACCAGAATATGTAACTGGATATAAGGCGATCAAATGCATCACTTCATGCTGCCAACCAGCATGTTGGTATGCCAGCAACACCCTAACCATAAAAGGTCAGACCAGGAGTGAAGTGATCACACACCCACAAACACTGGATAGTTTTATTGAATTAATTAAGAGGCTACTTATTAGAGGTTCAGTGAAATTTTCCATTCACCCTGCAGGCTTCCTGTAGCATCGGCAAAAATGAGAAAAACCAGGAGTTACTCTTTCCAAGTGTATATTTATATAATTAATCTTCATGTTGCTTAGGAATGTTCTTAAATGTTTACAAAAGGGAAAAAAAATCACTAATAGGTGAGAAGTAGATTGTCTTACCCTTCACTTTTAAGCAGCTCTTTGTCTTCTTGTCACCAGAATCACAAGTATATTCTCCTGAGTCATCTAGCATTAAATTATGAATAAGCAATTCCACAGTGGAACCATCTTGCTTCATTTCATGTTTGTCACTTGGATGAAGTAAAATAGATCCTTTTCTCCACTTCACTGAAGCATCTGCCTTAGAGAGTTCACAGCGAAGTGAGGCAGTATCTCCCTCCTCAGCTTCCATATCCTGAAGCTCTTTTTTGAAGTGCACAGGCAGGGCTAGAAGAGATAATAATTGTACATCTTCAATTCATGAAGATGATAAGGCATGAGCATGGGCATTGTGTTCAGGTCCAATAACCAAACCTGTGAATTCACAATATTATTGCCTTGAGAAAGGAAATGAATATGTATACATGCCTGAAAGAGATATGTCATGAAGTGCTGCACGCATAAGAAATCACATACTATTAAAGGGTGTGTTCCTTATTTTCACTATTCCATCCTTTCAGTACTCTGCAGGCTCCAAAATGCTTTGCTAACCTGAAACATCTCATCCTACGAGCAATGTTAGAACAAGAAGCACTTGCAGTCCTGAGATGCTGCTTGGCCTGCTGTGTTCATCCAGCTTCACACTTTATTATCTTGGATTCTCCAGCATCTGCAGTTCCCATTATCACTTGCAGTCCAGCAGCTCTTCGCTACTTCAAGGTCTATGAAAATAATACTGCTCATCATCCATAAAATTTCATTGATAAATTAGAAATAAGACTCCAAAGTTGTTAAGATAGAGCTTAGATCAGCAGCCATTTAGCGTAAAAATTGTACATTTTTCCTGGAAAGTAAATGCAATTGCTGTTGCATTATTCCGAATGTAAACTGTCGTATGTATGAGAGTGTAACAAGAAAATTGAATAGTGATTAAGAATTAGGTGGGAGGAAGAATGAACAGTTCTGAGTTTAGTGATAATAAAGTGTGAAGCTGGATGAACACAGCAGGCCAAGCAGCAATAGTGTTTTGTTTGTCATATCAGTGCTACTAATCTTGTTGTGAAATTAATTTTTAAAAAGAAAATGGGCTTTATGTTTTGAAGGTGGAGGCATGTTGGGACCCGTATGGAATTTTTCATTACTTTTTACTTTATTCTTTTATCAGTTTTGGTTTGGAGCTGTAGAATTATAAGCTAAAGGTGACTTTTGGACTGTGGGCAACAGCTTGTTGGTAGAAGAAAAACAGATCATTAAGCTAGGCCTGGAAGTTAATTGCAGATTGAATACTAATCAAGATTCTGTAGACATTTTATCACCTGGGAACACTATTACATCTAAACACACAGCAGAAGTTAGTTCGTGAGATCTGTACCTGGGAACTGGTTGCAAGTCTGGAAAAGACCTTATTCTCAAGCAGATGGCAGATGCTGATAAGTGATTAAGGAGGAACGATGGCCTAGTGGTGTTATAGCCGGACTATTAATCCACAGCCCACGGTATGTACTGGGGCCCTGAGTTTGAGTCCTGCTACAGCAGACCGTGAAATTTGAATTCAATAAAAATGTGGAATTCAGAATCTAATGATAACCATGAACCCATTGTTGTTTTTGGGGGGAAAAATCTGGTTCACTAATGCCCTTTAGGGAAGAAAACTATCCTTACCTGGTCTTGCCTACATATGACTCCAGACTCACAGCAATGGGGTTGGTTCTTACCTGCCCTCTGGGATGCTGGTCAAGCTGGCAATGTCTTCATCCAATGAATAAATAAAAAAATACTATGACATTGCTGAGAAAGTAAGCAGTCAGTCAGGGAGTGGTCAGAAATTGGGTTTGGGATGAATTTTCAATGAAAAGGAATCTGGCTGTTGATGCTAAAGCTTGATTATCTGGAAGCTCCCTGCCCAACCTCCCTTGTCAAAGCTCACAGAATAGAAAACTAAGTAGTAGGTATTGCTGCCTTTATCTAAGTGAACTATAAAGGTGACCGAGATCAGAATCTTCAGAAAATCAACCAAGAGACCATCATCAATGCCCATGGAACAATGCATCATGAAAACCATTTAAGTAATCTGGCCAATTTTGTTCTTTTATTTATCTCTTAACTGTGTGTGTTGTTTAATTTTAGTCTGCTAAAGTTACTATATTATTAATAAATTGTTATGCCTTTGGTTTAATATACAAACTGGTGTCTGGAATTGATTACTCGTGCAGCCTGGGACTGGTCATTCAAAATTCTGGTTAGGAACCACTGGGTTCAATCTTGAGGGTCTTTAAAGGTTTTAATTTTTCTGTGTTGTGAATACAGAAGTAGAAAGCTGATTTGGATCGGCTGTCTGTCTCTGTGTCATAACAACTATTATTTTCACCTCCAGACTGATTCTACGTCTAATTTTCTAAGCCAATTCCCTTTCTCATTATTGGACTGATTTCTTCCTTTACTAACAATGCCTTTTCTTTTTTTGCCAGTCCTTCCTATATATTGAATACCCTCAGTTATTCAGCACTGAGACTCGGTCACCTACAGACGGGGTTTTTAACACAATCATATCTGTCTACCACAACATAGTTTTATCAACTATTTGCACTGTTAATCAGTCTACCAATTTGGGAATGCTCTATGCACTCAGATACAGTACATTTAGATGTATATATTTAATATTTTTATTCTTTTTTTGTACAACAGATCTATTTTTGCTTGCCCCATTTTCATTGTGTTTCAGTTTCAATGTTTTCCACTTGTAGTTTCAATTTTTGTTTCCCTCTTTCCCTGTCTGTCCTTGTTCATATCCCCATGGCACTCAAACCAGCCCAAATCACATTAGTGAATAGCAATGTGAGGATACTGGTCACAATCTAGCCAGGGTGCAACTGAATAGCTTGTAGTAGCCCCATTTCACCCTGCATATGCCAGTGATTCAGGAATCTAAATCCCTCTTATTGCATCGCTCCAGCCTTGCATTAATCCAATCTATTCTCCTATTCTGTTCTCGGGGCATGTGGCAATGGGGGTCATCTTTAAATTCGAACTTTGAGGTCCTTTGTAATTTACCTCCTAGTCCTCTGCACTATCCTGGCCACCAGGACTTTCAGGCCCTGACTGCAAAGTAGAGTGTCAATTTCCTCTTATCGCCCGTGTGGGAGAAAATGCAACGAACCACGCATGGCAGCTGCAGCCTGATAATGCTTAACTAGATTTTCGATGCCCTTTAAAAGCGATCTCATATATGGTGAATATGTTCAGCTATGGCCAGTGGTACACTAGCACTGGATATGAGGAGAGATAGATAGATTTTTGATTAGTAACAGGTTCAAGAGTTATGGGAGCAGACAGGAAAGTGGAATTAAAGTCTAGATGGGATCCGCCATGGTTGTATTCAATGGCAAAGCACTCTTGAGGGGCTGACTTGTCTATTCCTGCTCCTGGTTCTTAAATTGTTATCCATGTTAGGAGTGCCATCTGGGCATGGTACATAGTTAACAAAGCGAGTTTGAGATGATAGCACGCATAAAATCATTTGACCTCATTGAGAGACACTCTCCATGAAACTCAACAAAAATTATAGCTTGCCAACATATGGTAAGATTCAATCCTTGTCTGATTTAGGTATTAGGGAAAGGTAGGACATTTGCAATACACAACAGAGCCAGTGAAGGATGAAGGGCCAAAGAGCTTCCTTTGGCACCATAATAATTCTACGATTTGATATGTATAACTTACTCTAGGATGAAGAATATAAATGGCTACAGTAACCAATGATTCTTTGAGAAGAATTTAGTTCACCAAGAGGAAAACGAATACAGCCAAATTCTTATAAGTTCCCTGGACATGATGGGACACATCTAGGATCTTAAAAGAAGTAGATACTGAATAGTAGATGCATTGGTTGTATTCTTACCAGCCAAGGAGAACTGAAAAAAACACTAACCACAGGCTGGCTAGCTAGGGTCTATTGTTGGGGAAATGTTGTAGTCCATTATAAAGGAGGTAACACTAGAACCTGACTTCATGAAGAGGAAATTATGCCTGATAAATTATTTATACTTCTTTGAGAAGGTATCACACTGGATAGATAAAGGGAAACCAGTAGGTAATATATTTAAGATAATAAAATGTGAGGCTGGATGAACACAGCAGGCCAAGCAGCATCTCAGGAGCACAAAAGCTGACGTTTCGGGCCTAGATCCTTCATCAGAGAGGGGGATGGGGAGAGGGAACTGGAATAAATAGGGAGAGAGGGGGAGGCGGACCGAAGATGGAGAGTAAAGAAGATAGGTGGAGAGAGTGTAGGTGGGGAGGTAGGGAGGGGATAGGTCAGTCCAGGGAAGACGGACAGGTCAAGGAGGGGGGATGAGGTTAGTAAGTAGCTGGGGGTGCGGCTTGGGGTGGGAGGAAGGGATGGGTGAGAGGAAGAACCGGTTAGGGAGGCAGAGACAGGTTGGACTGGTTTTGGGATGCAGTGGGTGGGGGGGAAGAGCTGGGCTGGTTGTGTGGTGCAGTGGGGGGAGGGGACGAACTGGGCTGGTTTAGGGATGCAGTAGGGGAAGGGGAGATTTTGAAACTGGTGAAGTCCACATTGATACCATATGGCTGCAGGGTTCCCAGGCGGAATATGAGTTGCTGTTCCTGCAACCTTCGGGTGGCATCATTGTGGCAGAGCAGGAGGCCCATGATGGACATGTCATCAAGAGAATGGGAGGGGGAGTGGAAATGGTTTGCGACTGGGAGGTGCAGTTGTTTGTTGCGAACTGAGCGGAGGTGTTCTGCAAAGCGGTCCCCAAGCCTCCGCTTGGTTTCCCCAATGTGGAGGAAGCCGCACCGGGTACAGTGGATGCAGTATACCACATTGGCAGATGTGCAGGTAAACCTCTGCTTAATGTGGAATGTCATCTTGGGGCCTGGGATGGGGGTGAGGGAGGAGGTGTGGGGACAAGTGTAGCATTTCCTGCGGTTGCAGGGGAAGGTGCCGGGTGTGGTGGGGTTGGAGGGCAGTGTGGAGCGAACAAGGGAGTCACGGAGAGAGTGGTAACACCTCCGCTCAGTTCGCAACAAACAACTGCACCTCCCAGTCGCAAACCATTTCCACTCCCCCTCCCATTCTCTTGATGACATGTCCATCATGGGCCTCCTGCACTGCCACAATGATGCCACCCGAAGGTTGCAGGAACAGCAACTCATATTCCGCCTGGGAACCCTGCAGCCATATGGTATCAATGTGGACTTCACCAGTTTCAAAATCTCCCCTTCCCCTACTGCATCCCTAAACCAGCCCAGTTCGTCCCCTCCCCCCACTGCACCACACAACCAGCCCAGCTCTTCCCCTCCACCCACTGCATCCCAAAACCAGTCCAACCTGTCTCTGCCTCCCTGACCGGTTCTTCCTCTCACCCATCCCTTCCTCCCACCCCAAGCCGCACCCCCAGCTACCTACTAACCTCATACCACCTCCTTGACCTGTCCGTCTTCCCTGGACTGACCTATCCCCTCCCTACCTCCCCACCTACACTCTCTCCACCTATCTTCTTTACTCTCCATCTTCGGTCCGCCTCCCCCTCTCTCCCTATTTATTCCAGTTCCCTCTCCCCATCCCCCTCTCTGATGAAGGGTCTAGGCCCGAAACGTCAGCTTTTGTGCTCCTGAGATGCTGCTTGGCCTGCTGTGTTCATCCAGCCTCACATTTTTTTATCTTGGAATTCTCCAGCATCTGCAGTTCCCATTATCTCAGGTAATATATTTAGATTTCCAAATTGTGTTTGGTAAAGGTGCAATGTATAAGGCTACATTTTTATTTTATTCATTCATTGGATGTAAGTGTCACTGGCTGGACAACATTTATTACCCGTCCCCAGTTGCCCTTGAGAAGGTGGTAACAAGAGCTGCCTTCTTGAACTGCTACAGTCCACGTGCTGTGGGTTGACCCACAATGCCACTTGGGAGGGAATTCCAGGATTTTGACCTAGTGACTGTGAAGGAACGGCAACACATTTTTCAAGTCAGGATGGTGAGTGGTTTGGAAGTTTCTTGGAAGTAGTAGTGTTCCCATATATCAGCTACCCTTCTCCTTCCAGATGGGGGTGGTCATGGGGTTGGATAGTGCTGTCTGAAGATTTTTGGTGAATTTATGCAGTGCATATTGTAGAGAGTACACATTGCTGCTACTGAGCATCAGTGGTGGAGGGAGCAGATGTTTGAGGAAGTGGTGCTAGCCAAGCACACTGCTTTGTCCTAGATAATGGTCAAGCTTCTTGAATGTTCTTGGACCTGCACCCATCCAGGTAAGTGGGAGGTATTCCATTACACTCCCAACTTGTGCCCTGTAGATGATAGACAGGCTTCGGGAAAAAGGAGATGAGTTACTCGCTGCAGTATTGTATTTTATTGGTGATGGTCATCGCCTGGCATTTATGTGGCACGAATGTTACTTCCCACTTGTCAGCCCAAGCCTGGATATTGTCCAGATCTTGTTGCATTTGAACATGGACTGCTGCTTCAGTATCTGAGGAGTTGTGAATGGTGCAGAACGTTGCACAATCATCAATGAATGTCCCAACTTCTGATATAATGATGAATGGAAGATTATTGATGAAGTTGTAAAGATGTTTGGGCCTAGGTCACTACAGTTTCCACAATGTCGGGTAGATGCCAGCATTATAACTGAACTGGAAGAGGAATGGCAAGTTCTGGAGCTCAAGCCTTCAGTGTTATTGCCAGAATGTTGTCCACACCCACAGGCTTTGCAGTCTATAACTTTCTTGATATCACATGGAGTAAGTCAAATTGTCTGAAAATTGGTAATCTGTAATGTTAGAATCACTGGAGGTGTCCACAATGAATCATTCACTCGGCACTTCTTGCTAAAGATTGCTGCGAATGTTTCAGCTTTATCTTTTGCACTGTTGTGTCGGGTTCTTCCATCATTGAGGATGGGGGATATTTGTGGTCCCTCCTCCCACAGTGAGTTGCTTAATTGCCCACCATTGTTCCCAACTGAATGTGGCAAGATTTCACAGTTTAGCTCTCTTTGTCATGCTCGAGATCAGACCCCCTAAAGTTTATTAAGGAGTTAGCCTAGGCCCTAACTTTTACATTTTTCACAAAGGCAAGTGTAAGGTGTTGTGGTCCAGATATGATTTGACTGGTCTGTCAGTAAGCTTTAATCAAAACATATCTTATTTTTGCCACCCAGTTCAAATACAACAGAAGAGAAGTTGGAATAGCTTTGCTGAATCGAAATACTGAACAAGATTATGTACTATTTAACCACTAATTATCAACTGTTCCCAAACAGGCAGCATCCCAGAAACACATCCTTTGGCAAAAATGCAATTCAGCGAAAGTTATGATTCTCACGTACTGTCTCTTTCCAGTTCAGATGAAAGAAACACCAAAAGAAACAATTTGCCCCTTTCGATTTTTAAGAGGAAACTTCACTGTCTAAAAATCTACTCTAGTAGCAGGGAACTCAAGGTTTTGATTCCAACAGCCAGCAGAAACATTCTCAACTAATTGAAAGCAAAACTGAAAATATTTTGGGTCTCATGATTCTTTTAACTCACTTAAAAAAAACAGCGAGGGAGAACTCATAGTTGTATATCAACTGCCTGTCTGAAGGAAGCATTTCTGACTCACTGTGACAACACGCCTATGCAAGAGAAACAGGACAGAACAGAGCATTGTCACATATTTATCACTTACTGCTTATGCGATTTGGTACGCAAGTTGTCCTGTTGGTAGCTTCACCAGCTTAACACCTCAGTTTTAGGTATGTGTGGTGCTGCTCCTGCACTCTCCATTGAACCATGATTAATTCTCTGGCTTGTTGGTAATGGAGGATATGTCAAGCCCTGAGGTTACAGATTGTGCTGAAGTACAGTCCTGCTGCTGTTGATGGACAACAGCACCTCACGGATACCCACTCCTCAGTTGCTAGATCTATTCAAAGTTTGTCCCATTTAGCATGGTGATAATGCCACACAATTCCATGGAGGGTATTCTCAATGTGAAGGCGGGACTTCATCTCCACAAGAACTATGCAGTGATCCCTCTTACCAATACTGTCATGGACTTAAGCATCTGTAGCCATATAGGGCCAGAATTAAAAATGACACATTCAAATCAAATCATTAATGGTTAATTGTTAAGGGCTAATGAACATGACAATGCGCATTTGAAGACAAGCGGAGAATGAATGGTTTAGTGCAAAACAGTTGTTTCAGCTGCTGGGGAACCACATGACACACCCACTTCGAGGGCAGTTTTCTGCACAATGAAGTTTAGAAGATTCCTTGGAGGCTTGAAAGGGTCAATACAGAGAAGTTGCTTCCCCTTGTAGAAGGGCCTAAGAACAGAGGTCATAATCAAAAAGAAAGGGGCCATCCACTTAAGACAAAGATGATGTGGAATTTATTCTCTCAGAAGGTAATGAATCTGGAATTTTTTATCGCAAACGAGTGTCAAGGTTGGGTCATTAACTGTATTCAAGGCTAAGACAGATAGATTTTTAAGGTAGGTGACAGCCCAGTGGTATTATCGCTAGACTCTTAATCCAGTCGGAAAAACCCATTTGGTTCACTACTGTCCTTCAGGGAAGGAAATCTGCCACCCTCAACTGGTCTGGCCTACATGTGACTCCAAACCCATAGCAATGTGGTTGACTCTTGATTGCCCCCGAAATGGCCTCGCAAGCCATTCAGTTGTATCAATCGCTACAAAGTCTCAAAGAAATGAAACTGGATGGATCACCTGGCATCAACCTAGGCACCAGAAAAGACAACAGCAGAAACGGCCCTGTCGACCCTGCAAAGTCCTCCTCACTAACATCTGGGGGTTAGTGCCAAAATTGGGAGAGCTGTCTCACAAACTAATTAAGCAACAGCCTGACATAGTCATACTCACAGAATCAGGCCTTACAGACAATGTCTCAGAAATCACCATCACTATCCCGGGATATGTTCTGTCCCACTAGCAGGATAGACCTAGCAGATGTGGCAGCACAGCAGCATACAGTCGGGAGGGTGTTAATCTAGAAGTCCTCAATACTGACTCCAGATTCCATGAAGTCTCATGGCTTCAAGTTAAACATGGTCAAGGAAACCTCCTGCTAATTACTACATACAGACCCCCCTCAGCGGATGAAGCAGTACTTCTCCATGTTGAACAACACTTGGAGAAGCACTGACGATGGCAAGGGCACAAAATTTACTCTGGGAGTGGGATTTCAATGTCCACCACAAAGAGTTGCTCAGTGGCAATACTACAGATCGGGCTGGTTGGGTCCTAAAGGACACAGCTGCTAGACTGGGTCCACAGCAGGTGGTGAGGGAACCAACAAGATGGAAAAGCACACTTGACCTCATCTTTACCAATCTGCCAATATCTGTAAGAATGACCATTGTACAATCCTTGTTGACAGGAAGTCCCACCTTCACAGTGAGAATAACTTCCATCATATTGTGTGGCACTATCACCATGCTAAATGGGACAGACTTCACACAGATCTAGCAATTCAATACTGGGCATCTACGAGGCACTGTGGGCCATCAACAGCAGCAGAATTGTACTCCAGCACAATGTGTAACCTCATGGCCCGGCATATCCCCCACCTGAACCATTACTGAACCCAAGCCAGGGGATTAACCTGGTTCAATGGAGAGTGCAAGAAGGTACGCCAGGAGCAGCAATAGGCATATCCGAAGGCGAAGTATCAACCTGGTGAAGCCACCAAACAGGATTACTTGCATTCCAAACAGCAAAATCAGCAAGTGTTAGACAGAGTTAAGTAAACCCACAACCAATGGATCAGATATAAGCTTTGCAGTCCTGCCACATCCAGTCATGAACGGTGGTGGACAATGAACTCTCTGGAGGAGGAGGCTCCACAAATATCCCCATCTTCAATGATGGAAGTGCCCAGCACATCAGTGCAAAAGACAAGGCTGAAGCATTCACAGTAATCTTCAACCAGAAGTGCCAACTGGGTGACCTATCTCAGCCTCCTCCAGCGGTCTCCAGCATTACTGACACCAGTCTTCAGCTAATTTGATTCACATCACGTGATATCAAGAAATGGTCGAATACACTGGATACTGCAAAGGTTTTGTGTCCTGATAACCATGCTAAATGGGACAGACTTCACACGGCAATAGTACTGAAGGCTTGCGCTCCAGAACTTGCTGCTTCCCTAGCCAAGCTGTTCCAGTACAGTTACAACACTGGTATCCACCCAGCACTGTGGAAAATTGCCCAAGTATGTCCTGTACACAAAAAGCTGGTCAACTCCAACCAGGCCAGTTACTTCCCTATCAGTTTACTCTCAATCATCAGTAATGTGATGGAAAGTGTCATGAACAGTGCAATCAAGCAGGACATGCACAGCAAAACCTTGCTCAGCGATGCCCACTTTAGGTTCAGCCACAGCCACTCAGCTCCTGATCTCACTACTGCCTTGGTTGAAATATTGGCAAAAGAGGTGAGGTCAGAGTGACAGCCCTTGACAATATTGGCAAAAGAGCTGAATTCCAGAGGTGAGGTGAGTGACATCAAGGCTGATTTCGAACAAGTGTGGCATCAAGAAGCCCTAGCATAGTGTAGAAGTTTGTCAAAAAATACAGCGGGACATAGATCAGTTGCAGATATGATTGGAGAGATGGCAGATGGAGTTTAGTCTGTGTACGTATGGGTACTGCACTTTGGGAGATCAAATTTAAAGGAGAAGTACATAGTTAATGGCAGGAGCCTGAACAGCATTGGTATACAGAGGGATCTTGGGGTTAAAGTCCATAGCTCCCTGAAAGTGGCCACGCAGGAGATGTGCTGGTGAAGAAGGCATACAGCATGTCTATTATTATTGGTCAGGGAATTGAGTACCAGAGTCAAGATGTCATGTTGCAGCTTTATAAAACTTTGGTTAGGCTACACTTAAGAGTATTGCCTTGAATTTTGGTTGCCACATTACAGGAAGGATGTGGAGACTTTGGAGAGGGTGAAGAAGAGGTTACCAGGAAGTTGCCTGGATTACAAGGTATGAGCTATAAAGAGAGGCAAAAAAAACTTGGGTTGTTTTCTCTGGAGTGGTGGAGGCTGAGGGAAGACTTGACAGAAGTGCACAAAACTGTGATGCATAGACAGGGTTGACAGTCAGAATGTCTCATACATTTAAGGTTAGAGGCATAAAGTTCAAAGGAGATGTGAAGGACAAGTTCTTTTTTAAAAGAGTGGTCGGAGTCTAGAACATACTGCGAGGAGTGGTGGTGGAGGCAGATATGTTAGGGGTATTTAAGGGACTGTTAGAAAAACACATGAATATGCAAGGAATGGAAGGATATCGACCAATAGCAGGCAGAGGGGATTAGTTCCATATGGTGTCATGTTTGACACTATATTGTGGGCCGATGGGCCTGTTCTGTGCTAGACTGCTCTATGTTCAAAACTAGAATTAATGGGTATCAGGGGGCAAACTCTCCGGTGATTGGAGTCATGCCCGACACATAGGAAGATAGACATGGTTGTTGGAGGTCAATCATCTCAGCTCCAGGATATCTCTGCAGGAGTTCGTCAGGGTAGTATCCTCAGCCCAACCGTCTTCAGCTGCTTCATCAATGACCTTCCCTCCATCATAAGGTCAGAAGCGGGGAAGTTTGCCAATGATTGTTCAGCACCAATCTTGACTCCTCAGATTCTGAAGCAGTCCGTGTTCAAATGCAACAAGGTCTGGACAATATCCAGGCTTGGGCTGACAAGTGGCAAGAGACATTTGCGCCAAACAAATGCCAGGCTATGACCATCATCAATAAGAGACAATCTGACCACCATCCATTGACATTCAATGATACAGAATTACCCCACTATCAACAATCTGGGGTTTCACTGACCAGAAACTCAACTGGACTCACCACATAAACAAAGAGGCTACAAGAGTAGGTCAGAAGCAAAGAATACTGCAACGAGTAACTCACCTGCTGACTTCTAAAAGCCTGTCTACCATCTACAAGGCACACGTCAGGAGTGTGATAGAATACTCTCCAACTGCCTGGATGAGTGCAGCCTCAAGAAGCTTGACACTATCTAGGACAAAGCAGCCTGTTTGACTGGAACTCAGCAGTTGCAGTGTGTACTGTCTACAAGATGCACCACAGAAATTCACCAAAGATCCTCAGACAACACCTTCCAAACCCACAACCACTTCCATCGGAAGGACAAGGGCAGCAAGCATATGGGAACACCACCACTTCCAAGTTCTCCTCCAAGACACTCACATCCTGACTTAAAACATAGAACATAACAGTACAGTACAGGCCCTTTGGCCCTCGATGTTCTGCCGACCTGTCATACCAATCTGAAGCCCATCTAACCTACACTATTCCATGTACGTCCATATGCTTGTCCAATGACGACTTAAATGTACCTAAAGTTGGCGAATCTACCACAATTGCAGGCAAAGCGTTCCATTCCCTTACTACTCTCTGAGTAAAGAAACTACTTCTGACATCTGTCCTATATCTTTCACCCCTCAATTTAAAGCTATGCTCCCTTGTGCTCGCCGTCACCATCCTAGGAAAATGGCTCTCCCTATCCACCCTATCTAACCCTCTGATTAATCAATTAAGTTACCTCTCAACCTTCTTTCTCTAATGAAAACAGCCTCAAGTCCCTCAGCCTTTCCTCGTAAGACCTTCCCTCCATACCAGGCAACATCCTAGTAAATCTCCTCTGCACCCTTTCCAAAGCTTCCACATCCTTCTTATAATGCGGTGACCAGAACTGTACACAATACTCCAAGAGCAGCCGCATCAGAATTTTGTACAGCTTCACCATAACCTCTTGGTTCCGGAACTAGATCCCTCTATTAATAAAAGCTAAAACACTGTATGCCTTCTTAACAGCCCTGTCAACCTGGGCGGCAACTTTCAAGGATCTGTGTACATGGACACCGAGATCTCTCTGCTCATCTACACTGCGAAGAATCTTACCATTAACCCTGTACTTTGCCTTCTGGTTACTCCTACCAAAGTGCATCACCTCACACGTCTGCATTAAACTCCATTTGCCACCTCTCAGCCCAGCTCTGCAGCTTATCTATGTCTCTCTGCAATCTACAGCATCCTTCATCACTATCCACAACTCCACCGACCTTAGTGTCGTCTGCAAATTTGCTAACCCATCCTTCTACGCCCTCATCCAGGTCATTTATAAAAATGACAAACAGCAGTGGACCCAACACCGACCCTTGTGGTACATCACTAGTAACTGGTCTCCAGGATGAACATTTCCCATCAACTACCACCCTCTGCCTTCTTTCAGCAAGCCAATTTCTATCTCCCACAATTCCATTCCTCCGCATTTTGTACAATAGACTATTGTGGGGAACCTTATCGAACGCCTTGCTGAAATCCATATACACCACATCAACCGGTTTACTCTCATCTACCTGTTTGGTCACCTTCTCAAAGAACTCAATAAGGTTTTTTGATAGGTCGTGCCTCACAAACCTTATTGACTTGGAAAAATACTGCTGTTCCTTCACTGTTGCTGGGTCAAAATCCTGGAATTCCCTCCCTAATGGCATTGTAAGTCAACCTACACCAGGTGAACTGTAGTAGTTCGAGAAGGTAGATCACCACCACATTCTTAAGGGCAACTAGGGACGGGCAAGAAATGTTGGCCAACCAGCAATGCCCACATCCCACAACTGAATAGAAAAAAAAAGCAAGAGAATCTAGGGTTATGGGGATGTAGGAATGTGAAATCGAGGATTTTCAGACCAGTTGTGATCTCATTAAATGAAGGAGCAGACTCATAGGCTGAATGGTTTACTTCTGCTTCAACATCTTATGGTCTTAAGGTATTTCCTCTGCTGCGTATGCTTTTGAAGATCCAAACTTCTTGGACTTAGGCGTGGTGTTTAAAAATCTCCTCAACAATCCCATAACACCACGTGGTTTTTTTTGCTTATAAGTGGTTCTAGACCTAGGATTTGTGGGGAGAAAGCAGAGTCAATGTTTCGAGTTGTGGTGACTTTTCATCAGAACATGAAGGACCTTGGTACTTGGTACAACCACAACCTCATAATACCACTGCGCACACCTGTATTATTTAAAATAGCAGGCAGCTTTGCATGTCTAGCAAGATTTGTGCAGAGATGCTCTCCAGAGAGATGCCACACCTGCTGAGTTTCTGCAGTACTTTCCATTTGTATTTCAGGTCTTCAGCATCTGCAGTTCTTTTCCTTTTTTAAGATGCTTGCATGCTACTACATCACAACAAATAGGCAAGCAACACTATCCCTTCACCCAATATCAGGTCTTATTTTATGTTTTATTGGCTTAGTCTTTCTAATGTATTCAACATCGTTGTACCAGCACACTTATTATGCATCAGAACACTTTCATTTTCCCTCTGGAAAAGGAATATTCAAATCCAAACAAATCTCCCCTCACAGAGATAACAAGATGTGGAGTGGATGAACACAGCAGTCCAGGCAACATCTGAGGAGCAGGAAAGCTGTTGTTTCGGGTATGGCCTCTTCTTCAGAAGAAAGGTCCAGAACCGAAACGTCAGCTTTCCAGCTTCTCTGATGCTGCCTGGCCTGCTGTGTTCATCCAGCTCCACACCTTGTTATCTCAGACTCCAGCATCGGCAGTTCCTATTGTCTCCCCTCCCGAGAATTGTCTACCAACTATCAAGTGGTTTCATCTTGGCAAGTGAAGAACGGGGAAGGACAGTTGGTAGAAAGAAATGCCAATGAAAGAGTCATTTCATAAAAGAAACTGATTACCTTTTACTTTTAACAAAGCAGTTGTCTGTTCATCCCCAGAGTCACAGGTGTATTCTCCAGCATCTTCAAGTTTTAAGTCATGAATAATCAGCTCAACGTTAATACCCTTTTGCTTCATTTTGTATCTATCTTTAGCATCAAGCAGCGTGGATCCCTTTTTCCATTTTACAGGGGCATCAGGTTTTGTCAGCTCGCACTGCAATGTGGCGACACTCCCTTCTTTATGTTCTTTATTCTGAAGCTTTTTCTTGAAAAGTACTGGAAGAACTAGAACAGAAAAGTGGAATGCCTTCTTGAGTGACTCTACACAACTTCTTCACTGCAACAATTTACCAATTAGCAAAATTCACAAGCTACAAGAAAACAAGCGTGTCAGCAATTTCTCAGAGGATAGCAGTCTCACCGGTGAGTCAGAGGATTTTGGGCTCAATGTGGTAGTACTGTGCAGGATCAAGGGAGCACTGTACTGTCAGAAGTACCATTTTTCTCTTCAACTAAGGAACCTGGCAGGTGTAAAAGATCTTCTGGGCCTATTTCAAAGCATTATTCCTAATTTCCTGCTCAATATCGATCTCAAAAGTAAATTATCTGGTGATTTTCATGTTGCTTTTTGCAGAATCTGGGTGTCCACAAACTGATTGCAGCATTTCTTACATTAAAACAACAACAACATTTCAATAAGTATTACACTGGCTGTAGGGTACTTTAAGACTTCTGACAGATGTGAAAGGCACTATATACAAGAGTGTTTCTCTTTCATCATGGAGAAATGTTCAAATGAATAAAAATGTATATATGTTCATTTAACAATACAAGTATTAACATGCAATTTCTTTGTATATATCTGCTTAAAGATAAAATAAAATCAGTATCAAGCATGTTGGCTCAGATCTCCTGGGCTCCAGAAAGTTGAACACTGGATGTACCCTGACAGATGTGCACCAGGACACTTTGGACACTATGATGCAATGACTAACCAGGAAATAATGGGAAGTTTAAATTTCCAAAGTGCAATTAACTGGCATCTGGAACCCTCTGGAAGATCTACAGCTTTAAGCTTGAATTGAAAAGTTCACAGGGTTCTGACTCACATACCAAAATAGATATCCTGGATAAATCAGAGGGTTAAAACCTAAATTATGTTTGTGCAATACGATTATGCACAGCCAATCACTCACTCCAATGGGCATACATTTTATTTCTTCATTCATGGGATTTGGACATTGCCGCCTAGAGTAGCATTTATTGCCCATCACTAGTGAACCGTAAAAAGGTAGCAGTGGGCTGCCTTCTTGTATATCTACAGTCCTTTTCGTCTAAGTATGGTCATGTTCCTGTTAGGGAGAGAGTTCCAAAGATTTCAACCTAGTAATGTGAAAGAACTGCAATATATTTTCAAGTCAGATGATGAATGGCTTGGAGGAAGTGTGCAAGTGGTGGAGTTCACATGTATCTGCTATCCTTGAAGGTGGTAATTATTACGGGCTTGGAAGGCTCTATCTAAGAAGCAATGGTGAATTTCGTCAGTACCTCTTATAGACGTTATGCACTGCTGTAAATGAGCATCAGTTGCGAGGAAATGAATGTTTGTGAATGTGGTGCCCATCAGGCGGGCTTTGTACATGATGGTATCATGTTTTTTGAATATTGTTTGAGCAGCACTCATTCAAGCAAGTGGGGAGGATTCTATCACAGTCTTGACATGCCTTACAGATATTGGACAGGCTTTGGTTAGTCAAGAAATAAGTTGCTTGTTGTAGGTTTCCTATCCTTTGACCTGCTCTTGTCATTGCAGTATTTATATAGTTGGTCCAGTTCAGTTTCTGTTCAACTGTGACTGAAGAGGATGTTGATAGTAGGGAATTTGGGGATGGTAATGCCACTGAGTGTCAAGGAGTAATGTTTAAACTCTCTATTGTTGGAGGTGGTCTTTGTTATACCTCACTCAGGTAGCATACTGGAATTCTTCAAGTCGCTCTATTCCCACAGTCATCATAAAAGTTAAGAATTTTATATACATGCAGAAATTTCCCCAATGAGAGGAGAAACATCCTCTCAGCATTTATAAAGTCAGGCCCCCTAAGAATCCTGAATAAAAACAAAAGTCGCTGAAAAAGCTCAGCAGGTCTGGCAGCAACTGTGAAGAAAAAAATCTGAGTTAATGTTTCGGGTCCGGAGATCCTTCCTCAGTTAACTCTGATATTTTTCTTCACAGATGCTGCCAGACTTGTTGAGTTTTTCCAGTAACTTCTGTTTTTGTTCCAGATTTGCAGCATCTACAGTTCTTTCAATTTCTCTCAAGAATCCTTTTTTATTTCAATGAGTTTCATTAAACTCATTAAGTTGGTTCCCAATTTTTTTAGCCTTTGCTCATAAGACAATCCCTCCAAATCAGAGGTCATCCTTGGTGAACATTCACTGAAATGCTTCCAATGAAATGATATTTTTATTTAAGTAAGGAGACAAAACTATTCACACTACCCCAGATATGGTTTCACCAGCACCTTGAACAAGTGCACTGAAATTTCCCTGCTCTTGTACTTTAGACTCCTTGAAATAAGAGTCAGCATTCAAACAGAAATAGCAAGAACTGCAGCTACTGGAGTCAGAGATAATGAAATGTGGAGCCAGAAGAATACAACAGACCAGGCAGGGATTTTATTAGTTTCAAAATCTCCCTAGCCCCGGCCTCATCCATCATTCCCACTTCACTGACCAATCCCAACTACTGCCTACATACACTTACCTATCACCATCCCATCTACTTTTCCCAGCCCCACCCCTGTTCTCTCTATTTATTATTTCCGAGCTCCTCTCACCCTCCCCATTTCTGAAGTAGGGTCCCGACCCGAAACATAAGCTTTCCTGTTCCTCTGATGCTGCATGGCTTGCTGTATTCCTCCAGCTCAACATTCATGCATATTACCAGACAGGAGGTGTCTGCAGCCTTAAAGTGCATTAAGGTGGATAAATCCTCTGGGCCTGATCCTTGGATACTGTGGGAGGCTAGGGAAGAAATAGCAGAGGCTCGTGCAGAGATTTTTACTTCATCTTTAGCCACTGGTGAAGTTCTGGAAGACTGGATGGTGACAAATTTTGTTCCATTGTTTAGAAAAAGGTAGCAAAGATAAGCCAGGGAACTGCAGACCGATAAGCCTAACATCAGTGATCGGCAAGTTGTTGGAGAGGATACTGAGGGACAGGATCAACCAACATTTGGTTAGTCAAGGTCTGATTAGGGACAATCAGTATGGAATTGAACGTGGGAAGTCATGTTTGACAAATCATTCAGAGTATTTCAAATAGGTAACCAAGGGGCTGGATGAGAGTAGGGCATTGGGCGTTGTCTGTACAGATTTTAGTGAGGCTTTTGACAAGGTCCCGCACATCAGGCTATTCATGAATTAGGTTTCATGGGTTTCAGGACGAGCTAGCTGATTAGATTCAAAATTGGCTCGATGGTAGGAAGCAGAAGGTGATGGTTGAAGGCTATTTCTCAGACTGGAGGCCTGTGACTATTGTTGTGCCACAGGAGTCAGTGCTAGGACCTTTGTTATTTATTATTTACATAAATTATCTGAATGTGAAAGTATAAGGCATGATTAGCCAGTTTGCGGATGATACAAAATTAGGAAATTTAACTGATAGCGAAGAATGTCATCAAAAAATTACAGAGGGATCTTGATCAGATGGGGAAGTGGGCTGAGGATTAGCAAATGCAATTCAATGTAGATAAGTGTGAGGTGTTGCTCTTTGCAAAGTCAAATGAAGGTAGGACTTACATAGTAAATGGTAAGGTTCTAGAAGTTTTGTGGAACAGAGGGACCCGGGAGTACAAGTACATAGTTCATTGAAAGCGGAATCACAGGTAGACATGGTGGCGAGGAAGACATTTAGCATGCTGCCCTTGATTGGTCTAGGAGTTGGGACATTATGTCACAGCTGTATAAGCCGTTGGGTTCTGTACTTGGAGTATTGTGTACAATTTTGGTTATCCTGTCATAGGAAAGGCATAGTTAAAATGGAAAATGTGCAAACAAGATTTACGAGGATCTTGCCAAGACGAGTCGGCCTGAGTTATCGGGAGAAGTTAGGCAGGATAGGACTTTATTGCTTGGAACATTGGAAAATGAGGCAGGGCCTTATTGAGGTGTATAAAATCAAGAGGGGTATAGATGGGATGAATGCATATAATACTCTTCCCAGTGATGGGGAACTGAAAACTAGAGGGCATAGGTTTAAGGTGAGAAGGGGAAGAGTTAAGGAGGACCCAAGGAGCGACTTCTTCACACAGAGAGAGATGCGTCTATGGAATAGGCTGTCAGACAAAGTGGTTGAGGCAGGTAAAATAGCAACATTTAAAAAACATTTGAATAGGTACATGAATGGGAAGGGTTTAGAGGGATATGGACCAAATGCAAACAATTGGAACTAGCTGAGTGAGCACCATTGCCAGCATGGACCAGTTTGGGCTGAAGGGCCTGTTTCCATGCTGTATCACCCTATGACTCTATTCCATTTAGCTTTCAGACCTCCAACAAACCCCATCCTCCTAGACACCACCCCACAGCCTCCTATCCTCGCTCAACCTCTTCACTTCCAACTGCCATTGTGATATCAATCACCTGAATCTCTCCACCCGACTCACTCTCTCCAACCTACCCACGGAACACACAGCACTCTGTTCCCTCCACTCTAACTCTAACAGCACCGTCAATCCTGCAGATAAGAGGAGGGGCAGTAGTGGTATTGTGCACTGACCTTTACATACCCAGGGCCTGGCACCAACTCTCTGACACCTCCTCCTACCGATGCCCCCCGCAATTGTGACCCCACCCCTGACCACCAAACCATCATCTCTCAGGCCAGAGAGTCTTTTTTCCGAGGATGATGATGTCAGCCTGTACAAGGGGGCATAGCTACAAATTGAGGGGTGATAGATTTAAGACAGATGTCAGAGGCTGGTTCTTTACTTAGAGAGTCATATGGACGTGGAATGCCTGCCTGCCAATGTAGTTAACTCAGCCACATTAGGGGCATTTAAACAGTCCTTGGATAAGCATATGGATGATGATGGGATAGTGTAGGGGGCTGGGCTTAGATTAGTTCACAGGAGGGCGCAACATTGAGGGCCGAAGGGCTTGTTCTGCGCTGAAGTGTTCTATGTTCTACAACCTTATGACTTCAGTTGACCTCTCACCCACAGTGTCCAAACTCATCGTTCCGCAACTCTGCACGACCAGTTTCTATCTCCTTCTCAAAATCCACAAACCTGACTGCCCTGGTCGACCCATTGTCTCTGCCTGCTCCTGCCTCGCTGAGCTCATCTCCGCTTTCCTTGACTCTGTTTTGTCCCTCCTGGTCCAGGAACTCCCCACTGATGTCTGGGACACCACCCGCACCCTCCACCTCCTCCAAGTCTTCCTATTCGCTGGCCCCCAACACTTCATTGTCACTATGGACATCCAAGCCTGTACACTTGTATCCCCCACACAGATGGCCTAAAAAACCTCCGCTTCTTCCTCTCCCACAGGCCCAACCAGTCCCCCTCCACCAAGGCCTTCATCCGCTTAACAGAACTTGTCCTTACCCTGAACAACCTGTCCTTTAACGCCTCCCATTTCCGACAGACGAAGGGTGTGGCCATGGGCACCCACATGGGCCCAAGCAATGCCTGCCTCTTCGTAAGATACGTAGAACAGTCCCTTTTCCGCTATGGCACTGGAACTATGCCCCACCTCTTCCTCCATAACACTTGGTACCGCCTCATGCTCCCATGTGGAGCTTAAGCAGTTCATCAACTTTACTAACACCTATCACCCCAATATCAAATTCACTTGGACCATCTCCAATACCTCCTTCTCCTTCCCGGATCCCTCCATGTCCATCTCTGGTGACTGCCTTGAAACTGTCATCTATTTCAAGCCCACCGACTCCCACAGCTACCTGGACTACACCTCCTCTCACCGACCTCCTGCAAGAATGTGACTCCCTACTCTCAATTCCTCTGCCTCCACAGTGTCCGTTCCCAAGCTGAAGCATTCCACTCCCAAACATCCCAGATGTCCTCCTATTTCAAGGAATATAACATCCACCCTCTGGTGGTCGAAAATGCCCTCAACCGCATCTCTTGCGTTTCCCGCACTTCTGCCCCATGCCCCGTTCCCCTAACAAAAATAAAGACAGAATCCCCTTGTCCTCACATATCACCCACCAGCCTCCACATCTGCATCCCAGGATACTTAAGGAGGTGGCTCTAGAAATTGTGGACGCATTGGTAATCATTTTCCAAGGTTCTATAGATTCAGGATCAGTTCTTGCGGATTGGAGGGTGGCTAATGTTGTCCCACTTTTCAAGAAAGGAGGGAGAGAGAAAATAGGAAATTATAGACCAGTTAGCCTGACGTCAGTGGTGGGAAAGATGCTGGAGTCAATTATAAAAGATGAAATTACGACTCATTTGGATAGCAGTAACAGAATAGGTCATAGTCAGCATGGATTTACGAATGGGAAATCGTGCTTGACTAATTTCTGGAATTTTTTGAGGATGTATCCATGAAGATGGATAAGGGAGAGCCAGTGGATGTAGTGTACCTGGACTTTTAGAAAGCCGTTGATAAAGTCCCGCATAAGAGATTGGTGAACAAAATTAGGACACATGGTATTGGGGGCAAAATACTGAGTTGGATTGAAAATTGGCTGGCTGACAGGAAGCAAAGAGTAGTGATAAACGGGTCCCTTTCGGAATGGCAGGCAGTGACCAGTGGGGTACCACAAGGTTCGGTGCTGGGACCGCAGCTGTTTACGATATATATTAATGATATAGATGAAGGCATTAGAAGTAATATTAGCAAATTTGCTGAGGACACAAAGTTGGGTGGCAGTGTGAAATGTGAGGAGGATGTTATTAGAATACAGGGTGACTTGGACAGGCTAGGTGAGTGGGCGGATGCATGGCAGATGCAGTTTAATGAGGATAAATGTGTGGTTATACACTTTGGTGGCAAGAGCAGGAAGGCAGATTACTATCTCAATGGAGTCGTTAGGTAAAGGGGAAGCACAACGAGATCTAGGTGTTCTTGTACATCAGTCAATGAAAGCAAGCATGCAGGTGCAGCAGGTAGTGAAGAAAGCTAATAGCATGCTGGCCTTCATCACAAGAGGAATTGAGTATAGGAGCAAAGAGGTCCTTCTGCAGCTGTACAGGGCCCTGGTGAGACCGCACCTGGAGTATTGTGTGCAGTTTTGGTCTCCCAATTTGAGCAAGGACATTCTTGCTATTGAGGGAGTGCAGCGTAGGCTCACAAGGTCAATTCCCGGAATGGTGGGACTATCATATGTTGAAAGATTGGAGCGACTGGGCTTGCATACTTTTGAGTTTAGAAGGATGAGAGGGGATCTGATTGAGACATATAAGATTATTAAGGGATTAGACACTGTGGAGGCAGGAAGCATGTTTCCGCTGATGCGTGAGTGCAGGACCGGAGGACACAGTTTAAAAATAAGGGGTAAGCCATTTAGAACAGGGTTGAGGAAAAACTTCCTCACCAAGAGAGTGGTGGATATATGGAATGCTCTGTCCCAGAAGGCAGTGGAGGCCAACTCTCTGGATGCTTTCAAGAAAGAGATGGATAGAGCTCTTAAAGATAGTGGAATCAAGAGTTATGGGGATAAGGCAGGAACAGGATACTGATTGTGGATGATCAGCCATGATCATAATGAATGGTGGTGCTGGCTCAAAGGGCCGAATGGCCTACTCCAGCACCTATTGTCTATTGTCTTGTATCTGACTCCAGCATCTGCTGTTCTTGCTGTCGATGCTAGCTTTCTGTGTTTCATGGATAAGTACCCTAGTCTCTTTGTGTTGCAGCATTTTGCAAGTTTGCTCAATTAAAGAAATTTTCTATTCTTTTGATCTCTCTTCCAAAATCCACAACCGAACATTTTCCCACATTACATTCCATTTGCCGACTTTTTGCACATTTCATTAACCTATCAACATTTCTCTGCAAACTGTTTGTATCCCTCTCGGAACCAGTGTTCTCACCTATTTTTGTAATGTCTGCAAATTTGGCGAGAGTAGATTTGCTTCCTTCCTGCAAGTCATTGATATATATTATAAAGAGATACATAGAACATAGAATATAGAACAATACAGCGCAGAACAGACCCTTCGGCCCTCAATGTTGAGCCCTCCTGTGAACTAATCTAAGGCCATCCCACTACACTATCCCATCATCATCCATATGCTTATCCAAGGACTGTTTAAATGCCCCTAATGTGGCTCAGTTCATTACATTGGCAGGCAGGGCATTCCACACCCTTATCATCTCTGAGTAAAGAACCAGCCTCTGACATCTGTCTTAAATCTATCACCCCTCAATCTGTAGCTATGCCCCCTTGTACAAGCTGACATCATCATCCTCAGAAAAAGACTCTCACTGTCCACCCTATCTAATCCTCTGATCATCTTGTACGTCTCGATTAAATCCCCTCTTAGCCTCCTTCTCTCCAATGAGAACAGACACAAGTCCCTCAGCCTTTCTTCATAAGGCCTTTGCTCCAGACTAGGCAACATCCTGGTAAATCTCATCTGCACCCTTTCCAATGCTTCCACATCCTTTTTGTAATGGGGTGACCAGAACTGCACGCAGTATTCCAAGTGAGGCCGCACTAGTGTTTTGTACAGTTGCAGCCTGACATCACGGCTCTGGAATAGCATATCTCTACCAATAAAACCTACCACACCATAGGCCTTCTTGGCAGCACTATCAACCTGGGTGGCAACTTTCAGGGATCCATGTACATGGACACCAAGATCCCTCCGCACATCCACACTACCAAGAATCTTTCCATTGACCCAGTATTCTGCCTTCCTATTATTCCTCCCAAAGTGAATCACCTCACATTTATCCACATTGAACTCCATTTGCCACCTTTCAGCCCAATTCTGCAGTTTATCCAAGTCTCCCTGCAACCTGCAACATTCTTCCACACTGTCCACCACTCCACCGACTTTAGTGTCATCTGCAAACTTACTAATCCATCCACGTATGCCTGAGTCCAAGTCATTTATAAAAATGACAAACAGCAGTGGTCCCAAGACAGATCCTTGAGGCACACCACTAGTGACCTGGCTCCAGGCTGAATATTTTCCAACAACCACCACTCATTGCGTTCTTACAGAAAGCCAGTTTCTAATACAAACTGCTAAACCTCCCTCAATCCCATGTTTCCGTATTTTCTTCAATAGCCTACCATGTGGAACCTTATCAAAAGTTTTACTGAAGTCCATGTACACGTCAACTGCCCTAGCTTCATCCACATGCTTGATCACCTTCTCAAAAAACTCAATGAGGTTTGTGAGGCACGACCTGCCCTTGATGAATCCATATTGACTATCTCCAATCAAATTATAGACAATTATAAATCCTACCTCTTATAATTCTTTCCAAAGCTTTTCCTACAACAGACACAAGGCTCACAGGTCTATAATTACCTGGGTCATCCCTACTGGCCTTCTTAAACAAGGGCACAATAATTGCAATCCTCCAGTCCTCTGGTACTAAACCTGTAAACAATGAGGAGTCAAAGATCAAGGCCAAAGGCTCCGCCACCTCCTCCCTAGTTTCCCAGAGAATGCTCGGAAAAATCCCATCTGGCTCAGGGGATTTATCTACCTTTACACCTTCTAGAATTGATAACACCTCCTCCTTACTAACCCCATTCCTTTCAATTCTAGTAGCCCATAACTCAGTCTTCTCCTCTATTTTACCATCCCAGTACTAATCTCTGTGGAATCCCACTGAACATAAGTCTCCAACCTGAAAAAGAAAGCCTTATTCCCACTCACAGTATCCTGCCCATCAGCCAATTCTCTATCCATGCCAATGTACTACCTACAAAACCATGTGTTCCTATGTTCTGACTTAACCTTTTGTGGGGTTATCTTATGAAAGTCCAAACACTACATATCTACTACTCCCCTCTATCTAATAAACTTCTAATAAATTAGTCAGACATGGTTTCGCTTTCAAGGAGCCACGCTGATTCTGCTTCATGGAATTGTGATTTTCTGAATGTTCTGCTGTTGTTTCCTTAATAATTGTTCGCAATACTTTACCAACATTAGATGTTAGGCTAATAAGCCTATAGTTGCCCGCTTTTTGCTTCCTTCCCTTTTTGAATAGGATGTCACATTGGAAAACTGCCAACCTACTAGTACTCCGGCAGAATGCAAAGATTTTTGAAAAATAATAATCAATGCACACTGTCTTTGCAGCTACCTCTTTTAGAATCCTAGGTGCAAACCATCAAGTCCAGAGGTCGTATGTGTCTTCAGCCCCATTCGTTTGCCAAATGATAAATAAAGTTTCTCTTGTGATGATGGTGGTACTTAATTGCTTCCCCGTGTTATTTAGTATTAATGGTACTATTATTTGTATTAATTTTAAGTATGTTCCACAATAAAGACATGCAAAATATCAGTATAACTCTGCTGTTTCCAATAACTGTCTCTCCAGATTCATTTTCTAGGGGGCCAAGGTTTGCTATTGACCTCCTTTTTATATATTTGAACAAGCTTTTATTGTCAGTTTTTATATTCCTCACTTTTTTGCCTTCATAGTTTACCTTCTGTCTATTATCTTGTTAGTTGTCCTTTGCTGGGTTCTGAATTTATCCCAGATTTTAGGGCTATCACTGACTTTTGCCTCCTTGTATGTTTTTTCTTTCAACTCAATACTCCCCTGGTTGCCATAATTGATTCCCCCTCTGATAGAATCTTTCCTCCTTACTGGGATGTAGTTTTGCTGAGAGACATGCATCCTACTAATCTATCTGTCCAATTGACTTTAACCAAATCTATCCTCATTTCATTGTAATTCCCTTTATTAAAAACAGAGCTGTTTCACACTCATATTTCTCAAACACGAACTGAATATTAAATTCTGTCACTTTATGTACACTACTTCCTAGGAAACCTTTTACTCCAAGGTCATTTATTAGAACTGCCTCATTACCCAATCCAAGATTTGTTGTTGTGAATACTCCTTCTATTTTGATCAACCCAAACCACATGAAGGTTTATGTCACTGAAAATTATTGCCTTATTATTTTGACATGTTCCTGTTGCATTCAATTCTGGCTGCCACATTACAGGAAGGATACAGAAGCTTTAGAGCGGGTGCAGAACAGGTTTACAAAGATGCTGCCTGGATTAGACAGTATGAGCTACAAGGAGAGGCTAGAAAGACTTGGGTTGTTTTCTCTGGAGTGGTGGAGGCTGAGGGGAGACTTGATAAAAGTCTACAAAATTATGAGATGCATAGACAGGGTTGACAGTCAGAATATTTTTCTCAGAGTTGAAATGTCTAATACTAGGGGACACGTATTTAAGGTGAGATGGGGAAAGTTCAAAGGAGATGTGAGGAGCAAGTTGTTAGAGAGAGATTGGTAGGAGTCTGGAACATGCTGCGAGGGGTGATGGTGGAGGCAGATATGTTAGGGGAATATAAGGGACTTTTAGATAAGCATGTGGATATGAAAGGACCAAGGGCTGTTTAATGTGGCATTATGTTCGGCACAACATCGTGGGCCAGAAGGCCCTTTCCTGCGCTCTACAGTTCTACGTTCTATTATTTGTTGACTTATAGCTGTTCTTATCCAGCAGCTACTGTTTGGGGTCTGCATGCTACTCATGGAGTCATACAGCTACACAACACAAAACCAGACCCTTTCGTCCAACTTCTCCATGCCGACCAGATACCCCAAAGTGATCTAGTCCCTTTTTTCAAAAATCCACTCATGGGGCATGGGTGTCTCCGGCTGAGCCAGCATTTTTGCCCATCCCTCATTGCCCAGGGGACAGTTAAGAATCAACCACATTGCTGTGGGTCTGGAGTCACATACAGTCCAGACCAGGTAAGGATATCAGATTTCCTTCCCTATAGGACAGCAGTGAACTGGATGGGTTTTTCTGACAATTGGCAATGGTACCATCGTCCTCATTAGACCTTTAATTCTAGATTTATTGAATTCAAATTCTACCATCCATATGACGGGATTTGAACCCAGGTCTCCAGAATGTTAGCCATTACCTCCACATTGTCATTTGTCAGCATTTGGCTCATATCCCTCAAAACTATTCCTATTCATGTATCCGTCCAGATTGCTTTTAAATGCTGGAATCATACCCACCTCTACCACTTCCTATTGCAGCTCATTCCATACATGCACCATCCACTGTGTGATAAAGTTGCCCCTCAAGTCTCTTTTAAATCTTTCTCCCCTCACCTTAAAAGTATGCCTTTTAAGGAGTCTAGCTTCTCCTCTTCTGTAATATCGATACTTTTCAAGATATCACTATTTATTTTCCCAAGATCTCTAGCTTCCACATCCTTCTCCACGGTAAATACTGACACGAAATCCTTGTTCAATATCTCACCCATCTCTTGTTGTTCCACACATGGATGGTCTTATATCCCTAGTTACTCTTTTTCCTTTAATGTATTTGTAGAATCTCTTTGGATTCTCCTTAACACTATTGCCAAAGATATCTCAAGTCCCTATTATGCTCTCCTGATTTCCCTCTTAAGTATACTCCTACTGCCCTTATACGCCTCGAGGGATTCACTTGATCCCAGCTGTCTATACTTGACATATGTTTCCTCCTTTTTCTTGTCCAGAGCCTCAATTTCTCCCGTCATCTAGCATTCCCTACCCCTCCCAGGCTTGCCCTTCATACTAACATGTACTTAATGTCTTTGAACCCTCATTATCAAATTTTAAAATGCCTCTCACTTTCCCCCCATCCATTTATCTGCAAATACCCCACCCAATCAACTTTTGAAAGTTCTTGCCTCATACCATCGAACTTGGCCTTATCCAATTCAGAACATTAACGTTAGATCAAGTCTATCCTTTTCCACAATTTTTAAAAACAATTGGAGAATTATGATCACTGGCCCCAAAGTGGGCCCCCACTGACACCTCAGTCACTTGCCCTGCCTTCTTTCCCAAGAGGTCACGTTTTGCTCCATCTCTAGTACATACCTCCACATACTGATTAAGAAAACTATTTTGCGCACACATCAAATTCCTCTCTATCCAAGCTTTTAACACTATGGCAGTCCCAATCTATGTTTGTAAAGTTAAAATCACATACTGTTACAACCCTATTATTCTTACAGACATCCAAGATCTCCTTACATATTTGCTTCTCGATTTCCCTCTGACTACTGGGTGACAATACTACAATCCCAATAATCCTTTTCTGTTTCTCAGTTTCACCCATATAGGAGAGGCAACATAGGGAAGCCCAGTGGTATTATAGCTGGACTGTTAATCCAGAGACCCAGATAATGTTCTTGTAACCTGGGTTTAAATCCCGCAATGGCAGATGGTGGAATTTGAATTCAATAAAAATATCTGGAATTAAGAATCTAATGATGACCATGAATCCATTGTCATTTGTCAGGGAAAAACCCATCTGGTTCACTAATATCCTAATATCACTGCCATCCTTACCTGGTCTGGCCTACATATGACTCCGGACCCACAGCAAATGTGATTGTCTCTGAACTGCCCTCTGGGCAATTAGGGATGGACAATAAATGCTGACTCAGCCAGCAATGTCCTCATCCTGTTAATGAATGAGAAAATCAAACTTGATATTCTCCCAGGAATATCCTCCCCTAAGTACAGCTATAAACCAAAAACCTTAACCAAAATCACCATTCCCCCTCCTCTACTGTCCCCCTTTCTACTGCATCTGTACCCTGGAACATTAGGCTGCCAGTCCAGAGATAAGACCATAAGACCATAAGACATAGGAGTGGAAGTAAGGCCATTCGGTTCATCAGGTCCACTCCGCCATTTAAATCGTGGCTGATGGGCATTTCAACTCCACTTCCCTGCGCTCTCCCCGTAGCCCTTGATTCCTTGTGAGATCAAGAATTTGTCAATCTCTGCCTTGAAGGCATCCAACGTCCCGGCCTCCACTGCACTCCGTGGCAATGAATTCCACAGGCCCACCACTCTCTGGCTGAAGAAATGTCGTTTCATTTCAGTTTTAAATTTACCCCCTCTAATTCTAAGGCTGTGCCCATGGGTCCTAGTCTCCCCGCCTAACGGAAACAACTTCCTAGCATCCAACCCTTCTAAACCATACATTATCTTGTAAGTTTCTATTAGATCTCCCCTCAACCTTCTAAACTCTAATCAATACAATCCCAGGATCCTTAGCCGTTCATCATACGTTAAACCTACCATTCCAGGGATCATCCGTGTGAATCTCCGCTGGACACGCTCCAGGGCTAGTATGTCCTTCCTGAGGTGTGGGGCCCAAAATTGGACACAATATTCTAAATGGGGCCTAACTAGAGCTTTATAAAATCTCAGAAGCACATCGCTGCTTTTATATTCCAACCCTCTTGAGATAAACGACAACATTACATTCGCTTTCTTAATTACGGACTCTACCTGCAAGTTAACCTTTAGAGAATCCTGGACCAACACTCCCAGATCCCTTTGTACTTCTGATTTGCGAATTTTCTCACCATTTAGAAAATAGTCCATGCCTGTATTCTTTTCTCCAAAGTGCAAAACCTCACATTTAGTCACATTGAATTTCATCAGCCATTTCCTGGACCACTCTCCTAAACTGTCTTAATCTTTCTGCAGCTTCCCCACCTCTTCAGTACTACCTCCCTGTCCACCTATCTTTGTATCATCGGCAAACTTCGCCTGGTCCCTTCATCCAAGTCATTAATGTATAAGCTGCGGCCTCAACACCGAACCCTGCAGGACACCACTCGTCATCGGTTACCATTCCGAAAAAGAACCTTTTATCCCAACTCTCTGCCTTCTGTCAGACAGCCAATCCTCAATCCAAGTCAGTAGCTCACCTCGAACACCATGGGCCCTCACCTTGCTCAGCAGCCTCCCGTGAGGCACTGTATCAAAGGCCTTTTGGAAGTCTAGATAGATAACATCTACTGGGTTTCCCTGGTCTAACATACTTGTTACCTCTTGAGAGAATTCTAACAGGTTTGTCAGGCACGACCTCCCCTTACTAAATCCATGCTGACTTGTTCTAATCTGACCCTGCACTTCCGGGAATTTAGAAATCTCATCCTTGACAATGGATTCTAGAATTTTACCAACTACCGAGGTTAGGCTAACCGGTCTATAATTTTCCATCTTTTGCTACCTTCCTGAGCCAACTTTTTGTCTTGGTACAATATCCCAGTCCAATGTTCCCAAGCATGTTGTAAGATCATCTGCTTTACCTGTCAGACCCCTTGCATTGAAATAAATGCAGTTTAATGAATAAGTTATTGTTCTCTGTCTTGCTCTTGCCTGTCTTGACTATTTAACTTGCTCTTCTTCTCTATTGTACCAGTCTCAGACTGATCTCTATTGTCACTACCTCATTGGGTCCCACTCCTCCCCTTCCTAGCTTACAGCCTCCCAAGTAGCACCTGCCAGGACATTGGTCTCCTTCTAATTCAGGTGCAACCCATTCTTCTTGTACAAGTCACTTCTACCCCAGAAGAAATCCCAATGATCCAAAAATGTGAATCCCTGCCCCACCCATCAGCTCCTCAGCCATGCATTCATCTGCCCTATCGTATTTCTAATCTCACTAGAACACAGCACTGAGAGTAATCCAGTTATTACTACCCTCGATGACCTACCTTTCAACCTCCTGCCAAATTTTCTATGTTCTCTCTGCAGAAACTCATCCCTTTCTCTTCCTATCACTGGTACCAACAAGTATGACGACATTCTTCTCCCCTTTTAGAATACTCTATGCCCTCTCCCATACATCTCTGACCCTGGCACCAGGGAAGTAACACACCATTCTGATGTCTTGCTGTCGGCCACAGAAACATCTGTCCGAGCCCCTGACAAGACAGTATCCTTTCACATTGATCATCTGGAACTCGGCATACCCCTCATTACAGTACAGCCAGTGTCGGTACCAGAAACCTGGCTGTCAGAGCCATATACCCCTGAGAGACCACTACCCCGACATTATCCAAAACAGCATACGTGTTTGAGATGGGGATAGCTTCAGGAGAGTCCTGCACTATCTAACCGGTTCTAGCTTTTTTCACGTTAATCCATCTACCTGACTATATCTGCAGTTTTTCTAACTTCCTGAAACTACTATCCATCATACCCCTGGTTCCTAAAAATTCCTCATTGCCTCTAACTGTGGTTCCAACTGATCCATGCGATTTGATAGGATTTGCATCCAAACACACTTCCTGCAGCATAATCACCAGGAACAATGAAATTCTCCTGAACCTTTCACATCCGAAAGGAACAGCACATCATTCTACTATAAGCCATCCTGCACCTTAAACAATTTACAGATTCAGAATATACCCAAAGCACAATCACAACACACTTGTTCAAAAACTCAGTGTTAGCACAGTCTTACTGCTCAAAAATACTGCTCTGGGATAACATAATATCTATCCTTTATATTAAAATCAAGAGACAAGCCTAAATAAAACATTAAAAACCTCACCATACTCACAATTATAGATTTACAGAAAATTCAGACCAAGACTTATAAGTTTTATGAGTCTTAAAATTAAATACTTGGCTGATCAGACTCTGAAATCACTTATCATTCCCAGCTGCTGCGTGCAGTTCCAATAACGAGTTCTCCCAAGGTCCGCTGTGAAACTGCATTGTATTGTCTGTTTTCCTTTGACTGGTCTTCAGAGGGGTTTGTAGTTTCACAGTCAATCAGCTGTGAAAGTTCACTGCTTGATTCTTTTGATGTGATCCTGTGATCTTTAGGGCCATTCTCTGACCTCTCCTTGAGGGCACTCTCCCAAAATTTTATCTCCTGCACTCTCTCTTTGCTCCTGTTTATAGTTTTGTTGTTTTTGATGATTTTTACAAGTTCCAAAAACAACGTAAATCTTATAAAAACAGTAATTTCTGCTCCAAGAAAGTGAGGAAATCAGCTCCAGCACTGAAAAAACCTCAGCAAAAGGAGCAGCCTTACAGCCAGGATCCTCTACCAACCACCATTTTGTTTTTTTTCCCTTACCATTACTTTCGTTCCCCTGTTACTTTTTATCTCCACCCAAATGGACTCTAACATCTGAGTGTAAATCATCTCCCATGACTATTCTTATTTCACCTTTCACTCACGGCACTATCCCACCACCTTTTCCATCCCACCAGTCTCTCTGAAAGCTCAAATATTGTAGAATACTAAATTCCCAGGTTTGATCTCCTTGTAACTGTATTTCTGTAATGGGAATTAGGTCATATTCATTTATCTTGAGTTGCATGTCAGTTCATCTACCTTATTCCAAATGCTTCATGCATCAAGATATACAATCTTTAAGTTTGTTTGTTTTTTTATTCATTCACAGAATGAAGGCAACGCTGGCTAGGCAGCATCTATTATCCATCTCTAATTGCCCTGAGGGCATTCAAGAGTCAACCACATTACTGTGGGTCTGAAGTCACACGTAAGCCAAACAAGGTAAGGATGGCAGTTTCCTTCCCTAAAGGGCATTAATGAACAAAATGGGTTTTTCCATCAATCGACAATGAATTCACAGTCATCATTAGATTCTAACTTCCAGACGTTGATTGAATTCAAATTTCCCCTTCTGCTACGGCCAGATTCTTGGTTCCCCAGAACCTTATCTGGGTCTCTGGATTAACAGTCCAGCAATAATACCAATAGGCCATTGCCTCTCCTTGAAGTTTGTTCTACTATAACATTTCCTGATACTTTTATGATTCCTTGGTGCAACTTGACCTTCACACATTCTGTCCTTTCTTATGATGTTTTGATAATAATTAGCTCACTAATGTGGAATGCTATCTTCTCTCCTTTGATTTTCTAATTTTCTATGCAATTGAACCTACTCCACTATTTAGTTTTAAGCCACTTCTACAGCCCTTAATTGTATGATTCACCATGGCTCTGGTTCCAGCACGATTCAGATGGAGCCTGGTCCAATGGACCAGCTTCCTCCTTCCACAGTATTGGAGCTAATGTCCCATGAATTCAAACCCAATTCACCCATACCAATCTGTGAGCCAAGCAATTACCTCTTTATTCTTGTTGATCCTGTACCAACTAGTTTGTGGCTCTGTTCATAACCTGGAGTGTTTTTTTTTTGGCTCTTCTTTCTAATTTAGCCCTTATCTGCTGATATTCCCTCAGCAGAATTTCTTTCCTCCTTGGTTTTTAAAATGGTCATTTCCCATTTCAGTCCACAATCAAAAATACAGAAAAACAGGAAGATATGGTAGTTACATCATTTCCCGGCAATTCTTTGGCGTGACTGTTGCTTGATACTGTCATCCCAAAAGCCTAGATATTGTACATATCTTGGTACTGACTGTTTCAGTGTCTGAGAAATCACAATCAGTGCTGAGCATACAGCAATCATCAGCAAAATTCTCACCGTATCTTTGGAAGAAAATTATTTATGAAGCAGCTGAAGGTGGTTGAGCCTAGGACTTTAGGTGTGTCATAACATTTCTGAATAAGTTGATTAGAAAATATATAACCTGAGGAACTCCTGCAGAGATGTTCTGGAGCTGAGATGATTGACCTCCAAAAACCACAACCATTTTCCTTTGTGCCAGGTATGATTCCCACCAGCAGAGTTACCCCAATTTCCATTGGCTCCAGTTTAGCTACAGTTTCACAAAGGCACACTCAGTGAAAGGCAGCCTCGATGTCAAGGACAGCCACTGCCAGCTCACCTCTGGAATTCAGGTCTCCTGAATATGTTTCTACCATGGCAGTAATGAAGTCAGGATCTGGGTGGCCCTGGTGGAACCCAAACTGGGCATCAGCGAGCAGGTTATTACATAGCAAGTGCAGCTTGATAGTACCATTGATGATACCTTCCATCACTTTACTGATGGCTGATGGGGTGGCTGTTCAGGTTCAATTTGGCCTATTTGTTATGTACAGGACATTCCACAGCAAATTTCCACAACATCAAGTAAGTGACTGTTGTAGCTATACAGGAAGCCTGGCCAGGACAGGCATAATTCTATAGTAAAATCTTCTGTACTACTACTGGAACATTGCCAGGGCTCCGGGCCTTTCAAGCATAAAATGTTTCAGCCAATGCTTGATATCTTGTGGGGTAAATCAAATTGGCTGAAGACTGGCAGCTGTGATGCTCGGTGATCTCTGGAGGAAACTGAGATGGATCAGCTACTCCATAATTCTGACTGCAAATTATTGAAAATCCTTCAGTTTTATCTTATGCACTAAAATACTGGGCTCTCCCATTATCAAGGATGACAATATTTGTGAAGCCTCCTCCTCCACCATTCGTAACTATTTGGGGCAGGACTGCACACCTTAGATCTGATCCATTGGTTGTGGAATCTCTTAATTCTGTCTAGCTCCAGGTGCTTTTTGCTGTTTGGCACACAAGTAATTATACATTGTAGGTTAACTAGGTTGGCTCTTATATTTAAGTCTGCCTTCGCGGTATTCCTAGAATGCTCTTCTGCATTCTTCATAGAACCAGGATTGAGCAGCTTGATGGGTATATGATGAGCCCTGAGACTGTGTATTATGTTTTACTACAATTCTGCAGCTGCCACCCATCATGTCTCACAGGTCCTCGCTTTAAGTTGCTAGATGTTTCCCATCACACAACATGATGGATGATATCCTCAATGAGACGATGGGCCTTCACAAAGACAGTGCTGAGGCCACTTCTACCAATGCTGTATTGGACAGGCATGTCTATTACTTTGTAATTATGTGTGTATTACTGAGGATGAGGTTAAGTATCCTTTTCCCTCTTATTGGCTCTTACATCGCCTGCTGAAGATACAGTCTAGAACATATGTCCTCAGAACCAGGCCAATTCTGCCAGTACTAGGGGTGCTGCACCACTCTTGGTGAAGAACATTTAAATCCCTCACTTCTTCAAAATCAGGGTCCCCTTTAAAACTGAGTTCTTTTCGTATTGCGTATTATTTCATATGTAACATGGGATTTCATTTAACTGTGTAAGAGTGGTAACTAAAACAAAATATTTATCAGGCCCCACACTGCTGTATTATTAGCGCAGTGTTTGAAAGAATTAGGACATTTTTGCTCTTAGAAGGAATGAAATTTAACCTTCAAATGGAGATGGGAAAGGGGACAATGACCAACTTGGCATTATGAGCAGCTGTACATGAACGTTGACCGAGAGGGTTTAGACATGTGAATGCAGCACAGACTGTCAGCCCCAAAATGAGGTATATCATTAGGGATAGGCAGGAGAGAGAGGACGAGAGGATGAAGAGGATCGAGCCACGATCTTCTTGGGCAAACATCAGAAGTGCCCATACATCAGACCAAGGGAGAAACAAAGGCTGTTACTACCAAAGGCTCCCACTGACATCACAATGAATGAGGAGTGCAGCTCTGGTGCAGTATAGGAAAGATGTGATTGCACTAGAAGGTCAGAAGAAATTTATTAAGATGATACCTGGACAGGAGGTTCTGAGCTATGAGCAAAAATATAACAGGTTGGTATTGTTTTCCTTGGAGCAGCGAAGATTGAGAAGCAATCTGATACAGATATTTAGCATTATGTGGGCCATGGATAGAGTGGGTAGGAGGGCACTTTTCCCATTAGTAGACAGGTCAATAACACGGGGATATAAATTTAGGGTAAGCGATAAACACTCAGACAGAATTGAGGAGGGTTGTTTTCACCCATAGGGTGTTTGAAGTCTGGAATTCATTGTCTGAAAAAGTGGTTGAGTTAGAGATTCTTGTAATATTTAAGCAGTAATTAGATATTCACTTGTGTTGTCCCTAGAGCAATGGGCGAACAGTTAGAAAATAGGACTTATGTTGTTAATTTTTGTTGACCAGCTTGTACGTGATGTGCCAATGGCATCTTGCTAAACGTCTGTGAGTTCTGGGAAACTTTGGAAAATAGACAGTGGAGGCAAGGAAGGCACAAAACGTTTACAATTACATTTAAATGGAACAAAAACACATAAATCTGCTTATTAATAGATAAAGCAAAGTGACATAAAGGTGAAGTGTTCTATTTTTATATTCTGAATAAATTATTACTATTATTATAAAAATGTTTTTCCATACCTTTCACTTTAAGCAAAGCTGTGGTCTGTTGATCACCTGAATCACACATATATTCTCCAGCATCTTCTTGTTTCAGATTGCAGATTGACAGTTCAGCAATAGAACCCACTTGCTTTATTTCATACTTATCACTGGGATGAAGCACCATAATCCCCTTTCTCCACTCTACAGGAGCATCAGGCTTAGTAAGCTCACACCGTAATGTAGTGGTGCTACCTTCATCAGCTTCCTTGTTCTGAAGAGCTTGTTTGAAAAGTACCGGAAGGGCTGGCAGGGCAAGATTGTAATGCATTTACAATAAAAACAAAAGAAAATATTAAGCTTTTTATACAAGTACTGAACTTTTATATTTATTTGACTTAAAAGATTTAAACTTTACATCTTCTGAAGTTTTAAAAATTATTTATAATTAGAAACAAATTATTTAAATGATTTAGTCTTCCCCATAACTATACATTTTTTCCAGGGCTATATATTCATGAGTTTGTACTTGTGAATGCATTATCACTTCATCATGATATGGAGAATACAAAATGAAAGTTATCTGTTAGGGCAAAACAGTAAGTTAAGTGTTATGCAGTTGTAAATCAAAAGCAAATAATGTAAAACGTTACATGCCATGTCCAACTGGGAAGGACATCTCAGTGCTTGTTTGTACAGATACATTTACAAAATTTATACGTTTTTCATGTATTAGAGGTTAAACTATAATAAACAATTAATTACAGAGGGCAATTTCTGAAAAGATCTGTCTAATGCATGAAGTGATTAGCTAAAACTGGCTTGGTGGATATTAAAATGTATCTGAGGGAGTCAGAAAATGATTATTTATTTCATCCTTTGCTGTGTTTTTTTTAGTTACAATGCTCATATAGCTAATCGAATTAAGCCTCTGGTCAACAATGACCCCAAGAATATAGATAGGTTACAGTCTCATTTAATGCTGGTACCTCTAAAGGCCAGGATTTGATGGATGAGCCTTTGCATGTTGGAGACTGTCATTACCATTCATGTATTATGATGTTATTTGGCATCAAGAAGTGATATAGGTTGGGCAAGGATTTCTCAATGGTGCTGCAAGGTGTAACCTTACCAGTGAACAACTCAGCTCTTTACCCAGAAAAAGAAAGATAAAGCAGCTAAAGATGGTTGGGTCAAGGACACTTCCCTGAAAAATTAAAAGTGACCACGTCCTAAGGCTTTGATGACTGATCCTCAAAAACCACATCCATCATCCTCTGTGAGTCCAGCTACTGCAGCATTTTCTCCTTAAGTCCCATTAACCATTGTTATTCTGTGGGTTCTGAGTGCTTTGTTAATCTGATGTTGCTTTTATTTTAAAAGTATGCAATCTTACGTTTCTATCCTCGCTTTTGGCATTTGGTTCTTGCAACCATATTTGGCTCAAGGCCTTGAGAAGACGTGAAACAAACTAATTTAGGTGGTAGTCACAATAAGTATCAGTGTATATGTTTTGATGAGTTATTTGGACTGAATAAGTAGAATCTGGGATAATAAAGAATAATAAATAATTCATCAGATATTTGCTGAGTAAGGTGAGGGCCCATGGTGTTCGAGGTGAGCTACTGGCTTGGATTGAGGATCACTATCTGACAGAAGGCAGACAGTTGGGATAAAAGGCTCTTTTTTGGAATGGCAACCAGTGACAAGTGGTGTCCCACAGGGTTCAGTGTGGGGGCCGCAGCTGTTCACTTTATATATTAATGATCTGGATGAAGGGACTGGGGGCATTCTGGCGAAGTTTGCCGATGATATGAAGATAGGTGGACAGGGAGGTAGTACTGAGGTGGTGAGGAGGCTGGAGAAAGATTTAGACAGTTTAGGAGAGTGGTCCAGGAAATGGCTGATGAAATTCAATGTGACTAAATGTGAGGTTTTGCACTTTGGAGAAAATAATACAGGCATGGACTATTTTCTAAATGGTGAGAAAATTCGCAAAGCAGAAGTACAAAGGGATCTGGGAGTGTTGGTCCAGGATTCTCTAAAGGTTAACTTGCAGGTAGAGTCCATGATTAAGAAAGCAAATGTAATGTTGTCGTTTATCTCAAGAGGGTTGGAAAAGCAGTAATGTGCTTCTGAGATTTTACAAAGCTCTAGTTAGGCTCCATTTAGAATACTGTGTCCAATTTTGGGCCCCACACCTCAGGAAGGACATACTAGCCCTGGAGCGTGTCCAGCGGAGATTCACACGGATGATCCCTGGAATGGTAGGCTTAATGTACGATGAACGGCTAAGGATCCTGGGATTGTATTGATTAGAGTTTAGAAGGTTGAGGGGGGATCTAATAAAAACTTACAAGATAATGTATGGCTTAGAAAGGATGGACGCTGAGAAGTTGTTTCTGTTAGGCGGGGAGACTAGGACCTGTGGGCACAGCCTTAGAATTAGAGGGGGTAAATTTAAAATGGAAATGAGGAGACATTTCTTCAGCCAGAGAGTGGTGGGCCTGTGGAATTCATTGCCACGGAGTGCAGTGGAGGTCGGGACGTTAAATGTCTTCAAGGCGGAGATTGAAAAATTCTTGATCTCACAAGGAATCAAGGGCTATGGGGAGAGGGCAGGGAAGTAGAGTTGAAATGCCCATCAGCCACGATTTAAATGGAGGAGGGAACGCGATGGGCCGAATGGCCTTATTTCCACTCCTCTGTCTTATGGTCTTATGATCTTATTTACATATGCTATTTTAAAATGGAAACTTCTAGAAACACCAATGCTAGGATCATGCTACGAAAGTTACAGATATGTGCTACAGGGTAAATATATGCAATTGTTAAATGCATTGAGTCAAAAACCGGAGCCTGAGAAATGTTCAGAATGCTCCTGTATTGACTGAAATAGCCTTTAACTTTTACTACACCTTCTTCCCTGTAACACTGTTGACACACACAAGTTCACATGATCCTACACTTGGTGAAACTGCTTTGGCAGACTGGGACTGCCATAATGTTAAGGGCTTGGATGGTGAGGAATTTGTTAAACGTCTTCAAGAAAATTTTCTTCATCAAAATGTAGATGTACCTAGTTGCAAAGGGGCAAAACTTGACCTTCTCTTGGGAAATAAGTTGGGGCAAGTGACTGAGGTGTTAGCAGAAGTGTCTTTTGACCAGTGATATAATTCTATTACTTTTAATATAGTTATGGAAGGGATGGGCCTTGTAAAAAAAAAGCTAAAGGTCTTAATCAGAGTAAGGCAAATTTCGACAGTATTGAGACAATACCTTTGAAAAGTTGATTGGAGTTGGCCGTTCACAGATAAAGGGATGACTGGCAAGTAAGAGGCTTTCAAAAGTGAGTTCAGAGACAATAAGTTAGAGCAAAGGGTAAGGCTGGTAACTGTATGGAACAATGGATGAATAAAGGCATCAAGGCTCTGGCCAAGAATAAGAAGGAGGCATATTTTAGGTGTAGAAAATTGAGATCAAGTGAATATCTTGAAGATTATAAGGGGTAAGGGAAATTGGGAGGGCAAAAAGGAGATATGAGATAGCCTTGGCGGATAATGCTAAGGATAATCCAAAGATGTTTCACAAGTACATTAGGAGCAAAAGAACAACTAGCGAGAGCACAGTCGACAGTGGAGAAAGTTATTTAAGATTACAAAGGGAACTTGATCAATTGGGCCAGTGGACTGAGGAGTGGTAGGTCAACAAGGTTGTTTGTATTTGGAACCACAGAAGATGGGAAAGATACTACATCAATATTTCACATCAGTTTTTGCTGTGATGAAAGAAGTGTAGGCTAGAGAACTTAGGAAATAAATATTAATGTCTTGAAAACAGTCCACATTGCAGAAGAAGAGGTGCTGGAGGTCTTAATAAACATAAAGGTAGTTAATTATCTGGTACCTGATAAATCGTATCCCAACATGTTGTGAGAAGCTAGGGAAGAAATTGCAGGGCCTCTAACAGAGATAACTGTATCACGCACAGCCATAGGTGAGGTGCCAGAGGACTGGAGGGTGGTTAATGCTGTGCTTTTATTTAAGAAAAGCTGTAAGAAGCCTAGGAACTATTAACCTGTGAGTCTGACATCAGCTTCAAATAATGCTGATCTGGCTAATGTTGATCTGGCCTAGCGTACCCACTGTGCAACTTAACCTGTATGCCTCTATCTAAGTCTTTTTTTTCCACCCTATCGTCTATATGTCCTTGCTTACCATGATCTGTCTGTATTCCTTGTAAACAAAGCTTTTCACTGTACTGAAGTACACGTGACAATAAATAGATCAAATCAAATTAGTGGTGGGTAAGTTGTTAGAAGGATTCTAAGAGATAGGATTTACGTGCATTAGAAGAGGCAGGAATTAATTAGGGATAGTCAGCATAGCTTCATCAAGATAAGTCATGTCTCACAAACTTGATTGAGTTTTCTGAGGACATAACCAAGAAGATAGAAGAGAGCAGAGCAGTAGACATTGCCTACATGGACTTTAGTAAAGCCTTTGACAAGGGTCCACATGGTAGACTGATTAGCAAATTTAGATCAAATAGGATTTAAGGAGACCTTGTCAACTGGACACAAAATTGGCTTGACAGTAGAAGACAGAGGGTGATGGTGGAGGGTTCTTTTTCAGACTGGAGACCTGTCACCAGCAGAGTGCCACAAGGATTTATACTCGGTACATTGTTGTTCGTCATTTATATAAATGATTTGGATGAGAATTTGGGAGGCATGGTTAATAAGTTTACAGATGACACCAAAATTAGTGGCATAGTCGACAGTGAAGGAGGTTATCAAAGATTACAAAGGGATCTTAATCAATTGGGCTAATGGACTAAGGAGTGGCTGATGGAGTAAAATTTGGATAAATGCGAGGTATTGCCTATATTGCTTATATTCATACAATTGATGGTAGTGACCTAGATAGCATTGTCAAACAATGAGACATAGGAGTTCATGTACATAGTTCTTTGAAAGTTGCATCATGGATAGACAGGTTGGTTCAGAGAGCATTTAATACGCTTGCCTCCATTGCTAAGACCACTGAGAATAGGAGTTTGAAAGTGATACTGAGGTTGTACAAGACATTGGTTAGGCCATTTTCTGAGTATTGTGAACAGCTCAGGACATCATGCTTTAGGAAGGATATTATTAAATTGGAGAGGCTTCAGGAAAGATTTACTAGGAAGTTTCTGGGACTTGAGGGCTTGATTCATAACGAGAGGCTGGATAGGCTGGGACTTCTTTCACTGGAGCGCAGCCGATTGAGGGGTAACCTTACAGAGATTTACAAAATCATGAGGGGCATAGATAAGGTGAATAGCGAAAGTCTTTTCCCTAGGGTAGGAGATTTCAAAACTAGAGGGCATATATTTAAGGTTAGAGTAGAAAGATTTTAAAGGGGCCTGACGGACAGCCTTTTCACACAGAGGGTGGTTCGTATGCAGAATGAACTGCCAGAGGAATTGGTAGATACAGGTACAGTTACATTTAAATGACATTCAGACAGGTACATGAAAAATAAAGGTTTAAAGGACATGGATCAAATGCAGGCAAATGGGACAAATTTAGTTTGGGGGAAACTTGGTTGGCATGGACGAGTTGGACTGAAAGGTCTATTTCTGTGTTGAATGACTCCAGAACTCTATGACTCAAAATAGGAGACAAATAGATGTCAAGATTGGTTAAAACAGTTTACATGATTGACATGGCCAAGAAATTCTGTAAGCATATGTTATTTCACAATGATAACCTGCATGCCCTCTAAAAGATACCCAGCAGAGTGCAAAGGATCAGTTTGTACCCAATGGCCTTGGAGAATGGGGCGGCACGGTGGCTCAGTGGTTAGCACTGCAGCCTCACCGTGCCAGGGACCTGGGTTCAATTCCAGCCTCAGGTAACTGTCTGTGCGGAGTTTGCACATTCTCCCGTGTCTGCGTGGGTTTCCTCTGGGGTCTCCAGTTGCCTCCCACAGTCCAAAGATGTGCAGGCTAGGTGGAATGGCCATGCTAAATTGCCCATAGTGTTCAGGAGTGTGTGGGCTATAGGGGGATGGGTCTGGGTGGAATGCTTCAAGGGGCGATGTGGGCTTCCTGGGCCGAAAGGCCTGTTTCCACACTGTAGGGAATCTAATCTAAAAAAACATGTAACTATCTATTCATGTGATCCAGAATCACACCCCTCCTCCAACATCCCAGTCTACAAACCCTTAAGTGAATGGTGCAATCATCATCATCATCATAGAATCCCTACAGTGTGGAAACAGACCCTTTGGCCCAACAAGAGCACACAGAAACTCAGAGTATCCCAAGCAGTCCATCCCCCTATAAGCCACCTAAACTACATCTCCCTGAACACTATGGGCAATTTAGCATAGCCAATCCACCTAGCCTGCACATCTTTGGACTGTGGGAGGAAACCAGAGCCCCAGAGGAAACGCATGCAGACACAAGGAGAATTTGCAAATTCCACACAGCCTGAGGTTGGAATTGAACCCAGGTCCCTGGTGCTGTGAGGCAGCAGTGCTCACCACTGTGCCATCATGCCACCCCCAGGTCATATCCTTATTAACACACGGCTAACAACAGATCACATTTATCAACTTGAAACAAACTTTTTGCCATATAAAAACATACACGTTAGACAGAAAGCCAATCCATTCCATTTATTAGAATTCCTTAATGGAGCCTATTAACCCTCATTTGTAGATCACTGTGCCTCAATTCACTCAATATAGTTGCCTTCACCACAATAATGGTCTGAGACAAGAAAGTTGGAATACCCAGGACAGAGTGCACTCTTTCTCAGATCAACAGTTGAGCTGTCTCTGATATCAATAGTCTTCACAGAAACAGGAACTAACAGGACTGACAAGTCACTGGCAAAATCAGATTTCTCACTCTTATTCCTTACTGATCCACACTCTGATGATTTATGCAAGATGAAACACATGCAACAAGAATATCATAAAGCTCAAGGGTAAAACCCATATTAGACATAGAACATAGAATAATACAGCGCAGAAGAGGCCCTTTGGCCCTCAATGTTGCGCCGACCTGTGAACTAATCTCCCCCTCCTCCTACACTATCCCATCATTATCCATATACTTATCCAAGGACTGTTTAAATGCCCCTAATGTAGCTCAGTTCACTACATTGGCAGGCAGGGCGTTCCATGCCCTTACCACTCTCTGCGTAAAGAACCTGCCTCTGAAATCTATCTTAAATCGATCACCCCTCAATTTGTAGCTATGCCCCCTTGTACAAGCTGAAGTCATCATCCTCGGAAAAAGACTCTCACTGTCCACCCTATCTAATCCTCTGATCATCTTGTATGTCTCTATTAAATCCCCTCTTAGCCTCCTTCTCTCCAATGTGAACAGACCCAAGACCCTCAGCCTTTCTTCATAAGGCCTTCACTTCAGGCCAGGCAACATCCTGGTAAATCTCCTCTGCACCTTTTCCAATGCTTCCACATCCTTCCTGTAATGGGGCGACCAGAACTGCACGTAGTATTCCAAATGAAGCCACACTGGTGTTTTCTACAGTTGCAGCATGACATCACGGCTCCGGAACTCAATCCCTCAACCAATAAAACCTAACACACCGTAAGCCTTCTTAACAGCACTATCAACCTGGGTGGCAACTTTCAGGGATCTATGCACATGGACACCAAGATTCCTCTGCACATCCACACTACCAAGAATCTTTCCATTGACCCAGTATTCTGCCTTCCTATTATTCCTCCCAAAGTGAATCACCTCACATTTATCCACATTGAACTCCATTTGCCACCTTTCAGCCCAATTCTGCAGTTTATCCAAATCTCCCTGCAACTTGCAACATTCTTCCACACTGTCCACCATTCCACCAACTTTAGTGTCATCTGCAAACTTACTAACCCATCCATCCAAGTCGTTTATAAAAATGACAAACAGCAGTGGTCCAAAACAGAGGTACATCACTAGTGACCTGACTCCAGGCTGAATGTTTTCCATCAACTACCACTTGTTGCCTTCTTACAGAAAGCCAGTTTCTAATCCAAACTGCTAAATCTCCCACAATCCCGTGCCTCTGTATTTTCTCCAATAGCCGACCATGTTGAACCTTATCAAAGGCTTTACTGACGGCCATGTACACCACGTCAACTGCCCTTCCCTCATCCACATGCTTGGTCACCTTCTCAAAAAACTCAATGAGGTTTGTGAGACACGACCTGCCCTTGACGAATCCATATTGACTATCTCCAATCAAATTGTTGCTTGATAGATGATTATAAATCCCATCTCTTATAATCCTTTCCAAAATTTTTCCTACAACAGACGTAAGGCTCACAGGTCTATAATTACCTGGGTCATCTCTACTGCCCTTCTTGAATAAGGGCATAACATTTGCAATCCTCCAGTCCTCTGGTACTAAACCTGTAGACAATGAGGACTCAAAGATCAAGGCCAAAGGCTCCGCCACCTCTTCCCTAGCTTCCCAGACAATCCTCGGATAAATCCCATCTGGCCCGGGGATTTATCTACCTTCACACCTTCTAGAATTGATAACACCTCCTCCTTACTAACCTCAATCCTTTCGATTCTTGTAGCCCATAACTCAGTCATCTCCTCTACAATATTTTCCTGTTCCTCAGTGAAAACAGATGAGAAATAACCGTATAGCACCTCTCCAATCTCCACAGGGTCCACACACAACCTCCCACTTCTGTTTTTGACTGGCCCTATTCCTACCCTAGTCATCCTCTTATTCCTCACATACCTATAGAAAGCTTTAGGGTTCTCCTTTATTCTACCTGCAAATATCTGCTCATGTCCCCTCCTTGCTCTTCTTAACTCTCTCTTTAAATCCTTCCTAGCTAATCTCTAAGTCTCCATCGCCTCATCTGAATCATCTCGTCTCATCGTCACATCAGCCTCCCTCTTCCGCTTAACAAGAGATACGATTTCTTTAGTAAACCACGGTTCCCTTACATTATCGCTTCCTCCCTGCCTGACAGGGACATACCTATCAAGGACACGCAATATCTGTTCCTTAAACCAGCTCCACATTTCGACTGTCTCCTAAGTCTTGTCTAATCATATTATAATTGCCCTTCCCCCATCTATAACTCTTACGCTGTGGCATGTACCTATCCCTTTCCATTGCTAAAGTAAACATAACTGAATTATGGTCACTCTCTCCAAAGTGCTCACCTACCACTCAATCAAACACCAGGCCTGGTTCATTTCCAAGTACCAGATCCAGTGTGGCCTCCCCTCTTGTCGACCCATCGACATACTAAGTCAGGAAACCGTCCTGCACACATTGGACAAAAACTGATCCAAGATTATTTAAAGAAAAACACATAAATTAGGGCCCAACCCTTAAATATTTGTTTTTAATGTTCTTGGAATTTCATTAATTTATCCAGAAAGACACCAACTGAAAGATTTTTATATTTGGATGTAACAGTTATGCAGCCAAAAGTAAGAGTACATAAATGCTCAAAGGTAGCAGCATACCGTTAGAACAAACAACAGAATGCTGGAGAAACTCAACAGTTCTGACAACATCTGTAGAGAAAAAAATCGTTGTCTGATATGGCTCGTCTTCAGAACTCTTCTGTAATTCTGTTTCGCTCTCCACTGAACAGACCTGCTGTGTTTCTCCAGCATTCTGTGTACTTGTTTCATCATCTGTAGTATTTTGTTTTTTACATGCTTCTGGATATTGTCTAAATTGAGTAATAGAGTTGTACAGCATGGAAATAATCCTTTGGTCCAACTCGTCCATGCCAACCAGATATCCTAAACTAACCTAGTCACATTTGCCAGCATTGGGCCCATAGCCCACTAAGCCCTACCTATTCATGTAAATGTTGTAGTTGTACTAGCCTCGCCTCCTTACTTTGGCAGCTCATTCCATACACGCACCACACTCCGCACGAAAAATTGTCCCTTAGGTCTCTCATATCTTTCCCCTCTTACCTTATACCTATGCCCTCTATTTTTGGACTCCCCCACCCGGGGATAAAGACCTTTGCTATTCACCCTAGCTATGCCCTTCACAAAAATAGCCCCAACCTATTCAGCCTCTCCCTAAATCTCAAACCATTCAACCTCTGCAACATACTTGTAAATCTTTTTTCAACCCTTTCAAGTTTAACAACATATTTCCTATAGCAGGGAGGCCAGAATTGAATGCAGAATTCCAAAAGTGGCCAAACCAATGTCCAGGACAGCTGCAACATAACCTTGCAATTTTCTACGCTCAATGCACCTACCAACAAAGGCAAGCACGCCAAGCGCTTTCTTCACCACCCTCTATACCTGAGACTCCATGTTGAAAAAACTATGAACTTGCACCCAAGGTCTCTGTTCGGCAACACTTCCCAAGACCCGACCATTAAGTGTATAAGTCCTGCTCTCATTTGCCTCACCAAAACGCAACACGTCACATTTTTCTAAATTAACTCTATCTGCCCATCTGCCCATTTGTCCACTGGCTCATCTGATCAAGATCCCAGTGTATTTTGACATAACCTTCACTATCCACTGCACCACCAATTTTTGTGTCATCTGCAAATTTACTAACTGTTCTTCTTATACTCACAACTAATCATTTATATAAATGACAAAATTGATGGATCCAGCACCAATCCTTGCAGCACACTGCTAGTCACAGGTCTCCAGACTGTAAAACAACCCTCCACCACCACCCTGTCACTTACTTTCAAGCTAATTTTGTATCTAAATGGCTAGCTCTCCTGGATTCCATCCTGCTAACCAGTCTACCATGCAGGACCTTATTGAACGCCTTGAAATCAATATAGACAACATCTACCATTCTGCTTTCACCAATTTTTTTTTGGCACTTCTTCAAGAAACTCAATAAAGTTACTGAGACACAATTTCCCACACACAAAACCATGTTGACGATCCCTGATCAGTCCTTGCCTTTCCAAATATATGTAAATCCCGTCCCTCAAAATCCGTTTCAATAATTTATCCACTACTGACGTCAGGCTCACTGGTCTATAGTTCCCTGGTTTTCCTTACCACCTCTTTTAAATAATAGCACCACATTAGACAACTTCCAGTCTCCCAGCACCTCACTAGTAGTTATCGATGATACAAATATCTCAGCAAGGGGCCCATGAATCACTTCCCTCACTTCCCACAAAGTTCTGGGATACATCTGATCAGGTCCCAGGGATTCATTCACCTTTACGCATTTTAAGAAGTCTAGCACCGCCTCCTCTGTAATATGCACCCATTTTACTTCTCCAAGTTCTCTAGCTTCCATATCTTCCCCACAGTGGGAGGTGATCGCCTAGTGGTATTATCACTGGACTGTTAACCCAGAGATCCAGATAATGTTCTGGGGACCTGGGTTTGAACCCTGTCACGGCAGATGGTGGAATCTGAATTCAATAAATATCTGGAATTAAGAGTCCAATGATGACCATGAATCCCTAAAACCCATCTGGTTCACTAATGTCCTTGAGGGAAGGAAACTGTCATCCTTACCTGGTCTGGCCTACATGTGACTCCAGACCCATGGGAATGCGGCTGACTCTTAACTGCCCTCTGATCAATTAGGGATGGGCAATAAATGCTGCCTAGCCAGGGACGCCCTCATCCCATGAATGAATAAAAAAAAGTAAATACTTATGTGAAATACTCATTTAGTATCTCACCCTGTGGTTCCAACATACATGGCCTTGTTGATCTTTAACCCGATTCTCTCTACTTAATATTTGAGAATGATTAGTTGCTGAGGATAAAAAGCGTTCTCAGTATTAAAATGGCATACAATAGCTGGTAAGAATTATGATAATTAGCCTCTGTTTTTTGGATTCATATATACAAATATTTAAATGTTATCTTAACTCAGTGATAAGAAAGATTCACTTAGAGGGGTTCACTTATAGTGTGGGAGGAGATGATGTTTAAGAAAAGAGGGGGAAAGAGAGGAAGGGAGGAAGGAAGGAAGGAAGAGGAAGAAAGGCAGTAAGAGACAGAGTGCGTCAAAGAGACTCGGAAGAGATAGGTACTGGTTTAGATTAGGGGTAAAAGCATGGTAACTAAATTTGCAGATGACAGAAAGAAATGGAAGAAAATATGTTGCAAATAGGACCAATTTGGATAGGTTGAATGAATGGACAAAAATCTGGCATTTACGCATCATGTGAAAAATTGTATTTTTAGGCAGGAAGAATAAAAAAGGAGGCTATTAATTAAACAAAACATATCTGCAGAATTCCATGGTAAAGGGAGATGTAAGTGTTCTGGTAAATCAGTAACAGAAACCTAGTATGCACTTACAGCAAATAATTAAACAGGCTAATGAAATAGAGTCATAGAGTCGCACAGCATGGAAACGGATCCTTCAGTCCAACTCATCCATGCCCACCATGTTTCTCATACAAAGCTAGTCCCTTTTGCCCACAATTGGCCCATACCCCTCTACACCTTTCTTATTCATGTACCTGTCCAAACATCTTTTAAATGTCGTAACTGTACTTGCATCAAACACTTCTTCTAGCAGTTCTTTCCATATACAAATCACGCTTTGTCTGAAAAAGTTGCCCCTCAGATCCCTTTTAAATCTTTTTCCTCTCACTTTAAAATTATGACCTCTAGATTTGAAATCGCCTACTCATTAAATGAGAAGAATTGAACACTTAAGTCAGAATGTAATACTTCCATTATCCAGGGCATTAGTGGGACCTCATCTTGAATGGAGGTGAGGTTGAACTTGTTTAAGTCACTTGTTAGGTCTCAACTGGGGTATTGTGTGCAGTTGTGAGCAAAACGTTATAGAGATGATACAAATGAATTGGAGATAGTGCAGAAATGATTTATTAGAATGGTTCCCAGGATGAAAAACTTCACGTTGTGAGGATAGATTGAACAAGTTGAGACAGCTCTCCCTGGACAAAAAAAAAGGCTGAGATTAGATCTAATCGAGATTTTCAAAATCATGAGTGGGCTGGACAGAGTGGATAAGGTGAAGCTATTTCTGCTTGTGAAAGAAACAAGAAAGAGCGGACATAGATTTAAAGTGATGTGCAAACAAAGCATCGGTGATCTAAGGATAAAAAAAATCATTTTCACACTCCCAGCAAGTTGTTGGCGTACGGAATACATTGCCCGGAAAATGTGGAACAGACAGGTTCAGTTGAGACATTCAAGAAGGCATGGAAACTTTTTTTGGATAACAATGGTGTGCAGGGATATCGGGAAAGTGTAGGAAATTGGCACCAGATAATACAGCCAAACCAGATATCGAGCATGTTTAGGCATGATGGGCTGAATGGCCACATTCAGCACCATAATACTTCTGAGATTTTATGTGTAGTTTAGGTATCCTTATTGGAGGATGGATGTGAATGAGTTTGAGGAGGTTCACAGTAGATTTACTAGATTGATACATGGAATGAGCAGGTTGTCTTCAGAGGAAAGGTTAGATAGACAGGCTTGTTTCCACTGTGGTTTAGAAAAATGAAGGGTGACTTAATTGAAGTACACAAGTTAACTGAGCAACCTTCACAAGATGAACTTCAAAACTTTTCTTTTTCTGATTGGAGAGTCCAGAACTTAGGACACTGTTCAAATTCAGGAGTTAACCTTCTAAGACTGAGTTGAGAACATTTTTCTCTCCAAGGCTGTGCAATTTTGGAACTCTCTGCTTCAAAAGGTAGGCGGAGGCGTGTTCACTGAATATTCTTCAGGCAGAGGTAAAGAGATCACCTTACCTAACAAGAATCTAAGGCATTTGGGAACTGATAAGAATTTAGTACTTGAAATGCACATGACTTTATTCGATGGTGGAGCAGGTAGCTGCAAGCATTTTGTCTCTTCTGCTACCTCTGAGTCGAGATGTAATGATAGCCCTGAAGACCCTCTGGTAGTGAGTTCAGAGACCTTTCAAAAGGAAATAACTCCCTCTAAATGTCCAGCATCATTCTGGAGTAGATTTCTACCTCTCCTACCCGTACAGGCAATGAGTCCCAGATTCCCACCACCCTATGGATGAAAAAGATTTTCCTCACTTCTCCTTTAAACATTCTGCCCTATACCTGAAATCTATGCCCCTAATCATTGATACCTCCATCAAGGGGAGAAATTTCTTTCTGTCTTTTTATCTAAGCCCCTCACAATTTTATACATTTTAATAATGTCCGCTTCTCAAACTCTTCTGCTCCAATGAAAGCAATCCCAGGCTGTCCTATCTCTCTTCATTGCAACACCCTAATTAGTAAGTTTCACACAATCAGAAAGGAGAGGTTGAGTCCCCAGTGTGTATATATTTCTGGGGTTTTGAACAGTGAGCAAATTTGGTGCAGGAAGAGGTATTTTTTGCTTGCCTTTTTAGGTCATAGTTTACAAGGACAGTTAACAGGATATCCTGAAGCCCAGGATTCAGATGCCGGCAAAATGCAAAGGGTGACATCACAGAAAAACCATAATTTCACTGGTAGGCAGTAATTGCTAATTTATTCCTAATTGCTAATACTTAATCTTTTATTTCAGATTAAAGGTTAACAGAAAAGCTTTTTTACAGATTAGAAACTAGAAGATCAGTAGGAATTTAAAAATAAATAAGTAAGTAAAATAGAGATGCAGGGTCAGGCCATGTGTTGTGCCTACACGATATGGGGGCTGGCAGACTGATTGTGGTTTATACTGACCACATCTGAAGCAAGTTCTAGTCTGAGTCTGAGAGTTAAACATATTTAAATACATTGGAATCAGAATCAGAATCCCTACAGTGTGGAAACAGGCCCTTCAGCCCAACAAGTCCACTCCAAACCTCAGAACATCCCACCCAGACCCATCCCCCTATAACCCACACCTCCTGGAACACTATGGGCAATTTTGCATGGCCAATCCACCTAGCCTGCATATCTTTGGACTGTGGGAGGAAACCCACGCAGACACAGGGAGAACGTGCAAACTCCACACAGACAGTCACCCAAAGCTGGAATTGAACCCAGGTCCCTGGTGCTGTGAGGCAGCTGTGCTAACCACTGTGCCACTGTGCCACTAGGAAAGGGCCAAGTTACCTCCTATTTCAGGAGACAGTCACATCTCTTAGATTAATTATCTCAAATTTGGTCAGTAGTCAGAGATAGGAAGCTGTGACTTTGAGTGAGGCAGATAGAGGAATCCAGCAGGTAGTGCTGCAGAAGCCTCAGTCTTTGAGCTTGTCCACCAAGATTGAGATGCTTGCTCCCTGTGCAGATGAGAGCAGAGGCTATAGGGAGGATTAGCAAGTACAAGGAGCTATTCGGGAGGAGCTATTAGTGAAAAGAGAAATGTAGTTGTAATTGGGAAAAGTGGAGTCAGGGAAATAGATGCTGTTCTCAGTGTGACTAGGAGTTCTGGAGGCTCTGTTGCCTTCCTGGTGCTTGGGTTCAGAATATCTCATCTAGGCTGCAAGGGAACTTGGAGTGGGAATGGAAAGAGCTGTCGTGGTCCACATAGATGCAAAGAGGAAGCTGCTCCAACAGGACAGACTCCACCTACAGGTTAGTGATGGGCTGATTGATCTCAGAAAATAAATGGGACAGAATGTGTGAATGTCCTAATGCACCAAGGAAACATCATGGTATAGGGAAACTCGATAATAGAACAAACCTAAAGGCTTTTTGGATTAATGCACAAAGGACTTGAACTAGGGTAGATGAACTGACGGCACAAATTGAGGCAAATCAATATTTCTCATAACCATGGCTGAAACATGGGAAAGAGTGCGAGCAGCAGCGGAGGTAAAACGGACCCGGAAGGCTGCAGCTAAGGTAAAGCAGTTTATTTTTAAAATTACTTACCGGTAGCGGGCAGCGGTGTTTTTCCTCTTTCAGAGAAGGAGCGGGATCAGCAGAGGAAGTGACGAGGACCAGAGGGGCAGCCAGGAAGGAAAGCAGTGACCATATATATCAGCAAGGCGGCTAAACCCGAGACTCTACAACTGTAGAGTCTCCCACCCTCCCTCCTCCTCTAACCTAGTTAATAAGGTAAGGTTCATTCTAAACTTTCTCTACTGAATATAAGTTTGTTATTAATTTGTTATTATTACTTGACGTAAGCGTTCTACTTTAGTACTGAGTGGATGTTCAGATAAGTGGGGTATGGATGCTAGGGCAGTTGCTTGCTCCTCCTGCAGAATGTGGCAGTTGGGAGACGTGGCACACGTCTCCGCTGGCTACATCTGCGGGAAGTGCACCCAACTACAGCTCCTTGAAAACCGTGTTAGAGAAATGGAGCTGGAGCTGGATGAACTACGGATCATTCGGGAGGCAGAGGGGGTAATTGAGAGGAGTTATCGGGAGTTGGTCACTCCTAAGGCTCAGGACAAGGATAGATGGGTTACAGTTAGGGGGAGGAAAGGGGACAGACAGACAGTGCAGAGATCCCCTGTGGGCATTCCCCTCAGCAATAAGTATACCGTTTTGGATACTACTTGGGGGGGATGACCTACCAGAGGAAAGCCATAGTAGTCAGTTCTCTGGCACTGAGCCTGACACTGTGGCAAAGGAGGGAAGGGGGCAGAATAGAAAAGTACTCATGGTAGGGGACTCGATAGTTAGGGGAATCGACAGGAGATCTTGTGGTCAAGATCGGGATTCCCGGAAGGTATGTTGCCTCCCTGGTGCCAGGGTCCGGGACGTCTCCGATCGGGTGTATAAGGTTCTAAAAGGGGAGGGCGAACAGCCAGAAATCGTGTTACATATTGGCACAAATGATATAGCCAGAAATAGGATTGAGGATATAAAAAGTGATTTCAGGGAGTTAGGATGGAAGCTGCAGAGCAGGACGAACAGAGTAGTGTTCTCTGGTTTACTACCGGTGCCACGAGATAGCGAGGTGAGGAACAGGGAGCGGGCGCAGCTGAACACGTGGCTAAGCAGCTGGTGTAGGAGGGAGGGCTTCAGATATGTAGATAATTGGGATGCCTTCTGGGGAAGGTGGGACCTGTACAAGAAGGACGGGTTGCATCTGAACTGGAAGGGGACCAATGTCCTGGGTGGAAGGTTTGCTCGAGTAGTTCCAGAGGGTTTAAACTAGTATGGCAGGGGGGTGGGAACCTGAGCTGTATACCAGAGGTGAGCGTTGATGCAGGTGAGGCAGTAGCAAGAGGTAGACCAGCTAGTGGGAAGGATTTTCCTGGGAAGGAACCAAGGGATCGGTTAAAGTGTGTTTGCTTTAATGCAAGGAGTATCAGGAATAAAAGTGATGAACTTTGAGCATGGATCAGTACCTGGTGCTATGATGTTGTGGCCATAACAGAGACATGGGTTTCTCATGGGCAGGAATGGTTGCTGGATCTTCCAGGGTTTAGAACATTTAAAAAGAATAGGGAGGGGGGAGAAAGAGGAGGGGGTGTAGCACTACTAATCAGAGAGGGTATCACAGCTACAGAAGCTTCCATTGTCGAGGAAGATCTGCCTACTGAGTCAGTATGGGTGGAAATTAGGAACAGCAAGGGAGTAGGCACCTCGTTAGGGGTTTATTACAGGCCCCCCAATAGCAGCAGGGAGATTGAAGAAAGCATAGGTCGACAGATTTTGGAAAAGTGTGCACGCAGTAGGGTTGTTGTAATGGGTGACTTTAACTTTCCTAATATTGATTGGAACCTCCTTCGAGCAGAAGATTTGAATGGAGCTGTTTTTGTAAGGTGTGTTCAGGAGGGTTTCCTAACGCAGTACGTTGACAGGCCGACGAGGGGAGAGGCCATTCTAGACTTGGTGCTCGGAAACGAGCCGGGGCAGGTATCAGATCTTGTGGTGGGAGAGCATTTTGGTGATAGTGACCATAACTGCCTCACATTCTACATAGCTATGGAGAAGGAGAGGATTAGGCAAAATGGGAGGATATTTAATTGGGGAAGAGGAAACTATGATGCGATTAGACATGAGTTAGGAAGCATGGACTGGGAGCAGTTGTTCCATGGTAAGGGAACTATAGACATGTGGAGACTGTTTAAGGAACAGTTGTTGGGAGTGATGAGTAAATATGTCCCTCTGAGACAGGCAAGAAGGGGTAAGATAAAGGAACCTTGGATGACGAGAGCGGTGGAGCTTCTTGTGAAAAGGAAGAAGGTAGCTTACATAAGGTGGAGGAAGCTAGGGTCAAGTTCAGCTAGAGAGGATTACATGCAGGCAAGGAAGGAGCTCAAAAATGGTCTGAGGAGAGCCAGGAGGGGGCACGAGAAAGGCTTGGCAGAAGGAATCCGGGAAAACACAAAGGCATTTTACACTTATGTGAGGAATAAGAGAATGATCAAAGAAAGAGTAGGGCCGATCAGGGATAGCATAGGGAACTTGTGTGTGGAGCCTGAGGAGGTAGGGGAAGCCCTAAATGAGTTTTTTGCTTCTGTCTTTACGAAAGAAACGAATTTTGTAGTGAATGAAACCTTTGAAGGGCAGGTGTACATGCTTGAATGGATAGAGATAGAGGAAGCTGATGTGCTGAAAATTTTGTCAAACATTAAGATTGACAAGTCGCCAGGCCCGGATCAGATTTGTCCTCGGCTGCTTTGGGAAGCGAGAAATGCAATAGCTTCGCCACTTGCGAAGATCTTTGCATCCTCGCTCTCCACTGGAGTCGTACCTGAGGACTGGAGAGAGGCAAATGTATTTCCTCTCTTCAAGAAAGGAAATAGGGAAATCCCCGGCAATTATAGACCGGTAAGTCTCACGTCTGTCGTCTGCAAGGTGTTAGAAAGGATTCTGAGGGATAAGATTTATGACCATCTGGAAGAGCATGGCTTGATCAAGTACAGTCAACACGGCTTTGTGAGGGGTAGGTCATGCCTTACAAACCTTATCGAGTTTTTTGAGGATGTGACTAGAAAAGTTGATGAGGGTCGAGCTGTGGATGTGGTGTATATGGACTTCAGTAAGGCATTTGATAAGGTTCCCCATGGTAGGCTCATTCAGAAGGTCAGGAGGAATGGGATACAGGGGAACTTAGCGGCTTGGATACAGAATTGGCTGGCCAACAGAAGACAGCGAGTGGTAGTAGAAGGAAAATATTCTGCCTGGAAGTCAGTGGTGAGTGGGGTTCCACAGGGCTCTGTCCTTGGGCCTCTACTGTTTGTAATTTTTATTAATGACTTGGATGAGGGGATTGAAGGATGGGTCAGCAAGTTTGCAGACGACACAAAGGTCGGAGGTGTCGTTGACAGTGTAGAGGGCTGTTGTAGGCTGCAGCGGGACATTGACAGGATGCAGAGATGGGCTGAGAGGTGGCAGATGGAGTTCAACCTGGATAAATACGAGGTGATGCATTTTGGAAGGTCGAATTTGAAAGCTGAGTTCAGGATTAAGGATAGGATTCTTGGCAACGTGGAGGAACAGAGGGATCTTGGTGTGCAGATACATAGATCCCTTAAAATGGCCACCCAAGTGGACAGGGTTGTTAAGAAAGCATATGGTGTTTTGGCTTTCATTAACAGGGGGATTGAGTTTAAGAGTCGTGAGATCTTGTTGCAGCTCTATAAAACTTTGGTTAGACCCCACTTGGAATACTGCGTCCAGTTCTGGGCGCCCTATTATAGGAAAGATGTGGATGCTTTGGAGAGGGTTCAGAGGAGGTTTACCAGGATGCTGCCTGGACTGGAGGGCTTATCTTATGAAGAAAGGTTGACTGAGCTCGGTCTCTTTTCATTGGAGGAAAGGAGGAGGAGAGGGGACCTAATTGAGGTATACAAGATAATGAGAGGCATAGATAGAGTTGATAGCCAGAGACTATTTCCCAGGGCAGAAATGGCTAGCACGAGGGGTCATAGTTTTAAGCTGGTTGGTGGAAAGTATAGAGGGGATGTCAGAGGCAGGTTCTTTACGCAGAGAGTTGTGAGAGCATGGAATGCGTTGCCAGCAGCAGTTGTGGAAGCAAGGTCATTGGGGTCATTTAAGAGACTGCTGGACATGTATATGGTCACAGAAATTTGAGGGTGCATACATGAGGATCAATGGTCGGCACAACATTGTGGGCTGAAGGGCCTGTTCTGTGCTGTACTGTTCTATGTTCTATGTTCTATGTTCTAAGATATTAGTAGTAGTGTACAAGCCCCCAAACAGTAGCCACTCTGTAGAAAAGACTACAAATCAATGAATTGTAGCAGCATATAAAAAGAACAAAGCAAGAATATGGTGACTTTAATATGCAGTTGGAAAAAGAGGAAAGGATAGCTGAGACAATGAATTCAAAGTGCATTAGGAATAGTTTCCTACAGCAGTATGTCATGGAGTCAATGATGGAGCAGACTATCTTGGATCTGGTAATGGGCAACTATGCCGTTTTAATAAATGACCTCAGAGTAAAAGAACACCTAGGAAGTAGTGACCATAACACGTTAAAATTTAATGTCCAGTTCAAGGGTGAGGAACTTGCGTTGGAAACAATTATGTACAATTTAAACGAAGTGAGAATGAAATGAGACTGGAGTTAGCTGAAGTGAACTGGGCAAATGGATCAGCAAGAACAACAGTAAACAAAGAGTGGAAGACAATTAAGTAAATAATTTGTGACCCTCCGCAAAATATGTCCCAGTAAGGAGAAAAGAAAGAAATCAACAAACCATGGCTAATCAAGGAAGTTAAGGAAAGTATCAAGTTGAAAGACAAAGCATATAAGGAGGAAGAAGTCAATGACAGACATAGAGCCTGGGATAAATTCAGAATCCAGCAAAAAGATAATAAACAGACAGTAAGTAAACTAAGGGACAAACTAGCAAGAAACATAAAAATCAACAATAAGAGCTTGTTTAAATGTGTAAAAAGGAAGACAGAGGTCAGAGCGAACATAGGCACCTTAGAACACGAACCTGGGGAGATGGTTATGGGGAACAAGGACATGGCAGAGTAGTTAAACAGACATTTTGCATTAGTCTTTACGGCAGAAGATACTTTGATTATCCGATTAGCACTAAAGAAAACCGGGAGGACTTAAGTACCACTGCCATTACCGGAGAAGTAATATTAGATAAACTAATGGGGCTAAAGGCAGATAAGTGCCCTGAGCCTGACGTCTTGCATCCCAGGTTCCAGAAAGAGGCAGATACAGAAATTGTGGATGCATTTGTTGTAATTTTCCAAAAATCTTTGGATTCTGTAGAAGTATCAGAAAGTTGGAAAATCTACTCAAAAAGGGAAGGAGACAAAAATATAACAGCCAGTGGTGGAGGTAGCAATTTGGCGTGGATAGAGAACTGGCTACTGGACAGGTAACACCAAGTGAGGTTCCACAGGGATTAGTACTGGAAGTACATATGTTTACAACATATATTAATGACTTAGAGGCAGGAAGTGAATATACTGCAGCCAAAATTGTCGATGACAAAGATAGGTGGAGAGTCATGTTGCGAAAGGGACAAAACAGTTCTCACAGAGATACTGACAGTTTAAGTAAGAGGGCAAAGGAGTGTAAGGAGAGATAATGGGAACTGCAGATGCTGGAGAGTCCGAGGTAGCAAAGCGTAGAGCTGGATGAACATAGCAGGCCAAGCAGCATCTTAGGAGCACAAAAGCTGACATTTTGAGGCAAAGTAATGTGGAAAAATGTTCAGTTGTTCATTTGGAAGGGAGAACAAAAGAACAGAGTAATATTAAAATGGAGAAAAACTGCAGAAAACTGTGAGATAAACAGACATAGAGCTACTTGTGCACGAAACAAGTACATACCTACATCTAGTAACAGGGAAGGCTTGTGGAATTTTTGCCCTTATTTAAAGAGAGTTGGAGTATACGAGTAGGGAAATCTGAGTCCAACTGTGCAAAGTGCAGATTAAACCACATCTGCTGTGTTGTAAGCAATTTTGGTCCACTTATTTAGGAAAATGTTTGACTTCATTGGAGGCAGTTCAAAGAAGATTCACTAGAATGATCACTGGAATAGAGGGATTGTCTTCTGCGCAAAGGCTAAACAAGTTGGGATTCTACTCATTAGAGGTCAGATATGTAAGAGGTGATCTCATTGAAATATGCAGGATTCTTAAGGGAATAGTCAGAGAACTCTGGGTCCTGAAAATCTGGAACAAAAACTTGAATTATTGGAGAAAATGAGAAAGTCTGACAGCATCTGTGACAAAGGGTTTTGAAAGGCAGGTTTAACAGGGTAAATAAATACTGTGAGGGCATTTCCTTTCATAGGAGAGTCTAGGGCGAGCCAGCATGATCTCAGGATTAAGAGGCATCAACTTAAGTTTCAGGTAAGAAGGAATTTCTTCTCTCAGAGGGTTGTGAGTCATTCAAACTCTCTGCCATTGAGAGCTGAGGGGGATGAGTCCTAGTGCATATTTAAGGCTGAGGGAGATCGATTCTTAATCAGTAGGGAAATCAAGTGTTATAGGAAAAGGGCAGGAAAGGGGGCGTAAGGAGTGTTGAATCAGCCACGATCCCAATGAATGGCAGCACAGGCTTGAGTGGATGAAAAGGCTACTCCTGTTCCTACTTATGATCATTTTCCTGGTAAATCTTCTCTGCACACTCTCCAGGGCAATCACGTATGTCTTGATCTCCTCACGTGAGGTCGACACATTGTGTCCGCCTGCTCCTGCCCCACCAAACTCATCTTCACCTATCTTGACTCCATTTTCTCTCCTTTGGTTCAGGAACTCCCCACCTACGTCCGTGACACCACCCACACCATTCACCTCAACCAAAACTTCCAATTCCCTGGTCCCCAACACCCCTTCTTTACCTTGGACTTCCAAGCCCTATACATCTGCATTCCCCATGCAGATGGCCTAAAGGCCCTCCGCTATTTTCTGTCCGACAAGCCCCAACAGTCCCCCTCCATTAACACCTTCATCCGCTGAGCCAAACTCATCCTCACCCTCAACAATTTCTCTTTCAATTCCTCCCACTTCCTACAGACTGACCTATCACCATGGTTACCTGCATGGGCTCAAGCAATGCCTGCCTCTTTGTAGGTTGCATGAAACAATCCCTCTTCAGTAACTACACTGGCCCTAAACCCCACCTCTTCCTCTGTTACATTGATGACGTCGCCACCTCATGCTCCCACAAGGAGCTCGAACAGTTCATCCACTTCAACACCTTCCACCCCAACCTTCAGTTCACCTGGACCATCTCTTGATACCTCCCTCTCCTTCCTGGACACCTCTGTTTCCATCTCTGGCAACCACCTGTAAACCAGTATCCATTTCAAGTCCACTGACTCCCACAGCTACCTAGAATATACCTCCTCCCACCCACCTTCCTGCAAAAATGCCATCCTCTATTCCCAATTCCTTTGCCTCTGCCACATCTGCTCCCAGGATGAGGCTTTCCACTCCTGAACATCTCAGATATCTTCATTTTTCAAGGACTGCAACTTCCCCACATCAGTGGTTGAGAACCCCCTCAACCGTGTCTCCCACATTTCCCGCAACTCATCCCTCACAACCCCTCCCCACAATAATAACCAGAACACGATCCCCCTTGTCCTCACATAGCACCTCACCAACCTTTGAAATCAACACATCATCCTCCGACACTTCTGCCATCTCCAATCCGACCCCACCACCAAAGACATTTTTCCCTCCCCACCCTTATCTGCTTTCTGGGCCACTCTCCCAGGACTCCCTTGTCTGCTCCACACTCTTCTCTAGCCCTATCACACCTAGCACTTTGCCATGCAACTGCAGGAAGTGCTACAATGCCCCTACACCTCCCTCCTCACCCCCATCCCAGGTCCCAAGAAGACCTTCCACATCAAGCAGGTATTCACCTGCACATATGCTAATTTGGTATATACCGTATCTGCTGTTCCCGTTGTGGCCTCCTCCACATCAGGGAAACCAAGCAGGGACTTGAGGACCGCTTTGCGGAACACTTACGCTCGGTTTGCACTGAACAATTACACCTCCCAGTCGTGAGCCATTTCAACTCCCTCTCCCACTCCTCAGATGACATGTCCATCCTGCAATGCCACAACAATGCCACCCAAAGGTTGTAGGAACTGCGCCTGATATTTTGCTTGGGAACCCTGCAGCCCAATGGTATCAATGTGGATTTCACAAGCTTCAAAATCTCCCCTCCCCCAGCAGCATCCCAAAACCAGCCCAGCTGGTCCCCACCTCCCTAACCTGTCCTTCCTCCCATCTATGTCCTCCTCCCAGCTCAAGCCCCACCCTCATCTCCTACCTACTAGCCTCATCCCAACCCCTTGACCTGTCCGTCCTCCCTGGGCTGTCCTATCCCCTCCCTAACTCCCAACCTACACTCACCTTTACTGGCTCCATCCCCACCTCTTTGAACTGTCTGTCTCCTCTCCACCTACCTTCTCCTTTATCCATCATCTATCCGCCTCCCCCTCTCTCCCAACTTATTTCAGAACCCCCTACCCCTCCTCCATTTCTGAAGAAGCATCTTGGCCTGAAACGTCAGCTTTCCTTGTCCTCTGATGCTGCTTGGCCTGCTGTGTTCATCCAGCTCTACACCTTGTTACCTCATACTCTTCAAATCATTATTTTCATTGGTGCTAATATTTTTACAGAAAATACATGACAGTGATTGATATATAATTGCAATGAGCAGCAAGTAACACTGACATCTTTTTAGTTTTACTGAATCCTTTTGGGTCTGAACAGAAATTATACTTTATTACCATTTCAATTTGCTTACGGAATACTGATTTGGATTTCATTCTCAAAGGAGGGCTTTGAATTAATTGACTGGCATGTTGTTATATATACATCGTAAAAGTGCATAATGTATTTCACAAAAGAATGGAAGTGTCTAAGTTGTTAGATGATAGTAATTGTAAAATTCAGACACAAAAGACAATATGAGTAGATTGAAGACGGCAGGGAAAGAAACACTGAAAATTTATTTATAGACAAAAGCGGCACAACTGTTAATTGGGAGTGGTACAATAATAAAGTAATAAATACTTCAAGTTTTACAGGGAAAAGATGAGCTGAAAACATACAATTGACCCTCATTATAACATTTTACAAAATCTCTTTAAGACAAGATGTTGCAACAATAAAGGTCCCTGTCAATATTATGGCCTTGATTTTCTCTAATTTTTCAAAGATTAATTCACAAGATGTGGGCACTGTTAGAAAGACGAGAATTTATTGTCATCCGTACCTATACCTGAGAAGGTGGCAGTAGCTACATTCTTGAACCGCTACAACCTGGATATAAAGCACAACATGGAAAAGGAAGGGAACAAACAAAAGCAGATATCGCCAGTGAAATTCAACAGTTCTGGCAGCATCTGTGAAAACAGTGCTAACACTTTGATTACCCGGCGAGTTTCTTTTGCAATTTCTGCTTTTGTTTTGCAGTGCTTCGTTTATAATATTGAAACAGGTAATTGTTCTAGGATTTTGGATCAACCATGATGATATAATTCCTACTCAAAATAGTATACAAATTGGACGGAAGCTTGAAGATATAGAAGTTCCCATGAATCGTTTTTGTCTTTTTAGGAGTTAGAGGTCACAGCTTTTGAGGTGGCCCAAGACATGTTTCTGCACTGGATGTCCGAGAAGCTATACACTGTAGCTCCTGTGCACTTTGGTGGAGAGCGAGGGTTTAAGCCAGTGAATGGGATGCTGATCAAATGCGTTGCTTTGAACATGAGAATACTCATCCTCTGGCCTGCTGCTGCAGTAACTAAATTGAGTATTGATCACTTAAAGGGTGAGATTGGAGAATTTAATAATACAAAACAAAGAAAAGGTAGAAGCATCAAACAATTGGCTGAAGCATTTTGCATCTGTCTTCAATTAAACATATAGAAGTGGAAGCTTAGGAGCAGTAGTAGGCTATTTTGCCAATCGAGGCTGCTCTACCATTCAATAAGATCATGGTTGATTTTCAATCTCAATACCTTTTTATTTGTTTTCTCTCCAGTCCACCTGATGCCATTAAAAATATATTTAAAAATTCTGTCTCCTGAATATAGATTCATAGGGCATAGGAACTGCCCAGTCAGCCCACTATGCTCTGCCAACCAACAAAGGCCAAACGACACTAATCCCATTTACCTGTATTTGGTCCATAGCATATTATGGCTTGGCATTTTAAATGCTCATCCAGGTGGTTCTTAAATGTTGCAAGAGTACCTTCCTCCACCAACCCAAAAATTCTCTTCCAAGCACTTATTCCTCATCTTAAACGTATGCCCTCTGGGCACATCTGTCCTGGGGAAAAGATTCTCACAATATACTTTGTCTATGCCTGTCATAATTTTGTATATCTTAATCAGATACCCCTCAGCCTTCTCTGCTCCAAGGAAAACAAATGCAGCCTATCCAGTCTATCCTCATAACTGAGACTTTTCAGACTGAGCAACATTCTGGTGAATCTCCTCTACACTCTCTCCAGTGAAATGACATCTTTCTAACAGCATGGCAACCTGAACTGCACTCAGTATTCCATCTGTGTTCTAACCAATGTCTTATAAAGTTGTAGCAAGACTTCCATGCTCCTAAATTCTAAGCCCCAGTCAATAAAGGCAAAAATCTCGCATACATAAGAATATAAAAAACAGGTGTAGGAGTGGGCCATCTGGCTCTTCAAGCCTGCTCTGCCATTCTATAAGATCATGGCTCATCTTTTCGTGGTCTCAATTCCATTTACCTACCCTCTCACCATAACTCTTAATTTAAAGTCAGGGACAGCACAAAAGCAAAATAGAAAGCATACAATGTGGCAAAGGGCAGTGGGAAACCAGAGGATTGGGAAGCTTACAAAGACCAACAGAGGGCAACAAAAACAAAATTAAAGAGGGAGAAGATTAAATATGAAGGTAAACTAGCCAGTAAAATGAATGAAGATTGTAAGAGTTTCTTTATATATCTAAAGAGCAAAAGAGAGGCAAACGTTGGCATACAATAACTGGAAAATGACGGTGAAGACATAGTAGTGGAGAACAAGGAAATGGCTGAGGAATTGAACAATTACTTCGCGTCAGTCTTCACTGTGCAAGACATAAGTAATCTCCCAAAAATTCAAGGAAATCAGGGGGCAGAGCTGAGTATGGTGGCCATCATCAAGGAAAAGATGCTAGTAAAACTGATTGGCCTAATGGTGGATAAATCACCTGGACTAGATGGACTACACCCCAGAGTTCTAAAGGAAATATCTGAAGGGGTAGTGGAAGTGCTAGTGGTGATTGTTCAGGAATCGCTAGAGTCAGGGAGGGTCCCAGAGAGCTGGAAAGTTGCTAACACACCCCTGTTTAAAAACAGGGTAAGGCAAAAGATGAAAAAATACAGTCCGATTAGCCTAACCTAGATTTTGGAGTCCATTGTAAACAATGAGATTTAGGAATATTTGGAAGTGTATGGTAAGGTAGAGCAAAGTCAGCATCGTTTCTTCAAGGGGAGGTCATGCCTGACAAATCTGTTAGAATTCTTTGAGGAAGTAACGAGCAGGGTAGTTTGAAGGAGAGCCAGTGGATATTATTTACCAGTACTTCAAGAAGGCCTTTGACAAGGTGCCACACAGGAGACTGCTGAGTAAGGTAAGGGACCATGGTGTTAGAGGTAAGGTGCGAGCATGGATAGAAGATTGGCTATCTGGCAGAAAGCAGAGAGTGGGGATAAAACGGTCTTTCTCAGGATGGCAGCCGGTGACAAGTGGTGTTCTGTAAGGGTCAGTGTTGGGACCACAACTTCTCACTTTATACATTAATGATCTAGATGAAGGAACTGTGGGCATTCTGGCTAAGTTTGCAGACGATACAAAGATAGGTGGAGGGACAGGTAGTATTGAGGAGGTAGGGAGGCTGCAGAAGGATTTGGAAGGTTAGGAGAGTAGGCAAAGAAGTGGCAGATGGACCATAATGTGGGAAAGTGTGAGGTCATGCACTTTGGTAAGAAGAATAAAAGCATGGACTATTTTCTAAATGGGGAGGAAATTCAGAAGTCTGATGTGCAAAGAGACTTGGGAGTTCTAGTCCAGGCTTCTGTCAAGATAAACTTGAAGGTTGAGTTAGTAGTTAGAAAGGCAAATGCAATGTTGGCATTTATTTTGACAGGACTTGAATATAAAAGCAGGGATGTACTACTGAGGCTTTATAAGGCACTTGTCAGGTCACATTTGGAGTATTGTGTGCAGTCTTGGGCCTTATATCTCAGGAAAGCTGTACTGGCCTTGGAGCAGGTTCACGAGAATGGTCTCAGGAATGGTAAGCTTAACATATGAGAAACATTTGAGAACTCTGGGACTACACTCATTGGAGTTTATTAGGAAGATGGGGGATCTAATTGAGACTTACAAAATACTTAATGGCCTGGACAGAATGGATGTTGGGAAGAAGCTTCCATTTGTATGAGAATCTAGGACCCGAGGGTACAGCCTTAGAGTAAAGGGAAGACCTTTTAGAATGGAGATAAGGAGAAACTTCTTCAGCCAGCCAGTGGTGAATCTATGGAATTCACTGCCACAGAAAACTGTGGAGGCCAGGTCACTGAATACATTTAAGACTGAGATAGACAATTCTTGATTATCAAGGGGATCAAGGGCTACAGGGGCAAAGCAGGAGAATGAGGTTGAAGAACTTACCAGCCATGGCTGAACGGCAGAGCAGATGTGAAGGGGTGGATGGCCTAATTTCTGCTCCTATGTCTTATGTTCTTATCCAAATTGATGTCCAAGTCATTAATGTACATATCAAAAAGCAAGGGTTTCAGCACTGATCCCTGTAATACACTGCTGGTGATAAACTTCCAATCACATTCCTCCATCATCACCCTTTCCCTCCTATTTGCAAACCAATTTTGGATCCAGTTTGCAAACTTGCCTTGGATCCCATGGATTCTTACCTGTCTGCCTTTCATGTTAAAGGCCTTACTGAAGTCCAGGTAAGCCACATCAACTACAAAACCCTCATCATTATATTTAGTCACTTTTTCAAAAAACTCAATTAAATTAGTCAAACAAGATCTTCCCCCTTATAAATTGGCGCTGACTATACCCGATCAATCCCTGTGTTTCCAAGAGTTGATTAATCCTGTCCTTCAGAATATGTTCCAATAATTTCCCTACCAGTGATGTCTGACTAACTAGTCTGCAATTACCTGGTCTACCCTGGCTGCCTGTCTTGAACAAAGGAACCATATTAACATTCCTCCACCAGTCATCCGAATTTCACCTCTGTCCAGCGAAATATTAAATACCTCCACCAGAGCCCCTGCATTTCCTCCCTTGTCTCCCATAGCAGCCTGGGATGAATCTCATCATTATGCCCACAGAAACATCAAATATCTCCTCTTTATTTATCTTAACATATTTGAGAATTTCACTTCCAAGTGAAATCCACAGTCATGTTTTTCTTAATACTGATGACAAGTATTGCTTTGAAATCTTACACACATCCCCTGGCTCCATGCACCATGTTTATATGGTCATCCTCTTAACTTTTAAAATACTTACAAAATACCTCGAATTTTTCCATAACCCCATCTGCTAATGTATTTTGTGGTCCATCTCTGCCTTCCTAATTTATTTTTTAAAGCAATCTCCCACACTCTCTATAATTTTAAGGGAGTCCCACGATTTTCGTGTGCAGTACCTGACATATGCTTCCTTCTTTCCCTTTGTCAAACTCTTGACTTCCCCTGAAATCCAGGATTCCCTGGACTTGCTGCCCTTTTACTCTTAGAGAAACATGCTGGCTGTGAATTCTCACTATGCAACTTTTTAATGATGCCATACTCCAATATGACTTACCCGAAAATAAAAATAGCTGCACCCAGTCAATGTTTGCCAGATCCTGCTTCATGATATTGAAATTGGTGTCCCCCAATTTAGACACTTAACTTCTGCCCTTTCTTTATCCCCTTCCATAATGACTGTGAAACTTACAGAGTTATCCATTTCCAAAGTGCTTAGCCACTGAAACTTTAACCACTTTGTTCCCTAAGATTAGGCCTAGCAAAATTAGACCTACCCAAAATCAACAAACCTAAACTGCCCTGGTTGGCAAATTGTCTCTGCCTGCTTCTGCCCCACTGAACTCATCCCAACCTACCTCAACTCCGGTTTATCCCCACCAGGTCCAGGAACTCCCTAGCTACACTCAGTACACTACCCACATCCTTCACCTTCTCGAACATATTAAATTCCCTGGCCCCCAAAGCCTCCTCTTCACCATGGTCATTCAGTCTCTCTACACCTATATCCTCTTGAGGATGGAAAGAAGTCCTCTGTTTCTTCCACTCCCAGAGGTCCAACCAGTCCCCCATCACCGACACTCTCCTCTGCTTGATGGAACTTGTCCTCACCCTCAACAACTTTTTCTTTAACTCTCCTGTTTTCTACAAACCAAAGGGGTGGCTACAGGGACCCACGTAGGATCGAGTTATGCCTGCCTCTTTGTTGAATATGTGGAGCAGTCCCTCTTCTGCAGTTACACTGACACTATCCCTCAGCTCTTCTTTTGCTACACTGATGACTATATTGGCGCTACCTCGTGCGCCCATAAGGAACTTGAACAGTTCATCCACTTCACCAGCACCTTTCAATCCAACCTCAAATTCACCTGTAGCATCGCCGACACCTCCTTCCCCTTGCTGGAACTCTCCATCTCCATCTCCAGCAACTGATTCAGCACCGACATCTATTTCAAACCCACCAACTCCCATAGCTCCCTTGACTACACCTCGTCTTACCCATCCTCTTGCAAAAATGTGATCCCATACTCCCAATTCCTCCACCCCCACCGCATCTGCTCCCAGGATGAAGTTTTCTGCTCCCAGACATCCTACTACTTCCAGGGCCATAACCTCTCCTTTCCTGTGATTTATAATGCCCTCAACTGTATCTCCTGCATTTCCTGCACTTCTGCCCTCAAACCACTTCCCTCCAACAACAAGGATAGAGTCCCCCTGATTTTCACATACCACCCCACTAACCTCCAAATCCAACGCATTATCCTTTGCCACTTTATCACCTGCAATCAGACCCACCACCAAACAGGTAAATCCCTCCCTTTGCCTATCTGTTTTCTATAGGGACCACTCTCTCCACAACACCCTCATCCACACTCCCCAACTACCCCACTACAGCCAGCACCTTTTCCTGCAACTGTAGGAAGTGTTACACTTGCCCCCACACCTTCCCTCTCACCTCGGGTGAAGACCCCAAACAATCATTCCGTACAGGTGGATCCCTGTCAGATACATCTTCCAACCCATCAGAGAGACCAAGTGCAGACACATGACAAATTCACAGAGCATCTGTGCTCTGTATGCTCCAATCAATACCACCTTCTTTCAACTTCCCTTCCCACTCCCTTAGCATGTCCATCCTGGGCCTCCTCCAATGTCACAATGAGGCCACATGAAAATTGGGGGAACAAAACTTTATGTTCCATCTCGGGAGTTTACAGCCCAATCGCCTCAAAGTCGAATTCGCTAGATACAAAATCACTTCACTCCCAGCTTCATCCAATGTCCAGTCCTCCCTCTCATCCCCACCTCCGTGACCTAACGCAACCTGTCCATCTTCCTTCTCACCTATCTGCCCTACCCTTCCCATTGACCAATCTCCACAACACCTCTCTCCCACTCTCCCCATTTATTTTTGAGCTCCTTTCCCCCTCCCCAGTCCTGATGAAGGGTTCCAACTCAAAACACTAACTTTCCTGCCCCTCTGTTGCTGCCTGACCTGCTGTGTTCCTCCAGCTCGACACTGCATTGACATTACCTAACCTATAGTCAGACTATCTACTTACCGGCACAAAAAAGCTTTCCTTGATGCACTTTAAAAACTCCACTCCATCTAATCATTTCACACTAAGGCATTCCAGCTAATACTGGCAAACTTGAAATCCCCTACAACTATAAACCTGTTTCTGTCACATGTTTCTATAATCTGCTTATATTTCTGCTCCTCTATTTCTCTCTGTCCATTGGGAGGGCTGAAGTATAATCTTAGGTAAGTAATCAACCCTTCTTTATTTCTAAGCTCTAGTCAGATGGAAAGATTTCAAAACCCTTCCAGAATATCGTCCCTCACCACTAAATATATTTAGTGACTTGGCCTCTACAGCCTTCTTTCTCCATTTTACTTCTTGATTTTCAAGAATACTTGGGTTTTTTGTGTGTTTAATAGGGCTTGACAATATAGAGGCAGGGAAAATGTTTTCCTTAACAACAGAAGTTGCTGGAGAAACCTCGCAAGTCTGACAGGATATGTGCAGAGAGAACAGAGTTAACATGAGTTGTGAAGTAGTGTTCTAAAGAAGAATCATACCAGACTGGAAACACTAACCCTGTTCCTGTTCACAGAAACATGCCAGACCTGTTCTTTTACATACCGGCATGACATAGGTGTTGCTGGAGGACCAGCATCTATTGCTCATTGACAGTAGATCTGCTGAGTTTCCCCAGCATTCTCTGAGTTTCTTTTTTAGATTTCTAGAATTTTGCAGTATTTTGCTTTCATTGCAGGTATTTTTCTCTGCCTAGGGAGTTTAGAACTATGCGTCACAGTCTCAAGATATGGATTGGGCCATTTAGGACTAAGATGAGGAAACATTTCTTCATTCAAAGGGAACTGACACTGTGGAATCCTCTACACACTGTGGAGACCAAGTTACTAAATACATTTGGTAAGGAGGGGGGATATTTAAAATAAGGGGGTATCCATTTAAAACAGCAATGAGGGAAAAAGGTTGTGAATCTTTGGAATTCCCTTCCTCAAAAGACAATAAATGCAAAATCTTGAAATATTTTTAAAGGCGGGATAGAGAGATTCTTGATTATCAAGGAGATGAAAGATTGGATACATGCAGGAATGTAGAGTTGAGATTGAAATCAGATCAGTCAAAATATTATTAAATGGTGGAGCTGGCTTAAAGAGCCAAGTGGCCTACCCTTATTCCTTGTTAGTATGTTTGTATTAAACCTTATAAAGACCAAAGAATAATACAAAAGGAACAGGATTCTTTGGCTTACCAAGATTGCGCCAAAACATAATACCTTTCTAAATTAAAAGCATTTTGCCTCTATGCTGTCCACATCCCTCTGTTCCCTGCCTATTCATACATCTATCAAGATGACTCTTAAATGTTGCTGTTGTATCTGCCTCAACCACCTCCTCTAGCAGTGTTTTCCGGGCAATTACCATCTGTCTCACAGCTCCTTTAAACTTACACCCTCTTACCTTAAACCTATGTCTCCTAGTGAATGAAATTCATACTAAATGTGGCCTACTGTCAAAAGACTCTGATTATCCATTCTATCCATGCCTTTCATTATTTTGTAAGTTTCTGTCAGGTCACCCCTCATCCTCTGAAGTTCAATTGAAAATAAACAAAGTTTGTCCAATGTCTCCTCACAGCTAATACCCTCCAAACCAGGCAATATCCTGGTAAACCATTGTTGTTCCTTCTCCAAAGCCTCTACAGCCTCTGGTCGCATGGCAGCCAGAACTGTATGCAATATTCCAAATATAGCCTAACTGAGGTTCTATAGAGCTTAAATCTGACTTGCCAATTGTTGAGGTTGGTTGGCTCACTGAGATGGTTTGTTGCTCTACAGATGTTTCGTTACCGTGCTTGGTAACATCCTCAGTGCAGCCTCTGATGAAGCATTGGTGTGTTTTCCCTCCTGGGTTTTAACCTCTGGTGTCCATTCCGATGGATTGCCTCAGTTCCGGGTTTCTTCCATCATGGAATGTATATGGAGTCGAGTTCAATGTGACTATCAATAGCATGCTTCGTGGAGTGCCATGCTTCCAGGAATTCTTGTGCTTGTCTCTACCTAGCCTGTCCCAGGATCTTGGCGTTGTCCCAGTCGAACTGGTGTTTCTCCTTGTCCACGTGGATTGAGATGAGTGAGTATTGGTCGTGTCTTTTTGTAGCCAGTTGGTGTTCATGTACTGTTGTTGTTAGTTTCCTTCATGTTTGCCCGATTTACCGCTTCGCACAGTCTCTGCAGGGGATCTCGTAGATGACACTGGTCCTGTCCATGGTGTGGAGTGGGTCTTTAGTTCAGGTAAGCACTTGTCATAGGGTTGATGAGGGTTTGTGTGCCACTCTGCTGCTCAGGGGTCGTAGAAGTCTTGTGGTGAGTTCTGATGTGTTCCTGATGTAAGGCAGTGTGATGAGTGTGTCGGGGTATGTAGAATCTTTCTGATGCTGTTCCTGTAGGCATCTCCTGACCCGGTTCTTTGGATATTCATTATCATTGAACACTTGGAAGAGGTATTCCTCCTCCTCTTGGCATAGTTCCACATTGCAACACACTACAGCAACATGGAACTATGCCAACAGGAGGAGGAATACCCACTCCACGAAGTAGGCTATTAATAAACACATTGAACTCAACCCCAGATACATTCCACTATGGAGGAAACCAGAAGTGAGGCAATCCATCGCAACAGACCCCAGAGTTTAAAAACCAGGCGGGAAACACACCAACGCTTCATCAGAGGCTGCAGTGAGGATGTTACCAAGCATGGTAACGAAACGCCTGCGAACAACAAACCAGCTTGGCGAGCCAACCAACCTCAACACCCAGGGAGCGAGCTAAAAATCTACTCCAAAATCTTAATGATTTGCCAATTTTTATCCTGTACGCCTGACTGATGAAGGCCAGCATATCATATGCCTTCTTGATTACCTTGTCCTCTTGTGTTGCCACTTTCAGGGAACTGTGGGCCTGTACACCAAGAGCCCACTATACGTTGATGCTTCTAAGGGTTCTGCCATTTACTGTATACTTCCTCCAGTATCAGATCTCCCAACAAGCATCACCTTGCAACTGTCCATATTCAACGCCATCCGCCATTTCTCTGCCTAAGCCTCCAGTCTACCTCTATCTTGCTGTATCCTCCACATTGTTTGTTGCTTCCTGAATTTTTGTGTTATTTGCAAACTTAATAATCGGGCCACCTACATTCTCCTCCAAATTTATACGCACATATATATAATACAAACAACAGGGATACTAGCACGGATCCCTGTGAAACACCACTGGTCACAGATCTTCAATGTGAAAACATCCTTCCACTGCTACTCTCTGTCCTCTATGATTCAGCCAATTCGGTATCCAAGTTACCAGCTTACCACAGATCCTATGTGACTACACCTTTGAATTAGCCTGCCACGACCGCCTTGTCAAAGGTCTTACTAACTTCCATATAGATAACATCTACTGCCCTCCCTTCATCAATCATGTGTCACTTCCTTAAAAAAACTCAAACAGATTTGTGAGACATGACCTTCCCTGCACAAAGCCATGCTCCCTATCATTAGTAAGTCCATATTGTTCCAAATGAAAGTAAATCATATCCCTAAGAATGTTGTCCAATAATTCCCCAACCACTAACGTAAGGTTCACTGGCCTATAATTTCCCTAATGATCCCTGTTGCCCTTCTTAAACAGAGAAACACCATTGGCTCTTTTCCAGTCCCCTGCAACCTCTTCTATACTTAAAGAGGGTGCAAAAATTTCTTACAAGACCCCAGCAATTTCCTTACCTCCCTCCCTAATCAGACTAGGCTAGATCCCATCAGTTCCTGTGGATTTGTCTACCTTGACATTTTTCAAAGCACCCAACAACTCTTCTTTTTTATATAGATGCCGGAAAATATACTCCTCTTGGGTCTCACCATCCTCCATGTCCTTCTCCCTTGTGAATGCAAAGTATTCGTTAAGGACCTCACCCACTTGCTCTGGCTCCATGTATAAAGTCCCTTTGTGGACTTACTTTTTCCCTAGCTACCCTCTTGCCTCTTATATATGTATAAAATATTTTGGGATTTTCTATAGTCCTGTTTACCAGACATTTTATGATCCCTTTTAACCCTGCTAATTCCTTTACTTCTTTCTTGTGCTCTTCAAGGCCTCTGTTGGTCTTCACTTTCGTCAGCCTTACCCATGTCTCCATCTTCACTTTGAATAAACACATAATTTCTCTTGTAATCTAAGGTACCCAAATCTTGCCATTGTTATCCTTCATTTTCACAATAACATGTTGGATCTGAACTCTAATCAACTGGCTTTCGAAAGATTCTCAAATGCCAGATGTGGATTTACCCCCAAACAGCCGTCTCCAATCTACATTCCTCAGTTCCCGCCAAATATTATGGTAGTTAGCCTTCCCCCAGTTTCACCTAGTAACTACTCTTGTCCTTATACATGAATAACTTAAAACTTACAGAATTGCGGTCACTGTTCCCAAAATACTTCCTCTGAAACTTTGGTCAAATGGCCAGGCTCATTCCCCAGTACCAGGTCCCGTATGACACCTTTCTAGTTGAACAATTCACGTAATGTTTCAAAAAACATTCTGGAGACACCAAACAAATCCCACCACCAGCCCCCTGTTCCAACACCCCACCTCCCAACCCCATCCAAGTTCAAGCATTAACTGAGTCCCAGGCAATATGCGGGAAGTTAATGTCACCCACCACAACATCCCTGGTGTTTTTATATTTTCCATTAGTCTACGCATCTGTTCATCTATTTCACGCAGACATAAGGGCAACCCCCCGAAGGGAACAAAATCAGAAATTGCTGTAAAAGCTCAGCAAGTCCGGCAGCAGCTGTGGTAAGAAATCAGAGTTAATGTTTCAGGTTGAGTGACCTGTAGAATGCAGGAAGATTCCCCTCAGGATCATATCTGTTTCCATTAAGTCACCTCTGACTCTTCCAAATTCAAAGGGATAGAGGAATAGCCTGTCTTGTCTTTTGTTGAAAGGCAATCTGCTATTACAAGTGTTAGTTTAGTAAACCTTCTCTGAACTGCTTCCAACACATTAACATCCTTCCATAAGCATGATGACCAGTACTGTACATAGTTTTCCGACGTGATTTCACCAATGTCATGTAAAGCCTCCCTACCCTTGTATTCAGCTCTCCTTAAAAACTTCACAAGCTTCAAAATCTCCCCTTCCCCCACTGCATCCCAAAACCAGCCCAGCTCGTCCCCTCCACCCACTGCATCACAAAACCAGCCCAGCTCGTCCCCGCCTCCCTAACCTGTTCTTCCTCTCACATATCCCCTCCTCCTACCTCAAGCTGCACCTCCATTTCCTACCTACTAACCTCATCCTGCCTCCTGGCCCTACCGTCCTCCCCGGACTGACATATCCCCTCCCCACCTATCCTCTCCTGTCCACGTATCTTCTCCTCTATCCATCTTCGGTCCGCCTCCCCCTCTCTCCCTATTTATTTCAGAACCCTCTCCCCATCCCCTTCTCTGATGAAGGATCTAGGCCCGAAACGTCAGCTTTTGTGCTCCTGAGATGCTGCTTGGCCTGCTGTGTTCATCCAGCTTTACACTTTGTTATCCTGGATTCTCCAGCATCTGCAGTTCCCATTATCACATTCTATTGGCTTTCCAGATTACTTGTTGTACTTGCATACTAACCTAACACAATTCATGCACTCAGACCCTCAGATTTCTCTGCATCTCAGAACTCTTAACACTCACCATTTTATATAAGTATAAACTGTGGTGGAATACAATTCTCCTGCCAAGGATGGCCCAAATTGCATCATGTAGCCCCAGTTTTGACCTATTCTGAATCTCTCCCATTTGGCAAGGTAATAGAGCCACACAAACTATGGAAGAGATGTAAAAGCAAGGCTTTTCCCTCCACCAGAATTGTGTGGTTATTAGATTCATCTGTGAAAATTAGATTGCTGAAAATTAGACCTTTGATTTTTTTCCCCTCTCTACTTGTCATAAGACAAATCTAGCAGCTATGTTCTTCAAGATTCACAATCAACTTGATCAGTTGCAACGTTAGGGAATGAGTTTTAGAGAGTAAGTGATTAGTATGTGTAATGCACTGTCTGAAAGTGTGGTGCAGGCAGTTCAATGGAGTACTGAATAATTACTTCAAAAGAAAATCGCATGGCTATGTGACAAAGGTGGGGATGTGAGACTAACTGAGTTGTTTTTGTAGTAAACCAACACAGGCACATGACAGGCTGAATGGTCTCTCTCTATACCGTAACTATTCTATGGTTCTTTAATCTTGAGAGCTTCTCAACAACTTGAGGGCAATTAGGAATGGCACTAGGTTCCGAGGCATGCAGCTCTCCAAGGGAAAGGTTGCCTGAGCTTAGTACCTGACAGCATCTGTAGAATCCTCCCTCCATAAAGCTAATGGCTTCAAAGAGAAGAGGAAAGAGAGAAAACTAGTTGACAGAACAAAGAAAAATTACCATTACTATTGACTAACTTTCACTGTAATATCGTGGCAATACATCTATTACACGTTGTTCAAAGTTGTGTCACTAACAGGTGAACATTGTAAACCATTTATCTGCAACATGTCTCTTGCTTGATCAAATATTATAAGGAGGGGCTACTGTATATATTAACCATGTTAGTCAGAGGTGAATAGGAATCAAATGGAAAGTTAAAAAGCAGCTTGCACTCTATTATACATTTCTTTCCTACCATTAACTTTCAAGGAAGCACTGGTTGTCTGGTCTCCAACTTCACAAGAGTATCTTCCACTATCGTCTGGTTTAAGTTTGTGAATAACCAATTCAACGATGGATCCTTTTTGTTTCATTTCATATTTGGCACTGGACTGAAGTAGAATTGATTCTTTTGTCCACTGCACTGCTGTATCTGGTTTGCTAATTTCACAATGCAGGATGGCGGTATCACCCTCTTGTGCTTCTTCATCCTTAAGCTTTTGCTTGAAGGTCGTAGGCAAGGCTATTTGGGCAATAGTAAAGACTGAATGTTATAATGATAACTTTTAATACCTCAGTTGTTTACTTGCATATGGTAAATGGCACAGTGTTGTTCAATGCACTCTCCCTCTTATAGCAACAGCACTGAATAAAAAAAATCAAGGTTTATGAAATGCAGATAACACGGTGTGAAGCTGGATGAACACAGCAGGCCAAGCAGCATCAGAGGAGCAGGAAAGTTTGACGTTTCGGGTCCGGACCCTTCTTCAGAAAATCATGAAATGCAGTTCATTTCCAGATATCACAACTGCCACAAGAACAAAGGAAAACCTAAGAAAAAGAAAAGCCTTTAAAATTATTAAACCATGTTCCAACAAGGCACTATTTGTTTCATCACAGACTTCTTAGAACCCAATACGATCATCACACCAGATGTTTACAAAATCAAGGTACACAAATACTGGAAATATGAAATAAAAAATGGAAACTGCTTGAAATATTCAGGAAGTCTGAACGTGATCAACTGTGCAAGTAATATCAGAGGAGCAGTCTTTCACCAGAATGTATGAATAGCTGAAGTTTTCAAAATAATATAATTTCTTCTATTCGGGTTTGGTTAATCCTGCAATAAGTTATTAAAGAGAAATGAAGAAACATACATTCACATAATTAATTCAAAATGATCAAGGCTTGAGCTGATTCTACTTTTGAAGTAATGTTTTGACCTGCTTATAATTATATTTCCCTTGATTATTTTCTATTCCAGAAAAACTTGCCAGTCTAATTTATACCACAATCATTTTTGAACATTGCTGTAATTGATGACTTGAAGTGAACAATGTTGTTTGGACTTAATTTCCTACAACAAGCTCATAATCATAACTGAGCATACCTCAGATGTAGCAGTTGATTTTTAACTTGTTGTCTGATTGTAACACTGTTTTTGCAAACTGGTTTTACAACAACTGGTTACACAAACTGCTCGATTTTTATTGTTATTGTTATCAATGGAAATGAAAACTAAGCACTCCTATTGTGAGCAACCTATTTGCACTGTTAGTTTTCCAACCACACAGGAAGTTAAATATCTATCGCTATTGTGAACGTATGCAGAATTAGATGGAAGTAAAAACAGAAATGGCTAAAGGAGATAGGAAACAATAATCCTAAAAACCTTACAAAAACACATTTGGAGGAAATTAGGTTTCAATAGCACTCATTCTCTTAGGCACTGGAAATTCCCTTCAGTTCCAGACCTCTTATCATATTTTAAGAAGGCAAACATAAAGTGCCGTGTTCCGGCTGGAATTTTGCTGGTGAAACTACTTGATGTTAAGAAAAACACTGCAGTTAAAATACAACAAAAGAAAGCAGAATTTTGAATAATTTAACTCTATTGGAAAACTTAACAGAGTAATAGATACAATAACTATTACTAATCAACTGTTCCAATATACCATCATCCAATGAACACATCCCTTGGAAGAATTCAGAAAACAGATTTGTCTCACAGGTAACTCTAGCAAACCAGAAGGAAAAACATCAAGAAAATACTCAGGCAGACTAGCAGCCAGAAGACATTTACTGCAGCTTCCAACACTGTTGAGTCTCCAACAGCGATTGTTTAAAGGTAAAAAAAGTCCCCTAGAAATGCTGGTCTGTGAGAGCTGGCCACACCCATCTACGCTGCCTCTATTGTTCGAACTTCAAAAGAAACCCCAAGGCCTCACAAACTGTTTACATTACCACAGACTGCTCGTCATCTCTCATTCAATCTCTCTCTTAGAAGAAACCATGACAAAATGTACCATTTAAAGCCAGAGCATCGTCATACATGGCACATGCACGCATCTGGTGCAAAGCGCAACACAAATCATTCTTATCATAAAGGAATTAATGTGAACACTAGGGGCTTGTCAACTCACAGAGTTCCTGTAAGGCTCTGAAAATATGTGCTCTTGTATATGATTGCAAAAATTGTGAATGTTTTCATTGCAGGTTTTAAGTATGGTTGACTGTCACTTTATGAGTCTGATCATGTGGCACAATGATGGCATCACAGCCATTTTGGGCAGGAAACAGCTTAGTCTAGCCCTGGTGCCTGTATAGTATAACATTTCCAAAATAAAGCTCCTGCTGCTTAACGGTTCAGTCTCCTGATCTTTCTTGGAACTTAACAGGCCTAAGTTTTTCGTCCCATAGACTTTCCTTTAGAATGTAAGCAAGTAGTATGGTTCCCACCATGAAACAGAAGATTCTCTTTCCAAGGAATAGCATGAAGCAGGCTCCAGCCTTACAGAATAGGCCTTCAGTGACACCACTGTACAGGTCAGCAGCTTTGGAATCACACACCAACACCTAGTCCAGTGTCACAAATATGTCAATGACCTTCTTGACCTGCCAAGAAGAGTCCCCTGGGCCAATTTCCTCCTTGGGTAAAGTGTGTGGATATGGGGAGACAGCATGAATGTCTTATACATGCAAAGACCCCAGGAGGGCCTAAGGCAAAACTGGTACTGACAGATCCTCTCAAGGTCCTGACATGTTCACGGAAGGTTAGACAGCCTTCTGTTTGAGCTTATACTTTCACATCCACCTTAGGCAGAAGTGAGGAAGAAACACTGAACAGCACCCATTAGGGACCAAATGCATTCCACTGGCAAAAATGTGTTGCTGAATTTATACGCAAAAAGAATCAATGTTACCCTACCTGCTCACATGAGAAAATGGCTCACCATGTCCACAAAAGAACAAAGACCACAAGATCCAATGTGGCTTATGCGCTCCTTTCCACATTCAAAAGTAACACAGTTTCCGCTTTTATCTGCAGGAATCTGATTATCCACTCTTTGCAACGGATGTTCAATATCAGTGAAATAGATGTTAATCAGAATGAATGTTATGTAGCTTCTATCTGCTACCAACTACAAAGGCAAAGCAAGTAGAGGTGCTGCAGTCAATTTTTTAAAAGCTAGGAATGAAGTTAAAAATTAAGGGCCAAATCTTACCAGAAATTGGCTAAGTGTCATTTTAGAACATAGAACATGGAACAATGCAGTATAGCACAGGCCCTTCGGCCCAAAATGTCGTGCTGACCTATTATCCTACTCTAAAGGTCAAACTACCCTGCATACCTTTCATTTAGCAATTTTTAGCAATTTTCATGGAGGGTTTCTCTCCGTGAGGCCTAAGTGAGTTTTTCTCAGATATCTTCTCAAACTCCTTTTAGTCACTATGCGCCAATTTCATTAGGTGTCCCACCCATCTTATTCCACGACATGCCACTGGTGGAAGTGGTAGACACGACCAGGTTCTCCAAGGATTCTTGATCCTGGTACCACCTTTAAAGACCAACTATACACTTGATAAAGCCCTGGCTGCCTGTATTTGTCCTGCACATTTCATTTCATTTACCCTTACTTGTGAAAACAGATAACTGGTACCTCGCTTTTATTTGTGGGAATCTTGAAGTCCTATAAGGCAGGTGATGCACCTGATCACTACCTATGCAGTGTGCCCTGACGTATGTTTGACTGGAGATCTAGAGAAGGAAGCAGCCAGCTAGAGTCACCAGATTACTGTTCTGACTTTTGATGTTGGGAATTCTCAGCATCTAGTTTCCATCCCATGGTTCTAAGAATGGGAAACTGCATATCAATGAGGCAAGATGATATAATATTAAGGATTATAACTCCACAGAGGCCGGTATCCCCTCACCAATTCACCCTTTATTCACATGGAGAGTCCCTGACACTGATACACCTCTCTTAGAGCCAGCTCTGAGTCAACAGAAGCTCCGACACTTCTGTTTATATCTGTCTGCCAAGGCTCATTGATTGGACCAGATTAACAGTCCTAGTCATGAACCCATATTCCCGGTTGAAACTGACTCAGGTTATTTATTTATCTGAGGAGTTGCAAATGTTTCTGAGTCATGTGATACCATCAGCGAATATCCCCATTTCTGACCTTCTAATAGAAGGAAGGTCACTAATGATGCAGTTTAGGGCTGGGCCTGAGACACAATTTTGAGGAACTCCTGCAGTTATGTCCTGGGACTAAAATCACTGACGTCCAACCATCACAACCATCTTCCATGTGGTCACATTAATACCCAATCTTATATTCTATGGAAAAAGCTACATGCAAACTTCCAATGTTGTAGTTGTACTTAAATGTCATAATTTCCTCTGTCACTGTAAAAAAAATTTGGGCCATGATTCATTAATTGTGGAATATTCTGTAAAACAGGATTTTGCACGTCTACAGGTAACTTTCATTGGTATTTTTATAAGAAATTTTTAATTAAATGTTTACCTTTCACATTTAGTGCAGCAGAGGTTTTCTGATCTCCAGCTTCAAAAGTTATATAACCAGAATCTTTCACAGAAAGTTTTTTAACTGTTAAAATGTGATAGCCATCCTCTTGTGTCTGAATTTCATTCACATCATTGCTGTGTAGAGGTGTTTTATCCAGGAACCACTGAATGTTGTAATAATCCTTTGGTGATATTTTGCACTTAAATGTTGCTGATTCACCTTCAAGGACTTCAACATCTTCAAGGTCTTCAATTATTTGAATTTTTTGACCTGTAATTAGCACAATGAATTGCATACTTCGATCCTTTAAAATGGCACCAGATGGAGGAGCAAGATATAACTCTTCTTTTTAAGACCTAAACTTATATGCAGCCCAAACTAATGTGTTGAACATCTCTCTTTTATGCTATTAGTAAAATGAGTTTCAAATCAATTTTCAATCAACATGAGGATACAGCACAACATTATCCTCATGAGTGAAGTTAGCTGGAATTTAATGTGGCAGCAGGCAATTTGTTACTTTGGAAGACATAAAACCACTTATATGTGGGACAATGAGGGAAATTTAATTCACAGCCAAAATTGGCTTGAAATGGTCAGCAAGGTCACAGTACTATTTCTGCACAAATCCTTTCAACTGGCACAGTCCATGTTGTACATTGTTGTCTCATTCCTGCGACAGTGAGTGGAAAGTTTGGGCTGTATCAATTCATATTTCTCGTGGTTGGTTTAGATCTTGTATAGATAAGTGTAATCTTCATTTTGGAACTGAATTGAAACCAGTCTCTGTGTTGGAAAAAAGGAAATGTCAGAGTTAACAGAAAGATTCTTGGCAGTGTGGAGGAGCAGAGGGATCTCAGGGTTCATGTCCACAGTTTCCTGAAAGCTGCCAGGTGGATAGAGTTGTTAAGAAGGTGTATGGTGTGTTAGCTTTCATTAATAGAGGGATCCAGTTCAAGAGTCGTGAAGTCCTGCTCCAGCTCTACAAAAGCCTGGTTCAGCCACATCTGGAATATCATGTCCAGTTCTGGTCGCCTCATTACAGGAAGCATGTGGAAGCATTGGAAAAGGTGCAGAGGAGATTTACCAAAAAGTTGCCTGGAATGGAGGGAACGTCTTACGAGGAAAGGTTGAGACAGCCAGGTCTTTTCTCTTTAGAACAATGAAGGATGAGAGGTGGCTTGATAGAGGTGTACAAAATGTTCAGAGATTATAGATAGGGTAGATAGCCAGAGACTTTTTTCCTGGGGTGGAGGTAGCTATTACGAGGGGGCTTAGTTTTAAAGTGACTGGAGGAAGATACAGGGCAGACATCAGAGGTAGGTTCTTTACTCAGAGAGTGGTCAGGGCGTAGAATGCATTGCGGAGCAGATAGTGGAGTTGGCCTCATTAGGGGCATTTAAGTGGCTATTAGATAGGCATATGGATGATAGTATAAGGTAGGGGTGGAGGTTAGATAGACCTTAGGATAAGGATAAAAATTCAGCACAACATCATGGACCGAAGGGCCTGTACTGTGCTATACTGTTCTATGTTCTGTGTCCACTAGATGAACCCATTTTATTGGACATTGCCCAGGGTTCTTTAATGGAGGATACAACACAGTGGAGAACTGTATTACATCCAGCAGATAGAAGAAGGGTGTCTTGCCATCGTACTAGGAAAGTAGTCCAAAATGGCTATGAATCAATGCCCAGTGTTTTGCTGCAAACAGAAGTTCAGGCTGCTATTGAATATCATAGTGAAGGAAGTGCCGCAGCTGTTGCAAAAGAAAACATAGGGAGGAAAAAATAAGACTACAAGAAATAGGAACAGGAGAAGGCTATTTGTCCACTGAAGCCTGCACTGCCATTCAAGAGGGTCACTGCTGATCCAACAATTCTCACATCCACTTTCTTGCCCTTTCCACATAACCTTTCAATCCCTGGTCAAGAATCTATCTATCGCAGCCTTAAATAAGGACTCTGCCTCCTCGACTCTCGCTGGCAAGGAGATCCAAAAACTCACATCCCTCTGAGAAGAAATTCCTCCTCATCTCAGTCTAAAATTGGTGCCCCTTTATTCTAAGACTATGTCTGTTGGCCAAGACTCTCCCATGAGATAAAACATTCTCTAAATATTTACCCTGTCAAGCCTCTTAACAATCCAACATGTTTCAATGAGATTACCTCTCATTTTTCTAAATGCCAATGAATACAGTCCCAACCTGTTTGACCTTTGATCAAAAGACAATGTCTCCATAAGAGGGATCATTCTCGTAAACCTTCTCTGAACAGCTTCCAATGAAATGACATCCTTCCTGAAGTAAGGAGATCAAAGCTGCTCACAGTACTCTAGATGTGATCTTATTTCAAACGACTTCCCCACTCTCATACTCCAACTTCCTTGAAATAAGGACAGCATTCCATTAGCCTTTCTGATTGCCTGCTGCATCTGTGTGCTATTTGTCTGTGTTTCATGCATAAGTATTAAGATTCCAGACTGGAAAAGGGCAAATTTTAGGGTTCAACAAGTTTAACTTAAGCAGGTTATTTGGAAACGCATCTTGGTGGATAAAGCAGTGGATGAAAAATGGGAGACTTTCAGAAGAGAGATGAATAGGATACAAACTAAGTACGAACTAAATAGAGTATCCAAAGCTAGACTATAGATAAGAAAATAAGAAAGAGAAAACTCTTGGACGTCATTATATGGGACAAGATAACTATATACTTAAGGAAATATAAGTTAATACTCAACAGTCCGCATGCCTTTGTCAAGGATACATCATAACACAAATTTAATTGAGTTCTTTGGCAAGGTGACATGGACACTGGATATGGATAGTGCTGTGGATACTGTATATTTGATATGTTGCCACCTGGCAGGTTGGTTAGCAAATTAGAACTGTTTGGGATTGACGAGTCCTTGGCAGCATGGATTAGAAGTTGGCTGAAGGATAGGAAACAGAGGGTAAGTATAGATGGGCATTTCTCATATTGCTGATAAGTTGAAAGTGGTGATCCCTAGGTATTGGTGTTGGGGCCCTTGCTTTGTCTGATTTACATAAACGATTTGGAGATGGGGCAAATATCTCCAAATTTATAGATGATACCAAGCTAGGGAGAATAGTGAATTGTGAAGATGGCACTGAGCAACTTCAGAGGGACATTGACAAGTTGACCAAATGGCAGACACCTGCAGAGAATTGTTGGGTAATGCATTTTGCTGGAAAATACACGGAAACATAACACAGGCTCAATAGTACAACTTTAAAGGGAGTATCGGAGCAGAGCGATCTTAGGGTTTATGTGCATAATTTTCTGAAGGTAGCCAGGCAAGTTGAAACCATTCCTAAAAAGGTTTATAGGATTCTGTAAACAGAGACAGAGTATAAAAGCAAGGAAATCTTGCTACACTTCCGCAAGTAAATGGTCAGACTACATTTGAAGTATTATGTTCAGTTCTGGGCACCTTATTTAAGGAAGAATGTTAAAGCCCTGGAGAGAGTACAAAGTAGATTTACTAGAATGATAGCAGGAATGAGGGATTTTAGATAAAATGAAAGATTCAAGAAATTGGGCTTATTCTCTTTGGAGCAGAAAACATTAGCAGGTGACCTTATTGAGCTGTTCAAAATTATGAACAATTCTGACAGGGTAAAGAAGGATATTCTGTTTCCACCAGATGGTACGCCATCAATTTCAAGATTGTCAGCAACAAAGCTAGAATTGAGATGAGGAGAAACATCTTTAATCACAAGAGTTTTAGGATTTGTTCGGATTTCCCATATGCTGCCTGGAGGATTAGCAGAAGTGGATTTGACTTAATGTTTCAAAACAGACCGAGATATATATTTGCAAGTGATAAATTTAGAGGTGGACAGAGATAGTGAGCATGGGACTAGCTGGGAGGTTTTTCAGACACTGGTGCAAATACAATGGGTCAAATAGCTTTGTTCTGTGCTATAAAACTCTGTGATCCTAAATACGTCCAAGTCATTTTGTCTGGCAACTTTCTGCGGTTTATCACCATTCAAATAATACTGTCCTTTTGTTCTCCTTTCCAAACTGAACAACTTAACATTTTCCCAGGTTGTACTCCATTTACCAACTTTTTACCCACTTTTGTGCATAGCCTAAGAATAAGGAGTAAGACATTCAGACAAGGGAGAATTTCTTCACTCAGAGATTTGTGAGCTTGAGGAAAGATGATGTTTGGGGTCAGGTCATTTGATATATTCAAGAGGGAGCTGGATATGGCCCTTGCAGCTAAAGGGATCAAGGGGTATGCAGGGAAAGTGGGAATGGGATTCTGTGAGATTGCTTGATCAGCCATGATCATATTGAATGATGGTGCAAGCTCGAAAGGCCAAATGGCTTACTCCTGCACCTATTTTCTATGGTTCTATGTTTCCTAACCTATCAATATCCCTCTGTAAACTATCTGTATCTCTCTCACAATTTACCTTTCCACCTATTTCATACCATCTGCACACTGTGTCACATTCTAAACAGTTGCAATCCCAGAACTCTTCCCTGTGGAACCTCAATGGTTAGAGGTCGCCAACCTGAAAATGAATCCCTTATCCACCACTGCTTCTTGCCCACTAGCCAATTCCCTATCCAAATATGCTCCCTCCAAATCCATGTGCTTTTATCTTATGACTTAACCTTTTGTGAAGTACTTTATCAAATGCCTTCTGTAAGTCCAAATACATCTATTGTTTCCCCTGTATTGGATCTGGTTAAGACTCCCTCAAAACTCTAATAAATTATTACTGACCTGTCTGTCTCCTCCCCACCTATCTTCTCCTCTATCCATCTTCTACAGGCCTCTCCCTCTCTCCCTATTTATTTCAGAACCCTGTTCTCCTCCCCCATTTTTGAAGAAGGGTCTAGGCCCGAAACATCAGCCTTTCTGCTCCTCTGCTGTTGCGTGGCCTGCTGTGTTCATCCAGCTCTACACCTTGTTATGTCTATTATCATATAATTTCTATTTCATGGAGCCATGTTGAATCTTCTTCATTAAATTATGATTTTCCAAATTTGCTGCTATTACTTGGTTAATAACTGATTCCAACATTTTTCCAACAATAGACATTGGTTAACTTGGCCTAGTTACCTGCTTTTCTTCTCCTTCCTATTTTGAATAGAGATGTCACATTGGCAGTTTTATCATTCTCTGGTACTGTTCCAGAATTCAAATACAAAGTACTTGGTTCTATAATCTTCAAATTTGCACATCACTCAAATATCACTAATTCAATCTATATTACTGACAGGTGCTTCGCTGAACCAACACTTCCCCTTCCCCTATGTTTGGAAATATAATCATTGTCTATTTCAAAGCACTTTTTGACTGTGTAAAGCATGAATGCATCTCCAAAACAGAAGTTACATTCACATAATGGCATTCATTTCTAAAATTTTCTGAAATGCAAATATCAAAAACAAGTCTCCAAATTGTTATTTCATACATGTTTGCCCTGATTGAAGGGGTGAAGAGCAAGAGAAAGCCCTCCCTCCATCAAACCTTAGACACACAATCAGATGTGATAAATACTAAAATGTCAATTCAACAACCCTGCAGAGAGGTGCAGATGCAGACACGATTGATCTAATGACCTCCTTCTGGGTCATAATAATTGTGAAGTAATGAACATAATGAACAACTTTGCATCTGCCCTCAAGACTTGGATTTGAGTGTATTAAAGAGTTAATAACCCTAACCAACAAGGATGACTGCAAGTGTTCATATTTCCCTCCATTACATTCTGCTATGTCCCACCTTCTTCCCTAGCATCTGAATATTCTTCTCACATGCTTACTTTCCTCTTCACAAGTCAGAAGGGGATACTCTAAGAGCTCTCATTAAACAAATGTTCCAGACTGTTTCATGATTTTTGATGGCTGCATACACACAGCATGTAAAAGAAGCCAAGTATTAGAGCAAAAGATGGTTGATGCTGTTTGCACCAATTCAGATGGTTGCATGGCCATTTTCCACGGTGAGTAAGACAGTAGTCTCTATTTGGCACAGTTTAGAACAAAGAAATGAACTTTCCTTGTATCCTTGAAACATTTCAAGATTTACAGAAAGGGCTGTCATGATGTCAGTGATGCAAACAAACGACCAACTGCACCAGGAGGCAATATGTAATTAGCAGAGAACAATAAATGATGGCGATCACAGCAGGTCATGCAGCTTCCATGTACAGACAGCAAGCTAATGTTTTGAATCTAGATCTAGACTCAAAACGTTAGCTTGCTCTCTCTCCACGGATGCGATCTCTAGTATTTGTTATTTTCAGTGCAGGTTCCAGCATCTGCAGTAATTTGCTGCTACATTGAAATTTGCAGAGGTCTGCTGCAGCAGCTCCTATGAGGATCCTAATTATTCATTATACTTCACACAAGGAACAAAGAAAATTAGAGCATAGGAACAAGCCCTTCAGCCCTCCAAGCCTGCACTGACATGCTGCCCATCACAACTTTAATCTCCTAACCATCCTTCGTATATTTGTCAAGGCCCTTTAAAAGCCCTTGAGTGGGCCAACCCTCTGCCTAGCTACCCTCTTACTCTTTATGTATGTATAAAAAGCCTGATTTTCCTTAATCCTCTTGGCCAATGACTTTTCATGATCCTTTTCAGCTCTCCTGACTCTTTGCTTGAGTTTCTTTCAACTTTCCTTGTATTCCACCCTTGCTCCCACCCTACCCAGACACTATAGTACCTGCTTGCACTACCTCCCCAAGCAGCAAGTTCCAGGTACCCACCACTCTCTGTGTAAAAACTTGCCCCTTGCATCTTAAACCTATGGCCCCTGGTAACTGACTCTTCCACTCCGGGAAAAAGTTTCTGACTGTATATTCTGTCCATGCCCCTTTCCAGTATGGCCCCTTTCCTAGTTGGAATATCTATATTCCAATTCAAGAAGCCCTCCTGGATGCAGCTTATAAACTCTGTCCCATCCAAGCACCAAACACAAAGTGAGTCCCAGTCAATATATGGGAAGTTAAAATGACCCACGACAACAACCCTGTTACTTTTACATCTTGCCAAAATCTGCCCACATATCTGCTCTTCTATCTCCCTCTGGCTGTTGGGAGGCCTATAGTAAACCCTAAATAATGTGACTGCACCCTTCCTGTTCCTGAGCTCTACCCATACTGCCTCGCTATATGAGCCATCCGAGATGTCCTCCCGCAGTACCACTGTGATATTTTCCTTAACAAGTAGTGCAACTCCTCCACCCCTTTTACATCCCCCTCTATCCCACCTGAAACATCTATACCCTGGAACGTTAAGTGCCAATCCTGTCCCTCCCTTAACCAAGTCTCTGTCATAGCAACAACATCATAGTTCCTAGTACTAATCCAAGCTCCAAGTTCATCTGCCTTACCTGTTATACATCTCGCATTGAAACAGATGCCCTCCAGTTCACCAGACCCACTTTGTTTCACAACCACACCCTGCCTGCTCTTCCTCTGAGCCATACTGACTCTAATCTTTAGTTCCTTTTCAGTCAATTCACCTTTGGTTCCCAACGCCCTGCCGAGCTAGTTTAAATCCTGTGTAACACTAGCAAATCTCCCAGCCAGAATATTTGTGCTCCTCCAGTTTAGATGCAATCTGTCTTTCTTGTACAGGTCCAATCAGGCCTGGAAGAGATCCCAATGTGTCCAGATATCTGAAATCCTCCCTCCTACACCATCTGTTTAGCCACATGTTGATCTGTACTATTCTCCTTTTTCAGCCTCACTGGCACGTGGCACAGGGAGTAATCCCAAGATTACAACCTTGGAGGTCCAATGCCATTAGTACCGATATGTACCACAATCTCTGGCAGTTCACCCTCTCCCTTCAGAATGCTTTCTGCTCATTAAGAGACATCCTGGACTCTGGCGCCAGAGGAGCAACACACCATCCAGGAGTCACTTTTACGTCCACAGAAACGCCTATCTGTACCCCTGAACGACAGACTCCCCTATAATACTGCTCTAGTGCTCTTTGTCTTTCCTTTCTTAGGAACAAAGCCAGCAGTGGTAGGTCATTCCCCCCAACCCCCACCAAGAGTATCCAAAATGGTATACTTGTTAGAGATGGGGACAACCACACGGGATTTCTACACTGGCTGCCTGCCCCTTCTACTGGTCACTTATCTTTCTGCCTACACCTGGAGTGTCATCACATCTCTAAAATTGCTATCTATGGCGCTTTCCATCATCCTCATGCTCCTAAGTGCATCCGATTGCCGCTCCAACCTATCCATGCATTCTGTGAGGACCTTCAATCGGATTCACTTCTTGCAGATGTAGTCATCCCAGACAATGGAAGTGTCACAGATCTCCCATATCTCACAAGTGCAGAACTTAACTCCTCTAAGTGACATTTTTATCCTCAATCAAGCTGTTTAAGGAAATTTATTAAACATTTAACCTTATTTATTGCTGCAAATACCAGAGGTAGGTCTTCCCTCACTCACCTTCCCAGGATGCTTCCCGGATATCTCCCTTTCCCTTTGCTTCTGGTCCTCACAGTGGAGTGTGTGTGCATTTTTTTAAAAGGTTAGAGGAGGAGGTAGGGAGGGAAACACAGTGTTTGAAGTTGAACTGCCACTTGATAACAGGGGTCTTAAGTAGCATGTATGCCCCTCACAGTAAATAAAGCCTGGCTCAAGCAGCCTTCCTCACCTTTTATCTCTTAAAAGGCCCTGTTGCTTCTCTTTGTCACCAAGTAGTAATGATGTTGTTCCTCTTCATGCATCCAAATCAAAGTAGGAAGAATGTCACCCATCATAATATATGCATAATAAATGTAGGAAAAAATATTCAAGGCCATCAATCCTTTCTAATGGTTATTGACTGGCCTCTTTCTTTGCATGCATTCAAGCAGGCAATTAGAATGCCTAAAGCTGACAACAACTGGAATCAAGAGCCAGTGGGCTATAAGTATCCTAAAGGGATATTCCTCTTCACTTCGATCCTATTCAAGCTGAAAGCAGGAGTAGAAAAGCATTCCTTTCTATAAAGTCCATACATTGTGGAAACAGGCAATTCAGCCCACCAGGTCCATACTAACCCTCTGAAAAGCATCCTACCCAGACGCATACCCCTTACCCTATCCCTGTAACCCTGCATTCCCAATGGCTAATCCACCTAGCCTGCACATCCCTGGACACTATGGGCAATTTCTTTGGACTCTGATAGAAAACCGGAGCACCCGGAGGATATCCATGCAGATACAAGGAAAATGTGCCTGAGGGTGAATCAAATCCAGGTCCCTGGCATTGTGAGCCAGCGTTGCTAACCATTGTGCTATCATGCCATCCCCTCAATCTTTTTGAACGAATCAAAATCATATTTATGGAAAACATATTAATCTAAAATTTTAAAGGGCTTAAGGGGCGACTTAATGTATGCTGGTTGGATAGTAACTATAGAAACATGGGAATATAGGAACAGGAGTAGGCCATTCAGCCCCTTGACCTGTTCCACCATTCAATGAGATCATGACTGATCTGTGGCCTAACTCCTTAACTTGCTCCTAACACCTTATGGCCCATATTCCTTAATACCATATTTAACAAACATTTATCCATGTAAGATATAAAATTAACCAGTGATCTAGCATCCATTATCATTTGCGGAAATGAATTCCAAACATCTACCACCCTTTGTGTGTAGAAGTGCTTCCTAACATTGCTAATGGTCTGGCCTTAATTCTCAGATATGCTAAATTGCCCCGTATTATCACAGGTTAGGTGGATTTGACATGGTAAATGCATGGTAAATGGGGTTATGAGGAAAAGGTAGGGGCTTGGGTCTGGTAGGGTGCTCTTCGGAGAATCCTGGCAGACCTGAGCACTGAATGGCTTCTACCTACAGTGTAGGGATTCTGTGATTCTAGCTCCCAAGTTTTGTTGGACATCCAATGTATTTAACTTCACACCATTTAGAAAATACTTGATGTATTCTTTTTCGGCCCAAAATAGATAGTCTCCCACTTGCTTACATTGAACTCCATCTGCCACAGTTTTGCCCATTCACCTAATCTATCTATATCTCTTTGTAATTTTATGCTATCATCCACTTTGTATATTCCAGCTAGCACTGTGTTATCAAGGCAAGGAAACCTCCTGCTGATTATCATGTCTGGTCCTCCCTCAGCTGATGAATCATTCTTCCTCCATGTTGAACAACACTTGGAGGAAGCACTCTGGGATAGTGAATTCCATAGTTTCATAACTCTTTGCGAGAAGTTATTTCTTCATCATTTAAATCTGCTACCTGTTATCCTAAAACTATGACTTTTTTGAATGAATTTTGAATGAATGAATGATTTTATCGTCTTGCGTATTTTACAGTAAAAATACAATAAAAGACAGTGAAAAGCTTTCATTCGTTGCTGTAATTCTGCATCATTTTGAACAATTTAAGAACAAGGAAAACAATAGAAAAGTATAGTTTGAAAAGAGTCCATCAATCCTGAGCCCCTTATTTCTATCAATGTTGCTTGCACCACCACCCCTCCTCTATTGCTTCACTGCCATCTACACCAGAGCCAATCAACCAAGTTGCCAATCCTCAGGAACCATCTTTCACTGCTGAGCTGATACCCCTCCGTTACTGAATCATTGCAGCCTGCTCCAGGCCAACCAACATCAGAGTCGTGCCTCTTGCCACTGGACCCACTTCAATGTCACTGTGATACTCCTCTGCCACCACGATGCTGTCACCAGTGCAGGACCCAACCAATGATGAAGTCACCAATCCTCAGGCACCATTTCTCACCTACCTCACCCAAGTTGCGTCTGCTGAGGTAGCAGTTGCCGGTCATACCAGATTGCCCCACAAATGGAAAAATCCTCTCTACATCTATCCAGTCAATCAAAAATCAAAGAGCTTAGAGTCATTGAGCTATGAAGAGTGCAGAAAAGGCCTTTTGGCCCATCGAGTCTGCACTGACTGACCTACCATTAAAGGCACACTGATCCCAAGTTCCTGGACTTGTACCATACCATTGAGTGTTATGGTATTTCAAGTGCTCATCCAAATATTCTTTAAAGGTCGTAAGGTTTCCAGCCTCCACTACCTTCCCAGGCACTGCGTTCCAGATTCCCATCACCATCTGATTCAAAAGTTCTTAGAAGTTTTGAGGGTTTCTGCCTCTCCCATCCTTACAGGAAGAAGAGTTCCAGATTCCCACCACCCTTTGATTTAAAGACATCTTTCCTTACATCTCCTCTAAACAACCTGCCCCTTACCTTAAATCAATGCCCCCTAATCACTGATGACCGCCTCATGGGGAAATGTTTAGCCAATTCATAACTTTGTACATCTCAACCACAACTCCCTTCAATCTCTTCTGCTCCAAGGAAAATAACTGCAGTCTATCAAATCTCTCTTCATAACTAAAACTTTCAAGCCCAGGAAACATCCTGGTAAATCTTCTATGCACTGTCTCTATTACAATCGCATCTTGCCTTTTATGTGGATTCCAGAACTGCACACAATCTTTCAGAATTTTAGCTGCTTAACATGTTTTGCTTTCATGATATTTAAGTTCATACAAAGACTGGAAAAGATAAAACATATTATCTTAATCCATGCCTCTAGGACGCTGCATATTTATCCATCAAAACTGTATTTTGGGAACAAAAACAAAGTTGCTGGGAAAAGCTCAGCAGGTCTGGCAGCATCTGTGGAGGAGAAAACAGAGTTAACATTTCAGGTCCAGCGACCCTTCCTCAGACCCAAAATGGTAACTCTGTTTTCTCCTCCACAGATGCTGCCAGACCTGCTGAGCTTTTCCAGCAACTTTGTTTTTGTTCCTGATTTACAGCATCCGCAGTTCTTTTGGTTTTTAAAATTTTATTTTGATTCTACATATGTCACAGATTCCTGATTTGCCTGGAGTAATGAGGTTGATGTTGTGGGAGCCTCAATTGGTGACTTCTGTCAACAATGGGACGGAAAAAAAACAAAAGCAATACTAACATTCCATCTATGATTTTAGACTTGTTATTACCTCACTCACAGAAAAAGCAGATAAGTCGAGAGATAAAAATCAGACCCAAAGTTTCTGAATTAGTACTACAGTCTTTGTTATCTTACACCACACACAACCATTTCACAAAGTCAAGGAAGGCTTGATTAGATCAAAAGAAATGACAATTAAAATTAGATGTATGTAAAAAAGATGTGGGGAGATACAGTAAACAAATAGATTACTTGACAAATCCAAATACTTATAATTTATTCAGGAATTGTCAATAAATATTAAAATGATGCATTAAGAATTATGTACAGGTTATTTCATTTAAGATTAATGTCAAATATCAATCCTTAAAATTGATGCTTCCTTTGTTACACCTAGTGCTGCAGAGTTCTCATTCAACTTTTATATTGTATAGCAGTACTGTACTCTCTAAAATAAAGTAACCCATTGATTCAGAAGTTCCACCACTACAGAGCAAACTGGACTTGGAGGCAAAAGAGTAAAACAGTTCATCCAGTATTTAGACATATGAATAAAATACCAACAATACAACTAAAATTCTCATTAAAAATCAATTATGCAGCTATAATTCTAGAATTAATCCATTATTTAAAAAAACTTATCAAGTTTAATTTTGCTCCTTTTGAAAACCTTTCGGGAAAGAGCAGAAATCACAGAACAACTATTTCTAAAAAGTAATATTATAATCTTATCTGCATTTGGGAAATCTTCGTGTCATTCAAGAAAATCATTAAAACAACTGAGAATCAGCTGAACAGAATCCATATTGAAATCATGAATAATTAATTCCCAAGAATTGATATTACTCTCAAATGTATAACTATCTCTATTAGCCAGGCAAAATTGTGATGTACATCACTCAATACCAGATTTCAGCTATTTACTCCCAACAAAACTGAAAGACAATCAATACCTATCTTTAAACATTAATTAAATAGCAATACATCATTTCCTCACCTCTATGTTAGTATATTGTAGAGAATCATAAAATAATAAATAAAGCTGAATAATGTAATTCAGTAAATGTATCCCACTGTGAAGCCTCTACGTGACTGAATTTTTTTCTACATGGACCTGAGTTCCTGTATTGTTAATAAACAATATTATTGCTGGATCAAGATAGATAGTTGCTACACAAATGAAATTATAAAATAAGAGTTTACACTATAAGCAACATCAACAAACATAAAACTATTTATGCAACAGAAATGATCCAGACCTGTAACTGTCAACTGAGCTCTTGATTGGTGATGTACAATGTCACAAGTGTAGCGGTCACAGTCGATCTTCTCGAGATGATTAATTTTAAGGCTTAATAAATTTCCATCCTGGTTCATTTCATATTTCTTGTTTGGTTTGATTTCTACCATTCCCTTTCTCCAGACAACCTTTCGCGCTGGCTGTTCAGTTTCACATTCAAAAACAGCAGTTCCTTTTTCTTCAGTTTTTATGTCATGTAATTCTTTGGTAAATCGGTTTACCATCTCTGGAAAGAATATAGAAAAGTCACATTTGGGTCTCAGAGGACTTTCAGGGTTTTCTTAAAAAAAACTTATTCATGGAATGTGGCCTAGTATTTATTGCCTATCCCTAATTATCTAGGGGGCAGTCAGGAGTTAACCATATTACTGTGGTTCTGGAGTTCCATGCAGGTCAGACTAGGTAAGGATTAGTTTTCATCTCAAATTCCCAGCAATTGACAATGGCTTCACAGTCATTATTAGACTCTAAATTCCAGATTACTTTTTAAGTTGAATATTTCCATGGACAGACTTCAACCCAAATCTCTACAGCATTAGGAGCGCAATAGTCTAGCTCTAATACTACTAGACCATCATCTCCCTATAGGAAAGGGAAGGACAGGCCATTTCCCCTTGTGGGAGAGTCTAGGACCAGACAGCACCATCTGAGAATAAGTAGTCTTACAGTTAGGGCAAAGACAAGGAGGAATTTCACCTCTCACAAGGCAGAGCTTCTGAGGCTGGGTCATTAAGTATATGCAAAACAGACAGATTTTTATTCAGTAAGGGAACAAAGGGTTATGGAGAAAAGGTAAGCAAACGAGGTTGAGGATTATCAGATTAATCATGATCTCATTTAATGGTGAAACAGGCTCAATGGCAGGGCCCTGGGGAGTGTTGCCAAAGAGGTTCATTGTTCCTTGAAAAGTGGAGTCATATGTAGACAGGGTAGTGAAGGAGGTGTTTGGAACAACTGCCTTTATTGATCAGTGCACTGACTACAGGAGTTGAAATATTGCGTTGCAGCTATATAGGACACTGGCTAGGCCACTATTGGAATACTGCTTTCAATTCTGATCTCCCTGCTATAGGAAACATGTTGTTAAACTTGAAAAGATTCATTGAGGATATACAAGATTGTTGCCGGAGTTGGAGGGTTTGAGCTAAAGGGAGTGGCCAAATAGGCTGGGACTATTTTCCCTCAAGCCTTGCAGGCTGAGGGGTGACCTTACAGAAGTTTATAAAATCATTAGGACTTGAATAGGGTGAATAGTCAAGGTCTTTTTCCCAGGGTAGGGGAGTCCAAAACTACAGCACGTAGGCTTAAAGTGAGAATGGAAAGATGTGAAATGGGCCTCAGGGCAACTTTTTCCACACAGAGGTTAGCGTGTATATGGAAACAGCTGCCATTAGAAGGCTGGTACAATTACAACATTTAAAAGGCATCTGAATGGGAATGCAAATAGGAAGCATTTAGAGGGATATGGGCCAAATGCTGGCAAATAGGACTAGATTAATTTAGGATATCTGGTCAGCCTGGACAAGTTGAACTGAAGGGTATGTTTCCATGCTGTACAACTCTATGAATCTATTGTTGAATGGTTTATTTCTGCTCCTATGTCTTATCGTCTTATGGTCAAAATAAATTTACCAATGAAATAACAAGATAACTCAAAATAACCCAAATAACTATATTTGTATACAATACATGGTGAAATTTAATAATCAAACTTCCCAGGGAGGGAATTAAAATACTAGGAAACTACAGGAGCAGGCCGTGATTCTCTTTTAAATTCACTTCCTACCTGAAGTAACAGTTCACAAAATCAAGCTTGCAGTTCAGCTTCCCAATTCAAAGTAAAAGCCAAAAGAATTGCAGCTGCTAGCTGTGTATCCCACACCAGGTCTTGTTTTCACATAGTCTGTCATTACTCAATACCTATCGTTAGCTAAGAACGATCTCCATTAACAGCTATTCACCCTCCTGGCCAGATCATAATGCACTCCTTTGTCTGTCCAATTGTCCTTCTTTCTCTTTGGGCTTTTTTCCCCACCTATCATTTACTCCTTTCCTGCTCCCCCCAACCTATCTTCTACATTTAAACCGACATTTTCCTAGTGACCATCAGTTCTGACGAAGGGTCACTGAACCCGAAACGTTAACTCTGACTTCTCTTCACAGATGCTGCCAGACTTACTGAGCTTTTCCAACAACTTCTGTTTTTGTTCCTGATTCCAAGGTTGTTTAAAGCATCTTAAACTAATCTTTACACTCCATGAATTGTTTCCTCTACCTCCTTTCAGCTTTCCATAAACTATCTAAGTGAGTAGACAAGCCACCTATCACTGTCTTGAACCAAAGCTGTTTAATAACGGATCAATATTCCTGCCAATTTGTTCAATAATATGGAATTCTCTCATTTGTTTTAAGATGATTTTAATAATCCAGTTCAAATTCTGCATTCTCTATCTAGTTATTCAGAAATTCAAATTATCGTCCCTATAGAACAATGTTGGATTTATATACTGCATTGTTTCACTCTTTAAGAATGGGGATTTAAGATGGACAATTTTAGCTTACATAGCCTTCTTGATATCAAAAGCATAACAAGTGGGTCATGACTTATGACACTGAATATTTACTTGCAATGTCCTATCCATACGTAGGAATAAATTAATATGAGAATGTTATATGCACATAGCGCTAATGACAATAGTGCAGGGAACAATGAGACAGTAATGTCATTACCATTTACAGTGATAGTAGCTCTGGTTTTAGAAGTCTCTATTTCACATGTATACTCTCCCGAGTCATTCATAGTGATTTGACGAATTATCAATTTGTTTACAGTTCCTTGCTGAGATATTTCATATGTATGACTCTTTCGTATCCTTTTGCCATCCTTAAACCACTTCACAGAAGCATCAGGCTTAGAGGTTTCACAGCTCAATACAATCTCTTCACCTACTGTCACCACCAAGTTCTTGAGCTGCTTTGTAATTTCGGTTGGTTTTTCTGAAACACAAAAAGGTTATATTCTTCTACTTAAAACACAAATTTTCATCTTCAAACAATTCAACCCTTGCACTGTAAGGCTTTCATGGAATGTAATTAGGTATCAACTACACTGTCTTCAACACAGAGCAGGACAGTGGAAATCAAATGCACAGTTTTTTACAGATCTTAGCAGTTTGTTCTCGAGCACTATGAATGATGGTTCATGAAAAAAAATAATCTTTTCCCATTCGTGATCCTGTACAGTTTAGTCAGCAAATGATAATGTGGACACTCAAGAGGTAATCAAACTTTTAAAACTAATCTTAATTTAAATGATCAGTACACCAAACACGCTGAGATGACACAGGGTAAGGTAATACTGCAACACAAGAACAGGATGATTGCAACTCCAACTAAAAGAAAGAAACTATGTTTTGTTTGAAGTTATTTAAGCAATCGACAATTCAGTTCTGCCTCCCAATAATCTTATTAATAAATTAATAAACAATTCTATTGTATTTTTTTTACACCTGCAAAAGTACTTTGGCTGTCTAGAACCATGGAATATTATAGTATAGTTTAGCGATTGTTTGTGCTGTGATAATGCTCTTATATAGATACAGCTTGTATAAATAAGCGTTTCCATCTGTGTGAGCGACTGTTTATTGACTCACTGATATCTGCTTAAGACAATCAGTCACATTTCAAAGACTTTCACATTGTTAAATGTGTACAAATATGTCACTAAGCACTCATCAATGTTGATTTAAACTGATCATACCTTTCACTATCAATGAGGCTTTCGAACTAAGATTTCGCACGTGGAAAATTACTTCCCCAGCATCTGAAAGAGCTGTCTCTTTAATATTGAGGATGTATTTTCGGCCAATATTAAATGTCTGAAATCTTTCATTCCCTTCCACTAACAGTCCATTTACTGTCCAGTAATATTCATCAATGCTTTCATGAGAAAGTATGCATTCAAAAGATCCATTTTCACCTTCTCTAATCTCTAGGCTCTTTAGTCGTTTTGTGATTCCAATGTTCAAATCTGTAACAAAGTAGATACTTAAAACGAGAACCACAGGTATGCTTGCTTGTTAGTTCCGATAGACATTGAACACTAAGCAGGCTTCATTTGGGAGCATGTGCACATGCAGGAATAAACCTCAAATACATTTTAAAAAGGTGATAAATAGCTAACAGAGTCAAAGAGATGTACAGCATGGAAACAGACCCTTCGGTCCAACTCGTCCATACCGACCAGATATCCTAGATAAATCAAGTCCTATTTGCCAGCAGTTGGTCCATATCCCTCTAAACCCCTCCTATTCATATACCCATCCAGATGCCTTTTAAATATTGTAATCGTACCAGCCTCCACCACTTCGTCTGGCAGCTCATCCCATACATGCACCACCCTCTGCATGTACAGTTGTCCTTTAGGGACCTTTCAAAATATTTTAATAAAAACCTTAAAATGAAAAGAATTGAATAGAAGAATATGAGTTAATAGGAAAAAAAAGGTTTAAAAAGTAAATATATCTGGAAAATTTTTAAACATCAGCGTTTTTTTAATGCTTATACCCATGTGCAGCCTGAAAAAATGTCAGAGGTGAATATGTGCAGTTGGCAAATACTACCAGATAGGTGGTGCTCACAAACATTCTGCTTTAACAAGGCTTTGCACAAATTCTGATTATCCTACCTGATTGCAACAGGGAACACCCTAATGCAAGTCTTAAGCATTGCAAACACAGATTTATTCTTTGAAAGATACAGTCCAACAGGTTTGGTAACATAATGATGTTCACATTTGTCATTAGGCAAAATGCGTCATTGTCATCTGGCAGATGCATTATGTAGAGCTCTAAAAGTACATTAGGAAGATCATTTTTGCAATGGGAGGCACATGACAGCACAGAATGCTGGATTCTACATCACATAGCAAGGTTACTCAGCCATAATGTCAGCTGTGGCTCTGTTGGGAGCACACCTGCCTCTGAATCTTAAGGTTCTGGCTTCAAATCCCTCTGGAGTTTGAATGGGAAAGTAAAGCCTGACACACTGGTGCAGCACTGAGGGAGTACTGTGTTGCTGTAAATGATTTCCATTCAGTCAAAATCCCAAAATGGGGATGATTTCTGGTGTCCTGTGCAATTTTTAACCACTTTGATATATTGGTTGGTCATGATAAGAACAAGTCATTTTCTTTTAAAACATCAAAAGGAAAAAAGAACCACAAGATGCACTGTGTGTTCATAAGGGATGAAATGAAGAGAAAAAAAAGTTGTGCATACAATCAAAAAGAATGTGTTTGTCTTTCCTGACAACCATAAAAAATATACAAATACTTATTCTGGAATTATGTTTGGCTCCGCAATATATATGACTTAGACTTACATCTACTTTTGTGGCTATTTTCCTGATCTAGCATTGGATATGGTTTCATAGCCTTCTTGGATGCTGTAATAATGCTATGATTCTAAGATTTCAGGCTTAATAATCCAAGGGAATCTGAAATGGGCCAAGAACTCTGCCAAGCACGTTTACAAATAGAAACTCTTTGGATGAAGGATTTAAAAAACTGATAAAGAAAAGCAGGGAAAATTCATGTGTTCTCAGTGTGATAGAAACATTTAGCCAATCATAATAAAAACCAAAAGAACTGCAGATGCTGTAAATCAAGAACAAAAATAAGGTTGCTGGAAAAGCTCAGCAGGTCTGGCAACATCTGTGAAGGAGAAAACAGAGTTAACATTTCGGGTCCAGTGACCCTTCCTCAAAACTATGCAAAATCTACATTTGTTTTTCACTATTTGTCAGGCTGCAATAAACATCCAATGGCAATGCATACCTTGGATGGCAACTTTAGCACTTGCTCTGTCAGTGCCTATGTCACAAGTATACAATCCAGCATCACTTTTATTCAGGTCATGTACTATAAGACAAAGTGTTTTTCCAGCATGCAGTAGTTCATATTTGTCACTTGAACCAAGAATCACATCATCCTTTTTCCAAATAGGATTCACTTTGGGCTTCGATACTTCACATTCCAAAGTGATCATTCCTCTTTCTTCTCCAACAATATCATCCAAGGATTTCATGAAGACTATCGGCTTTTCTGCAATATGACATAAAAAAGGACAAATACAGTAACTTTAATTTTCAACATTTCTTGAGCAGATTGTTGAAGCAAAATATTTTTTATTCATCATGGGATGCTGGCTGGCCAGCATTTACTGCCTGTCTCTAGTTGCTCTTGAGAAGGTGGTGGTGAGCTGCCTTCTTAAACAGCTGCAGTCCATGAGCTATAGGTTGACCCACAGTGCCCTAGGGAGGGAGTCCAAAATTTTGACCCAGCAACACTGAAGGAACAGCAATATATTTACAAGTCAGGACAATCAGTCGACATTGCAAACTTCTCCTCATTTACATCTGAAGATGTACACCAAATTGGGAGAGTTCTACCACAAACCAGTCAACAGCCTAATTCTCAGAATTATACCTTAAAACCATTGTCCAAGATGCTTTATTACCATCTTATAACATGAAAGACGTACTAAGAAAAGTAACACAATGGTATATAGTTAGGCAGGAACAGCCTGGGAGTCTTTGATCCAGACACCATGAAACCGCAATGGTCAAAATGTGAATTGAAAACCACAGATTCAATCCTGCAAATTACCAACCCCATTACTTCATTCTCAACCTACACAAAACTATGGAAGGTCTCCTTCATAGTAGACTCAAATGGCACGTAGAAGCCTGGAATCTGATCACTCATGTCAATTTGGGTTCCATCAAGGTGAGCATCTCCTCACCTCACTGCATTCTTGGTTTAAACATGAACAAAAGGTGTGAGAATGACTGCACTTTACATCAAGGCAACAACTGACTGAGTTTGGCATCATACAATTCTCAAAAAAGTGAGGCCAATTAGAATCAAGAAGGCTCCACCGGTCAGAGTCATGCATAGCACAAAAGAAGACAGAATGCAATAAAACTGTAGATGCTGTAAACCAGAAATGAAAACAGAAATTACTAGAAAAGCTCAACATGTCTGGCAGCATCTGTGGAGAGAAATCAGAGTTATCATTTCTGGTCAAGTGCCCCTTCCCCAGTTCTGGTGGTTCTGAGGAAGAATCACTCAGCCAGAAATGTTAACTCTGATATTTCTCCACAGATGCTGCCAGACCAGCTAAGCTCTTCCAGTAATTTCTGTTCTAGTGACAAAAGATGTTAATGTAGTTGTTGAAGGCTAATCATCTCTGTCCCAGAATGCTGCAATTGGAGTTCCTCAGAACATAATTCCAACTATGGTTTTTGTTTACCTCTGCAGTTCCTCAACTCTGCCCTCACAGATTCTACACCATCTGGCCCTATCTCATTTCTTACTATTGATTGAATTTCAATTCTTGCTAATAATGCAAACCCCTCTGCCCATCTGCCTGTCTTTTTGACAGGATGTCTATCCTCGGATATTCAGCTCCCAATCCTGATCCCCTTGCAGCCATGTGTCCGCAATGCCTACCACGTCATATCTGCCATATTCAATCTGTGCCACAAGCTCATTTCCCTTCTTTTTTATACTGCTTGCATTCAGATAAAGCACCTTCAGTCCTGTATTAACCATCCCCCTTCTCATTGTCACTCGTTTATCCAGTGTGCTTGAAGGTTGATTCCTAGTCTTTTCCAAACACTCAGTCCTATTTGTGCCTGTGCTGGAGACTTCAATAACCTCTCCTGAATTGTCCTTTCCCATCATTGTTTTCACAATTCTACACAGTGCAATCTACCCCGACAGATGTGAACCTGTTACTTTGATCCCCACTAGGGGAAGTTTTACCCTTCCCCTCCTCACCCCACTTTCTATTTTAGAGTCTTGTTGACCAGCCTATTTACCCTTTTCATTAGAACAATGGTCCCAGCTCAGTTCAGGTGCAGACCATGCCAGCAGTACACATCCTTCCTGTTCCAATGCTGATGCCAGTGCCCCATGAAAAGGAACCACTCTCTCCTGCACCACTCCTTCAGCCACTTGCTTACTTCCCTTATTCTCATGTCCCAATGCCAATTTGCACACGGTTCAGGCAGTAATCCAGCGATTACAGCCATTGAGAACATAAAACATAGAATAATACAGCCCAGAACAGGCCCTTCGGCCCTCGATGTTACGCTGACCTGTGAACTAAGCCCACCCCCCTACACTATCCCATCATCATCCATATGCTTATCCAAGGACTGTTTAAATGCCCCTAATGTGGCTCAGTTCACCACTCAGTTGGCAGGCAGGGCATTCCACAAACTTACCACTCTCTGAGTAAAGAACCTGCCTCTCACATCTGTCTTCAATCTATCACCCCTCAATTTGGAGTTATGCCCCCTCGTACAAGCTGACATTATCATCCTCAGAAAAAGACTCTCACTGTCCACCCTATCTAATCCTCTGATCATCTTGAATGTCTCTATTAAATCCCCTGTTAGCCTTCTTCTCTCCAATGTGAACAGACCCAAGTCCCTCAGCCTTTCTTCATAAGGCCTTCGCTTCAGACCAGGCAACATCCTGGTAAATCTCCTCTGCACCTTTTCCAATACTTCCACATCCTTCCTGTAATGGGGCAACCAGAACTGCTTGCAATATTCCAAGTGTGGCCGCACTAGCGTTTTGTACACTTGCAGCATGACATCACGGCTCCAGAACTCAATCCCTCTACCAATAAAACCTAACACACCGTAAGCCTTCTTAACAGCACTATCAACCTGGATGGCAACTTTCAGGGATCTATGTACATGGACACCAAGATCCCTCTGCACATCCACACTACCAAGAATCTTTCCATTGACCCAGTCAGAGATAATGGGGACTGTAGATGCTGGAGAATCCAAGATAACAAAGTGTGGGACTGGATTAACACAGCAGGCCAAGCCTTCCTATTATTCTTCCCAAAGTGAATCACCTCACATTTATCTGCACTGAACTCGATTTGCCAATTTTCAGCCCAATTCTGCAGTTTATCCAAGTGATAGAAATTAAAGAACCTGCTCTATAATCTCATTCCTAGCTCCTGATAATCCCTGACCAGCCCCTCTTTCCTAGTTGTGCCTATAGTGTTTGCTCCAACCCAAACAGCACCAACCAGGTTCAAAATCTCCCCTCCTGCCACTGCATCCCAAAACCAGCCCAGTTCGTCCCCGCCTGCCTAACCTGTTCTTCCTCTCACCTATCCCCTCCTACCACCTCAAGCCGCATCTCCGTTTCCTACCTAGCCTCATTCTGCCCCCATGACCTGTCCGCCCTCCCCGGACTGACCTATCCCTTCCCTACCTCCCCACCCATAATCGCCTCGCCAACTATCTTCTCCTCTATCCATCTTCAGTCCACCTCCCCATCTCTCCCTATTTATTTCTGAATCCTCTCCCCATCCCCCTTTTCTGGTGAAGGGTCTAGGCCCAAGATGTCAGCTTTTGTGCTCCTGAGATGCTGCTTGGCCTGCTGTGTTCATCTAGCCCCACACTTTGTTATCATGGATTCTCCAGCATCTACAGTCACCATTATCTACGACCAACTGGATCCTCTTGCTCTCACCAGTCAGAGAGATCCCTTACCCTAGCATCAAGCAGGCAACATACCATACAGGACTCCTGATCCTACTTATGAAGGATACTATCTAGTCTCTTGACAACACATCCTCCACAAACCCCGCTTTAGTAGTGATGGCTGCACCAATGCAAAACTTCATGCCAACCACGAATCACATCATCACTACCCTCTGCTGAATGGTTGTCTTCAATCCAATTTGGGGGGGGGGGGGGGGGGGGCGTGTCTTGCTCAGGTCCTCCTTCTGCTGGTGGTAACAGTGCCAATGCAAACTGCGCTCCAACCACCAATCAGATATTGGAGGCGTTAGTGGTGATCTTTCAGGAATCGCTAGAGTCAAGGAGGGTCCCGGAGGACTGGAAAATTGCTAATGTGACACCCTGTTTAAAAAGGGGCTAAGGCAAAAGACTGAAAATTAAAGGCTGATTAGCCCAACCTTGGTTGTGGGTAAGATTTAAGAGTCCATCATGAAAGATGAGATTTCTGAATAGTTGAAAGTGCATGGTAAAATAGGGCAAAAACAGCATGGCCTCATCAAGGGAGGTCATGCCTGACAAATCTGCTAAACTTCTTTGAGAAAGAAATGAGCAGGTTAAACCAAGGAGAATCAATGAATGTTGTCTGCCTGGACTTCAAGAAGGCCTTTGACAATCTGCCACACAGGAAGCTGCTGAGTAAGATAAGGGCCCATGGTGTTAGAGGCAAGTTGCTAGCATGGATAGAAGATTGGCTCTCTGGCTGAAAGCAGAGAGTAGTGTTAAAAGGGACCTTCTCAGGATTGCATCCAGTAACAAGCAGTGTTTCACATTTAGAACCTCAACTTTTCAGTTAATACATAAATGATCTAGATGAAGGACATGAGGGCATTCTGGATAAGTGTGCAGACAATACAAAGGTAGGCAGAGGGACAGGTGCTATTAAGGATATGGGGAGGCTGCAGAAGGTTAGGAGAGTGGACAAAGAAGTGGCAGATGGAGTACAACGTGGGCAAGTTTGAGGTCATGCACTTTGGTAAGAAGAATAGAAGCATGGACTATTTTCTAAATGGGGAGAAAATTCAGAAGTCTGAAGTGTAAAGAGACTTGGGAGTTCTAGTCCAGGATTCTCTCAAGGTAAACTTGCAGGTTGAGTCCGTAGTTCGGAAGCCAAATGCAACTTTAGCATTTATTTTGAGCGAACTTGAATGTAAAAGCAAGGATGTGCTTCTGAGGTTTTATAAGGCTCTGGTCAGGCTACATTTGGAGTATTGTGCGCAGGTTTGAGCCCCATATCTCAGGAATAATGTACTGACCCTGGAACTGGCTCACGAGAATGGTCCCAGGAACAAAAAGCTTAACATATGAGGAATGTTTGAGGGCTCTGGATCAATACTTGATGGAGTTTAGAAGGTTGAGGGGAAATCTAACTGAAACTTACAGAATACTGAATAGCCTGGACAGACAGGATATTGGGAAAATGTTTCCACTGGTAGAAGAGACAAGAACTGGAGGGCACATCCTTAGAGTAAAAGGAAGGCCTTTTAGAACGGAGATAAAGAGAAACTTCTTCAGCCAGAGAGTGGTGAATCTATGGAATTCACTGCCACAGAAGGCTGTGAAGGCCTGTTCATTGAGTATATTTAAGACAGAGATAGATAGGTTCTTGATTGTTAAGAGGATCAAGCATTTCTATGTTACAGGGAGAAAGTGAGAGAATGGGGTTGAAAAACTTATCAGCCATGATTGAATGGCACAGCAGACTCAATGGGCTGAATAGCCTAATTTCTGCTTCTATGTCTTTATGGTCTTATGATTTTAGGATAGTGTGCTAGCCCCAACCATGTTCAGCTGCTTCATCACTGAAGATCCCTCCAACGTGAGGTCAGCAGTGGGGATGTTGTGGCATCTTTGTCTTTGCTCTAGGCGCCCTCACAATCTGTTCTATTTGCACCACCTCTCTCCCCTGTCCACAGCTTAACAAAAGCCATTACTGAATACTCTTGTGGCACAGTGGCAGTGTCCATGCATCTGGACCAGGAGACCCAATTTCAAGTCCTATTTCCTCCAGAGGTGTGTTATAGCAACACTAAACATGTTGATTAAAATATATCTAAAAATATGCTGATTTCCAGCCCCTTTTATTTCTAAATAAGAGTCATACTGAACTCAAATGGTAACGCTGTTGCATTCGGTAACACTTCACAAATGTTTCTTCAGCACTTTCTGTTTGCGTTCAGATTTTCAGCATCTGCAGTATTTTGTTTTTAGTCATAAATTGTAATATCTGTGCCATGCAAATGCCAGGCAACAACCGTATTCAACAACATTACCATCATTAAATCCCCAGCATCAACATCTTGGAGTTTACCACTGACCAGAAACATGACCACATCAGCTGCAAAAAGAAGTCAGGGACTGAACTTTCAAAGGCAAGCAATTCACTTGCTTTTCTTAAGGCCTTCAGGAAGGTCCAAGATGGACAAATAAATAAGGCTAGAGAATGAGTCAAGGTACAAGTGGCAGAGTAGATTTCTAGTTAGCTTCATGGTAGAAGCAGGAACAAGAGGTAGCTATTCAAATCAGCTGAAGTCGAGAACAACATTTCAAAGCTATGAACTGGAACAACTGCAATCCAAAATTTACATTATCAACTTGGACTTTGGAATCAGAAACATAGTAGAACATAGAACGTAGAACAGTACAGCACAGTACAGGCCCGCTATGTTGTGCCGACCTATTATCCTTCTCTAAGATCAAACAACCCTGCATACCCTATATTTTACTATCATCCATGTGCCTATCCAAGATTCATTTAAAGAATCTCCACTACCACTGCCAGCAGCGCATTCCATGCACCCACCACTCTCTGCGTAAAGAACCTACCTCTGACATCTCTCCTGTATCTTCTTCCAATCACCTTAAAATTATGCCATCTCGTACTAGTCACTTCCGCCCTGAGAAAAAGTCTCTGGCTAATCACCCTATCCATGTCTCTCTTGTACATCTCTACCAAGTCATCTCTCATTCTTCTCCATTACAATGAGAAAAGCCCTAGCTCCTTCAACCTTTCCTCATAAGCTCTGCCCTCTAATCCAGGCAGCATCCTGGTAAATCTCCTCTGCACTGTCCGGCAAAATTTTACACAGAAAACAGGACTTCTGGCAAGCCAGCAATGCCTTGTGACACTTTCACTGGTGAACTACCACCACATTTAAGTAGCCACAATCGGGTCTTCTGCAAGATTAAGAAATCCAGGGCAGAAATGACCCTTTCCCCATTAAAAGTTATCAGCCAATCAGAGACAGGGATTTCTCCTTTTAGATAGTGCCAATCAAAGCTGGTACTTCACCAGCAGAGCCCAAAAATCAATGAGGAATCCAAAGTTGAAGGTGAATGAGGGCAGAACAGTGATCCTGGAAATCTCTCTTGCTTATTTCTGTAGTTCAGTTCTTTTCTCCCTGTTTGGACAAAAACTGAAATGAGGTCAGAAGCTGAGTGGTTGTGACAGACTCCAAACTGAACACAGAATGCTCTCAGGGCCCACAGCCTTTACTGCATCCAATGTCTTCACCCATTTCTTGATGTTCCATGGAGCAAATCAAATTGGTTCTAATGCTAGGGGGGCCTCAGAAGGAGACTGAATTGCATCATTCCATTCAACACTCCTGCCTGAAGATTACGCAACTGTATCTAACCTGAATCTTCCTCTATTCTACTATTCCACTGCTTCATTTTAATTTTATATCCTATTTACACATACTCACATTCATATATACTAATGAATGAGTAAATTTCCAAAGTTAGTTGTGAAATATAGGCAAGTTGATGGTGTGAATGCAAACCTAATAATTTGCTGCAAATTCTCCATAATAATGTCATTAGGGCACTGAAACATAGCTACAGAAAGAGATTCTTCATTTCATTTAGATTGTCTGGCTTACAATTTAAGTAATGAGATAAATTATTAACATTCCTCAAAGTAAAAATACTTTTGATAAAACTCTAGCATATCTGCATATAATTAAATTGGAAGTACATAATTGAATCAATGTCAGTTTCCAAAAAGATATTCCTAATCAGAAGTATTACACCTTAAATGGTTCATGCAATTCTTCTTAAACTCCAAATAAACAATAAAGGGGTGCTTACCTCGAACATTCAGCTGTGCTTTATCTGTCAGATCTCTCACTTTGAACATAACTGTTCCTGTATCATCAGGTGTTACGCCTTTCAGAATTAACGTGTGTCTCTTTCCTTTTTTCTTTATCTCATTGAAATCATTTGAGTATAAGGGAGTATCATTTAGATACCACTGAACTTCTTCAACATCATGAGACAACTCACATGAATAAACTAGATTGCTGTCTTCCTCAGTATCTATGTCTTCCAAATGTTTTATGATTTCTATTTTCAAAGCTACAAATGCAAATACAAATATTATTACTTAATGTTTATACTTTAAATTATACATGATCTACATGGTTTCATTCCAGGCACATTCTTGCTCTACGGGAGATTAAATTGGAGAATCAATGGCTGATTCACAGCAACCCCAATTCACAGTACTCTCAAATGATTTTCAAATCATTGACAAATGTTGTCGTCAAGCTACAGACATGATTCTCTGATCTGTGCTCCAGTCAAGTGAAACTGCACACCAGAAGCAAATTTGAACATATGTCCAATATATATTTCCCTTAAGGTATCCCCCTTAATAATGAAGTAAATTACATTCCACAAATCACAAGACAGAAAATACAACATCAATCAGCTTCACTTTTAAGTAGAAAATTAAACACAAGCAAAGCTACCTGTGCATTAGAGAAACAAAAATATTACACCTGATCAATCAGTACGACAAAGCTGATTTGAGGGGCTGTATGATCTAGACCTGATTCAATACAGAAGCAGCAACGTAGATGTGAATACTTGTAGTGGAATATCTATAATTTAATTACTGCCAACTGCTACAACTACGACACTGCAGTTACTTAGTTGCCTGGTTTTGAGGTTTTTAGATGAAAATGGTAATCTTAATGCAGATGGCTTCATTAATTCCATGTGGGTCTCCCAAAGCCTGCCTCAATCCATTACCAGGTGACTACTGCAGACATGTTAAATCCATGTTTCTTTCTTTTTAAAAATTGTTATTAGTCCATAAAGGTTCTCTGGCATATCAATCAGATAATGGAAGCTAACATTTGATAGTCCACATTTACCGCTATCATAACAACAGCCTCAGCCTAAAGGGCTGGCCATTTAGGGCTAAGATGAGGAGGCATTGCTTGACTCTTTTTAGAAAAAAAGAGCTTTGTTAGATAGCTTGGCACTTTTTATGGTCACGTTATTTATTATCTATTTCTTTACGTAAATGATTTGTTTATTACTTTGGGAATCGCCATGATAAAATGCCCTATAGTTTGCAGGTTTGTGGATTAGCAAAGGTATATGTATGGTTACGGGGATAGGGTAGGCGAGGTCTGAGTGGATGGTCTTTGCAGGGTCAGTACAGATTTGATGGGCTGAATGGTCTCCTTTTATGTTATAGGGATTCTATGAAAAAATGTTTCCTCATCTCCATCTCAAATGTTACTCCCCTATTTTTAAGGCTATATTTGATAGTCCACACCAACACAGGCTTCTCATTAAGTTGCGCATTTAGACAGGTTTGGAAAATGTGGCCATGACCCAGGAGAGGGGGTAAACAAGGTTTTGCGATGAAGCACCCTCCCTCATCCCCGTCCTCTCCCACTCTCTATCCTCACTTTCCTGCCTTTCTTCACTCTTCCTTCAACCTTGCTACCCTCTCCCCCGATTCTGTTTCCCCTCCCCCATCTCTTCACCCTGCATCCTCACTCTCTTCTCCTGAGCCCCATTTGTAAAGCCTGTGTGTGCTTCCATGCATATGCACCTCTGATTCGTCTCCATTCCAGTCAACATAGGCCTTGGCTGTCTAGTCTTTCTCAAAAGGCAATATGCCCATTCCAAATATGAATCTCAAAAATCTTCTCTGAACTGTTTTCAACACGTTAACATCCTTCCGTAAATGAATTGACCAGTAGTGTACAGGACTTCAAAGGAGGCCTCACCAATGCCTTGTATAAATTAATGTACAGAAACAGCTAAACTATAAAACAATATGTTTCAATGAAATTATCCCTCATTCTTCCAAACAGGAATATATTTAACCTCTGCTGCACTGTCTCTAACACAAGTTCATTCTTCCTGAAATATGGACGCCTAAACGGTATACAGTAATCTGTGGTTGGCCTCATCAAATCCTGGAATAATTTGACTAGACATTTTTATTCCTATGCTCCAAAGACTTTGTAATAAATAATCAACATGCCAGACAATTGTTTGCCACACCTGATTGATAAGTTTTCATATTAAAGTTTCAGTGTTTACAAGATTCACATTTTGTTAAAAAGTTCTGTTTTTCTGTTCTTATGATCAATGTGAATAACCTGACATTTCCCTATATTATGCACCTTCTACAACTTTGTTCATCTAGTTAACGTGTCTATATCTTTTTAGAACCTCAGTCTCTGCAGTTTACTATCCCACATTGTCTTAGAACATAGAAAAGTACAGCACAGTACAGGCCCTAAGGCCCACAGTGTTGTGCCGTGAAATATTCCTAATCCAAAAATAAAATAACCTAACCTACATTCCCCTCAATTCACTGCTGTCCGTGTACATGTCCAGCAGTCGCTTAAATGTCACTAATGACTCCGCTTCCACGACTACCACTGGTAAACTATTCCATGCACTCACAACTCTCTGAGTGAAGAACGTCCCGCTGATGTCTCCTCTATACCTGCCTCCTAACACCTTAAAACTATGACCCATCGTGGCAGTCGATCCTGCCCTGGGGAAAAGTCTCTGGCTACCGAGTCTAATAATGCCTCTCATTACCTTGTACACCTCATTCAGGTCACTTCTCTTCCTCCTTAGATAATAAAGTGTGAAGCTGGATGAACACAGCAGGCCAAGCAGCATCTCAGGAGCACACAAGCTGACGTTTCGGGCCTAGACCCTTCATCAGAGAGGGGGATGGGGTGAGGGTTCTGGAATAAATAGGGAGAGGGGGGAGGCGGACCGAAGATGGAGAGAAAAGAAGATAGGTGGAGAGTAGAGTATAGGTGGGGAGGTAGGGAGGGGATAGGTCAGTCCAGGGAAGACGGGCAGGTCAAGGAGGTGGGATGAGGTTAGTAGGTAGGAAATGGAGGTGCGGCTTGGGGTGGGAGGAAGGGATGGGTGAGAGGAAGAACAGGTTAGGGAGGCAGAGACAGGCTGGGCTGGTTGTGTGGTGCAGTGGGGGGAGGGGACGAACTGGGCTGGTTTTGGGATGCAGTGGGGGAAGCCCTCCAGTCCAGGCAGCATCCTGGTAAACCTCCTTTGCACCCTCTCCAAAGCCTCCACATCTTTCCTATAATAGGGCGACCAGAACTAGACACAATATTCCAAGTGTGGTCTCACCAGGGTTTTATAGAGCTGCAGCATAACCTCGTGGCTCTTAAACTCGATCCCCCTGTTAATGAAAGCCAAAACACCATATGCTTTCTTAACAACTTTATCCACTTGGGTGGCAACTTTGAGGGAGCTATGCACTTGAACACAAAGATCCCGCTGTTCCTCCACACTGCCGAGAATCCTGCCTTTAATGCTATATTCAGCATTTAAGTTCGACCTTCCAAAATGCATCACTTCGCATTTATCCAGGTTGAACTCCATCTGCCATTTCTCAGCCCAGCTCTGCATTCTGTCAATGTCTCGCTGAAGCCTGCAATAGACCTCGATACTATCAATGGCACCTCCAACCTTTGTGTCATCAGCAAACATACTAACCCACCCCTCAACCTCCTCATCCAAGTCATTTATAAAAACTACAAAGAGCAGAGGCCCAAGAACAGAGCCCTGTGGGAAAACCACTCAGCACTGACCTCCAGGCAGAATACTTACCATCTACAACCACTCTCAGCTTCCTGTCAGCCAACCAATTCTGAACCCAAACAGCCAAATCACCCTGTATCTCATACCTCCTGACTTTATGAATGAGCCTGCTGTGGGGAACCTTATCAAATGCCTTGCTGAAGTCCATGTACACCACATCCACTGTTCGACCCTCGTCAACCTGTCTCATGACCTCCTCAAAGAACTCAATAAGATTTGTAAGGCATGACCTGCCCCTCACAAAGCCATGATGACTCCCTTTAATCACGCTATGCTATTCCAAATAGTCATAAATCCTATCCCTCAGAATTCTTTCCAAAACCTTGCTGACCACAGACGTAAGACTGACTGGTCTGTAATTTCCAGGGAGTTCCCTATTCCCTTTCTTGAAAAGAGGAATAACATTTGCCTCCCTCCAATCTTCCGGTATGACTCCTGTGGAGAGTGAGGAAGCAAAGATCTTTGCAAGCGGCTTAGCAACCTCCTTTCTCGCTTCCCGGAGCAACCTAGGATAAATCTGGTCTGGCCCTGGGGACTTATCAATCTTAATGTTTGCCAAAATTTCCAGCACATCAACTTCCTCAATCTCAATCTGTTCAAGCCTGTTTTCCTGCTCCTCAAAGTTCTCATTCACAACAGGATCCCTTTCCTTAGTGAAAACCGAAGCAAAAAGCTCACTTAGGGCTTCCCCTATCTGCTCAGACTCCGCACCCAAATTCCCTACGCTATCCCTGATTGGCCCTACCTTCTCCCTGATTATTCTCTTATTCCTCACCTATGAGTAAAATGCCTTCGGGTTCTCCCTAATCCTTCCTGCCAAGCCTTTCTCGTGCCCCCTCCTGGCCCTGCTCAGTCCACGTTTGAGCTCCTTCTGAGCAAGCCTGTAATCCTCTAAAGCTGTGCTAGACCCTTGCTTCCTCCATCTTACGTACGCTGCCTTTTTCTTTTTGACAAGAAGCACCTCTGTACCCGTCATCCATTTGTATAAATGGAATACCTAATCACATTACTCTCAGCATCTTTCCTTAATCCATTAATATACATGGTGAATAGCTGAAACTCAAGCACTGATCATGGAAGCACTCCACCTTGTTAACTTGAAAATGCCCTATTATCAGATCCTTTCTGCTTGGACAAGAAGTTTGACTTAAGTTTTCTCTTTACTATTATGGCACTATGAACACACAAATGAGAATGGGTCAGTACGTGATTCACAATGAATGTTTTGGTTTACATTTCTTTAGCTTTAAAAGGTTACTGTGAGGTAGGATTTCCAATAAATATTATCAACAAAGGTGAACACAAACAACTCATTTAGAGAACTGTTCCAAGATAAAGGGCATAAGCAAGAGATATATAAACAAGCAAAAGGCAAAATAATGAATATTTCGTGAGCAGAGGCAGCAACATTTCTGCAATCAATGAACAGATGGCTAATTTCTAATCATGTGCTTTCAACTTAATCCATAACAATAAGGAACTTATCACAAAGTGTTAATTTGTACCTTCAACTATGAGTGAAGCTGTGGTCTGTGCATTACTTGATTTGCAGCTATATTCACCAGAATCTTCGAGTCTGAGGCTTGAAATGGTGAGTTCTGTCATGTTCTTGTTTTGACTGAAGTTGTATCGGTCAGATGACTTGATTAAGCTCTGGTCTTTGTACCATCTGACCATCTTGGGAGTAGGTGTAAACTCACAGCTCAAAGTAGCAGATAACCTCTCTTCCACTGTAATATTCTGTAATTCTCTAACTACCTCTGTTGGAGGCTCTGGAAAATAGTTACATGTGAATTTATAATTAAAATTGTACAATAGGAATTAACTTACATTAATGTAACACCTCAATATTTTTTAAAAAAGTGTCCTCAAGTGAAATACAAGTTAACAACTTAACTCAGTGCCTTTGACAGCACCTTACAAACCGACTTCACCATTTGGAAAGACAAGGACAGCAGATACATGAGTAAACCACCACCAACAAGCTTCCCTCAAAGCTATACAGAGGCCTTATTTGGAACGATATTGGTGTTCACCAATGGTGTACCATTGAATTAAAATCCTGAAATTTCCTCCTAAAACAGCAATAGCTACAGAACATGGACTGCAGTGGTTCAAGGAAGCAACTCACCACCAGCTTCTTAAGGGGAATTAGGGATAGGTAGTAGATGGGTAATTAATCCTAGCATCACCCACAGTCCATGAAAGAATTTTTTTAAATTCATTCATGGGATAAGGGCATTGCTGGCTTGGCAGCAATTATTGCCCACTCCAAATTGTCCAGAAGGCAGCTGGGAGTCAAACACTGGTGTGGGTATGGAGTCACATGTAGGCCAGACCAGATGAAGGTGGCAGGTTCCTTCCCTAAAGGACATTAGTGAACCAGATGGGTTTATTCTAACAATGGACAATTGATTCACGGTCATCATTAGACTCTTAATTCCAGATATTTATTGAATTCAAATTCCACCATCTACCGTGGCAGGATTCGAACCTGGGTCCCCAGAACATTATCTGGATGCCTCGGTTAACAGTCCAATGATAATATCACTAGGCCATCAGCTCCCCTTCAATAATGAAAAATAATGAAAAATACTGCAAAAATTAGTAACAAACCACAGTGGTAATATTAGGATTGGTGTAGTGATTGTAAACCATGTCAACCAGCCGAGCCTCTCAGAATATGAGTTCCTGAATGGGGTATTGGCTGACATAAAAATTATGAGTGTCTGAGTGATACTGACACTATGATTCCAGACTCTGTGTGAGTTACAGTCAAAACTGGTTCACATGTAAATAAAGGGTGGCTTGCTGACAGGATACCAGCCTCGGTGGAGTTATTTCACGGGTGATAAGAGTAAAGCAAGATTCTGGAGAAATTTGCTTGCAACAGTCGGCTTTGAGCTAGGATAAGTATTTCTTACATCATTTCTTTGTTTGGGAAGCTGGACAAGAACCACAATTATTTAGTCTGCTTAAAGAGTCCAAGACAATGCTAACCACAGCCATGGGCTGCATTCAGTGACGAACTCTAATGCTAAGTTGTTAAAACTGCAAGTTAGAACACGTTCCATGAAGCCCAGTTCTACAGTTGGCTTTGAGCCACCTCCCATTACTAGATACACCACCGGAGGTAACCCCAACAGAACAGTCTGGAATAATATTAAGTTTTCAGGACACAATCCCAGTCACAGTCAACAATATCACACTTTGGAGTTAGAAAGATCCAGTCTTGTCCAAACTGAAGTAAACTGGTTTTAAAGGGGGAAACCAAAGGGCCATCACAACTAGACTTGAAACCTTTTGGACCCAGCGAGACCAACTCACTGTGGAGGATGGCATATTGTTATGGGGAGTAAAAGTAATTGCCTCAAATAAGCATCACCTTCAAACACTGGCTGAACCCCACTGGGGCCATCCAGGGGTCCGCAAAATGAAAACTGTATTATGTCTAGTGGCCAGGGTTAGACACAACAAAGCCCCATTGATGGGGCAGTACCAACAGTGTCAACAAGGTCAAAAGCTACTGCCGACAGTGTCCCATCTGCAATGATTTTAACAAGGTCTGCCAGATGGATCTCACAGAATATGAGTTTCCTGATTGGGTCTGTTTATCATGGAGCCCTGGCTGACATAAAAGGTTTGAGTGGCAGGCACACTGGCACTTTGGTGCCTGTCTCTGTACGAGTCAGCATCTTTCATTTATCAATAAACGGCGACCTGGTCACAGGATAAAGGCCTCTGTGGCGCTATTTCAATAGGTATTACAAGTTTGTTCACATGAAGGTTTTAGGACCATCACAGAGACAAAAATGGAGAGATTTAGGGAGAATACAGTCACAGTTAATTCCCTGGCAGCTGATATCGCCAATGATGAAATGAAGAATCATAGAATTCCGACAGCGTGGAAGCAGGCCAATTAGGCTCATCAAGTCCACACCACCATTCCAAAGAGCACCCCAGCCAGACCCACGTCCCAACCCTATCCCTGATTTTCTGAAGAAGGGTCTAGGCGTGAAATGTCAGCTTTGCTGCACCTCTGATGCTGCTTGGCCTGCTGTGTTCATGCAGCTCTACACCTTGTTATCCCCCATCTCTGTAACCCTGCATTTCCCATGGCCAATCAACCTAGCCTGCATCTCCCTGGAAAATTGGATCCACAAGATTCAAACTGAACAAATGTAACAATCACTGAGCCAGAGCTAATCAATATCACAGAGATATGGAATAAGAAGGCCTCAGTAAGAGAACAGACAAAGGGATAAGTAGCTTATCAGGTTTTGATATTTCCTTTATCTAAAGTTTTTGAGAAGATTTGAAGCTCGGGTTGTGGATGAGGTTGCAGACATGCTCACCTAGCCAGTGGGTTTGATTGCAACCCTGCTAGATAACATTGTCAATGCGCCTCCAGTGCAGCATCAGTGTTCTGTCCCTCTTGTTATTTGTATATCTCAGTTTGCTGGGGTGGTTGGTATAACTTTTGGTTTTGTTTCATACTGGTACACAGGGTCTAATTCAACGTGTTTATTGGTAGAGGTCCGGTTCAAATACCAGGCCTCCAGGACTTCCCTGGCAGATCTCTGCTTGGCTTGTGCGATTATCGATGTGTTGTCCCAGACAAATTTGTTCCCCTAATTGCCATGTGTGCACTGGAATTAGGATTCCTGGAGGCTTGGTATTCCAAACAGAACTCCACCAAAAACACATTGATTTGTACAGAGGATCTAATTCACTGAGAAATAAAACGTAAGTAATGCCGAGCACCCCAGCAAACCAAGGCATATAAATAGCAAGGCGGACAGAACATCGAAGCTTCACTGGAGGGGCACGAACGATGTTGCCTAGCAGGGTAGCAAAACATCTGCCAGCAAACTCACCGGCTCGGCGACCATATCTACATCCTCATTCTCTTTATTCACAACTAAAAGCCACAGGAAAAATGGTTCTCCTCAAGGGAGTTAAATTGAGCCCACCTCCATAAAAACCATAATGGGAGTTATGTACAGACCTCCTAACAGTGACCAGGACCAGGGGCGCAAGATGCACCGGGAAATAGATAGGGCCTGTCAGAAAGGCAAGGTCACGGTGATCCTGGAGACTTCAATATGCAGGTGGACTGAGTGAATAATGTTGCCGGTGGATTCAAAGAAAGGGAATTCATGGAATGTTTACAAGATGGCTTTGTAGAACAGCTTGTGATGGAGCCCACAAGGGATCAGGCTATTCTGGACTTAGTGCTATGTAATGAGCCTGGCTTTATAAAAGATCTTAAAGTAAGGGAACAATTAGGGGGCAGCAATCATAATATGGAGGAGTTCAGTCTGCAGTTTGAAAGAGAGAAATCAAAATCGGATGTAATGGTGTTACAGTTAAATCAAGGTAATTACAGGGGCATGAGAGAGGAGCTGACGAAAATTGATTGGAAGCGGAGCCTAGCGGGTAAGACAGTAGAGCAACAATGACATTGGGCGCTCCAAATTGATGCTGGAAGGTTAGTAATGGGAAATAAGGAAATAGCTGAAGAACTAAATAAGTACTTTGCATCAGTCTTCACAGTGAAAGACATGAGTAGTATCTGAACAATAAAGCAGAGTCAGGGGGCAGAGTTGGGTATGGTACGCATTACAAAAGAGAAAGTGCTAGAAAAGCTAAAAGGTCTAAAAATTGATAAATCTCCTGGCCCCGATGGGCTACATCCTAGAGTTCTGAAGGAGGTGGCTGAGGAAATAGCGGAAGCTTTGGTTGTTATCTTTCAAAAGTCACTGAAGTCTGGGAAAGTCCCAGATGATTGGAAAATTGCTGTTGTAACCCTCTTATTTAAGAAAGGATCAAGACAAAAGACAGAAAATTATAGGCTGCTTAGCCGAACCTCAGTTGTTGGTAAAATTTTAGAATCCATTGTTAAGGATGAGATTTCTAAATTCTTGCAAGTGCAGGGTCGGGTTAGAACAAGTCAGCATGGATTTAGTAAGGGGAAGTCGTGCCTGAAAAACCTGTTAGAATTCTTTGAAGAGGTGACAAGTAGGTTAGACCAGGGAAACCCAGTGGATGTTATCTATCTAGACTTTCAAAAAGCCTTTGATAAGGTGCCTCACGGAAGGCTGCTGAGCAAAGTGAGGGCCCATGGTGTTTGTGGTGAGCTACTGGCATGGATTGAGAATTGGCTGTCTCACAGAAGGCAGGGAGTTGGGATAAAAGTCTCTTTTTCGGAACGGCAACCGGTGACAAGTGGTGTCCCACAGGGTTCAGTGTGGGGGCCGCAGCTGTTCACTTCATATATTAATGATCTGGATGAAGGGGCTGGGGGCATTCTGGCAAAGTTTGCCGATGATATAAAGATAGGTGGACAGGCAGGTAGTACTGAGGAGGTGGGGAGGCTGCAGAAAGATAAAGACGGTTCAGAAGCGTGGTCCAGGAAATGGCTGATGAAATTCAACGTGAGCAAATGCGAGATTTTGCACTTTGGAAAAAAGAATACAGGCATGAACTATTTTCTAAACGGTAAGAAAATTCGTAAATTCGCAGAACCAGAGGGCACAGTTTAAAAATAAGAGGTAAACCATGTAGAACAGAATTGAGGAGAAACTTCTTCACCCAGAGAGTGGTGGATATATGGAATGCTCTGCCCCAGAAGGCAGTGGAGGCCAAGTCTCTGGATACTTTCAAGAAAGAGATAGATAGAGCTCTATAAGATAGTGGAATCAAGGGTTATAGGGATTAGGGAGGAACAGAATACTGATTGTGGATGATCAGCCATGATCATAATGAATGGTGGTGCTGGCTCGAAGGGTCGAATGGCCTACTCCTGCACTTATTGTCTATTGTCTGTAAAGCAGAAGTACAAAGGGATCTGGGAGTGTTGGTCCAGGATTCTCTAAAGGTTAATTTGCAGGTAGAGTCCGTGATTAAGAAAGCGAATGTAATGTTGTCGTTTATCTCAAGAGGGTTGGAATATAAAAGCAGTGATGTACTTCTGAGGCTTTATAAAGCTCTAGTTAGGCCCCATTTAGAATACTGTGTCCAATTTTGGGCCCCACACCTCAGGGAGGACATACTGGCGCTGGAGCGTGACCAGCAGAGGTTCACACGGATGATCCCTGGAATGATAGGTTTAACGTACGATGAACGGCTAAGGATCCTGGGGTTGTATTCATTAGAGTTTAGAAGGTTGAGGGGAAATCGAATAGAAACTTACAAGATAATGTATGGCTCGGAAAGGGTGGGCACTGGGAAGTCATTTCCATTAGGCAGGGAAACTAGGACCCGTGGGCACAGCCTTAGAACTAGAGGGGGTAAATTTAAAATGGAAATGAGGAGACATTTCTTCAGCCAGAGAGTGGTGGGCCTGTGGAATTCATTGCCACGTTGCGCAGTGGAGGCCGGGACGTTAAATGTCTTCAAGGCAGAGATCGATAAATTCTTGATCTCGCAAGGAATCGAGCGCTATGGGGAGAGTGCAGGGAAGTGGAGTTGAAATGCCCATCAGCCATGATTTAAATGGCGGAGGGGACTCGATGGGCCGAATGGCCTTATTTCCACTCCTATGTCTTATGGTCTAAATTTTCAGTCGCATTGTGAAAACAAATGGGAGCCTCAGATGTACAAAAGGCAGGTTAAAAGTATAGGATCTGCACTATCAACAAGGTAGAGTCAGCATTGGATGAAATATTGACAACAGAACTTATATCATCGAACAGTATAGCACAGTACATGCCCTTCAGCCCACTTCGCCCCCTTGCAGTGGTCGAGAACACCCTCGACCGTGTCTCCCACAATTCCCGCAACACATCCCTCACACTCCGCCCCCGCAATAACCGCCCAAAGAGAATTCCCCATAGTCCTCACATACCACCCTACCAACCTCCGGATACAATGCATCATCCTCCAACACTTCCGCCATCTACAATCCGACTCCACCACCCAAGACATTTTTCCAACCCCACCCTTGTCTGCCTTCCGGAGAGACCACTCTCTCCAGGACTCCCTTGTCCGCTCCACGCTCCCGTCCAACCCCACCACTCCCGGCACCTTCCCCTGCAACCGCAGTAAGTGCTACACTTGCCCCCACACCTCCTCCCTCACCCCTATCCCAGGCCCCAAGATGACTTTCCACATTAAGCAGAGGTTCACCTGCATCCACTGTACCCGGTGTGGCTTCCTCTACATTGGGGAAACCAAGCAGAGGCTTGGGCACCGCTTTGCAGAACACCTCCACTCGGTTCACAATAAGCAACTGCACCTCCCAGTCGCGAACCATTTTAACTCCCCCTCCCATTCCTTAGATGACACGTCCATCCTGGGCATCCTGCAGTGCCATAATGATGCCACCCGAAGGTTGCAGGGACAGCAACTCATATTCCGCTTAGAAACCCTGCAGCCCAATAGTATCAATGCGGACTTCACAGGCTTCAAAATCTCCCCTTCCCCCAGTGCATCCCAAAACCAGTCCAGCTCGTCACCTCCCGCCACTGCATCCCAAAACCAGCTCAGCTCATCCCCACCTCTCTAACCTGTTCTTCCTCTCACCTATCCCTTCCTCCCACCTCAAGCCGCACCTCCATTTCCTACCTACTAACCTCATCCCGCCTCCTTGACCTGTCCGTCCTCCCCAGACTGACCTATCCCCTCCCTACCTCCCCACCTATACTCTCCTCTCCACCTATCTTCTCCTCTATCCATCTTCAGTCCGCCACCCCCTCTCTCCTTATTTATTTCAAAACCCTCTCCACATCCCCCTCTCTGATGAAGGGTCTAGGCCCGAAACGTCAGCTTTTGTGCTCCTAAGATGCTGCTTCTCCTGTCCTGTTTCTGGTTCTACACATACTGACTCACTCGACAAAGCCTCCTCGATAACCTCCCTTTCTGCAGCTGTGATACCATCCCTGATTAGTAATGACCAAACAGGTAGATGAGAGTAAACCAGTTGATGTGGTGTATATGGATTTCAGCATGGCTTTCGATAAGGTTCCCCACAATAGGTCATTGTACAAAATGCGGAGAAATGGAATTGTGGGAGATATAGCAGTTTGGATTGGAAATTGGCTTGCTGAAAGAAGACAGAGGGTGGTCGTTGATGGGAAATGTTCATCCTGGAGACCAGTTACTAGTGGTGTACCGCAAGGGTCGGTGTTGGGTCCACTGCTGTTTGTCATTTTTATAAATGACCTGGATGAGGGCGTAGAAGGATGGGTTAGTAAATTTGCAGACGACACTAAGGTCGGTGGAGTTGTGGATAGTGACGAAGGATGCTGTAGGTTGCAGAGAGACATAGATAAGCTGCAGAGCTGGGCTGAGAGGTGGCAAATGGAGTTTAATGCAGACAAGTGTGAGGTGATGCACTTTGGTAGGAGTAACCAGAAGGCAAAGTACAGGGCTAATAGTAAGATTCTTCGCAGTGTAGATGAGCAGAGAGATCTCGGTGTCCATGTACACAGATCCTTGAAAGTTGCCACCCAGGTTGACAGGGCTGTTAAGAAGGCATACAGTGTTTTAGCTTTTATTAATACAGGGATCGAGTTCTGGAACCAAGAGGTTATGCTGCAGCTGTACAAAATTCTGGTGCGGCTGCACTTGGAGTATTGTGTACAGTTCTGGTCACCGCATTATAAGAAGGATGTGGAAGCTTTGGAAGGGGTGCAGAGGAGATTTACTAGGATGTTGCCTGGTATGGAGTGAAGGTCTTACGAGGAAAGGCTGAGGGACTTGAGGCTGTTTTCATTAGAGAGAAGAAGGTTGAGAGGTGACTTAATTGAGACATATAAGATAATCAGAGGGTTAGATAGGGTGGATAGGGAGAGCCTTTTTCCTAGGATGGTGACGGCGAGCACAAGGGGGCATAGCTTTAAATTGAGGGGTGAAAGATATAGGACAGATGTCGGAGGTAGTTTCTTTATTCAGAGAGTTGTAAGGGAATGGAACGCTTTGCCTGCAACGGTAGTAGATTCGACAACTTTAGGTACATTCAAGTCGTCATTGGATAACCATCTGGACGTACATGGAATAGTGTAGGTTAGATGGGCTTGAGATCGGTATGACAGGTCGGCACAACATCGAGGGCCGAAGGGCCTGTCCTGTGCTGTAATGTTCTATGTTCTATAACTGTTCTATGTCACACCCCAACGTCTTTTACCTCTGTCCCTATTTCTTTTGTAACATCTAAACCCCGAAACATCCAACAACTATTCCTGCCCCTGCGTTATCCAAGTCTGCACAATGGTCACAACATTGTAGCTCCAAGTACTGATCCATGCTCTTCAGTTCGTCATCCTTCTTGTGTTAAAATAGACATACTTCAACTCGTCGCACTGACTACAACTTTGCCCTATCAATTGTCTATCCTTTTTCACAGACTCTCTGCATGCTGTATTTGTAACGCCAGTTACCCCTTTCTCTGATCCGTAGCTCTCGTTCCCATCCCCCTGCCATACTAGTTTAAATCCTCTCGAAGAGCTCTAGCAAACCTCCTGCCCAGGATATTGCTGCCCCTGAGCAGAAGGTTTGCTAGAGCTTTTCAGGAGGGTTTGAACAATGTCTGTGAAGATTAGGGTGAAACAGCAGACAACATAAGACACCTTGTCTACCAGTGTGAGATTTGTAAAATATATGTTGTAATGATTTGCATAAAGTTTGGAAGTGTGTGTAACATACCAGAGTGAGTTTTACATTTAGAACCAGAAAGGGAGCCATTTGGCCCCTCCTGTCCATGCTAACCCAAAGACACCCAGATGCCCTTTCTAATCCCATTTTCATACACACAGCCCACAGTCTCACAGTAGAGTATCTAAGATGCAGATCCAGGTACCTTTTAAAAGAGTTTATGGTCTCTGCTTCTACCACCAAGCCAGGCAGTGAATTCCAGACCCACCATCCTCTGCGTAAAAGACATAGTAGGAACTGCAGATGCTGCAGAATCCAAGATAACAAGGTGTGGAGCTGGATGAACACAGCAGGCCAAGCAGCATTTTAGGAGCAAGAAAGCTGACGTTTCGGGGCCCGAAATGTTTTTCCTTACATCTCTGCCAATCTTTCTGCCACTTTACTTGAATCTATGACCCATAGTTTTTGAACTGTCTTCCAAGGAAATCAGGCTCCTCCTGTCTACTCTATCTTCGCCCCTCACAATTTTGTATATCTGAATCACGTCATTCTTTGGCCTTCTCTGTTCCAAGGAAAACAACTCCAACCTCTCTAATCTTTCCTCGTACAATTCCCCAGTCATGGCGACATTCTAGTAAACCATCTCTGCACTCTTTCCACAGCAATTACGTCCTTCCTCAAATGTGCTGATCAGAACTACACACAATACTGCCGTTGTGGCTCATCAAAGTCTTACACAGTTTCATTAATATATCCCAATTTCTGTACTCTGTATCTCTGCCAATGAAAGACAGCCTTCTTTACAACCTTATTTGCTACTTTTAGGTACCTGAGCATTTGAATGCCAAAATCTCTCCCTTCATATACCCCTCTCAGTATATTCCCATTCACTGTGTATTCGCTTTTATTGTTTGACCTCCTCAAATTCACTTATGGTCATACATCTCACTGTCAGAGTTGAACTCCATCTTCCACTTTCCTGTCCATTCTACCAACACATCTATTTCATTTGGGAGCTTACAGCTATCCTCTACATTGTCCACTACATGGCCAATTTTTGTATCGTTTGCGAATTTCCCAATTGTTAATGACTAAACCAAACAGCAGGAGTCCCAACACTGAGCAAGGGCATCATTGACTGTTTCCTTTTGTTTCCTGTTACTAAGCCAACTTTGGATCCAATTCAACTTCAAGGATTCCAACTTCTCTAACACCTCTTCAATTGTTATGATTATTTTGTCCAATGTTTCACACTGCTTCTCTTGAATTACTACGTCTACAACATCCCTTTGCTTTGTGAACGCAGACATAAAAGAATTAATTTAAAATTCTTCCCCTTTCCCCTGCATCTTCACCCAATTTCCCTTCTTCATCTTTGATAGGTCCTACCTTTTCCTTAACTAGCCTTTTGCTCTTTAGATACTTTGGGTGTTTCCTTATATTGCTTGCTAATATTTTTCATTCCTTCTGTTTGATTTCCTTTGTTTTTCACTTGTCCCCGTACTTTCCATCCTCCTCTAAGCTATCTGCAGTGTTGAGTTTTTTTGACTATCATAAGCTTTCTATTTTTCTTGTCACAGTAGTAAAGCTGGCTCTCCCTCCCAGCGCATGAAATCTTTAACCTGATTCCTGAAGTCCTCTATTAACTTTTGAAATTGCATGATAACAGAATTGGCATAGTTGCAGGATAGGTATCCCACATCATCAGCACTGGCACTGCAATTGAGCGAACACATTTCGCTTTACCACCCGTAGATAGATCAGAAAGTCGTAGTGAATAGGTGTGGCCAAGGATCAAAGAATCTGAACAAGACCTTGGGTGAAGAGTCACTAGGTGGGGAGACAGAACCATGCAGGATGAAAGAGTCAGACATGTCAGCTGAAGTCATTTGGTTGGGAAATGAAGGCTCCACAGCTTGGTGAAGTTAAAATGACTATAGTTTGGTGAGAAAAGTCGAAGGCGATGTTAAAATAAAATTGGTCAGTGCCGGCTAATGTTTAAATTAAATCACTTTCCTTTGTTTTCCATTCCTGGAAGGCAGCCATGATTCTTAGAAAACATCTGATAAGATTTCCAAGAAAAATAAGGAATGGTTTGAAGTGCCACACATGTAGCTTCAATGGAAGCAGCAATATTTAAAAATGCAATAAAAAGTTTGGCTTATCGCGAACCTATTAGTTTATTCAATCTGGAATCAAGAAATATCTAAAAATGTAAATGTAAAGATGAACATTTTCATGGATTGTATGCCTAGGATCAAAGAGAATTGTCTGATTTCTATTTCTAGGAATATTGTAAGAATATTTTATTTTGAAAGTTCCTGAAGCCTCATTGAGATAGAATGATAATAATACAATACCTCAATTAGGAGAAGACTGAAACAGTAAATGTGTTTTGTTTTGAGAATTTGGGAAAATCGATTACAGTATAACTCGATTAAATATATCAAGTTGGGAACTATGTGCATTATAGTGAAGGAAACTGCAGATGAAACTATGCAGGACAAGGTCTGGATTGGAACAATTAAAATTTTGAAAACTGTAATAGGAATATTAAGAAATATCCACATGTGAGTACAGTTCAAGAAAAAGAAAACTAAGATCTTGTAAGATAGTTTGATTTGCTAGTTAGAGCATGTATGTCTAAATGCAAGTAATTAAGAATTAGCAACAACTTATGTCAAAATTATTGAGCAAAGTAATGTGCAGATTGTCAATACCAAACAAAAACAGTGACCTATCACAAATTCAGGTGTGATAGACATAAAAAAAAGAATTTGAAAATAAATTGAAACATTAGGTACGTATTGTCACACAATGTGATATGGCACTCAGCAAGCTAATATTACATAGATAGTAGGCAAAAACCTTTGGGATGGCACATTATTCTATGATAACATGGAACTGAAGGGGATACATCATCTCAGGAGGAAGGCATGTACAACATCAGGCAGTCATTAGGAAATTAGAGAAAGTGGTCACATTACCACTAGAGGCAATAAAGGTTAAAGCACATCAAAAGGGCACAGGTCTCATCCAATTAGGAACCAAACAATGGATGATTCAACTAATAAGGCAGTCACAATAGGCCATGAGTATCAATGGCAGCTGGTTTGGAGGTGATAAACATAGTATATTTAATAGGATACTGAGGGGAAGAATAAGCAATCGGAAGAACGAGTGGTAAAAGTTGCCAGTGGCACCCAGAAAAGGGAGGAAAGGGTGGTAGCATCATGCAGCACTCAGATAATCTCATGAAAATAAACCACCGAAGTGCACATCATGGGAGGTGTTAGGGAGGATACGGGAATGCTGTTGGTGGCAAGAAAAAGTAAGAGACCAACATAACCCAAGAAGACCAGTGAAGGTATCCTTGTCATATCACGCTGACTAAAGGGGCCGTGGGAATGGTTACAAATAGATTTCACAAAAGCCTTCATACTAAGCCAAGGAATTTACAAAATTCCACAATGACTGACTATCTATAAATTGTGCACTTTTTGAACAAAATAGAACGTATCTGCAAATATAAATTCACCCCAAAGATTCACATGTGTGTTGGTCTGTTTAGGCTTTGGCGGATGTTTGAAGGTGCGAATAGGAGGGATGGGGCCGATCTTGGTAAGGCGCTCATTGTCATCGATAATGTGTTAAAGGCTGCAATGAATATGGCATAATTTCTCTGCTCCCAGGATGTACTGGACAACTATCGGACGTATCCCACGCCTGTCTTTTGCAAGACATATCAGATCTTCGACATGGATACAACCATCATATGTGGAAACAACCCCCACCAATTGCATGGCAGATACTCATGTGACTCGGCCAACATTGTCTATTTCATACGCTGCAGGTAAGGATGCCCCGAGGCATGGTACATTGACGAAACCATGTAGACGCTATGACAATGGATGAATGGACACTGTGCAACAATTGCCAGATAGGGATGTTCCCTCCCAATGGGAGAAGACTTCAGCAGTCAAGGACATTGGGCCTCAGATCGTAGGGCAGATATCCTCCAAGGCAGGCTTCAGGATACACAACAAAACAGAGTCACCAAGCAGAGGCTGACAGCCACGTTTGGTATCCATGAAATCAGTCTCAACCCGACACACACACACACGAATCTATGGGGTGAATTTGTATTTGCAGAAACCTTCCATTTTGTTCAAAAAGCACACAATTTATAGGTAGTCAATCAATGTGGCATTTTCTAAATTCCTACTTTAGAAATAAAACCAATTTGACTCCAAACCAAAACACAAACAGTTTATAAGCAAGGCCTCACACCTAACACACATTGTCTGACCTAACATGTCACCTTTTCTTTGCACTGATAAAACCTTTGGTTCTCTCAGCACAGGGAATTGAAAGGAATTCGGCGCACATATACATATCAATCAATTAAAACCTTCTAACTCATTAAAGATTTAACAGCATCTCAGGTTTGTTTAATACATCCTGACCAGTGGTGTGATCCTTTGATCTTTTACTTATAAATACTGTGTCTGATAATACCTCTCTCACTAACACCTGAAGGAGGAGTGCGGCTCCGAAGGCATGTGTTTTCAGATAAACCTGTTGGAGTATACCTTGGTGTTGTGTGATTTCTGGCCTTGTTCACACAGTCCAATACCGGTATCTCCAAATGAAAGCAACATGGGCAGAAATGGAACCAAATCATGTTGCATATCTGGGCACAGAGAGATATTCTATCACTATGGTACAAAAGAAGTATCATTATGGGAATAGCTGTTCTTGTTCTATAACCAACCATGCAGTTTGCTCATACCGACAGGTACCAACTATAGTGGGAAAGGTAAAACTGAAGAAAATTTACCAGAGAGATATTTTGGAAAACCTGATACACTGAACCAGAGATAACAGGAACTGCAGATGCTGGAGAATCTGAGAAAACAAGTGTAGAGCTGGATGAACACAGCAGGCCAAGCAGCATCAGAGAAGCAGGAAGGCTGATGTTTCAGGCGTAGAACATTTTCTGAAGAAGAATCTAGCCCTGAAACGTCAGTTTTCCTGCTCCTCTGATGCTGCTTGGACTGCTGTGTTCATCCAGCTCTACACCTTGTTATCTCAGATTCTCCAGCATCTGCAGTTCCTACTATCTCTGAAACAGTATTTGAACCAGTTCTCCAAAGTAATTCCATTATTGCAGACTCCTCAAAGGTCAAAACAGCACAGAACGTATGACACCCCACAGCAACAATCTAAAGCACTGGCTGATGATATCGAACAAACAGACAGCCCCACTTGGCGTAAATCGAATATGTAGATACACCCATGGTTTAAGGCCAAGTTCTAAGTTTTGGCTATCACCCAGCAGATACAGAATGCATAACAAGTCTACTTGGTTCACATCACCGGAAGGACACAGGAGTGGTGACAAAGAATAAGGGAGTTGGAGGATGCAGGGTCAGATGGCATGCGGTCAAATGTACTGTCCCAACCTGTATAGATTAGATAAAAATTTGCTTCCACAACCCTAAGCTTTATACCTGGCCAGTATCTAAGGGCAATGCAGTGTAAAGAGAAAAGCATTACCACAAAGTTGAACATAGAACAGTACAGCACAGTAAAGACCCTTCAGCCCATGATGTTGTGCCAAGCTATTATCCAACTAAGATCAAACTACTCTGCATACTCTACATTTTAGAATCCTCCATATGCCTATCCAAGAGTTGCTTAAAAGTCTCTAAAAGTATCTAACTCCACTACCACTCCCAGCAGCACATTCCACATGCCCACCAGTCCAGAAGTGGGATCATAATAATTTAGCTCCATGGAAACCACTGATGAGGTGTAGTGACCAATGTTCATAGATTCAGGGCACAGTCAAGAATAAACTGTCTGGTTTGGAGATCCAGGATACTGAAAAGAATAAAGTACTTGTTTCAACAGTATTGCAGTTTTTCGCAAAGCAAGTTAACAAGTTTAACGGTCCTCCAGATATTATAATTGAACAATAGTCTGTTTCAGCAGGAAAGATATCCTCAGAGAAGGAAGTCCAAAAGATAAAAGGTTTTCCAGTTCTAAAGGATCTGAAACTGCCACACTGTCAGGAACATAATCAAAGTCAATAGTCTTCAACACAGAGACCTACAAAATTTCCAAGTCTGAAGTGAATGGAAAATAGCAGTACCTCCAGACTGTTGGAATTTGTGAAGTAAGAGACCTGGGGAGAAGGGATAGTGGCAGATGTGATTATGTGCATAAATATATAATATTAATGGGAATGAAGCCAGGGAGGGCATAAAGGTCTTAAAGAGTCAATGCTGAGGAGCATGTTAAGCACTGCAGTGATGATATTACATGATCTTGAGCAGGGGAACAATTTCAATCTGAAGGAGTCAGACCTAACCTCGAGTTTTCCTTTGTATTCTCAGTAACAATTTCTATCATACCAATGTAACTTCTACCCAGTTACCACAGCAATAAACTACATCTTGTTTAAAACAACAGCCTCTTCTCGTGGTGTCACAAGACTATCAGGTGGTTTTCCTCTACCTCATTGCAACAAGATGGCCCACGACTATCCTTATAAGGAAAAAGAATGGTGGCAGAAAATCTATAAGGTAGATCTTACATCATGACAAGCTGTGGTGAGAAATCATCGTACCATAGTGACCTGTGGTTTAATCAGTATAATGGCATGCCAACGCGTTAAAGATATGTTCTTAATGCTTATTGCCGGAAACAACCATCCTTCTTTAACCAACTGCAAACCTCATTTTCAACTTTTACCCCAACTTCTGGAAGCTAATATATAGCTAATGTATAATTAGATTCCCCAAGTGCCTCAATTTCTGCACCTGGTGACATCATTAACTTATGTTCCTACTTCTGTATGGTACTATTTGACCTCGACCAATAACCAAAAACAGGAAAAGGTAAAAGGTTTGAATCAGTCTCAGGCAGTTAAGGGTTAAATTTTAAATCATATTGTAAAAACAAATTGGAACTCCAGATGTACGAAGACAGGCTAGTAGTACAGGAGCTACACTATGAATGAGTTGGAGTTGGCCTTGGGTGAAATACAGACAATGCCTATGAAGATGGTGGTGAAACAGCAGATAATGGAAGGCATCTGGATACAGAAGTGCAATAAGTATATTGTAATGATTTTTATAAAGCTTGGAAGTGTTTGTAACACAGCAGAGTTGAGTTTTACACTTCATGAAGACACAGCTGCTCTGCCTTCATGTGCATAAAATAAACGATCCTTAACCTAATTCCTAAAGTCTTCTATCAACCTCTCATATGGTAAAATAACAGTACTAAATGTTGCAGATAGCTGTCAACATGAATTATGGTCAAAAATGAAAATTAAAAATTTGGGAGAATAGGGAAACAAAGAGTCTGAATACCTTTAATTGTCAGCCTCGCCTCAGATTTTGATTTCCCTGCAATGAACTGCAGCAAGCCAGTCATCTTACAACTTGTTCTTTTCAGAGTCAGACGATGGCTAGTGCCAGAATGCTCAATCTCCACATCTTCAGAAGCATGAAGAAGTTCACCATTTAGTATCCATTTTGGAGGCTTTACATCAGCAATTGAAAGCTCACACTGAAAACTTGCATCGTTTGGCTCTGTGACTTCCACATCACATAGCTGCTTAACAATGGCAATTGATTGCTCTGTACATTTAAAGAAATTGATAGAAGTTAGATAATTCCTTTTGCATGTTAAACTGTATGCAACATATTCTTCAACTTGTCACAAGGGGACCAAATTTGGTCAGAATAATGGGATAAATAAATACCAATATTTGTTGAATTGAATAAAAACCTATTGAAGTCACATAAGAAATCAGAAGGTATAATGTTAAAGAAAGAAATAAATAAAAGCAATGACAACCAAGAATTCAGAATTTATTACACGTTTTTATTTTGTTAAAGGCATAATGCAATCTCAAAAATCTTAACAGAGAACTAAACAGGCAAAATCTTCCATTGTGGAGTCGGGATATGGTGTTGGTCGTGTTAGAGGTCATCATTTTTGCTCAGGACTGGTGAAGGTGCTGGTGTTAGACTGGAGTGGATGAAGTCAAAAGTCACAGGGTACCAGGTTATAGCCCAACAGGTTTATTTGAAATCACAAGCTTTCGAAGCACTGCTCCTTTGCCAAAGCTCCAAAAACTTGTGATTTCAAATAAACCTGATGGATTATAACCTGGTGTTGCGTGACTTCTGACTCTGCTCGGGACTGGTACAGGTTTTCGTTCACTGCTAAAGCATATGAGCTGTTTTGTAAATTGAACCGAAAATATTACGGGTAAGCCTCAGGAAGTTCTCGCACATGGGACATTCCATAATCAAAAGAGGCAGTCGCCATTTTTGAAGACCACACAGACAACATTTAACTCCTGCAAGCCTGCAGCATCACTGAAGCCTGTGTCGCTTACCTGCAATACAACCAACCCTAGACATGATTCACACTAGAAGAAGCTTAGTAGAGTAGTACAGTGAGGGATAACTTAAGTATTTAGGATCCTTAATGTCTTGGCAGGTGGAAATGGTATGACCTTTTCTGGGGCAATCCAGAATAAGGGGCACTGATTCACAGTTTTAGGTTGCCCTTTCATGACAGAGATGTCTGAGACTTTGGAACGCTATCTCAGACGGTAGAAAAAGGAAACGGCTACAAGTAACATCAGGCAGAATGCTAGGGAACTGGGAACAATGCTCTAGATTACTCAATTGCATCCTCTTTCCTACAGACAAGGTCCATAAAAATGCTTCTCTCCAGGTGTCTGTGGTTTCATTCATACATACTGTAGTGTGTACACTCATGCACAATTATTACAAAGGTTAGGTTTGTCCATGTAATTTGATGCTTAACAGTACAGAAACAATTTTGCTTTTATTTGTTTAATGAGAACGTAGTAACTACTGCAACCCCCAGTTTGTTTTTATTATGGAAGTTGGAGCTTCAGTCCTCTGGTACAGAAATGTGTATTTAATTAAGAACATTAAGCCTACAAAAAACCCAAGTCTCAGCCAGTGGTTAAGAATGCAGGTATTTTCCATGAACTCAACTTATCCAGAACCAAGAGTCACAGTTTAAGGATACAGCCTAGGCTACTTAGGATTGAGAAAAGAAGAGTAGTGAGCCTGTGGAAATGTCTGCCACGAGAAGTGGTTAAGGACATAACACTGAATGTTTTCAAGTGGAGTTAGGTATACCTCTTGGGCTAAAGAGATCAAAGGGAATGGGGAGAAAGCAGGAACAGGTCATTGAGATAGAAGATGAGCCATGATCACACTGAAGGGCAGGGCAGGCTTGTAGTGTTTAATGGCCTACTTCTGCTCCTATTCTCCATACTACTATGTAACTAATCATAGGATTAGCAGATTAAAAATAGAAAACTATTCCTTATTCAAAACAATAGTGCACATTTCTTCTCCTCAAGTTTTACCCCAAAATTCTCTCCCAAAGAGTAAGCAGTGGGCTCCCAGCCAGCTGGTTACCAAATACTATAATGGAAAAGCAAACATGTTTTATTACCTCAATTGGCCTGGAACTGCTTTGCAATAAAATTTTCACATGCCTCTATGCCTCGGCTTATCAATGCCTTGGTTTCATAAAGTCCGTGAGCAATCTCCTGGTCCATGTCACAATCAATGCCTTTCTATCATCTGCCAAATAACTCTCCATGGCTTCTCCAAAGGCACATTCCAAACATAGTACTTATACTACCTAGAAGGACGAGGGCAATGGATACATATTTCCTATAACATCAATATCTGGATTTGGAATAAGATCCTAGTCCACAGGATCAACAAACAACTGGACACAGAAGGATGCACCATTGTTCGTGAAGCTCATGCTGAAGGAGCAGATCCAACAATTAGTTTATAAAGGGCAATTTATTTGAAGCTGAAGGTCTGGTGGATGATGTGGAGAAAAGTCATTTTCTCAACACTATTGCAAAATCTGAGGAGTCGGTACATGATGGCTCAAGTGAAGTGAAGTCATATAGTGATAAGGAATCCTGAGTGATTGGTGCATTATGAATCTGGGGGATGCATGCAGTGGGTGAGTTGGGGAAGAGAGGTTTACTCCTACCATGTAATCGACACAGGGGTGACATGCCAGGAGACAGAAACCAAATCACCATGTGCCGCCGATAAAATGACTCCTAGAGACCTGGCTAAGATAGAACCCAATGTTGGCGATCCACCTCACAGCCTGGATCCCTTGGAAGGTACCAGCATTGGTAAATGCTGGATATCACTCCAACACCCCCCATTTGCCCAGATCAGTGATGCAGGAAGTGAATGCTGCGACTAGTGTGGGCTAAGCATAGCTATCATGGCGCAACTGAATCTGTCAATCACACAACTACTTAGCAAACAATGTGCTACATGTAGTTGCCAGAACGGCAAGGAGATGTGTACTGGAATCTTCAGTAGCAGGTGACAATGATGAGGAGGACAATAGTTTGGGCAGCTGTGGCAGTCATACAACTCTGTCTGGAGAAAAGAGATAACACAGTGCAGAGCTGCAGGAACACAGAAGGCTAGGCAGCATCAGAGGAGCAGGAAAGCTAACGTTTCGGGTCGGGACCCTTCTTCAGAAATGGGGGAGAGGGAAGAGACCTCAGAAATAAATACAGAGGAATGGTGGGGCTGGGGATGTTAGGTGGGATGGTGATAGATGGGTGAAGAGTTTCAGGGCTGAAGAGATTACCAGAGGGTTGCAGTGGGAGAGAGATCCACTGAGGTCTTTCCTGAGGGAGGACGATAACTTCTTCGGGGGCATCCCTAGAAAAGGCTTCGCAGCGGGGTTATAACTCAGAGCCTAGACCCTTCTTCAGAAATGGGGGAGGGCAAGGGGGATCTGAAATGAATAGGGAGAGAGGGGGAGGCAAATAGAAGTTGGATAGAGGAGATAGGTGGAGAGGAAACAGACAGGTCAAAGAGGCAGGGATGGAGCCAGTAAAGATGAGCGTAGGTGGAGAGGTAGGAAGGGCATAGGTCAGTCCAGGGAGGACGGACAGGTCAAGGGGGTGGGACGAGGCTACTAGGTTGGAGATGGGTGGAGCTTGAGGTGGGAGGTGGGGATAGGTGGGAGGAAGGACAGGTTAGGGAGACGGGGACAAGCTAGGCTGGTTTTGGGATGCAGTTGAAGGAGGGGAGATTTTGAAGCTTGTGAAGTCCACATTGATACCATTGGGCTGCAGGGTTCCCAAGCGGAATATTAGGTGCTGTTCCTGCAATGTTCAGCAACATCCTTAGGCCAAGGAAACTGCCATTGTTTTCTAGTATGAAGGAGAGATGGAAATCTAGGTAGCCAAGGACAGGAACCCACTCAGTTCCCTCTCTATCTTTAGACTATTCCGTTACTGTGCAGATTTTTTCACCATCAGGTGTAATGCCTTCCTAGGTAATAACGTGCCATGGAATCATATCTTTGTCTACAAAAATTTACTCTTCCCTGGTTTGAATTTCATGCTAAATTGCATCCAGCAGGCTGAAATGGTGTCTAGGCTTTCACGGGTTTCTTTGAGTGTAAAGCTTAAGATGAGAATATTTTCGAGATGCAAAAGGGGGGCTTGGTTATTAAAGTTGCAAAACTTTTATCATCACATGCATGAAGATGACAAGGGCATTACAGCATCGAAAAGGCATTCTTGTGCATTCATAATGACCCCAGGCGATGCTTGGCATGCTGTCTTTTTCATGCCTTGTTAAGCAATGTGTTCCTGAGACTTTGCAGCAATACTTTGCACTTCTGAGAACTTGTAATGTTTCCACAGTTAGAGGTACACAGTAAGTACCCTTATGAGAGATAGCAAGAACTGCAAATGTTATAAAGAAGAGGTGATATTATGGGTCAGACAATGCATGTTAGGTGGGAGGCCTTTGCTTATAATCTGAGATAGTAAGAACTGCCTATGCTGGAGCCAGAGATAACACAGTGTGGAGCTAGAGGAACACAGCAGGCCAGGCAACAGAGGAGCAGGGAAGTTGACGATTCAAGCTAGGACTGTTCAGAATGCCTCTTCAGTCTGAGGTTTACATTTGGTTCACGCTGGCAGTCACCTCCTAGATGGGTCTAATCCTTCCCCATGGTCTGAGCGAAATGGTCCTCTGTATCAAAGATAAACGATTATCACCATTAAACGTCTTCAAATTCATTCAGCTCAAGGAGGATGATGTGGTTAAAACAACTTCCCAGCTCCAGGAATACTGAAATGGGGTCCTTCCCTTCAGCTTGCTTTCACTCAAAGCCTCTGCCATAGCTATGTAAGGCTACTGCTGTCCCCAAAAAAACCTTGACAGATCTCAAAAATCCATTTCAAATTGCTTTGGACACTGCACCTCTTCCAATATTTCCTGACAGGCTTTCCCACCTTTAAGTTCCATCAAAAACATTACTTGCTCAAATGCACTGAGGGTTCTCAATGCCATTACCAGCTGCGTAGTTTCAGTTGTCTTCAAGCACCGGACAATAAGGAGTTTCTGGTCTTTCGCTGAACCTGATCAGCTTCCTACACACTGGCAAGGAGAATTCTGAACCAGGAGTATTGCATCCTTCCTCCATATTATTGAGAGTATGCGTATGGGGAACCTTTGTCCAGTTTGTTCTAAGGGCGTGCAATTTCTTCTGCCAATGTCTGAGTTTCAAATGAACAGCTATGGTCTCTCTCAAGGATCAAGCAATCTCAACTCCTCCACCATGTGCTCCATCTCTAAGCTCCTTTCAACCCCGTTCGGCACAACTTGGTGCTTCATCCAGGGAAGCCTGCTGACTACAGCAGAAATGTAACATGAGATTTGAACTCACAACTCAGCAAAGGGAATGGAAGAAATTAAAGTTAAATATATTGTAATAAGGTCAGCCAGCTAGGCTTCACAGAATATGTGTTCCCTGACTGGGCATGTTAATCTAGTCCAATCAGACAGCCCAGGCTGACACATAAAAAGAGGAGTGTCAACGATTCTGGTATTCACGTACAAACTCTTCAGTCAGCTAACTTCTCATGCGTAAATAAAGGGTGACTTGCTGATGGGATACCGGCCTCTATGGAGTTATTTCAAAAGAGAGATAATAAGTAGGCACATCAAACATCTAGCGGAGGAAATCCTTTGTTTGTATCCTCCTTCCCATGAGGCCCCTTTCCCCAAAAAAGACACCCTTCCTCTAGAGAAGGTCTATTCAACTACCTCCATGCCCAGTAATTTCCCTCATTGTCACCACCTACTGTGGGATATTCTTAATATACTGTCTCTATCAAGTTGTTCTCTAGTGTTTTAGATCACCTTCGATGTAGGGATTGTGTGGTTACGTCACAGGATTTGTAAAAAATGTAAGATAAATTAGGGCAGCTGAGTAGGACCCCTGAGCCAGAGCTCAGCCGCTCAGTGTGTTTCATTTCTTCATTTCTCTCCCCTTTTGTTTTTTTGTTTTCCTTTATCTTTGTACCTCCCATCCATAGGCGGCACTGGCAATGTCCGGGATGAAAGCCAGCGTGGACTCCCGGCCCCAGTGTGGAAGCAAACTCCCAGTGTCAGCATGTATTCAAGCTCCTGGCCTCAGTGCGGATTCAGATTCCCGGCCTGTGTGGACTTGCCTCCCAGCCTCATGGTGAAACCAAGCATGGTCTGGGTTGAAAGGACCATTATTCTGAACTTTTATTTCTCTATTTTTCTAAATTATTTCTGGACTTTACATTTCGTTATTATTCTAAATTTTTTTACTAAGAACCTGTACTAAAGATGCTGGCATAAGTGGCAATTTATAAACTTTTAGTGCACAGTGAGTACATGTGACAATAAAGCTAATTCCAATTCTAAATTAATCTCAGGTTTTCTAATAGCAGAGTCTATCGGCCTGCTGACTCTCAAAAGTGAAATGCTGTATAAATGAAAGGAATCTAAAGAGACAATCTAAAGAGAAAAGAATTGAGCTGGACTTAATACCTGAATTCCATATTAGATATCAATATTGTTAGCTGCAATTTATGAAGAATGGTTGCCTATCCAGATACTGTAAGGCACTGTACTATTTAACTTACCTTTGGACAGAATACTTACTTTCACTAATGAGATTAATATTTGTTTCAATATTCGTAAATTACTAACTACACAGAAAACTTACAAACAGCACTATTTAAAACTACTTCTTCAGCTTCACTCTTAGTGTTGGCAAAACATTACAAAATTAACATTATTAATGTTTTACTTTATTACCTTCAACATATAACATTGCTGTGGTTTTGTCATCAATGGCATCACATATGTAACAGCCTTCATCTTCAAAAGCCACGTTATTAATTATGAGCTTTCTGTACACATCTTCACTCACAATCTCATATCTTTTACTAGGTTGAATCCCTTTGCCTTTGTGATACCACTTAACAGCAGCATTTGGCCTGGAAACCTTGCATTCAAAAATAACACGATGTTTTTCAATGCCAATCTTCTCTTTTAAGGGTTTCACAATTTTAACTGGCAATTCTGAAACAAATACAAGAATAACTGTTTGCATCTGTATAAAATAAAAACAAACTAGGGATGACTATTTATAGTCACTACTGGATATTGCTAATTGTAGTATCAAATTTCAGTTGCTCTGATAGAGAAGCACAATTGGATAAAATATTTATTCATCATTTCCATTACACAGTTACAGTGGTTAATATTTTTGAAAATGCTTTGTCCTGTAACTGTATTTGATAAATAATTATGTTTATCATGCTGTTTACATTTAAACAGAGTCCACTAACATTTGACTTTTTTTAGAGTATAAAATGGATGATAAAGAACTTATCAAGTATCTTATTTTATATACCAACTTTCTTACATACTCTTCTTTTTCATTGACTTGCTTTTGCTCATTTTATGCTGTTCAGAAGGCAAATTTGTTCTTCTTCACTTTGACTGTATATTGTCCCAAATTATAGATAAAAATCATAGAACCAGGGAAGATTAACTTTGTTTTCAATTATTAATCATACCTCTTCAACTTTATCCATATACATAAAAATACAACCAAGGCCATACATTAACAGTTTCACAGTTAAACAATTTAAACAATTCTCTAAAAAACTAGCTTTTACTTAAAATATCTTTGCTATTTGTACTGCGGCAATTTCACAATCCAACTCTCTTAGTCATAACTCCATGCTTGCAAGTAACACTAGGGGAGCAACAAAATATTTGTCAGCATATTCTCCAATTCTAGAAAGTGACTCATAATATTCTTACCTTTAACCTTTAGAAAAGCTATGGAAGTCGCACTTTCAGCAACAAACTTGATCTCAGCAGCATCTACAGTTTTTACAGATTTAAACAGCAGAATATGGGCCCTTCCTGTGTGTAAAACATTTTGTTATGATATTTTGTTATGAAATATAGTGCATACTTTTGAAACAGATTTTCTAACACGTTCCTTTCCTATGCTTGAACTTTATGTACTATTATTTGTCCAACGTTCCAAGCAAGAAACCTATAAAATTCTATCAGGATTAAACAAGTTAGATGCGAGGAGGATGTCTGCAATGGTCGGCAGAGTCCAGAACCAGTTTCAGGAAAAAGGGTAAAGCTTTTAGGACTGAGAGGCGGAGAAATTTCCTCATCCAGAGAGTAGTGAACCTGTGGAATTCACTAAACAGAAAGTGGCTGAGGACAAAACATTATGTGGTTTCAAGAAAGGCACAGTTACAGTGGTTAATGTTTTTGAAACTACTTTGTCCTGTAACAGTATTTGGTAAATAATTATGCTGTTTACATTTAAACAGAGCCGACTAACATTTAAGATAACAAAGTGTGGAGTTGGATGAACACAGCAGGCCAAGCAGCATCTTAGGAGCACAAAAGCTGACGTTTCGGGCCTAGACTCTTCATCAGAAAAGACAGAGGGGGAAGAGGGTTCTAAAATAAATAGGGAGAGAGGGGGAGGCGGATCGAAGATGGACAGAGGAGAAGATAGGTGGAGAGGAGACAGACAAGTTAAAGAGGCGGGGATGGTGCCAGCAGAGGTGAGTGTAGGTGGGGAGGTAGGGAGGGGATAGGTCAGTCTGGGGAGGACAGACAGGTCAAGGTGGTGGGATGAGATTAGTAGGTATGAAATGGGGGTGCGGCTTGAGGTGGGAAGAGGGAATAGGTGAGAGGAAGAACAGTTTAGGGAGGCGGGGACGAGCTGGGCTGGTTTTGGGATGCAGTACGGGGAGGGGAGATTTTGAAGCTTGTGAAATCCACATTGATACCATTGTGCTGCAGGGTTCCCAAGCGGAATATGAGTTGCTGTTCCTGCAACCTTCAGGTGGCAACGTTGTGGCACTGCAGGAGGCTCAGGATGGAAATGTCGTCTAAGGAATTGGGGGGAGGGTTGAAATCATTCGCGACTGGGAGATGCAGTTGTTTATTACGAACCGAGCATAGGTGTTCTGCAAAGCAGTCCCCACGCCTCCACTTGGTTTCCCCCAAGTAGAGGAGGCCACTAACATTTGACTTCATTTAGAGTATAAAATGGACGATAAAGAACAAGTGACTGATTTTATATACCAACTTTCTTACCTAATCTTCTTGTGGCTAAAGGAACCAAGGGATATGGGGGGAAGGCAGAAATAGGGTTTGAACTCAACGATCAGCCATTTTCTATGTTTCTATGTAAGAACACACTTGCACTGAGATAATCTCTTATTTTTGATTGAACCCAACTAAAGCATATTGCAGCAAGTGATAGTTTATGTCACGTCAACAAAGGGCAAGAGCTGTATCCAGACATTGAGCAAGCAAATGAATTTTTCAATTAAAGGATGCATAGGACAGCATAAAAGGTTGATGCACAGCAGATAAATTAAATCCGGGTGAAACAACTGGGCAAAAACTATTGAAGCTTTTCACCTTGCATACATCATGACAGAATGGCAAAAATAACAAATTTATTTTGTTAAGAGGGTCTTAAATGGTTGGCAACAGGACTCTGATTGGTCGAGCTGCTGCCATGGAGAATACACCAAGTCTTTATTAACTTGTTTCGAGCGGCGGGAGTGGTGAGAGCGCGAGCCAGGGGGCAGCCAGGTAGGTAAGCTTTTTTCATATGAAAGCCTACCTCGTGAATCAGCACTTGTTTCGAGTGGCGGGAGTGGTGAGAGTGGGAGCCAGGAGACAACTGGGAAGGTAAGCTTTTTCCTATAAAAACTTACTTTGAGTCAGCGGCCTACTTGTTTCGAGCGGCGGGAATGGTGAGAGCATGAGACAGTACGTGAACTATTACATTCGGGCATTGGCCGAACCCAAAACACTACACGTGTAGTGTCTCCCACCCATCCTCCGCTTCTAACCAAAAAAAAACGGTGGAGCATCAGTAAGGAAAGGTAAGTCTTTCTTTTCCTTATCAACAAATTTAATTAACTCATTATAATAAATTAACAAAGTAAATAACTAAGTAGAAATGGCTGGACAGGTGATGTGTTGTAACTGTGAGAGCTGGCTGATCCCATTGCAAACAGCAGTGACCACATCTGCAGAAAGTGTTCGTTGCCCAAGGAACTTCAGCTCAGAGTTGATGAGCTGGAAGCGGCGCTTCAAACACTGTCGCACACCCAGGAGAGGGAAAAGTACCTGGACGATTTGTTTCAGGAGGCAGTCACACCTGGTAGATTAAGTAATTCAAATTTGGTCAGCGGCCAGGGACAGGGTGTGACTGTAAGCAAGGCAGGTAGAAGGCTCACACAGTCAGGAACAGAGGAGCCTCAGCTCTTGACCTTGTCCTGGTACAGGAACTTGCTCCCCGTGTGGATGAGGAAAAGAGCTGCAGGGAGGATGACCCAACTGACCACTGCACTGTGGTACAGGAAGCCATTCAAGAGGGGATGCAAAAAGACAGGTGGTAGTTGTAGGAGATTCTATAATTAGTATCCTTTGTAGGTAGTAACCTTTGTAAGCAGGATCGAGAGTCCCGCATAGTGTGTTGCCTGCCTGGTGCCAAGGTAATGGATATCTCCGACCGGCTGGTAAGTATATTGGAGTGGGAGGGGGATGATCCAGTTGTTGTGGTCAATGTCGGAACAAACAACATAGGCAAGGCAAGGAAAGAGGACCTGTTCAGAGATTATCAGGACCCTTCGAACCAAATTAAAGAACAGGTCCTCAAAGGTTATAATCTCTGGAATATTGCCTGAGCCACATGCTAATTGACGTACAGAGATGAGAATAAGGGAAGCAAACACGTGTCTAAAAGAGTTGTGTGGAAAAGGGGATCCTTTTCATGGGGCATTGGCATCAATATTGGAACAGAAGGGAATGACAGACGGAGTACAATGTGGAAAAGTGTGAGGTCATGCACTTTGGGAAGAAGAATAAAAGCATGGACTATTTTCTAAATGGGGAGAAAATTCAGAAGTCTGAAGTGCAAAGAGACTTGGGAATACTAATCCAGGATTCTCTCAAGGTAAACTTGCAGATTGAGTCAGTAGTTAGGAAGGCAAATGCAATGTTGGCATTTATTTTGAGAAGACTCGAAATCAAAGCAGGGATGTACTATTGAGGCTTTATAAGGCTCTGGTCAGGCCACATTTGGAGTATTGTGTGCAGTTTTGGGCCCCATATCTCAGGAAGGATGTATAGCCTTGGAGCGGGTTCAGAGGAGGTTGACAAGAATGGTCCCAGGAATTGAAAGCGTAACATCTGAGGAACGTTTGAGGACTCTGGGACTATACTCATTGGCATTTAGAAGGATGAGGAGGGATCTAATTGAAACTTTCAGAATACTAAATAGCCTGGGCAAAATGGAAGTTGGGAAGATGCTTCCATTAGCAGGAGAGTCTCAGTCCTGAGGGCACAGCCTTAGAGTAAAAAGAATTTTTGAACGGAGATGGGAGAAACTTCTTCAGCCAGAGATTGGAATTCACTGCCGCAAAAGGCTGTGGAGGCCAAGTCATTGAGTACATTTGAGACTGAGGTAGATTGGTTCTTGATTATCAAGGGGATCAAGCATTACAGTGACAAAGCAGGAGAATGGGGTTGAGGAACTTATCAGCCATGATTGAATGGAGGAGCAGACCCAATGGGCCGAATGGCCTAATTTCTGCTCCTATGTCTGATGGTCTTAAATTCAAACCAGAGGTCTGATTCAGCGATGATGAATTCCAAGTGATATAATTCCAAGTAGGAGTCGTTTGACCTAAGTGGAGGTATTCCCACATATTTCCTGTCCTGGTCCTCCTAATTGTGGAAGGACTCCAATCAATGGTAATCAATGCTCATACATGATCAATTCACTGGACATCTGAAAGGGGTGTGCCTGCTGAGAGGTCATCTCTTGTCCATGTTTTTAACGCTGCTACTCTAACCTCCCTTTGAGGCCTTCCCCCAAACAACATTTACACTTGTTCTGAGTCCTGCATGATCCTGTGGCTCCAGAGCTGCTCTTCTGCCACCAGCCACAGCTTCCTCTGTGGCACTGAGAGTCACAAGACTGCCAGTTTCTGCTTGGCTAGCAGCTCTAACTGAGCAGAGCTTTCCCCGGCCTTCCCACTGCCTGACTGGGACATGGTTTGATGGACCAGCCTGGAAAAGGCCACCCGAGTCAGATTCTGGCTATGCAGTTTGAAATTGTGACCCCGATTCCTCAATAAAATGCAGGTGAATTACAAAGGTGATAGACGACGTGCCACGCAAGCAGGCTGCTTTACCCTGGATGATATTGTACTTCTTCAGTATAGTTAGAGCCATATTCATTCAAGCAATCTGCGTCCTTGAGGTCTTAATCCTTTCATAGGTAGGACCATTTTCTCCTTATTTCCTCTGCCCAAATTATTTTGAAAGCTGCAACCATAGCTTCTCTCTATCTTTTTCCTCCCCGCAAAGGATAATTGTGCCAGTTTCCATTTTATTTATGTTTTGCTGTTGCTTTATTGATGATTGGATGTGAGTATTACTGGCCACCAATTATTCCGAACACATTGTCGTCCAGATCAGGTAAGAATGGCAGAATATTTTCTGAAGAAGGATCTAGACCCAAAACGTCAGCTTTTCTGCTCCTCTGATGCTGCTTGGCCTGCTGTATTCATCCAGCTCTATACCTTGTTATTCCAGATTCTCCAACATTGGCAGTTCCTACTATCTCAGATAAGAATGGCAGTTTCCTTTCCTAAAAGGGCATTAGTGAACCAGATGGGGTTTTCCTGACTATCGACCATGGATTCATGGTCATCATCAGACTCTAAATCCCAGGCTTCTAATGAATTCAAATTCCAATATCTGCTGAAGTGGGTTTCAAACCTGGATCCCCAGAACATTACCTGGGTCTCTGGATTAAAAGTCCAGTGATAATACCAGAAGGCCATTGCTTCCCCTCTCATATCTCTCAATTCCCTCTGAACTTTATTCTGCGAAATGTTAATTTGGATAGTAGCATATCCTAATTCATGCAAAATTCACATTAAAATTATTTATCAAATCAAATAAAATAATAATAAAAAACCTACCTTCCTGACGAATTTTTATATTGTCACCAGCCCTGATTATTATGCCATTCTTAAACCACTGAAAATCAACTTCATCATGTGAAATTTCACATAAGAAGGCAGCACTCTCCTGTTCAAAAACTTCGAGATCTTCCAATGGCCTGATTATTTTGATGTCACGAGCTAAAAAACAAAGAATCAAAAAGTCAAAACAACATCTATTTGAAAGAATGCATATTTCTGAATGCATGTATTTGTCTCAACAGCAGCACTGGTGAAGTAACTGTAAATATGAATCACTCTGAAACAACTTTAAGTCATGGAAGGCACTATTTCATTGTAAATTCACTGCATTTTTAAAATTCACTCGGGGATGTGGGGTCTACTGGCAAGGCTAGCATTTATTTATATCCCAAACTGATCTAAAGAAGGTGGTGAAGTTGAACTTCCTGGACCACTGCAATCAGATTGGTGTAAGTACACCCACAACGTTATTAGGGAAGAAACTCCAAAATTTTTACCCAGCAACACTTAAGGATCGCAATATATTTTCAAGTCAGGTGGGTGAATGGCTTGGAGAGGAGCTTTCAGGTGATGGTGTCCCCATGCATCGAATGTTCTAGTACTTCTGGAAAATGGTGGTCAAGGGTTTGGAAGGTGCTGTCTAAGCAGCTTTGATGTATTACTGCAATGCATCTGGCAATATAGTACACACTGATGTTACTTGGTGATTGGACATTAATTTACCTCATCCAAGTCATTAATATAACTGTAAATATTGTAATCCCACCCCGATCCATGTGGCACCCAACCACTTGCAGGTTGCTATCCTGAAAATGCCCCCTTATCCTTAATCTCTATGTTCTACTAGTTAGACAATCTTATATCGATGTTAAGATATTATCCCCACACCATGGACTCTTATACAGTAGCCTAACAAGTGGTACCTTATGAAAAGCTTTTTGGTAATGTAAATATGCCACAAACAGTGGTTCCCTTTTATCCAAGATAACAAAGTGTGGAGCTGGATGAACACAGCAGGCCAAGCAGCATCTCAGGGGCACAAAAGCTGATGTTTCGGGCCTAGACCCTTCATCAGAGAGGGCGATGGGGAGAGGGAACTGGAATAAACAGGCAGAGAGGGGGAGGCGGACCGAAGATGGAGAGAAAAGAAGATAGGTAGAGAGGAAAGTATAGGTGAGGAGGTAGGGAGGGGATAGGTCAGTCCAGGGAAGACGAACAGGTCAAGGAGGCAGGAAGAGGTGGTAGGTAGGAAATGGAGGTGCGGCTTGAGGTGGGAGGAAGGGATGGGTGAGAGGAAGAACAGGTTAGGGAGGCAGAGACAGGCTGAGCTGGTTTTGGGATGCAGTGGGGGGAGTCAAGAAATACTTCCTGAAACATGTGTCACTGTTCAACAACCATCTTTTCTGCCAAACGTCTGCCCATTTTTTCCGCCCTCATTCATTTTTAATTACCCTTAGTTAGGTTTAGCACAGTTGATTCTGAATCAAACACAAAACAAATGCTAAATTCTACAATGTTATATTCACAATGCCATCCTCTTGATTTGTAAGCAAGGTCTACACAGCAGCAGGATAAGAACATTTAAGGCCATAAGGCATAGGAGCAGAAATTAGGCCATTCGGCCCATTGGGTCTGCTCCTCCATTCAATCATGGCTGATAAGTTCCTCAACCCCATTTTCCCACTTTCTCCCTGTAACCCTTGATCCCCATGATAATCAAGAACCTATCTATCTCAGTCTTAAGTGTACTCAATGACTTGGCATCCACAGCCTTCTGTGGTAGTGAATTCCATAGATTCACCACTCACTGGCTGAAGAAGTTTCTCCTTATCGCCGTTCTAAAAAGGTCTTCCCTTTACTCTGAGGCTGTGCCCTCAGGTCCTAGACTCTCATACCAAAGGAAGCATCTTCCCAACATCCACTCTGTCCAGGCCATTCAGTAATCTGTAAGTTTCAATTAGATCCCCCCTCATCCTTCTAAATGCCAATGAGTATAGTCCCAGAGTCCTCAAACATTCCTCATATGTTATGCTTTCAATTCTTGGAACCATTCTCATGAACCTCGTCTGAACCCGCTCCAAGGCCAGTACATCCTTCCTAAGATATGGGGCCCAAAACTGCACACAATACTCCAAATGTGGCCTGACCAGAGCCTTATAAAGCCTCAGTAGTACATCCCTGCTTTTATATTTAAGTCTTCTCAAAATAAATGCCAACATTGCATTTGCCTTCCTAACTACTGACTCAACCTGCAAGTTTACCTTGAGAGAATCCTGGGCTAAAACTCCCAAGTCTCTTTGCACTTCAGATTCTGAATTTTCTCCCCATTTAGAAAATAGTCCATGCTTTTATTCTTCTTACCAAAGTGCATGACCTCACACTTGCCCACACTGTACTCCATCTGCCACTTTTTTGCCCACTCTCCTAACCTGTTCAAATCCTTCTGCAGCCTCCCCGCCTCCTCAATACTACCTGTCCCTCCACCTATCTTTGTATCATCTGCAAACTTAGCCAGATGCCTACAGTTCCTTCATCAAGATCATTAATGTACAAAGTGAAAAGTTGTAGTCCCAACACTGAGCCTTGGAGGACACCACTTGTCACCAGCTGCCATCCTGAGAAAGACCTTTCATCACCACTATCTGCCTTCTGCCAGATAGCCACTCTTCTATCCATGCTACCACCTTGCCTCTAACACCATGGGCCCTTACCTTATTCAGCAGCCTCCTGTGCAGCACCTTGTCAAAGGCCTTCTTGAAGTCCAGGTAGACAACATCCATTGGCTCTCCTTGGTCTACACTGCTTGTTACTTCCTCAAAGAATTCTAGCAGATTTCTCAGGCATGACCTCCTCGTGATGAAACCATGCTGACTTTGCCCTATTTTACTGTACATTTCCAAATATTCAGAAATCTCATCCTTTACAACGGATTCCAACATCTACCCCACGACCGAGGTTAGTCTAATTGACCTGTAATTTTCCATCTTTTGCCTTACTCCCTTTTTAAGTAGGGGTGTCAAGTAAGCGATTTTCCAGTTCTCTGAGACCCTCCCTGACTCAGGTGGATCTCATTGACCATGCAATCCTTGGTGAGGGTTGCTAACCTGCGCCAATCAGGGAGCTTAGGCTAACAGATATAAACAGGAAATTCAGAGGTCTCTCCAATTTAGGGATAATGGGAACTGCAGATGCTGGAGAATCCAAGATGAGGGAGGGGATAGGTCAGTCCAGAAGAGATGGACAGGTCAAGGAGGTGGGGTGAGGTTTGTAGGTAGGAAATGGAGGTGTCGCTTGAGGTGGGAGGAAGGGATGGATGAGAGGAAGAACAGGTTAGGGAGGCAGAGACAGGCTGGGCTGGTTTTGGGATGCAGTGGGGGGAGGGGACGAACTGGGCTGGTTTTGGGATGCGGTGGGGGAGGGGGAGATTTTGAAGCTGGTGAAATCCACATTGATACCATTGATACCACTGGGCTCCCAAGCAGAATATGAGTTGCTATTCCTGCAACCTTCGGGTGGGATCATTGTGGCACTGTCGGAGGCCCATGATGGACATGTTGTCTAAAGAATGGGAGGGGGAGTTAAAATGGTTCGCAACTGGGAGGTGTAGTTGTTTATTGCAAACCAAGCGGAGGTGTTCTGCAAAGTGGTCAACAAGAAACAATTTATTCATCTAACTCTAACAGTGAACAAACCAACTAAATTATTAACAAACTAAATAACCCCCTTCTAACAACTAATTATTCCTGAATAAAACAAGATTCAAATGCTCAGATAATGGGAACTGCAGATGCTGGAGAATCCAAGATAACAAAGTTTAGGGCTGGATGAACACAGCAGGCCAAGCAGCATCTCAGGAGCACAAAAGCTGATGTTTCGGGCCTAGACCCTTCATCAGAAAAGGGGGCTGGAGCGAGGATTCTGAAATAAATAGGGAGAGAGGGGGAGGCGGACTAAATTTCACATAAAATAAAACTAAAAAGAAAATTTAGTCTCTCAAAGTTACAGCCAGGTTACGTGTCTTCTGGAATGTTCTGTGCCTTCTCTGTCGAATGTGCTATTAGGCATGCCTGCTCTGTTGAATATTCTGTCAAGAATTCTAACTAGTTGTGCCTTAGGTATCTCTGATTTAGATGGTTCTTTCTCGAAAACCTAGAGAAGGCAATTCTCTGAAGAAGAGTCCCGACCTGAAACGTCAACTTTCCTGCTCCTCCGACGCTGCCTGGCCTACTATGCTCCTCCAGCTCCACACTGTTATCTTTGGGAAGACTGTGAGAGCTAGCCATTCACCAGTTTTAAAACCTCCCCACCGCCAGCCTCATCCCACGTCCAAGCCTCCCTCTCATCCCTGCATCCTTGACCTGACACAACCTGTCCATCTTCTCTCTCACCTATCTGCCACTCCCTACCTTTATTTTCTCTCTATTCATTTGTGGGGTATGGGAGTCGTCGGCTGGCCAGCATTTCTTGCCCATCCCTAGGTGTTCTTGAGAAAGTGATGGTGAGCTGCCTTCTTGAACCGCTGCAGTTCTCCTGCTGTGGGTTGACCCACAATGTTATTAGGCAGGGAATTACAGGAATTTGACCCAGTGACAGTGAAGGAACGGTGATATATTTCCAAGACAGGATGGTGAGTGATTGAGAGGGGAACTTGGAGGAGGTGGTGTTCCCATATATCTGTTGCCCTTGTCCATCTAGATGGATTGAGGAGGACTCTGCAATGGTCAACAGGGCTGTTTCTGTCATTGTCTTTTCTGGTGCCTAGGTCGATGCCAGCTGATCTGTTCAGTTTCATTTTTTTGAGTCTTTACAATGATTGGTACATCTTTGTGGCTTGTCAGGCTATTTCAGAGGGCAGCAGAGAGTCAATAACATTGCTGTGGGTCTGGAGTCATATGTAGGCCAGACCAGGTGATAGTGGCAGACTTCCTCCCCTGAAGGACATCAGCGAACCAGTTGGGTTTTTCTGACAATCGGCAATGATTCCATGGTGATTTTAATTCCAGTTCCACCATTTGCCGTGGTGGGATTCGAAGGAGCTAGCCCCGATACATCAGCTTTCCTGCTCCTCAAATGCTGCTTGGCCTGCTGTGTTCATCCAGCTCTACACCTTGTTATCCGAGTTTCCCCAAAACATCAGCTTGGTTGTGGAATAATAGTCTAGCGATAATACCACTAGGCCATCGCCCACCCATACTCACCCACCTGCACTCACCTGTCACCATCCCACCTACCTTCCCCAGCCCCACCCCTCCTCTCTCTATTTATTTCCCAGCTCCCTTCCCCCTCCCTAGTCTGAAGAGAACTTTCAGGTTCTTCTGATGCTGTCTGGCCTGCTATGTTCCTCCAGCTCCATACTGTCTTGTCTTTGGCTCCACCCTCTGCAGTTCTTGCTATCTCTGAAGAACTAAGACTAAACTAGTTTATCTAATTAACTAATCAGCTACTCTCCAGCAGAGTGTAGAGGAGCGCAAAAATCCCTGTTATTTAGAACACTGGATCAAAACCCTGGATTTTTAACAGAACTTTTAAAACAAAAAGAAAGGCAGCTGGGCACTTGCTCTAGAATACACAATCACGGGGATAGCTATCTGGAGCCATGGTTCAGTCAGAGATCCTATTCACACCTTAGCCTTAAAGGAATAATGAGCGTCTAAGGCAACAACTTCGGACATCTTGGACACTTCAGTGGTCGTCCAAAGGCATTCAACTTCAATTAATTAATTTTCTTCTTTTTCTGAAGAAGGGTCCCGACCCGAAACATCAGCTTTCCTGCTCCTCTGATGCTGCCTGGCCTGCTGTGTTCCTCCACACTTGACTCCAGCATCAGTTGTTCCTACTATGTCTGTATAACTGCTCGCCCTGATCTGGGAAAGAGAGAGAGCCATCCCCGCAGCCACCAACAGAAGAGGGATCCCAGGCAGCTACTCTCCCCGAGAACTATCTGCACAGCTTTCTCCCTGAAACTTACCGACGTACTCCTATTCCTAGGGCTATTCCTTACCAGGAGAACCAACGGCAACCGACCACGATCAGCAAATTTAATGACCTCCGAAAACCACCAACATGTTTGACAAGACTCCAGGCAAATCCTGAGGTGAAAACTGATGCAAAAGAAAACCACTACAAAGTAATAAAACCCAAGTTCTCAAACCAGACTGAACACCGTCTGAAATCTTCAGTAAAGCACTGACTACAGCAAGTGGAAACAGCCAGCTGTATTTCAAAATGGTGTTTTCCCAGTGGTGATAAAGTGTGAAGCTGGATGAACACAGCAGGCCAAGCAGCATCTCAGGAGCACAAAAGCTGACGTTTCGGGCCTAGACCCTTCATCTGATGAAGGGTCTAGGCCCGAAACGTCAGCTTTTGTGCTCCAGAGATGCTGCTTGGCCTGCTGTGTTCATCCAGCTTCACACTTTATCATCTTGGATTCTCCAGCATCTGCAGTTCCCATTATCACTTTTCCCAGTGGTGAGCCTGTTTCCTCAAGGCCCAAAAGTATCCAACCTAGCTAGCAGGGAGGGGAAGGTTGGCTGGTGACAGTGCAGGGAACCTCGAACTCAGCAAGTCTGATTAAAATGTCTGTGTTTGAAGCTACTGTTTAGTTTCTAATAGAAATTAGCCTGTATTAAGCTAATAACTGATAGTCAGTTTCACCGTTTTGAATTTGCCTTTTTAACACTTGTATTTTTATTCACTTTTGTTTTATTTCCCTGTATATTACTTTCCTTTTTAAATGCAAGGGTGAGTATATCACAAGAAATTAAGCTAACACTGAGATTCTTTGCCATGAAACACCTGCCTACTGCCTTCTTCACTTGATATTCCTAAAGTAAGTCCAGGGATCTAGGGGTGATTCGAACCACCTAAAAATCAGCAGATTACTGATTACAGACCAGAATCCCTACAAGATCTGGTTTAACCTTACTAAGCTTGGGAGAAATTTACTTCATTTTCTTACCTTAATTAAATTCTTAGCCAAGTAAAAAAAGTTAAATGCTAAATGCACACACTTTAGAAAAATATCGACACACAATAACTCACCACTCACTAAACTTGCACATGCATACAGATGAGAACACTATGTACCCAGGAAAGTCCTGCAATGCCCCATAATACTACAGTTATCTCAATTTGATTATCTTCAACAAAAGAAAATGTAGAGGCTGATCCTATTATAAATTACAAATTCAAGTCTCCAACAAACCCATTCTTCCAGCAATATAAATACAAATATCGATATACCACTCTGGTTGTATGCTCCACCAGTTCTTTCATCTTTTCACCTTATTCCCACTTTCTATGCCAATGCACAACATGTGGCACCATCATTGCCAAGGCTTGCTCCCTGTGAAGTTCTGCCCATGTGTTTAAAGTAAACACAAGACCTTTATCGTCTATTTCACGTATGACACATTAGTTGTAGGGGCCGGCTAACATATTTCGCTCAACAACTGAGATTTGGGAATGTACAGCCATGCCAACAGCATGAGTTCAATTCCTAAATTGGCTGAGGTCACCATGGAAGTCCCATCTTCTTAATCTCACCCCCTCAGCCGAGGTATGGTGACCCTCAGATTAAATCACCATCAGTCCTCTATTTCCAATGATGAAACAGTCCTATGGCCTTATGGGGCAGTGCAACTTTACCTATATTTATAGCAGATTCTGTATAGCTAAAAACAATCAATTTCTTTGGTTTGCTCTCATGTCTCACTCCCTTTAGTCTTATCTTCATGCAAGGTTCACTTTAGAATCATAGAATTTCGAGTGAAAAGACAGGTTATTCAGCCTACCGAGCCTGTAGTGACCCTTCAAAGAGCATCCCACCCAGATAAACTCATACCAGTAACCCCGCATTTACTCTCATCCCTCGGCCTGCACATGCCTAGACACTATGGTACAATTTAGCATAGCCAATTCATCTAACCTGCACATCTTGGACTGCAGGAGCAAATCAAAGCAACCATAGGAAGGACGTGCAAACTTTACAGGCAGTTGCCCAAGGTTAGAATCGAACCCGGATCCCTGGCACTGAGACAGCAGTGCCAATCACTGTGCTGCTGTGCCATCCCAGATCAGAATTTTATTTGAAAACACATTTCAATGTATTTCCAACTTAATGCATGAACTTTGAGAGAGAATACTGTAATGCAAAATGATGTAACAAATGTTTAGCTATAATAATCTTGCATTTCAATAAGAATCAAATGGACAAAAATATAAAATCTACATTTATGTAGCTTTTTTAATCACCACGAGACCACCCAAAGAACTTTGCACCCAATGAAATACATCCTGAACTGTGGTCACTGTTGTTTGTAGGGAGCTTAACAAAACAAAAATCATGGTATAATAATAACTAATCACATACCATGGACCGTAAGCATAGCTGTCGACTTGCAATCCACTGCATCACATGTGTATTGTGCTTGGTGTTCATTTCCACAATGGTGAATGATAAGGCTCCTTTGCCGTCCTTTCGATATAATGCTATATCCTTTCCCTGGCTTAATCTCTACATAATCCTGTAGAACATAGCACAACCATGAGGTATGAATGACACAGATATACCGCTATAATTTCCAGGAGCTATTTAAGATTCCTAGTGGGGTAAGGAAAATAATCAAAAACTTAACTCTCAATGACAAGATAAATTCAAAGATATTTTGACTGTCAGATTTAATTTCTTTAGGGAAGAAAATATGGAAATACCAGAAATCACAAATAAAACAAAAAATGATCGATTAACAAAAAATATTAGCACTTCGTCGGAGGCTCACTGATGATGTTACCTAGAATGGTGATGAAACGTCTGAAAACTAACCTTCCAGCTCAGCGAGCAACTCACATCCAAAATATTAGTATATGTGAAGAATAAAATTTGAGGCCTCTGCAGAGTAGAAATGAAGCAATAATGCCAGAAATTATGGGGTACAGAATGTGAAAACACTATTGGCTAATGCCAACAAGTGTAATTTCAGTAGAAAGTATCACCTTCAGCCAAATTGATTTACTCAGTGCAATATCCAGAAAACAGCTGAAAGCACTTAATACTGTCAAGGCAACAGATGTTGGCAATGTAACGGCAATAGTACCAGAGACCTGTGTTTAGAAGTTACTTGCACTCCTAAATAAGAAGTTCTAGTACAGCTACAAGACTGCTATCTACTCAGAAAATGAGTTGTCACATGGAAGATATGCTCTGACTAAGAAAAAAAAGCAGGACAAATCCAATTTAGCTATTTCCACTATTTTCAGTCTATTCTCATACATCAGCAAATGGAAGGAGCCATCGACACTGCCATCAAGTGGCACTTTGTCAACAATAGCTGGCTTATTGCCACTCCTTTTGAATTCTAACAGAGAACCTTAGCTCCTGATCTCATTAGTGTTTTCATGCAAACATGGGCAAAAGAACTAAACTCAGGAAGCAAAGTGACAATAACTGCCTCTGATATTAAGGCCCCCTTTGACTAATTGGAACATCAAGCAACCCTAGCAACACTGCAGTCAATGGTGATCAAAGCTACCTCAAGCTACACTCCTGCTCCTGGATCCTGGCAGACTTACCTCTCCGAGAGTTCCAGTGATACCTACTGGAAAGTTTGGAAGCCAATCCTACAAATGGCTTCTTATGGACCCTTTTCATCTCAAACCTAATGAATAAGACAATATGACTAGTCACATAAATACTACTCTTGTAACTACAAGAGCCGATCAGAGGTTAGAAATCCTGCTACAAGTAACGTGCTCTCCTGAATGCCTGCACACCATCTACAAGGCATAACACAGGAGTGTGATGGAATACTCCCCACTTAGATGAATGAGTACTGGTCCAACAACACCGGGGCAGCACGGTGGCTCAGTGGTTAGCACTGCAGCCTCACAGCACCGGAGCTCAATTCCAGCCTCGGGCGACTGTCTGTGTGGAGTTTGCACATTCTCCTCGTGTCTGCGTAGATTTCCTCCAGGTGCTCCGGTTTCCTCCCACAGTCCAACGATGTGCAGGTTAGGTGGATCAGCCATGCTAAATTGTCCATAGTGTTCAGGGGTGTGTGGGTTATAGGGGAATGGGTCTGGGTGGGATGCTTCAAGGGGCAGTGTGGACTTGTTGGGCCAAAGGGCCTGTTACAACAATGTAGAGAATCTAATCTAATCTAAACACTCAACGAACTTGACACATTCCAAAGCAAAAATAGCAGGAACTGCCGATGCTGGAGAATCTGAGATAACACAGTCTAGTGCTGATGGACAAAGCAGGTCGAGCAGTATCAGAGGAGGAAAGCTGACACTTCAGGTCGAGGCCTGTCTTCCTCCCTGGACCGAACTATCTCCTCCCTAACTCCCCACCTACATTCACCTTCACTGGCTCCAACCCTGGCTCTTTGACCTGTCTATCTCCTCTCCACCTATCTTCTCCTTTATCCATCTTCTATCCGCTTCCCCCCTCTCTCCTTATTTATTTCAGAATTCCCTTCCCCTCCCCCATTTCTGAAGAAGGGTCTCAATCTAAAACGTCAGCTTTCCTGCTCCTCTGATGCTTTTTGGCCTGCTGACATTCCAAAGCAAAGCAGTCCACTTGATTGGTATCACATCCTCAAGTATTCACTCCTTCCATCATCAACACAGAGTAGCAGTAACATGTATCATCGACAAGATACATTGTATAAATTCATGAAGACCTCCTGGACAACACCTTCTGAACCCACAACTACTACTGTCAAGAAGAACAATGGCAAAAGAAACAAGGGAATATCACAGTGATAATGGTAACTGCAGATGCTGGAGAATCCAAGATAATAAAATGTGAGGCTGGATGAACACAGCAGGCCCAGCAGCAGCTCAGGAGCACAAAAGCTGACGTTTCGGGCCTAGACCCTTCATCAGAGAGGGAATATCACAACTGGCAAATTCCTTTTTAAGTCACTGAGTATCCTGACTTGGAAATATATCGCCATTTCTTCTGAGTCAAAATCATGGAACTCCCTCCTTACCAGCTCTGTGAGTGCACTCACACTAAATGGACTGCACTCTATTTTTACTGGTATGTCATTAACTAAGAGTCATAATTTCAAGACTGTCAGCAAGGGATGAGATGAGGAGAAACTCCATTACTCAGAGAGTCATTACGATCTACATCACATTGCCTGGGGGATTGTGGACACAAATTCCATACAAGGTTTCAAAAGCGAGCTGTACATATTTTTGGAATACATTAAATTTAGACGAGTACAGAGATAGAGCCGGAGAAGGGGACTAGCTGGGTAGGTCAATCGGAAGCCAAGACAGGCACAATGGGTTGAGCGGCTCCTTTCATACTGCAAAATTTAATGATTCTATGATTTTAAAACACAATGGAGGATACACTCAATGAGAAGACAAGATTTCATCTCCACAGGAACCAAGGTTCCCTCCAGTTAACTGATTGCTCCAGTTAGGTTTTAGTTTAATGGTGACCCCAACATGTTGAAAGTTTGGATTCAGCAAAACGAATGCTGTTGAAAATGTCTAAACACCTCCTGTTGATATTAATTTGTTAGGTGTCGTCATTAGGTGGCATATGCTTGGCACAGATGCTGCATACTATCTATTAACCAAAGACTTAAAGTAGTCCAGTTCTTGCTGTGCAGGGACAGTGGTTGCTTGATTATTTGAGGAGTTTGGAATAGAGCTGAAAATAATAACTGAGTAATTAGCAAAAATTCCCATTTCTGACTTCAGACAGAGGGAAGAAATTCAACAATGAAGCAGCTAAAGATGATTGTGCTTAAGGGAAAATGCCCCAAATAAATACTGCTGAAATATCTTGGGTTGAGAACTACCGTCAATTGTCATAAAAACCATGTGATTCACTACTGTCCTTTGTGGAAGGCAATCTGCCATCCTTACCGGATCTAGACTGACATCAATGTGGTTGATTCTTAACTACCATCTGTTATTAGGGATGGTCAATAAAAGCTTCTCCAGTGAGTGATGCCCAAATTCCACAAATGATTAAAAAAAACACTACTTGCCTCAAAGTTTTTGTGTCATCAGAACATAAGAACTAGGAGCAATTCAGCCCCTCAAGAATACTCCACCATTCAAGACATCATTGGTGATCTCATCTCAGCTTCAACTCACTTTCCTGCCTACTCTCCATAATCCGTCAACCTGTTACTAACTACAAATTCTGGAGTAGTGAATGCCACACATTCACAACCCTTTGAGAGAAGTAATTTCTCTTCATTTGATTTAAATCTGCTACATAGGACAATACAGCGCAGAACAGGCCCTTCGGCCCTCAATGTTGCGCTGACCTGTGAACTAATCCAAGCCCATCCCCCTACATATGCTTATCCAAGGACTGTTTAAATGCCCCTAATGTGGCTCAGTTCACCACTCAGTTGGCAGGCAGGGCGTTCCACAAACTTACCACTCTCTGAGTAAAGAACCTGCCTCTCACATCTGTCTTCAATCTATCACCTCTCAATTTGGAGCTATGCCCCCCTCGTACAAGCTGACGTCACCATCCTCGGAAAAAGACTCTCACTGTCTACCCTATCTAATCCTTTGATCATCTTATATGTGTCTATTAAATCCCCTCTTAGTCTTCTTCTCTCCAATGAAAACAGACCCAAGTCCCTCAGCCTTTCTTCATAAGGCGTTCCCTCCAGACCAGGCAACATCCTGGTAAATCTCCTCTGCACCTTTTCCAATACTTCCACATCCTTCCTGTAATGGGGTGGCCAGAACTGCACGCAATATTCCAAATGAGGCCACACTAGCGTTTTGTACACTTGCAGCATGACATCACGGCTCCGGAACTCAATCCCTCTACCTATAAAACCTTACACATTGTAAGCCTTCTTAACAGCACTATCAACCTGGGTGGCAACTTACAGGGATCTATGTACATGGACACCAAGATCCCTCTGCACATCTACACTATCAAGAATATTTCCATCGACCCAGTATTCTGCCTTCCTATTATTCTTCCCAAAGTGAATCACCTCACACTTATCTGCATTGAACTCCATTTGCCAACTTTCAGTCCAATTCTGTAGTTTATCCAAGTGATAAGGAGATTAAAGAATCTGCTCTTTAATTTAATTTAATCCCTACCTTCTGATAATCCCTGACCAGCCCATCTTTCCTAGTCAGGCCTATAATGCTTGCTCCAACCCAAAGAGCACCAACTGGATGCTCATGCTCGTAACAGTCAGAACAATCCCTAACCCTAGTATCCAACAAGCAACACACCACACAGGGCTTATGAAGCTAGCTAGTCTCTTGACAACACATCCTCTTCAAACCCTGCTTTAGTAGTGATGGCTGCACCAATGCAAAACTACACACTAACCACCAATCAGCATCATCACTACCCTCTGCTGAATGGTTGTCTTCAATCCATTTCGGGTGGGGGGGGCGTGTCTTGCTCAGGTCCTCCTTCTGCTAGCGGTAACAGTGCCGATGCAAACTGCACTCCAACCGCCAATCAGATATTGGAGGCATTAGTGGTGATCTTTCAGGAATTGCTAGAGTCAAGGAGGTTCCCGGAGGACTGGAAAATTGCTAATGTGACACCCTGTTTAAAAAAAGGGGGTAAGGCAAAAGACTGAAAATTAAAGGCTGATTAGCCCAACCTTGGTTGTGGGTAAGATTTAAGAGTCCATCATGAAGGATGAGATTTCTGAATACTTGGAAGTGCATGGTAAAATAAGACAAAAACAGCATGGCTTCATCAAGGGGAGGTCATGCCTGACAAGTCTGCTAGAATTCTTTGAGGAAGAAATGAGCAGGTTAAACCAAGGAGATTCAATCCCGAACTCATCTCCACCTATCTGGAAACTCCATTTTCTCCCCTTTGGTCCAGGAACTCCCTACCGACGTCCGTGACACCACCCACACCCTCCACCTCCTCCAGAACTTCCAATTCCCTGGCCCCCAACACCACATTTTCACAATGGACGTCCAGTCCCTATACACCTGTATTCCGCATGAAGGTGGCCTCAAGGCCCTCCACTTCTTCCTGCCCCGCAGGCCCAACCAGTACCCCTCGACCAACACCCTCATCCGCCTAGCCGAACTTGTCCTCACCCTCAACAACTTCTCTTTCGATTCCTCCCACTTCCTGCAGACAAAGGTGGTGGCCATGGGCACCCGCAGGGGCCCCAGCTATGCCTGCCTCTTTGTAGGTTACGTGGAACAGTCCCTCTTCCGCACCTACTCAGGCCCCAAACCCCACCTCTTCCTCCATTACATTGATGACTGTATCGGCTTGCTCCCAAGAGGAGCTCGAACAGTTCATCCACTTCACCAACACCTTCCACCCCAACCTCAAATTTACCTGGGCCATCTCCAACTCATCCCTCACCTTCCTGGATCTCTCAGTCTCCATCTCAGGCAACCAGCTTGTAATTGATGTCCATTTCAAGCCCACCGACTCCCACAGCTACCTAGAATACACCTCCTCCCACCCACCCTCCTGCAAAAATTCCATCCTCTATTCCCAATTCCTCCTGCCTCCTCTGCATCTGCTCCCAGGATGAGGCATTCCACTCCCACACATCCCAGATGTCCAAGTTCTTCAAGGACCGCAACTTTCCCCCCCGCAGTGGTCAAGAACGCCCTTGACCGCATCTCCCGCAAACACATCCCTCACACCCCGCCACCGCCACAACCGCCCTAAGAGGATCCCCCTCGTTCTCACACACCACCCCACCAACCTCCGGATACAACGCATCATCCTCCAACACTTCCGCCATCTACAATCCGACCCCACCACCCAAGACATTTTTCCATCCCCACCCTTGTCTGCTTTCCGGAGAGACCACTCTCTCCGTGACTCCCTTGTTCGCTCCACACTGCCCTCCAACCCCACCACACCCAGCACCTTCCCCTGCAACCGCAGGAAGTGCCACACTTGCCCCCACACCTCCTACCTCACCCCCATCCCAAGCCCCAAGATGACTTTCCATATTAAGCAGAGGTTCACCTGCACATCTGCCAATGTGGTATACTGTATCCATTGTACCCGGTGTGGCTTCCTCTACATTGGGAAAACCAAGCGGAGGCTTGGGGAACGCTTTGCAGAACACCTCCGCTCAGTTCGCAACAAACAACTGCACCTCCCAGTCGTGAACCATTTCAACTCCTCCTCCCATTCTTTAGATGACATGTCCATCATGGGCCTCCTGAAGTGCCACAATGATGCCAACCGAAGGTTGCAGGAACAGCAACTCATATTCCGCTTGGGAACTCTGCAGCCCAACGGTATCAATGTGGACTTCACCAGCTTCAAAATCTCCCCTTCCCTCACCACATCCCAAAACCAGCCCAGTTCTTCCCCTCCCCCCACTGCATCACACAACCAGCCCAGCTCTTCCCCTCCACCCACTGCATCCCAAAACCAGCCCAGCCTGTCTCTGCCTCCCTAACCTGTTCTTCCTCTCACCCATCCCTTCCTCCCACCTCAAGCCGCACCTCCTTTTTTCCTACCTACTAACCTCATCCCACCTCCTTGACCTGTCCATCTTCCCTGGACTGACCTATCTCCTCCCTACCTCCCCACCTGTACTCTCCTCTCCACCTATCTTCTTTTCTCTCCATCTTTGGTTCCCCTCCCCCTCTCCCCATCCCCCTCTCTGATGAAGGGTCTAGGCCCGAAACGTCAGCATTTGAGCTCCTGAGATGCTGCTTGGCCTGCTGTGTTCATCCAGCTTCACACTTTATTATCTGAGTTTCAATGAATGTTGTCTGCCTGAGCTTCAAGAAGGCCTTTGACATCCTGCCACACCGGAAGCTGCTGAGTAAGAACACTTCATTCTAAAACTATGATGGTCCCACACAAAGAAACATTCTCTCTACATTTAGGGATAATGGGAACTACAGATGCTGGAGAATCCAAGATAATAAAGTGTGAAGCTGGATGAACACAGCAGGCCAAGCAGCATCTCAGGAGCACAAAAGCTGACGTTTCGGGCCTAGACCCTTCATCAGAGACGGGGATGGGGAGAGGGCTCTCTGATGAAGGGTCTAGGCCCGAAACGTCAGCTTTTGTGTTCCTGAGATGCTGCTTTGCCTGCTGTGTTCATCCAGCTTCACACTTTATTATCTTGGATTCTCCAGCATCTGTAGTTCCCATTATCTCCGGTTTTGGCATTTGGAGTCAAATCTCCCCTTCCCCCACCGCATCCCAACACCAGCCCAGTTTGTCCCCTCCCCCCAATGCATCACACAACCAGCCCAACTCATCCCCTCCCCCCACTGCATCCCAAAACCAGCCCAGTTCTTCCCCTCCCCCCACTGCATCACAAAACCACCCCAGCTCGTCCCCTCCACCCACTGTATCCCAAAACCAGCCCAGTCTGTCTCTGCCTCCCTAACCTGTTCTTCCTCTCACCCATCCATTCCTCCCACCTCAAGCCGCACCTCCATTTCCTACCTACTAACCTCATCCCAACTCCTTGACCTGTCTGTCATCCCTGGACTGACCTATCCCCTCCCTACCTCCCCACCTATACTCTCCTCTCCACCTATCTTCTTTTCTCTCCATCTTCGGTCCGCCTCCCCCTCTCCCCATCCCCCTCTCTGATGAAGGGTGTAGACCCGAAACGTCAGCGTTTGTGCTCCTGAGATGCTGCTTGGCCTGCTGTGTTCATCCAGCTTTACACTTTATTATTCTCTCAACATCTAGTTTGTCAAGCCCCTTTAACATTGCAGAAACCTCAAGTAGATCTCCTCAGATTCTTCTAAATTCCAGCCAGTGTAAAACTGCTAAAGTGTTCAAACTCACATTTCTGGAATCAATTCATTAAATCCCCTCTGAACTGTCTCCAATGCAATTACGTCCCTCCTCAAGTAAGGAGACCAAGATTGTGAGTCGTACCTCAGGTGCAGACTGACTAATACCTTGTACAATTGCAGCAACGCTTCCCAACTTTTATACTCTATCCCTATAGTAATGAATATCAACATTCCATTAGCTTTCCTTATTACCTACTGTACTTGCATACTGGTTTTCTGTGATTCATGCACAAGGACACCCAGATCCTCTGCAGTGAAGCACCCTGAAGTTTGTTTCCATTTGAATAATTAAGTTACCTTTGTATTTGTCCGACTAAAACAGAAAGCCTCAAACTTATCCACATTAAACTTTATCTGCCAAATTTTGGCTCATTTACCTAATCTATCCATATCCATTTCCAAATTTCTTATTTCTTCAATGCAACTTACTTTCCCATCTATTTTACTGACATTTGCAAATCTGGCTACAGTATTTTCTCTGTATCTATATTATTATAGATTGTAATTAGTTCGAGACTGCAGACTGAATTTTATGGCACCCCACTGGTTACATCTTACGATACATTTATCCTGACTTTCTGTTGGTTAGCCAATCGTCTATCCAAATTAATAAATTACTCCTAAACTCATATGATCTTACCTTGTGTATTTGCTTTTTTTAACAGCACTTCATCAAATGCCTTCTGTAAGTCCAGATATACTACAGCTACAGAATCCCCACTGTCTATATTCCTTGCTTGTCACATCTTCAAAGAACTTTAGCAAATTATTCAAATTAGATTTACTCTTCATAACATTATGCTTACTCTGATGGACTGCACTTGGACTTTCCAAATGCCCTGTTATTACTTCCTTACTCATGGATTCTAACAATTTCCCAATGCGATATTAGACTATCTGATTGATAGTTTCCTTCTTTCCACCTCTCTCCCTTTTTGAATAAGGACATTATATTTGCATTGTTCTAATCCAATAAAACCTTTCTCATACCCAGAGAGTTTTAATCAATCCAATCAATCCCAATCAATCCATTAGCTCTGCTTCCATTTCCTTTAAGACCCTAGAACATAGGCCATCCAGGCCTGGGGTCTTGTCTGCCTTCAAACCCAATAGTTTGCTCAGTTATTTCTTACCTAGTGATGATGATTTCTCTAAGTTGCTCCTTTTATGTAACCTCTATATTACCTGTCACTATTAAGACGGTACTAGTGATAACAGAAGCAAAATACTGATTTAGTGAATCTGCCTTTTCTTGTTCCTCACTATCAACTCTCCAGTCTCACTGTCCCAGAGACTAACATTCCCTCTGGCTCTTCTCTTCTCTTTTACATAGTTACTGCATAGAAGCTTTTGCTATCCATTTCTATAGTTTGCACTAGTTTGCTTTCTGGAATAACAACTCGGAGGCCGGGTATCCTGTCACCAAGTCATCCTTTATTTACTTGTGCATAGTACACTGGCTGAGGCTAGCCAGCCTGGAGTCAGTAGCTTGAACCAAGGAGACTCAAATTCCCCCGGTCACACTGGTCAGCCAGGGCCCTCCCAACGGGGGTTGCCAATTTGGGCCAATCAACAACCTTGTAGTCAACAAGGTCAACCTGGCTCCAATTTCAGAATTTATCTTTGCTCTTGTTAATATTTTTTCAATAACTCTTTGTTGATCATTAAAAGCTTCCTGATCTTCCAGCCTGCCACTTGTCCTTGTAATGTGATAATACATAATATCTTTGACTTCCTTCAAGTTAATAACATCATCATCTCCTCTGTTACCTCTAGACTAGAATAATCCAACAATTTCCTTATCAGCCTTCTATTTTCTCCCCTCAGTTCTCCTTTAATGCCATCCTGTAAAATCCATAAGTTAAATTAAAACTTGAGCTGATTTGACAGATCAGATTTCCTCCACCTTAGAACTTATCTTACCTCCAAACTGAATGTCTGCAACAGAACTCAGCAGTGGTCAGAAATCAGTTAAAGTCTTGAAATTGTGACAAAAAGGCATTTTTTACATTTAATCAGTAAAAAGAAGTTGTCAATATGACAATTAAATAATTCCAAACTATTTACACAAAATCATAGAATGTAGAACATATCATTGCAGAAGGATAATGGATTTCACCAGCTTCAAAATCTCCCCTCCCCCCACTGCATCCCTAAACCAGCCCAGCTCATCCCCGCCTCCCTAACCTGTTCTTCCTCTCACCTATCCCTTCCTCCCACCTCAAGCCGCACCTCCATACTAACCTCATCCTGCCCCCTTGACCTGTCCGTCCTCCCCGGACTGACCTATCCCCTCCCTACCTCCCCACCTATACTCTCCTCTCCACCTATCTTCTCCTCTATCCATCTTCAGTCTGCCTCCCCCTCTCTTCCTATTTATTTCAGGATCCTCTCCCCATCCCCCTCTCTGATGAAGGGTCTAGGCCCGAAAGGTAAGCTTTTGTGCTCCTAAGATGCTACTTGGCCTGCTGTGTTCATCCAGCTCTACACTTTGTTATTTATGTCCTAAAACTTGTTCGTTTCCTCTAGAAATCATAGATTTTAGCTAACACGCTTCTTTTTGCTGCCCAACTTGCTCTGATAGTACAATAAATTTTCCAGACATTCATACCTTAAACCATTTAACTTCTGCATTGGCTCTTGAGAGTTCACATTCAAAAACAACTTTATCTTTCTCCGGCACTTTAATATCTTCTAAAGATTTGACAAAGGTCACTGGTGGCTCTATTCAAAAAAGAATGAAAAATAACAGCAACTGGTGCAATGTAAAGGTTAACATTTTGTACCTCTGAGTAATTGTAAAATTTCTCAATAATTTTAATCTTAGTGAGGAGACAATTGCTCTACTGAGTAAAGTTTTAATTAGCATTATGATAGTTGCTGGCCACTATATCTTTAGATTCTAAAGCTGTTATTGCAGGGTCATTACAGAACTCTATCCAGGGATTTAAGCTCATGTCATTCCAAGATCCTGATCAGGCAATGACCTAGTGGTATTATCAGTGGACTGTTAATCCAGAGAGCCAGATAATGTTCTGGGGATCTGGGTTCAAACCCTGCCACAACAGATGGTGGAAATTTCACTAAAATATCTGGAATAAAGAATCTAATGATGGCCTTGAATCCATTGTCGATTATCAGGAAAAATCCACGTGGTTCACTAACATCCTTTAGGAAAGGAAATTGCCAACTTTATCTGGTCTGGTCTACATGTGTCTCGAGACCCAAGGCAATGTCATTAACTCTTAACAGTCCTCTAGGCATTTGGAGATGGACAATAAATGCTATCTAGCCAGCGATGTCCTCATCCTGTGAATGAATAAAAACAAAACCTCAATCTGCCATTAGAGTTGTTCTTCCTTCACAAGGAATTCTTAGACATAGCACTCAGTGAAGAATTCTGTCATGCAGTCATCGTAACTGATCCAAGAGAAAGCATATAGCAGTTTACATCAGTTAATCACTGTTAATAACTTCTGGAGCTGAGAAACCACCATTCTCCATGAGTAGAGTCAGCATATTGTTCTTAGTGGTCACAATAAGCAGGACTGAATAAAACATGTTTATCAGTGTGAGAAGACTTTTGCTGAAGTGATTAAAGAGTTCACCACAAGTCCTCCGTGCATGAACATTGTTTCTCTATGTCATCTGTCCTTCCCTTCATTACACTGTTGTGTGCTCAGAGTTCATTCATTGATTTTAGATTTAAAATTATTAAGAGTGCAGCATAAAATGATTACCTTGGAGAAGCTATATGCTAAAATGATGTGTTGACAAAAATACCATGACAGCAGGCAAATCCATCCACCACTCAACAGTAGGATAGATTTGTATGAGTGGGGCAAAAGCCTAAGGAGTTAAAGTAGTGGTTGAACACAGATACAATACAGAAGGCTAAAATCAGGAGAGTAGAACAGGATTGAGAGTAATTTTTTTGTCACTGTAATCTAGCTGGCTTCTTGAAAGGGGACTGATTAGCTCAGTTGACTGGATGGTGGTTTATATTGCAGAGTAATACCAACTGTGTGGGCTCTCCATCTCAAGAGGGATTCTACTTTTCAAACACTTATCTTGCTCAAGGTGTGGTGACTGTCAGGTTAAATCACCACCAGTCAAAGAATCGTAAAGATCTTCTGCATAGAAGAAAATTCTTTGGCCCACCACAGCCATGCTAGTCAAAAACAACCACCTGACTATTCTAATGTCAGTTCCTAGCACATGGCCTACAGCCTAGTATGCCTTGGCATCTAAATGCATATCTAAATACTTTTTAAATGTTACTAGGGTTTCTGCCTCTACAACTTTACAGGCAAAAAGTTCCAGATTCCAACCACCCTCTACGTGAAAATGTTTTTCCATGCATCTCTTCTAAACCTTCTGCCCCTTACCTTAAGCCTATGCCACTGGTCATTGATCCCTCCATCAAAAGAAAAAGCTTTTTTCTCTCTACTACATATGCCCCTCGTAACTTTATACACCTCAATTCTGTATTGGTCAATCTCCTCTGCTGAAACAAAAGTAACACAACTCTGTCCAACAGTACTGAGGAAGCATCACCAGACCCAAAACGTTAACTCTGATCTTTTCTTCTCAGAACCTGAGAGACCTACTGAGTTTTTCCAGCCACTTCTGTTTTTCTTCCTGATTTACAGCATCCACAGTTCTTTCGGTTTTGACCAGTTTGTCCAACCTCTTTTCATAATTGAAACTGTCCAGGGCAGGCAACCTTCTGGGAAATGTCCTGTATACCCTTTCCTGTGCTATCACATCATTCATCTCATGAGGATTCCAAAACTGCACACAATACTCTCGCCGTAGCCTAACCAGTTCTATACAGAGATAATAAAATGTGAGGCTGGATGAACACAGCAGGCCAAGCAGCATCTCAGGAGCACAAAAGCTGACGTTTCGGGCCTAGACCCTTCATCAGAGAGGGGGATGGGGAGAGGGAACTGGAATAAATAGGGAGAGAGGGGGAGGCGGACCGAAGATGGAGAGTAAAGAAGATAGGTGGAGAGAGTGTAGGTGGGGAGGTAGGGAGGGGATAGGTCAGTCCAGGGAAGACGGATAGGTCAAGGAGGTGGGATGAGGTAAGTGGGTAGATGGGGGTGCGGCTTGGGGTGGGAGGAAGGGATGGGTGAGAGGAAGAACCGGTTAGGGAGGCAGAGACAGGTTGGACTGGTTTTGGGATGTAGTGGGTGGGGGGGAAGAGCTGGGCTGCTTGTGTCGTGCAGTGGGGGGAGGGGACGAACTGGGCTGGTTTTGGGATGCAGTAGGGGAAGGGGAGATTTTGAAACTGGTGAAGTCCACATTGATACCATATGGCTGCAGGGTTCCCAGGCGGAATATGAGTTGCTGTTCCTGCAACCTTCGGGTGGCATCATTGTGGCACTGCAGGAGGCCCATGATGGACATGTCATCTAGAGAATGGGAGGGGGAGTGGAAATGGTTTGCGACTGGGAGGTGCAGTTGTTTGTTGCGAACTGAGCGGAGGTGTTCTGCAAAGCGGTCCCCAAGCCTCCGCTTGGTTTCCCCAATGTAGAGGAAGCCGCACCGGGTGCAGTGGATGCAGTATACCACATTGGCAGATGTGCAGGTGAACCTCTGCTTAATGTGGAATGTCATCTTGGGGCCTGGGATGGGGGTGAGGGAGGAGGTGTGGGGACAAGTGTAGCATTTCCTGCGGTTGCAGGGGAAGGTGCCGGGTGTGGTGGGGTTGGAGGGCAGTGTGGAGCGAAGGAGGGAGTCACGGAGAGAGTGGTCTCTCCGGAAAGCAGACAGGGGAGGGGATGGAAAAATGTCTTGGGTGGTGGGGTCGGATTGTAAATGGCAGAAGTGTCGGAGGATAATGCGTTGTATCCGGAGGTTGGTAGGGTGGTGTGTGAGAACGAGGGAGATCCTCTTGGGGCGGTTGTGGCGGGGGCGGGGTGTGAGGGATGTGTTGCGGGAAATACGGGAGACGCGGTCAATGACGTTCTCGATCACTGTGGGGGGAAAGTTGCAGTCCTTAAAGAACTTGGACATCTGGGATGTGCGGGAGTGGAATGTCTTATCGTGGGAGCAGATGCGGCGGAGGCGGAGGAATTGGGAATAGGGGATGGAATTTTTGCAGGAGGGTGGGTGGAAGGAGGTGTATTCTAGGTAGCTGTGGGAGTCGGTGGGCTTGAAATGGACATCAGTTACAAGCTGGTTGCCTGAGATGGAGACTGAGAGGTCCAGGAAGGTGAGGGATGTGCTGGAGATGGCCCAGGTGAACTGAAGGTTGGGGTGGAAGGTGTTGGTGAAGTGGATGAACTGTTCGAGCTCCTCTGGGGAGCAAGAGGCGGCGCCGATACAGTCATCAATGTACCGGAGGAAGAGGTGGGGTTTGGGGCCTGTGTAGGTGCGGAAGAGGGACTGTTCCACGTAACCTACAAAGAGGCAGGCATAGCTGGGGCCCATGCGGGTGCCCATGGCCACCCCCTTAGTCTGTAGAAAGTGGGAGGAGTCAAAAGAGAAGTTGTTGAGTGTGAGGACGAGTTCAGCTAGGCGGATGAGAGTGTCGGTGGAGGGGGACTGGTCGGGCCTGCGGGACAGGAAGAAGCGGAGGGCCTTGAGGCCATCTCCATGCGGAATGCAGGTGTACAGGGACTGGACGTCCATGGTGAATATGAGGTGTTGGGGGCCAGGGAATTGGAAGTCCTGGAGGAGGTGGAGGGCGTGGGTGGTGTCACGGACGTAGGTGGGGAGTTCCTGGACCAAAGGGGAGAAAATGGAGTCCAGATAGGTGGAGATGAGTTCGGTGGGGCAGGAGCAGGCTGAGACGATGGGTCGGCCAGGGCAAGCAGGTTTGTGGATTTTGGGAAGGAGATAGAAACGGGCCGTGCGGGGTTGGGGAACAATGAGGTTGGAGGCTGTGTGTGGGAGGTCCCCTGAGGTGATGAGGTCGTGAATGGTGTTGGAGATGGTGGTTTGGTGCTCGGGTGTGGGGTCATGATCGAGGAGGCGGTGATCCAGCATAACCTCCCTGCTCCTAAACTCTATGTGCCTCAACTGACAAAGGCAAGTAAACTATATACCTTCTTAACTAACTTAATCACCTGTCCTGATACCTAAAGGGATGGGTGTACGTGCACATCAAGATCCACCTGAACCCCAGGGCTTCCCAGAGTCCTACCATTCATCATGTATCTTGCCAAAGTGCATGACCTCATATTTAAGCCGACTGAATTCCAGCTGTCTCTTTCCAATGAGAAAGCAGCTCTATGGGCCACTACGACTAGAATCATTTTACACTTTCTCAAAAGTTTGCAGTTACAATTGCAGAAGAGGAACAAAAACAAAGCTATATTGAATATTGAGCTGTATGAGCTCAAACAGTAATTTGGAGAAAAGAACTGTGAAATATTTAAGGAAATGCTTTAAATACACTTGTTGAATATAAGTTTACATGTATAGATACCCCTTCGGGGAATCAAAGGACACGGAAAAAGGCTCTTTGTGTTTGAAGAAGGTAAAACAGTGGATTAGACTTCACAACTTCTAAACAGCTGGTTTGTGCTGTAGATAATTCATTAACCCTATGAGGATGGGGAAAACAAGATAGGTATTTGAAATTTGACACGTATCTGTCCTAATTTCAACTAATCACTGGATACTTGTAAAGGGAAACATCTTTGCTCTGTGCTTTAAACCATGATATCATTTGTCTCAAGCCTGTCTAAACGCTTCAGAATAAAAGTATCTGGTCAGTTTACTGATTCATGTAAATGATCAGCATGTGGCCCTACAATCAGGGAGATCAAGCCACTGGATCCGAAATGATGACCCTGTTTTCTCTCCACAAATGCTGCTGAACCTGATGAGATTCTCCAAGAATTTCTGTTTTTTTTCCCAGGTAAAACACCATTATGTTTTTTACATTTCAAACATTCCACTTCAGAAAAAAATATTAATCATAATCTGAGAAAAAGAAGCATACAGACTCAAACTCTCCTTTCAGGAAGGTGACAGTGATTCTTATGTCCATGACAAAGATGAGTTCATCTTGTGGGTCAGCAGATAAAATCCCTCTACATCATGCAGGCTGAACAAAACACCAAAACAAATCGCAACAGAATCAGGCCAGCTATTCTATCAGCAAATCATTAGATTGCCTCTGTCACACTGATATTTTTATTTCCAGTTTCTTCCTACGTCACATGGAATTACAACAATAATTGGGAACTTGGAAACTGTGTCTCCACAAACTCAAGACCTCTGCAAAAAGGTAGAAGGAAACAAAATAATGCAAGAGGTTCAGTATAAAAAGTGAACAGTTCCAGTGAAAACAGATTCAACAGGGGGCAAAGTCTGTCAATATCAGATTTAAAGCCTTGAAAGGTGCTCTAATATATTACAAAAGAGAAGAACAGGCACTTTAGCTTCTTGAGTGCAACAGCCTAATAACAGCAACTGCTAAAACATTAATCTAATTAAGCTAGGTAGCAAAATTCAATCAAATATGAAGGAAGACCTTTTTACTCAAACTGCTGAAACAAAATTAAAAAGTTATTCTAACTTTATTTGTTTTAAAAGCATCACTTTTATAATTAGAATAAATAGCCCCTGAAGATTGTTCTTCTCCTGCAAGGATACTCCAGTGGTATGAATAATAAGTAATGATGAATATCCCACATACACCGTCATAGTTTCACTATGGGCAGTTACCTGTTACAATGAGTCTTCCAGATGTACGAATGTCTTCAGCTTTGAAACTAATCAGCCCTGAATCCTCAATCTTCAAATTGGATAAAGTTAATGCATGCTTCTTGCCCAGTGTGGTAATTCTACAATTCGCTCCTGGTTTCATTCTGATACTATCCTTCAGCCAGGTCGTTTCCACATCTTCATGTGACAACTCAACTTCAAAAGTGCAAGTCTCCTTCTCATGCACCTTGACTTCCTCCAATCCTTTGATCAGTTTAACTTTCCTCACTATTTCAAATAAGAATTATTATTAATATTTTAAGTATTAAATTGGTGATCTACAAAATATTATAAACAAAACATGACAGAAGTAATAAAAATTAAGTAGTCACAACAGAAGAAAACTGAACTGATGTAAGTTGAAATTAGGTAATTTAGACCCCAAACAGGATGCTCTTTAGTTTAATACTTTGGACAGTGTATTTTGGATCACTGAAAACTAAAACAGGATGGAATTTATGCGACTAGTGTTGTAGGAAATTCTAATTTTATTTTTATTCGCATACTTTTCATTCTCTCCGTCTATCAAGTTGTTTGGCAAGTTCAGCCTAATTGCAGTCAACATGAAGGCTGCAATCATTGATATATTTTCCTTTGCAACTCCATTTTGAAAACCTCAACTAATTCTGCTTCAACTACATTCAAAGGCAGTGCATTGTAAAACCTAATCAATCTCTTCATGGAAAAAGACAGAAGAGCTGGAAAAACTCAACAGGTCTGGCAGCGTCTGTGTAGAAAAAAATCAAAGTTGACTCAGGTTCTAAGGAAGACCCGAAATGTTAACTTTGATTTTTGTTCACAGGTGCTGCCAGACATGACGAGTTTTCCGGCAATTTCTGTTTTTGTTCCTGATTTACAGCATCCGCAGTTCTTTCGTTTCTTCATGAAAAATGCTTCCTCATGCTGGCATTGCTTTCTGTACCAATTATCTTAAGCTTGTGCCCTTTGGCTCTGGACCCTTCCATTATGGCAGCAGTTCTCCACGGCTACTGTGGCCAAACTCATGATTTTGAATAACTTCATCAAACTCCCTTCTCAAAGTCCTTTCAAGAGATAGTTTTAACTTGTTCAATCTTTGTAGATGATTGAATTTGCTCATCTTTCCTGCACCTTCCCTAATACCTTCACTTTCTTCTTCAAGAAGTGTCCAGAATTGAACACAGTACCTCAGTGATATTTAATTAGTGTTTTTTTTTAACAAAAGCAACTGTGTTTTACATGATAGAAGAGGTCAGAATATGGTGTACCTGATAAGGCAACTGGAATTTTTTTTTAACTTTTACTTTTTATTTATTCATTTGTGGGATGTGGGAATCACTGGGTGGCCAGCATTTATTGCCCCTCCCTAGTGGCTCTTGACAAGGTGGTGGTGAGCTGCCTCCTTGAATGCCTGCAGTCCACCTGCCATGGGTTGACACATAATGCCATTAGGGAGAGAATTCCAGGATTATGACCCAGCGACAGTGAAAGAATGGTAACATATTTCCAAGTCAGGGTGAGGAGTGGCTTGGAGGGGAACTTGAAGGTGGTGGTGTTCCCGTATATCTGCTACCCTTGTCCTTCTAGATAAAAGTGGCCGTGGGTTTGGAAGGTGCTGTCTGAGGATTGTTGGTGAGCTTGTGCAGTGCCTATTGTGGATAGTACACACTGCAACTACTGAACGTTAGTGGAGGAAATGGATGCTTATGGAAGTCATGTCAATCAGTTGGACTGCTTTGTCCTGGATGGTATCTAGCTTCTGAGTGTTGTTGGGGCTGCATTCAACCAGACAAGTGGAGAGCATTCCATCACACTCCTGACTTATGCCTTGTAGATGGTGGACAGGTTTGGAGAGACAGGAGGTGAGTTACTCGCCACAGTATTCCTGGCTTCTGACCTGCTCTTGCAGCCACAGTATTTATGTGGTGAGTCCAGCTGAGTTGCTGTTCAATGAATACCCCCAGGATGTTGATATTGAAGGAGTCAGTGATGGTAACACCACTGAACGTCAAGGAGTGGTGGTTAGATTCTCTCTTATTAGTGATTGTCATAGCCTGGCATTTGTGAGATGCCAATGTTATTTGCCACCTGTCAGCTCAAGCCTGGATATTGCCCAAATCTTGTTGTATTTGAATATGGACTACTTCAGTATCTGAGGAGTCACGAATAGTGCTGGTCATTGTGCTATCATTGGTGAACATCATCACGTCTGACCTTATGGATGGAGAGAAGGTCACTAAGGAAGAAGCTAAAGATGGCTGGGCTTAGGATACTACTCTGAAGAATTCCTGCAAAGGTGTTCTGGAGTTGAGATGACTGACCTCCAACAATCAAAACATCCCAGGAGTCCACCCAACCAAACAGCAATGCTCAAAAAGCTTGTGATTTTAAATAATCCTGTTGGACTATAACCTGGTATTATGTGACTTCTGCCCTTGTGCACCCCAGTCCAATAGTGGCACCTCCACATGGCATCTTCCTATCTGTCACGTATGACTCCAACGACCGGAGAGTTTGCCCCCATACCCATTGATTCCAGTTTTGCTAGGACTCCTTGATGCCACACTTGGTCAAATGTAGACTTGATGTTAAGGGCTGATACTCTCACCTCACCTCTGGAATTCAGCTGTTTTGTCCATATTTGAACCCAGGCTGTAATGAAGGAAGAATATGAGTGAACCTGGCAGAACCCAAATTAGGCATCACTGATGTGTTGCTTGTTTCTCAACTTGTCTACTACTTTGTACTACAGGTTAAGGAGATCGTCAATGTTAGGGAGGGGGCCAGGACTAGAGAGGAGGTTGATGACATCAAAGTTCAATGCCTTCTTAAGAGGACGTTTTCAAAATTGTGGACATACAGGACAGCTGCTCCAGTATAGATGGCAAGGGCATCGGATAGCTGCAAAAAGAGCTCTGTAAAATATATGAGTCATGGTAGTTCCTTCAGAAATGACTACAATTATTTTCCAGTCATCACAACATGAATGTAAAATGCCCTCCAATTCACAAATGCAGCAGCTTGTTCCCAGTGAGTTCTAATGGTCATGTAAGTGAAATAGTTGGGAAACACACAGTGACCCTAAAGATAATTCCCACCTCCCACCAAGGCTTATGCTCTCAGAGATAATGGGAACTGCAGATGCTGGAGAATCTGAGATAACAAAATATGGAGCTGGATGAACACAGCAGGCCAAGCAGCATCTTAGGAGCACCAAAGCTGACATTTCGGGCCTAGACCGTCAGCTTTTGTGCTCCTAAGATGCTGCTTGGCCTCAGAGATAATGGGAACTGCAGATGCTGGAGAATTCCAAGATAATAAAATGTGAGGCTGGATGAACACAGCAGGCCAAGCAGCATCTCAGGAGCACAAAAGCTGACGTTTCAGGCCTAGACCCTTCATCAAAGAGAGAGGGGGATGGGGAGGGGGAACTGGAATAAATAGGGAGAGAGGGGGAGGCGGACCGAAGATGGAGAGAAAAGAAGATAGGTGGAGAGGTAGGGAGGGGATAGGTCAGTCCAGGGAAGACGGACAGGTCAAGGAAGTGGGACGAGGTTAGTAGGTAGATGGGGGTGCGGCTTGGGGTGGGAGGAACGGATGGGTGAGAGGAAGAACCGGTTAGGGAGGCAGAGACAGGTTGGACTGGTTTTGGGATGCAGTGGGTGGGGGGGAAGAGCTGGGCTGCTTGTGTGGTGCAGTGGGGGAAGGGGATGAACTGGGCTGGTTTAGGGATGCAGTAGGGGAAGGGGAGATTTTGAAACTGGTGAAGTCCACATTGATACCATTAGGCTGCAGGGTTCCCAGGTGGAATATGAGTTGCTGTTCCTGCAACCTTCGGGTGGCATCATTGTGGCACTGCAGGAGGCCCATGACGGACATGTCATCTAGAGAATGGGAGGGGGAGTGGAAATGGTTTGCGACTGGGAGGTGCAGTTGTTTGTTGCGAACTGAGCGGAGGTGTTCTGCAAAGCGGTCTCCAAGCCTCCGCTTGGTTTCCCCAATGTAGAGGAAGCCACACCGGGTATAGTGGATGCAGTATACCACATTGGCAGATGTGCAGGTGAACCTCTGCTTAATGTGGAATGTCATCTTGGGGCCTGGGATACAGGTGAGGGAGGAGGTGTGGGGGCAAGTGTAGCAAGTGTAGCTGCTTGGCCTGCTGTGTTCATCCAGCTCCACATTTTGTTATCAAGGCTTATGCTCTGTTAGTCTCACAATTGCATGTAACATCTTTGCTCTCAATGGCCCCAATCCTGACAGCACTAATTCTTCATGCCCTGCATGCTGCCTCACCCATTTGGAACAGTGCTCCACCTTTACCAAAAGTTAACAGCGGCACCACCAATTTTTATTTTCTTTAATACCTCTCTTTCTTTCTCTCTCTCTCTCTCTCACTCTCTCTATTCTTGTAGAATTGCCTACAATAGCGCACTATACTCCAGGTATACTCTCACCACGTTGCTGTACAATCACAGTGAGACAACTCTGTTTCTGTACTCAGATCCTCAGATACCAGCAATTCTGGACCACCAGCTTTTCCAGCACCCTTCTCTTGTCCCGCAGAGATAGAGAAAGACAAAACCTCACTTCATACCCAAAGATTGAACAACCTCACCTAGTGTATATCATCTCTGTCGAAAAAGTAGTCTCTGGTCTTAACCACCATTTCAATTGGCTTAACAAAACTTCTTCCACTTGCGTGCAAAAAGTCATTCCATCGGCGATGTCCACTAGGAAAATGGCTCAGGAGCAGAAGGATGCTTGAAAGCCAGCACGTCAAATGACAGATCAAAATTACAATCTATCTGCCTCCAATCCTGATCCGACATCAGGGTTTTACAGTCTCCCAATAGCAACCACTGGGCAGGAGAAAGTGGAAATGGTGTTTTGCAACCAATCACAGTTCCCTCTCACTACAGAGAGCACAAACATACACTTGATGTCCAGCACAGCAGTACTGCAACCTCTAAGGTACAATTTTTGAATGAGGATTTAACAGTAGGCATTTCTGAAATTTTCCTCTTTAAAGAGAATCCTGAAGAAAGGCAAACTATACTTTCTCTGATTATGGAATATATGAAATCCAAAGTTTGTGCAAAGGAATTAAAGCTCAGCTGGCCAAGTAAAGGACTCAGAGACAATACTGCAAGCAAATGGTGCACATCAGCCCACAATCCTCCTATGCAGCAAGTGTGGTAAAAGCTGGCATGCCAGAATGGGGCTTCTGAACCACACCAGGCAATGCTTAACACAGAGTGTTAACCACATCATTGTGCAAATTATGAGATGGAAGGCTGCAACTTCTGTGAAAACTTTCATACTTACTTTCAACATTTAATTTTGCTTTCGTCTTTTCATGAAGTGTTTCACATGAGTAATTCCCACGGTCCGCAAAGCTCACGTTTATAATGGTAAGAGACTGCTTGGTTCCATCCACCTTAATATTTATTTTTCCATCACTTTGAATGATGATGTTATTTTTTGTCCATTTAACTTCACCACAAGGTTTTGAGAGTTCAATTTCAAAAATGGCTGTATCTTTTTCTTGGACAGTCATGTTCTCCAATTTCTTTTTAAATAATGCTGGAGCTTCTGTTAACAAAATTTCAATAGAATTAGTACTATTGCAATTTTTTTAAAACATGCAATTAATTTTGAACCAGTCAGCTTTTGCTCAAGCTATGCCAGCCCAGGAATAAATCACAGGGTTCATTCTGTGTGACTAAACGGCAAGTCCATGGGCTCCATAGATATTGGCCTTGAAGGGGAGTCAGAGCAATATCAGACTCTGCTGCCAAAGAAAGGTGGAAAATCTGGTCACTGACAAATGCAAGACGGAGTATCAAGGCATAGAGTAGAATAATGGATAGCAGTATGTAACAGTATGTAGTATTTTTAATGTGGTGTCAAGAAGAATAGACCAGATTCACATTGAGATACTTTACTTTCTTTGTGGGCAGGTTAATCTTCCCTGAATGTAGCCAGCAATGACAATGGTTGCTTTGCAGCAAACAGTCTTGGATCTGCAAGTACAAATGGGCAATAAGCCTTTTATCTATATATACATATTTCAACGGCCTTATACCCATTCCAGACTTGGAACATTTCGAATTTATCCTCATCATAGAATCATAAAATCCCAACATTGTGGAAAAAGGCCATTTGGCCTTTCATGTTTGCACTGATCCCGTGAAAGGCATCACATTTAGGCCCAGCCTCCACGTTATCCCCATACCTCCACATTCAACATGGCCAATCCAACTAACCCGCACATCTTCGGACCGTGGGTGGAACCCAGAGCACCTGGCGGAAACCCACACAGACACAGGGAGAACACGCAAACTTCACACTGACATTTACCCAAAGGCGTCAGTCAAACCCAGGTCCTTGGTACTACAAGGTAGCAATGCTAACCACTTGAGCCACCATGCCACCCAAATGTGGAAGGTGGTACACTTTCAGTGAAAAAAAAATGACACTGCTCCAAACTGGAGTCTTAATTATCACAGTTACATGTGTAAAACAACTCCATTGCTTTTAACTTAACCTTTTCCTTCAGTCTACAACCTCTTCTACCCTTTATAACTAGTTTACAGTTCACCCTGTCTTTACTGTTGAAGAAAATGTGCTGATTTTCAACCACTACTGTGAAAAAACATTTTTGGAAACACACTGACTAAACAATGAAGTGAAGAATTATCACTCCTGCTGCAAGGCTGAAGAAACAAATAAAGAAAGGAAGCAAGATTAGTCAGTGCACTGAGTATAGGAGTTGGGAATTTATGTTGTGGGTAATTAGGACATTGGTGAAGCCACTTTTGGGATACTGTATTCAATTCTGGTCTTCCAGCTATAGGAAAGATATTGTGAAACTTGAAAGGGTTCAGTAAAAAATCACAAGGATGTTGTCAGGTTGGAGGGTTTGAGCTATAGGGAGATGCTGAATAGGCTGGGGCTATTTTCCCTGGACCATCGGAGGCTGAGAGGCGACCTTACAGAGGTTTATATAATCATGAGGGACATGGATAGGGTGAGTAGTCAAGGTCTATACCCCAGAATAGGAGTCCAAAACTAGACAACATAAGTTTAAAGTGAGAGGGGAAAGATCTGAAAGGGACCTAAGGTAAACTTTTTCACACAGAGGGTGATGGGAGTACAGAATGATTTGTCAGAGGAGGTGGTGGAGGCTGGTACAATTGCAACATTTAAAAGGCATCTGGATGGGTATATGAATGGTAAGGATTATCGGTCAGCATGGACGAATTGGAGCAAATGGTCTGTTTCCGTGCTATACATCTCTGTGACTCCATATCTAAGAAGAATTTGCATTTTGAACTGCAGTCACTGCTTTTACACAGGCAATGACTGGGATTTTTCAGGCCTTTGAGGATTATACCACTTTGTTTGTATAGTAGCCATCATTATCTTTTCTCTAAAATAGAAGTTAAAACTGAAAGGAGTTAATCAACAATGTAAGTATGCTTTCAAAAAAGGTTTTAATCCAAATTTTTAGGAAATCCTTTCAGAATAAATTAGTATATGACTCTCGTGTATATCTATTCTGAGCTACTTGCTAACAAGGTAATTTTGATTCCTCACCTTGAACTTGAAGGTTTGCAGTTATTTTCATATCTTCAACTTGTGCAGAAACTTCACACGCATCCATTAGTTTCAGGTCTCTAATGGTCAAACTATGATTGGTTCTTTCACAAGATACGATATATTTCTCATTTGGTTCAATTTTGACTCCATTCTTATACCAAGTGACTGCAACATCTTCATGAGAGACACTGCATTTAAACGTGGCATCCTCTCCTTCCACAGCCACTACACTGTGAAGCTCACTTTCAAACTTAATAATCTTTGGAACTGCTCAGAACAAAACAAAAGTTTTAAAGTTAAAGACTAATCAATCTTGCTCTTTCAGCTACCTTGAATGTATGAACAAACAAATTAGGAGCAAAAGACCATTCGGCTCCTCAAGTCTGTACTGCATTTGATAAGATCATGGCTGATCTAATTGTGGCCTCAACATTCCTGTTTAACCTTTTTGTCCATTGTCAGTCAAGTATTAACATCAATAAAACAAAATCTACTACTAATGGGCACAACTTGTTGTTCAACGTAGCTGATTTATCAGCATCACCAAGTTATCAGTGAGATTCTTACAAAAGAAGAAAAAGACAAGATATAGAAATACATACAAACTAGCCATGAGTTCTGACTTTTTTTATTCTTTCATGAAATGTAAATGAAAATTTGTCACTAATTCTTAATTAACCTTGAACTGATAACTGGTGCCTTTTCAGACAGCAGTTAAGAATCAATACATTATTGTGGATCTGGAGTCACAAGTAGTACAAACCTGCTTAGGACAGCACATTCCCTTTCCCAAATGGCATTAGTGAATCGGATTGTTACAACAATCTTTACATGGTTGTCATGAGAAGAACTTTCCCTTTATTCCAGATTTTTAATTAATTCAAATATCATCAATTGCCATGGTAGAATTCAAACCAATGTGCCCAGAACGAGAGCCTGTGCCTCTGGATTACCAGTCCAGTGATATTGCCAATACAGCCCTCCAAATCACTCAACGCCCTGACATGAAAATCTATCACTGGTCCTTCACTGTCACTGGATCAAAATCCTAGAATTCCATCCCTCATGGTTTTGTGGGTCTACCTACATCACATGAATGCAGAGGATGAAGAAGTCAGTTCGCCACCACCTTTCTCAGGGGAAGTAGGGATGGCAATAAATGCTAGTACAGCAAGCACCATCCACGTCCACGAGTGAATAAAAAGAACTTTCTCCATTACTTAGAGTAGCAGTATTTTTTAATGGCAAAATAGTGGAAATGGAAACAAACCAGGGGAAAGCAATCAATTTTAAGTTAAAGATTAGAATAGGTGCCAATTGATTGATGGTATTAAAAATATCATGATTCGATCGGTACATTGGTTCACTCTGAACTACCCTTCAAAACTTTTGGAGGATAATATATTCAGTAAGCCTCTTAGCTGATAATAATGACCGTAATTTAATTAGTAAAGATTTATTCATTTATTTACTTTTTCTTAATCCAACAGTCACTGTAAGGTCAGAAATAGCATCTCATGGCATAGTGTGCTTTTCCTGTGAGATGAGAGAAAACAGGGACGAAATAAATGTCCCTGAAAACTATATCTGCAGGTAGTGTTTGCACCTGCAGTTCCTCTCAAATCGCATGGATCAGCTGGAGCAGTAGTTGAAGACATTTAGGAGTACGTAGGTGGCGGGAAGTATCAGAATTTCAGGGGTGTGACTGCACAAAGTTGAAGCAGATGGATGGGTGACTGCTAGCATGGGAAGACAGTCTATGCAGGAGGCCTCTGTGGTATTTCTCCTCTTGAACATGTATACGGTTTTAGATCCTGTTCAGAAAGACGGCCAGTAAGGAGATGGTGCTAGCCAGTAGCAGGAACCAAAATGGTGGCACCACATCTGGATTTACTGTACAGCAAGGAGGGCCAAAGTGCAGGTGAGCAATGTCTTTTTTAAATCTCTCCACTCTCCTTAAAAACGTGCATCCTAGTCTTGAAAGGTAAAAGATAACTACCATCAACTCTAACTATATCTTTCATTATTTTATAAACAACTATCAGGTCACTTCTCAAACTCCTACGCTGCAGTGAAAAATGTCCCAGCCTATCCAGCCTTTCCCAATTGCTCAAACTTTCCATACCAGGCAACATCCTGGTAAACTTCTTCTGAATCCTCTCCAGCTTGATAATATCCTTCCTATAACTGCTACGTGCTAGCAAGGCAAGGAATAGGGAGAGAGAGCAGTTGAACACATGGCTACAGGGATGGGAGAGAGATAATGGGAACTGCAGATGCTGGAGATTCCAAGATAATAAAATGTGAGGCTGGATGAACACAGCAGGCCAAGCAGCATCTCAGGAGCACAAAAGCTGACGTTTCGGGCCTAGACCCTTCATCAGAGAGGGGCTGGTGCAGGAGGGAGGGATTCAGATAATTGGGGCTCATTCTGGAGTAGATAAGACCTCTACAAACGGGATGGTCTACACCTGAACCAGAGGGGTACCAATATCCTGGGGGGAAATTTGCTAATGCTCTTTGGGAGGGTTTAAACTAATTCAGCCGGGGGATGGGAACCTGAATTGCAGCTCCAGTGAACAGGAGGTTGAGAGTAGTGAGGTCATGAGTAAGGTTTCAAGGTTGCAGGAGTGTACCGGCAGGCAGGAAGGTGGTTTGAAATGTGTCTACTTCAATGCCAGCAGCATCCAGAATAAGTTGGGTGAACTTGCAGCATGGGTTGGTACCTTCAATGTTGTGGCCATTTCAGAGACATGGATAGAGCAGGGACTGGAATGGTTTTTACAGGTTCCGGAGTTTAGACGTTTCAGTAAGATCAGGGAAGGTGGTAAAAGAGGTGGAGGCGTGACATTGTTAGTCAAGGACAGTATTACAGTAGCAGAAAGGATGTTTGATGAGGACGCATCTACTGAGGTAGTATGGGCTGAGATTAGAAACAGGAAAGGAGAGGTCACCCTGTTGGGAGTTTTCTACAAGTCTCCAGAGATGTAGAGGAAAGGATTGCAAAGATGATTCTGGAGAGGAGCAAATGTAACAGGGTAGCTGTTATGGGGGACTGTCCAATTATTGACTGGAGATGGTATAGTTCGAGAGCTTTAGATGGGTCAGTTTTTGTCCAATGTATGCAGGAGGGTTTCCTGACATGGTATGTAGATAAGCCAACAACAGGCGAGGCCACATTGGATTTGGTACTGGGTAATGAACCAGGCCAGGTGTTAGAATTGGAAGTAGGTGAGCACTTCGGTGATATTGGCCACAATTTGGTTACATTTACTTTAGTGATGGAAAGGGATAGGTATATACCGCAGAGCAGGAGTTTTAACTGGGGGAAAGGGAATTGAGGTGATTAAGCAAGATTTAGGATGCACAGGATGGGGAAGGAAACTGCAGGGGCTGGGCACAATTGAAATGTGGAGCTTGTTCAAGAAACAGCTACTGTGCATCCTTGATAAGTATTTACCTGTCAGGGAGGGAGGAAGTGGTCAAGCAAGGGAACCGTGGTTTACTAACCAAGTTGAATCTCTTGTCAAAAGGAAGAAGGAGGCTTATGTAAAGATGAGGCATGAAGGCTCACTTAGGGCGCTTGAGAGTTGCAAGTTAGCCAGGAAGGATCTAAAGAGAGGTCTAAGGAAGGCCAGGAGGGGACATGAGAAGTCTTTGGCAGGTAGGATCAAAGAAAACCTTAAGGCTTTCTATAGATATGTCAGGAATAAAAGAATGACGAGAGTAAGATTAGGGCCAGTCAAGGACAGTAGTGGGAAGTTGTGCGTGGAGTACAAAGTGATAGGAGAGACGCTAAATGAATATTTTTCGTCAGTATTCACACATGAAAAAGACAATGTTGTCAACGAGAATATTGAGATACAGGTTATTAGATTAGATGGGATTGAGGTTCATAAGGAGAAGGTGTTAGCAATTCTGGAAAGTGTGAAAATAGATAAGTCCCTTGGGCTGGATGGGATTTATCCTAGGATTCTCTGGGAAGCTAGGGACGAACCTGCAGAGCCTTTGGCTTTGATCCTTATGTCGTCATTGTCTACAGGAATAGTGCCAGAAGACTGAAGGATAGCAAATGTTGTCCCCTTGTTCAAGAAGGTGAGTAGAGGCAACCCTGGTAATTATAGACCAGTGAGCCTTACTTCAGTTGTGGGTAAAGTGCTGGAAAGGATTATAGGAGATAGGATTTATAATCATCTAGAAAGGAATAATTTGATTAGGGATAGTCAACACAGTTTTGTGAAGGGTAGGTCATGCCTCACAAACCTTATTGAGTTCTTTGAGAAGGTGACTAAACAGGTGGATGAGGGTAAAGCAGTTGATGTGGTGTACATGGATTTCAGTAAAGCATTTGATAAGGTTCCCCACAGTAGGCTCTTGCAGAAAATATGGAGGCATGGGGTTGAGGGTGATTTAGTGGTTTGGATCAGAAATTCGCTTGCTGTAAGAAGACAGAGGGTGGTGGTTGATGGGAGCTGTTCATCCTGGAGTTCAGTTACTAGTGGTTGTACCACAAGGATCTGTTTTGGGGCCAGTGCTATTTGTCAGTTTTATAAATGGCCTGGATGAGGGCGTAGAAGGATGGATTAGTAAATTTGCAGATGACACTAAAGTCAGTGGAGTTGTGGATAGTTTGGAAGGATGTTGCAGGTTACAGAGGGACATAGAAAAGCTGCAGAAATGGGCTGAGAGATGGCAAATGGAGTTTAATGCGGAAAAGTGGGAGGTGATTCACCCTGGAAGGAATAACACGAATACAGAGTACTCGTCTAATGGTAAGATTCTTGGTAGTGTGGAGGAGCAGACAGAGCTCAGTGTCCATGTGCATAGATCCCTGAAAGTTGATAAGGTTGTCAGGAAGGTATACGGTGTGTTAGGTTTTATTGGTAGAGGGATTGAGTTTCGGAGTCATGAGGTCATGTTGCAACTGTACAAAACGCTGGTGGGGCCGCACTTGGAGTATTGCAAACCAGTTCTGATTGACGCTTTATAGGAAGGATGTGAAGACATTGGAAAGGGTGCAGAGGAGATTTACCAGGATGTTGCCTGGTATGGAGGGAAGGTCTTATGGGGAAAGGATGACAGGCTTGAGGCTGTTTTCATTAGAGAGAAGAAGCTTAAGAGGCGACTTAATAGAGATATACAAGATGATCAGAGGATTAGATAGGGTGGACAGTGAGAGCCTTTTTCCTCGGTGGTGATGTCTAGCACAAGGAGACGTAGCTTTAAATTGAGGGGTGATGGATATAAGACAGATGTCAGAAGTAGGTTCTTTACTCAGAGTAGTAAGGGCGTGGAATGCCCTGCCTGCAGCAGTGGTGGTTTCGCCAACTTTCAGGGCATTTAAATGGTCATTGGATAAACATATGGATGATAATGGAATAGTGTAGGTTAGATGGCTTCAGATTGGTTTCACAGATCAGCGTAACATCAAGGGCCGAAGGGCCTGTACTGCACTGTAATTTTCTATGTTCAATGTTCTATGTTCTATAATTGGGCAACCAGAACCGGACACAGTATTACAGAAGAGGCCTCAACAATGTCCTGTACAACCTCAACGTAACATCCCAATTCCTATACTCAAAGAACTGAGCAATGAAGGAAAGTGTTCCAAACATCTTTTTAGCTATCCTATCTATATGTGATACAAACTTTAAAGGATTATGTACCTGCACCCCTAGGAACCACTGTTCTCTAACATGACCAAAGGCCCTACCATAAGTTGTAGAAGCCCTACCGGATTACTGCCTGAGCCATGTGCCAATTGGCATAGGAATAAGAAAGTTAGGGAAGTAAACACGTGGCTAAGGGATTGGTGTAGGAAAGAGGGATTCCATTTCATGGGGCATTGGCATCAGTTTTGGAACTGGGGGGATCTGTACCATTGGGATGGTCTCCACCTGAACCGATCTGGAACCAGTGTTCTAGCAAAAAGGATAAATAGGGTCGTCCGTAGGACTTTAAACTTCTGAGTCGGGGGAAGGGGATGCGAAAGAGACAGGGACTATGGAGTTAAATGGAAAGATAAGCAGCAGGATAGCACGTGTACAGGTGGGTTTAAGCTTGAGGCAGACTAGGAATACAGCAAAAAGGAAGGATAACTTAGAACATCTTACGATTTCCAATATCTTTAATAATGATAAAGTTAGCATTAAAGCACTTTACTTAAATGCTCGTAGTATTCATAACAAAGTAGATGAATTAACAGCACAAATCATCTTAAATGTTGCAGGGGGTTCAGGACTGGCCATTAAACATCCAAGGATTTACAACTTATTAAAAAGACAGGGAGGTGGGCAGAGGTGGCGGGGTTGCCTTGTTAGTTAAGAATAAAATTAAATTTATGGCACTGAATGACAAAGGGTCAGAGGATGCGGAGTCAGTGTGGGTGGAGTTGAGGAACCACAAAGAAAAAAAAACCATAACGGGATTTATGTACAGACCTCCTAACAGTGATCAGGACCGGAGCACAGGATGCACCGGGAAATAGATAGGGCCTGTCAGAAAGGCAAGGTCACGGTGATCATGGGGGACTTCAATATGCAGGTGGACTGGGTGAATAATGTTGCCGGTGGATCCAAAGAAAGGAAATTCATGGAATGTTTACAGGATGGCTTTTTGGAACAGCTTGTGATGGAGCCCACAAGGGAACAGGCTATTCTGGACTAAGTGCTATGTAATGAGCCTGACTTTATAAAAGATCTTAAAGTAAGGGAACACTTAGGAGGCAGCGATCATAATATGGTGGAGTTCAGTCTGCAGTTTGAAAGAGTGAAGGCAAAATTGGATGTAATGGTGTTACAGTTAAATCAAGGTTATTACAGGGGCATGAGAGAGGAGATGACGAAAATTGACTGGAGCCTAGCGGGTAAGACAGTACAGCAACAATGGCAGGAGTTTCTGGGTGTAATTGAGGACACTGTACAGAAGTTCATCCCAAAGAAAAGAAAGATTATCTGGGGGCGGATTAAACAGGCATGGCTGACCAAGGAAATCAGGAAATGTATCAAAGAAAAAGAGACAGCCTATAAAGTGGCCAACAGCACTGGGAAATCAGAAGATTGGGAAGGCTACAAAAACAAACAGAGGATAACAAAGAGAGAAATAAGGAAGGTGAGGATCAAATATGAAGGTAGGCTAGCCAGTAATATTAGAAATGATAGTAAAAGTTTCTTTCAATGCATAAGAAACAAACGAGAGGCAAAAGTAGACATTGGGCCGCTCCAAATTGATGCTAGAAGGTTAGTAATAGGAGATTAGGAAATAGCTGAAGAACTTAATAAGTACTTTGCATCAGTCTTCACAGTGAAAGACATGAGTAGTATCCAACAATAAAGGAGAGTCAAGGGGCAGAGTTGAGTATGGTATGCATTACAAAAGAGAAAGTGCTAGGAAAGCTAAAAGGTCTAAAAATTGATAAATCTCCTGGCACTGATGGGCTACATCCTAGAGTTCTGAGGGAGGTGGCTGAGGAAATAGTGGAGGCTTTGGTTATGATCTTTTAAAAGTCACTGGAGTCTGGGAAAGTCCCAGGTGATTGAAAAATCGCTGTTGTAACCCCCTTGTTTAAGAAAAAAATCAAGACAAAAGATGGAGAATTATAGGCCGATTAGCCTAATCTCAGCTGTTGGTAAAATTCTAGAATCCATTGTTAAGGATGAGATTTCTAACTTCTTGGAAGTACAGGGTCGGATTAGAACAAGTCAGCATGGATTTAGTAAGGGGAGGTCATGCCTGAATTGAAGAGGTAACAAGCAGGTTAGACCAGGGAAATCCAGTGAATGTTATCTATCTAGACTTCCAAAAGGCCTTTGATAAGGTACCTCATGGGAGGCTGCTGAGTAAGGCGAGGGCCCATGGTGTTCGAAGTGAGATACTGGCATGAATTGAGGATTGGCTGTCTGACAGAAGGCAGAGAGTTGGGATAAAAGGCTCTTTTTCGGAATGGCAACCAGTGACAAGTGATGCCCCGCAAGGTTCAGTGTTGGGGCCGCAGGTGTTTACTTCATATATTAATGATCTGGATGAAGGGACTGGGGGCATTCTGGCGAAGTTTGCCGATGATATAAAGATAGGTGGACAGGCAGGCAGTACTGAGGACATGAGGAGGCTGCAGAAAGATTTAGACAGTTTAGGAGAGTGGTCCAGCAAATGGCTGATGAAATTCAACGTGAGCAAATGCGAGGTCTTGCACTGTGGAAAAAACGATACAGGCATGGACTATTTTCTAAACAGTGAGAAAATTCATAAAGCCGAAGTACAAAGGGATCTGGGAGTGTTGGTCCAGGATTCTCTAAAGGTTAACTTGCAGGTCGAGACTGTGATTACAAGGCGAATCTAATGTTATCGTTTATCTCAAGAGGGTTGGAATATAAAAGCAGTGATGTGCTTCTGAGGCTTTATAAAGCTCTAGTTAGGCCCCATTTAGAATACTGTGTCCAATTTTGGGCCCCACACCAAAGGAAGGACATACTGGTGCTGGAGTGTGTCCAGCGGAGATTCACACGGATGATTCCTGGAATGCTAGGTTTAACGTACAATGAACGGCTGAGGATCCTGGGATTGCATTCATTTGAGTTTAGAAGGTTGAGGGGAGATTTAATAGAAACTTACAAGATAACGTATGGCTTAGAAAGGGTGGACACTGGGAAGTTGTTTCCATTAGGGGGGAGACTAGAACCCATGGGCACAGCCTTAGAATTGGAGGGGGTAAATTTAAAATGGAAATGAGGAGACATTTCTTCAGCCAGAGAGTGATGGGCCTGTAGAATTCATTGCCACAGAGTGCACTGGAGGCCGGCACGTTAAATGTCTTCAAGGTGGAGATTGATAAATTCTTGATCTCACAAGGAATCAGGGGCTACGGGGAGAGTGCAGGGAAGTGGAGTTGAAATGCCCATCAGCCATGATTTAAATGGCACAGTGGACTCAATGGGCCGAATGGCCCTACTTCCACCCCTATGTCTTATGGTCTTATGGTCTTACCCTCTTTGTTGTCCCAAAATGCAATGCGTCACATTTATCTAGATTGAACTCCATTTGCCATTTTTCAGCAAATTGACCCATTTGATCAGCTTTAATAACATTAGCTTGCTCTCTACGTAGGGATGCTGCCTGACCCACTGTGATTTCCAGCATTTTTTGTTTTCAGTACAGATTCCAGCATCTACAGTAATTTGCTCCTATATTGTGGCTAAAAATACAACTGACCCACTGAAAGCTGAGAGTGGAGATACAATCAATGACGATGGGAAAGTTGAACAATTATTTTGTTTCAATATTCACAGTGGGAAAGGAGGATAGCTTGTCAGAAATCCCTTTGGGAAATTTTTGGTGTCTATAATCAAGGATAGGGTAACTGATCAGGGTTGGATAACTGCGCACGTCAAAAACTCCAGTTAATCAGAGAGAGTCAGCAGGGTTTCATGAAGGCTAGGTTATGCCTGAAAAACCTCAGAGTTTTCTGAAGAGGTAACAAAAGTGGTGAATAGAAATGAGTCAATAGATGTTGTTTATAATGGGCTTCCAGAAGGCTTTTGATAGAAGTCTCACATAACTGACTGTTAGCGAAGGTGGAACCCCATGAAACTGAGGGCAAATTACTGACATGGATGGGAAATTGGTTGAATGGCAGGAAACAGAGAGTTGGAATAATGGTTAAGTACTCAAAATTAGTAGGACGTGAGTTGTGGTGTCCCACAGGAATCTGTATCGGGGCCTCTATTATTCACAATATTCATTAATGAATTGAGTAATGGCATAAAATATCGTTTAAATATGTATAACTTCTTATCAATACCAATATTATCCAACGATAATAAAAACCACAGCTCAATGCAAAAATTGAAACAGACTTCATAGAATGCAGCTGATATAAGTTTGTGTACATTCCAACTTATGTGTCAGGAGTTTTTAAAGAATCTTATATTTTTCAGGTAGAAACAAAATACTGGAAATGCTCAACAGGTATGTTATGAAACACCATGTTTAATGCCAGATTTATAATATTTAGCTTCTATATATACTTGGACTATGCATTTGGTTTTACCAGTTAAAAATGCATTGCTTTCTCTTTTTTGATAGAAAACTATTTTCTAAAGAGAACAATAAGTTAATACACAGTTTTTTATACAAAATGCACATTTCAGTAAAATGTAACTGATTATTGCAAGATTAATAAGAACATTCATACCAAATAATTTACAGTATGTTGTGAAATTGGGTAGAGAATTGTGGATTAGTAGGCAGAATGGTAGAATTTGATATTTGTAAAATGACAGGGGGGATGAGTATGCAGTCCCTTTGAAAGATCATGTGAGTTTTCTACACTTCAAGCTTTCAAAATATGTCTGCAGGCAGCAGCAGATGCACAGAGAATTCTTAAAATTGAAACGTATCAAAATGCTATACTGTTAGCAGGTAAAGCAACATTTTTACCAAGACAACAGGATGGTGAATTTAGCAAATTAATTTAAGTCAAGCCCTAAATGCCAAAACCAATGAAATTTAAATCTGCTGGTCTTCACAACCTAGGACCAAATAAATAAATCATTACTTGTTGATTTTAAAATGAGTATCAGAGAATTATTTCATTTAACCAATCCTTTATAACAGATTGGAGGGAGCTAGGGGCAGGTTATACCACTTTTCACATTTCTTTTAACAGATTACAAAGTGAGGTGAGCTTTCCTGGGTGTTTTGGTTTTAATTATCTGAGAGGTGTCAACCTCATCTCTGCTTCGTAACAAAATCAGAATCTTCGGCATGGTTCGGAGGGGGGATGTGTAATTTCTTCTATCAGTAAAATGTTCACAGTGAAAAAGTTTAGTTAATAAAACAGATCAAAAGCTGATCCAAGTATTTACCCATAGTAGTTAATTTAGCAGTTGTAACATCGTCCTTTGATTCACATTGATATTCTCCCTCATCCTCAGCAGTTACTTCAGAGATGGTCAAGCTTCGTTTCTGTCCATCCACTCGTATTTTTAGCCTACGGCTTGGTTTGATTTCTGTTCCATTTCGCCGCCATAAGACATCACCCTTTGCTTGATTTAATTCACATGTAAGCTCAACTGTATTACTGCACAGCGCATTTACATTTTCAAGCTTCTTTGTAAACAAGATGGGTAATTCTATGAGGAAAACATAAATCCAGTGAGGAACAACTGATGCCCTTTTAAAATAATGTTATGTCAATCCAAAGTTCCAGAAACCAGCTTTGCAAAGGATATTTACTCATATACGCACTAAGGTAAATACCCTACAACTTACAATATTACAATGAAAAGCCCAAAGTAGGGAGAAAACACCAGGATTGGATTTTTGTGCAGTAATGGTTAAAATGTTGGGTGGCACAGTGGCACAGTGGTTTGCATTGGTGCCTCTCAGTGCCAGGGATCTGGATTCAATTCTGATCTCAAGCAACTATCTGTGCAACGTTTGCACATTCTCAATGTTAGCATATGTTTCTACCAGGTACTCCAGTTTCCTGCCACGGTACAGGATGTGCAGATTAGGTGGATTGGCCATCCTGAATTGCCCCGTAGTAACTAGGGATTTGCAAGTTAGGTGGATTTAGCTATGGGGTTTCGGGGATGGGGAAGCAGCATCTAGATGGGAATGTTCTTTGAAGGGTCAGTGCAGACTTGATGGGCTGAATGGTATCTATCTCAAATGTAGGAATTCTGTGATACTATGCTATGAAATTAGTAAAGGGATGACAAACGCTGAAATATTTTTAGATTGTTACTAACCTGTAACCTGAATGGTGAAGATCAATTTTTCTTTGGCTGCTTCACATACATATTCACCTCCATCTTTTCGCTCCACGTCCTGAATGATAAGCTTTCGGATTTTGCCGTGGGATTCAAGTTTCCATTTTTTACTCCAACTGAGCAGTTTTCCATCTCTGAACCATCTGACTTCAGTTTTGGAATGTTGCACTTCACAGCTGAGACTTGCATTCTCTGATTGTTGAACTTTCACAACTTTCTCAACCACATCTTTATTGGCAAATCCTGATTCCAATTCTTCAATGAAAGAGAGTCCAGTTAGTACACAGAATAGACAAGTGCAAAAATTCCACTAACAAATGAGATCTTACAGTCGTATCTCTAACTTTGAGCCTGAAGGCTTAGGATCAAGTCCCACCTGATCTCAAAGTGTATCATAAACTATTCAAACATATGGATTAAAAATATGAAATCTAACCATGGTTTTCAACGCAAAGTTATCAAAGGTTTAACAAGGGACACAAATGAAATGATGAATTCATAATTATTTAATTGAGAATTTAATTTACTTTAACTGACTTATCATAGAATTAGGTTTACATCAGTCTGCACTGGACCAACTGAAAATTAATACAGAAAGCGAACAGGGAAATGGACAAAATTCCAAAAGATCATCAAGTCCCTCCATGGGTTGACTGTCCACCGTGTAACAATTTTTAAATTGTGACCTTTGCTGCAACATTAATAGAATGTCTAGCTATTATAATCATTCTGTATAATCTGAGAAGGTGTTTCCTTTCTCAAGGATTTTAGATTTTGGGGGCACAGATTAAAAAAAGGCTTCTCACACTTAAGACGAGATGTTGTGACATAGGGTGTATGATTTATATATATTTTAATATCATTTATTTTTAAGCTTGGATTTTTGAAGTTTGAATTAATGAAATTAGGGCTTTTCAGAGCATCTAAAGTGCTTAATAATTAACTTCTCAGTATTCCTGTAGCTATGTTGATTTAGTTTAAAAAAATCAGTTTGTTATACAAGCACTCTTCAAGGTGAATTGATTTTTATGTACAGTAGGAAAACTTATGACCAAACAAAGTAAACAAGGTTTCGGTTAGAAATTTCCGGACATGTCTTTTACAATTTAGGAAAAACACCGGTCGCTAGAATTTTTGTTTAGTTTGGGGCAGTTCTGCATAAGTTTTAGGTGAAGATGAACATATAAAGCAGTGTTCCTGAGAAAGGAAGAAGATACTTAAAAAGTACATTACCTTAGTCAAAGGACTTTACATAGAACATAGAACATTACAGCACAGTACAGGCCCTTCGGCCCTCAATGTTGTGCTGACCTGTCATACTGATCTCAAGCCCATCTAACCTACACTATTCCATGCACGTCCATATGCTTATCCAATGACGACTTAAATGTGCCTAAAGTTGGCGAATCTACTACCGTTGCAGGCAAAGCGTTCCATTCCCTTACTACTCTCTGAGTAAAGAAACTACCTCTGACATCTGTCCTATATCTTTCACCCCTCTACTTTGGGTAGAGTTTCAGACTAAGAGTGTTTGGGCAAAACCCTGAAGAGATTATTTGAAAGAGATAGTAGGAACTGCAGATGCTGGGGAATATGAGATACCACGGTGCAGAGCTGGAGAAAGGTCTAGGCCCAAAACATCTGCCTTCCTGCTCCTCTGACGCTGCTTGGCCTGCTGTGTTCATCCAGCTCTACACCTTGGTATATCTTATATCAGAGATTATTTGAAGCTGGGTTAAACTCAGGTGTATGTAAGCTCCTGAAAGAGGCTGTTACTTAAGCTGTGAGTTGAAGTCACAGTTAAATTAATCAAGATGGTGAAGAAGCTATTTTTCTCTGGTATTAGTACTGGAAAAGGGTTACAACTGGGTACAGTACCGAGATGTTCCTGAGATGTGAGGGAATGTTTTAGGAATAATTGGATGATACATTACTATACGCTTCAAAATCTTCAAAATTATGTTTTGTAACTAGATTGGTCTATTCTACTTTCATGAGTCAAAAGATCTGACTCTATTCTACTCTTAGAATCCCACTTTTTTTTATTTCTAGCAATTATTTATAGAGAGATACACAGCATAGATACAGACCCTTCGGTCCAACTGATCCATGCAAACCAGCCATTCTAAATCAATCCAATCCCATTTGCCAGCATTTGGCCCATATCCCTCTAAACCTTTCTTATTCATATACCCATTAAGATACCTTTTAAATGTTGTAGTTTTATCTTCAGTTGTTTTGTTCAATATACTTCTGTTTTATTGTTATATCCGAATGTTAATTGCATGCTAATATTTCATTAAGAGACCACACTGTTAAAACCAAACCAAAAACGAAATCTGATCTATCAATCAGCCAGATTTCACTCTGGGATCTGACCTATCTTGTAATAACATCAAGTGGGATTATTACAATGTCAAGAAATGTCTTCTATGAGAAGGCCACTGAGTCTTTGGAATTCTCTTTCCCAGACAGCAATGGTGGCTAGGGAGTAGAACATTTTCAAAACCGAACAGATTTTTGATTGACAAGTAATGGTACTAGGGTCAGGGAAAACAAGTACAGTTATGGCCAGATCAAATTGGTCGTGATCTAAATGAATAGTGCAGCAGATTCAGTAAGTCAAAAGATCTCATTCTGACCTACTCTTCCGATTTCTCTTTCTTTTTAATTTCTAGCAATTATTTATAGAAAGTTGTACAGCACAGAAACCAATCCTTCGGTTCTACTCACCCATGCCGACAAGATATCCTAAATTAGTTAGTCACATTTGCCAGCATTTGGCCCATATCCCTCTGAACCACTCCTATTCATATATCCATCCAGACACCTTTTAAATGTTGTAATTGTACCAGCCTCCACCACTTCTCCTGGCAATTCATTCAATGCACACAACACCCTCTTGTGTGAAAAAAAATGCCCCTTAGTTCCCTTTTAAATCTTTCCCTTTCAACTTAAATCTGTGCCCTTCAGTTTTGTTCACCCATACCCTGGGAAAAAGACTTTGACTATTCACCCTATCCATGTCCCTGATTTTATAAACCTCTGTAAGGTTAACCCCAGCCTCTGATGCTCTAGGGAAAATAGCCCCAGCCTATTCAGCTCTCCGTATAGCTCAAACCCTCCAACCCTAGCAATATCCTTATAAATCTTTGCTGAACCCTTTCAAGTTTAACAATGGGGTAAGCGATGGCCTAGTGATATTATTGCTAGACTATTAATCCAGTTCAGGTAATGTTCTAGGAATCTGGGTTCAAATTCCACCATAGCGGATAGCAGAATTTGAATTCAATAATACGAGACTAATAATGACCATGAAAGCATTGCCAATTGTCAATAACCTGATTCTCAGGAAAACCCATCTCGTTCACTAATATCCTCTTGGGAAGGAAATCTACCATCTTTACCTGGTCTGGTCTGCATGTGACTCCAGACCCATCGGCAATGTGGCTGACCCTTAACTGCCCTTTGGGCAACCAGGGATGGGGAATAAATACTGGTCCAGCCAGCGATGCCCACTTCCAATGAATGAATTTTAAAAAATAATTCCTATAATTATCCTAAATAATTCCTATAATTTCTATCCAGAAGTGAACACAGCATCCCAAAAGTGCCTAACCAATGTCCTCGACAGCTGCAATATGAACTCCCAACTCCTATATTCAATGCACTGACCGATAAAGACAAGCATACCAAGTGGTTTCTTCACTATCCAGTCTACGTGCGACTCCACTATCCAGAAACTCTGAACCTGCACCCAAGGTCTCTTTGTTCAGCAACACCTCCCCGTAACATACCATTAAATGTATAAATCCTACACTGATTTGCCCGAAGAAAATATAGCACCTCACATTTGCCAGACAAGTGTAAGCCAAATGCAAGAAGTGAGTATACAGTAAATGGCAGAAACCTTAGGAGCAGTGATATACAGAGGGAACTTGGGGTATAAGTCTATAGCTCTCTGAAAGGTGCAACAGAAATGGATAAGGTGGTAAAGAAGACGTACAGCATGCTTGCTTTCATCAGTCAATGCACTGAGTATAAAAGTTAGCAAGTTATGTTGCAGCTGTGAATAACTTTAGTTCTGCCCTATTAGAAATATTGTGTGCAATTCTGGCTGCCACGCTAAAGGAAGGATGTGGAGACTTTGGAGAGGGTGCAAAAGAGATTTACCAGGATGTTGCCTGAAGTGGAGTATATTAGGAGAGGGTAGACAAACATGGATTGCTTGTGCTAAAACATTGGATTCTGAGGAGTAACCTGACACAACTGCATTAAATAATGAGACGCTTAGACGGGGTAGACAGTCACAGTCTCTTTTTCCAAATGGAAATGTTAAATACTGGTGGCCATTGTTTTAAGGTAAGAGCGAGAAAGTTTAAAGGAGATGTTCAAAGTACTTTTAACACAGTGAGTGGCAGGTAACTGGAACACACAGCCACGGGGGGTGGTAAAAGCTGATACAAAAGCAATGTTTAAGAAGCATTTAAACAGATACATCAACAAGCAGGGAATACAGGTATATGGGCCATGTGCAGGTGGACAGAATTAGTTTAGAATGGTACCACTGTTCTGCACAGACATGAAGGGCCAAAAGAGTGTTCCTATATTGCAGTCCTATCTTCTGTGTACGTTTGTAGGTTTGCAGCAAGTGCAAATTGCGACCTTAAATAAGTTTTCCATAAATTCTCTAAGTTACAACCTTATAACAGATGAAACTCCAAAAAAGATCACTTTTTACAAAAATGCTGTGACAAGTGATAATCTTGTAAACACCATCAGCAAACAAAGTAATTAAAATTAAACAGTAGACCATCAACAATCATTACTGACCTGTAACGTCAACATCAAAAGTCAACTTCTCTCCAGCTGCTTCACATACATAACTGCCTCCATCCTTTAACTCTGCTTTCTGAATGATGAGTCTTCGTATTCTACCATCAGATTCAAGTTTAAGTTTCTGACTGGAACTGAGAGATTTTCCGCTTTTGGACCATTTGACTTCAGTTTTGAGCTGCGATACTTCACAGCTGAGAACAGCGTTCTCCGATACGCGAACATTTACCTCCTTCCGAACAGCTTCTTTATTGGCAAATACTGGTTCTGGTTCTGCAAAAGAGTTTCCACTGGCAAGTAAGATCAAGAAATTTTAGGCCCAATGATACTACCTCTTTTGGGAATGTTAATCCAAATAATGGCTCTGGTTCTGCAAAAGAGTTTGTAGCGTAACTAAGTTTCTCACTTTCTGATGCTCATTAAAGTTGACCTCTATACCAAGCTTTTGACCAAATTTGTCCTTAATTGCCTCACTGTTGAAAGCAGATTTCTAAAGGGAAACCACGTATAACTAAATTGCTTGAGTTGTTTGAAGAGGTAATTTCTTTGCGCAGCAGCAGCGCGAGCAGGAGCTTGGACCAGGGGCCTGTCGGGAAGCCGGTGAGTCAGAGATTTTAAATCTTTAAAAAACTTACCTCGAGCGTCAGAGCCTTCCATTTCTCACAGCACCTCGGAGCAGATGTTTCTGGGAAGGGAGGAACCTTTCGTTTTCACCCCTCAGGTATAAAAGTGATCGTTGTGTAACCCGAGACCCTACCCTTGTAGGGCCTCCCACCTATCCACCTCCTCTAACGTTATACATCAGGGACAAATCAAGGTAAGCTTCTCTTTTGTTTTACTTTCTGTTTAGGAGATTATCAGGGATGGCAGTGCAGATGGAGGAATATTCCTTCTGCATGATGTATGAGGTGAGGGACGTCATTAGTGTCCCATCCAAATACGTCTGCAGGAAGTGCACCCAAATCTTGCTCCTCCAAGACCGCGTTAGGGAACTGGAGCGAGAGCTGGATGAGCTTCGGATCATTTGGGAGGCAGAGTCAGTGATAGACAAGAGTTAAAGGGAAGTAGTTACTCCTAAGCGTGAAGAAAGCGGGGTAACTGTTAGAAGGGGGAGAAAGCAGTCAGTGCAGGGATCCCCTGAGGTCGTTCCCCTGAAAAACAAGTATACCGTTTTGGATACTGTTGGGGGGAACGACTTACCAGGAGCATGCAGTAGGGTGCAGGTATCTGGCACAGAATCTGTCCCTCTTGCACAGAAGGGAAGGGGGGATAGGAAGAGAGCGATAGTCATTGGGGACTCAATAGTTAGAGGGACTGATAGAAGGTTTGCCGGGAACGAAAGAGACTCACGGTTGGTGTGTTGCCTCCCAGGTGCCAGGGTCCATGATGTCTCGGATCGTGTCTTTGGGGTCCTGAAGGGAAAGCGTGACCAGCCCCAAGTCGTGGTCCACATAGGCACCAACGACATAGGTAGAAAGAGGGATAGGGGTGTCAGGCAGGATTTCAGGGAGCTAGGGTGGAAGCTGAGAACTAGAACAAACAGAGTGATTAGCTCTGGTTTGTTATCCGTGCCACGTGATAGCGAGGCAAAGAACAGAGAGAGATTTCAGCTGAACACGTGGCTGCAGGGATGGTGCAGGAGGGAGGGCTTCAGGTACATGGACAATTGGGGCTCATTCTGCGGAAGGTGGGACCTCTACAAACAAGACGGTCTCCACTTGAACCAGAGGGGCACTAATATCCAAGGTGGGAAATTTGCTACTGCTATTCGGGTGGATTTAAACTAGCTCAGAAGGAGGATGGGAAACTGAGGTGTAGTCCTGGTACACAGGCGGATGAGCGTAGGGAGGACATGGGCAGGATCTCACTGTCACAGGAATGTGCTGGCAGACAGCAAGCTGGGTTGAAGTGTGTCTACTTTAACGCCAGGAGTATCCGGAATAAGGTAGGTGAGCTTGCAGCTTGGAGAGGTACCTGGGACTGCGATGTTGTGGCCATTTCGGAGACATGGATAGAGCAGGGTCAGAAATGGATGTTGCAGGTTCCAGGGTTTAGATCTTTCATAAAGGTCAGGGAAGGTGGTAAAAGAGGAGGGGGTGTGGCTTTGTTGGTCAAGGACAGCATAACGGTGGCTGAAAGAACTTTTGATGAGGACTTGTCTACTGAGGTGGTATGGGCTGAGGTTGCCGAGGAACGTTTGTCGACTGAGTCAGTATGGGTGGAAGTTAGGAACAGCAAGGAAGCAGCCACCTCATTGGGGGTTTTCTAGAGACCCCCAAATAGCAGTAGGGAGATCGAAGAACTCACAGGCCGGCACATTGTTGAAAAGTGCAAACGTAGCAGGGTTGTTGTTATGGGTGACTTCAACTTTCCCAATATTGATTGGAACCTCCTCAGTGCATATGGTTTGGAAGGAGCCGTTTTTGTCAGGTGTGTTCAAGAGGGTTTCCTTACTCAGTATGTGGACAGGCCGACGAGGGGAGAGGCCATTTTGGATTTGGTGCTCGGCAATGAGCCAGGACAGGTCTCAGATCTCATGGTGGGAGAATGCTTTGGCGACAGTGACTGCAACAACCTCACATTTACCACAGCCATGGAAAGGGAAAGGAGCAGATATTTAACTGGGGAAAAGGAAACTACGACGCTATCAGGCAGGAGTTGGGAAGTACAGATTGGGAGCAATTGTTCCACAGAAAGGGCACAACAGAAATGTGGAGACTGTTTAAGGAGCAGTTGTTGCGAGTGTTGCATAAATTTGTTCCTCTGAGAAAGGTAAGACAGGGTAAGATTAAGGAGCCTTGGATGACAGGAACAGAGATGCTTCTCGTCAAAAAGAAAAAGGCAGCTTACGTAAGGTGGAGGAAGCAAGGGACTAGCACAGCTTTAGAGGATTATAGGCTTGTTCAGAAGGAGCTCAAACGTGGACTGAGCAGGGCCAGGAGGGGGCACAAAAAAGGCTTGGCAGGAAGGATTAGGGAGAACCCGAAGGCATTTTACTCATACGTGAGGAAGAAGAGAATGATCAAGGAAAAGGTAGGGCCGATCAGGGATAGCATAGGGAACTTGTGCGTGGAGTCTGAGCAGATAGGGGAAGCCCTAAATGAGTTTTTTGCTTCAGTTTTCACTAAGGAAAGGGATCTTGTTGTGAATGAGAACTTTGAGGAGCAGGGAAACAGGCTTGAACAGATTGAGATTGAGGAAGTTGATGTGCTGGAAATTTTGGCAAACATTAAGATTGATAAGTCCCCAGGGCCAGACCAGATTTATCCTAGGTTGCTCCGGGAAGCGAGAAAGGAGGTTGCTAAGCCGCTAGCAAAGATCTTTGCTTCCTCACTCTCCACAGGAGTCGTACCGGAAGATTGGAGGGAGGCAAATGTTGTTCCTCTTTTCAAGAAAGGGAATAGGGAAATCCCTGGAAATTACAGACCAGTCAGTCTTACGTCTGCGGTCAGCAAGGTTTTGGAAAGAATTCTGAGGGATAGGATTTATGACTATTTGGAAAAGCAGAGCGTGATTAAAGGGAGTCATCACGGCTTTGTGAGGGGCAGGTCATACCTCACAAATCTATTGAGTTCTTTGAGGAGGTCACGAGACAGGTTGATGAGGGTCGAGCAGTGGATGTGATGTACATGGACTTCAGCAAGGCATTTGATAAGGTTCCCCACGGCAGGCTCATTCATAAAGTCAGGAGGTATGGGATACAGGGTGATTTGGCTGTATGGATTCAGAATTGGTTGGCTGACAGGAGGCAAGAGTGATTGTAGATGGTAAGTGTTCTGCCTGGAGGTCAGTGCTGAGTGGTGTCCCACAGGGCTCTGTTCTTGGGCCTCTGCTCTTTGTAGTTTTTATAAATGACTTGGATGAGGAGGTTGAGGGGTGGGTTAGTATGTTTGCTGATGACACAAAGGGTGGAGGTGCCGTTGATAGTATCGAGGGCTATTGCAAGCTTCAGCGAGACACTGACAGTATGCAGAGCTGGGCTGAGAAATGGCAGATGGAGTTCAACCTGGATAAATGCGAAGTGATGCATTTTGGAAGGTCGAACTTAAATGCTGAATATAGCATTAAAGGCAGGATTCTCGGCAGTGTGGAGGAACAGTGGGATCTTGGTGTTGAAGTGCATAGCTCCCTCAAAGTTGCCACCCAAGTGGATAAGGTTGTTAAGAAAGCATATGGTGTTTTGGCTTTCATTAACAGGGGGATCGAGTTTAAGAGCCACGAGGTTTTTCTGCAGCTCTACAAAACCCTAGTGAGACCACACTTGGAATATTGTGTCCAGTTCTGGTCGCCCTATTATAGGAAAGATGTGGAGGCTTTGGAGAGGGTGCAAAGGAGGTTCACCAGGATGCTACCTGGACTGGAGGGCTTGTCTTACAAGGAGAGGTTGACTGAGCTCGGACTTTTTTCTCTGGAGAGAAGGAGGAAAGAGGTGACCTGATCGAGGTGTACAAGGTAATGAGAGGCATGGATAGAGTCGATAGCCAGGGCAGGACTGACTGCCACGAGGGGTCACAGTTTTAAGGTGTTAGGAGAAAGGTATAGAGGAGACATCAGAGGGAGGTTCTTCACCCAGAGAGTTGTGAGCGCATGGAATGCTTTGCGAGTGGTGGTTGTGGAAGCAGAGTCATTAGTGACATTTAAGCGCCTGCTGGAAATGCACATGGACAGCAGTGAATTGAGGGGAATTTAGGTCAGGTTATTTTATTTTTGGATTAGGATTAATCCACGGCACAACATCGTGGGCCGAAGGGCCTGTACTGTGCTGTACTTTTCTATGTTCTATGTAACAGAAAGGCACCATGAGGCACCAGGGAAGGTGAATGCCTCGTGGTATTGTCGCTGGATTGTTAATCCAGAGACCCAGATAACGTTCTGGGGGCCCATTCTGGGTTACAATCCTACCATGGCAGATGGTAGAATTTGAATTCAATAGAATATCTGGAATCTAAAATATCTCAGGCGGCTCAGCGACACAGTGGTTAGCACTGCTGCCCCGCAGCATCAGGGACCCTGGTTTAATTCCACACTCAGGCAACTGTCTGTGTGGAGTTTGCACATTCTCCTCGTATCTACGTAGGTTTCCTCCGGGATGCTCTGGTTTCCTCCCACAGTCCAAAGACGAGCAGGCTATGTCATGCTAAATTACCCATAGTGTAAAGGGATTTGTAGATCAGGTGGATAATAGGGGGAGGGTTCTCTGGGGATTGGTGTGACTTGTTGGGCCAAAGGGCCTGTTTCCACACTGTAGGGATTCTATGATCAATGAATTAAGAATCCAACCATGACCATGAATCCATTGTTGGAAAAATCCAAATGGTTCACTCATGTCCTCTCGGAAAGAAACTGCCATCCTTACTTGGTCTGGTTTACAAGTGACTCCAGACCCACAGAAATGTAGCTGACTCTGATTTGCCCTTTGAACAATTAGATATGAGCAATAAGTGCTGCCTAGCCAGCGACCCCCTCATTCCATTAACAAATAAAGAAATAAAATGCTGTTCATGTGGGTCTACATGGACTTCTATAAGATGTTTACTGAGTGCCACGTAACAGGCCTGTGACCAAAGTTATAGCTCATGGAATAAAAGTGACAGTCGTAAAATGGCTGCAAAATTGGCTGACAAGTAGGAAACAAGAGCAGTGATCAAGCATGTTTTCCAGTTGGAGAAATGCTTGTAGGGGAGTTCCTTAGAGTCATCGGTAATGGGACTCTTTCTTTTCCTGATAACTATTAACGATATTGATCTTTGCTTGCAGGGGACAATTTCAAACTTTGCAAATGACACAAAACTTGGAAGAATTGTAAACTGTGAAAAGGGCAGTATGAAGCTCCAAAATGAAATAGACAAGTTAGTGAGCAGATTGGCAGCGGATGAGATTCGATGCAGAGAAGAATTAGTTGATGCATTTTGATAGGAACAACAATGAAAGTCAATATAAAATAAGGGAAGAATTCTAAAAGGGTACAGGAGCAGACGGAACTCTGTGCCTACATGAGGAGGTAGGACAGGTGAATGTCACTGCAGCGGTGGCAGCAGCTGGAGGCTGTGGTGGTCAGCCACCAGGCAGTTAGTGTGCCCAGGGAGAAGTCTGGCAGTTGGCAGCATTGCGGCTTCTTCACGTTTCAGAGTGTGGAAGCAGCTGGGGGCTCAGACAGCTAACAGAACAGAACATCAGCAGGAGTGCAACAGCAGGCAGCCTTGGGCAGCCAACAGTGAGCAGAAGCAGGCGGCCCATGGCAGCCAGAAGTGAGAGCAGGAGCACAGGTAGCCCAGGTGGCCAGAGGCAAAAGCGGGAGTAGGCAACCCAGGGTGGCTGACTGTGAGAGTGGGAGCAGGCAGTCTGCGACAATGGCAGGAGCAGCAACAGGCTTTCCATGGCAATGGCTATACCAGGGACAGGCTGCAATGTGACAAGAGCAGGCAACGTGAGGCAGTGGCGGGGCAAGGTCAAGCCTTGTAAGGAATGCAAGCCCAGCATGGCCAGGCACTTAAGGACTGTGGTGTTGAGCTGTTAGCTGTGTTTCTGTTTTTTCACCTCTGGTAAGAAGGACCGCAATGTTTAATATTATAACTCTGTTTCACTTGTTCTTCTGCTTTGTCCTACAATTCAGTACCTAGGTCCCATTGTACCTTAGGTGGCGACTTGTAAACTTTTCACTGTATTAATGTGAGTACTTGTGACAATGAACCTAATTCAAATTCAGGTGGTTAGGGAAATTAATAAAACACACAGTATCCTCAGCTTTATCAATTAGTAGGGGCAGTGAGTTCAAAAGCAAGGAGATGATATTATATATAAGGTACTTGGTTAGATGTCAGCTAGTGTATTGTGTACGGTTCTGAGTGCCACGCTACAAGAAAGATCCGAATACATTGGAGAGTGTGCAAAAGTCATTTACAAGAATGGTTCCAGGGATGAGAAATTTCAGTTATGAAAATAGATTGAAACATTTGGGAACAAAAACAGAAATTGCTGGGAAAATGCAATGGATCTATCTGTGAAGAGAAAGCACAGTTAACATTTCAGGTCCAGTGACCCTACTCAAACTAATTGTAGCCAGCAAAAGGTTGGTATAAAAGCTAAAGATAGGATCCGGAAGAGGATAAGAGTAAATGATAGGCGGAGATGAAGCCCATGGGAAGAGAACAGCAGTTGGACAGTCAAAGGAATGAGTAAACATCAGCCTGGGGGAAATCAATAGGTGCTAAATTGGGACCATTAGTAGCTGGCAATGGGATGGTTGTGGCAGCAGCCCATTAGCTGGCAAGGCGTGGGGTAAGAATAAGGAAGAAGGTGCTCAGGTCCTAAAATTATTGAACTTAATAGTAAGCCATATCTCCACCTATCATTTACTCCTCCCTACTCCTCCCACCCCATTTACAACTCTACAATTAGTTCTAAAGAAGGGTCACTGGTTCAAAAACACTAACTCTGCTTCCTCTCCATAAATGCTGCTAGACCTGCTGGGTTTTCCCAGCAACTTCTGTTTTTGTTACCGATTTCCAGCAGATCTTTCTTTTTCTTTTAAAATTGGGACTATTCCCCTTGGAGACAAAAAGGCAATAAGGAGAAGAAAAATTCAGAAGTTTACAAAATTATGCAGAGGGATGAATAGAGCAGACAGGGAAAAACTATTCCCACTCTTAAAAGGATCAGGTGTTTGAGGTAGTATATTAGCATGGATAGCAAAACAACTAACAGATGACAGAATAGAGATAAGAGAGTGGGATTAATGACGTAATAATGCAGAAGCACCTACTAGCTCAATCCCAACTGGACTTGTAACAGGCACTACAATTGGCATTACCCTTAGAAAATGCGGCAATTGGACCAGGAGAACTACAGGGCATCCCAATGGAAGTGGGCACCCTTGTTTGTCCAAGTGAGCTTGAGGAACGCCACTTGAGTGTAGGCAATTGCAGGGCATAACCTGAGCAGAGGGACCCGAGCCCAGCCCACTGCAGAACCCCACAACAAAGCCAAGCCTCAGTCAAGTGGTAAAAAGTTCAGAGATAATAGAAACTGAGATACTGGAGAATCTGAGATAACAAGGTGTAGAACTGGATGAACACAGCAGGCCAAGCAGCATCAGAGGAGCAGGAAGGCTGACGTTTCAGGCCTAGACCCTTCTTCAGAAATGGGGGAAGCAAAGGCGAATCTGAAAATAAATAGGGAGAGAGGGGGAGGCAGATCGAAGATGGATAGATGAAAAGATAGGTGGAGAAGAGGCAGACCGGTCAAACAGGCAGGGATGGAGCCAGTGGAAGTGAGTGTAGGTAATGAGGAAATAGGTCAGTCCAGAGAGGACAGACAGGTCAAGGGAGTGGGATGAGGCTACTAGGTAGGAGATGGAGGTGGGGCTTGAGATGGGAGGAGGGGATGGGTGGGAGGAAGGACCGGTTAGGGAGGTGGGGCAAGCTGGGCTGGTTTTGGGTTGCGGTAGAAGGAGGGGAGATTTTGAAGCTTGTGAAGTCCACACTGGGCTGCAGGGTTCCCAAGCGGAATATGAGTTGCTGTTCCTGCAACCTTCGGGTAGCATCATTGTGGCACTGCAGGAGGCCCAGGATGGACATGTCACCTGCGGAATAGGAGGGGGTGTTGAAATGGTTCGCGACTGGGAGGTGCAGTTGTTTAGTGCAAACTGAGCATAGGTGTTCTGCAAAGCGGTGTCCAAGCCTCTGCTTGGTTTCCCCAATGTAGAGGAGGCCACAACAGGAACAGCGGATGCAGTATACCACATTAGCAAATGTGCAGGTGAACATCTGCTTGATGTGGAAAGTCTTCTTGGGGCCTGGGATGGGGGTGAGGGGGTAGGTGTAGGGACAGCTGTAGCACTTCCTGCAGTTGCAGGGCAATGTGCCGGGTGAGGAGGGGCTGGAGGGGAGTGTGGAGCGGACAAAGGAGTCATGGAGAGAGTGGTCCCTCCGGAAAGCAGATAATGGTGGGGTGAAAAAATGTCCTTGGTGGTGGGGTCGGATCACAGATGGCGCAAGTGTCGGAGGATGATGCGTTGGATCCAGAGGTTGGTGGGGTGGTATGTGAGGATGAGGGGGATTCTATTTTGGTTGTTATTGCAGGGAGGTGATGTGTGAGATGAGTTGCTAAAAGGTTTTCAGGATCTGGGCCAGCAAACCATTTTCGCTGCTGGTATGTGGACTCAAGACAGCAAAGGAGTCCTACAAGGCCTGATTTGAGGAAGAAAACTCATCAGCCGGTACCCAAGGAAGTGCAGACCTTGGAAAATTCCCCTACATGTGGGGTGGAACAATTAAATTGCTTAGCGATGTCCAGATCAGAACTGAATAAAATCACTGTTTGTTAAATGGTCACCCAGTTCCCATGGAGGTCGAATACAGTGCAGCTGTATCTCTGGTTGCAGAACCTGCTTTTAACAAGATCCACCTGGTTCCAATCACTACCTCCCTTCACCCCCAAGTCCAGGGACGTAGGCCTGGTCTTTCTCTTCAGGCTTTTCTGCAACTTTTTCGCCTCAACACCAGTTGAGCTAATTCGGACTCTGACACAGGTGGCATGTAGCAAACATCTGGAGCCTCTTGGCAAAGTTCCCTCCTCTTCTATTCAAAACTTTTGATCAGCAGCAGAGACTTGTTATTCAGCCTGCCAACACTCTACTCACACTATTTGTATGATCTTTTGATCTCTCTGTCTGTAAATTCTGTGCCTCTGTGCTTCTCTTCACTTCATCTGACGAAAGAGCAGTGTTCTGAAAGCTTGTGATTTTAAATAAACCTGTTGGATTATAACCTGGTGTCACGTGACTTCTGACCTTAGAATAAGATGTAACACATTTAAGACAGGACATGAAGAGGAATTTCTTCTCTCAGAGGGGTAATGAATCTGTAGAATTCTTTACCGCAGAGGGCAGGTGACACTACATTATTAAGCATATTCAAGGCCCAGATAGATAGATTTAGAGGGAAAACAGAGTTAACGTTTCAGGTCTGGTCAGTTCTGAGGAAGGGTCACTGGAAACGAAACGTTAACTCTGTTTTCTCCTTCACTGATGCTGCCAGACCTGCTGAGCTTTTCCAGCAACTGTGTTTGTGCTCCTGATTTACAGCATCCGCAGTTCTTTTGGTTTCTAGACAGATTTAGAGTCATACAGTCAGACAGTTGTACAGCGTAGAAACAGACCGTTCAGTCCAACACATCCATGCTGACAAGATATCCTAAATTAATCTAGTATTTGAATCAAATGCCAGTATTTGGATCAAATCCTTCCAAACCCTTCCTATTCATGTGTATATTGAGATGTCTTTTAAATGTTGTAATTGTGCCAGCCTGCACCACTTTCTCTGGCAGCCCATTCCATACACAAACTTCTACATGAAAATGGTGCCCCTTAAGTCCCTTCTAAACCTTTCCCTTCTTACCTGAAATCGATGCCCTCTAGTTTTGGACTCCCCTACTCTGGGGAAAAGAACTTTGCTCTTCAGCCTATCCATGCCTCTCATGATTTTATACACCTCTATAAGATCACCCCTCAGTCTCCTACACTCCATGAATTTCTAACTCCTCTACTCAATGCACTGACCAATAAAGGTAAGCATTCCAAATGCCTTCTTCACTACCCTGTCTATCCGCAACTCCACTTTCAAGGAACTATGAATCTGCACTCCAAGACGTCTTTATTCAGTAACACTCCACAAGTCCTTACCATCATTTACGATCAGTAAGAAAATCAATGGTGGAAAAGGCTGCAAAGTGTGGAGCAGTGGATTATCAGATCAGGCATGATCTCACTGAATGGCAGAGTAGACTTGATGGACTGAACAGCTCACTTCTACTCCTACATCTTATAATCTTATGGTTCAACTGAGTTTATATTCACTACAGTTTAGAAGATTTAGAGGGGATCCAATTGAAATGCATAACATTCTTAACACATTGATCAATTTTATGCAGAAAGGACATTTTCCCAGTGGAGGAGTCTGGAACGCAGGGTCACAGACTCAACATACAGGTTAGGCCATTTAGGCCTGAAAATGTTTCTTCGCAGAGAGGGTGGTCAATCTGTGGAATCCTCGACTGAAGAGGTACTGGATATGAGGTTACTGACTATATTCAAGCGATTGCTGTATTTTTAAATATTGAAGGCATGGAGTATGAAGAGAAAGCAAAAATATGGCAAGAGGTCGAGGATCAGACATGATCATACTGAACAGCAAACTCAACTGGTCAAATGGCCTCATCCTGCATCCAGTTTCAATGATTCTAAACCGGGCTGCGTGCATCCCTTTTTTCAAGAACTAGGCTGTCTGGTAAAGATTTAAACGTTTGCTGAAAGTCAACTAAATGACATAATGATAGATAAGGAGAAAGAAGATGGCTCCTTTTCTCAAGTCTGAAGCAATTTTGTTAATGTAAATCAGAGTTTTAACATTTGCCTTGTCCAGCACTAGTTTTACCATAAGGTTGTCAGCCATGATTACAATAATGGAAAATTGCCCTAGTGAATGCCAACAAGTCATACAAGTAAATTAATTTTCTGCATTTGGACGAGAAAAGTCCATAACTGCACCTCCTGATACCACAGTAAAGGATGCAATTATCACTACCTTAAAGCCCCTAACTTCAGAATGTTGCTGATATGCACGAGTCTCAGAAATGACAAATAATGATCATCTTCTTTGGAACGTAGGTAAATCATCCAGAGTCTTGAGTCTGTTTATCCATTCAATTGAACCAGAACCAAACTGTGCTTCAATTCTGATGCAAGATCATTAAATTGAATTTATGAACGTCCAAAATATGAAGGTTCATGCTTACAAATGACTTCCCATAATAATGTTAATTTTAAAGACCCACGAGTTTGGGTGGGATGCTCCAAAGGGCAGTGTCGACTTGTTGGGCCGAAGGGCCTGTTTCCACGCTGTAGGGAATCTAATGTCAACATTTGCTCGTACTTACAAATGTCTATTTTGTATTGTACTGTATAACATTCCAACTTACATACAAGTCGACTTACAAATGTACTCAGAAATAGAACTCGTTCGTAACCGGAGAACTGTCTGTACCTGTTTGTCCATCAACATACAATGCCTAAAATAATATTTCCAACATTACCTGTTTTTATTTCAGATGTGAAACATCCATTGACTTTAGCTTATGTACCATGATTACATTTGTCCGCTTTTATTCCATATATTTTGATATACTTACCTAACAAAAAAATGACAAATTTCAAGAAGTGTCAAAATAAAGCAGATCAAAAATAATTGGGCCTACATATCTTTCAAATGTAACGGATAAATGCTGGAATTTGAACAGGCAAAATATGCAGGATTTTTTTTCTATGCATACTAACCTGAAAGCTGAATATTGAAGGTCAATCTCTCTCCTGCTGCTTCACAAACATATTCACCTAAATCTTTTGATTCCACATTCTGAATGATAAGTTTTCGAAGATTACCACTGGATTCAAGATTAATCTTTTTACTGGTAGCGAGTAGTTTTCCATCTCTAAACCATTTGACGTCCATTTTGGACTGTGACACTTCACAACTGAGTATAGCATTCTCTGATCGTCGAACTTTCACTTCCTTCTGAACTAAACCTTTATTGACAAATCCAGTTTCTGGTTCTGCAAACAAGAAACATCAATTGGAATGTCAGATCAAGAAATGACAGATATAAACCTGGCCAGGCATTTATGCTTAACATTAAAGGTTTAATTACAGATTAATATAATAATGCATCTAACATACAAAGATACAAGATAAGCATTCCTAAGTACCAAATTGGTGCAGAATTCATCTTATCTCATTAGGAGACCAAAACTATCACCACATTCTTCCAGGAGAGACAAAGAGAGATAAAACAGATCGCTCTTTAAGATGAAAGAGAGAATATCAAGAAGGAAATAGATAAAGGGAAGCAGGTGCAGAGAAAGGTTATGAGAGTCTTTTGAATATGCAGAAAGTTCCCTACCTTAAACATTGTAAAAGCTAAAGAATTGCTTCAGGCTCCTAAAATTGAATTGTTCAAATGACCTGCACTTTTTCTGCTTTAACAACACTATATGAAACATGTGGAAACTTGTCAACAAGATGAATTTCTGCCTCGTCAGAGTAATGACTACTCCATTTCTATCCAATTTCAACCGATGTTGATTTTGAAATAACTCCAGAGAGGCTGGTATCCCATCAGCAAATCACCAAATGCCATATACTACATACATTGATGACATTTCCTTTCTTTGGACTCATGGTGAGAAATCGCTGAAACAACTACAAATTTATATCAACAAGTTTCATCCCCCCATTCAAACTTGCCATGGACTACTCTTTAAAATCAGTCTCATTCTTGGACACATGCATCTCCATCAGGAACAAACACCTCAATACCTCATTCCACTGCAAGCCTACGGATAACCTCACGATGCTGCACTTTTCTGGCTTCCACTCTGAACATAGTAAAACAGCCAACCTCTAAAGATAAGCTCTATGCATACATAAGATCTGTTTGGATGAGGAGGAACACGGGCACCTGAAGGTGTTGATGGATGCACTCACAGGGACAGGATACAACGCTCAACTCATCAATCACCAGTTCCGACATGCCACAGCAAAAAAACCATTATGGCCTCCTCAGAAGACTTAACACAGGACACACCCGATAGGGCACCCTTCACCATCTAGTACTTCATGTGAGTGGAGAAACTACGCCATGTTCTTTGCAGTCTTCAACACATCATCGATCGCAATGAGCACGTCGCCAAGATCTGCCCCACACCTCCACTTGTCACCTTCAAACAACAGCCAAACCTGAAACAGACCATTGTTCGCTATAAACTACCCAGCATTCAGGACAACATTGGCCACAACATTATACAACCCTGCCATGACAAACTCTACAAGACAGGTCAGTTCTTCCACATGGACAGTACCATCACCAAGTCCACGGCAGATATTCATGTGACTCAGCCAACATCACCAATCAGGTATACTGCAGGCAAATATGCCCTGAGGCATGGTATATTAGTGAAATCACGCAGATGCTACAACAACAAATGAATGGACACCGCGCAACAATCGCCAAACAAGGGTGCTCCCTCCCAGTGGGGAACACGTCAGCGTCAAGGACAAACTGCCTCAGATCTTCAGGTTACCATCTTCCAAGGAAAACTTCGGGATACATAGCAATGCAGAGTCGCCAAGCAGAGGCTGACAGCCAAGTTCAGTACCCATGAGGACGGCCTCAACCGCGATCTTGGGTTCATGTTGCACTACAGGTGATCCCACCACACTATACATTCTCTCACACACACTCACATGCACGCATATATTCATACACACTCAGTGACACAAACATACTCTCTCTGTCTCTCTGCCCCCCAACACACTCGCAATGTCTCACACACGTACACACGCACACGCGCGCGCGTGTAAATCAATGGGATGAATTTGCATTTTCAGATACATTCTATTTTGTTCAAAAAGTACACAACTTATAGACAGATAATGTGGTGTTTTACAAATTCTTACTTTAGAAATAAAACCAGTCTGACTCCAAACCAAAACATGCAGGGTGGTTCTGCCTCACTGCTGCCTCACAGCTCGAGGGACCCAGGTTCAATTCTACCATTGGGAGACTGTCTGTGTGGAGTTTGCACATTCTCCCCATGTCTGTGTGGGTTTCTTCCAGATGCTTTAGTTTCCTCCCACAGTCCAAAGATGTGCAGGTTAGGTGGATTGACTATGCTAAACAGCCATAATGTTCAGGAATGTGTAGATTGGGTGGGATGCTCTGATGGTTGGTCTGGACTTTTTGGGCTGAAAGGGCCTGTTTCCATGCTGTGGAGATTCTATGATCAAACAAGATCTAAGATGCATTGTCTGACTTAAAATGTCACCTATTCTTCACACTGATTAAAACTTTATTTCTGTCAAGGGAGTGACTTGAAAGAAATTTGGGGATTTACATACACATATTAATCAATTAAAACCTTCTAACTGATTATAGATTTAAGAGCATCTTAGGTTTGTTAAAACATCCTCAACAGTTGTGTGCCCCTTTGATCTTTTACTTATAAATACTGTGTCTGATGTCACCTCTCTCAATAACACCCGAAGAAGGAGTAAGGCTCCGAAAGATTTTGTTTTCAAATATATCTGTTGGACTATAACTTGGTGTCTTGTAATTTCTGAGCTTCTCCACCCCAGTCCAACACCAACACCTCCACTCACTTTATTTACACATGGAAACTCCTTGACACTAATCCAGCTCCCTCAGATCCAGCTCTCAGAGTGAACAGGATGGCTAACACTCTTGTATTTATCTGGCAGGCACAGCTCTCCGATTGTACCAGATGAAGAGTCCCAATTGAAAAACTCACATTCTACGAGGTCCAGAGATAGTAGGAATTGCCAATGCTGGAGAATGTGAGATAACACGGTGTAGAGCTGGAGGAACACAGCGGGCGAAGTAGAATCAGAGGAGCAGGAAAGCTGACGTTTTGGGTCGAGACCCTTCTTCAGAAATGGGGAAAGGGAAGGGGATTCTGAAATAAATAGGGAGACAGGGAGAGGCAGATAGAAGATGTATAAAGGAGAAAATAGGTGGAGAGGAGATAGACAGGTCAAAGAGGCGGGGTTGGGGCCACTGAAGATGAATGTAGGTGGGGAGTTAGGGAGGGGATAGGTCAGTCCAGGGAGGACGGACAGGTCAAGGAGGCGAAATGAGGTTGATCGGTAGGAGATGGGGGTGGGGCTTGAAGTGGGAGGAACGGTTAGGGAGACGGGGACGAGCTGGGCTGGTTTTGGGATGCGGTCGGGAGAGGGGATTTTGAAGCTTGTGAAGTCCACATTAATACCCTTGGGCTGCAGGGTTCCCAAGCAACATATGAGATGCTGTTCCTGCAGCATTCGGGTGGCGTCATTGTGGCAGTGCAGGAGGCGCAGGATGGACATGTTGTCCAAGGAGTGGGAGGGGAGCTGAAATGGTTCGCGACTGGGAGGTGTTTGTTTGCGAACTGAGCATAGGTATCCCGCAAAGCAGTCCCCAAGCTTTCACTTGGTTTTCCCAATGTACAGGAGGCCACAATGGGAACAGCGGATACAGTATACCACATTAGCAGATGCGCAGGTGAACATCTGTTTGATGTGGAAGGTCTTCTTAGGGCCTGGGATGGGAGTGAGGGGGGAGGTGTAGGGATAGGTGTAGCACTTGCTCCGGTTGCAGGGAAGAGTGCCGGGGTGGTGGAGATGGAGGGGGATGTGGAGCAGACAAGGAAGTCACGGACAGATGGTCCCTCCGGAAAGCAGGTAAGGGTGGGGAGGGAAAAATGTCCTTGGTAGTGGGGTTAGATTGCAGGTGGCAGAAATGTCGGAGGATGATGCATTGAATTCAGAGGTTGGTGGGTGGTACGTAAGGATGAGGGGATTCTGTTATGGTTGTTATTGCGGGTAGGGGATGTGAGGGATGCATTGTGGGAAATGCAGGAGACACGGTTGAGGGGAAGTTGCAGTCCTTGAAAAAAGAGGACATCTCGAATGTCTGTGAGTGGAATGTCTCATATCAGGAGCCGATGCAGCGGAGGTGAAGGAATTGGGAATAGGGGATGGCATTTTTGCAGAAGGTGGGTGGGAGGAGGTGTATTCTAGGTAGCTGTGGGAGTCAGTAGGTTTTAAATGGATTTTGGTTTCCAGATGGATGCCAGAGATGGAGATAGAGAGGTGCAGGAAGGAGAGAGAGATATCAGAGATGGTCCAGGTGAACTTAAAGTTGGGGTGGAAAGTGTTAGCGAAGTGGATGAACTGTTCGAGTTCCTCGTGGGAGCACAAGGCGGCGCCAATACAGTCATCAATGGAGGAAGAGGTGGGGGATAGGGCCAGTGCAACTTTGAAAGAGGGATTGTTCCACGAGTCCTACAAAGAGGCAGGCATAGCTTGGGCCCATGTGGGTAACTATGGCCACCCCCTTTGTCTGTAGGTAGTGGGAGGAATTGAAAGAGAAGGTATTGAGGATAAGGACGAATTTGGATAAGGGGATGAGGGTGTCAGTGGAGGGGGACTGATCAGGCCTGCGGGACAGGAAGAAGCAGAGGGCTTAGGCCATCTGCTTGGGAAATGCAGGTGTATAGGACTGGACTTCCATAGTAAAGATGAAGTGTTGGGGACCAGGGAATTGGAAGTTCTAGAGGAGGTGGAGAGTGTGAGTGGTGTCATGGACGTAAGTAGGGAGTTCCTGGACCAAGGGGGAGAAAATGGAATCGAAAGAGGTGGAAATAAGTTTGGTGGGGCAGGAGTAGGCAGAGACAATGGGTCAACCAGGTCAGTCAGATTTGTGGGTTTTGGGAAAGACATAGAAGCAAGCGGTGCAGGGTTGGGGAGTGATGAGATTAGAGGCTGTGGGTGGGAGGTCACCTGAGGTGATGAGGTTGTGGATAGCTTAGGAGATAATGGTTTGGTGGTTGGGGGTGGGGTCATGATCAAGGGGGCGGTAGGAGGAGGTGTTGGAGAGTTGCCACTGGTCTCGGCAATGTAGAGGTCAGTGCACCATACTACAACTGCACCTCCCTTGTCCGCGGGTTTTATGGTGAGGTTGGGATTGGAGCAGAGGGATGGGAGGGCTGCACGTTCTGCGGGGGAGAGGTTGGAGTGGGTGAGGGGGTGGAGAGGTTGAGGCAATCGATGCCTCAACAGCAATTAGAGATGAAGAGGTCGAGGGAGGGTAGGAGGTCTTGGGGTGGTGTCCAGCAGGAGGGGGTGTGTTGGAGGTGGGAGACGGGGTCAGTAGAGGGAGGGTTAGGCTCACAATTAAAGAAGTAAGCGTGACGGCAGAGGCGGCAGGAAAACTGGTCAATGTCCAAATGTGAGTAATATTCATCGACATGTGGGTGGACTGACCATTCGTCCTCAGTAAGGGGGAGGTCTGGGGGGGATGGTGAAGACTTGGCAAAGTGAGGTGCTATTGTCTCGTCTGGAGATGCTGGCTGCGGAGGTGGTAGGCAGAGAGACGTTGGCGGTGGGCGGAGCGACGTCAGTGGTAGGTGGAGAGACATCAGACTTCACAAGCCTTAAAATCTCCCCTCACATAACCGCATCCTAAAAACAGCCCAGCTCGTCCCTGTCTCCCTAACCATTCCTCCCACCTCAAGCCCCACCCCCATCTCCTACCCACCAACCTCATCTCGCCTCCTTGACCTGTCTGTCCTCCCAGGACCGACCTATCCCCTCCCTAATTCCCCACCTACATTCACCTTCAGTGGCTGCAACTCCGTCTCTTTGACCTGTCTATCTCCTCTCCACCTACTTTCTCCTTTATCCATCTTCTATCCGCTTCCCCCCTCCCTATTTATTTCAGAATCCCCTTCCCCTCCCCCATTTCTGAAAAAGGGTCTCGACCCGAAACGTCAGCTTTCCTGCTCCTGTGATTTTGCTTGGCCAGCTGTGTTCATCCAGCTCTTCTGTGAGGTCCACCTGGCTGACCTAGTTACAATCACTCCTGATCTCATCTGTACTATCACAAAAATTCAAACTTTATTATTCCATTAGTCTCCCTCTTTATCAGCCTCTAATTTGCTTTCTTCCACAAACTGTAGTCATCCAGAAGTCCACTATTCATTACTAGCAAGCCACCAGAGTCTGAAATTGAAAATTAATCTATATGTTTATATCCCTTCATGAATTTGCCTTCCTATCTATAAAACGACGTCAAGCAGCACAATGTTTTGCAAATTCAGCTCTCATAGTGCATTGGTAGTGTCAATACCTCTGAGCCTGGAAGCCCATGTTCAAGTCCACCTGCACCACAGATGTTCAATGACATTTCTAAACAAGTGGATTAGAAAATGTTAAAAAAAAGGCAGATCCAGGGATGGGTTCTGCAGAACTGTTTGCCCTGAGCTAGGTCTAGCCTTATGTATATTCAACATGTTCACCAGTAAATGATGTTCCTTTCCAGTTGGGCATCCTGAGTTATTACAGTCTGATGGTTTCTCCTGCTCCAGCATCATCAGTAACCACTCTTCTATCCACTTCCAACATCCTCTATCCCCCCTCTCTTTGTTTCATTTCAGGGAAAATTAATTCAGCCCCTCCAGTCCCCACAGCACCTCAACTGAGGTGTCTGTAATGTTCCAACTGATTGCACTTGACCTACATGGCTGACAGTGGCCCAAACCCCAGACTGCAAAGACACAGATCCCCAATTCTGGTAGAATCAGGCATTGCACTGACCACGACCAAGCCCCTAGACTAGAATAAGATCAGCCTTGTGACTGACTGTGGTGGTACTCTCTGATTGACTGTAGTTCCCTCTGACCTATTAAGAACTGATCCTCATTGACTTTTAGAAATGGCCATGTACTTGATGCATACAGTGCAGACACATACTTTACATATAACACTGAGACTACACATTACCATGCAGCAAAATGTACACCTCCTTGACTCTTCACCACCATGACAAGCTGCCTTTCTCCCCAGTGGACTAAAAAGCAATGCAAGCCACAGAAAATGGCATCCTCCATGTATGGGCAAAGTGAATTAATATAACAATATGAAGTCAAGAGCCACAAAAAGCATCCTGTGTAGATAGATATGATACTTGAGGTTGGTTGGTTAGGTGAGCTGGTTTGTTGTTCCACAGACGTTTTGTTACCATGCTGGGTAACATCATCAGTGCAGCCTCCTATGAAGCGTTGGTGTGTTTTCCTGCCTGTTTTTTAAACCCTGGAGTCCACTGAGATACTTGTGGCCCTGCATGCAAAGTGTCCTGGCAGAAGCAAGCAAGCTATGGCCCTGATCTCCAAAAAGAAGTCCTAAAGGTGGTGTAATTTAGATTAATAAGGCATGATCTTGTGGTAAATTTGGTGGTTTGTCAATGCCAATTTGTATAGACAAACAGTGTCTATGATGAGTGCAGGGAAGTTGTGGTGAAGGCAGAAATGGATGAATGTCCAGACATACAAGCAACAAGCTCCTGCCACCAGGTAACTATTCTGATTTTCATGTGAGAAATTGGCACTGTCTAGTTTCGCAAAAATGGAGAGAATTAGCAGTGGCATATAAATGAGGCAAGTTGTTCAAATAGTGAGATACAAATGCGTGGAATTAAGGTAGCTTAATAGTAAGTTTCTGGAGTCACCATTTAAAGCTTAATGGAAATTTTTTCTCAACACAAGATTCCAACTTTATCGTTATCACCATTCTTTTCCTAACTTTCTTACCAATGACACTGCCATTAAAGGCAAAAGAAAATTCTATCCCTTATTTACACTCTTCAGAATTTTTTCTCCAAACTATTGTAGCTAGCCACCTTTTCTTTAAGACTTTTCTTTAAAAATACAACTCCTTCCCTATCCTGTTAAACTCTCCTTGTTTGGTTGAAATTTGTATCTTACCACACATATTCCTGTATAATTCTTTCGGACAGTTCCCTAAATTAGAGGTATTATACAGGTGACAGCAGAAGACAACAAGATTAGGGAGATAGATCTTGCAAATGGTCAAGATGGAAAAGTTCTAAGGAATCCCAACCAGATGTCAGAAAAACGTAATCCAACAGATAATTAGATTTTGAAAATATCTTTGGTAAACACAGATTGAAAGTCAATATGTTTTACTGACCTGTAACCTGAACAAGGAATGTCAATTTCTCTCCAGCTGCTTCGCAGACATAATTGCCTCGATCCTTTAATTTTGCATTCTGAATAATAAGTCTTCGTATTCTACCATCAGATTCAAGTTTAACTTCCTGACTGGAAGTGAGAATTTTTCCACTTTTGGACCATTTGACCTCAATTTTGAGTTGTGATACTTCACAGCTGAGAATAGCAGTTTCCGACGTTCGAACCTTTACCTCTCTCTGAACTGATTCTTTATTGGTGAACACTGGTTCTGGTTCAAGTTCTGCAAACAAAAGAATTTCCACTAATAACCAAATCAAGAACTTTTTAGAGCAGGAAATGTGATTTGACCCAATAAAATCGATTTCTGGTACTGTTAATCCGACCTGGCCAAATTCCCCACCTACTTTCTATCTTATAAGAACACATCTAGGTGTCAATTAGACTTTATGTCATGTTACCTTCAGTGTGCTTTCAACATAACTTATTCTATTAGAGTAATGCATGTTGTGTGAAAAGAAGTACTTCTCATATCTTCTTACGCCTAATACCCAGAGTTAAACTGGATTATCTTCAAGGGATCTGGACAGGCAGGTGGTGTTAAGAAAACGGGGAGGGTGTGGGCAGACAAGGACATGCCTGTGTGGGCAACAAAGTGGCAGATAGAATACAGTGTGGGTAAGTGTGAGATTATGCACTTCAGTGGGAAGAATAGAGAGGTGGACTACAGTAAAAGGCTTCAAAAATCTGAAGCAAAAAGGAACTTGTGAGAGCTAGTTCAGAATTCTATTAAGGTTACCACGCAAGTTCAGTTGTAGTTAGGAAGATAATCACAACGTTAACGTTCATTTCAAGACTGAAAAGAGCAGAGATGTACTTTTGACACTGTACAAGGGTCTGGTCAGATCAGACTTGGAATGTTGTGAGCAGTTTTGGGCACCTTATCTAAAGAAGCTTGTGCTAGTGTTGGAGATTTTCAAGAATGATCCCAGGAATGAAGGGCTTGGTAAATGAGGAGTAGTTGAGGAACCTGAGGGGGCAGCCTCAGAATGAAGGAATGACCATACAAAACTGAGATGAGGAAGATTTTCTTCAGCTAGTGGGTGTGAATCTTATAAAACTCATTGCCACAGAAGGCTGGAGAGATCAAGCCTTTGAGTGTCTTTAAGACCGAGATAGATGGGTACTTGATTAGTAAGGGGATCAAGGGTTACAGGGAGAAAGTAGCAGAATAAGATTGAGAAACATATTAAGCATGATCAAATAGTGAAGCAGACTTGATGGGCCAAATGCCTAACTCTGCTCTTTTATCTTATGGTCTTACCATCAGACACAAAGCAAGAAAACTTAGCATAGTTGTTGAGAGATAATGGGAACTGCAGATGCTGGAGATTCCAAGATAATAAAATGTGAGGCTGGATGAACACAGCAGGCCAAGCAGCATCTCAGGAGCACAAAAGCTGACGTTTCGGGCCTAGACCCTTCATCAGAGAGCTCTCTGATGAAGGGTCTAGGCCCGAAACGTCAGCTTTTGTGCTCCTGAGATGCTGCTTGGCCTGCTGTGTTCATCCAGCCTCACATTTTATTATCTTAGCATAGTTGTTAGCAGGCCAGAATCAAATCAAGTGGGTACACCCTTCGGTCAGGGGGACGCGGAACAGAATAGACAAGAGCACCGTCTGACCCGTCCTTGTTGGGTGAGATCAAAGTCAAGATCTTCTAATAAGGAGTGAGCCAAATGACAGGAAGCACACTACCCATCTTCAGTTTTCTCCCCTATTTTTCTGTATTCCTCCTGGAATGAGAGAGTAAGGCAGGTGCTACAAGAGATGAAACAGGCAGGTATTATGGGAGATAAAAGTGAGTGGCACAGCTGTACTTTCAATGCAGGTGGGTAAATGAATAAGCAATGCAGAGAGATTGTAGGGTTGGTGATGTTGGGGAGGAGCAACTGACAACTAGCGAGGAAAAAATTGCAGTCAATACTGTGAATGCTGGCATGTGAGCCTTTGTGGATGGTACAGTAGCAAAGACAGAGTCAGCATGAGGTATCAGACCATCAGAGAATGTTTAATGTTTTAACAAAGATTTGTAGGTAGGGTTGCAGTTGGGAGTTGTAGGTTGGTTCATTGAGCTGACTGGTTTGCGTGCAAATATTTCGTCTCCCTTCTAGGTGTCATTGTCAGTGTTGTGCAGCCTCTGTTAAAGCGCTGTTGTTCCGTCCTGCTTCGAATTTATATGGTCTGGTCTGTCATGGTGGGCAGTTTTGTTTGTATGTAGATGCAGTCTATTTCAACATGTTTGTTAATTGCATCTACGGTTGAAAACAAGGCCTCCAGGAATTCTCATGTTTGTCTGTCTCGCCTGTCCTATAACTGTAACTTTGTCCCAGTCAAACTGATGTCCTTCTACGTCGGAGTGAATTGAAATGAGGGGGAATTGTTCATGCTATTTTGCTGCAAGTTGGTGTTCATGTACCCTGGTGGCAAGTTTCCTGCCCATCTGTTCTATGTAGCGTTTCTCGCAGTTGCTGCATGGTATTTTATACATCACATTTGTCCTGCTCATTGTGGGTATGGGGCCTTTCATCTTTGAGAGTGACTGGCTAAGTGTGGCTGTTGGTTTTGGTGCTATCCTTATACCAAGAGGTCGTAGGAGTCTTGTAGTCAGTTCTAGCAGCCCGGAGCTGCACAAAAATGAAGAGGAACACCTGTACAGAATCTTTGCAAACAATGGTTGTCATAACAGCTTCGTCCGCCAATGCCTGGCAAACAAACAACACAAGAAGACACTGTATGCCCCAACACATTGGGCACACTACTCTATGTTAGAAACACATCAGAACTGACTACAAGACTCCACGGCCTCTTCGAATAGGACAGCACAGAAACCAACAAGCACACTTTGCCAGTTACTGTCAAAGACGAAAGACCCCTCAATGGACAGGACAAATGTGATATATCAAATACCATACAGCAACTGTGAGAAACCCACTATAGAGGACAGATGGGCAGGAAACTTGCCACCATGAACACTAACTTGCAGCAAAACGGCACAACCAATTCTCCCTCATTTCAAAACAATGTGTCATAGAAAGACATCAATTTGACTGGGACAAAGTTACAGTACTAGGATAAGTGAAACAAAGACATGCACGAGAATTCCTGGAAGTCTGGTTTTCAACCACCAATGCAATTAACAAACATGTTAAAATAGACCACTTCGGTACAAAACCGGAAACAAGACTACCCACCATGGTAGACCAGATCATATAAATTCACAGCGGGACAGAACAACAGTGTTTCAACTGACGCTACACAGCACTGACTTATGTCACTAGAAGGGAGATGAAACATTTGCATGATAACCATTCAGCTCAAGGAACCAACCAACAACTCCATCAGAGGATGAGTACACTTACCCTAAAGGAGAGATGAAGGTCACTGATCTTCTTACTAGAGTGCTGCATATTCCTCCAGATGACCGAGATGGCTTAGCCCAGGCGGCAACCTCACACTAGGCTAATATGGTTTGGTATCATGGCCAGCACGGCTGCTCCTTGGGTGAGGTGCAAGTTCCATATTGGCAACACCTCATCCAGGATGTCCATGACCCTGTCTGCAAAGCAGGACGTCAACTTCACTGTCTGCACTGCCCAGGGCAAATGTCAAGAACAATGCAGGGCTGCTCCAAACTGGCAGCACTTACATAAGAACCTAAGAGGTAGGACCAATACTAGGTAATTCAGCCCCTAAGCCTTCTTCACCATTTAATATGATCACAGCTGATCTCATCTCAGTCTCAATCCTACTTCTCTGCCCACTTCCCATTGCCCCTTTAACCCATGACTAATTGAAAAAATTTGTCTTTCTCCTCCTTACATGCAATCACAGTTACAGTTTAACAACTGAACTCGAGAGTGATTTAAATTTATTGATGTGTTAGAAACGGGGATATTAGTGTGAATATTATATGAGTGGTGTTTTGAGAACTGCACCATGGTGTTTGGGCACTATACAAAAGCTGTTTTGTTTCTTTTCTGTTTATGAAACAGCATTTTGGGATTAATAAAAAATTGCAGATGCTGGAGATATGAAAACAAGAAACAAAATTGCAGGCAATACTGATGAAGAGTTACCAGATTCAAAATGCTAGCTCTGGTTTTTTTCACCAAAGATGCTGCCAGACCTGCTGAGTTTCGCCAGCAATTTGATCTTGTTATACTATTATCATGTGAACATAGAACATAGAACATTACAGCACAGTACAGGCCCTTCGGCCCTCGATGTTGTGCCGATCTGTCATACCGATATGAAGCCCATCTAACCTACACTATTCCATGTACGTCCATATGCTTGTCCAATGACGACTTAAATGTACCTAAAGTTGGCGAATTTACTACCGTTGCAGGCAAAGCGTTCATTCCCTTACTATCTGAGTAAAGAAACTACCTCTGACATCTGTCCTATATCTTTCACCCCTCAATTTAAAGCTATGCTCCCTCGTGCTCACCGTCACCATCCTAGGAAAAAGGCTCTCCCTATCCACCCTTTCTAACCCTCTGATTATTTTGTATGTCTCAATTAAGTCACCTCTCAACCTTCTTCTCTCTAATGAAAACAGCCTCAAGTCCCTCAGCCTTTCCTTGTAAGACCTTCCCTCCAATACCAGGCAATATCCTAGTAAATCTCCTCTGCACCCTTTCCAAAGCTTCCACATCCTTCTTATAATGCGGTGACCAAAACTGTACACAATACTCCAAGTGCAGCCGCACCAGAGTTTTGTACAGCTTCACCATAACCTCTTGGTTCCGGAACTCGATCCCTCTATTAATAAAAGCTAAAACACTGTATGCCTTCTTAACAGCCCTGTCAACCAGAGTGGCAAATTTCAAGGATCGGTGTACATGGACACCGAGACCTCTCTGCTCATCTACACTACTAAGAATCTTACTATTAGCCCAGTACTTTGCCTTCCGGTTACTCCTACCAAAGTACATCACTTCACACTTGTCTGCATTAAACTCCATTTTCCACCTATCGGCCCAGCTCTGCAGCTTATCTATGTCTCTCTGCAACCTACAGCATCCTTCATCACTATCCACAACTCCACCGACCTTAGTGTCGTCTGCAAATTTACTAACCCATCCTTCTACACCCTCATCCAGGTCATTTATAAAAATGACAAACAGCAGAGGACCCAATACCGACCCTTGCGGTACATCACTAGTAACTGGTCTCCAGGATGAACATTTCCCATCAACTACCACCCTCTGTCTTCTTTCAGCAAGCCAGTTTCCAATCCAAACTACTATATCTCCCACAATTCGATTCCTCCGCATTTTGTGCAATAGCCTGTTGTGGGGAACCTTATCGAACGCCTTGCTGAAATCCATATACACCACATCAACCAGTTTACTCTCATCTACCTGTTTGGTCACCTTCTCAAAGAACTCAGTAAGGTTTGTGAGGCACGGCCTTCCCTTCACAAAACCGTGCTGACTGTCCCTAATCAATTCATTCTTTTCTAGATGATTATAAATCCTATCCCTTATAACCTTTTCCAACACTTTACCAACAACTGAGGTAAGGCTCACTGGTCTATAATTTCCAGGGTTGTCTCTACTCCCCTTCTTGATCAGGGGAACCACATTTGCTATCCTCCAGTCATCTGGCACTATTCCTGTAGACAATGACGAGTTAAAGATCAATGCCAAAGGCTCAGCAATCTCCTCCCTGGCTTCCCAGAGGGTCCGAGGATAAATCCCATCCAGCCCAGGGGACTTATTCACCTTCTGAAGGATTTCTAATACCTCTTCCGTGTGAACATCAATCTCACCTAGTCTAGTAGCCTGTATCTCAGTATTCTCCTCGACAACATTGTCATTTTCTAGAGTGAATACTGTTGAAAAATATTCATTTAGTGCTTCCCCTATCTCATCTGACTCCACACACGACTTCCCACTACTATCCTTGATTGGCCCTAATCTTACTTTCGTCATTCTTTTATTCCATAAATACCTATAGAAAGCCTTAGAGTTTACCCTGATCCTGTCCGCCAACAACTTCTCATGTCTCCTCCTGGCTCTTCTGAGCTCCTTCTTTAGGTCTTTCCTGGCTACCTCGTAGCCCTCAAGTGCCCTAATGGAGCCTTCACATCTCATCCTAACATAAGCCTTCTTCTTCCTCTTGACCAGAGATTCCACTTCCTTCATAAACCACAGCTCCCGCACTCTACAGCTTCCTCTCTGCCTGACAGGTACATATTTATCTAGAACACACAAGAGCTTTTCCTTGAATAAGCTCCACATTTCTAATGTGCCCATCCCCTGCAGTTTCCTTCCCCATTCTATGCTCCCTAAATCTTGCCTAATCTCATCGTAATTGCCTTTGCCCCAGCTATAACTCTTGCCCAGTGGTATACACCTATCCCTTTCCATCACTAAAGTAAACATAACAGAATCGTGATTGCTATCACCATAGTGCTCACCTACTTCCAAATCTAACACCTGACCAGGCTCATTACCCAGTACCAAATCTAATGTGGCTTCGCCCCTTGTTGGCCTAGCTACATACTGTGTCAGGAAGCCCTCCTGCACACTCTGGACAAAAACTGACCCATCTATAGTACTCGAACTATGGTGTTCCCAGTCAATATCTGGAAAGTTGAAGTCCCCCATGACAACTACCCTGTCTCTCTCACTCCTATTGAGAATCATCTTTGCTATCCTTTCCTCTACATCTCTGGAACTATTCGGAGGCCTATAGAAAACTCCCAACAGGGTGACCTCTCCTTTCCTGTTTCTAACCTCAGCCCATACTACCTCAGTTGACGAGTCCCCAAACATCCTTTCTGCAACTGTAATACTGTCCTTGACCAACAATGCCACACCTCCGCCCTTTTTAACATCTTCCCTGTTCTTACTGAAACATCTAAATCCTGGAACCAGTAACAATCATTCCTGTCCCTGCTCTATCCATGTCTCCGAAATGGCCACAACATCGAAGTCCCAGGTACTAACCCATGCTGCAAGTTCACCCACCTTATTCCGGACGCTCCTGGCATTGAAGTAGACACACTTCAATCCAACTTCTTGCTTGCCGGTGCTATCTTGCTTCCCTGAAAAACTTTATTTCGGACCACCCTACTCTCAACCTTTTCTATAGTTGAACTACAATTTTGGTGCCCATCCCCCTGCTGAATTAGTTTAAACACACCCGAACAGCATTAGCAAATTTCTCCTCCAGGATATCGGTACCCCTCTGGTTCAGGTGAAGACCATTTTGCTTGTCGAGGTCCCACCTACCCCAGAAAGAGCCCCAATTATCCAAGAATCCAAAACCCTCCCTCCTGCACCATCCCTGTAGCCACGTGTTCAACTCCCCTCTCTCCCTATTCCTCGCCTCACTAGCACGTGGCACAGGCAACAAACCAGAGACAACTCTGTTCGTCCTAGCTCTCAGCTTCCATCCTAGCTCCCTGAATTTCTGCCTTAAATCCCCATCTCTCTTCCTACCTATGTCGTTGGTGCCAATGTGGACCACAATTTGGGGCTGCTCCCCCTCCCCCTTAAGGATCCCAAAAACACGATCAGAGACATCACGCACCCTGGCACCTGGGAGGCAACACACCAACCGCGAGTCTTTCTCGTCCCCACAGAACATCCTATCTGTCCCCCTAATTATGGAGTCCCCAATGACTAATGCTATGCTCCTCTTCCCCCTTCCCTTCAGAGCAGCAGGGACAGACTCTGTGCCAGAGTCCTGTGCCCCACTGCTTTCCCCTGGTAAGTCGTCCCCCCCAACAGTATCCAAAACGGTATACTTATTATTGAGGGGAATGGCCACAGGGGACCCCTGCACTGCCTGCCGGTTCCCTTTCTGTCCCCTGACCGTAACCCATCTGCCTTTTTCCTGTACTTGAGGAGTGACTACCTCCCTGTAACTCCTCTCAATAACCCTCTCTACCTCCCAAATGATCCGAAGTTCATCCAGCTCCAGCTCCAGTTCCCTAACGCAGTTTTCAAGGAGCTGGAGTTGGGTGCATTTCCCGCAGAGGTAGTCAGTAGGGACACTAGTGGTGACCCTTACCTCCCACATTCTGCAGGAGGAGCATTCAACTGCCCTGACCTCTGTTCCCATTATTCAAAATTCCCAAAGACCTAAAATAAAATAAAGAATAAAAAATAAACTTGTTACCTTACTAAGCAGGCACACAGAACCTTTTTTTTTGGTTACAGGAGAAGGATGGGTGGGAGACACTACCCGGGTAGTGTTTCGGGTAACGCAACCACACAAATATTTGTGCTTGAAACTTTTGAATTTGTATTATAATTAGATAGTTTAGATTATTCTATGTTATCTTTGCAATAACGTCCCTTTTACTGTTAAAACAAAATCAATAGCCTATGGTTCAACGAGAGACCATATCATTAAAACTGAGAAACAAGTTGTGATCTATCAAGCTGGGTTCCTGTCTGGGATCTGACTCGTCTGATAATAGCATCTGCCAGGATCATAGCATGTTTAAGTTGCATAGTAATACATAAATCCTTCATTTCTCTGCTGTTGCAACATACATCCTGATGAATTTACAGGAAGCAGCAAAAGCCAGAGTGCCCTAATTGGCAAATAAATTAGAAGTAGAACTGACAGGCAGAACTAAGGAGGTAGAGATAATTGAAATACTGGCAAAGCATCTAGAACTAGTAGGAGTACAGGAGGGGCTCCGTACACCAAATGGTAAGTCACTTGAAGGGTTGAAGAGTTGAAGCAGCTTGGATATGAGAAAGAGGTAAAGCAGCTCAAAACAGAACATTGAGTTTTGAATCAAAAAGAATGGAAAAGGAAATGATAAAGCAGGCGATGAAATTGAGAAAACTTGAGCTTGAATTCCTGACAGAAAGGGAAAAGAGGAGAGAGATAAAGGACATCAGCTTTAAATTATGCAGCTTTTAAAAAGAAGACACCTAAGCTTCGCGAAGACTCCTAGTCATAATTATCGCCCAGTAGAAAATCGTTTCATTTGCACAAGGAAAGAATAGGGAGGCATTTTTATGCCATTTGAGAAAATAGCAAAGCAAATAAAATGACTGAAGGAAATCTGGAATCTACCTGAGCACAGCAAATAATTACGTAAAGAACAGGAAATTTGTGCTTCACTATCAGAGGAAGTTTCCATGTATTATTATGCTGTGAACCAAGCTGCTCTGGGTGCATATGAAATAATATGTTTAAAGTTTGAAAATCTGAGTAAACAGACTAAGCAAATTTATATTGAATTTCAAAGCACATTTGACAGATGGAAGTGGGCAACAGGAGTAGATGCTACATATGAAACTCTCAGAAAAATCGTTCTCTTGGGAAAATTTGAAAATTCACTGGCTTTTGTCATTTGAAACCATAGCGAGGACTCAGAGGGTTACAACTACCAAACAGGCAGCAGTGGCTGACAATGATGAGCTGGTCCATAAAACCAAACCCTTTTTCCATCACCTCCAAAAATTTGAGCAGGACAGAGAATGGGAGAGCGAAAGGAAAGCTAGTAACCAGGATAAAGAAAGGGCAGCGGGGAAACCCCAAGATCCCCTCCTCATCAGAAAACAAGGTGCACAGGGTGGTGGTGAAAGTCAAAAGCCAAACACATATCAGCTTCTAAGATAACAAAAAGTGAAGCTGGATGAATACAGCAGGCCAAGCAGCATCTCAGGAGCACAAAAGCTGACGTTTCGGGCCTAGACCCTTCATCAGAGAGGGGGATGGGGAGAGAGTTCTGGAATAAATAGGGAGAGAGGGGGAGGCGGACTGAAGATGGAGAGAAAAGAAGATAGGTGGAGAGGAGAGTATAGGTGGGGAGGTAGGGAGGGGATAGGTCAGTCCAGGGAAGATGGACAGGTCAAGGAGGTGGGATGAGGTTAGTAGGTAGCTGAGGGTGCGGCTTGGGGTGGGAGGAAGGGATGGGTGAGAGGAAGAACAGGTTAGGGAGGCAGAGACAGGTTGGACTGGTTTTGGGATGCAGTGGGGGGTGGAAGAGCTGGGCTGGTTGTGTGGTGCAGTCGGGGGAGGGGACGAACTGGGCTGGTTTTGGGACGCAGTGGGGGAAGGGGAGATTTTGAAGCTGGTGAAGTCCACATTGATACCATTGGGCTGCAGGGTTCCCAAGCGGAATATGAGTTGCTGTTCCTGCAACCTTCAGGTGGCATCATCGTTGCACTGCAGCAGGCCCATGATGGACATGTCGTCTGAGGAATGGGGGGCGTCAGTTAAAATGGTTCGCGACTGGGAGGTGCAGTTGTTTATTGCGAACCGAGCGGAGGTATTCTGCAAAGCGGCCCCCAAGCCTCCGCTTGGTTTCCCCAATGTAGAGGTAGCCACACCGGGAACAATGGATACAGTATACCACATTGGCAGATGTGCAGGTGAACATCTGTTTAATATGGAAAGTCATCTTGAGGCCTGGGATGGGGGTGAGGGAGGTGGTGTGGGGGCAAGTGTAGCACTTCCTGCGGTTGCAGGGGAAGGTGCTGGATGTGGTGGGGTTGGAGGGGAGTGTGGAGCGGACAATTCTGCAAAGCGGTCCCCAAGCCTCTGTTTCTGCAAAGCACATATCTGCTTCTGTTTCTTATGGTCTCATGGTCTTAAGGTCCATTCTCACAAATGCTCACAGGATTTGGAAAAATGAGTAAGTTTATTACTATTTGCTATATTATGAAAGATTCCCCAAATGAATTTAGTAGGATCAGTCCATCCAAACTTATCCATTGTCATGAGATAAGAAGTCTGCTAAGACTGATTATTGAGAGGTTTGAAGTCAAAAAAAGAGTTGCTCAATGTTGGATTATGTGTCCATGTTTCTCAAGTGAACCACAAGAAAGGGCAAACATTTAGAATGTTTCAAGCAGGAGACAAACAGTTGGTTTTCATATCTTTACAAAGTGAACCTGTGAAAGCGAGATTCAGTGATCTACAAAAGTTACTGAGGAGAGTTAGCAAAGTGACTTATCTGTTAGATGCTACCCATTGCAGGAAGATGTATCAATTAGTCATGTGAACATGTTAAAGTGTTATTATCGGGAGGGGGATAGGAAAGAGCAGATGTACCACATCTGATTTGATTTTATTACTGTCACATATCCCGAGATACAACGCCAAGTACCGTTTTACGCGCTATCCAGGCAAATCACACTCTACATAAATACATCAGGGTAACAGAACAGAATGAGAATATAACATTACAGCTGCAGAGAACATGCACGAAAGATCAACTTCAATATATGAGAGGTCTGTTCAAAAGTCTGATAACAACAGGGAAGAATAGTAAGCGTAATGGGTGATGGCAGAGATAGTAAAAGTGAGGTAGTAGGAGAGGTAGACCATTTGCAAACATCCTCGATTTAAATGATGAACGATTTATTTATTGTCATGTATATCTTAAAGACAAAGTGAAAGGTGTTTTGTTGTCACAATCAGGCGCTATTTTGACATACAACACGGACAAAAAGAATTATTTAAATAAGAGTTCATCTTCTGATCAAATTGGGGTCTCAAGGATGGCTTCAGGGCTTCTTCAAAGTTTCTTCAAGGTGTTCCGGTCCTCAAAGAATCCCGCTCCAGGAACTCCAGCAATGACTATACCAATGACCCAGGGAACCCCAACTCTGCTGCTACTGCCACCACGCCAACACTGCTAAGACTCTCCCTACCAAGGTCCAGATCTACTGCCACCACTGTCAGGAGTCACAGGCCACGCCACCAACACTGCAGCCATCATCGCACTGACACCACTACAGCCTCAAAGATGAGGGAAAAAGGCAGAAGAAAAGAAAACAAAGACGAGAAAGAGAAACCACGATGCTGCTGGCATGCAGTGGATGGGCTGTAATGAGTTCAGATATAGGACAGTTAGTTAATATATTTTTGTACTTAGAGGGAGGACAACATGAACATCCACTAAGATTTTCTTAAGAAATTTGAGGAAGACTGTAGAGATATAGCAGTATGCATTATGTTAGCCAGACATTATATGGGCAGAGGGGTACTAGTAACAATGAAATAGCATCCTGATTGGTTAAACCTAGAACACCACCAAGAAGATAATCCAATTGAACCTAGCTAGAGCAGCAGGAGTTCACCAGTGGTGTTAGTATCTAAATGAAATGGGTCAACTAGATTACTCATAGATTACAGAAACATAAATTCAGTAACAAAAGCAAATTTGTACACATTTCACTGTTTGACAGCTTGCGGATCAGCCCACGAGAGAACAGGGAATTTTGGTAATGTGAGTTGAGATATCAATTCTGGACTAAGTAATACTCACTACTTTTCTTTGAAATGTACCGTATGAAGAGGTAACAAGTAGGTTAGACCAGGAAAACCCAGTGGGTATTATCGATCTAGACTTCCAAAAGGCCTTTGATAAGGTGCCTCATGGGAAGCTGCTGAGTAGGTGAGGGCCCATGGTGTTCAAGGTGAGCTACTGGCTTGGATTGAGGATTGGCTGTCTGACAGAAGGCAGAGAGTTGGGATAAAAGGCTCTTTTTTGGAATGGCAACCGGTGACAAGTGGTGTCCCGCAGGATTCAGTGTGGGGGCCGCAGCTGTTCACTTTATATATTAATGATCCGAGTGAAGGGACTGGGGGCATTTTGGCAAAGTTTGCCAATGATACGAAGATAGGTGGACAGGCAGGTAGTACTGAGGAGGTGGGGGGGGCTGCAGAAAGATTTAGACAGTTTAGGAGAGTGGTCCAGGAAATGGCTGATGAAATTCAAAGTGAGCAAATACAAGGTTTTGCACTTTGGAAAAACGAATGCAGGCATGGACTATTTTCAAAACAGTGAGAAAATTCATAAAGCCGAAGTACAAAGGGATCTGGGAGTGCTCGTCCAGGATTCTCTAAAGGTTAACTTGCAGGTTGAGTCCGTGATTAAGAAAGTGAATGTAATGTTGTCATTTCTCTCAAGAGGGTTGGAATATAAAAGCAGCGATGTGCTTCTGAGACTTTATAAAGCTCTAGTTAAGCCCCATTTAGAATACTGTGTCCATTTTTGGGCCCCACACCTCAGGAAGGACATACTGGCACTGGAGAGTGTCCTGGAATGGTAGGCCTAACATATGATGAACGGCTGAGGATCCTGGGATTGTACTCATTAGAGTTTAGAAGGTTGAGGGGAGATCTAATAGAAACTTACAAGACAATGCATGGCTGAGAAAGGGTGGATGCTGGGAAGTTGTTTCCATTAGGCGGGGAGACTAGGACCCGTGGGCACAGCCTTAGAATTAGAGGGGGTCAATTTAGAACGGAAATGAGGAAGCATTTCTTCAGCCTAAGAGTGGTGGGCCTGTGGAATTCATTGCCAAGGAGCACAGTGGAGGCCAGGACATTAAATGTCTTCAAGGCAGAGATTGATAAATTCTTGATCTCGCAAGGAATTAAGGGCTACAGGGAGAGTGCGAGTAATTAGAGGTGAAATGCCCATCAGCCATGGTTAAATAGCGGAGTGGGCTCAATGGTCTGAATGGCCTTACTTCCACTCCTATGTCTTATGGTCTTATGATAAATATATATGAAAGTCCAGGTAGGGTTCTGAGGAAGGGTCACCAGTACCAAAACGTTAACTTTGATTTTTTCTTCACAGGTGCTGCCAGAACTGCTGAGGCTTTTCCGGCAACTTCTGCTTTTGTTCCTGATTTACAGCACCTGCAGTTCTTTTGGTTTTTGTCTTGAACCTACAATTATTTGTCTAAGAGGCGAGGGTTTACCTTTAATTCAAAAGAGACAAAAATCCTCCAATGTGTTCTTAAAACAAAAAAATGACAATTAAAACAGACTTTTTTGAGGAGAATCTGACAAACTTTCAAGAATTGGAAAAATATTATCTGTTTGTAATACATATGGGTCTAAATACTAGTTGGCATATCCTGTGTTTTTCAAGAGCTAGACTGCCTACTAAGAATGTAAAAGTTGGGCTGCAAATTAGCTAAACAAAATATTGGATAAAGAGAAAAAGAAACCCCTTTTATTCCATGCTGAACCTAGAATTAAACCCTTTGCTTATGTAAATACAGGGTCTAACACTTGCTCTGTTTAACAATGATGTGTCGTGAGGTAGCCAGCCACAATTGCATTCATTGAAAATTGTTCTACCGACTGTCAATGAGTCATGAAAATAAATTAATTCTGTAATTGTGGATCATTTAGATAGGAGAATTGGTGAATCTCCTGACTCCACAGTGCAATCATCACCAGAAATTCCAAGTAGGCATTTCATACTATATTGCTGATATTCATGATACAGGCCACAAGTGACAAAAGTGCTTCACAGGAACATAGTAAACCATTCAGATCCTTCAGTCAGTTTGTCCAAACATAGAGGGGTCAACTTCTACCTCAATTCTGAAGAAAGATCATTGACCTGAAATTATTTCCCTCCTCACAAATGATGCCTAAGCAGCTGAGTATTACCAACATTATCCATGTATATTCAGATTTGGAGCATCTGCATAGTTTTGCTTTTATCGGCACACTTTTATTCCATATATCTTGACATACTTAACTAATGTAAGTGACTAATTTCAAGTGAAATTAAGATAAAAAGAACAATAAAAAGGTCCTAGACTGTAACAAAATTCATTCAAATGTTCCAGATAAATACTGGAATAATTAAAGGAATACAAAATGTCCTACAATTACTAACCTGTAACCTGAATGTCGAAGGTCAGTTTCTCTCCAGCTGCCTCACAAATGTATTCACCGTGATCTTTTGACTCCACGTTCTGAACAGTAAGCTTTCGAATTTTACCATCAGATTCAAGTTTCATCTTTCCACTGGAATTGAGGAGTTTTCCATTTCTGAACCACTGGACCTTGGTTTTGGGTTGTGACACTTCACAGCTGACAGTAACATTTTCTGATTGTCGAACTTTCACTTCCTTCTGAACTGAATTTTTGTTGAGAAATCCAGTTTCTGGTTCTGGAATCAAGAAAAATTAATTAGAATTTTGGAATGAGAAGTGGTTGAGATAAACTTGACCAGTGACAAGAGTTTGAAATTAGGAAGTTTTGATGTTTTTCAAACAAAATTTGTGATATTCCTGTAATAACGCATGTAATCTAGAAAAAAAATTAATCAGACGAGCTTTTCCAATCTCCAAGTTAGCCCAGAATTCATCATGACTCATTCAAAGTGATGACAGAATAAAATCTTTGCATGGAAATGGCCTGGAATGTCAATGACCTGAAGTGTGGTAGAGGCAGGTTGAATCGAGACTTTCAATTGGGCATTGGATGCTCAGTTAAATAGAAACATCATTAAAGGTAATTTAAATTTGTTTAGAAAAGATTTACAAGGATGTTGCTGGAATTGGAGGATTTGAGCTATAGGGAGGAGCTTAATAGGCTGGGGTTTTCCCTGAAACATCGGAGGTTGAGGGATGACCTTATGGCAATTTATAAAATAATGAGGGTCATGGATAGGGTGAATAGCCAAGGTCTTTTTCCCAAAGTAGGGGAGTTCAAAACATAGGTTGAAGTTGACAGGGTAAAGATTTAAAAAGGACCTGAGGGACAACTTTATTATGCAGAAGGTAGTGCGTGTATGGAACAATCTATCAGAGAAGGTGATGGAGGTAGAGCAATTATAACAGTTACATAGATACATAGATACATAGAAAATAGGTGCAGGATTAGGCCATTCAGCTCTTCAAGTCGACACCATCATTCAATATAATCATGGCTGATCATGCAATCTCAGTATCTCATTCCCACCCTCTCCCCATACCCCTGTATCCTTTTAGCTGAAATGGCCATGTCCAGCAACCTCTTGAGTATGTCTAATGAACTGGCACCAATAGCTTCCTCATGGGAGAGAAATTCCACAGGTTTTCAACTCTCTGAGTGAAGAAATTCTTCCTCATCTCACTCCCTAAAGGCTTTGCCTTCATTCTTAGACTGTGAACCCTTGTTTTGGGCTTCTTCAACATCAGGAACATTCTTCCCACATCTAGCCTGTCCAGACCCCATCAGGATTTTATATATTTCTGTAAGATACCCTCACCTCATTCTTCTAAATTACAACAAATACAAACCCAGTCAATCCAGTCTTTCCTCATATATCAATCCTGCCATCCTGAGAATCAATCTGGTGGACATTCTCTAGACTCCCTTAATAGTAAGAATGTCCTTCCTCAGGCTAAGAGACCAAAACTGCACACAATATTCACAAGGTGTTGCCTCAGCAAGGGCCTGTATAACTACAGCAAAACATTCTCACTCCGATATTCAAATCCTCTTGCTATGAAGGACAACATGCCATTAACTTTCCTCATTGCCTGCTGCACCTGCAAGCCAACCTTCAGCAGCTGTTCACCATGACACCCAGGTCTCATACCCGACCTCTTCCTAAACTGCCACCATTCAGATATTAATCTGCCTTCCTCTTTTTGCAATCAAAGTGGATAACCTCACATTTATCCACATTATACTGCACTTGTCAAGTATTTGCCCAGTCAGCTAATCTGTACAAGTCACCCTGCAGCCTCTTAGCTTCTTCCTCACAGCACACACTGTCACCCTGCTTAGTGTCGTCTGCAAATTAGGAGATATGGCATTCAACTCCTTCGTCCAAACTGTTAATGTATATTGTCAACAGCTGAGGTCCCAGCACTGAACTCTGCAACACCCCACTCACACTGCCTGCCTCTCTGAAAAAAATCTGTTTATTTAAACTGTCTGCTCCCCGTCTGCCAACCATTTCTCTATCCACGTCAATACATTACATCCAATACCGTGAGCTTTAATTTTCCTAACCAATCTCTTGTGGAACCTTGTCAAAAGCCTTTTGGAAGTCCACATACACAACATCTACTGATTCATCATTGTCTACTCTACTGGTCACATGCTCAAAAAAGTCCAGAAGAATTTTCAAGCATGATTTTCCTTCAGTGAATCCAAATGCTCAGTTATGACATCCTTAATGATTGACTCCAGAATTTTCTCTACCATCTATGTCAGGCTAAACAATCTAAAATTCCCCATTTTCTCGCTCTCTCTTTTTTTAAAGACTGGAGTGACATTAGCTACTCCCCAGTCCATTGGAACTCTTCCAGAGTTTACAGAATGCTAGAAAATGATCATCAGTGCAACCACTATTTCTAGGGTGACTTCCTTAAGTACTCTGGGATGCAAAGCATCAGGCCAGAGAACTTAGCGGTTTAATTCCCATCAATTTCGCCAATGCCATTTCCCAACTAATAAGGGTTTCCTTCCGTTCCTCCTTCATGCTTGAACCCCCAGCCCCTGGCATTTCCTGAAGGTTATTTGTGTCTGCCTTAGTGAAGACAGATCCAAAGTATTTGTTCAACTGGTCTACCATCTGTTTGCTGTCCATTATGAATTCTATTGTTTCTAAATGCAAGGGACATATAGAGATAACAGGAACTGCAGATACTGGACAATCTGAGATAACAAGGTGTAGAGCTGGATGAACACAGCAGGCCAAGCAGCATCTTAGGAGCAGGAAAGTTGATGTTTCGAGCCTAGGGATTAGGCCCGAAACGTCAGCTTTCCTGCTCCTAAGATGCTGCTTGGCCTGCTGTGTTCATCCAGCTCTACACCTTGCAAGGGACAAACATGGTCACCATCCTTGGTCACCTTGGAGCCAGGTCTCTATGATCCCAATTACATCGTATCCATTAATAACTGTTTGGAAAGTTAATTCATCCACCTTATTACAAATGCTCCTTGCATTAGGACCCAGATTTTTTTGACATTTGTTGCCCTTTTAAAATCATTGTGAAATTTAAAACGCATCTGGATGGGTACATGAACTGGAAAGTTTGTGAGAGATATGGGCCAAATGCTGGCAAATTGGACAAGATCAGTTCAGTATATCTGGTCAGCACGAACAAGTTGGACTGAAGGGTCTGTTTCCATACTCTATGGCCCCAAATCTGGTCTATGATCAGATGCCGGTGGGTGCCACTACAAGTAAAGTAGGTATGGCGACCCAAGGGGTTGCATTTGAGAAACCTTAGCCTCCACAATTGTCCAACAGTTATAAGGGTGTTACTAGCTGTGCAAATAAGACTGGGTGCTGTGGGGAGGATGAACAACCCAACAATGTAGACATGTTAGGGTCATTGTAATTGGAGGCATAAATATGTCCTTAGAAATCAGAATCAGAAGTCCTCAAGGCTCCATCGCCTGGTGCCAGTATTGAGGACAACTCATCAAGCTGGAGAAGAATTTGGGAGTGCGCATGGAGGGAGCTAGTTGTCATGATCCATGGTGTAACCAGTGACATTCATAGAGTTAGATTAGAGGTTTCCTTCAGGGAACTGACACCAGTACTGAGGTAGAAGGGAGCTGTTCCAGCAGAAAGGGTTTCATTTGAACCATGCTGAGACCAGTGTATTGGCGAATCAAATAATTTGGGCTATAGAGAGGACTTTAAACTAATCAGAGGGAGAAGGGTTTGTGAGAGGCAAATGCAGTTTTAGAAAACAAAAGATTACAGTACAGCTATTTTGATAATGATATTTTTAGTGGGACAGGAGGGATAGAGCTCGAGCATTCAAAAGTAGCAGTAAACTAGGATCATGGGGGAATAAACAGCAAAAAGGCAAATTATTGCCTCTTTTAACCTATCTGAATGCACACAGCACTTGGAACAAAATAAAAGCATTAATGCCATAAATAGAGGTCTGTGGGTATGTGATAACCGTCATAGAAACATGGTTATAAGGAGATCAAAGATAGGAACTAAATATTCAGGGGTATATGAAGTTTTGAAAGGTCAGACAGGAAGGAAAGAGTGGTGGAGAAGCTTTGTTCAAATGTAATGGATTAAGTACGACAGCAAGAAATGACCTTGGATTGGGAAATGCAGAATCTATTAACGGTACACAAAGATGCAAAAAGGGAAAAGAGGCACTAGTAGGAGTTGACTATAGACTCCTAAAAGCAGCTATACAGTAGTACAATCATAGCAACATAGAAGATAGGAGCAAGAAGATGCCATTCGGCCCTTTGAGCCTGCTCCACCAATCTTCACAATCATGACTGATCATCCAATTCAATAGCCTAATCCTGCTTTCTCTCCATAAACTTTGATCCCATTCGCCCCAGGTGCAGTATCTAGTCACCGCTTGAATACATTCAATGTTTTGGCATCAACTACTTCCTCTGGTAATTAATTCCACTGGCTAACCACTTTTTGAGTGAAGAAATGTTTCCTCATCTTCATCCTAAATCGTTTATCCCGAATCTTCATATGTGAACCCTGGTTTTGGATACACTCACCATTGGGAACATCCACTCTGCATCTACCCTATCCAGTATTGTTAGAATTTTATAAGTCTCGATGAGATTCCCCTGAACTGCAGCAAAAACAGTCCCAACCTGGTCAATTTCTTCTCAAATGTCAGCCTGGTAAACCTTCGCTGCACTCCCTCAACAGCAACAGCATCCTTCCTCAGAAAAGGAGACCAAAACTGCACACAATATTCCAGGAGTGATCTCATCAACACCCTGTATAAGTGGAACAACACATCCCTGTTTCTGTACTTGAAACCTCTTGCAATGAGGACCAACATACCATCTGCCTTCTTTACCGCCTGCTGCACCTGCATGCTTACCTTCAACAACTGGTGCACAAGGATGCCCAGGTCTTGCTGCACGCTCCCCTCTCCCAATTTACAGCTATTCCGATAGTACTGTGCCCTGTTGATTTTGCTTCCAAAGTGAATAACCTCACATTTATCCAAATTATACTGCATCTGCCATTGATTTGCCCACTCACCCACCTTGTTGAAATCATGATGAAGGATCTCTGCATCCTCGTCACCATTCACCCTCCTACTTAACTTGGTATCATCTGCAAACTTGGAGATGTTACATTTTGCTCCCTCATCCAAATCACTAATATATATTGTGAATAGCCAGGGTCCCAGTGCCAATCCCTGTGGCAACCCATTAATTCATACTCTTTGTTTCCTCTCTACCAACCAGTTTCCTATCCATCTCAATACACTTCCCCCAATCCCATGTGCTTTAATCTTGCACATTAATCTCTTATGTGAGACTTTGTCAAACACTTTCTGGAAGTCTAAATATACTACATTGACTGGTTCTTCTTTATAAACTCTACTGGTTACACCTTCATAGAATTCCAACAGATTTGTCAAGCATGATTTCCCCTTCATAAATCCATGTTGACTGTCTGATCCTGTCACTGCTTTCTAAATGTTCTGCTATAAAATCCTTGACAAGGGATTCGAGGATTTTCCCAACTACCAATGTTAGGCTTACCAGTCTATAATCCCTATTTTCTCTCTACTTTTGTTTGAATACTGGAGTGACATTAGCCACCCTCCAATCTGCAGGGACTATTCCAGAGTCTATAGAATCCTGGAAGATGACCACCAACGCATCCACTATTTCTAGAGCTACTTCCTTAAATACTCTGGGATGTAGATTATCAGGCCCTGGGGATTTATCGGCCTTCAATCCCAACAATTTTCCCAGCACCATTTCTCTATTAATATTGATCTCCCTCAGCTCCTCCTTCTCACTAAATCTTGCCCCCTTCAACGATTCTGGTATCTGATTTGAGTCCTCTTTTGTGAAGATAGAACAGAAGTATGTATTCAGTTCCTCAGCCATTTCTTTGCTCCCTATAATACATTCCCCCATTTCTGTCTGTAGGGGGTCCACATTTGTCTTTATCAATCTCTTTCTCATCACGTAACTATAGATTAGCATCAGTCTTTATGACCCCTGCAAGCTTACTTTTGTACTCTATTTTCCTCTTAATCAATCCCTTGGTCCTGCTTTGCTGAATTCTAAACTGCTCTCAGTCCTCAGATTTATTATTTTGCTTGGCCAATCTGTATGCTTCTTCCTTGGATCAGATACTATCTCTTATCTCCTTTTTCCGCCATGGGTTAACCCTCTGACTCACGTTGCTTTTGCAACAAACAGGAAAAAACAGACAAACAGTTGTGAAGTTTGCCCACGTGTTCCTTGAATGTTTGCCATTGCCTAACTCTCCCCAATCTATCAAGGCCAACTCACGCCTCATATCTTCGTAGGTTCCATTATTAGAGTTCAGCAACTCCAGCAAATAGTCTCCAAATCAACAACCTCACTCTCCTTCTTGATAAAAAATTCGATCAAGTTATGGTCGTTCTTCCTCAAGGGGTCTCACACAGCTAGAATGGCAATGATTCCCTTCTCATTACACAGTACCCAGTTTAAGACGGCCTGCTCTCTAGCTGATTCCTCCACATATTGGTCAAGAAGACCATCCCGTATACACTCCAGGAATTCCTCCTCTACAGCACTATGGCTAATTTGATTTGCCTAATCTATGTGCAGATTAAAATCATCCACGATCACTGATATTCTCTTATCACAGGCATCTCTAATTTCCTGTTTAATTCCATTTTTGACATCACCACTGCAGTTTGGGGGTCCATATAAGACACCTACTAATATTTTTTGTTCCTTGGTATTTCTCAACTGTACCCATACAGACTCCACATTGTCAGAGCTAATATTCTTTCTCATTACTGTGTTAATTTCCTCTTTAACCAGCAATGCTGCTCCGCCACCTTTTCCTTTTTGTATCCCCTTCCTAAATACTGAACACGCTGGGACATTCAGTTCTCAGCCCTGGTCACCCGGCAGCCATGTCTTTGTAATCCCAACTATATCGTACCTGTTTACATCTATCTGCGTGATTAGTTCATCCACTTTTTTACAGATGCTCCACACATTAAAGTTCAAAGCCTTTAAGCTTGTCCTTTTAACAATGTTCGTCCTTATTTTTGTCAACAGCCCTGGCTGAATTTTGTCCTTGGCTTCTCAGCCTATCACTTTTCTTATTCCCTTTACTAGCTTTTGTTTTTGTCCTTGCTGCCTCCTTCTCTGACTCTTTAAATAGGTTCCCATCCGCTGGCATATTAGTTTAAGCCCTCCCCAACCGCTGTAGCAATCACTCCCCTAGGACATCAGTCCTAGTCCTGTCCAGGTGTAACCGGTCCAATTTGTATAGGTCCCACCTCTGCCAGAACTGGTCCCAATGCCAAAGGAATCTGAAACCTTCCCCTAACACCATCTTTATAGCTACGTATTCATCTGATGTATCCTGCCATTTCTCCAAATGGCACCAGTAGTGGGCGGCACGGTGGCTCAGTGGTTAGCACTACAGCCTCACAGAGCCAGGGACCCAGGTTCGATTTCAGCCTCGGGCGACTGTCTGTGTGGAGTGTGCACATTCTCCCCGTGTCTGCGTGGGTTTCCTCCAGGTGCTCCGGTTTCCTCCCACAGTCCAAAGATGTGCATGTTAGGTGGATCGGCCATGCTAAATTGCCCGTAGTGTTCAGGGGTGTGCGGGTTATAGGGGAATAGGTCTGGGTGGGATGCTTCAAGGGGCAGTGTGGACCTGTTGAGCCGAAGGGCCTGTTTCCACACTGTAGGGAATCTAATCTAACCTTGAGATCACTACTGGAGAAAGAAAGTTAATTAATGATAGGTTTGTTTAATCTTTACATAGATTGGGAAAATCGGATTCATAGCATTACCAGTTTATACAGGGCAGAAATGACCCTTCAGCCCATCAAGTCTGCACGGATGTAATTACCACTAAAAATGTGCTAATCCCAAATTCCTACTGATCCAAATATTTTTTAAAGTTTGTAAGGTTTCCAGCCATCACTATCTTCCCAAGTAGTGCACTCAAGACTCCCACCACTAGTTGAGTGATAAAGTTTATTCCCAAATGTCCTCTAAAATTCCTGTCCCCTTAGCCAAAAACTATGCCCTCTCATAGTTGACCCCTCAATCAAGGGAACAGCTGCTCTCTATTCACCCTGTCCATATCCATCATCATCTCATATATCTCAATTATGCTTCCCCTCAGACTTCTCTGTTCTAAGGAAAACAATCCAAGCCTATCTAGTCTCGCTTTAAAGCTCAGTTTTTTCATTCCAGGCAACATTCTGGTGAACCTGTTCTGTATCCCCTCTAGTGCTGTCACATTCTTCTTATAAGTGAGGTGACTAGAACTGTGGCCTGACCAATGTTCTGCACAACTCCAACATGGCCTCCTTGCTCTTAAACTCTATGCCATGACTGATGAAAACAAGCATCTTATATGCCTTCTTAAATATCCTATTCACGTGTTCTGCAGACTTCAGAGATCTGTGAGTCATTACATCAAGGGCCCCCGCCCACCCCCGGTCATCTAAGCTATCCAGTGTCCTGCCGTTCATTAAATAATCCTTCGTCTTGTTTCTTCTTCCAAAGTGCATCACCTCATACTTATCCGGGTTAAACATCATTTCCTTCTAGTCTGCCCAACTGACTAACCGAACAGAGAGATCTGGGTGTTCAGGTCCATTGTAGCCTGAAGGTGGGAACGCAGGTCAATAGGGTGGTCAAGAAGACATATGGCATGCTTTCCTTCATTGGACGGGGTATTGAGTACAAGAGTTGGCAGGTCATGTTGCAGTTGTATAGGACTTTGGTTCGGCCACATTTGGAGTACTGTGTACAGTTCTGGTCGCCACATTACCAAAAGGATGTGGATGCTTTGGACAGGGTGCAGAGGAGGTTCACCAGGATGTTGCCTGGTATGGAGGGTGCTAGCTATGAAGAGAGGTTGAATAGATTAGGAATATTTTCATTAGAAAGACAGAGATTGAGGGGGGACCTGATTGAGATCTACAAAATCATGAGGGGTATAGACAGGGTGGATAGCAAAAAGCTTTTTCCCAGAGTGGGGGACTCAATTACTAGGGGTCATGAGTTCAAAGTGAGAGGAGGAAAGTTTAAGGGAGATATGCGTGGAAAGTTCTTTACACAGAGGGTGGTGGGTGCCTGGAGCGCGTTGCCAGCGGAGGTGGTAGACGCAGACACGTTAGCGTCTCAAGATATATTTGGACAGGTACATGGATGGGCAGGGAACAAATGGACACAGACCGTTAGAAAATAGATGACAGGTTAGACAGAGGATCTTGATCGGCGCAGGCGTGGAGGGCCGAAGGGCCTGTTCCTGTGCTGTAGGTTTCTTTGTTTCTTTTGTTTCTTTGTATCTCCCCGTAACCTACAACCATCTCCTTCACTATTAACCACCTTACCAATCGTGGTGTCATCTGCAAATATGCTTGTGGCACACCGCTTTATACTGGCCTCCAGTCACTCAAACATCCTTCTACCACTACCCTTTGTGTCCTATTGCTCAGCATGTTTTTGATCCATCTTGCCAAGTTTCCCTCAATTCTTCGTGACAGTGTTAGCCAGAAGGATGAATTCATATAGCGTATTTCTTAGAATAATACGTTGAATCCAACCAGGAATCAAGCTATTTTTGATCTGATAATGTGTAATAAGACAGGTTTAATAAATGACCACAGAGTAATGAGCACCACCTAATAAACACTGATTATAACTTGGTAGTATTGAGTATTCAGTTTTAGAGGGAGAGATGTGGGTCAGAAACTACAGTGCTAAACTTAAATGAGGGTAGTTACAAAGGAATGAAGGAAGAACTAGCTGCAGTGGCCAGAGAAAGTAGTTTAGAAGCAAAGTGGGTGGTGGAACAATGGCAAGTTGTAAGAAAAACCATGCAATGTGGTGTAGATTCATGGTAAGGTAAAACTGTAGGAAAGCTTTAACAACCAACAAAAGATTAACAAAAAAGAATAAAGAAGGACAAAATAAACTGAGGATAAACTTGCAAGAACTATCAAGACAAACAACAAGAATTTATTGAATGGACAAAAGCAAGATTTGCAGATGACATAAAAGTAGGTCAGAGGGCAAATGGTGAGGATGAAATATAATCTGCAGAGAGATACAGACAGGTTAAGCGAATGGGTAAAAACTTAGCACATAGAATATGAACTGGGAAAATGTGATATTATGCATTTGGCAGGAAGAATAGTGAAAGTGAATTGATTTCTTTGTAGTTAAAGGAAGAAAACTGCAGAAAGCTACAGCACAGAGCGATTTGCATAAATCGTTAAAAAACTAGTGTTGAGGTTTAGTTGGTAACGGGGAATGCAAATGAAATGTTGGACTTTAATTCAAAGAGAATGGAGTATGAAAATAGGTAAGTTTTGCTAAAACTATACCAGCCATAAGTCAGTCCACAGTTAGAATATAATGAACAGTTTTGGTCCCCTTTATTGGGAGGATATACTGGCACAGGTTCATCCTAGGTATAGCGGGACTGTGTTATGAGGAGATTCAATAGGTTGGCCCTGTACCTCAGTGAAGTTTAGAAGAAAGAGAGGTGAGCTCATTGAAACATGTAATATTCTTCAGGATCTTGATAGAATAGATGCAGAGAAGCTGTTTCCCCATGTGGGTAAGTCTAGGACCAGAGGGCATAATCTCAGAATAAGGGGTTGCACATTTAAGACAGAAATGAGGAGGAATTTCTTCTCTCAGAGGATGGTGAATCAGTGGAATTCTTTACCTCGAGAGGGTTGTACAGGATCATTAAGTATGACAAATTTTCAATCAGTAGTGTAATGGGGAAAAGGCAGGAAAGTAGAGTTGAGTGTTATCTGATCAGCCATGATCTCATTGAATGGCTGAACACGTGACAGATTGAATGGCCTACTTCTGCTCCTCTGTCTTATGATCTCCTGCACTTGAATGATTCTGTGATTAATTGTACAAGTTAGTTATTAAAGTTAGAAGCTGAAGGGTAATTTTTGAATTGGTAACCATTGATAGTTAAATGGGTGATCCTGATTTTGTAACCTCTCACACTAACCAAGCAGTCAAACAGCAAATTTAACATACTTATGCACTAATAAACAGAACAAACACTTCAAATCCTGGACAGAATTTGATGTTAAGCGTACATAGACAAAGGGAGTTGATTAAAATTAGTATTTTGAATGCATTATCTATAGTTTCACAATTGTATTTCATTTGTTTGGTCTTACCTTTAACAATTACATTCATTGCAATTTCATCCTCTTTGGTTTTAAATACATATTCACCAGATTCTCCAGATTTGACATTGTGAAGAACCAATCTTCGTGTTGTACCTTCTGATTCAACACTTACTGCTTTGCTCAGCTTTATTTCCTGTCCTTTTTTGTACCATTTCCCTTCAACAGTAGGCTGAGACACATTACAAACAAGGGCTACCTTCTCTCCCACACTGGCTGTATGCTCTGTTTGTGTTGTAGATTTCTTCACAATAGTTGCAGCTGGTTCTGCAAAAACAAAAGAAGTAACAATTTATAATATCATGTTAAATAATACGAAAACCATTACAAAATATTCTTTCTTTAATCATTTGCGGAGGCGGGTTTTGCTGACTGGGTCGGCATGTAATAACCATCGTTAATTGTCATTGAGGAGGTAGTGGTGAGCTAATGCACAATTAACCAAAACTAAATCAGCTACAAGTATTCAATATGGCACTTAACCTGCAACGAGGTTCTCTTTATACTGTCCGAATGAATAAATTGAAAATGTATACATTTATAGAGCAAACTTTCTGACCAATATTTCAAGTTTCAGTGTCACATAATTAGTTTCCATGTATGGATAAGAGGTTAGTGCATAAAAATTTTTAAAAATCTGAAAATAATAAAATAATGTACTCGCAAGAGTGTTCAAAAGAGTTCACATGACACCAGGCTATAGTCCAACAGGTTTACTTGAACTCACAAGCTTCCGGAGTGCTGCTCCTCGTCAGGTGAAGTGAAGCACACAGGCACAAAATTTATAGACAGGGAGACCAAAAGATCGTATAAATAATGTAAGTAGAGTGTCAACAGGCTGAATAACAAATCTCTGCAGGTGATGAAAAATGTCAGACAGTGTGAGTAAAGAGTCAACAGCTGTATAGCAAGTGAAGGGATGCCCTATGAGCTGATTAATTGAGGCAGAGAGATAATTACTAAAATTTAAAAACAAGATGGTGCTGGAGACAAACCAAATGGCTGGAATAACATGATAGGTACAAGAGTCACATGTTGAAGGTCTAACCAAAGTAACAAGTAATCCAAAACTATACAAACTAATTAACGCAGGGAAATCATAACAAGCTATCCAGGTGATGGTGTCAAAACAGGACAATAAGGAAGATTTTACAAACACAGCCCAGTATGGTGGGGTTACATGTGGCACAACATGAACCCAAGATCATGGCTGAAGCTGTCTTCATGGGTACGGAACTTGGCTATCAGTTTCTGCTCTGTGATTCTGCATGGTTGAGTACCTCGAAGGCTGCCTTGGAGGACGCTTACCTAAAAATTGGAGGCTGAAGTTGTATTAGAGACTAAAAGATCAATCAAAGAGCAATATGTGTCACATGTGTTCTGAATATTGACAGTTTCATTTCTACCACATACCTTCACGGGCATTGATAAATGAAAACTTGACATGCAGATTAACTCTACTCACTTCAACAGAGAACTTACCTGAACTCTTGAACACTTTTGCTAGCACATTATTTTATTATTTTCAGATTTTTAAAGTTAATTCAATTTATCAAACAACTTCGGCAGAAGGTGAAATCTGAATTATTAATCCAGACCTTTAGATTACTTAAACTGCTGCATCCTACTGATACTCATTTGGAAATTTAAATCCAGTAAGGATTATATTTCCCACATCAATATACTCTATTATATTCCTAGAAAAATTCACTAAATTTTCTCAAACATGAATGATCTTTCACAAATCTAGGCAGCCATTCCTTAATTTAAACAAAATTGGAAGAAAGCAGGGAATATCTAGTCAGTCAAGCAGCCTGTCTGAAGATAAAACAAAATCATCATTATAGGTCTATAAGCTTCTGACAAAAGCTCAGAGATCTGAAATGCTGGTCAGCACTTTTCATTTCTCTGGTAAAGTGTGGAGAAAGGTATCTTTAAAGTCTGACAGGCCTTACCAAACTCTGATTAGCAAGAAAGTCTACTAGATTATGCGCTAATTAGACAAACAGTCGGTGACTCAGAGGAACTAACAGAACTAATATATGTGGATTTCCAAAAGGCATTGAAATAAGGTACCATCTGTAAAGCCACTTGACAAGAAAACAACTTATGGCATTAAGGGTAGCATATTAATATAGTCAGATGATTGTCTAAATAGTAGAATGAGAGTTAGGGTAAGGTGGAGAGTTTGAGGAAGGCAATCTATAACTAACGGAATGCTACATGGATCAATGCTTGTACCATAATTATTTACTGCACATATTTATGACTTGGATGAGGACAGAGAATATATTATCATCAAATTTGTGATGACACAAAAATTCATGGGAAGGCAAGTGGTGAGCATTAACAAAGAGTCTACAGAGGAATATAGACAGGTTTAGCGGACAAAAACTTGGCACACGAAATGTAATATGACAAAATCTGAAATTTTGTATTTGGCAGAAAGAACAGAGGAGTTAAATATCTCAAACAGTAACCTGCAACACAGAGGAAATGAGATCCTTGTGTGCAAATCACAATAACTAACAAACAAGCTCAATGGCTAATAGGGAAGACAAATGAAATGAAACTGCAAAGGGAATGGAACATAAACATAAGGAGAAACATTCCTAAACCTAGGAAGATACAAGTTAGAACTAATTTTTTTTTTCTTTTTCTAAGGAAAGAAAACTAGAATTGGAAGCAGTCCACAGAAGGTTTGCCAGTTTGATCCTGGGATTGAAGGGCTTTTCTAATGAAGGAAGGTTGGATAATTGGGGCTGTACTCATTTGAATTTAGAAGAATGAAAGGCTTATCAGATCTTGGTCAATCTCACTGAATCAGTATTGGCGTTTTCTGGTCAAGTCATCAAGCATCTCTTCACAAATTCTAATTATTGGAGTTCTTAAAGACCAGATGCTATGGACACTCTGTGCCCCTGAGTTACTGGGAGTTGGCTGAATAGTGCGCTCAAGGAGTTGGAATGTCTCAGCAATTACTTTTATGTGGAATTTAACCATCAGTCCCCGAGGTTCAATGTCATCACCTTCAGTGACACCCCGCTATCAACATCTCGAAGATTACTATTGACCAGAAACATAACTGGACCAGTCTGTTAATTAATATGACTACAAAACCAGGTCAGAGGCCTAAAGTGGGTAACTCACTTCCTGTCTTCCCAGTGCCTCACCATTATCAACCAGGAACAAATCAGGAGTGCAATGGAATACTATCTACTTGCCTGAAAGGGTAGAGCTCCAGCAATATTTATAAGTCTCAACTCTTATGCGATCATTTATGGCAGATGGTGGAATCTGAATTCAATAAAAATCCGGAAGTAAGGATCTAACAAAGCTGTACTTTCTTTGTTACGTCTCTTGTCAAAGTGCTGATTTTTGCTTGAAGGATTCATCTGACATGCATCAAAGCCAATTTTGGTTTTACCATATTCTTTATCATTCTTGGAGGGCTCAAAATTATTTATTTTCTTGATGTCACACCATACAATTTTTACATTTACTTCCCCACTTTCAAGGGCTAGTTTCTGGTTTCCAAGGTCAAATTTAACAACTGACACACTGTGTCTGTAGACTACAGGAGGAAATGCCACAAATATCCCCCTTTCAATGATGGGTTATAAGTGCAAAACATAAGGCTGATGCGTTTGCAATAACTTTCAGCCACAAGTGGCAACTGAATCATCATCACAGCCTCCTCCTCATGCCAATTCGATTCACTCCAGATGATATCAAAAACCAGCTGATAGTATTGGATACTTAGAAGGCACTGAATTCTGATAATCCTCCAGCAATACCATTGAAGATTTGTGTTCTAGAATCAGCCATGCCCCTAACCAACATGTTCCAATATTGCTAAAACATCAGCAACTACAAAACAATGTATGCAAATGTCCAAATGTATCCTGTAGGCAAAAAGCAAGACAAATCCAACACAGCAAGTTACCACTCCATCAGGCAACTCTCAGTAAATAGTAAAGTCATGGAAAAGGTCATCAGCAGTGCAATCAAGTAGCACTTGCTTACCAATAAACTGCTCAGCGGTGCTTAGCGAGTGCTACCAGAGCCATCCATCTCATGACCTCATTACTGCATTGATTAAAATACAGCTGAGAAGCTGATCGCCAGAGGTGAGATGGGAGTGCCTGCACCTGATATTATGAGCAAATGTGACAGAGTGTGGCACCAAAGAGCCCTAGCCAGACTGAAATCTGGCTATAATCACTAAAGCTTCCACATCTTTCCTGTAATGAGGTGACAGAACTAAACTCAATATTCCAAGTATGGTCTAACAAGAGTTTTGTAGAGCTGCAGCATAACCTCACGGCTTTTAAACTCAATTCCCCTGCCAATGAAAACCAACACACCATATGCCTTCTTTACAACCCTATCAACTTGGATCACAACTTTGTGAGAGATCAATGGACATAGACCCCAAGATCCCTCTGTTCCTCTACACTGTTGAGAATCCTGCCATTAATCCTGTATTCTGCATTCAAATTCGACCTTCCAAAATGAATCATTTCACATTTTTCTGGGTTGAACTGCACCTGCCACTTCTTTGCCCAGCCCTGCATCCTGTCAATATCCCACTGCAACCTACAATGGCCCTCCACATTATCCACAACGCCACCTTTGAATCATCGGCAAACTTACTAACCCACCTTCCACTTTCTTATCCAAGTCACTTATGAAGATCACAAAGAGCAGAGGTCCCAGGACAGATCCTTGCAGAACACCACTGGTCACCGACCTCCAGGCTGAATACTTTCCACATACTATCACACTCTATCTTCAATTGGACAGCCAGTTTTGTATCCAGGCAGCCAAATTTCCCTGAATCTCATGCCTCCATAATTTTGAATGAGCCTACCATGTGGAACCTTATCAAATACATTGCTAAAATCCATATACACCACATCCACTGCTCTACCTTCATCGATGCGTTGTCACATCTTCAAAGAATTCAATAAGACTTGTGAAGCATGACCTTCCCCTCCCAAAGCCATGCTGACTATTTCTAATTAAACTGTGCTTTTCCAAATAATCATAAATATGATCTCTCAGAATCCTCTCCAATAATTTGCCCACCACAGAAGTAAGACTGACTAGTCTGTAATTCCCAGCATTATCTCTATTCGCTTTCTTGAACAAGGGAATGGCATTTGCCACCCTCCAGTCATCTGGTACTACTCCAGTGCACAGTGACAATGCAAAGACCATCGCCAAAGGGGCAGCAATCTCTTCCCTCAATTTCTGGAACAACTTTGGGAATATCCCATCTGGCGCAGGGGACTTATCTATTTCATGTTTTTCAAAATTTCTAGCACATTTTCCTTCCCAACATCAACCTGTTCAAGCATATCAGCCTGTTTTGCACTGTCCTCACAAACATCCCTCTCGCTGGTGAATACATAAGCAAAGTGTTCATTAACAACCTCCCTTAACTCCTCCAACTCCACGCAAAAGTTCTTTCCACTATCCCTGATCTGCCCTACCCTCACTCTGGCCATCCTCTTGCTCCTCAAGTAAGTATAGAATGCCTTGGGGTGTTCCTTAATCCCACCCGCCAAGGCTTTTTCACACCCCTCCTAGCTCTCCTAAATTCATTCTTCAGTTCTTTCCTGGCTACCTTGTGGACCTCTAGAGCCCTGTCCAATTCTTGCCTCGTCAACCTTAAGTAAGCTTCCTTCCTCCTCTTGACTAGGTGTTCCACATGCCATGTCATCCAAAGTACCTTCACTTTACTCAATGAGACAAACCTATCCAGTACTTGTAGCAATAATCCCTAAATAACCTCCACATTTCTGTGGTGCATTTCCATCAGAACTCTGTTCCCAATTTATGCTCCGCAGTTCTTGCCTAATAGCACTGTAATTCCCTCTCCGCCAATTAAATACTTTCCCACACTGTCTGCTCCTAGCCCTCTCCATGACTATAGTAAAAGTCAGAGTGTGGTGTTCACTATTACCAAAACGCTCTCCCAACGAGATCTGACACCTGACCTGGTTCATGCCAAGCACTAAATCCAATATGGCCTCCCCTCTAGTTGGCATATCTATATCTTGGGTCAGAAATTTTGTCACCTATGACAACAGCCCTATTACTTCTGCACCTTTCCAAAATCTGGGTCCCAATCTGTTCCTCAGTGTCTCTGTTGCTATTGGGGGGGGGCGGGGGGGGGGGGGGGGGGTCGACAGTAAACTCCCAATAACGTGACTGATCTTTTCCAGTTTCTGACTTCCACCCATATTGACTCAGTAGAGGAATATTGACTCAGTAGAGGAACCCTCCTCTATGACCTCCCTTTCTGCAGCTGTGATACCATCCCTGATTAACAATGCCACTCCCCAATCTCTTTTACCTCCCCCTCAGTTTCTTTTGAAACATCTATACCTCGGAACATCCAACAACCATTCCTGCCCCTGTGTTATCCAAGTCTCTGTAAATGCCCACAACATCGTAGTTCCAAGTACTGATCCATGCTCTAAATTCGTCACCCTTATTCATGGCACTTCTTGCAGTCAAGTAGACACACCTCAACCCATCGCACTGACTACCACTTTGCCTTATCACCTGCTTACCCTTCCTCACAGACTCTCTGCTTGCTCTGTCTGTCTGTACACTGGCTACCCCAGCCTCTGAGCTGTAGCTCCAATTCCCATTCCCCTGCCAAACTATTTTAAACCCTCCCAAAAAGCTCTAGCAAATGTCCCACCCAGGATATTGGTGCCCCTCCAGTTCGGGTGCAATCCGTCCTTCCTGTACAGGTCCTACCTTCCCCAAAAGGTATCCCAATGATCCACAAACCTGGCAATAAATGCTGGCCAACAGGTGATTCCAATGTCCCATGGGGAATTTTTTTTTAAAAAGACCGTGTCCGCCCTTTTAAAGATTGCCAGTATTGTGACTCTCTCTACCATTCCACCATTCGATCGGGTCATGGCTGATTCACCATTCCTCAGATCCACTTTTCTGCTTTTTCCCCTATTCCTTGATTCCCCTCCTGATCAACAACCACCTACCTACATCCACCTATTACTACGCCACCTACCTTTCCCCAGCCCCACCCATCCTCCCTCTCGCCTCCTTGACCTAAGACAACCTGTCCATCTTCTCTCCCATCTATCTACCTCCGCTTCCGAATGACCAATCACCACCACCCCCTATCAGCATCTACCTATCACCATCATACCTACCTTCCCCCAGCCCTACCTCTGCTCCCTCTATATATTTCCCGGTTCCCTTCCCCCTCCCAGTTCTGAAGAAGGGCCCCAACCCGAAACGTCAACTTTCCTATTCTTCCGATGCTGCCTGACCTGCTGTGTTCTTCCAGCTCTACACTGTGTTAGGCTAGTCATGAAGCTTAGGGTGCATGGAATCCAGGGAGATTCTATTTGGACTCAAAATTGGCTCAATGGTAGGAAGCAGACGGTGATGGATGAAGGTTGTTTCTCAGACTGGAATCTTGTGACTAGTGGTGCGCCGCAAGGGTCTGTGCTGGGATCTTTGTTATTTGTTATTTACACAAATGATCTGGATGTGAATGTAAAAGGCATAATTAGTAAGTTTGCAAATAGTACAAAATTAGAAGGTAACGTTGATAGCAAGGATGGCTATCAAAAATTACCGAAGGATCTTGAACAGATGGGGAAATGGGCTGAGGATTGGCAAATGCAATTCAATACAGATAAGTGTGAGATGCTGCACTTTGGAAAGTCAAACCAAGGTAGGACTTATACGGTAAATAAGGTCCTAAGGAGTGTTGTGGAACAGAGGGACCTAGGAGTACAAGTACATAGTTTGTCGACAGCAGCATAAAAGGCAGACAGAGTAGTGAAAAAGGCATTTAGCATGCTGGCCTTCATTGATCAAGGCACTGAGTATAGGAATTGGAATATCATGTTACCGTTGTATAAGTTGTTGGTTAGGCTGCACTTGGAACTGTATTGTGCACAGTTTTGTTCACCCTGTTATAGGAAAGACATAGTTAAACTGGAAAATGCGCAAAGAAGATTTACAGAATGTTGCCATGATTAGTAAGCCTGAGAGGGTGGCCAAGATAGAATGTAGGAGAATGAGTGGTGACCTTATTGAGGTGTTTAAAATCATGAGGAGTATAGATAGGATGAATGCACATAGTCTTTTTCCCAGGGATGGGGAATTGAAAACTAGAGGGCATGAGTTCAAGGTGAGAGGGAAAAGATTTAAGAAGGGCCTGAGGGGCAACTTCTGCACGCAGAGAGTAATGCGTATATTGAACGTGCTGCCAGAGAAAGTGGTTGAGGCAGTTGCAACAGCAACATTTAAAAACATTTAGATAGGTACATGGATGAGAAGGGTTTAGAGGGATATGGACTGAATGCGGGCCATTTTGGGTCAAAGGGCCTCTTTCCATACTGTGACCTTACCTAAACTACTGGACTAATGCCCTAGTCTTTTCAAAACTTATAAAAGTAAATGAGGGCAGCTGGGCTGAGCTCTAGGAAAAATATACAGACACAGAGATCGATGCTTGAAGCCATTGTTAAGCCCGGAATTCCAATTTACACCTCCACTTGAAGAGAACGATCAACCAAACCTAACACTCTAGGCTACAACTAACTTTTACACATCAGGTTACCCAGCGCAGACATTATGGAGCCAATACAGATACCTGACATTCAACTGAAGTTGCTGGAAAAACTCAGCAGGTCTGACAGCATCTGTGAAGAAAAATCAGCGTTAATGTTTCGGGTCCAATGACCCTTCTTCAGAACAGGTCACCAGACCCGGAATCTTAACTCTGATTTTTCTTCACAGATACTGCCAGGCCTGCTAAGCTTTTACACCAATTTGTTTTTGTTCCTAATTTACAGCATCTGCAGTTCTTTCAGTGCTTACTGAACATTCAACTTCAATGAAAGTCAATTCACACAGTATCAAGCATTCACCTTCAATCAAAATGCATTCATACAGACTCTTAACAATCGGGAGGCCAACTGACTTCAAATAGAGCAGCTTAACACATCAGTGCAAAAGATAACGCTGAAGCTTTCACAGTAATCTTCAGCCAAAAGCATTGAGTGGATGATCCATTTCGGCCTCCTCCAGTGGTCCCCAGCACTACTGACACCAGTCTTCAGCCAATTCAATTCACTCCACTTAAAATCAAGAAATGACTGGGGTCACTAGACACTGCAAATGTTATGGGCCCTGGCAACATTCCAGCAAATGTATGGAAGACTTGTACACCAGAATTTGCTGATGTCCTAACAAAGCTGCTCCAGTACAGTTACAACACTGGTATCCACCAACACTGTGGAAAATTCCCCAAGTTTGTCCTGTACACAAAAAGCAGGAAAAATCCAACCACGTCAATTATCACCCCGTCAGTCTACTCTCAATCATCAATAAAGTAATGGAAGGTGTCACCAACAGTGCTATCAAGTAGCACCTGCTCAGCAATAACCTGCTCAGTGATGCCCAGTTTGGGTTCCGCCAGGGCCAGTCAGCTCCTGATCTCATTATAGCCTTGGGTCAAAAACTGAAAAAAAGGAACTCCGGAGGTAAGGTGAGAGTGACAACCCCTTGGCACTCAATGATGTTACCGTCACCGAATCCCCCATCATCAACATCAATGAGGGTTATCATTGACCAGAAACTCAGCTGGATTCAACACATAAACACAGTGCTTAAAAGAGCAGGTCTGAAGCTAGGAATACTGCAGTGAGTAACTCACCTGCTAACTCCGCAAGGCACAAGTCAGGAGTGTGATAGAATACTCTCCACTTGCCTGGATGTGTGGAGCCCCAACAACACTCAAGAGGCTTGATACCATCTAGGACAAAGCAGCCCACTTGATTGGCGGTGCATCCACAAGCATCCACGCCTTCCACCACCAATGGTTAGCATAAACAGTGTGTACTATTTACAAGGTGCACTGCAGAAACTCACCAAAGATCCTCAGACAGCAACTTCCAAACCCACAACCACTTCCATCTAGAAGAACAAGGGCAGCAGACATATGGGAACCCACCACCTTCAACTTGCCTCCAAGCCTCTGACTTGGAAAATATATGCGCCATTCCTTCACTCTCACTGGGTCAAAATTCTAGAATTCTCTCCTTAATGCATTGTGGGTCAACCCACAGCAGATGGACTGCAACGGTTCGAGCAGGCAGCTGACCACCACCTTCTCAAGGGTAACTATGAATGGGCAATAAATGCTGGCCAGCCGGCAGCACAAAGGTAACAGGCCCACAATTAGTATAATTGCAAGCTCCAATCCCACCTGAAAGAGCTATCTCCCTAAGAGCTGTTCTCCAAACAGCTAATTCCAGGGGCTATTTCCAACAGCTATCTCTAGAAGGGAGATTCCAACAGCAATTCCGAAACCAAAAAACACAGACCTGTTCCGTACCAGAGGAATCAACGGCAACCAATAATGACCAGAAGACATAAGGAATGACAACCGCCAAAAACCACCAACCCAACCAACAGCACAAGGCCTCAGGTACATCCTGAGGTGAAAACCGGCCCACAAAGCCACTGGAAAGTGAAGAAAACCAAGTACTCACCCACTAAATCCACTATGCGTCCAACTGAGTCAGCAGACTCAACTCAAACCAAAGGCCTGCATAGTCTGAAGACTTCATCAAGGCACTGGGTATGGCAAGGGGGAACAGCCAGCTGTACTTCAAAACTGTGTTTTCCCCAGTGGTGAGCTTAAACTTCCAAGACACCAAAGTTACGCCCCTAGCTAGCAGAGAGGAAAGTGAGTGGTGAAAGTGCAGCAATACCATCCTCTGATGAAGGGTCTAGGCCCGAAACGTCAGCTTTTGTGCTCCTGAGATGCTGCTTGGCCTGCTGTGTTCATCCAGCCTCACATTTTGTTGTCTTGGATTCTCCAGCATCTGCAGTTCCCATTATCTCTCATCACCAAGAAGTGGTAGCCTGATTAAAGTTTCTGTGATTAAAACTGCTGTTTAGCTTCTAATTTGTTTTACCAGTGTTTAATTTAATACTGTCCTTTAATTTATTTACTGTCCTCCGTATAGTTGTTTGTGTCAATTTTGCTGTTTATTACATTTGCTTTTATTCCTTGTATTATGCACACATTGTGTATTTAATAAACGCAGAGATTCTTTTATCCTGAAACACCTGTCTACTGACTTCTTCACTTCAGATTTCTAAATAAGTCTATTGTCAGAACCAGGGTTCCAGGGGCGATTCAAGCCACCTAAAAATCAGCAAATTACAGATTGCAAACCAGAATTCTACACTCCCCAAAGCCTGTCTACTATCTACAAAGCACAAGTCAGGAGTGTGATGGAATACTCATCATTTCTCTGCAATCCAACAACACCCAAGAAACTTGACACCATCCAGGCAATGCAGCCTGTTTGACTGTTACCATTTCTCCCTCCATCAATGATGCTCAGTAGCAGTAGTGTATGTTAACTACAAGATGCACAGCAAAAATCCACCAAAGATTCTTAGGCAGACCTTCCAAACCCACGACCACTTCCATCTAGAAGAACAAGGGCAGCAGATATATGGGTACACCACCACCTTCAAATTCCCGTCCAAGCCACTCACGATTCTGACTCGGAAATATATCTCTGTTCCTTCATTGTCACTGGATTACCAACCTGGAATTCCCTTCCTAAGGGTATTGTAGATCAGCCTAGAGCACATGGACTAAAGCATTTCAAGAAGGCAGCTCACTACCACCATCATGTTCTCAAGAGCAAGTTGGGATGGGTGATAAATGCTGGCCACCCAGTGCCATCTATTTCCTACGGGTGAACAGACTCAATGGGCTGAATGGATTCCTCCTTTTTCTATTTCTAATGACCTTAAGAATAAAAGTTACTCGTAAAATAACTCGACAGAGGCCAGAATCCCACCCACCCTTTACTTACACATGCACAGTACTCAACATTGGTCTGGCATCATCATAGCCAGTTTTCACAGTGAGCAACATGTTTGGCACTCCTCTTTATATCTGACAGCCATGGCTCCCTGATTGGAACAAATTAACAGCCCTAATCAGAGAACTCATATTGTCTGCCTGGCTGATCGCATTATATCACTACAACTTGTCCTATGTCAGATTATAACACAATATGGCAGTCTGGACCAAATAACATGCTTCACCCATCTCTCATTGAATTATCTACTCAATTCCTATATTCCTCACAGATATCTGTCTTAGTCTAATTGTGATCTCTTGTAAGTCTTCACTTTTGATGGATTCACCATTGGCAACCATGCCTTCAGCTACCTGGGCTCTAAGCTCTGAAATATACACCTCAAACCTTTCAACTCCCTTACCTCTCTTTCCTCCTTAAAAACTACCTCTTTAAAACTTTTTGTTATCTGCTGTAATGTCTGCTTAGGAGACTAAACCAGTGTTAAGCTGTGTTACTAAAAGGCTTGAATCAAATTTTGCGTCATTACACTTCTGAGAAGCAGCTTTGATCTTTGTTACTACATTGAACACGCTATAAAACTGAAAAACGAAAGAACTGCAGATGCTGTAGATCAGGAACAAAAGCAGAAGTTGCTGGAAAGCTCAGCAGGTCTGGCAGCATCTGTTAATTCTGACTTTTTTCTTGGCAGATGCTGCCAGGCCTGCTGAGCTTTTCCAGCAACTTCTGTTTTTGTTCCTGCAAAAATGAAAGCTGATATTGTGCAATCAATACATCACTGTCACTAAAGCAAAAACCAGGTGTATTTTTACCTTTGATCTTAATTTGGAATGTTAGGCTGTCATCATTAGACATGCAGGTGTAATTTCCTTGGTCACTTTGCTGCACTTTTCTGATGACAAGTTTGCGTTCTGTTCCCTGAGAGATGATGGTTATCCTCTGGTCCTGTTTAACCTCTTTTTGATCCTTTTTCCATGTGACCACAGCATCAGCTGGTGATACCTCACAAGACAGTTCCAAACTTTCTGAGGCTACTGCTATCACTTCTGGTGGAGATTTTGGCTTGTTTATGAACTTGACACCCATACCTGTAAATAAAGAAGATATTTTCATTACAACTGGCACTTTAAATCAAACTAACTGAAATCAGAACAGATATCAATATTTTATTTAATGTAGATTCTTATCAGAAAAACTGATTTCACTTTCATGAACAAGTTCATTTCTATCACTCTGAAATTAATATAACTAGGCTGGAAGAAGATTAATTAATTATGCTGCTTTTTGCTTGTACTAGTTCGACCATCTAGTGTTTTTCTTGCAGTGTATATTTGAGTTTGAGATACCACATTTGGTTTGACATGGATCCAGAGTTTAACTTTGAGAACCCAGTGTTAATGTTGGATTGTACTGCTGCTTACTTGGATGTTCTTCACATGGCAGCATTGTCAAAGCCTTATCGTGGCTCAAAGGTTCTTAATTCAAGCAAAAGCAAAATTGTCCCAGGCATCTGTGCCATGTGTCTTTGCTAAAAGCAGTGTTTCAAAAATGTCATATTTCAAACAATAAACCTGCATAGCAAGTAGAATTCCAGTAACTTAGAATCACAGAATCCCCACAGTGTGGGAACAGGCCATTCAGCCCAGCAAGTCCAATCAGACCGTCTGAACAGCATGCTATCCAGGTCCACATTCCTACCCTATCCCTGCATTTCCCACGGCTAACGCACCTAACCTACACATCTCTGAACACTATGGACAATTTAGCATGGCCAATCCATCTAGCTTGCACATCTTTGGACCATGGGAGGAAACTGGAGCACACGGCAGAAATCTATGCAGACACAGGGAGAACGTGCAAACTCCACACAGACAGTGGCCTGAGGGTGAAATTGAACTCAGGTCCCTGGCTGACAGGGGAAATTGAAAATTAAACATTTCCATTAACTCCTGAGCCATGCGCCTTGAGCCAATATTGCCAAGCTGTTATGAGGCATGAGTATTCTCCCAGCTCCTGAACAACATAAGAAATAGCATGTCAGCTGCAAAAATATGGCAAGATCCAAAAAATTCGATTTGTGGTGTTTTCAAAAAAGAAATTTGATTTACATCCAGAATTTTAATCATGAGACAAGAATCTCCCTAGTGGCAGCAGGAGGCCTACTTGTATACATTAACATTTCATTATGATCTACCCTCACTTTATTTAAATGTTGTTTTATCTTTTACTAGACACTGGACAGAAATTATAAGGTGGCAATTTCCAACATGAAGGTCTGCATTCATCACTTCCTCCTGCAAGCCTCTACCTTGGCCAGAATTGCCCAACATAGAATGGTCATAAATTCCTACAGCGTGGAAACAGGCTATTTGGCCCAACAAGTCTGCACACACTCTCTGAACAGCATCCCACACAGACCTACCCCTCTAACCGATCCCTGTAACCCTTGCATCTCCGATAGCTGATCCACCTAATCTATACATTCTTGGGACACTATTGGCAATTTACCATGGCTAATCCACCTAACCTGCGCATCTTTGGGCTGTTGGAATTAAACCAGAGCACCCAGAGGAAACCCATGCAGACACAGGGAGAATGTGCAAACTCCACACAGACAGTCACCAAGGGCTGGAATTGAACCCAGGTCCCTGGTGATGTGAGGCAGCAGTGCTGACCACTGAGCCATCATGCCACCCCTATCTCAAGATATGCTCCATGGGTAATGACTGCTTATATTCCAGTAGCACAGTAATCATCAGACACACACCAGTCTCACTACATCCTCATGGCACAATTCCAACACAATTATAATATAATAAAATGTGAGGCTGGATGAACACAGCAGGCCAAGCAGCATCTCAGGAGCACAAAAGCTGACGTTTCGGGCCTAGACCCTTCATCAGAGAGGGGGATGGGGGGAGGGAACTGGAATAAATAGGGAGAGAGGGGGAGGCGGACCGAAGATGGAGAGTAAAGAAGATAGGTGGAGAGGGTGTAAGTGGGGAGGTGGGGAGGGGATAGGTCAGTCCAGGGAAGACGGACAGGTCAAGGAGGTGGGATGAGGTTAGTAGGTAGCTGGGGGTGCGGCTTGGGGTGGGAGGAAGGGATGGGTGAGAGGAAGAACCGGTTAGGGAGACAGAGACAGGTTGGACTGGTTTTGGGATGCAGTGGGTGGGGGGGAAGAGCTGGGCTGGTTGTGTGGTGCAGTGGGGGGAGGGGATGAACTGGGCTGGTTTAGGGATGCAGTAGGGGTAGGGGAGATTTTGAAACTGGTGAAGTCCACATTGATACCATATGGCTGCAGGGTTCCCAGGCGGAATATGAGTTGCTGTTCCTGCAACCTTCGGGTGGCATCATTGTGGCAGTGCAGGAGGCCCATGATGGACATGTCATCAAGAGAATGGGAGGGGGAGTGGAAATGGTTTGCGACTGGGAGGTGCAGTTGTTTGTTGCGAACTGAGCGGAGGTGTTCTGCAAAGCGGTCCCCAAGCCTCCGCTTGGTTTCCCCAATGTAGAGGAAGCCGCACCGGGTACAGTGGATGCAGTATACCACATTGGCAGATGTGCAGGTGAACCTCTGCTTAATGTGGAATGTCATCTTGGGGCCTAGGATGGGGGTGAGGGAGGAGGTGTGGGGACAAGTGTAGCATTTCCTGCGGTTGCAGGGGAAGGTGCCGGGTGTGGTGGGGTTGGAGGGCAGTGTGGAGCGAACAAGGGAGTCCTTCAGTTCACCTGGGCCATCTCCAGCACATCCCTCACCTTCCTGGACCTCTCAGTCTCCATCTCAGGCAACCAGCTTGTAACTGATGTCCATTTCAAGCCCACCGACTCCCACAGCTACCTAGAATACACCTCCTCCCACCCACCCTCCTGCAAAAATTCCATCCCCTATTCCCAATTCCTCCGCCTCCGCCGCATCTGCTCCCACGATAAGACATTCCACTCCCGCACATCCCAGATGTCCAAGTTCTTTAAGGACCGCAACTTTCCCCCCACGGTGATTGAGAACGCCCTTGACCGCGTCTCCCGCATTTCCCGCGACACATCCCTCACACCCCGCCCCCGCCACAACCGCCCCAAGAGGATCCCCCTCGTTCTCACACACCACCCTACCAACCTCCGGATACAACGCATTATCCTCCGACACTTCCGCCATTTACAATCCGACCCCACCACCCAAGACATTTTTCCATCCCCTCCCCTGTCTGCTTTCCGGAGAGACCACTCTCTCCGTGACTCCCTTGTTCGCTCCACACTGCCCTCCAACCCCACCACACCCGGCACCTTCCCCTGCAACCGCAGGAAATGCTACACTTGTCCCCACACCTCCTCCCTCACCCCCATCCCAGGCCCCAAGATGACATTCCACATTAAGCAGAGGTTCACCTGCACATCTGCCAATGTGGTATACTGCATCCACTGTACCCGGTGCGGCTTCCTCTACATTGGGGAAACCAAGCGGAGGCTTGGGGACCGCTTTGCAGAACACCTCCGCTCAGTTCGCAACAAACAACTGCACCTCCCAGTCGCAAACCATTTCCACTCCCCCTCCCATTCTCTTGATGACATGTCCATCATGGGCCTCCTGCACTGCCACAATGATGCCACCCGAAGGTTGCAGGAACAGCAACTCATATTCCGCCTGGGAACCCTGCAGCCATATGGTATCAATGTGGACTTCACCAGTTTCAAAATCTCCCCTTCCCCTACTGCATCCCTAAACCAGCCCAGTTCATCCCCTCCCCCCACTGCACCACACAACCAGCCCAGCTCTTCCCCCCCACCCACTGCATCCCAAAACCAGTCCAACCTGTCTCTGCCTCCCTAACCGGTTCTTCCTCTCACCCATCCCTTCCTCCCACCCCAAGCCGCACCCCCAGCTACCTACTAACCTCATCCCACCTCCTTGACCTGTCCGTCTTCCCTGGACTGACCTATCCCCTCCCTACCTCCCCACTTACACCCTCTCCACCTATCTTCTTTACTCTCCATCTTCGGTCCGCCTCCCCCTCTCTCCCTATTTATTCCAGTTCCCTCCCCCCATCCCCCTCTCTGATGAAGGGTCTAGGCCCGAAACGTCAGCTTTTGTGCTCCTGAGATGCTGCTTGGCCTGCTGTGTTCATCCAGCCTCACATTTTATTATCTTGGAATCTCCAGCATCTGCAGTTCCCATTATCTCTGATACAATTATAATATAGTTCATTTAAACCATTTAAACACTGAACTTGCATCCTGCACCAACACCTTTCATTGCAATGCTGCTGCCAGATCACATTGCGCACATGGCCATGCAGCCATGTCATAAATTAAAGTGTGGTGCATCTCAGGGCTCTTAGCTTGCTCTCTTAATGTTCACTCACTTTGCGTTTACTTGGATGCTCACCACACCTCTGCCTTGCCTTGCCTTATTCAGAACTTACAGCCACACAGTACTTCTGTCTTGCCTTGCCTTTTAGCACAGACATAAAATTAGGCAGTTTTTTTATGTTTTCCAGCTATTACCAGTGAAGCAGATACGTTGCTGTATGGAACCATGCTACATCAATGTCATGCCTACAGCATGTGCCAGCAGCTTACAAGGCAAACACACTGATTTTACATCAACCAAATAGCCATATCTTAAAGACTAAGTTTACAGGTCCTCATTGAAGTCAACGGTGACTCTCGATAGTCCTGCCACAGTAAAGGAATCTCAATCTGTTCACAATCCAAGGGACTAGACACAGTCAGTCGTCCACTTGGGGCAGTCAAGGGCTCCATAACAGAACAGTGAGTCACAACCAGTCCTGCAAGTCAAGAAACCAGTCCAGGCAGTAGTAGTAAATCAGTCAAGAAGCTGAACAGATAATAGTCAGGGGTCTGGTCAGTCATCAGTCAGGGCTGTCATTTCAAATTAGTTAGGGGACTAGACCACAGTCAGTACTCGAAGTCCATTCACTGAAATTCGAGAGAGAAGTATTAGGAGTCATTGTGGTGATGGACAAGTCGGAGAAAGTCAGTTGTGGGAATTGAAAGTAGCATGCTGAGATAGAGGGCACAATATTTGTGACAGGGCAATTCAACATATAAGGCTAAGAGACAATAATGTATCAGAGGCCATGAGGTGTTGCCAGGGGATAACATCAACAAACAACACCACCCTGGCATTAACAGGTGGGGTGGGATGTCAGACACTCTTAAAGAACTGGCTAGGAACATGGGAGCCTCAGAAACAATGTGGTCAACTAGGGATGCGAGAAAAAAACGAACATAAAGTGTAGAGGATCACCTAGATTAACAGGCTGAGCCAGTGATTCACTCTGCAAAGTGCAACCTGTGTTGTCTTCCATACTCAACCAAATTGCAAATGCACAACAGAACTGAAAATGGCTGTTATCATTTGGAATGAGTGGAATAAGTGATCTTTTTACTGTCAAAGAACAGAGACTCTCACCGGGAGTGAGTGAGTGAGTCAATTAATCAGTCAGTCAGTCAGTCAGTCAGTCAGTGAGTGAATCAGTGAGTGAGTGAATGACCGTCCCTTCATAAGCACGAATTAGGCAATTACATTGTACAGGTTTCAGACATCTGTAATCACAGAATTCTGCACACAGACAGTGACCAAATATGTGGAATACAAATGCTGGCCACACGCAATTTGACCATGTAATCGTCAATTTGTGATGACAAATCTAGGCAAAGTTGCAGTTATCAGAGTGACCATAGGAGCGTCACCTGCAAGCCACAATTCAATAAGAATTCACAAACATCTCGTCAGCTGCACAAGGACACAAAGAAGTTTAACAATGTGTTCTTATGGGCAATGCCACCTTTCTTGAGTAATATGGGAGTGGAGTGAAAGATCTCAGTAATCTTACCATAGTTACAATTCCCTGCCGCATGTGCACAACATGGTTTATGTTACATACATCAAAATAAGGTCCAGTATGTCATAACTGCATGTACATCCACTCATTGGCCCTCCCAGAGTCCTACTGTATCAAGGACTATGCTAAACTGTTATTTGTGTGTGATGTGAATGTTGACTGCTCACATTAAAAAGGAACTTCTGTTTCTGATACCCCTCACACAGGTTCATTGAAACCTTCAACAGTGGATCCAACTACAGCAGAGATTATCAGTGTTATACTACAGTTTAACAAAGCACAGAGAAATTATGGAAGAACAAATGCATCAGGAAGCCCAGGACAGGCACCAACCTTCCGCAACTACTAAACAGTCGCCAGTTGAAGAAGTGACAATTTAAGGTCCCTCAGGATGCACAGAAGGTACAGGAGACACAGAGTCTATCATCCTTGATGCCATTCCCTCCAGGTAAGCGAGAAGCATTGCTGCTGCAGACTGAAAATGTCCCAGGACATCATCACAAAAAAAATCTACTGATATCAAGAAAAAGCTAAAGGCATTGGGTACGCAAAGGAAAACAGTCCTGGCGACATTCAGGTAATAATAGTGAAGGCTTGTGCTCCAGCACTAACCCCTAGACAATTTGTTCCAATACAGCTACAACATCAGCATCCACTTGGTAATGTGGAAAATTTCCCCAGTATGTTCTATACACTAAAAGCAAGATAAACCCAAGCTGGCCCATCAATGTACTCTCAATCATGAGCAAAGTGATAGAAGAGGTCATTAAAGGTGCAGTCAAGCAGCACCTACTCACTGACAAACAGTTTGGTTGTGTCAGATCCATTAGGCTACTTATTTAACTTAGGGATCTGTGGAATTCAGTGCACACCAGGAAACTAAATAAATTTAAGGAGGTGATAGATGGATCTTTAATTAGTAATGGGTAAAAGGGGTATGAGCAGGAGGCAGGATAGTGGTATTGAGGCTGAGGTGAAATAAGTCATTACTATATTAAATGGCATAGCAGGCTCAAGGGGATGAAATGTCTACTCCTAATCCCAGTTCTTGTAATCTTATGAACACCAAAAGTGAGATGAGAGTGACTGCCCTTGAAATCAAGGCAGCATTCACTGAAGCCCAGCAAAACCACAGTTGATGGAAATCAGTGGAAAACTCTCCACCAGCTGAACTCATAACATACACAAAGGAAGACGGCTGTGGTTGTTGGACATCAATCATATTGGACCCAGGACATCACTGCATGAGTTCCTCAGGATAACATCTAGACCCATCATCTTCATCTCCTGCATCAATGGCTTCCTTTCCATTTTAAAGTCAGAGATTAGGACGATAACTGATGACTGTACAACATCCAGCACCAGTTTCAACTCCTCAGACGCTGAATCAGTACATGTCCAGACGCAGCGAGGGCCGGACAACATCTGGGCTTGGACTGATTAAGTGACAAGTACAATTTACACCATACAAATGCCAGGCAATAACCAAGTTCAACAAAGGAAAATCTAACCATCTCCCTTTGACATCTTGGGTGTTGCCATTAGCCAAAAACTAATCTGGACCAGCCATATAAAAACTGAGGCTAACAGAGCATGCCTGATGTTAGCACTGTCAGAGATACAACAAGGTAAAGCATTTACCCACTAAGCTATTAAGTTAATACTTCTTTATCACAGGAACAACTTCTTAACTTTGCCATCCATGACTTAAGTTGCATCGGCTTATACCATCTGGTAACGTAACTTAAGAATTGTTGAGAGTAGTCAAATAACACAGCTTTTTGACATACAAGCACGCACTTTTTAACATGAAGTTGAATTCAATGAAGACTCTGCTAATCACTGCCATAATTTTTGCACTTATGTCATTTCTCATTGGCTTTCAGTGGATACGAACTGGACTTGAAGTACAAATTATAATTACCTATAATTGTCAAATTCCAGGTCACAGTGTCTTCTCCGCATTTACATGTATAAGTGCCTTCATCCTCTTTTGTTGTAGTTGAAATGAAAAGCCTGTGTTGTTTACCCTGGCTTTCCATTGTAAACTTTCTTGATTGCTTAACTTCTTTGTCGTCCTTGTACCACTGTACTTTGGTATCGGTGTCATATGTCTCGATAAACAACTCTGCTTGTTCTCCAAACACTGTAGTAATATTGTGTTCTACTTTTTCTTTCTTAAAAAAGTGAGAAATCTCTAATGTGGGGAAACAAAAAAAATTTTCAAAATACGATCAAAGAACTAGTGCTACATCAAGACATTCTAACCGAAAATATTTTCCCTAGAGAAAATCATGCCAGTATTTGCTGTGCAACAAGTAGCCAAATAAGTATAGAAAATCTTTTACACTAATACAATTTTTTTTTCCCTTAACACCAATAAATATTAACACAGAGGTTTAGTTCATGGTAAATGAGGTTTTTGTAGTCACAGCAATGAAAACAATGTTTCTGAGTTAAGAAAGGAAACCAAATAGACGGTGCTCTTCTTCCTGACTGAGTGCAAGTCTATCTTGTTGATAACAGGGTGCACAGTTGGATGAACACAGCAGGCCAAGCAGCATCAGAGGAGCAGGAAAGCTGACGTTTCGGGTCTGGGCCCTTGTTGGATGTTTTGTGTGGGCATGTCAACAGGAATAGGACTTTAGCATTCCACATTTATGAGTAAGCTCATTGATGTTCACTATCGGGATTTACAAACAAAACATGGCAAGTACGTGAAAGGGTACAGTTATTTGTAAAGCCATTGCCCAGCAAAAATCACAGTTTTAGGGAGAAAAAGTAATGCAAGGACAAAAACTAAAGAGGGCAAGTGGGACTGGGAGGGGTCTAAGAAATTATAACTTGTGTATGTGTCAAAATATCAGACAATCACAATTCAGTGAAATAAACTTAAGTTACTACAGTGAACACTGCAAGGAGGTCACTTAATAAGACTGACATACATTAATTTTGGTTAAAAATGTAAGCCAATTTTGGGTAAGTCACTCTTAAAAATGAATATACCATTTTATAGTTAATTGAGTTAACAATCTGTTTACTTCCTAATGGTAAATGATTTTGACACCTCTGCTATATGTCTTTCTGGTTTGCTGAAGCTAACAGTTTAGGCAAGCTTGTTCCAGACTTACTCTTGATCATCCATTATAGTCATTTAAAAGATAATTAATTAATTGTGTAATGAACAAAGCATAACTGTCTAAACTTAATTTATATGGCACAATAACTCATACTTTTGGATGGCATGCACATTTATTGGTAAATTTTTAGCATAATACATACCTTTAACAGTGAGATGAAATGACATTTTATTCCCATCACAAAAACATTCATAAATCCCAGCATCTTCTAAAGTTACATTCTTGACCTTCAATATGCGACGGTGATCCAAAATTTGAAATACATACTTCTTGCTTGACTTGATCTCCTTGCCATCTTTCGTCCAGGTTACTTTTGCAGCTCTATCAGAAACCTCTGCAACAAACTGAGCTGTACTATTCTGTGACACAGAAACAATTTCCTTCTCTGCTGACTTATTTCTGAAGCTCACCGGTACTGCTGGCAATGCTGTTAAAACAAAAAGATTCTTTATTCTCTTTTTTATTCATTTATTTTTGATTTTCTTTTAGTCTTATTGATGCCCAATTTTATTTATGACAAACAATGTGTAAAGTCAACTCCTTTCCAGACTACCAATGCTTTTTTACAACCAAATATAATCAGTCAATTTATGTCTTTAACTTTCACACTGTTACTATGGTCCCTGCTGATCACAGAATCCCTACAGTGTGGAAGCAGGCCATTTAGTCCTTCAAGTCCACACCAACCCTCCGAAGAGCACCACACCTATACCCACCACCCTACCCCATCCCTGTTACTTTGCATTTCCCATGGTTAATCCACCTCGCCTGCACATCCCTGGATACTATGTGCACTTTAGTATGGCCAATCTACCTAATCTGCACATCTTTGCACTGTGGAAGGAAATTGCAGCGCCCAGAGGACACCTCACAATGATGGCAATACTGGACCAGCCGGATCCCAGCATGAAACCTTGCTTAACAGAACATCAGTTTCATTTTTGCAGTTTGGTTACTGTGGTATGAGTTGGGTCCTCGTGCCTGAGTTGTGGGCCGTAGCCCAGGCCAGGAGCAGCATTGAGTTCATGATGACTGTTTCAGCCTCTGGCAATTAGTCACTGAACATATTGATATAAGGCTGCCAGAAACACAGAAATATTATCGCACAGAAAGAAGCCATTTGGACCACATGTCAACACTAGCTCTCCAAATGAGACTCAGTGCCAATCTTCTGCTTTCCACAGTGTGGCTTCACATTGTTCCGAGACAAATAACCACTGAATGCCCCCTTAAATCCCTCAGTTGAAATTACATCCATGAAACTTCCAGGAAGTGCATTCCAGATTAAAACCACTCATTGAGCATCTTTTCTTTTGAACTGCATCTGATCCTGGCCTTTAGCTTCTCCATGTACCTTTTCAGTGGTACAAGTTCAACTTAGCAACCACTTCAACAATTATTTCATGCTGGTCTCTCAAGTCTGCCCCACTATTCAATAGGTTCATAGCTGATCCAACACTCCTCACACCCACTTTCTTGCTCTTTCCCCTTAACCCTTTATTCCCCTAATGATCAAGAATCTATCTCAGCCTTAAATATACACAGAGACTCTGCTCTCAAAACCCTCTGTGCCAAGAAGTTCCAAAGACTCACACCCCTCTGAGAAAAAATTCCTCCTCATCTCAGTCTTAAATTTATACCCCTTAATACTGAGACTATGCCCTCCGGTTTTAGACTCTCACAAAGGTGGAAAGGAAGACTGTGAGAGGGATAGAAACAGTTTAGAGGATGCACAGCCTACTCCTGTTGCTATTTCTTACACTTTTATGGTCTTCATCACCCTTGGAATCATTGCAATTCCTAATTCAAAGCAAACTGGATATATAAAGCTGTTGAAAATAGTCAATAAAACTTTCGGTTTTACCAAAAGGGTTTATGTACAATTGTTAGAAAGACAAACTATAAGTTTATACAAAACACTGGTTAAGGCACAATTAGTGCTACATTCAGTTTTTAGCATTCCATAATTAAAAGGACATTAAAACTATGAAAAACACTGAATGAAACTTCACCAGGATGATGACTGTACAATGAAACTACTTTTATTGTAGCAGAGACGATTAAGAAAATTTAATTGAATTTTTTTAAATCATCAGGAGTTTTGATGGGGAAATACTATTTCTTTGGATTGGGGAATTAATGACAAAAGGTCATCAATTTAAAATTCACCACTGAGAAAATAAGGAAAAATATTTGAAGAAATTTATTTTTAAAGGAGGTACACTCTGTTATGGTCAATTGAAAAAGAGATCATTATTTCTTTGAAGATGAAAAATTGTCAAAATATTTGAAGGAAAGGAAGTTGTAAGGCCATAATGACAAAATAAAAGCAAGGCAGAAAATTACACTTGCATTGCTACAGTGAAGCACTGGCAAAGACATATGGGGTACACAGTCTTTTGTTTTGTAAAGTTGTACAGGTCCATAGTTCTATACATTAAACTGTTCTAAAGTCAAGAAAATCATGACAACTCATTAGCAATCAAAGAAGGCAGCCCGCTACCATCTCAAGATCACTTAGGAACAGACAATAAATTCTAACATTGCTACTGAGCAACAGATCTGAGGAATTAATTTTCAAACAAAGGATATAAGCTATCTATCATCATAAAGGTTTCTGTTCAATGATTGGGCTCACTTTAACTAGCTAGAAAATGGGAAGGTAAAACGGCAGCTCCATTTACATGGAACAAAGTTCACCTTTGCGTTGCACTGAACATCAGATATAAAGGCTAAAACCCAAAAATATAGCAATGCCATCCCCATTTTCTGAGCAGTGTCACTTTGTTTAATATTTGTTGGCTGTCTGAAGGAGAAAACAATGTTTTTTTCAAATAATCACAAGTGGTGGTTCAACAACATTAACAGCATGCTAATGTTTCAACCCCTAATGTAGGTTCTGGCCTAACAGTAAACCTCCATAGCTTCTGACTGTCTACAAATTGTGAACTGCTACTGAGCATAAATGCCATGAGCATGACCTACCCCTTCCTGGAATCAGGGGGAAGGCAGCAGGAAGGGTAAATAATGGAGCAGACTGGCTCTGAAAAGATACCTGCCACCTTTCCGCCACCTCAGCAATCAAATTCTGGGTGAGAGGGTGCTTGGGCAAGCTTACCAGCTAATTAAGGCAGTGAAGTGGTCAATTAACAATACTTAAGGACCTCAACCCACCACCAGCCCAATGTTCTGCCTTCCCAGCAGGCAAGAAAAGTGGCTGCCTTTTCAACATGGGTGGCCTCCACCTGTCCCAGTCTGGGGCAAAGACAGCACTGATAAGGGGTGAGGAGTAGTTGGTAAAAAACAACAACGTACCCTTACCTCCAATTCTACTGACACCTAATCCCCACATACCCCTCTCTGCCTTTCCACCAGAAAAAAAACATATCTTCTTTTTGGTGCAAGTCTTCATGGATTTACAGCTTACGCCTCAATACTCTCTCTCTCTCTCTCTCTCTCTCTCCCACAGAGCCTCTGAACAGTGAGAAGCTTCAGGAAACTTTACTGACAAGATACCTGATAGACAGTTAGCACTTAAGTACCTGAATGGTGCTTGATCTGGCAGGTTTACTTTAGGGTGGTGGCAGGGCCAAGCTTGGCCCTAAGATTACCCAGCAACTACACTTAGTGCAAAAAAGAATAACAAAGCCTGGCCTATAGCTTGCTGTTGACTTTTCAACAATGTAATGACCTCTAGACGTAGAAGTCTCTGCTGATTCACAACTATAGCACAGAATTGTTAAATGAAACTGCCAGAAAACTCTCTGCACTGTTAGATTAAGGCAGAAAATTGATCAAGGAAAAGTGTTTATTGAACAAACAATAAACAGAATTTACTAAGAAAGCAAAACTCAACAGCAAATAAAAATTCACCTTTCACTCTTAATTTAGCACTGCTTTCAGCACTACTAGCCACAAATTTCACATCAATGTCGTTGTCCAACAACCTGACTTGCTTAATTATTAAAGTGTGTGTGTTTTTAGTTCTCTGTATTACGTAATGCTCATTGCTTTGTACAGCATTTTCATTGATGAACCACATTCCAGGAGCAATTGTAGATAGTTCAACAAAGAAAGTTGCATTTTCACCTGCTAAAGCTTCAGCATCTTGCAAAGGTTTTTCAATGAAAGCTCTAGATTCTGTCAAAACAAAATATGCAATTCAGTGTTAGTTACGATATTCAAACAATTTCAACTTGTTTTACTGAGTACCCAACTAAAGGAAAATATAATAAACACTGTTCAATATTAATAATAATACTGATATTAATAGTACTCAGTAACAATATATGAAGCATAAGATCTCTGCACTGGAGTACAATGTGGGAAAATATGAGGTTGTTCATTTTGGACACAGGAAAACAAAACAAAAATTAATAGTGAAAACTTGTAAAAAGCTGCAACACAAAGGGGCTTGGGGGTATTTGTACATGAAAAAAGAATACTAGCACACAGGTACAGCAGGTAATCAGGAAGGTTAACAGAATATGGGCCCATTTTTCAAGGGGTTTGGCGTATGAGTTGGGAAGTCTTATTGCAATTGTACAACGTGTACTCAGTACTCTGGAGTACTCCGAACAGTTTAGGATCCCTTATTTAGGAAAGATACCATTTCATTGGACAGAGTTAGGAAAAGGTTCACTAGAATAATCCTGTCTTATGAGCAAAGGCTAAACAGGTTGGAACACTGCTCATTGGAGTTTAGAAGAATGAGATATGATCTCATTGAGTCAGATTCTTAAAGGGCTTAATTGGGTAAATGCTAACACAATTTTGTTCACACATGCAAGAGTCTAGGACCAAAAGGCACAGTCTCAGAATCAAGAAGCACCAATTTAAAAAGAGGAATTTCTTTTCTCAGAGGGTTCTGAGTCGTTAGGACTCCTTGCCACAGACAGCTATTTGGGGGCGGAGGGGTAGTGTCCTTTTGAATATGTGATATAGTTAGGTTTTTGATAAGTAGGAGAATCAAGGGTTATAAGAAAAACGCAACAAAGTGGAAATGAGGAATGTCAAATCAGCTGTGATCTTACTGAATGGCGGAGCAGACTCAAGGTGCCAAACAACTTAGTCCTGTTCCTAGTTCATACTGTCTTAAGGTCTGATGGACTGGTAATCCAGAGACCCAGGGGCTCCTGCTCTAGGGACATGGGCTCAAATCCTACCAGGGCTGCTGATGGAATTTAAATTTAATTATTAAATCTGGAAATATAATGGTAGTCTCAGTAGTGGCAGCCATGATAACTACCATCATTTGTGATAAAAATACAGATGTTTCACTTTTTCTTCAGAAAATGAAATTTGCCGTATTTACAAGGTCTGGCCTACATGTGACTAAAACCACAACAATGAGGGTGACTCTTAACAGCCCTCTGAAATGGCCTGAACAATCTACTCAATTCAATGCTCTGAAAACCTCCCTGGCTCCATTTTGTCTCAGAACGTTTAAATAAATTTTCCCTTTTAATCGCAATTCCAAATCACTTTTTACCTTTGATTTTACAACTTTTAAATTAATTCAGAGAATGGTCAAATGCTTGGCATATTTCAGTAATTAACTTCCAAGCTATCAGTCACCTTGGAAGAGGGCTCTCATAATGCACTGTTAGTGTCCTTATCTGAGCCAGGAGACTCACATTAAAGTCTCACCTGCTCCAGTGGTGTGGAATAACATCTGTGAGCAGGAAGTAGCTCAGTCACCTGGGACGTCATTGTAATCATAATAGAGGCGAGTGCCCCAGCCAGTGGTGGCAAGAAGAAGCATCGACATAATATTAATTCTGGGGAACCAACAGGTCAGCTTTAAACACTGAAGTACTAATGGACATATCTGAAGCATTTTTGTGAGGTTTCCAGAGCAACCTTTAAACTGCCCCACTCATGTTCCAATATTGCTGCCATATTACAAGAAAGGAGTTTTAGGAGGAATTCTGATCTTATCACCTAGAAAAAATATTACTAATGGGAAGAACTTTAGCATATGTAGATTCTTCCCCATTTATCAATCCACTCTGCACCCTAATTGAAATACCACTCTTTTTGTATAAACACAGTGCAATTTCTAGACATAGAATATATGTACAGATAAATTGAAATAATCGAAGAACAAGTGACTAGATTGTCAACTTGCTATTTGGGCAGACATTTGGCATTGAAGACTGGATCACAATGTAAAGTTCATCCAATTTCACCTTTTTTTAAATTTAAAGTTGAAAATCTGCCCAAGTTTTGATTATATCCCGTAAGTACATGCAAGTGATCAAGCTCTTGTGTTTTATCCATCATTGTACAAGGAATTGAGATTAAAGTACCAGCAATGTAATCAGCAAAGAATGGATTAGTACAATGACTGTTCACCCAGCCAGTTTTTATTTGGAAAACCTTGCCTAAATATTCAACGAGTGAATGTGTTAGAGAGACACAAAGTCTCCAAAAAAAATTTAAACTACCATCTTGTGAAGTTCACTAAAAAGATCAAGAATAGTAAAAAAAACTGCTGTGGATTCACTGCAAGCCCATGAACTAAATTAACTCTCATCTTAGTGCCAAGGAAGAATCAGGAACTCAAAGTTCCTGATAAAGGTAAAGAAATCATATTGAAGAAATCAATGGGGCTAAAGAATAATACATTTTCTGGGATGATAATCTATACCTATAAGAGATGGTATAGATGTTTGATTTCCAGCATTCCCTCGACTGTAGAACTGTCCTAATAAATAATGTCCTATCAGCCGCAGCAGCTGCTTCAAAGTGCTTCCTCCTTGGTGTTGCGTCCTCAGGAAATATTTTGGCAGCTACAGAGTGTGGAAGCATCCCATAGCCACTTAGGAAATCAAGAAGCCATGTAAGGAACAAAAAACAAAATCTGCCCTAACTTTGTATGTTTTATTTCTTTTTATAATTTATGTAATTAAAATTGTGCCGGCTTGTGACAACTCATACCCATTTTACTGTATTTTCACAAATACGTACAACAATTAACAACTTCTTAATATTACTATTAGCGAATTGCAAAGTAGCAAACGATATTCAACAACAATGAGGAGGAAAAACTTTGAATTAGAGGTCACTAATACGAAGGTAAAATATTGTGGATACTGGAAATGGCATTTAGAAAATGCTGGAAATACCAAGCAGGTCTGACCAGATCTACGTTTACATTTCAGGTCAATGAGTTCATGGCACAATTGTAGGCTTATTGGCCTGACTTCAGGAGCAACAAAGTGCTTGAGTTTACTATTGGGATGTGGTAGAAGAGCACAAGGAAAATCATACTTCATCAAAGTTAACAAAAAAATGTAAAAAAGGAATTGTTTTCTAAAAATCTGTCCATTTTTGAGGTAATAACTAGCAAGGTAGATAAGTGAGAATCAATGGATGTAAAGTATTTAGATTTTCATAAAACATTTGAAGTTATCATTTGGTGGTAGAGAACTTGAGTAATGCTGAAAAAAAGAAACATTTTGTAAAAGCTTTTCATCTTACACCCATCAGGACACTTCACAAGAAAATCAACAAAGGGGCGAAATGACTTTTGCATAAGAGGTCAGTACTGATTAATTGGAAACTGGGCTTTGATTGATAGAGATGTTGCCATGTTAATTATGCTGGGGTATTAATTGTCAGGCATTGTTTAGATTTCAGAACAGGTAGGTTGACCCTGATTGGTCAGCGCATTGCTTCCATGTAGTTTCCAATACACACAAATACACGCTGCCCATGTCATTCTGGACGGTAGTGGTTTTGTGTTCGGAAGGTGTTTTCTGAGAAGCCTTGGTGTAAATGTGAGGTTTTGCACTTTGGAAAAACGAATACAGGCATGGACTATTTTCTAAATGGTGAGAAAATTTGTAAATCAGAAGTACAAAGGGATCTGGGAGTGTTGGTCCAGGATTCTCTAAAAGTTAACTTGCAGGTAGAGTCCGTAATTATGAAAACAAATGTAATGCTGTCGTTTATCTCAAGAGGGTTGGAATATAAAAGCAGTGATGTGCTTCTGAGGCTTTATAAAGCTCTAGTTAGGCCCCATTTAGAATACTGTGTCCAATTTTGGGCCCCAAACCTCAGGAAGGACATACTGGCCCTGGAGCGTGTCCAGCGGAGATTCACACCGATGATCTCTGGAATGGTAGGTTTAACCTATGATGAACAGCTAAGGATCCTGGGATTGTACTCATTAGAGTTTAGAAGGTTGAGGGGAGCTCTAACAGAAACTTACAAGATAATGTATGGTTTAGAAGGGGTGGACGCTAGGAAGTTGTTTCCGTTAGGCGGTCAGACTAGGACCCGTGGGCACAGCCTTAAAATTAGAGAGGGTAAATTTAAAACTCAAGGCAGAGATCGACAAATTCTTGATCTCAGAAGGAATCAAGGGCTATGGGGAGAGTGCAGGGAAGTGGAGTTGAAATGCCCATCAGCCATGATTTAAATGGCGTAGTGGACCTGATGGGCCGAATGGCCTTACTTCCACACCTATGTCTTATAGTCTTATGGTCTTGGTGAATTTCTGAAGTGCATCTTGTAGATAGTATACACTGCTGCTATTTAGAAATTGGGGGTGAAGGATTTGAATGCTTATGGATTGTGGAAAGCTGGTTGATTTTTTAGATAGTATCAAGTTAATAGTTGTGTTGTTGGAGCAGTTTTCATGTGGGCAAATTAACAGTATTCCAAAACACACCTGACCCTGCCTTGTAAATCATAGACAGGTCATTAATGAAGAAGCAAATGCTGCCTAGCTAGCGATGTCCTCATCCTGTGAATGAGTACAAAAAAAGGTGAAGATAGCTGAACCGAAAACTTTTCCAAACTTAGTTGTCTTCTGAGAAAAAATGAAGCAGATGGTTTGATGTGGGCAGCAAATCATCCTTACCCAGGTCAGATGAATCCTGAAAATTATAACTGTTTCTGCAGAAAAACATAAGCTTAGCGGTTATCTGGTTTAAAATATATCAACAAATGAAAATGAACTAAAGTTCATTTTTAAATTAAAGGCTGGAGATGGGAGAAGAAAGAAACATTCAATAATATGAAGACAAACAAAAGACATATGGAAAAAGAATACGACAATTTTTTAAAATTTTGATAGAATATATTTACTCACCAATGTAAAATGTTCCTGGGACTTCTAAGTATGTACTTTGGGTAAAGTTGTTTACAGAACTAATTCTGAACTGATAATTTGCTCCTTCTGGCAAGCCATCGACTGTGAACTCCTGTGCCTCTATCTTGTCTGCAGTATGACATCTTGTCCAGGTATTGCTTCCTACTTTCCTTTTCTCTATTATGTACCCTGTGACAGGGGCAGGTGGCACGTCTTGAGGTAGAGACCAAGCCAAAGTGACAGATGTTTCTGTTTTACCTCTCACCACAGGGTTGACTGGGGGATGCGGTGGAACTTTCCGGGGAGCTACAGAAAAGTACAAAGATATGAACTGACAGGATTGCTGCAACCCAGGAGATCACATAAAGTTTGAAAACTGGATAAGACTTGAAATGTTTTGTATTCTACGCACATGCTGAAACCAAACCTATTCAAATAAATATCTAATCGCAGTGAAATACTATTATTTTCTATATAAACCTGCACAAAAATAATTGCCACCCTGGGATGATAAGTAATTTGAACCACAGAATTCCTATTTATAGAATGGCAATTACTCATTTTTTTGGATTGCTGACCATCATTTCTGCAATCCCTCAGAACTACACCACCTTTTCATTTCCATTAGCATTCAGAGATGAGCACCCCACCAACACAGCAATTTCTGAGAATTCATTTCTGGAATAGAGCAGAGGCATTAATGAAGTCATTTACTGTCCTATTTATGCTGGAGCTCTGACCTTGCCATACTGGTTGCTTTTTAAGAGAACAGCCAAAGCATATTTGCAATCCTAGCACCACCAGCTGCAGTTTGCGTGTGCAAATTGGTCCCTGTTATTTAGGTGAAAATTATGAGAAGATACAAACTGGGGTCCTATAATATACTTAGAAACCTATTTGCAATTTTGATATACGGGTGGGCAGGGCTTGCACCATGGAATCTCTGCTGACTTAAGTGAACAATTGACAGCAGGGCAGGAACACTGTCCGTTAGATTTTACACTAAAGGTTTAATTGGAGTCTAAGCAGGAAGATATCAGTGTTGTAATCTGCTAACTTGCCGCCTTATTTAAATGGCAAACCTTAGCCAAATTCACCATACGGGAGGGGATTAATTGTTGCCCTTTGTAACAGTATGGTAATGATTGGCTATATGCATCATACTCAGGGACGTTAACTCTCAAATCTTTCCAATCTATTTAGTTAAGGAACAGCAGAAAACAGTTTTCTACTGGCCTTTCCTTTATGACTATTCAAGATTCCTCTACTTAAGGGAGAATGAGAAAACAAGGAACAAAAGACATTAAAACCAAACACCAGCGTTAGGCAAAATGTTACAATCTATTTTTAGAAAACGAGTAGCAGAACATTTAGGAAATCAGAAAATAGATTTATAGAAAGGAATTGTTTTTAAACAAACCAGGCAGTCTTCCTGAAGACACAACTAGCAGGAAGGATCAGAAAGAACCAGTGGATTGAATGTGTTTGGATTTTCAAAAAGCATTAAATGAGATGTCACACAACACATTAGTTTGCAAACTTGGGACTCGGGATTGGTGAATGACCAAAAAGCACGGAGTTAGAATAGCATAAGAACATACGAAGAAAAACAAAGTTGCTGGAGAAGCTCAACAGGTCTGGCAGCATCTGTGAAGGAAAAAACAGAGTTAACATTTCGGGTCCGGTGACCCTTCCTCAGATCAGCAGATGCCGTTTTGTTTTTGTTCCTGATTTACAGCATCCACAGTTCTTTCAGTTTTTACAAGAACATATGAGTCAGGAGCAGGAATAGGCCACTCAGCCCCTCAAGCCTGTTCCAGAAATCACCAGGAAGCACGGCTGATCTGATTTAGCCTCACTCCATATTCCCAACTATGAGTTACTTTTCAGCACCTTGTTTATCAAGATTCTATCTACTTCCACCTTAAAAATATCCAAAGGCTTTGCGTACATCAACTTTTGAAGAAGGCAATTCTAGACTCATAAGTTCAAAGAAAATCTTTGTCCTAAATGGAACACCCTTAATTTTTAAACAGTGATGTTTAGCTCGAGGTTCTCCTATAGGAGGAAACATCATTTCCGTGCACCTTATGAAGACCACTCAGGATCATATATGTTTCAATCAAGTTGCTGACACCCCCATCTACATCAACGGAACTGAGGCTGATGGAGTGAAGAGCATCAAGTTCCTCAGAGATGTCAATGCTCATTTGTTGAGTATATTTAAGACAAAGTTTGATATATTTTTGGATACTAAGGGAATTAAGAGCTAGTTTTGAAAAGAAGAGTTGATGTGGAAGATCACCCATAATTTTGTTGAACAGCAGAGCAGACTTTAAGGGGTAATATGGCCTTCTCCAGCTCCTATTTCTTAACATTCTCATGTTTGTTGAATTACAGGTAGAAAGAGACGAGATCATTCAGTGATTTGAAAGTAAAGACGAGAATTTTTTAAGCAAGGTACTGTCATTTTGAAGATTTTTTTTTCAGAACTACTTCAGGTCAAGTGAAATGAACAGTTCCCAAGGAGTTGGAAATCTTTAACAATACCAGGCCACACAGGAGCAAGGAACAAAAGTTAGGTGGCCAGCAATTTTGTAGGAATATGTTTAAGAGAGCTGCAGGTGGGTCTCCTTCAGGTGGGTTTCTTGGACTAATTGAGCTCAGAGATGAAATATAGGCAAAGATGATTCTTAGGAGAAGATTGCATATTAAGCTATGGGAAAAAGGGAAGCACCAGATGCTTACTGTAAAATGTCTCTCAGAAAACTACTAAATACATGTCAAACAAATGCCATAGACACTAATCCAAACAATGCACACAATGCTTTAATGCATCAAGTTCTCATCATGTCCACTGGTAGCTCCTTTTTCATAGTTGTTGACAAAGTCAAGTGTCTTGAGATACTGAAGACTCACCAGTAAAATGACTTACAGACTGACTGTAGATTGTAATATGCTGAGTAGCTCTTACGGAGGTAAGATTTCAGATTTTACTTTCATAGGTACTGGATACTTAATTAATTTTGCTGCCATAAAGCTCGACTGTAACATATAATGCGGGTGTGATGAAATATTCTCACTTGCCTGAAAGGGTGCAGCTCCAACAACACACACAAAAAAATCTTGACACCATAAGGTCAAAGCAGCCCACCTGACTGGCAGCTCATTAAGCAATCTTGACATTTATCACTAATGCACAGTGGCATGTGTGTGTATCATCTACAAGACATACTGAGTAACTTCCCATGACCCCTTCATCAGCACCACCCGAACTCATGGTCTCTACCTCCAAGAGCAAGAAGGGCAGCAGAAACCTGCAAAGTTTCCTCCAAGCTGTACACAATCCTGACTTCAAAGCATGTCATATTCATTCAGTCACCAGGTCAAAAAACTGAAGCTTCCTAACATAACTGTTTGTCTCTACACCTCAAAAATACTGTGGTTAAAAATGGCAGCTCACCACACCTTCTCAACAGCAATTAAGGATAAGTAATACTGTAAATACTGACCCAGCGAGCAATGTTTACATGTCATGAACAAGTTGAGAAGAAAATTGATGATTTGGCATGAGTACCAAGTACACTGGCAGAATTATCTAAAGTTTCACATCTGAAATATACACACCTTGTGATAGGCTACATACCAACAAATAGCCAGAGAATATGTGGCCATTAGGACCATAATGGTAGAAAAGCCCGCTCTGCCATTCAATAGTATCATGGCTGACCTGACATTCTTCATGTCCAATTTCCTGCTCTTTCCCCATAATACTCAAATTCCCCAACTGTTTAAGAACCTATCTATCTCACACTTTAATATACACAAGAACTCTGCTCCCACGGCTCTCTGGGCAAAGAGTTCCAAAGACTCTCAACCTCGGAGAAGAAATGCTTCCTTATCTCAGTCTTAAATTGGCACTCCTTCATTTTGAGACTATGATGTTTGGTCCTAAATTCTACCATGAGGGGAAACATCCTCTCAGCATTTAACCTGCAAGCCCCTTAAGTATTCTACATGTTTCAATGAGATCACCTCTCCTTCCTCTAAACTTCAGTGATTACAGTCCTAACCTTTTCAGCATTTCCTCATAAGACAATCCCCATGCTGGGGATCTTCCTACGGAACCTTCTCTGAACTGCCTCCAATGAAAGAATATCTTTCTCTCAATAAGGGGATCAAAACTGCTCACGGTGCCCCTGATGTAGTCTCACCAGCACCTTCTACAGTTACTATAAGACTTCCCTAATCTTATATGTAAAACACCATTGAAACAGGGGCCAACATTCCAATAATCTTCCTGAACATCTGCTGTATCAGTGTATTAGAATTCTGCGTTTCGTGCACAAATACCCCTTACTCTTTTTGTGTTGCTGCTTTCAGCAGTATTTCTCCACTTGAGCAACATTGTGCTTTTGTTCTCCCTTGTAAAATGAACAATTTCACATTTTCCCACACTATATTCCATTAGCCAACTTTTTGTCCATGTTCTTAACCTATCAATATCTCTCTGCAAACTGTTTGCATCCCTCTCGCAACTTGCCTTTCCACCCATTTTTGTGTCGTTTGCAATTCTGGCAAATTTTCCTTCTTCCAAGTCATTAACTTATATTGTAAACAGTTCTGGTCCCAGTACTGATTCCTGTGGAACCCCACTGGTCTGGAAAAGAACCCTTTATCTCCACTTGCTGTTTCCGGCCCATGAGCCAATTCTCCATCCATGCCAATATACTAATTCCAAAATCATAGGCTCTTATCTTATGACTTAACTTCTTGTGAGGTACCTTGTTGAATGCTTCTGGAAGACCAAATACAACATATCAATTGATTTCCTTCTATCCACTTAACAGACTTCTCAAAAAAAAATTAGACAGGCACAACTTCCCTTTAATGAAGACATGCTGATTCTTGATCAAATTATGATTAGATTATGATTTTCAAAATGTGCTCTACAACCTCCTTAATATTTCATTCCAACATATTTCCAACAATAGATATTAGGCTAATCAGCCTACAGCTATCCACTTTCTGTCTCAGTCTCTTTTTGAATAAGGGTGCACATTGCCAGTATTCCAATTCTCTGGCTCCAAAAATTACTGGAAAATTACAACAAATGCATTAACTCTGTGGCTGCTTTTTTCAGATCCTAGAAGGCAAAATGTCAAGGCCAGGCAACTTTTATTCCATTAGTTTGTCTACTTCTACTTCGCTGGTGATGAAGACTATATAAGTCCTCCACCATGTCTGTACTGCTAGTAGAATGTTCAAAGTATCCTCCACCAGAAAGACTGATGCAAAGTATCTATTTAACTCCACTGCCATTTCCTTCATAGAATCCACAGATTCCCTACAATGCAGAAGTAAGCCATTTGGCCCACTGAGTCCACACTGGCTCTTCGAAGAGCATCCCACCCCCAACCTTGTCCCTGTAACCCTGCATTTCCCATGACTAACCCACCTAGCCTGCACATCCCTGGATACAATGGGCAACTTAGCATGGCCAATCCACCTAGCTCACACATCCTTGGACTGTGAGAGGAAACTCAAACACCCAGAGAAACCCAAGCAAACACAGGGGAAATGCGCAAACTCCATACAGACAATATTGCCACAGCGTAGAACTGAACCCAGGTCTCTGGCATTGCGACGCAGTAGTGCTAACCTGTGAGCCAACATGCCATCCCTTGTTCCCCATAACTATCTCCTAAATTCATTTTCTAAGGGGCCTATGTTTACTTTGACCTCTATCTTCCTTTTTATATGTTTAAAGAATTTCTTATTGTCTGTTTCCATATTCCTTGCTAGTTTGTCCTCACAGTTTATTTTCTTTCTCTTCATTACATTTATGGTCCTTCTTTGCTGGACTCTGAATTGATCCCAGTCTTCAGGGCTATCACTGACGTTTGCCTTCTATATTGTTGTTCTTCCGACTTAATGCTTTCCTTAACTTCCTTCGTTAGCAATAAGCAATGAAAGAAAAAGAATGGAATGAATTAAGTTGAAGCTTCATAAAAGCCAAACTGATATATAATTGCCAGATATGAAAGGTCAGTTACTTTTAGATTGCACAACATTAAATATTTCTTTCTGTACTATCCCTAGTATGACCAACACCTGTGGTGATGACAATTTATCATTGGTGAAAACCTACAGGCTTGTAAGTCTTCAAATCTGCTAGAAGCAACCACAGATACACAACATTTTTGGCAGAAAAGAAAAAGGAAATAAAAGTAACGGCAAGTGTTAAAACTCACATGTTACGGTAAACTGAGTTGAGGTTCTGGAATCATCTGCCAAAAGAGCTATTTCTCCAACATCCTCCCATTTGCATTCACGAATAGTAAGAGTGTGTCGCTTGCCAGAAACTGCGATGGTTGTTCTATCATTTGGTTCTAACTCTTTTCCATTCTTTGTCCACCTGATAGTCTTACAGCCACTGTTCAGCTCCACACAGAAAATGGCAGTGTCATTTTCTGGTACTGCAGTTTTCCTTGGAAGTTTCTTAACAATGTTACCTGTTTTTAAAAAAAAGTGAAAGGAAAAAATGTAAGCGTAATTCACCTAGAACTAGAAACTGCAAAGGCTTTCTAAAGCTGACGGCAGTAGATATAACTTACAAGTATGCTACTCAGATTCTTTGCAAGTCGTCATTAGTCTTTGTCTTCGAAATAATTTCAGGTTTGTGTCTTCCACAAGACAGCAATCAACAACTTGAGATAACAAGGTGTAGATCCGATGAACACAGCAGGCCAAGCAGCATCAGAGGAGCAGGAAGGCTGACGTTTCGGGCCTAGACCCTTCTTCAGAAAAAGGGTCTTCAGAAGAAGAGTCTAGGCCCAAAACATCAGCCTCTCTACTCCTCTGATGCTGCTTGGCCTGCTGTGTTCTTCCAGCTCTACACCTTGTTATCTCAGATTCTCCAGCATCTGTAGTTCCTACTATCTCTGCAGCAATTAACACTTGCCCTTTCATTTTCTTAAATGAAACAATACAATTTTTTTATCTTCCTTAATAAACCATAATCAGGCACAACAGCATAACCAATGTAGCTGAGCTGTAGGAGGATAACAAGTGAATAGGATTACTTTTGGATGGCTATACACAAATGTGAACACAGATGCAGTGGCCAGTGGAGACTATTCCATTACACTCATGACTTGTGCCTTGTAGATGATGGACAGGCTTTGCGGAATCAGGAGGTGAGTCAGTTGTCATGGTATTCCTAGCCTTTGGCTTGCTCTTATAGCCACTGTGTTTATGTGACGAGTCTAGTTGAGTTTCTAGTCAATGATAACCCGCAGAATGCTGATAGTGGGAGATTCAGTGGTGAGCCTGTGTGCATGTACCACAAAGATGATACACCTTCCTGCTTTCCTTTGATATTAGAAAGATGCCTGTAAAGTGGTGTGATGTCTACACACCTACACAAGTCTCTAATCCCTCAAAGTCTTGTTATGTTAGCTAGAATATGTGGTAATATCAAAGGGAAAAATAGATTGTGAGTGAGATCAGCTACAACTGTGAAATTACTGAATGCAATTACTTTCAATAAATTAAGTAGAAATCAAACCTTTTCTTTTCAAGTTGATTGCTTTGGTTGTCCTGTCAAGTACATGTAGTTCTTGCTTTTAAAAGAATCAAATAAGCTTGCAGGTTAGGAGAAAACAAATTGGCTTACTGCGTCTGTATTCACATTTGTGTAAAGCCATCCGGAGTTGTGAAAATAACTCTTCCTTGACCAATTTTTTTTCCTATTCATTCACAGGATGAGGGTGTTGCTGGTTAGATCAACATTCATTGCCCATCCCTAATTGCCCAGAGGGCAGTTAAGAGTCAACCACATTGCTGTGGGTCTGGAGTCACATGTAGTCCAGACCTGGTAAGAATGGCAGTTTCCTTCTCTAAAGGACATTAGTAAACCAGATGAGTTTTTCCTGACAATTGACCATGGATTCATGATCATCATTAGATTCTGAATTCCAGATATTTATTGAATTCAAATTCTGCTATCTGCCTTGGTAGGATTCAAACCTGAGTTCCCAGAACATTATCTGGATCTCTGGATTAACAGTCCAGCGATAATACCACTAGGCCATCACCTCCCTCTCTATTACAGTATAATATGTTATAAATATTATAAATATAAATATAAATAATGCAAACATTATGTGAGAAAGGTTGAAAATGTTTAGATAGTCACTTAAACCAACAAGGTTCAAGGTGTTCAACATTCAAACATGTCACTGCCATTAATCTTACCCTTCACTGTCAACTCTCCAACTGTCCTGCTGCCTTCTTTCATTTCACAAATATAGACAGCATCATCATCAGTTGTAGCATTTTTGATAGTAAGTTTTCTGAGAGTGCCTTCCTCTTCTATTTTATATTTGGTGCTCTCGGCTAGCTCCGTTTCCTCTAGGAACCAACTAGCCTCTATAGCGGGAATAGGAACTTCACACTGGAGGGTTGCTGTTTCCTTCTCCACAACTTCGACATCTTTCAGTTTGGTCTTAAAGGGTACGCTTGGTTCTGAAATTGTTAACAATCATTGTTAATAATAATCATTGTTAATAAAAATTTGAGTATTTTAGCATTGCTGTTATTACTTAGTACACTTCATAATTTTGTGTTGATGGAAATGCTAGTTTCTAAAAATTTGTATTAAATAACAAAAAAATTAAAAAGTTAGAAAACATGTACATATATAGATCAGGCAGCATCTTTACCAGGTTGTGATAATAGAGTGAGCACCCTTTATCAGAATGGATGGAACTAAATGCTTACTATCAGCAACTGTACCATCCTTAGGATTTTAGAATTAGAAATAGAATTAGATTTTATTGACACATTTACTCAAGTACAGGAATATAGTAGTATGGTGAAAATTGTACAAAGTTGCTAATCCTAGCGACATCTTAGGTACAAAGGTACCAAGGTACAAAACCTCAAATATAAAGTAGAAAAATAATGAAGTAAGTTTAAAAGTTCAACATTACAATTCATCTTAGCATAAAGTAGAAAAATAAATAAAGAAAGAAATAAGGAAGTTCAGTGTCCTTCTTAAGCCATGGGCCTGCAGGTATTATTTAGGCTTTATTTGACATTCTGAATGAAGTAGATGAATTGAATAACAATTTACAATTACAACACAATTTTAAAACTTAAAGACTACAGAAATTTGATTAGAAAAATGAATGCCAACGTAAAAGGAGGTTTTATAAGGAATTATGAAAAGCTTGTTCAAAGGTCTTTGCCAAAGTGCTGCACATACTTATGAGAAAAGTTAGAACTCATGGAAGAAAAGAGATAGTAACACATGGATGTGAAATTGGCTAAGTGACTGGAAGCAGAATAGTAACAAATGGTTATTTTTGGGACTGGAGGAAGATTTATAATGGAGTTCCCCAGGAAGTGGCATAAGGATCCCTGTCCTTCCTGATATATTTTAATGATCTGGGTCTTGGTGATGGTACAATTTTAGTTTGGAAATGCTGTGAAACATAAAAATAGTATTGATCTTCAAAAGGACATAGCCCAGGCAGGTGGAATGAGTAGACAAGTGGTAGATGAAATTTAATACAGAGATGTGTGAAACAATTCATTTTGGTAGGAACGGCATAGAGAGACATCATAAACTAAAGAGTTCAACTCTAAAGGGGATGCAGAAGCAGAGGGACCTGGCTCTATATGTGCATAAATCATTGTAAGTGACAAGACAGGATGAGAGAACAATTAATAAATCATAGAGAACCTGCCTTTATGAATAAGGACAAAAGGTAGAATTTTCCCATTTGCCGTTGAAATATTTTGGCATGTGAGATTCCCTTTGCCAAGTCAGTAATGGCTTGTAGCAACACAGTCTTCACACTCTTCACCTCATTAATTAGAAATCAGGCTTTTAAGTGCCATTCTCAGGCAATCAGGAGCCAGAGAGGCAGAAATACATTCCTCTGTTGGATTGTTCAAATGTTCACACCTTTGGTGTCATATTTAACAAGCAGGTGCTTCATTTCAAATGCTGCAAGCCAAGTTCAGGCTTGCACTCTGGTGCTCAACCATTACCACTGAGGACGTGTCACAGAGGAAAGCTCATTCCTCTTTCACAGACTGGCACTCGGAGGTCCTGGTGGCCAGGGTGGCTGAGTGAAGGGAAGCTATTTTGCTGCAGGCTACCATACAAGACCACATCACCAAACCAAGGCTGCCTGAATATAAGATAACGAGGTGTAGAGCTGAATGAACACAGCAGGCCAAACAGTATCAGAGGAGCAGAAAGGTTGGCATTTCGGGTCCAGACCTTTACCTGAAGGTCTAGGCCCAAAACATCAACCTTCCTGCTCCTCTGCTGCTGCTTGGCCTGCTGTGTTCACCCAGCTCTACACTTTGTTTTCAGATTGTGGAGCAGGATGAACACAGCAGGCCAAGCAGCATCTTAGGAGCACAAAAGCTGACGTTTCGGGCCTAGACCTGTCATCAGAAAGGGGGATGGGGAGAGGGTTCTGAAATAAATAGGGGGAGAGCGGGAGGCTGATCGATGATGGTTAGAGGAGAAGATAGGTGGAGAGGAGACAGACAAGTTAAAGACGGGGGGGATGGAGCCAGTAAAGGTGAGTGTAGGTGGGGAGGTAGGGAGGGGACAGGTCATCTGAAATAAATAGGGGAGAGGATAGGCGGATCGATGATGGATAGAGGAGAAGATAGGTGGAGAGGTCTGAAATACATGTTTTCTCAGATTGTCCAGCATCTGCAGTTACTACAGCCTGAATATAAATTTTAGACAGGCTCAGTGTTACATCTTAGATGAAGCAGGAAGCTAGGGGTGCAGGAAGATTGTAAATGGTCTTCTGCATTCTGAACTGTAAGTGCCACTACCTTCTCTCTCAAGTACAGAGCCACCACTCACTCCAATACTGCCACTGCGCATACTTCTCACCAAGGCTCACGGACTGAAAACATTGTACGCAATGTGTCCACCTCACAAGCTAATAAACTCCTGCACTCTGTACTTCCTACTCACTCACTTCACCACCTGTCCTACACCTGTAACACCAAGATGTTCTTCCATCTATTTCCATCATAATCGATCACTCCTTTTGATTGATGCAAGAAACATTAGTCCACCCACTCAGACCGACGTCTCCACAACACCCCTAATTATAATCCCTGGTTGCTGGTCAGTTACCTTGTAAGACTGATTCCTGGACCACAATGTCTCCCAGGAGTCTGACAGGACAAAACTCACCAATACAATCTCCTGGGCTGCAAAGGCAAGGGGGCTGTCTGTCTGAAGCATAAACTCACACCACGCAGAGGCTTCCCTTGACTTACTGCACCTGGTCACCCTGGCTGATGGCTGCCTTCATTGACTTCATTGAGGATTACATCTCCAAGAGTCTGACACATGGCTGCATACACTATGTCTTTGCCAATGTCATTGCTGCCACATGGCGCCAGTCTGACACTGACGTAGCATACTGCCATTAAGCAAGATGTGTATCCCCTATGTTGTTGGATGTTCAGCAGGAAGGCAAGCTGCCTAGCTGTGTGATTGTGCTAATTGGCACAGCAAAGCAAAGCAAGGCAAGGTGGAGAATGCTGTGAGCAAGCAGATATTCCCCATGAGTAAAAAAAAGCCTATGATGCAGAGTGCTCCAGTCTGCAAGCTGGTTGCCTGTCCTGGTGTACAACATGTCACTGCTGTAGACTTTCAATGTACAGTCACTCTGCTCTTAGAGTAACTACCAGTGTATTGTAGAAATATCTGGTTGGGAAGTGCCTATGTTCGTGGAGGGACAGTACAAGAGTCTAGTACCTGAGAATGGTGTGCTGAAATGTTGTTGGCTTGTATCCAACATCGAAGTCATTCAGAGAAAGCAGCAAGTGAAATCCATCAGGAATATACTCTGGTTTCCTTGTTGAGTTTTCCTGATATATGGCTTGCTTGGCAAGGTTTGAAAGATGGGAGTTTGAATAGTAGTAAAGTTAAGATGTGGAGTTAATAAGACATTTAACAATCAATTATGATCATGAATTGGCATGTCACCACTATCTAGCGAGAGTCTTGCCACTCTGTTTACAAATGTATAAGAATAGTGCAACATGATCTCAAGGTCAAGGTTGGCCTTGCCACACTTGTGACTCAATTCTGCCACACATCTTGCTACTGCTGTTCAGACCCCTGTAATACAATTCCATCCAATAACTCTTCAACGTTTAGGAGCAGCTGAAAATTGCTGGGAAAAATGCATATAAATGAGTGACTGATAAGGCAGAGCCTGCCTTAGTTAATAATATCTGCCTTCCTCCAATTGACTCCAAGCCAAAACACAAACAAATTCTAAACAAGGCCTCATATCTAACATGCACTCTCTGATCTAAAATGTCACCTCTTCTTTACACTGATAATACCTTTAGATCTCTCAGGACAGTGGCTTCAAAGAAATTCAGAGATTCACTTATGCATATCAATCAATTAAAACCTTCTAACTGATTAAAGATTGAACAGCATCTTAGGTTTGTTTAATACATGCTCATCAGCTGTGTGACTCTTTGATCTTTTACTTATAAATTCTGTGCCTGATGCCACCTCTCTCACTAACACCTGAAGAAGCAGCAAGGCTCTAATAGCTAGTAAGAACTGCCGATGTTGGAGTCAGAGATAACACAGTGTGGAGCTAGAGGAGCACAGCTGGTCAGGCAGCATGAGGGGAGTAAGAAAGATGTCCCAACGCGAAACATCAACTTGCCTACTCCTCTGATGCTGACTGACCTGGTATGTTCCTTCAGCTCCACGCTGAGGCTCTGAAAGCTCGTGTTTTCAAATAAACCTGTTGAGTGATTTCTGATATTGTCCACCCAGTCCAACACTGGCACCTCCACATCATATACAGTTTTCAGCAAAGCCTTCAACAAGGTCCCACACAGAAGACTAATAAAGAAAGTAAACGCATGTAGAATCCAGGTTAACTTGGCAAGCTGTATCCAAATGTGGTAGGAGGCAGGGTGGTGGCAATACACTGTGTGAATGGACGTCAGTGTCCATACTGGAAGGATCAGTTCTCTTTCCAATATTGTTCACGATTTATAGAGATAAAAGATATAGAAGAAAATGCTTGGGGGGGATGATAACTACGTTTATAAATGACACAAAGATTGGCCAGGTAATTGACAGTGAGGAAGAAAGTCTTAGGTTACAGGAGGATATAAATAGATTGGTCAGATGGATAGATCAGTGTCAGATGGAATGTAACCCTGATTAAGTGTGAGAGGATGCACTTTGGAAGAAGCAACAAGGGAACACTAAGTGAATGGTAAGAAACTAGGAAGTTCAGAGGCACGGAGGGATTTTGGAACAAAAACCGAAATTGATGGAGAAGTTCGACAGGTTTGGTAATATCTATGAGCAGAAAACAGAGTTAATGTTCTGAGTCCAGTGATTCTTCATCAGGATTGGATTTTGGGGGTGCCTGTCCACAGATCCCTGAAGACAATAGGTTAATAGGGTGGTTAAGAAGGCATACAAGATTCTTACCTTTATCAGTCATGGCACAGATAAGAGCAGGGAGGTTATATTGAGCTGTACCAGACTTTGGTTAGACCACAGCTGGCGTAAGTACTGTGTGAAGTTCTGGTCACTACATTGTAAGAAGAATGTGACTGTACCAGAGTGGGTGCAGAGGAGGTTCACCAGGATATTGTCTCAGATGGTGCATTTAGCTATGAAGAGAGGCTGAATAAGGTCAGACTGTTTTCTTTGCAGCAGTGAAGTCTGAGGCCGACCTGATTGAGGTGCATAGAGAGGGTAAATATACAGCAGATGTTCCCCTTCGTTGAAGGTTGATAACAAAGGGGCACAATTTAAGATGAAAGACAGGAGGTTTAGAAGGGACCTGAAGAAAGATTTTGGGAACTGAGAATGCACTGTCTAGGAGGGTAGTTCAGATGGGAAAGCTCAGAACCTTTAAAAAAATACTTAGATGAGCACTTGAAATATTATATCACCCAAGGCTATAAAGTGTGACTAGTGTAGATTTAGAGTAGCTTTTTGAAGTACTTCAAGACTGAACAGGCCGAAGGGCCTCTTCCGTACTGTACGATTCTATGACAGAGTTCGTTATAATGTGAACAAAATGTTATGAAGCTGTAATGGGTGGTTCATATGTAATGTGCGCAGCTTTTAAAACATGGCTTCAAACATAAGCATGCCAGATATAGAAAAGAAAGGACTTGGAGGAATTTAGATTTACATATATGTGTGTGTGTATGTATGTGTGAGCACACACGCGCGCATGCATGAGTACATGTGTGCGTGAGGGACTGCATGCGTGTGTGTGTGTGTGTGTGTGTAGAGGGGGAGACAGAGGGAAAGTGTGTGTGTGTGCGGGTGGGAGAGAAAATGTGTGTGTGTTAGAGTGAAGGGGAGAGGGTGCGTATGCACACACTTGTGAGTGTGGGGGAGAGTGTGTGTGTGTGTATGTGCATGTGAGAGAGGGAGAGAGAGAGTGTGAGAATGCATGTGTGTGAGAGAACGAGTGTGTGTATGTGGGGGAGATAAGAGAGAGAGCAAGAGTGTGTGTGGGAGAGAGAGAGTGTGTGCATGTGTGTGTGTGTTGGGGGGATGAGAGGGAGAGAAAGAGTGTGTGGAGGGAGTGAGTGAGTGAGTGCATATATGCATACCCTTCATCATCCAGTACTTCCCAGGAGCGGAGAAACGCCATGCTCTTCACACCCTTTAACACGTTATTGATGACGATAAGCACCTCACAAAGATCTTCCCATGCCTCCACTTCTCACCTTCAAACAACCTCCAGACCTTAAACAGTCCATTGCTCAAAGCAAACTCCCACCCTTCAGGACAATGTCGGCCACAACAATATGCAACCCTGTCATGGCAACCTCTGCATGACATGTCAATTCAACACACCTTACCATGTGCACAGCAGAAAGTCATGTGCCTCGGCCAACATTGTCTATCTCATACGCTGCATGCAAGGATGCCCCGAGGCTGGGCATATCAGCGAAACCATGAGACGCTATGACAAAGGATGAGTGGACAGTGCGCAATAGTCGTCAAAAAGGGATGTTCCCTCCCAGCAGTCAAGGACATTCGTCCTTAGATCTTTGGGTAAACGTCCTCCAAGGCAGACATTAGTATACACAACAACGCAGAGTCGCTGAGCACAGGCTGATAGTCAAGTTCAGTATCCATGAGGATGGCCTCAACCAGGATCTTGGGTTCACGTCACACTACAGGTGACCCCACAGAAAAAGACACACACACACACACACACACACACACACACACACACACGGACACACAGACACAGACACGGACACCCACATGTAAATCTATGGGGTAATTTGTATTTGCAATACATTTTATTTTGTTCAGAAAGCACACAATTTATAGACTGTCAGTCAATGTGGTGTTTTATACATTCCTACTTTAGAAATTAAACCAGTCTGACTCCAAACCAAAACACAAACAGATCCTAAATAAGGCCTCACACCTAACATGCATTGTCTGACCTAAAGTATCACCTCTTCTTTACACAGATAAAACATTTAGCTCTCTCAGGGACGTGATTTGAAAGAAATTCAAGGATATACATATTAATCAATTAAAACCTTCTAACTGATTACAGGTATAACAGCATCTTAGGTTTGTTAATACATCCTCATCAGTTTTGTGACCCTTTGATCTTTTACATATAAGTTCTGTGTTTGGTTCCACCTCTCTCACTAACATGTGAAGGAGGAGCGAGGCTCTGAAAGCTCGTGTTTTCAAATAAACCTGTCACGTGATTTCTGAAGTTGTCACATGGCAGCTGAATGAAATCCAATTAAATACTGAATCACTGCTTTAATTAATGCTACTCTCCCTGTATACCTGCTTCAAGGTTATCGTCACACAGCATAGCCTAATTTCACCAAATGCATGCTGGAAGAGTGGGAGAGGTGGGATAGAATCTGAGAACCAACAGGTTCAAAGCTGAAGTGAAAAAGGCATTTTTTTTGAAGAAAGGATGAATAATGAGAAAAGGTTGACAGCCAAGAAAAAGGGGAACCTCAAAGCTTTTTGCAGGTATATAAATAGTAAGAGAAGACTGGAAGGAGGTGTAGCCCCAACAAGAGACTAAAAAGGGAATTTACACATGAAAACAAATTACATGGCTGAGATATATTAAGTAAATAATTTGCTTGCGTCGTTACTAAGGAGGTAGATGCTACCCAGGCCATGACAACAGAAGAAAACCAATATAAAATTGATAAGTCTTATAACACAGAGAGAGCTCCTTCAACCCACCCTATCTATGCCAACCAACAAACACCAAAGTATACTAGTCCCACTTACCTGTACTTGGTCCATAGCTGACTATGCTCTGGTATTTTAAATAGAGATCCAGATGTTTCTTAAATGTTGCAAGAGCAATCTGTCTCCACCACCCTCTCAGGCAAAGCATTTCATATTTCTACCACACTGGGTGAAAAAACTTTTCCCAAGATCCATTCTAAACCACATATTCCTCATCTTAAACTTATGTCCTATGGTCTGAGGCACATCTGTCATAGGTAAAACAGTCTCCCCTATCTATACCTCTCTATTAACTTTGTATGCATCAATCAGATCCATTCCTCAGTCTTCTCTGCTTCAAGGAAAATAAACCCAGCCTATCTGAGTTGGGCCGAAGGGAATGTTTCTGTGTTCTATGACTCAATGATGCTATCCGGTGTCTCATCATAATTGAGATTTTGCATCCCAGACAGCATCCCAATGAACCTCCTCTGGACTCTCTCCAGTGCAACAATGTCCTTCAGGTAATGTGGCAACCAGAATTGCACACCGTATTCCATCTGTAACTTAATCAATTAGAAGTTGCATATTCTACACCCCAGTTAATGAATGCAAGCATCTCATATGCCTTCTTCACGACCTTTAGCTGCGCTGAAACCTTCAGGGTTCCATGGACTTGTACACCAAGATTCCTTTGCTCTACAGTACTCCGTATGTCCCGACTATTCATTATGTATATCCTTCCATTGTTAGACCACATAAACTGCTTCGCCTCACACTTATCAGAATTAAATTCCATCTGCCATTGCTCTTCCCTACTTTCCATTTGATCAATATCAGAGTGTAACTTGAGACAATCCTCCTCACGATCAACAAGACCACCAATTTCAGTGTCCTCTAGCTCCATGCACAGACTGCCCTTTTGGTTTCTACTCACTCATAACCTGGTACTCCTCTTGTTTTAAGTATACTTATAAAATGCCTTGGGATCTTCTTTAGTCCATCTGCCAAAGATATTTTGTGGTCCTCTTTTCACTCCTAATTGCTTTATCAAACTCTCCATATCCTCTGACATATCGGATTTCCTGGACTTACTGCTCTCGCACTTTACTCTTAATAGAACATAGAACATTACAGCACAGTACAGGCCCTTCGGCCCTCGATGTTCTGCCGACCTGTCATACCGATCTGAAGCCCATCTAACCTACACAATTCCATGTACGTCCATATGCTTATCCAATGACAACTTAAATGTACCTCAAGTTGGCGAATCTACTACCATTGCAGGCAAAGCGTTCCATTCCTTTACTACTCTCTGAGTAAAGAAACTACTTCTGACATCTGTCCTATATCTTTCACCCCTCAATTTAAAGCTATGCCCCCTCGTGCTCGCCTTCACCATCCTAGGAAAAAGGCTCTCCCTATCCACCCTATCTAACCCTCTGATTATTTTATATGTCTCAATTAAGTCACCTCTCAACCTTCTTCTCTCTAACGAAAACAGCATCAAGTCCCTCAGCCTTTCCTCGTAAGACCTTCCCTCCATACCAGGCAACATCCTAGTAAATCTCCTCTGCACCCTTTCCAAAGCTTCCACATCCTTCTTACAATGCGGTGACCAGAACTGTACACAATACTCCAAGTGCAGCCGCACCAGAGTTTTGTACAGCTGCAGCATAACCTCTTGGTTCCGGAACTCGATCCCTCTATTAATAAAAGCTAAAACACTGTACGCCTTCTTAACAGCCCTGTCAACTTGGGTGGCAACTTTCAAGGATCTGTGTACATGGACACCGAGATCTCTCTGCTCATCTACACTACCAGAATCTTACCATTAGCCCAGTACTTTGCCTTCCGGTTACTCCTACCAAAGTGCATCGCCTCACACTTGTCTGCATTAAACTCCACTTGGCAGCCCAGTTCTGCAGCTTATCTATGTCTCTCTGCAACCTACAGCATCCTTCGTCACTGTCCACAACTCCACCGACCTTAGTGTCATCTGCAAATTTACTAACCCATCCTTCTACGCCCTCATCCAGGTCATTTATAAAAATGACAAACAGCAGTGGACCCAACACCGACCCTTGCGGTACACCACTAGTAACTGGGCTTAAGAGGAACACATTAACCCTGGACTCTCTGCGTATCACTTTTAAAAGACTCTCACTTTACAAATGTAGACTTATCTGCAACCAGTTCTCTATCCATGCCAATACATTACCTCCAATACCATAAGCCTTAATTTTGCTTACTAATGTCTTGGGTGGAACCTTGTCAAAAACCTTTTGAAAGTCCAGATACACAACATCATCTGATGTTGATCTATTTTTGCCAGATCCTGTCCAATGATATTGAAATTATCATTTCCCCAATTTAGAAAGTTACCTCCTGCAGTATCCTTTTCCCCTTTGGCCCAACTCAGTGGTCGGGAAAATGCTGGAGTCACTTATTAAGGATGTAATAACTGCGCATTTGGAAAGTGATGATAGTATCAGTCCTAGTCATCATGAATTCACTAAAGGGAAATCATGCTTGACAAATCTTCTGGATTCCATACACTATGGAAACAGGCCACTCAGCCCAAAAAGTCCACACCATTCTCCCAGCCCTTCCTTTACGCTGAATTTCCCTTGGTTAATGGAACAAATCTACATATCCCTGAACACTATGGGCAACTTAGCATGTCCAATCCACCTAGGGTACACATCTTTGGGCTGTAGAAGGAAACTGGAGCCCCTGACAGAAACCCACACAGACACAGGGAGAATGTGCAAACTCCACACAGACAGTTGCAAAAGGGTGGAAATGAATGCAGGTCCCTGGCACAATAAGGCAGTGATGCTAACCACTGAGCCACCATGACTAGAAGGGTGAACAAGGGTGAATCAGATGATGTTGTGTATCTGGACTTTCAAAAGGCTTTTGACAAGGTTCCACTTAAGAGATTAGTAAGGAAATTATGGCTTATGGTATTGGAGGTAATGTATTGGCATGGATAGAGAACTTGTTGAGGGGAGACTGAGGTCTCCAAAATCATGCGAGGTAGAGACAGAGTGGATAGCAAGAAGCTTTTTCCCAGAGTGGGGGACTCAGCTACTACGGGTCACAATTTCAAGGTGAGAGGGGAAAAGTTTGAGGGAGATACATGTGGAAAGTTCTTTACGCAGAAGGCGGTGGGCGCCTGGAACACGTTGCCGGCGGAGGTGGTAGAGGCAAGCAAGATAGCGTCATTTAAGATGTATCTAGACAGATACCTGAATGGGCAGGGAGCAGAGGGATACAGTTCCTTGGAAAATAGGCGACAGATTTCGATAGAGGATCTGGATCGGCACAAGCTTGGAGGGCCAAAGGGCCTGTTCCTGTGCTGTAATTTTCTTTATTCTAGTTCTTTGGTTGGCAGACAGGAAGCAGAGAGTCTAAATAAACAGATCCTTTGCAGAGCGGCAGGCAGTGTGAGTGGGGTGCCACAGGGTTCAATGCTGGGACCCAACTGTTTGCAGTGTACATTAATGGTTTGGATGAAAGAATTCAATGCAATATCTCCAAATACGCAGATGACACTAAGCTGTATGACAGCGTGTGCTGTGAGGAAGATGCTAAGAGGCTGCAGGGTGACTTGGACAGACTGGCTAAGTGGGCAAATACTTGAGAAATGCAATATAATGTGGATAAATGTGAGGTTATCCACTTCGGCCGCAAAAACAGGAAGGCAAATTATAGTCCAAATGGTGACAGTTTAGGAAAAGGGCAGGTGCAACAAAACCTAGGTGTCATGGTGCAACAGTCACTGAAGGTTGGCATGCAGATGCTCCAGGTATTGAGGAAAGCTAATGGTATGCTGGCATTCAATGCGATAGGATTTGTGGAAGTAAAGATGTTTTGCTGCAGTTATACAGGCCCTTTGCGAGGCCATGCCTTGCGTATTTTGTGCAGTTTTGGTCTCCTAGTCTGAGGAAGGACATTCTTGCTTTTGAGGAAGTCCAGCAGCGGTTCATCAGACTGATTCCCAGGATGGTTGGACTGACATATGAAGAAAGACTGAATCAACTGGGTTTGTATTCAATGGAATTTAAAAGAATGAGGGGAGATTTCATAAAAACATATACAATCCTGATGAGACTGAACAGGCTAGATGCGGGAAGAATGTTCCCAATGTTGGGAAAGTTCAGAAAGAGGGATCACAATCTAAGAATTAAGACGGAGATGAGGAAGAATTTTGTCTATCAGAGAGTTATGAACCTGTGCAATTTTCTCACATAGGAAGCTGTTGGGGCCAGTTCATCAGATATATTCAAAAGGGAGCTGGATGTGGCCCTTGCCACTGAAGGGATCAAGGAGTATGGGGAAAGGGTGGGAATGAGATGCTTAGATTGCATGATCAGCCACCATCATACTGAATGGTGGTGCAGGCTTGAAGGGCCAAATGACCTATTCTGCACCTATTTTCTGTGTTTCTATGTTTCTGTATTTCCATTATGACCTTGAAACTTACAGAGTTATGGTCATTATTCTTAAAATGTTCACCCACAGACACTTCAACATCTTGACCGGCTTCACTCCCTGGGATTAGGTCAAGCACGACCCAATCCATTGTAGGATTGTCGACGTACAGGCACAAAATCTTTCCTGGGTGTACATTAAAAATTCCAACTCATCTAACGGTTCCACACCAAGGCAATCCCAGTTAATGTTGGCAGCAGTGAAATCTGCTACTAGTATAACTCTATTCCTCCCATACTTCTCTGTGATTTACCAATATATCTGGTCCTCTAGCTCCTCTGACTGTTGGGAGGCCTAATGTATAATTCCAGCAAAGTGATCACCCTTTTTTTAATTGTTACGCACATGGACCTTGGCAGATAAGGGTCAAAGCCTAGTGGCATGGAAACGAAGACAACCTAACCACTATTTTGATAGCAAAATATATATTTTATACATTACAATAGGTGTTCACTTTATATATTAATGATCTGGATGAAGGGACTGGGGGCATTCTGGCGAAGTTTGCCGATGATACGAAGATAGGTGGACAGGCAGGTAGTACTGAGGAGGTGTGGGGGGGGGGGGGGGGGCGCTGCAGAAAGATCCAGACAGTTTAGGAGAGTGGTCCAGCAAATGGCTGATGAAATTCAACGTGAGCAAATGCGAGGTTTTGAACTTTGGAAAAAAGAATACAGGCATGGATTATTTTATAAACGGTGAGAAAATTTGTAAATCAGAAGTACAAAGGGATCTGGGAGTGTTGGTCCAGGATTCTCTAAAGGTTAACTCGCAGGTAGAGGCCTTGATTAAGAAAGCAAATGTAATGTTGTCGTTTATCTCAAGAGGGTTGGAATACCAAAGCAGTGATGTGCTTCTGAGACTTTATAAAGCTCTAGTTAGGCCCCATTTAGAATACTGTGTTCAATTTTGGGCCCCACACCTCAGGAAGGACTTACTGGCACTGGAGCACGTCCAGCGGAGATTCACATGGATGATCCCTGGAATGCGAGGTTTAACGTACGATGAACGGCTGAGGATCCTGGGATTGTACTCATTAGAGTTTAGAAGGTTGAGGGGAGATCTAATAGAAACTTACAAGATAATGTTTGGCTTAGAAAGGGTGGACACTGGGAAGTTGTTTCCATTAGGCGGGGAGACTAGGACCCGTGGGCACAGACTTAGAATTAGAGGGGGTAAATTTAAAATGGAAATGAGGAGACATTTCTTCAGCCAGAGAGTGGTGGGCCTGTGGAATTCATTGTCACGGAGCACAGTGGAGGCCAGGACATTAAATGTCTTCAAGGCAGAGATTGATAAATTCTTGATCTCACAAGGAATCAATGGCCAAGGGCAGAGTGCAGGGAAGTGGAGTTGAAATGCCCATCAGCCATGATTAAATGGCAGAATGGACTCGATGGGCTGAATGGCCTTACTTCCACTCCTATGTCTTATGATCTTAGAACTTTTTTTTTACGTGCCTGTAAAGCACACACTTTTCACAGTACCTACGTACACATGACAGTAATAAGTCATATCAAATCAAATCAGGGACCAATTAAAATGAAATGCTTTAATGCTACTTTGATGTACATGCAGAACTGCACTATTTTTGAATCAACCTAATCATAAAAAAATTCTTTTCATAAACCCTAAACCTAAGGTCTATCTAACCTCCACGCCTACTTGTACTGTTATCCATATGCCTGTCTAATAGCCGCATAAATGCGCCTAATGAGGTCGACTCCACTAGCCTCTCCAGCAATGCATTCCACGCCCTGGCCACACTCTGAGTAAAGAACCTATCTCTGATGTCTCCCCAATATCTACCATATCTACCTCCAATCAAACTATGTCTCCTCGTAAAAGCTATCTCCACCCTAGGAAAAAGTCCCTGGCTGTCTTTTCTATCTATACCTCTCATCATTTTGTCCACCTCTATCAAGTCACTTCTCATCCTTTGTCGTTCGAAAGAGAAAGGCCCTAGCTCTCTCAACCCTTCCTTGTAAGACCTTCCCTCCATTCCAGGAAACATCCTGGTAAATCTCCTCTGCACCTTTTCCAATGCTTCTACATCTTTCCTGTGATGAGGTAACCAGAACTGGGCACAATACTCCAGATGTGGCCGAACCAGGCTTTTGTACAGCTGGAGCATAACTTCACAGCTCTTGAACTCAATCTCCCTATTAATGAAAGCTAACACACCAAATGCCTTCTAACAACTCTATCCACCTAGGTGGCAGCTCTCAGGGAGCTGTGAACATGAACCCCGAGATCCCGCTGCTCCTTCACAATGCCAAGAATCTTTCAGTTAACCCTGTAATCTGCTTTCAAGTTTGTCCTTCCAAAATGAATCACCTCACATTTTTCAGGGTTAAACTCCACGTGCCACTTCTTACCCCAGATCTGCATCCCATCAATGTCCCTTTGTAATCTAGAACAGCCCTCCGCACCGTCCACAGTGTGACCCACCTTCGTATCGTCCACAAACTTGTTAATCCACCCTTCCACTCCTTCATCCAAATCATTTACAAAAATCACAAATAGAAGAGGACCCAGAACAGATTCTGGTGGTACACCACTTGTAACTGAGTACCACGTTGAATATTTTCCCTCCACTACCACCCTTTGTCTTCTAAGGGTCAGCCAATTCTGAATCCAATCTGCCACATTTCTCCCATCCCATGCCTCCTTACCTGCTGCATGGGGAACCTTATCAAACACCTTACTTAAATCCATGTATACCACATCCACTGCTCTACCTTCAGCCACGTGTCTGGTCACCTCTTCAAAGAATTCTACAAGGTTTGTGAGGCATGATCTACCCCTCACAAATCCATGCTGACCATCACAAATCAAACTGTGCTTTTCCGAGTGATCATAAATCCTGTCTCTCAGGTCCCTTTCCAATAAATTTGTCCACCATTGACATAAGACTAACTGGCCTGTAATTTCCAGGGTTATCCCTGTTCCCTTTTTTGAACAAGGGAATGACGTTTGCCTCTTTCCGATCTTCCAGCACTATGTCCGTGGACAGTGAGGACGAAAAAATCATCGTCAAAGGCCCTGCGATCTTGTCCCTTGCTTCCCATAGAATTCTTGGATAAATCCCATCAGGCCTGGGGGACTTCTCTATCTTCAACTTCCTCAGAATTCCTAGCACATCCTCTTTACTAACACCAGCCTCCTCTAGCCTACCTGCCTGTTTCACAACATCCTCCTCTACAACTAGGTCCCTCTCAGTTGTGAATGCTGAAGAAAAGTATTAATTAAAGACTTCTCCTATCTCTTTAGGCTCTGTGCACAAATCCCCTTTACAATCCTTGATCGGCCCTACCCTTTCTCTGGTCATTCTCTTGTTCAGTACATATGTGTAAAAAGCCTTGGGAGTTTTCCTTTGATCCTATCCACGAAGCTTTTCTCATGCTCCCTTATAGCTCTCCTAAGCCCTTTCTTCAGCTCCTTCCTGGCTAACGTGGGCCCCTCTACAGCCTTTCCATTCCTCTTTTCCTAAACCTTACGTATAATAATAAAATTGTTCTTATTATAATCAAAAATAAACATTCAACTGGTCATCTCCTATGGCTCACTAAAAACAAATTACCAACTTTCTAGCTTTTTACTAGCAGGAGAATATTTTCAGAGTCGTTATTTAAGATATAATTTTCAAGCTCATCATAAGATCGTTTTTAATGCAGTAGACATAAATTCTCTCACCCATTTAATAATTTAAAACATCTAGACATAAGAAGTACTGGTATGAAACAAATTAGAAGTAAACAAAATTAAGTTAAATGCATATGGCAGATTCTAATATTGTGCCTGCAGTGAAAGAAATGATTGGAAGCATCTTCACTGACCCTAATTAGGAGGATATTCACTATAGGCTGCACACTGGGTTTATTGTATTCCATTTAGGGCATACACTGTTTACTATTTTGATCAACGCAGAATTCAATTTTCAACAGGGAACCATTTTAGAAATCAATTTTGACAATACACACCAAATTTAATTATAATACAAACTCCTTGAGCTTGTCAAACATCTCAGACATTAGCAGAACAAAGTCATCACCTCCTAAACAAGTACAATTGAAAATGGATAAACTTTATGAAGGTATTAATGGTTGGGGAAAGTAGTCTCTTACTCTAAGCAGATGATAGCCATTGGCAAACTAAACTGACTAAATTAAATGAGAACAAATGATCTTTTTGAGCTTTAAAACTGTAATTTCATGAAGACCTGAAGATTTACTGCTTCAAACAATTAAATTAATGGCATTCGTTTATGCCAGGATTGCACACCAGAATATTTGGCATACAGAATACCTAATGCACAAGTCAATAAACTTTTCGTCCACTTGAATAAATGAATGGAAACTTAGGTAGCCCATGCAATAGGTTCATTATGCATTGTGACTGTAAGGTTTAGCACAGAAAGAAGCTGTTCAGCCCACTATGCCTGTGTGACTGGACAATACTATCTTGTCCACAGCTAATCCAATGAAACCGTAAAAAATAACAGGTCACAATCTTTCCTGGTTCAGCAGTCTTATAAAATACAATGTTCATTTACTTATCAAACTATAACAACAGGGTTGAGGGCCTTGTAGTATTGGAGGAGGTTGTGGAGGAGAGGATATTTCAGACCATAAAGGAATATGAGAATGTCAACTCCAGTACAAGGGAACCATTACTGATTAGGGTGCTGGAAATCAGAAATAAAATCATACATTCCTGGACAAACTCAGAAGATCTGGCAGCATCTGTGGAGAGAAAACAGAGTTAATGGTTCAGGCCCTGTAACTCTTCTTCAGAACTGATTGTAGCTGGGAAAAGATTGGTACATATGCTGAAGACAGGTTCGGGAAGTGGAGTAAACAATAGGTGGAGATGGATACAGAGAGAAACAGTTAGGCAAACAAAGGAATAGGTAAAGGTCAGAGATAATGGGAACTGCAGATCCTGGAGAATCCAAGATAACAAAGTGTGAAGCTGGATGAACACAGCAAGCCAAGCAGCATCTCAGGAGCACAAAAGCTGACGTTTCGGGCCTAGACCCTTCATCAGAGTCTTCTCTGATGAAGGGTCTAGGCCCGAAACGTCAGCTTTTGTGCTCCTGAGATGCTGCTTGGCCTGATGTGTTAATCCAGCTTCACACTTTGTTAATAGGTAAAGGTCAGCCTGGGAGAATGAATAGCTGACAATGAGTTGTTACTGGTAGCAGCCCACATGATGACAAGGCCTGGTATGGGAGGGGTGAGGTAAAGACTTGGGAGATGGTGCTCACACCCTAAAATTTTTGAATTATTGAAGGTTGCAAGGTTACCAATGAGTAAAAGATGTTCTTCCAGCTTGCACTGAGTTTCAATGAAGCACTGTAGCAAGCCTGAGACAGAGATGTTAACGAAGGAACACGATGGTGTATTGAAATGGCAGTCAGGCAGAAGCTTGGCATCATTCTTGTCGATAGAACGTCGGTTTTCTCTAAGCAGTTGCCCAGCCTGCATTCCGTTTCCACAATGTAGAGTAGGCTATATTGACAGCAGTCTTTACAGGAAGCAGGTTGTGAGGACATATAGTCAAGGTAGCCATGGGAGTCGGTTGGTTTGTAGTGGATATTGGCGGCCAGCCTATCTCCAGAAATGAAACAGAGATGTTGAGGAAAGGAAGGGAAGGGAGGAGTCAGGCGTAGACTGGGGAGCAGAGTGGAAATTGGGAGCAAAATTGTTGATTATTCCAATTCCAGATGAAACGGGAAAGTAGCACTAATGATGTCTTCTTTCATGCCAATTCTTCACAGTCCTCAACTCCTCGATATTTCAAAAATCTAACTTTAAATATTTAAGTGATCTAGCTTCCACAATTGTCTGAAATAGAAAACTGCACGCATTCGCTATGGTCTAAGGAAAGAAATTCCTTTGCAGCTTAGTGTTAAATGAGTGTCCCCTTATTCTGTAGCTATGCCCCTAGTTCATGAATCCCCCACTGCCGGAAACATCTTCTCAGCCAAGCCCCCGCAGAATCTTGTATGTTTCAAGAAGATCACCCCTCATTCTTCTAAATTCAAATGAATAAAGGACTAATCTGTTTAACCATTCTTAGCTAATAATCCCTTCTCCCGGTGAATCTCTTCTGAGTTGCCTCCACTGGCAATATTTCCTTTTTTAAATACAGAGACTAAAACTGTACTCAGTAACCTAAGTACTGCCTCGCCAACACCCTGTGCTATACAGTTGTAACAATATTTGTGTATTTTTAAACTCTGCCCCTCTCAGTAAAGGCCAAAATTCCATTAGACTTCTTAACTGCTGCACCAAATGCTGACTTTTTGTGTGTCATGCACAAGACCACCCATATCCCTCAACACTACATTTTTTGGAGTCCCCTTCCATTTATATAATGGTCTGTCTTCTGATTCTTACCATCAAAGTACATGACCTCACACTTTCCTACATTGAATTCCATCTCAATAAATGTTGAGCTGGAAAAGCACAGCAGGTGAGACATCATCCGAGGAGCAGAGAAGTCAATATTTTGAGCCGAAACTCTTCATAAGGGTTAAATTCCATTTGCCAGGTTTTTTGTCAACTTACTCAAATCATCTATATCCCCATGACAACGCATTGCACCCTCAGCACAACATACCTTCCAAACTATTTTGATCTTACCAACAAATCTGGATGTATTATATTATGACTTATATTCTTTCCATACTCCGAGTCATTAATGCAAACAGTAAATAACTGAGGCAAGAGGACTGATCCAAGCAGCACTCCACTAGATGCATATTTCCAACCTGAAAAAAGACCCATTAATCTTTGACTTTATAAATACTCTCTATCATGTGTGTTAACCAACCAACAATCCATGATAATATATTATCCCCAATATCATGAGCAGCCATGCACATGACTGCATGACCAAATTCTGTCCCAGCTCCAATTTCAAGTTTGCGAATGACACCACCATTGTAGAATGGATCTCAAACAACAATGAGACAGGATACAGGAAAGAGATTGAGTGCTTAGCGGCATGATGTAAAGACTACAATCTCTCCATCAACGTCAGCAAAACAAAGGAACTGATCACTGACATCCAGAAATGGAGTGGCACGCACAATCCCATTTACATCAAAGGTACTGAGGTGGAAATCGTTAGGAGCATCAAGTTCGTCAAGAATGATGGGATAGTGTAGGGGGAGGGGCTTAGATTAGTTCACAGGTCGGCGCAACATCAAGGCCGAAGGGCCTGTTCTGCGCTGTATTGTTCTATGTTCTATGTTTTATGCTCCCGGGAATGACTATCACCAGCAATCTGTTCTGGCCCACTCACATCAACGCAATGGTCAAGAAAGCACAACAATGTCTCTACTCACTCAGGAGGCTAAGGAAATTGGCATGTCTACAAGGACTCTTACCAATTTTCATTGATGCACCATAGAAAGCATTCTATCTCGATGCATCATAGGGTACTGTGGCAACTGCTCTTCCCAAGACCGCAAGAAACTATTGAGTTATGAACAAGGTCCAGTCCGTTATGCAAACTAGCCTTCCATCTACTGACCCCATCTAAACTTTCTGCTCCCCCAGGAAAGCAGCCAACATAATCAAAAACCACGACTGCAGTTCCCATTATCTCTGATAACCAAAAATCACTCCTACCCTGGTTATAGACTCTCCCATTGTCTTCCATCAGGCAAAGATATAACAGTTTGCATACACATAGAAATAGATTCAAGAATAGTTTCTTTACCACTTGTATAAGACTTCTAAATGGACCTCAAAGATTTTAAATTTAATGCTGATCTCTCTCCCTCTCTCCGCACCCTCTCTGCAGCTGCAACAATGCATTCTTCACACTGTTCTATTAACCTCATGCACTTTGTATAGTATGATCTGCCTGTACCATAGACAGAACAAAGCTTTTCAGGTATAGGTATGTGTAAAAATAATCAATCAAATCATGTGCAATGATCTTTAACGTGGGGCCTTTTATGCTCTTTTTTATTCATTTACAGGATGAGGGCATCTCTGGCTAGGCTAGCATTAATTGCCTATCCATAATTGCTGAAGAGGCAGTTAAGAGTCAACCACATTGCGGTCACAAGTAGGTTGGACCAGGCAAGGATGGTAGTTTCCTTGCCGAAAGGACATTAGGGAACCGGATGCATTTTTCCAACAATTGACAATGGTTTTGTGGTCATCATCATTAGACTCTTAATTCCAGATTCTTTACTGAATTTAAATTCATGGTAGGATTTGAGCCAAAGTCCCCAGAAAATTAGCTGACATTCTGGAATAACAATCTAGCGATAATACTCTTATGTTACTGGCTCCCCAATGTATTATCAAATCCTTCTGGAAATCCAAATACACTACATCTTCTGGTTCCCTTTCATCAACTTTGGTACATCCTCAAAGACCTCTAGTACATTTGTCAGACATGCTTTCCAATCCTGTTTAATATTTATCCCAAAAGAAAAGACTATGAAATGATTATGTTGTCGCTTGGCACCTTCTAACTGTTATGTTTCTGACAAGTTACCTCAAGTTCAGAAGTAACAGCAGTGCTCAGTACATGCCAAAGCTCTTTGCAGCCACTGATGCAGCTACAGAGTACAGTCTTTACTGGACAGAAAGAAAGCCTGAAGGACAGAATTAATCCCCGCTTTGCGAGGCGAAGATTCAACTTGTGAGGCAATACACTTTGGAAGTGCTTAGAAGATACGTTTTTACACGTTGGTGCGTAGGATCCTAGGAAATAAAGAGCAGAAGAGCTGAATATTATGTTTGGTAGACCACAACTGAAGTATTGTGAGCACTGAAGAGGGAGGATGTGATTGCACCAGCAAGGATGCAGAGGAGATTCACAAAGATGTTGCCTTGGCTGGAGTGACACACCTGTGAAGAGACGCAGTAAAAACTCTGCTCTCTAAATGCACCAGTGGTTGTCAGATACTTTAGAGACTTTTAAGCAACTCTTGGTTAGACGCATGGAGGACAGTAAAATGTAGGGTACGCAGGGTAGTTTGATCTTAGTAGGATAACAGGTCAGTACAACATTATGGGCTGAAGGGCCTGCACTGTGCTGTACTGCTCTAAGTTCTATGAGACTAGATAGGCTGTTTTCCTCTGAGCAGAGGCACATGGGGGACAGACCTGATTGAGATATGAAGTTATGAGGAGCATAGACAGGGAAAATATGGAGAAATATGGAGTAACTCACCGGGAAGCACAGTTTTAAGATGAGAAGCAAGTGGTTTGGGGGGAAATTGACGAGCTTTTTGTTTCACTAGAACCGTGGTAAAGGCTGGAACCCTGAAGACATTTAAGAACTATTTAGAAGAACGCTAGAACGCCATACTGCACGAGGCTACAGGCTTAGTGCTGGCAAATGGGTTTAGTCGAGATGGACAAATGTTTGATGATTGGCGCCGAGACGATGGGACGATGGACACTTTTTCCCGTAGTAAAAAAAAACGCTAGCTGCACCAGTGGCTGTAAAAACCTTTGGCACTCACCGAAGTCATGGAAGATGCTGCATACATACGAATCTTTCGCTCTTGACACAATACAGAAATGGTAACAGAATCTCAATTTACCTTTGACGATGACCAGCACAGAACTGTAAGTCTGCCCGGCCAAATTGGAAGCAGTGCAAGTGTAGCGCCCGTTGTCGCTCTGCTTGCAGTAGAGAATTCTCAGCACGAAATTGTCCTCATCATCGTCGAAGAGGACGTGCCGGCGGCCCGAGAAGATGACCTCGCCGTCCTTCTTCCACAGGATCTCTGGTCTGGGTTTGCCCGTCACTTGACAGCTCAGTTTGGCGTGTTTGCCCTCGGTCACAGTGCACGTGCGAGCCCAGCCAACCGCCGCGCTCGCGGTGCCGCCAGCGCCCGAGAGCGGCGCGTGCAGCGAGCCCGGCCGACCGTAGCTTCCGGCCATCTTGTAATCTCGCGAGAGCTGGCGGCCCGAGGATGGAGCAGGTGGCGATGGACCGTCCGTCGACGGGCGTGAAGTAAGAAAGTCGTGGCCACGCATCTGTTGCCGTCTTTGCTGCAGGTGAGACAGCAGTGTGGTCTTGGCGTGGCCGGGCTCCAGCGACGCCGACTGAGGAGAGCTGGCTTCAGTCGGGGAGAGGACGACTAAGGCGACGACTGCCTGGCTCTCGCCCAGACGGTTGAAGGCCCTACACAGCAAGGCGCCGCCGTCGGAATACCTGACGCAGGAGATTTTCAGGGTGCTGCCGTCCACGATAGCCTCCACCGAGTAGCGATTGTTGCCGCCGTCACCCAGTTTGTCGCCATCTCTTTCCCATTGGATGGACGGCGTCGGGTTTCCCTCCACCTTGCAGGAGAATATGGCGTCGTCGCCCAGGTACACGCGAGCGGAGCATGGCTTGAGCAGAAAGGACGGAGCGTACTGCACTCCCGGCGCCTCGTCCTGTTCGACGCCGACCCGCAGAGTGACCGCCGCGTACGCTTCGCCCACCGTGTTGTTGGCTCTGCAGATGTACTGGCCGCTGTCACCCGTGCACAGGTCATAAATGGTCAGCTTGTACATGTCGCCGTCCTTCACCGTCTTGAAGCGGCCTCCCGATTTCACCGGCGCCTTGTCCTTTTCCCACAATACCAGCGGCACCGGGTTGCCGATAATCTGACAGGTGAGGGTCGCATCTTTGCCGGCGGAGACAGTAAACGCCTTGGGTCGAGTTAAAAATCTGGGGGCTCCGCCGAAATCCATCACTGATCTAGAATGGAGAAAGGAACGAAGTCTTACTCTTTGAAGGTCATGAGAACCGTTCTTTCTAGTATTTTTCAGAGCGCTCCTTCAATTGAGGTCGTACAAAAGTCGTCAATCGTCACCGTCCCCTCCCTGAGTTACAGCAGTGTCTTAAAAATAGAATCAGCTGTCCCCTCTTATCTCGCTACACGTCCATTTGGAGAACCAGTGCTTGACAATATGCACATAATACCACTGACAATAGCATACACAAACTATCTGTTGATTTTAAAAAGTACAGACAGCATGTTGGTAGGTTATTTAGATTTGTACTTTTCAGCTACAACCTGAAAATGTATTCAATCCCTGTTTGTTTTTCTTTTACTAGTTTATACTCAGATATTTTTGTTCCAATAAAGCATTAATTTATTTTTTGCGGGGGGTAAAGACTAAGCCCCGTGAAATTGAAAACGTACCTGTTTTCAAATCTGTGGCAATCACGAAGAACATTAAAAAAATTTCAAATATAAAAACTGCGCATCGGAGTACTGTATAGAAATCGGATTCCAAGGAGATCTGAATGACGCATCCAGATGCTTTTTTCCAGAAACGAAATGCGAAAGATCTGATACAATTTTGTGAAAGCCAGTGGCTGGGGCTGTATCCCCCACTCCCCTGCAGTAGTTCTCGATTTTGCCTTGTACCCCGGTCTGTCACGAATGCTAAATCGTTGACGTACTTTGCTTTACTCAGCCGAAACACTAAAATAGATTGGTGACATTTGCGCAAGCGATTGCATTACAGACCTGAGATGAGAGGGACAGTATCTCCAAAGCACCCTATCGAAATTACCACTAAATTCCGAGGTGCATTCTTCGTTTGCGTTACGTTTGTGGGTTGTGCCCGCCATAACACTATTTGCCTTAGATGATTTTTTTATTAGCTTTTCTGGTGCATTAATTTGTGAATAATCTCAACTTTTTTAGAAATTTGTGAGCATTGTATTTATCATCCCCCGCAACTGTGAATGGTTTGCTCGACAATGCAGTCTCATGGGGGCCGGTGGCAAGATTGACAACAGCAAATGTCCGCAACTTTATAATAAAATCATCCGAAATTTTATACCAGTTTGGCATTCACCAGTATCTGTCTTCAGTATTCTATTTTGATGTGAGAGATCACATATTATCATATTCCATGATCTAATGCTTTTTCAATAAACATTTTGCAGCTTATTAGCAAAGTGACAGTTGATTTCGTTTCATAATGATGTTAGAGGTAATTCAAGTAGCAAACTGTTGAAGTTCCAAAAGGGGATAAATAAAATTATTTATGTACTGTTGTTTTGAGACAATGTATTACATTTATCATGAGTTAGTACTTTGTACAGATCCAAAAATGTATGCAGCAGTTGCCAAGGACCAGGTAAAGTTGTCACCAAGGTCTCAAATGAAGATTAGAGATGACTGGTGGTGGTTTGAGCTGAGGGTCACCAAAGCCTAAACATATTTGCAAAGAATGGAACCCTGCATTAGCAAAAATGCATATGACTTCTAACAAGTGTAAATAATCCATGTTAAGCTTGACTGAGTATCTTACATATCCTGAAAGAAAAACCTTATCGAACTCAAAACATGAACTCTTGTTTCTCTCTTCACAGATAGTAGCAGACTTGTTGAATTTTTCTACTATTTCCTGTATTTATTTCAGACTCCTGACATCCATATTACCTTGTTTTTCTCTTAAATAATTTGCCATGTACCTGTTAGTGCACTCTGGATTAATCAGATCATGTTGTCCAATCACAGAATCACATTGAATCTTTTGTTTTGCGAGCACAGGCTGGTTACTTGTGGTTATCAGCCTATTCAGACCCAACTGGAAGAACATTTTGTTGGATTCAATCAGACAATTGTTGGGATGTGCGACCTCTGCATCTGGCATTGTACCAGCAATGAAATTCAGAAATGACATTGTTCAATTATATTGTAGGCAGAACTTTGGACTGACAGTAGCATCTTAGTAGTGGAAAGTAGTTATTTTCAGCAGCGTTCTTATGCACAATATAAGAGCTCATGGTATTGCGTATAATAAATAAGGATTGACAATAGGGAACAGAAACAGTAGGAACTGCAGATGCTGGAGAATCTGAGATAACAAGGTGTAGAGCTGGATGAACACAGCAGGCCAAGCAGCATCAGAGGAGCAGGAAAGCTGATGTTTCAAGCCTCGACCCTTCTTGAGAAAATTTTCTGAAGAAGGGTCTGGGCCCGAAACATCAGCTTTTCTGCTCTGATGCTGCTTGGCCTGCTGTGTTCATCACATCTACACCTTGTTATATTAGAAATTTAGAACAAATGTGTCATTCAAATTTTCATCTGAGCCAGTCAACTGCTCAAGGACAACTGGGAATGAACAATAAATGCTGACTCAGCCAACAACACCCACATACAATGACTGAGTTTTTTCAAAAGAACTAGTGGATTTTCACAGGAATTGATGCTGGGTCTCGTCTATTTACATGCTATGTTGTGGCTCACATGAAGGGATTGACTGTAATCTAGTCAAAAAGCAAATAAGGTAAGAAAGAAAATGCTGAGAAGGATACCAAAAGTCCACAAAATAGGTTAACTGAATGGACTGAAACATGACAGATGTTGTACAACCAAGAAAAATGTGAAGTTATCCAGTAGCAAGAAACATCAAAATGATGATTTCAGTTGAGAGAGACTGCAGAATGCCATGGTACATAAGGATCTGGGTGTCCTTATACATAGAATCGCAACAAGTTCACTAGGAATGGAAGAGAAAAACTAGGGACATATTACTGCAGCTGTAAAGGACATTGAGAGAAATAGATCTCATTTGAGCCTTGAAATAGTGGAGCGTTTTATGTTATTTGACAATTCATTGAGTTTTGCCATTGGGAATTCCTTGCTCACGCTAGGGCTGTCCTGGTGACCGTGTCAGTGGGAGGTCCCAGAACAAATGTGCAAAGGTGATGGAAGTCTATGCATCTCGCTTTCTGGCAAGATGGACTGGTCAATGTGACTGAACACCACCAACTTGACGACTCGATTGTCAAGATTATGGAAATAATAAGTGCCTTAAGGTCCAACATTATCAAAGTTATGTAGGCTTCTACCAGGGTCCACCTGCCAAATCCAGCACAATGGAGAATAGTGATATGAAGAAGACTGTGAAACTAGGACTCCCATTTCAAGAATCTGCACATAGGTGATGGATGCATGTTAAGTCAAAGGTATCTTTAAGCAGGAGCATCTCAGTTTGAGTGGTCATCTTCAGAAAACTCTGTTGATGTTAAATGGGGAAGGGGCTAGAAAAGGTGTCCTAAAATAGGCTGTCTACTTCGTCCTATTTGTGGTCAAAGAAAGAAAATTAAAATGCATAACTTGGAATGTTAAAACACAGATTGATAATCTCAAGAATGACCCTCCAGAAGGGACATCTACAGCTGTACCGTGGGAACTGTCAAGATTCCCAAATTTATATCTCCATGTTCAATGAGACCCTTCTTCCTGGAAGGATCAGCTGAAGGAACAATTCGCCCATACTATCTGCTGGAAAAGGAAGAAATCAACAGTGACCATCATATCCACAATCTTTGTTTTGACATCTGGAGCAGGATCCTAGATGCACAGCTGTAAGTTCCCATTTGAATAAATGAAAGGCTTTTGACACTTAAACTACAGCTTAGCTGTAATGAATATGCCACAGTCAATGCAACAATCCTTGACTTTAGAGTTACCGGTGTATAGCACAGAAACAGATTCTTCAGTACAACTCATCAATATCAACTAGATATCCTAAATTAAGCTAATCCCATTTGCCAGCATTTGGTCCATGTACATAAACCCTTCCTATTCATGTATTGTTGTAATTGTACCAACCTCCACCACCTCCTTACACATGCCCCTTAGGTCCCATTCAAATCTTTACCCTCTTACCTTAAATCTATGCCCTCCTGCTTTGGACTCCCCTACCCTGAGGAAAACACTTTGCCTATTCACCGTATCCATGCCAATCGTGATTTATAACCCTTGATAAAATCACCCCCCCCCCCCCCCCCCCGCCTCCAATGCTCCAGGGAAAATAGCCCAGCTTATTCAACATCAAACCCTCCAACCCTGGTAACATCCTTGTAAATCTTTTCTGAACCCTTACAAATTTCACAACATACTTCCTATGTTGGGGAGGCCAGACCTTTTCTTTGATGAGGATGGAAAGGAAATGTTCTGTTCTGACTTTGAAGAAGTCAAGAATGCCATCCTAAAGGAAGAAGAGATCATTATTTTGGAAGCTTTAATGTTAAGGTTAGCCATACCGCTGATGTTTGGACAAGAACTACTATGGAAAGCAGTGTAGTAAAGCTAATGCAATTTGACTTACTGACAAAGTGTGCTTGGCATTGCTTTGTGTTGTAGGTAAAATAATACCAAATAAAATTTAGTAGTGAGTCAAACAATTTATTTAACAAAAGCTTTTGGGAGAAGCAGGGATGTCAAAGGGGCCTCACCTAACTCCTCGACTGAGAAGTTTTGAGATTTATATACACCCGCTGTCACATGTGCAGCTCTTCGGACACCTGTGGTTTGCTCGCAGCTTGTCTTCGTGTTGTCAGTCTTGTATGCAGTTCTCCTGCCGTCCAAGTCGTCGGCAAATTTCGTCTTCCGAGGCTTCGGCAAACTTCATTGTTTATGAGGCGTCCGCAAACTTTGTCATTTACTTCTTCAGTCCCCCCTTGTGGTCAAATTCATGAGTACTCATGGTCTCTTGACCACTTAAAGCCATACTTTTAGTGTCCCCATGTGACCCATCAAGGGGCGCTCAGCAGGCTTGTCCATATGCACACTTGCTCTTGACACAATTCTCGTAGTCAAAATTTTACAGCATGAATTAAAAATGGCCATAACAGCACCGCATGAAATTACAATTACAATAAGCATAACGAAAGCATGAAGCAAGTATGAGCCACCCAGAAACCAGCCAAGCCAAACGTCCCCATTCTTGGGTCCTTGCCTGAAGTTATCAAGCTGTTTTCATATATCGCTAATGACTTGGGAGATGTTATAAGATTCATCCATGACATGCGTGATGCATTTGTCCCTCACAATTGTGCAATACTCTGCCCTGGTGGGATAGCTGGTAATCGACGGCATACCAGGTCTGCTGTGCATAGAGTCTTAACTCGGCAAGCTCCCAATTTATAGCATCTAACCCCTTTGCCTTGCTGTTTCCCAGGATGGTCAATCCACAGACAAGATAGTTCCTATTTTTGGCAGTAATGACCCCACCTGCTCCCCCCAGAAACAGGGCCCTGAGGAACCCATAGCCAAGCGAGGACCCTAGTGTTACCGGGTTCGACCAGTCTGCACAGAATTCTTTGCTAATGGCTTGGGTCACTATCTTCAAATGTCCCAGGTACAGGAGTTTGTTTTTCATACTTGGACCTTTTTTGGACTCGCTTTATGACCCTTGTCCTCCAAGTGTTTCAGAACTAAGTATTGTGCCTCTTGGTGGCCAGGTTTGGATTCTCAGGCCAATAAGATGTCATCAACATATTGGAGTATCATGTTGGCATAGGGCAGTTCGATTTCCCTGAGTATATTGCTCATTACCCAATGAAAGATAATTGGGCTGTTATGGAATCCTTGGGGAAGTTGGGTCCACGTGTACTGTTTGTCCGCGATGGTAAATGCACATTTATCTTGGGAATTGCAATGAAGTGGGATGCACCAGAATCCATTGGCAATGTCCAAAACAGTAAAGATTTTCTGGATCGGGGAGAGCCCGTTCAAAATTGTGGATGGGCTGGCCAAGATGGGGTGCAATTTCGGTGTGACTTTATTTAGGGCTGGGTAGTCAATTGTGAGTCGGTAACTACCATCTGGTTTGCTCACTGGCCAGGTAGGGGAGTTGGTAGTACTCATAGTTTCTCAGAGAATTCCCCTTTCCACTAGCACTTCAACGAGTTCCACAATTGCCCGCTTAGCCTCCAGTTTGATGGGATAATGATGGTGAGGTTTATGTTCCAGACCTTCAACTACAATGGAGTCAATTTTAATTAGCCCAGTATCTAGTTTGGTTTCTGCCCACACTCCTGGGACAGAGGTGCCAATGGCACCAAACGCATTGCCGTCCAATTGCCAATCATGTCCAGTGGCAGATGCAGCTGGACGATTTCCAAATGGCTTGCATTGGCTCCCATTTTCTCCTTCCTCCCATCAGGACGGGGCCAAATTAATTTGCCTTTCCCGCAATCGATTAGTACTTCGTGCTCTTTCATCAAATCATTTCCCATGATAGGTCCTTCATTATTTTTACACACATAAAGTCGCATCGGTATGCACAAGTTATTAATTTCTACCAAAGTGGTTTTACTCAAGTACGCAGGGGTCTTCTGCCCACTAACACCTTTTACATCGATCATTTTGTTGGTTGTGGGCAGGGGTAAGTCAGTGATGGATATGGAGGCTCTCGTGTCCACCAGCATCTCACATTGTCTGCCCCCTACTAGCGCAGACACGTAAATCCTGCCTTCCTTATTACCTGTGCCCGTGGGGGCTGCCGGATGTCAGTCCATTTCCTTTTTAGGAGTGGCAGTTGTTGGCTTGCCATCTTTTTCCCAACAGCTGCTCTCTAAGTGGCCCTGTTTGCCACAATATTGGCAGGTGCCTCCAGGTCTCCCTTTGTTCTGTCTGGGGGTTCTAGATTCTCTAGCATAGTGTCCTTTCTTACCACAGTAATGACAAGTCACTTTCAATTTTATCTTTGTCACAGCACTCACATTTTCCTGTTTGATACAGGCAGGGGGTTTTCCTCCCATCCCTTACATTATCCCAGATGCCCATTCTACAAATTCATCATAATTTCTTATGGCAATTAGACCCATTTTCAGAATTGCCTGGTGGATGGGTGATAACCCATCCTTGAAAGCCTGTATAAAAGCCCTATCCGTACGGCTTGTCTATGGCATCCCTGAACATTCTTGGTATACCTTAAACAATCATTGTCCGTACTCAGAAGCCCCTTCTCCCTTCTGTTGTTTTGTGTTTGTGATCTTAAACCAATTAGTAGGAGCATTACCCAAGGCCCTTCGGACTTCAGCTTTGAAACGATTGAAGGGTTCCTCCTGTGCCTCTCTCTCATAGAACATTACAGCACAGTACAGGCCCTTCAGCCCTCCTGTTGTGCCGACCTGTCATACCGATTTGAAGCCCATCTAACCTACACTATTCCATGTACGTCCATATGCTTATCCAATGACGACTTAAACGTACCCAAAGTCTGCTGTTAACTTAATGGCATATGTCCACCATCGACCTTGGTAATCATGTCTGGCCTGGTCTTCAGCGTTACCCTGACCAGAACCATCAATTGTCATTTATTTTGTGGACATGCCGCCTGAAAGAGTTGATGTATGTCTCGGAAGTGTAGTTGGTGTCCCACCCAGATGGTATCTAATTCCGCCCAGAATTTAGCATTTGCGCTTCTGGGTTGTAATCTTCCCAGGGATGCCAAGATCTGCTGCATTTCTCCGGGTGTAAAGGGGTGATATCTCCCAGTAGGGTTTGCCAGGGTCCCACCCCGGGTTACCAGGGCAAGGTTTGCTTCCTCACTTTGACTCCTTTCTGGATCATTAGGCCTCACTCTGGGATGGTATGGGGGCAGAGGCCCCCAGTGGCTTTCTGCTAAAACCTGGTTCCTTTTTTCTAGTTCTCTGATTCGTGATTCTAGGATCTTTTCCTCTGTCCACCTTTCGGTGGACTCTAATGTTTCTCTTATAAGGCCGGTAAACTGATGTATTAAAAGAACTGCAGTTTTCTTAGTCCTATCTTTCTTCTGCCCTAAGAGCCAATTTTGCTGTTGTTCCAGGGCCTGGGATGGATCCCATCCCCCTTTTTTTCATCTGCTTAATGAGTGAATGTCCATCTCTCATATATTGGTCAATGAGAGACCCAGGGAGCCCCACTGACCTTCTTTTCCTGCCATAATAAATAATAGATTTATACTCACGATCTTCCTCCAATCTCTTGACCAACTGCGTTACCCACCGACTGCGCCTTACCCGGGGTCCACCGATCTATCAACTGCTCTTACTCGTCTGGTCACCTATTCGTCTTGTGCCAGTAGCATCTCACCTGGGATTGATTCTATTCGAGTCCAGCGATACCTAGTATGGGAATGATCAAGTCCCGTATCCCACTTATTTCGCTGGCCCGTGGTGGTTCCACACATCACATCCTCGTCTCCCGCTTGAGCATCACACTCCAGGTACGTCTTCCCCAGTCTCCACATGCTTGGAAAGGTCCTGAACCAGGTCCAGGAAGCGTGTTAGAGATGAGAATTTCCCACCTGATTTGCTCAAATCAAACGGCAGCTAGTCACATATTTACTCTCAGCAGGTAAATCACACATTCAGTCTCAGCAGCAGATTATTGTAAACTGTAGCTTGACTCACTGAACTTTGTGTTCACTATCCTGTCCCAGTTTCTGGGCCACGGCCACGCTGTCGGGATCGTAGACAGGATCTTGCCATTATCACTCACACTCCTGCCAACTACGCCAATTTGTTGTAGGTAAAATAATACCAAATAAACTTAAGTAGTGAGTCAAACTCAATTTATATAACAAAAGCTTTTTGGAGAAGCAGGGGCCTCATCTAACTTCTCGACCACTACAAACAGTTTCAAGACTTATTTGCACCCCCTGTCACGTGCGCAGTTCTTCAGACACCTGCGGTTTGCTCGCAACTTCGCGCTGTCAGTCACGTATGCAGTTCTCCTGCCGTCGACCTGCCGTCCGAGTCGTCGGCAAACTTCATCGTTTGAGGCATCAGCAAACTTCGTCGTTTACTTATTCCTTCACTTTATAACATATACCCTCCTCTGCCGGAGGGCAAATACAAGTCCACACAGAAGCACCCAGGATCAAAGCACTGGCACTGTCCAGCCTATGACTCAAACAATTGTATTGTTATGATCCCAGCTGTTGACAATACTAGATGGGTCAGGTCCCAGAGTGAAACCTTGCTTGGTAAATTAAGTTATACTTTACCTTGCTGGTTAGTCACTGAAACATATTTACAAGCAACTCAAAATGTTTTTTAACAAAAGTATTTTTGAAAAGTTTAGATAGATCCTAAATAGCAAAACAAAGTTTCAATATTTCCTGGGAATATCCATTATAATTGCTCAAATTTGAGGGAAATAAACTCCTGTATCCACACTACTTTTTTACTTAACTGACTGATTTTTCTTTTTCTTCGACTGTTGGCCTAACATTCTTTTCAGTTCTGAGAGACTTCACAAAGTCCTTCTGCTGGGCAAGTGTTAACAAAAGAACAACAAAATTTATTACACACAAGGAAAAGAATTTACAAATTAGATTGCACTGTACAAGAATTATTTGAAACAGTCATTACAAATATCATAAATAAAGATTTAACCCTTTTATCCTTATGACAAATTCTCAAACCTCAATGAAGGGTCACCCTGTTTGTAGTAAAATTAAGTCAAATTAAACCAAATATTCAGTGGGTATGGCTATACTTGATTACTTTTTAGCAAACTTCTGCATTCACTAGATGTTGTGATGTAAGATATATGATTTATGAATGTATGTTTCAGAATCCTTTGGGAGTTTGAACTGAAGGCATTTGGGTTTTGGTGTCTGCTTTAAATATTTCTGCAGCCGTGGTCATTTTTTTAAAAAAGTCATGGTTCTTGGAGGCTAAAGGGAATTTGTTTACACTGGGTAGGTTTTTATTTACTCATAAACAGTATGAAACAAAAACAAATTGCTGGAGAAACTCAGCAAGTCTGGCAGTATCTGTGGAAAGAAAGCAGAGTTAAAGTTAAGAGTCTAGTTCCGATGAAGAGTCAATCATCGTGACATATGAAGACTCATAACATTAACCCTGCTCTTCCCACAGATTCTGCCAGATCTGCTGATTTTCTCCAGCGATTTTTTTGTTTCACATTGTTTATGAGCGAATAAAACTGACATGCTTTCAGCAGTGGGAATGGTGAGAGCGCAAACCAGGATGCAGCCGGGAGGTAAGCTTTTTTGTAGAAAATCTTACCTCATTCAGCAGCGGCCTTCTTGCTTTCAGCAGCAGGAGAGATGAGAGCGCGGGTCAGGGTGCAGCCAGGAAGCTAAGTGTTTTTGTGTAAAAACTTACCTCATGCAGCAGCGGCATTCTTGCTTTCAGAGGTGGGAGTGGTAAGAGCGCGAGCCAGGCAGTGAACTAATATATTTGGGCATTGTGTCCCCTCTGACTTCACCTGCAAGAATTGCACCCAACTCCTGCTCCTCATAAACCAAATTAGGGAACTAGAGCTGGATGAACTCTGGATCTTTCGGGAGGCTGAGGGGGTGATAGTGAGGAGTTATAAGGAGGCAATCACACCCAGGGAACAGGAAAAAGGTAGCTGGGTAACTGTCAAGAGGGGAAATGGAATAGGCAGACAATCCCCTGTGGCTGTTACCCTCAATACTAAGTATATTGTTTTGGATGCTGTTGGGGAGAATGACCTACCAGGGGAAGGCCACAGCGGACAGGTCTCTGGCAGTGAGCCTAGCCCTGTGGCACAGAAGGGAAGGGGGTAGAATAGGAGAGCAGTTGTAATGGGGGATTCAATAGTAAGAGGCACAGACAGGCGGTTCTGTGAACACGAACAAGATGAACAGATGGTATGTTTCCTCCCGGATGACAGGGTCCATGACGTCTCGGATCGTGTTTTGAAGATCATTAAGGGGGAGGGTGAGCAACCAGTTGCATATATACACATCGGTACCAATGACATAGATAGTAAAAGGACAGAGAATGTGAAAAACGAGTACAGGGAATTAGATTGGAAGCTGAAGCCCAGGACAAACAGGGTAGTTATCTCTGGATTTCTACCAGTGCTACATGATAACGAGGTAAGAAATAGGGAGAGAGTGCAGCTAAACATGTGGCAACAGGGCTAGTGTAGGAGTGAGGGCTTCCATTATGTGGACAATTGGAGCACATTCTGGGACAGGTGGGACCTGTACAGTAAGGATGGATTGCACCTGAACCAGAAGGGCACAAATATCCTGGGAGGGAGGTTTGCTCAAGCTATACGGGATAGTTTAGATGAGATTGGCAGGGGTTGGGGAACCGGGTTTGTATTTCAGAGGATGAGGTATTCAGCCTTCCAACAGACACAACAGGGAGTGAGGTTGTTAATAAAGAAATGCGGTCAATGGAGCGTAATTGTGGACACAGAGATGGTTTGAGGTATGTATACTTCAATGCCAGAAGTATCAGAAATTAGGTGGATGAACTTAGAGCATGGGTCAGTACTTGAAACTACAATGTTGTGGCCATTACAGAAGCTTGGGTAATTCAGGGACAGGAATGGTTGTTAGAAGTTCCAAGATTTAGATGCTTTAAAAGAAATAAAGGAGGGTGGTAAAAGAGGCAGCGGAATGGCCTTGCTAGTCAGGGCTAGTATAGCAGCTACTGAAAAGCAATTTGAGAATGATATATCTACAGAGTCAGTTTGGGTTGAGGTCCAGAATAAGAAAGGAGCAGTCACTTCATTGGGTGTTTTTTTTTACAGACCCCCTAATAGTTGCAGAGAAATGGAGGAGCAGTTTGGGAGGCAGATATTGGAAAGATGCAGAAGTCACAGGGTTGTAGTCATCGGTGACTTCAACTTTCCAAATATTGATTGGAAACTTTTTTAGTTGTAACAGTTTAGATGGAGCGGATTTTGTCCATTGTGTTCAGGAAGGATTCCTGACACAGAATGTACAGAGACCAACATGAGGAGAGGCCACTTTGTATTTGGTGCTGGGCAATGAACCGGGCCAAGTGTTAGACCCTTTGGTGGGAGAGCATTTTGGCGGTAGCGATCATAACTCTGTTACTTTTACAATGGTCATGAAAAGGATAGGTACATAGAGCAGGGTAAGGTTTATAATTGGGGGAAGGGTAATTATAATTTTGTTAGGCAAGAACGGGTAACATAAAATGGGAACAGTTGCTGTCAGGGAAGAGCACTATAGAAAAGTGGAGATTGTTTAAGGGATGCATACTGCGTGTGATCAATATGTTTGTCCTTAGCAGCAGGGAAGATACCTTCCACCACAACCTTAAGTTCACCTGGACTATCTCTAACACCTCTCTCACCTTCCTGGACCACTCTGTCTCCATCTCGAGCAACCACCTAGAAACCGATATCTATTTCAAGCCCACCGACTCCCACAGTTACCTTGAATACACCTCCTGCCACCCATCTTCCTGCAAAAATGCTATCCCCCATTCCCAATTCCTTCACCTCTGCCGCATCTGCTCCCAGGATGAGGCATTCCACTCCCACACATCTCAGATGTCCTCATTTTCCAAGGACCACAACTTTACCCACAGTGGTCGAGAACGCCCTCGGCCGTGTCTCCGCATTTCCTGCAACTCATCCCTCACACCCCCTCCCGAATTAAACAATCATAAAAGAATCCCCCTCATCCTCACGAACCAGCCCACTAACCTCCGGATCCAACGCATCATCCTCCAACACTTCCGCCATCTGCAATCCAACCCCACCACCAAAGACATTTTTCCCTCCCCAGCCTTGTCTGCTTGCTGGAGGGACCACTCTCTCCATGACTCCCTTGTCTGCTCCACACTCCCCTCCAGCCCCACCACACCTGGTACTTCTCCCTGCAACCGCAGGAAGTGCTACACCTGCCCCAAACTTCCTCCCTCACTACCATCCGAGGCCCCAAGAAGACTTTCCACATCAAGCAGATGTTCACCTGCACATCTGCTAATGTGGTATACTGCATCTGCTGTAGCCGTTGTGGCTCCTCTACATCGGGGAAACCAAGCGGAGGCTTGGGGACTGCTTGGCAGAACACCTACGCTCAGTTCGCAATAATCAACTGCTCTTCCCAGTTGCAAACCATTTCAACTCCCACCCCCATTCGTCAGAAGACATGTCCACCCTGGGCCTCCTGCAGTGCCCCCCGAAGGTTGCAGGAACAGCAACTCATATTCCGCTTGGGAACCCTGCAGCCCAATGGTATCAACGTGGATTTCACAGGCTTCAAAATCTCCGCTCCCCCTACCACATCCCAAAACCAGCCCAACTCATCCCCTCCTCCCTAACCTTCTCCTCCTCTCACCTACCCCCCTCCCACCTCATGCCGCACCCCCATTTCCTACCTACTAACCTCATCCTGCCCCCTTGACCCGTCTGTCCTCCCTGGATTGACCTATCGCCTCCCTACCTCCCCACCTACACTCACCTTTACTTGCTCCATCCCCACCTCTTTGACCTGTCTGTCTCCTCTCCACCTATCTTCTCCTCTGTCCATCTTTGATCCGCTTCCCCCTCTCTCCCTATTTATTTCAGAACCCCCTTCCCCTCCCCCATTTCTGATGAAGGGTCGAGGTCTGAAACGACAGCTTTCCTGCTCCTAACATGCTGCTTGGGACTTAAATCAAAGGGACTGGCAGCCATACACATCAAGGTCCCTTTGATTCTTAGTGCTTTCCAGGGTCCTGCTGGTCATCATGTATTCCATTGCCTTGTTTGTCCCTGCTTACTAGCCCATGAATCTTCATATCATCTGTGAACTTACAGATCAGCCCTCCTATATTCAAGACTAAATCAATAATATAAACCAAAAAGAACGAGAATCCCAAAACTGATCCTTATGGAACTCCATGTGGCACAGGCTTCCGGTCACAAAAACACATCTCACCATTACCTTCATTTTCCTGCCACTCAGCCAATTATGTTTCCAATTTGTCAAGTTGCCTTGCACTCCATGGGCAGTTGCCTTTGCTATCAATTTCCCATGCAGGACCTTATGCAAGCTGACTACATCAAAAGCATTGTCCTCATCAACACACATGTTCACGTCTTCCAAACATTCAATCAAGTTGATCTGACATAACCTCCCCTTAGCAAAACCACACTGTACCTCAGAATCGCTTCCAATAGCTTCCCCACCACAGGGGTTAGAGTGACTGGCTCATTTCCTGGTTTATCTTTTGCTCCCTTCTTGAATTATAGTACTACATTGGCTGTCCTCCAGTCCTCTGTTGCCTCTCCTGTGATCAGGGAGAATTTGAATTACCAACACCCTATTTCCTCCCTTACCTCACTGAACAACCTATGATACATCTCATCCAGCCCTTGAGATTTGTTTACTTTAGGCTGCCAAAACACTCAGAATCTCCTCTTTGTCTGTGCCAACTTCTTTGTCCTTCTCCCAGATTTATAAACTTACATTGTCTCTCTCTTGAGTGAACACTGATCCAAAGTATTCATTTTGGACCCTATGAATATCCTCTGGGTCCATGCACAAATTACCACTGTGGTCCTTAATGTGCCCTTTACTTTCCTGAGTTATCCTAATGTACTTGTAAAATAACTTCAGGTTTTCACATTCTGTGAAGCTGTAGGACTTCTGAGGTTTTAAGCTTCTGGTATCTGCCATAAGCCTCCATTTTTCTCTTTATCCAATCCCAAATATATCCCTTAAGATTCAGGGTTTACAGTATTGTTATTCCCATTGTTGTTGGAACAGATTTGCCCTATATTCTTTCTATTTCCTTCTTCATTGAATCTCACTACGCTGGCACAGATTTACCTAAAAAGTATCTGTTCACAGTCCAGTCTAGTCAATTCATATCTGATCTTACTAGAAAATCAGCCTTCCATGAGTTTACAACTTTAGTTTCAGGCCCATTCTCATCCTTTTCCATAACAATCTGTTAGATTAGAGAGTTATGATTGATGTCTGCAAAATACCCTCCCTCCCCTGATATTTCAACCACTTCTCAACGTCATTACCCAAACTTAAGTCCAGGACCACCTCCCTGTCTTGTAGGCCTTTCTAAAACATTGGCTTAAAAAGGTCTGCTGCACGCATTTTTAAGAATTCCACTCCCTCTAAATCTTTCACACTATGACTACTCCAGTTAGATTTTTGGCAGGTTGAAATCCCTTACGATTAGCACACTATTATTTTTACACTTCTGAAATTTGCAAGATATCTGCACTTCTGTTTCTCTTGGGCTGGTAGGGGGCCTACTGTACACTACAAGATGATTGCTACATCTTTGGTTTTTAATTTTTAGTCATTTGAGGAGCCTTCTACAATGTCATCCCTCCTAACTACTGAAATTTATTCCCGGATCAATATTGCTCCTCTTTTACCTCCTTCCCTGTTGTTTTTCCTGAAGATCCTATATCCTGGGATATTGAGCTGCCAAAATGCCACTCTCTCAACCGTGTCTCAGCGATAGTACCATGTTTTAATTGTGCACTTAACTCATCTCCCTTGTTTGCTGGGCTCCTTTCATTAAAATGAATATCACCTACCTCGCCAAACTCCCTATGCCTTAACTGGTCTATAATATCTATGCCTTCTCGACTCCTTTGCTTTCACCAATTTGGCTGTTCCTCTCCACCTCCTGAACCTTCTCTCTGGATCCCACAGGCCATCCAAGTTAGTCTGAATCCTTCCAATGGCACTAGCAAACCTCCCCTGAAGGATGCTCATCAAATTCCAGTCCTTATCATTGAATAGTGTAAAAATCCATCTATTTTACTAATACCTTTTAGGAATAAAATCTACCATTGTTAAGAGATAATGGGAACTGCAGATGCTGGAGAATCCAAGATAATAAAGTGTGAAGCTGGATGAACACAGCAGGCCCAGCAGCATCTCAGGAGCACAAAAGCTGACGTTTCGGGCCTAGACCCTTCATCAGGGAGGGGGATGGGGTGAGGGTTCTGGAATAAATAGGGAGAGAGGGGGAGGCGGACCGAAGATGGAGAGAAAAGAAGATAGGTGGAGAGGAGAGTATAGGTGGGGAGGTAGGGAGGGGATAGGTCAGTCCAGGGAAGACGGACAGGTCAAGGAGGTGGGATGAGGTTAGTAGATAGGAGATGGAGGTGTGGCTTGGGGTGGGAGGAAGGGATGGGTGAGAGGAAGAACAGGTTAGGGAGGCAGAGACAGGCTGGGCTGGTTTTGGGATGCAGTGGGGGCAGGGGACGAACTGGGCTGGTTTTGGGACGCAGTGGGGGAAGGGGAGATTTTGAAGCTGGTGAAGTCCACATTGATACCATTGGGCTGCAGGGTTCCCAAGCGGAATATGAGTTGCTGTTCCCACAACCTTCAGGTGGCATCATTGTGGCATTGCAGGAGGCCCATGATGGACATGTCATCTAAAGAATGGGAGGGGGAGTTGAAATGGTTCGCGACTGGGAGGTGCAGTTGTTTATTGCCGGTTCGCAATAAACAACTGCACCTCCCAGTCACGAACCATTGATGTAGATAGGGGAAGTGTCCTTCTCCTTGCTTCCTCAAGTCAATGATGAGCTTTTTAGTTTTGCTGACATTGAGGGAGAGATTGTTATCCTTGTACCACATCATGAAGCACTCTATCTCGTTCCTGTATTCTGTCTAATCATTGGTGGTGTCATCAGCAAACTTGTAGATGGAGTTTGGCCGTACAGTCATGAGTGTGCAGTAAGGAGCTGAGTACATATCCTTGTGGGGTGCCAGTGTTGAGGATTATCGTGATTGTGGTCTGTGGGTCAGGAAGTTGAGGATCCAATTGCAGGGAATGGAGCAGAGACCTAGGTCTCTGAGGAAGGGTCACTGGACCAGAAACATTAAGTCTGTTTTTCCCCTTCACAGATGCTGGAAGACCTGCTGAGCTTTTCCAGCAAAATAGTGTATCAGTGATGAACTTTGTTTTGGTACCTAGGTTTCAGAGTTTGGAGATTAGTTTGGTTGGGATTATGGTATTGAAGGTGGAGTTGTAGTCAATAATTAGAAGTGTGGCATAGGTGTCCTTATTATCCAGACGTTCCAAGGATGAGTGTAGGGCCAGGAAAATGGCATCTGCTGTGGACCTGTTGCACTGGTAAGCAAATTGCAAGGGGTCAAGGCAGGCTGGGAGGCTAGAGATGATGTGAGCCATGACCAACTTCTTGAAGCAGATCAGAGCTACTGGGCACTAGTCATTGAGGCACGTTGCACGTGTGTCTTTGGTACCAGGATGATGGTGGTCTCCTTGAAGCAGGTGGGGACTTCAGACTGTAATAAGGAGAAGTTAAAGATATCAGTGAATACTCCTGCAAGCTGGTCCACACAGGATCTGAATGCACAGCCAGGGACTTCATCTGGTCCAAATAAAAACAGAAAGAACTGCTAATGCTGTAAATCAGGAACAAAAACAGAATTTGCTGGAAAATCTCAGCAAGCCTGGCAACATCTGTGAAGAAAAAAATCAGAGTTAACGTTTCGGGTCCAGTGACCCTTCCTCGGAATTGTCTGAGGAGGAGTCGCTGAACCCAAAATGTTAACTCTGATTTTTTCTTCACAGATGCTGCCAGACCTGCTGAGCATTACCAGCAACTTCTGTTTTTACTCCATCTGGGCCAGTCACTTTCCATGGGTTCACTCTCAAGAAGGCCAATTTGACATCTGGAGAAGTGAATGGTACAGGTGCATCCGAGGCTGTCGGAGCTTTGATCAGAGTGTAAAAAGCATTGTACGCATCAGGGACAGATGTATTTTTGTCTGCTGTTCTGTTCTGCTTCATTTTGTAGCCCATTCTGTCATATATTCATTAGAAAAAAAATTCTAGCCACAGGTAAACAAATCTATGAATTATCAATGTAGAACCTCTCCAACTGCCGTCGAGACATTAACCGCCTCAACCTCTCCACCCCTCTCACCCACTCCAACCTCTCCCCCGCAGAACGGGCAGCCCTCCGCTCCCTCCGCTCCAACCCCAACCTCACCATCAAACCCGCAGACAAGGGTGGCGCAGTGGTAGTATGGCGTACTGACCTCTACATCGCCGAGGCCAGACGCCAACTCTCCGACACCACCTCCTACCGCCTCCTCGATCATGACCCCACACCCGAGCACCAAACCATCATCTCCAACACCATTCATGACCTCATCACCTCAGGGGACCTCCCACCCACAGCCTCCAACCTCATTGTTCCCCAACCCCGCACAGCCCGTTTCTATCTCCTTCCCAAAATCCACAAACCTGCCTGCCCTGGTCGACCCATCGTCTCAGCCTGCTCCTGCCCCACCGAACTCATCTCCACCTATCTGGACTCCATTTTCTCCCCTTTGGTCCAGGAACTCCCCACCTATGTCCGTGACACCACCCACGCCCTCCACCTCCTCCAGGACTTCCAATTCCCTGGCCCCCAACACCTCATATTCACCATGGACGTCCAGTCCCTGTACACCTGCATTCCGCATGGAGATGGCCTCAAGGCCCTCCGCTTCTTCCTGTCCCGCAGGCCCGACCAGGCCCCCTCCACCGACACTCTCATCCGCCTAGCGGAACTCGTCCTCACACTCAACAACTTCTCTTTTGACTCCTCCCACTTCCTACAGACTAAGGGGGTGGCCATGGGCACCCGCATGGGCCCCAGCTATGCCTGCCTCTTTGTAGGTTACGTGGAACAGTCCATCTTCCGCACCTACACAGGCCCCAAACCCCACCTCTTCCTCCGGTACATTGATGACTGTATCGGCGCCGCCTCTTGCTCCCCAGAGGAGCTCGAACAGTTCATCCACTTCACCAACACCTTCCACCCCAACCTTCAGTTCACCTGGGCCATCTCCAGCACATCCCTCACCTTCCTGGACCTCTCAGTCTCCATCTCAGGCAACCAGCTTGTAACTGATGTCCATTTCAAGCCCACCGACTCCCACAGCTACCTAGAATACACCTCCTCCCACCCACCCTCCTGCAAATACTCCATCCCCTATTCCCAATTCCTCCGCCTCCGCCGCATCTGCTCCCACGATAAGACATTCCACTCCCGCACATCCCAGATGTCCAAGTTCTTTAAGGACCGCAACTTCCCCCCCACGGTGATTGAGAACGCCCTTGACCGCGTCTCCCGCATTTCCCGCGACACATCCCTCACACCCCGCCCCCGCCACAACCGCCCCAAGAGGATCCCCCTCGTTCTCACACGCCACCCTACCAACCTCCGGATACAACGCATTATCCTCCGACACTTCCGCCATTTACAATCCGACCCCACCACCCAAGACATTTTTCCATCCCCACCCCTGTCTGCTTTCCGGAGAGACCACTCTCTCCGTGACTCCCTTGTTCGCTCCACACTGCCCTCCAACCCCACCACACCCGGCACCTTCCCCTGCAACCGCAGGAAATGCTACACTTGTCCCCACACCTCCTCCCTCACCCCCATCCCAGGCCCCAAGATGACATTCCACATTAAGCAGAGGTTCACCTGCACATCTGCCAATGTGGTATACTGCATCCACTGTACCCGGTGCGGCTTTCTCTACATTGGGGAAACCAAGCGGAGGCTTGGGGACCGCTTTGCAGAACACCTCCGCTCAGTTCGCAACAAACAACTGCACCTCCCAGTCGCAAACCATTTCCACTCCCCCTCCCATTCTCTTGATGACATGTCCATCATGGGCCTCCTGCACTGCCACAATGATGCCACCCGAAGGTTGCAGGAACAACAACTCATATTCCGCCTGGGAACCCTGCAGCCATATGGTATCAATGTGGACTTCACCAGTTTCAAAATCTCCCCTTCCCCCACTGCATCCCTAAACCAGCCCAGTTCATCCCCTCCCCCCACTGCACCACACAACCAGCCCAGCTCTTCCCCCCCACCCACTGCATCCCAAAACCAGTCCAACCTGTCTCTGCCTCCCTAACCGGTTCTTCCTCTCACCCATCCCTTCCTCCCACCCCCAGCCGCACCCCCAGCTACCTACTAACCTCATCCCACCTCCTTGACCTGTCCGTCTTCCCTGGACTGACCTATCCCCTCCCTACCTCCCCACCTACACCCTCTCCACCTATCTTCTTTGCTCTCCATCTTCGGTCCGCCTCCCCCTCTCTCCCTATTTATTCCAGTTCCCTCCCCCCATCCCCCTCTCTGATGAAGGGTCTAGGCCCGAAACGTCAGCTTTTGTGCTCCTGAGATGCTGCTTGGCCTGCTGTGTTCATCCAGCCTCACATTTTATTATCTTGGAATCTCCAGCATCTGCAGTTCCCATTATCTCTGATACTAGTTGAAACTCTTAACACTTTTTTAAAAATCCCTACACATACATACAGACAAGAAAGCATTGGCATCATGAGTACACAGGAAAAGGATATGGAAAACAATTCAATTGCAGTAGACCATATGGTTCACCAAGATGCTCCTTTTGTTTCCCTAAATTGTCTGTTCTTTGATCCCCTTACTCAAGGTTACTTCAGCTCCTCAAAGGGAACACAGTGCAATGGTACATGAACTTACCAAGTCAGTTAGTCACTGCTTAAAAGACAGTAGCTTACAGTAACTTAAAGGATGATAAAACACCAGGGCTTGATCTGTATCTCAGAGTACCTAAAGGAACAGACCCTGAATATATTCGATGCATTGGTAGTCACCTTCCAAAATTCTATAGTTGCTGCAGATTGGAAGCTGGCAAATATAACCCTAATATTTCAAAAAGGGAGGCAGGGAAGAAAACAGAGAATTGCAGACCAGTTGGCATGACATCTGCCGTGGAGAGACAGGTGGATTCTACTCCAAAAGACATGATAATATTCTGAACATTTGGAAAACGTTAACAGTGTTACGACTCAGAGATAGCCAAATCAAATCAGCCTCTCTACCTCTGTACACACAACACAGTTGAATTAAAACCAAAGGCCTTTGATAATTCTTCCAATGGTTACTAACCACACTTTTGAATAACCAATCGCAGACTTTCCAAAAAATGAATTTCAGGCTTCACAAGTTGCTTACTAGTACTTTAGTAAAGCCTTTGTTAGGTTCCACATAGTAGATTAATTAGTAAAGATCACAGGGTTCAGTGAAAGCTTGCCAATTGAATACAAAACTGGTTTTACAATAGGAGATAGAGGGTGTGGTGGAGCATTGTTTTTCGGATTGGAGACCTGTGCCCAGCGGTATCCGGCAGTGATCAGTACTGGGTACAATTTTGCTTGTCATTTATATAAATGATTTTGATGACAATACAGGAGGCATGGTTATTAAATTTGTGAAGGAAACCAAAATTGGTGGTAAAGTGGACAGTGAAGAAGGTCACAATGAGATCTTGATCAATTGGGTCAATGGCCTGGGGAGTGGCACACAGAGGTAAATTTAATAAATGCAAGGTATTCCATTTTTGGTGAAGTGTAAAGGAGCAGGATTTATACAATTAATGGTAGGTCCCTGGGTAGTGTTGAAGAGAGGCCAAGGGTTTCAGGTACATAATGTTTTGAAGTTTGCATCACAAAGTAGAGAGCGTGGTTAAAAAGGCACTTAGCACGTTTGCCTTCATTGCCCAGACCTTTGAGCATGGGAGTTAGGACGTCATGTTGCGATTGTACAGGATGTTGATGAGACGTCTTCTGGAGTATTGTGTGCAGTTGTGGTTGCCCCATTATAGGGAGGATATTATTAAAATCGGAGAGGGTTCAGAGAAACGTCTCCAGGCAACACAGTGGCTCAGTGGTTAGCTCTGCAGGCTCACAGCGCCAGAGACCCAGGTTCAATTTCAACCTCAGGTAACTGTCTATGTGGAGTTTGCAGATTCTTCCTGCGTCTGTGTGGGTTTCCTCTGTATACTCCAATTTCTTCCTGGAGTCCAAAGATGTGGATTGGCAATGCTAAATTGCCCGTAGTGTCCAGGGATGTGTAGGCTAAGTGGTTTAACCATGGGAAATACAGGGATAGCTTAGGGGTCTGGATGGGATGCTGTTCAGAGAATCGATATAGACGTGTTGGGCCGAAGGGCCTGTTTCCACACTGTAGGAATTCTATGACCTATGTTCAATGATTTAGCTTTTGTTGCAGAGAATGGAAGGTTTGAATTACAAAAGTAGGCTGAATAGTCTGGGATATTTTTCCACTGGAGCATAGGAGGTTGAGATGTGACTTTATAGAGGTTTATAATATCATGAGGGACATCGCTAAGGTGAATAGCAAAGGTATTTTGCCAAAGGTTGCGGAAGTTCAAAACTAGGGGCCATATGTTTAAGGTGAGAGGAGAAAGACTTAAAAAAGACATGGGGCAATTTTTTTTTACACAGAAGGTGCTTAGTATGTGGAATGAACCTCCCATAAGAAATGACAGTTACAACGTTTGGATAAATACACAAATTGGAAAGATTTGAAGGCATATAGGTCAAACACAGTCAGGTGGGACTAATTTAGTTTGGGAACATGGTCAACGTGGACTCATTGGACCAAAGAGTATGTTTCCATAGTACAACTGTATAAGAATTAACAAATTTTTGAATATACCATAATTCCAGTGGGGAAAAAATTAAACAATATAATCTAATTCATGTCTACGCTTTAAACCCAAAATATTTGTTTTCAGGCCCCATTCACACAAAAGACAGACAGACAGACAAACACAGTTAATGGATAAATAAAAGCAAATAGCAAAACTGGGCGGGTCATTTAAACAGTTTTCAAGACTGTTGTTTTATAGGCAAAGATGTATACTCTTTGGTAGCTTTCCAAAGGGTCATGTTTTCAGTTTACTCAGGTAAAGATAGTAATACTTCTCAGCTTTCTACTGATAGCTACTGAGTGAGATTAGACAGGGAGCCTTTAACGCTTAGGGCTGCACGGTGGCTCAGTGGTTAGCACTGCAGCCTGACAGCACCAGGGACCCGGGTTCGATTCCAGCCACAGGCAACTGTCTGTGTGGAGTCTGCACGCTCTCCCCATGTCTGCTTGGGTTTCCTCTGGGTGCTCCAGTTTCTTCCCACAGTCCAAAGATGTGTGGGCTACGTGGATTAGCCATACTAAATCGCCTGTAGTGTTCAGGGGTGTGTGGGTGATAGGGGGATGAGTCTGGGCAGGATGCTCCATAGGGTGGTGTGGACTTGTTGGGCCAAAAGGCCTGTTTCCACACTGTAGGGAATCTAATCTAAACAAAACTCTTCATGCTGAGTCATCAGCATCCAAACTCTTCTGCCAAGAAAACACAGTTCAAGAAAAATGTCAACTAAGATCCCACCATGATAAACTGACTATCTTCTCTGAGGCCTCAATTACTATTCAATATCTGTCAGCTGCTTGAATATAGGGTTGCTTTCAGACTTGCCTGAACCAGTTCCCAGGCCTGACCTCATTAATAGCTGACATCTGTTATCTGTTTAAACACAGTACTCCTCACGGGTCCAATGTATCGGTGGGAACCTCTTTAGTCAAGAATCAACCTGCAATTAACCTCCAAGCCTAGCCTCTCAAACACTGGTTTGTTATTTTCCTTTTACCACAAGCTGTTTCCCGAAGTCCATATGTCATCTTTAGCTCATGATTTCCAGTTCACAGCTCCAAACCAAAATTAATAAAAGAATAAACATAAAAATAATGAAAATTGGCAAGGACTCTAACCAGGATTGATCAAAACTGGCATGAGTCTATGAAAAGCAAATCATCTTTCACATATCCACTGGAGTTTTTTGAGGATATATCTAGTAGAATAGATAAGGGAGAACCACTGAAAGTGGTGTATTTGAATTTTCAGGAATTTTTAGATATGATTCTTCATAAAAGGTTAGTGGTCTAAATTCAAGCACATGGGATGGGCACGGATTCAAAATTTGTTGACAAACATATCACAAAGAGAGGGAATAAACTGGTCTTTTTCCACAAGGTAAGTAGTCACTGTTTGGGCCCTAGCTATTCACGATACCTGGATGGGGGAATCAAACACATTTCCAAGTTTGCTGATGACACAAAACTGGGCAGGATTGTGATTTGACTGGAGCCAAGAACAGAGATTAGTTTACTCCAAGACACTGAATGTTTCCATGTGCTGCCAGTGAGGAGAATTGAAGATTTCCTACACAGTGGCATTATAAACCCCAAAATGATAGATGACTAACTGGTTACGTTTGCGAGTTGCCATTTCTGAGAGTTCACTTAAAGAGTCAACTTGTTACAATTTGCTGACAATAAGGATAATCTCTCAAACTGTCTGTGAACATGATTAACTCTACTCAGAAATGAGCTTACAAATTTGGGAAATATAAACCCCAAAAATGCAAAAACAGTCCAAGAAGTTCGGATAATCTGAATAGTCACAGCAAAGAATAATGCTGCTGCAGCCATCAATAAAAGTGAAGAAGGCCTAAAGGGGACAGTACAACCCATGAAAGTTGAGAAGCTAACCATAATTCCAAGACAATAAAATGTGAGGCTGGATGAACACAGCAGGCCCAGCAGCATCTCAGGAGCACAAAAGCTGACGTTTCGGGCCTGGACCCTTCATCAGAGAGGGGGATGGGGTGAGGGTTCTGGAATAAATAGGGAGAGAGGGGGAGGTGGACCGAAGATGGAGAGAAAAGAAGATAGGCGGAGAGGAGAGTATAGGTGGGGAGGTAGGGAGGGGATAGGTCAGTCCAGGGAAGACGGACAGGTCGAGGAGGTGGGATGAGGTTAGTAGGTAGGAGATGGAGGTGCGGCTTGGGGTGGGAGAAAGGGATGGGTGAGAGGAAGAACAGGTTAGGGAGGCAGAGACAGGTTGGACTGGTTTTGGGATGCAGTGGGTGGAGGGGAAGAGCTGGGCTGGTTGTGTGGTGCTGTGGCGGGAGGGGACGAACTGGCTTGAGCAAGGACCAGGAAAATCCTCAAGCAGGCAAAGGGTCAGCAATGGAGACTCATGTTCACAATGTTAGTCAATTCCTCAACTTTCTCGGACAAGATTGAGCAAACAAGGATCCAACATCAATGAAGAAGCTTGACAATATCGAAGATATAACCTCTCACTTGATCAACACCTGATCCATGACCTGAAGTGTTCATTTCCTTTACCACCAGCACACAGTGGCAACACTGTGTCATGTACATGAAGCACTGCTGCAAATCACCTGCCAATCCTACATTTTCTACAGCCTAGAAGCAGATGCCTGCAAACCTGCAAATGGCCTCTAAGTCACACACTATCTTTACTTGAAATTATATGTGAGTCATGGATAGAGTCGATAGCCAGATTGAGGCAGGATTGACTGCCACGAGGGGTCATAGTTTTAGGGTGTTAGGAGGAAGGTATAGAGGAGATGTCAGAGGGAGGTTCTTCACTCAGAGGGTTGTGAGCGCATGGAATATTTTACCAGTGGTAGTCATGGAAGCAGAGTCATTAGTGACATTTAAGCGACTGCTAGACATGCACATGGACAGCAGTGAATTGAGGGGAATGTAGGTCAGGTTATTTTATTTTTGGATTAGGATTATTCCACGGCACAACATCGTGGGCCGAAGGGCCTGTACTGTGCTGTACTTTTCTATGTTCTATGTTCCTTGACTGTGGCTGGATCAAAATGTTGAAACTCCCTCCCTCAGAGAACTGTGCATGTACCAATACCAAATATACTACAGTGGCCCAAGAAGGCAGATCATCCTCAAATTGTCAACAGTAATTAGAGTTGGACAACAAATAAGGTGTCATCTGTGATGCTTACAACCTTAAAAAAAAAGCAAATAAAAGGAAATTTCAACTTTTTCTACTTTGGTCAGTTGCTGTTTTGCCACAACATAAGTTACCTTACAGGTGGCTTAGCGCAGAGCTGTTGCTGAACCACAGCCAAGTAGGTAGATGATACGGTTATCACAATTGTGCTTATAGTATTGTAGATTTTTATAAAAAAGGCTAATCTCTTCAAATTGCCACAGAATCCTAAAAAGCTGGCTCCTAGGATTTGTATTATTATTCATTATTGTTTCATTTCAGCCAGAAAAGCAGTCAGGCTAACTTGTTATCTCAGCATCAATTTTGGGGCAGAACGTCCCCTCCTTGGAGGTGGTGAGAAAGGCTGTTTCATCATGGTCAACTTGTTCAATTATTTCACCCAGCTATTTAAGAAGGGATCGAGACAGAAAACAGGAAACTATAGTTCTCTCAGCCTTACATCAGTAGTAGTGAAAATGCTAGAATCCAATAAAAAGGATATGGTAAATAGACCCTTGGACAATAAGGATCTAACAAATCTCAGTCAAAATGGATTTGTGAATGGGCTAATAAGAGGTCATACATCTAAGTCAGAGATGAGAAGGCCTTTCTTCTCTGAGACAGTAGTGAATCTGTGAAATTCTTTACCATAGAGGGCTGTTGAGACTTGTTTATTAAATATATTCAAGGTTGAGATAGATTTTTAATCAGCAGAGAATCAAGAGTCATAGGGAAAAGACAGGAAAGTGAAGTTGAGGATTATCAGATCAGCCATGATCTCACTGATTGTGGAGCAGACTCGATGACTTGAATGGGGTTTCTGTTCCTACGTCTTACGATCAATGGCAAAGGGTTATGGGATGGGATGAGTAAAACACATCGAAGAGTTCAATCAGCCATGATTATATTGACTGGTGGGGCCAGCTCAATGGATTGAATTGCCTAATTCTTTTCCTATATTCTATAAAGTAGTAAGCTTGTCTTCCAGTATACCTTTCAAATCAGGGTCATCACACAATAAAATAACCATCATCTTATTTAAGATTAAGGCTTTACTGCTTGTTATTTTTAAATAGTAGCCCTTGTAAAACTAAAAGAGAGCTAATGAGCCACACAAAAAATGCAGTTTATGGACTACTCTGCGAACACACTTGGTGTGGCCATGGCACTGCTCGCTATCTCATTATTTAGAACATAAGAACATAACAGCACAGTACAGGTCCTTCGTCCCTCGATGTTGTGCCGACCTGCCATACCAATCTGAAGCCCATCTAACCTACACTATTCCATGTACGTCCGTATGCTTGTCCAATGACGACTTAAATATACTTAAAGTTGGCAAATCTACTACCGTTACAGGCAAAGCATTCCATACCCTTTCTACTCTCTGAGTAAAGAAACTACCTCACAGAGTAGTAAGGGTATGGAACGCTTTGTGTGATTTTGAGATGTGTAATTTGGTTAATGTAGTTCTAACATTCCAAGGGAGCTAATAAAGTACTTTTGGAAGGCCTGAGGCCATGTTTGAGACAACACAAACATAAGTAGTCATTTAGTTTTTATCAGGTTTCTCAAAAACCCAAGAATTTAAAGAAGAGAACATGAAGAAGCTGAGGCAACAAAGGAGAGCTGAAACTGGCATTCTCCTAAAGCCCACTCAGAATCAAACAAATTGTTTATTAAAACAAATTTATTTACAGTGAAATTGACTTCATAGAAATAACAAACGATAGAATATTTCACTAAAACAGCATTGTTCCAAATTGGAAAGAAGAGCTAAACTCAAGAGGTGAGGTAAAAATGAATACCCTTAACATCAACGATGAAGTTGAATTCATCATAGAGAAGCTACGGTCAATGGGAATCAGGGGAATCCTCTCCACTGCTGATGTCAAACCTAGCACAAAGAAAGATGATGGTGATTTTTGGAGGTCAGTCATTTTAATCTCAAGATTGATTGAATGATTGATTTATTGTCACATGTACTAAAATACAGTGAAAAGCTTTGTTTACGAGTGGTACCAGTAGATCATAGTAAGCACAGGATGTACAGATCAAAAAGACTTAGACAGAACCATGTAGGTTACATTGCACAGGGCACGTGCTAGGCAAGATCGATGTTAGCAATAACAGCATTATTTGAGGCTAGAGAGTCCATTCATCAGTCTGATATTGACTGTGGAGAAGCTGTTCCTGAACCAGCTTGCTCGTGTGTTCAGGTTTCTGTATCATCACTGCACAGGTTCTTCAGGAGACTGTCTTTGGTCCAACCATCTTCAGTTGCTTCAATGACCTTCCCTCCATCATAAGTTCAGAAAAAGGGATGTTTGTTAATGGTCACACAATGTTCAGCATCATCCACAACTCCTCAAACTCTGAAGCTGTCCATGTCCATATACAACAAGATTTGGGCAAATTTCAGACTTTGGTTGATTAATGACAAAGTAATAATAATCACACTACACAAGTGCTGCAAAGTTAATTTTCAATAAGAAATGATCTTATCACCTCTTTTTACATTCCAACAATACTCAAGAAGCTTGACAGCATACATGACAAAGGACTGCACTCACCACCTTCAACATTCACTCACTTCACTAGTGACAGCAGTGTGTGGCAACTACAAGATGCACTGCAGTATTCACTGAGGCTGCTCTAACAGCACCTTCCAAACCATGAAGGACTAGGGCAGGTGATACATGGGAACACCATCAGTTACAAAGTTCCTCTCCCGAATCCAAACATTATCCTGACCTGGAACTATAGAGCCATAGAACAATCAAAAAAAAGTTACAGCACAGAAGAAGGCGTTCAACCCACAATGTCTACACTGGCTAAATGAACTAGCCACTCATTATAATTCCACTTTCTAGTACCAGTCTGTTGCCATGCAAGCTACAGCACTTCAGGGCAGAGGTCAGATTCTTTTACATGAGGGTTTACACATCAACCACCAAAATGGGCACCAAATTCCAGCCACACACCACCCTTTGAAAACATTTTTCCTCATGTCCTCTCTAAGCCTTATACCAATCATTTTAAATCTGTCCCCCTGTAACTGACCATTACACGAAGCAAAACCAGTCTTCACAGTCCATTCTATCCATGCACCTCATTATTTCAGATCCCTCAATTAAGTCCACCCTAAACTATTTTGTTCTAAAGGAAAACAACTGGACTATCCAGACTTACACAAAGCTGCAAAGGTCAAGCTTGGCAATATTCTTGTAAATCTCTGTACTGCCCCTACAGCAATCATGCCCATACTTTAGTGATTAGAAACATACGCAAAGTTCCTGCAGCGGCCTAACCAGTGTCCTCTATAGCATTACATTTCTGCTTTTGTATTCAATACCTCGCCAAAAAAAAAGGAAATATACCATATGATTTCTTATCACCTTGTCAATCTATCAATCCTGTCACCTACGGGGAACTGTGGACATGCTGTCCAAGTTTTCTCATATCTTCTACCCATTCCAATATTATCCCATTTATTCTATTCCTTTGCTTTGTTTGCTCTCCCTGAAAGGATAACCTCACCCATTCGTCAGATTGATTTGTTTTGCAACTTTTCCACTCACTCAACCAAACCTTTAATATCTTCCTTTAGTTAATATCCATCTATGTTAATATCCATCTATGTTACTATCCATTTGCTTGCCAATTTTTACATCATGTCCAAATTTCCCAAGCATACCTCCTACACTTATGTCTAAATTATTAATATATACAACAAACAATCAGGGACCAAATCTGAGCTCTGTAGAGCACAACTGGATTTGTTACAATGGGCGACAGACAGGCATTTCTGTGGCCATAGATGCAACTTTTTTGCCTTCCATAGTGCCAGGTTCAAGGATGTCACAGAGCAACAACAGGACATTCTTCTGAGGGAGGGTGAACAACCAGAGTTCATGACCCAATGACATAGGTAGGAAGGTGGGGTGTGGTCCTAAATTCTGAATTTAGGGAGCTAGGTAGAAAATAAACATCAGATCTCAAATGTAGCATTCTGTGGATTACTCTCAGTACCACATGTAAGTGAAAACAGAAATGGAAGGGTAAGGCAGATGAATGTGGGGCTAGAAAGATCATGTGGGATGTCATGCTGCTCTGGGACATGCTTCCCCTTGTGCTGCTATGAGCACTACTTCCCCAAACGCTGCTGTGGTCACAAGAACTGCACAGACTACTCTGGCTGTGGCCTAACCCCTGTTTTATACAGTTCCAGCATATCCTCCTTGCTTTTGTATTCCATGCCTTGGCGAATAAAAGTAAAGTATCTCTACTGCCTTAATAACCATTTTACTTTGCCTTGCTATCTCCAAGGATCTGTAGATATTTATATCCAAAGTCTTCTGATCTTCAGTATTTCCAGAGTCCTGCAATTCATGGCATAATTTCTTTCCTTGTCGGCCCTCTCTCTGAAACATTACCGCACAATTTTCCAGGTTGAATACCATTTGCCACTGCACTGCCCAGCTGACCAATTTGTTGATAGTGTCCTGCTCTTTACAACTATCCTTCTCACTATTTGTCACCTTAACAATTTTTGTGTCATCCACAAACTTCCTGATCATACTGCTTAAATTTAGTCCTTATCATTAATGTTCAAACAAACAAAAGGCCCCCTACACCAAGCTGTATGGAACCTCACTAAAAATAGACTTCCTGTCATAGAAACATCCCTCTACTTCCTGCATGTAAGTCACTTTTGGATATCACATGCCACTTTGCATTAGATCCCATAGACACTTATTTTCTTGACCAGTCCACCATGAGGAACCTTTTCAAAAGTCTTCCTAAAGTCAATGTAGACCACATCAAATGCATTACCCTCATCAACAGTCCAAGTTACCTCCTCAAAAAAATTGATCAAATATGACAAACACCACCTTCACTGCTGACTTTCCTTGATCCATCTGTGTCCCTGCAAGCGCAGATATATTCTACATCTCAGAGTTCTTTCTAATAACTTCACCACTGAGGTTAAACTGACTGGACTGCAATTCACCCTTTTAAAAAAAAATGATGAGACAGCATTAGCAGTGGCCAAAGGGGATTTGAAAATTTGATGAACTGAGAAAATTGCTGGCAGGTGAAATTCAATGCAGAGAAGTGTAAGAGGATACATTTTGAGAAGAAAAGGATGAACAAACTATACAAAATAAGGAGTGCAATTCCTAACACAATGCAGGAGCAGAGGCATCAAAATTGTACATATGCATAGATCAGAAGACAGAACAGTTTGGAGAGAGTGGTTTCAAAGGAATAAAATATCCCAGGTTTTATCAATAGGAGCAAAGAATAAAAGAACAAGAAGGTTATACTAAACACAAGCAGACCAAAAGGATTAAATGGCCTACTCTTGTTCATTCACTTGTAACTTTTACAAGACCTCTGCTGGAGTATTGTGTAAAGTCTGGGTGCAACGCTACAGGAAGAATGCAGATCATCAACCTGTTTGGTCATGTTACAAATGCATATAATATTGCCGTCAACCCCTGGAGTTTGACTCAAATCTGAAGCTCTGGCTTAGAGGCAGGGATGTTGCCCAATGCATCGCAAGACTTCCCTGTCTCACACTTCATTACAAATGCAGAATATAGTCTTTAAAAATAAATGCCAATTATTGACTTAATGCTTTAAATTTGCTTTCACAATTATCACTCAATTACTTTGGGTGTTCACAAGCAGTTAGGATTAAGCGAACTTTATTATTTTATGGTATTTGTCCAGAAGGAAAAATTGAGCAATGGTCTTAAAATTATAGGCCAGGTTCTTTGTTAAAACAACAGTTATAGTACAGGTGCCCAACTATCACTGAGCTGTGCCACAGGATATCTATTAATGTATGCTCTTCCTGTGCTTTCATTGTCCTATTATAGATGAATTTCAGTTCAAAGAGTCACTTAATTACAAAGTGAGTGGCCCATTGAATACCTTGGAATTTTTTTCAAGATTTATTTTTATTCCAAGCTAAACTCCAACCGTTTTGTGTCTTTACATTTACTTTGTAATGTCATGGCACTTTTTAAAATTTAGCGATAAAAGTAAGTCATTGTGGAATAAGATCGGTGTGTGTAAACCAATTTTTTCCACGGATTGCTGAAATGAATGCTTGCTTATAATGTTTATATATAAAGTGGTTTTCAAAATTGATCCAAATTTTGATGCACTACTTAATCTGAACTTTCCAAACACCAAACCTTCTGAGTCCTCACCACAAATAGATGTTTCTTCAATCATTCCATTTTTCCTATTCCACCATCACTTTTGTCAAACTGTTCGAGATCATCCCATGGTGTCCAATAGTTTATTTATTATTAGTAATACAATTATTTGCTTTCTTAATAACAAACATTCTTGACCAGAAAGTGTGCTCTTCTGTACGCAATGAATTTAATTCACAAGAAATAGCTGGAATAAAAAGTTAATTTTAGTAATTGTATCGATGAAACTATCATAGAGACATGCAGCACAGAAAAAAAAAGGCCATTTGGCCCATCAACTCCACCTAACTATTCTAATCCTATTTTCCAGCACTTGGTCCAAAGCCTTATGTGCCTTGGCATCTCAATGGTACTTAAGAATTGTTTAAATGTGTTATTGGGGTTTCTGCTTCTATCACCCTCATAGGCAGCCAGTTCCAGGTTCTCACCATCTGCTGGGTGAAAAAAAAATTTCCTCACATCCCCGCTAAATCTCCTGCCCATTACCTTAAATCTATAACCACTGGTCATTGATAATTCCATTGTGGGGAAACTTTATTTCCTGTCCACACTGTCTATGCTCCTCATAATTTTGTACATTTCAATCATGCTACCCCACCCTCTGCAGTTTCCTCTGTCCAGAGAAAATAATGCTGTTCTAATCAATCTCTCTCTTCATGTCTGAAACTCTCCAGCCCAGGTAACATCCCCGTATATCTCCCCTGTAACTCCTCCAGTGCAATCACACCCTTCCTATGATGTCTGGAGACATGCACATGATCCTCTTGTTGTGAGCTAATAAATATTTTATACATTTCCAGCGTCATCCCCTGATCTTAAACGGTCTGTGTCTCCCCTGCCTTCCACTTTTGCTTTCTAATTTTCTATCTTTCATTTTTATCTTTGTTTCCCTTTTTGATGTTTCAACCACTAAGATATCCATCCCCCTACTCTAAACTGTCCCTTCCCTAGTGAATGCCACTGTAAAGATATCGTACTTGCTGGAGTACAACCTTGTGCAGGTCCCAGCTTTCCCAGAATTAGTCGCAACACCTTTTAAATCTAAATCCCTCCCTCCAACATCATCACTTCAGTCATACAGTCATCTGTTCTCATCACCTTCTTCTAATCTTGCTAGCATGTGGCACTGGGAGCGATCCTGAGATTACAACTTTGAGGTACTGCTTTTTATATCCTGCTGGTAGGACTCCACCCACTCTTTATCTATGTCATTGGTACCAACGTGGACCATAAATTTGGGTTATTCATCATTCCCCTTCATAATATCCTATAGCAGCTCAGTGACAATCTTGGTCCTGAGATCAAGAAGACAACATCTGTGGCATCACATCTGCAGCAGCAGAAATGTCTGTTTCCCTTATGATAGGATTCCCGATCACTAATGCTCTTCCACTCTTCTTCTTCTCCCTCCCCCATCTTGGTGCAGGCAAATGACTCAGTGTCATGAACTTGCTTCTTGCTGCACTCACCTGAGAAATCACGTTCTTTAACAATCTGAGAAATAGAGCAGGAGTTCCCAGGGTCTATTGCCCGATCTGCCTTATGCTTTTATACTGTCTGGTAGTCACCCATATTACTTCTGTCTCTAACCTCTGATGAAGGGTCTAGGCCCGAAATGTCAGCTTTTGTGCTCCTGAGATGCTGCTTGGCCTGCTGTGTTTATCTAGCTCCATACTTTGTTATCTTACTTCTGTCTATGCAGTCTTTATTTGTAGTGTGCCAACCTTTATGCATGCTATCCACAAAAATCTCAACCATACATTTGCTGCACAGTGACTCAAGCTAATTGTTCAGATTCAAAATGTGGATTTCAAGTAACTGCATCTAAACGGTCGCTCTGTACATGGAGGTACCTTGGAAATTCAGAGTCCCTAACTTCCCACACTACACAGGAAGAATATTCCACACAGTTGAGCTGCCCTGCCATGACTTATCCTTGAATTATTTCCTATACATTTGCTTTTTCATCTTAGTTTGATTATTAATTTTCCTGTGATGTCATTCTTGGATTATTGTTTCAAGCTCAGCCCAGCTGCCAAATAGGATCTGATTCCGTTCAGCTGTTCCTCTTCCCAGCTGCAAGTCAGGAAAGACCCCAAGCCTCATCCCCTTTCAAGTTAGGTTACAAGCACATCTGATTCTGCTTTGCTGTTCCTCTCTGCAACTGCAATTAATCGTTTGCCTGTTAGTATTATCATGGGGGATTAATTCCAATGGCTCAAAATTTTGCTGTAAGAATGAAATAAGTATTGGGGCTTACTGTCATTAAAGAGAAAACTAGGCAACAATTTTCAGTCTAATTACTGCCTAGTGTAGCTTAAAGTCACGTCACTGTAGTTGTTCAAGAACTGGATCATCACAGTTTCTCAAAGACATATAGGGATGGGCAATACACATTGGGCTGGTTAACAATACTCACCACCTGCCAAACAGTAAGCAAACCTGAGGGTAATTGCAAATAACACCATTAAATTGTTGCTGATTGCAAAATTAGAGGAATTAAAATATGTTACTTGAAATAAATCTCAACTTATAAAATAGAATTTTATTGGATTCATCATATCATTCTGCAAGTATTTATCTAATTTAATGCAAGAATAATATTGCACAAGATGGCTATTCAGCCAATTACACCTGCAATGGCTGCTTGAAAAAGTGATTCAGGAAGATCCACTTCCAGGCACTTTGCTGTAGTTTTGCAACATCTTCTTGGCAGAGAAATATATGGAACTATTGTCACCGGCCTCCCCCTTTTTCTAACGTTTGCAAAGATTATTAAAAATGTTTAGATGGCAAATATGATATATGGCTTTGTGCAACTTGCCACTCCTATGCAATGGAAAGAACTATTTAGTTATACTATTTAGTTATGCTCTTTCCCCATTTCCCCGTTTGACCAAATTCCCAAATCAAAATTACCATTGAATGAGCCATTGACCTTTCAGGTCAGGAGGGGTATTAAGAAAAACTTGCTTACAAACGATTTTTCCTGGGCAGCGTCTGGTTCTGTTGCTAATCGCCTTTGGCGTATCTCCTCTGTTTGCCTAGCCTTCTGCAAGTGGAAACAGGTTCTCCGTTTCGGGTTTTATTACCTTGTTTCTTTTTATTTTGTACAATTGTATAACGCAAGTTGGCAGGAAGGAAAGTGTTAATACCCCCCCACCCCCCCCCGTTGTTTTAGCGTCATTTGATTTTTTTTAGGAAGCACAGGTAAACCGTGTAACACGTTCCTCGGTACAAAAGGTTCTGTTTGGTCTTTTCGACTGGATTCTTTTTGCAGTTGGCTGACTTTTTGACAATTGCGGGTATTCTGCAACCGTGACAAACCCTGTGAGCATTCGTAGGGATAACCGGTGAATCTCCCCATGCGGCCGCTGAGTCATCAGCCGTCTGTGTGTTTGCTAACTTTAAACAAACGAGGATGTTCTTATCAAGCTGCTGCCCAAAGTTAGCCTGCATTTGGCAGCAGATGGTTCGGGGGAAAGTGTACCTGACTCAAATAATCAACAGGCGGAACCACCCGGCAGTGAAATACCAGCAGAGTAGCAGCAGAGAAGACAACTCGCTTCTGATGGATATAAGTGAACTGGAAGAGCAGTATGACTCCATACGACAGAAGCAGAAAGAACAGACACACGTTGTTTTTAGAACAGGTAAGTGTTGAATTCAGAGACGTACTTGGTTAATGTACCGGATATTTCTAATGATTCTTTCCAAGCTGAAATCTGGCAGGGCGCGCAGTTACGTCCACATTTTAACGTGATGTCTATTTGCTTCATTTGGGGTGAGACCGGACCACGGCACGGTAAGAGTCCAATCGGTCCACTCCCTAACAACCTGTTTAAATGTACTTCTGAAAGTTATTTTGAAACTTCACTCGAGTTTCGGGCAGTGGATTGCAGATTACAACAATACGCCATGTACAAACAAAAAAGATCACAGTGGTTTTGGTGGGCCCCGTTGTGTGAGAAAATACAATACACCGTGTCAAAACAATCTTGACTACACTTCGAGCTTTGTCCTCTGGCTACTGACATTACGACCAGTAGAAACGCTAAAATCATTCAGTCGTTCTGCCAACTGAACTAACCGACCTAATCCAGTATCATGGGTTTAATCCCGCACTAGTTGAGGTTATTGCGGAGGATTCTCCTGCTCCCCGTCTGAGGCTTGGTGACCCTCAGGTTAAAGCATCAATAATCGTCTCTGACTGCCTTGTGGTCTGGTTGGGGTACGGCGACTTTACCTTTTAAAGGGAAGATCATAGAGAGAGGTGCTCTCTAAAGATGAGGGCGGTACAGCCGGCAGTCTTACACAAAGGACAAAATATTTAGAAACTGTGTTCAGAGTAAATAGATTGAAACTGATCCCACTCTGAAGGGAGAGAACATAGTTAAAATAATTGACAGAAGGAGCCAAAAAGCAGCTTTACAAAGGCTTTATCAGGCAGCGTGGGGTTAGGATCTGGAATGTGCTGACTCCCGAGTTTGGCTCATTTTAGGCATTCAAAGGGAATTAGACTTTTTTTCCCCCCAGATACAATGTTCAGGATTGCAGCAGAGCAGCATTACATGCCTACTTGGAGAGTCAGTGCAGATACAGTGAGCTGAATGGCCTTTTATGCTATGATATGTGATTCTGAAACAATCAAGGAGATATACCATTACCAATCTGAGCAGTTGCTCTATCACTAAAGCAAAATTCTAGGAAGTTGGAAAATTGGAAATAGTACTTTGTTAAATTAACCATGATCTTACCGATTGGCAGAGCAAGCTCAAGTGTGGTAAATGGCCAACTCCAATTTTTTTGATCATACAATCAGTCAGTTGAAATTCATGACTGCACCCAGAAATGGCTTACATACATGAGGGGAAAAAAACAAGCTATATGTAATAATTTTGACTTTGGCTTTTAAGAAAGTTGGGTTTGGGAAAGAAGTGAATGTCAACTATGCAGTTTGTTTTTTTTCCCCCCCAGACTAGTGTGAAGGGGTGGTCTTAGCTTGAGTGATGCCTGACTGTCTGTCTACTTTAGTTCCATCCTAAAAGTATGCATTTGAAGATTCAAAACATTTCAGATTTTCGGTTATCTCCTTTGCCCCTGAAATACACTAGTTTCCTTCCAGGACTTAGTCCAGGTAGAAATAAAGTGTTTTCAATTTATGAGAAACAAACAAAAGGAAAAACCTGGTTGTAAGCTCAGCCAACGTCCACAAAGACACCTTTCTAAGAAAGTCAATGGTCAACTGTTAGAATTTGGAATGCCAATGGAGTTTTCTAGGAATATGGAGTCCAACTGACCATCCTGATTGAAATGCACTGGCTCCTGATGGATCAGAAATAAATTTCTTTTAAATTTTTGGGCCCCTTTTTTCTCAGGCAAGATGTATTGGAGGCAGTCAAGAGAAGGTGCACCAGGCAAAACAAAAAGTATGCAGGGGGGTGAGTAATGAGGGGATGTTGAGTAGGTTGACCCTGAACTCATTGGAATTAATAAGGTTAAAAAATACAAGATTCATAGGGGACTTTACAAGGTGGTTGTGGAGATCAGATGGCATAATCTCTAAATAAGGAGTCACACATTTAAAACAGATGAGGATGAATTTCTTTTGAGTTTAGTGCATCGGTGGAATTCGTCACTGCAGAGGGTTGTGGAGGCTGCATCATTAAGTATGTTCAAGGCTGAGCGATATTTTCTTTGAATTCAATGAGGAAATAAAGGGTTATGGTGGTGAGGGGGGTGAAAACGAAAAAAAGCAGGTAAGTGGAGTTGAGGATTCAGATCAGCCATGATCTCATTGAATGGTGGAGCAGACTAAATGGCCAACTTCTGCTCATGCATGTTATGGTTAGTGATGTTTTCACATCAGGCATTGTTGGGTTCAGAATTTTAGTTTGAACATTGACCTTACGGTAAGGTTTAAGATTCTGATCTTGTAAATAAGATGTCATCATAATTATTATTTATGATTAAAAAGGGGAAATTAAATTGGCAAGAGCAAGTAATTTCTGACAAAATGTTAGGTTAAATTGAAAGAAAGTGTGGGAAAGGGCAAACTCCCACAGGTGACATTGACCTATTTGAAGTAAATAAAATTTGTGAACAATCAAGGTACAATGGCTAAAAGTGGTGCTGCTAGGGCAAAATATTCATAACAAAGGAACACAGATTTATTGTAGGGAGTAGGCTGTTTAGAGAATTTCTCTTCACCTGCATAATGTTAGGGATCTGGAGCTCACTGACAGGTGGTAGAGAGAGGAGTCTTCAAAATATTTAAAACACACTTGAATATGCATTGAGAGATAGTAAGAACTGCTGATGCTGGATTTCTGAAGCAGGGTCCCAACCTGAAATATCAACTTTCCTGCTCCTCTAATGCTGCCTGGCCTGCTGTGCTCCTCCAGCTCCATACTTATCTCCGAATATGCATTGGAGTGTTATAACCAACAAGGCTACATTCCAGTGACTGGGAAGTGAGATTAGGCTGAATGGTTACTTGTCAGCCAGTGTATACAAAATGGGCCAAATGGTTTATTTGTGCCATGCCTTTCCAGATTAGCTGGAATTGTCAAGCCTTGAAGACATTTAGTGAAGAGCGATTTTTTTTTTTTCCTCTAGAAATAAGTTTCCAGGAGAATTGTGGCCCAGCATAAACCCAGTGGCATTCCACTAGTTACAGACTGCTATCCTTAAGATGTCCTACTTATCCTTACACTGTCCTCTCCACATGCTAATATACTACCTCCAACAACATAGCCTCTTGTATTCAAGTCATATGTGCAGTGCCATCTTGACAATCACCATTTTACACAGCTTGGGAAATTTTGTATCATAGCTGCAGGCACATCTACTACAAATGTAACTGTAACTGGGATAATTTCATTTTACTTTTCGCATAACAATTGGCAGGAAGCATTCAGGTCATTGGAAAACACCTTGTATTGACATAACAGCTGGCCTTCTGAGTTTTCAGTTGTACAAGTACAAGGATGAATTTGATTGCAAATGCTGGAGAATCCGAGATAACAAGTTATAGAGTTGGATGAACACAGCAGGCCAAGGAGCAGGAAAGCTGATGTCTTGGGCTTGGACCCTTTGTCGGAAATGGGGGAGGGGAAGAAGGTTCTGAAATAAATAGGGAGAGAGCAGGAAGCAGATCAAAGTGCAGCGGGAGAGAGATCCCCAAGGTCTGTCCAGAGGGAGGAGGATAACTTCTTCAGGTTAGACATCCTTAGATGTTCATCCAGCTCTACACCTTGTTATCTCAGATTCTCCATCATCTGCAGTTCCTATTATCTCTGAAAACCCTCTTCCCCTCCCTCATTTCTGATGAAGGGTCTAGACTCAAAACATCAGCTTTCCTGCTTCCAAGATGCTGCTTGGCCTGCTGTGTTCATCCACCACTACACCTTGTTATCTCGGATTCTCCAGCATCTGCAGTTCCTGTTATCTCTGATAGGATTTTAACCCTACTGGTGAAGCCTCTAAGGATGCCTAACTTGAAGAAGTTACCCTCCTCCCTCTGGACAAACCTCAGGGGGAAATCTCTCTCCCACTGCACTTTGACCAGCCTCTCTCCCCCCCCCCCCCCCCACCCCTTTATTTCAGAACCCTCTTCCAGTCCCCAATTTCTGATGAAGGGTCTAGGCCCAAAACACCAGCTTTCCTGCTCCTAAGATGCTGCTTGGCCTGCTGTGTTCATCCAGCTCCACACGTGTTATCTTGAATTTGATTGTGTTGGTGCAGCAACTAGGATAACCTTTACAATGGGAACTCAAAAATTGGAAAGCAGACTTTAAGATGGCTTTCACTCAAAAACGTTAGCACTAGACAGAAAGCTTACTTATACTTTTCCAAAAAAAACTTTTGAAATATTGGACTTAATACCATACAAAGTCAATATACTTGACTAACTTAACTAACAAAGCAAACATGGGAAGGATGTTTTCTTTTGTGGTCAATGTTTAAACATTAGGCATTATCCTTTCAGGACAAAAGAAAAAAATTTTTCATAGTGTTGACAGACTTGGAACATTCTGCTTCACGTGGTAGAGGTGGGGTTGTTGAATATTTTTAAGGCAGATTCTTGTTATGCAAAAGTATTGGGGGTCAGTGGAATGTGGAATTTGATACAGAAACAGATTTAACCATTACCTCATTGAATGGCACAGCAGGCTTGAGGGACTGAATGGTCTACTTCAGCTTTTATTTCACATGTTCAGATCCTCCACAGCCAAAAAAGTGTAGGAACTGCTGTAATGTAGAAAGCTCCCAGCATTGCTGGTAAGTTCATTCACCTTAATTAAAAAAAACACTTGTTCTTATTTAATGTAAACGTCCCATTTTAAACTGTTCAACATTCCAAGAAATATAAATGGTGTGATTATTTTTTTAAGTGGCATCTCTACAGTAAGAACAACAATTGAATCTAATCAAGATAATAAAATGTGAGTCTGGATGAACACAGCAGGCCCAGCAGCATCTTAGGAGCACAAAAGCTGACGTTTCAGGCCTAGACCCTTCATCAGAGAGGGGGATGGGGTGAGGGTTCTGGAATAAATAGGGAGAGAGGGGGAGGCGGACCGAAGATGGAGAGAAAAGAAGATAGGTGGAGAGGAGAGTATAGGTGGGGAGGTAGGGAGGGGATAGGTCAGTCCAGGGAAGACAGACAGGTCAAGGAGGTGGGATGAGGTTAGTAGGTAGGAGATGGAGGTGCGGCTTGGGGTGGGAGGAAGGGATGGGTGAGAGGAAGAACAGGTTAGGGAGTGGAACAGTCCCTCTTCCGCACCTACACAGGCCCCAAACCCCACCTCTTCCTCCGTTACATTGATGACTGTATCGGCGCCGCCTCTTGCTCCCCAGAGGAGCTCGAACAGTTCATCCACTTCACCAACACCTTCCACCCCAACCTTCAGTTCACCTGGGCCATCTCCAGCACATCCCTCACCTTCCTGGATCTCTCAGTCTCCATCTCAGGCAACCAGCTTGTAACTGATGTCCATTTCAAGCCCACCGACTCCCACAGCTACCTAAAATACACCTCCTCCCACCCACCCGCCTGCAAAAATTCCATCCCCTATTCCCAATTCCTCCGCCTCCGCCGCATCTGCTCCCAGGATGAGGCATTCCACTCCCACACATCCCAGATGTCCAAGTTCTTCAAGGACCGCAACTTTCCCCCCACAGTGGTCGAGAACGCCCTTGACCGCATCTCCCGCAACACATCCGTCACACCCCACCCCCGCCACAACCGCCCAAAGAGGATCCCCCTCGTTCTCACACGCCACCCCACCAACCTCCGGATACAACGCATCATCCTCCGACACTTCCGCCATCTACAATCCGACCCCACCACCCAAGACATTTTTCCATCCCCACCCCGTCTGCTTTCCGGAGAGACCACTTGACTCCCTTGTTCGTGACTTCCTTGTTCGCTCCACGCTGCCCTCCAACCCCACCACACCACCCTCCAACCCCACCACACCCAGCACCTTCCGCTGCAACTGCAGGAAATGCTACACTTGCCCCCACACCTCCTACCTCACCCCTATCCCAGGCCCCAAGATGACTTTCCACATTAAGCAGAGGTTCACCTGCACATCTGCCAATGTGGTATACTGCATCCACTGTACCCGGTGTGGCTTCCTCTCCATTGGGGAAACCAAGCGGAAGCTTGGGGACCGCTTTGCAGAACACCTCCACTCGGTTCGCAATAAACAACTGCACCTCCCAGTCGCAAACCATTTCCACTCCCCCTCCCAATCTTTAGATGACATGTCCATCATGGGCCTCCTGCAGTGCCACAATGATGCCACCTGAAGGTTGCAGGAACAGCAACTCATTTTCCGCTTGGGAACCCTGCAGCCCAATGGTATCAATGTGGACTTCACCAGCCTCAAAATCTCCCTTTCCCCCATCGCATCCCAAAACCAGCCCAGTTCGTCCCCTCCCCCAACTGCACCACACAACCAGCCCAGCTCTTCCCCTCCACCCACTGCATCCCATAACCAGTCCAACCTGTCTCTGCCTCCCTAACCTGTTCTTCCTCTCACCTATCCCTTCCTCCCACCCCAAGCCGCACCTCCATCTCCTACCTACTAACCTCATCCCACCTCCTTGACCTGTCCGTCTTCCCTGGACTGACCTATCCCCTCCCTACCTCCCCACCTATACTCTCCTCTCCACCTATCTTCTTTTCTCTCCATCTTCGGTCCACCTCCCCCTCTCTCCCTATTTATTCCAGTTCCCTCTCCCATCCCCCTCTCTGATGAAGGGTCTAGGTCCGAAACGTCAGCTTTTGTGCTCCTGAGATGCTGCTGGGCCTGCTGTGTTCATCCAGCCTCACATTTTATTATCTTTGATTCTCCAGCAACTGCAGTTCCCATTATCACTGATACAATTGAATCTAATCATTTTGTTTTTGTGACTCGTGAGGATTCAACGAGAATGGAAAAGATCTCTGGATTTACAACCTGTACTAGATATATCTTAAACAAGTCACAAGTTTAACTTGAAGGGTGTGGTTGTTCTGCAACTTCAGCATGGCTGTTCAATGTTTTGCATAGCTGTTCAGCTCTCGTTGGATCCAACTTTGTTTTCTCAGCTGTGGGTTAGTGTATATAGATGCATGTGCATTCTGCTCTCAACCATTAAAATGAACATGTTTGAAAGTTCCCAAATTGTCCCACTGAGAATTTTATGAAGCATACTTAATTGCTTTGGAATTATGCAGTGGAAAACATAGTGCAAAATATCCTAGAAGAAGCAGCCTTACATGGTGTGTAACATCATACAATGACAACATTCACGAATATAGATACAATGTAATAATATTTCAAAGCTCTTCACAAGCATTGTGAATTGAAATTAAGCACCGAGCCATTTAAGGCATTATTAGGGAATACTTAACAGGCTTGGTCAAGGGGGTAGACTTAAATGCTAGAGCAATAGCTTCAGTATGGATGGAGTCAAACCTTGACTTTGAATCCCCCTATGAAAATAAAATTGAATGGTAGGGCTGGGAGGGGTTAGTGGGAACGCTGTGTTCGTCACCTGCCAAACTCTACTACTATTTTAGCTGCAGTAAGAATCTGACAGCTCACTGGTATTCAAGTGGTATTTTTACCATGCCAAATAGCAAGGCAATTGGCAGCCTTGTTGAGGACTGGCAGGTAAAGCAGGGATGGAATTTCCTGTTTGGGCAGTGTTCCCATTATTAGGACTTCTACTCCTGGTATTCAGTTCTCTTGCTAGCCTTCCCATTTTCACAGTTGCAGCCTCCCCCACCCCTTCTCATTGAGCCTGCGAGAATGACTTCAGAGAAACAATCCCACTCACCTCACTTTTGTATCCTTTTTCTAGTCACATACCCCCAGAGGCTGGCTGATGTTCCCTCTCAATGGTGTTCTGGAATTGGGATCTTTTGGGTGCTTGACTGATACCTTTCAAAGCACTTTCTTGCAGTTGGCAGCACCAGACTGAATTTGAGCCATTAGCAATCAACTGGTTAGGCAGAGGTAAAATGGCCATTGCCTGCACTTAGGCCAGAATTGACTGTTCAACCAGAGGCAGAAAATTAAAGTTATTACCGGGATCAGTAGCTTTTAAGTGAATGTATCACGAGAACTAGGACCTTGAGCAATAGTGGCTTACTCCAAGGGAGGACTGATGTTTGCATTGCGGTCCATTTTCCTGTACATGTTCTGCTCTTTTGATTTTAGTACTTTTAGTGCAGTCAAATCATGAGTATAGTAGCTATGCCAAGTAAATGGAATTTGACACTTGTAAACAGGAACATTTAATAGCTTGCAGAAAAAGCTCATAAAAAAATCAAACCAAAAACATTTTGGACATGATGAACAGATTGGTATGTATTGTACTGGAGGAACTAACAAGTTGTCCCTTTCCTTTGAATATGGTGCACAGTTCTGGCCTTTATAAAACAAAGGTGTTGAAGTACAACAGAATAAGCAAACGATTTGCAAAAATGATACTAACTGAGAAAAGATTCTCTTCAGTAAATGCTGAACAAACTGCGAGGTTTCGCACTTTGGAAAAAACAGGCATGGACTATTTTCTAAATGGTGAGCAAATTCAGAGGTAAAGCAGAAGTAAAAAGGGATTTGGGAGTGTTGATCCAGGATTCTCTAAAAGTTAACTTGCAGGTAGAGTCTGTGATTAAGAGGGCAAATGTAATGTTGTCATTTATCTCAAGAGGGTTGGAATATAAAACCAGTGATGTGCTTCTGAGACTTTATAAAGCTCTAGTTAGGCCCCATTTAGAATACTGTGTCCAATTTGGGGCCCCACGCCTCAGGAAGGATATACTGGCACTACAGCATGTCCAGTGGAGATTCACATGGATGATCCCCGGAATGGTAGGTTTAACGTATGATGAACGGCTAAGGATCCTGGGATTGTATTCATTAGAGTTTAGAAGGTTGAGGGGAGATCTAATAGAAACTTACGAGATAATGTATGGCTTAGAAAGGGTGGACTCTGGGAAGTTGTTTCCATTAGGCGGGGAGACTAGGACCCATGGGCACAGCCTTAGAGTTAGATGGGATAAATTTAAAACGGACATGAGAAGACATTTCTTCAGCCAGAGTGGTGGGCCTGTGGAATTCATTGCCACGGAGTGCAGTGGAGGCTGGGATGTTAAATGCCTTCAAAGCAGAGATCGATAAATTCTTGATCTCACAAGGAATCAAGGGCTACAGGGAGAGTGCAGGGAAGTGGAGTTGAAACGCCCATCAGCCATGATTTAAATGGCGGAGTGGACTCGATGGGCCGAATGGCCTTATTTCCAATCCTCTGTTTTATGGTCTAAACTGAGGTCTTTACTGTAGAAAGGAAAGGCAGTATAATCAAGGACACGGAGGGGTTTGTAGGGATGTTAGCAGCCCCACACCTATTAAATGACATCATTGTGTGACACATTTTCTGAAGTGTTAGTGAGTGGTCCAGCATACACCCAATGGATAATCCAGTACATGACCATTAACATCATCTATGT